>NC_086449.1:47537409-48881909 GCF_028390025.1 Pseudophryne corroboree | reverse complement strand
GTGCTTCTTATTAACCCCTATCAATTTTCACCTGTGTGCTGACCTGGGGTGGCCGACCTGTGCCGACATTGTGGGGTCCTGCACCCCAGGCCCATACCTAGTATTAGGGACCCCCAGTGACGGAGAAGCCTTGTCGATCGGCCTGGGGGCTTAACCCTATATCTGCAGATATACGCAACTAAGATCTCCGTATTATCTGACTATTATTATATAGTAATATTATTCACTCGGTGTGCATTAGGGAACACAGTTTTTTTTCCTACACAGAGTTACCCCTCCCCTTTTAGCACCTGAGTGACATTACAATCTGATTGAGCAGCTTTCCACCTTGTGTATTGTATATAAAGAGGCACAAATGGGTCAGCTTTAGGAGGGATTGCTGACTCTAGTAGTGCCAAAGGGGAAGCCAGGGGTATCCCCAGGTAAGCTGGCTCTCAGATGCTGTAGGTGCCATTACCATGTGGCCTTACACTGGGAATTTAACCCAGATATATATATATGTCATTATTTATGGGGTGGGTGTGGGGTGCAGTGGCCCCTGTGTCGGTATGGGTGGGCTGCTGCAGGTCGGCACACCCTAACACTTTATTAACACTTATTATTTTTCCTATCACTTTGTATATATTATTTTAATCACACCACTTACATAGCACTTCTGTGCTTCTTATTAACCCCTATCAATTTACACCTGTGTGCTGACCTGGGGTGGCCGACCTGTGCCGACATTGTGGGATCCTGCACCCCAGGCCCATACCTAGTATTAGGGACCCCCAGTGACGGAGAAGCCTTGTCCATCGGCCTGGGGGCTTAACCCTATATCTGCAGATATACGCAACTAAGATCTCCGTATTATCTGACTATTATTATATAGTAATATTATTCACTCGGTGTGCATTAGGGAACACAGTTTTTTTTCCTACACAGAATTACCCCTCCCCTTTTAGCACCTGAGTGACATTACAATCTGATTGAGCAGCTTTCCACCTTGTGTATTGTATATAGAGAGGCACAAATGGGTCAGCATTAGGAGGGATTGCTGACTCTAGTAGTGCCAAAGGGGAAGCCAGGGGTATCCCCGGGTAAGCTGGCTCTCAGATGCTGTAGGTGCCATTACCATGTGGCCTTACACTGGGAATTTAACCCAGATATATATATGTCATTATTTATGGGGTGGGTGTGGGGTGCAGTGGCCCCTGTGTCGGTATGGGTGGGCTGCTGCAGGTCGGCACACCCTAACACTTTATTAACACTTATTATTTTTCCTATCACTTTGTATAAATTATTTTAATCACACCACTTACATAGCACTTCTGTGCTTCTTATTAACCCCTATCAATTTTCACCTGTGTGCTGACCTGGGGTGGCCGACCTGTGCCGACATTGTGGGGTCCTGCACCCCAGGCCCATACCTAGTATTAGGGACCCCCAGTGACGGAGAAGCCTTGTCGATCGGCCTGGGGGCTTAACCCTATATCTGCAGATATACGCAACTAAGATCTCCGTATTATCTGACTATTATTATATAGTAATATTATTCACTCGGTGTGCATTAGGGAACACAGTTTTTTTTCCTACACAGAGTTACCCCTCCCCTTTTAGCACCTGAGTGACATTACAATCTGATTGAGCAGCTTTCCACCTTGTGTATTGTATATAAAGAGGCACAAATGGGTCAGCTTTAGGAGGGATTGCTGACTCTAGTAGTGCCAAAGGGGAAGCCAGGGGTATCCCCAGGTAAGCTGGCTCTCAGATGCTGTAGGTGCCATTACCATGTGGCCTTACACTGGGAATTTAACCCAGATATATATATGTCATTATTTATGGGGTGGGTGTGGGGTGCAGTGGCCCCTGTGTCGGTATGGGTGGGCTGCTGCAGGTCGGCACACCCTAACACTTTATTAACACTTATTATTTTTCCTATCACTTTGTATAAATTATTTTAATCACACCACTTACATAGCACTTCTGTGCTTCTTATTAACCCCTATCAATTTTCGCCTGTGTGCTGACCTGGGGTGGCCGACCTGTGCCGACATTGTGGGGTCCTGCACCCCAGGCCCATACCAAGTATTAGGGACCCCCAGTGACGGAGAAGCCTTGTCGATCGGCCTGGGGGCTTAATCCTATATCTGCAGATATACGCAACTAAGATCTCCGTATTATCTGACTATTATTATATAGTAATATTATTCACTCGGTGTGCATTAGGGAACACAGTTTTTTTTTCCTACACAGAATTACCCCTCCCCTTTTAGCACCTGAGTGACATTACAATCTGATTGAGCAGCTTTCCACCTTGTGTATTGTATATAGAGAGGCACAAATGGGTCAGCATTAG
Organism: Pseudophryne corroboree; assembly: GCF_028390025.1. NCBI lineage: Eukaryota > Metazoa > Chordata > Amphibia > Anura > Myobatrachidae > Pseudophryne > Pseudophryne corroboree. The sequence continues at coordinate 48,879,571 of NC_086449.1, read as the reverse complement.
GAGGGATTGCTGACTCTAGTAGTGCCAAAGGGGAATCCAGGGGTATCCCCAGGTAAGCTGGCTCTCAGATGCTGTAGGTGCCATTACCATGTGGCCTTACACTAGGAATTTAACCCAGATATATATATATGTAATTATTTATGGGGTGGGTGTGGGGTGCAGTGGCCCCTGTGTTGGTATGGGTGGGCTGCTGCAGGTCGGCACACCCTAACACTTTATTAACACTTATTATTTTTCCTATCACTTTGTATATATTATTTTAATCACACCACTTACATAGCACTTCTGTGCTTCTTATTAACCCCTATCAATTTACACCTGTGTGCTGACCTGGGGTGGCCGACCTGTGCCGACATTGTGGGGTCCTGCACCCCAGGCCCATACCTAGTATTAGGGACCCACAGTGACGGAGAAGCCTTGTCGATCGGCCTGGGGGCTTAACCCTATATCTGCAGATATACGCAACTAAGATCTCCGTATTATCTGACTATTATTATATAGTAATATTATTCACTCGGTGTGCATTAGGGAACACAGTTTTTTTTTCCTACACAGAATTACCCCTCCCCTTTTAGCACCTGAGTGACATTACAATCTGATTGAGCAGCTTTCCACCTTGTGTATTGTATATAGAGAGGCACAAATGGGTCAGCATTAGGAGGGATTGCTGACTCTAGTAGTGCCAAAGGGGAAGCCAGGGGTATCCCCAGGTAAGCTGGCTCTCAGATGCTGTAGGTGCCATTACCATGTGGATTTACACTGGGAATTTAACCCAGATATATATATGTAATTATTTATGGGGTGGGTGTGGGGTGCAGTGGCCCCTGTGTCGGTATGGGTGGGCTGCTGCAGGTCGGCACACCCTAACACTTTATTAACACTTATTATTTTTCCTATCACTTTGTATATATTATTTTAATCACACCACTTACATAGCACTTCTGTGCTTCTTATTAACCCCTATCAATTTTCACCTGTGTGCTGACCTGGGGTGGCCGACCTGTGCCGACATTGTGGGGTCCTGCACCCCAGGCCCATACCTAGTATTAGGGACCCCCAGTGACGGAGAAGACTTGTCGATCGGCCTGGGGGCTTAGCCCTATATCTGCAGATATACGCAACTAAGATCTCCGTATTATCTGACTATTATTATATAGTAATATTATTCACTCGGTGTGCATTAGGGAACACAGTTTTTTTTTCCTACACAGAATTACCCCTCCCCTTTTAGCACCTGAGTGACATTACAATCTGATTGAGCAGCTTTCCACCTTGTGTATTGTATATAGAGAGGCACAAATGGGTCAGCATTAGGAGGGATTGCTGACTCTAGTAGTGCCAAAGGGGAAGCCAGGGGTATCCCCAGGTAAGCTGGCTCTCAGATGCTGTAGGTGCCATTACCATGTGGCCTTACACTGGGAATTTAACCCAGATATATATATGTAATTATTTATGGGGTGGGTGTGGGGTGCAGTGGCCCCTGTGTCGGTATGGGTGGGCTGCTGCAGGTCGGCACACCCTAACACTTTATTAACACTTATTATTTTTCCTATCACTTTGTATATATTATTTTAATCACACCACTTACATAGCACTTCTGTGCTTCTTATTAACCCCTATCAATTTTCACCTGTGTGCTGACCTGGGGTGGCCGACCTGCGCCGACATTGTGGGGTCCTGCACCCCAGGCCCATACCTAGTATTAGGGACCCCCAGTGACGGAGAAGCCTTGTCCATCGGCCTGGGGGCTTAACCCTATATCTGCAGATATACGCAACTAAGATCTCCGTATTATCTGACTATTATTATATAGTAATATTATTCACTCGGTGTGCATTAGGGAACACAGTTTTTTTTCCTACACAGAATTACCCCTCCCCTTTTAGCACCTGAGTGACATTACAATCTGATTGAGCAGCTTTCCACCTTGTGTATTGTATATAGAGAGGCACAAATGGGTCAGCATTAGGAGGGATTGCTGACTCTAGTAGTGCCAAAGGGGAAGCCAGGGGTATCCCCAGGTAAGCTGGCTCTCAGATGCTGTAGGTGCCATTACCATGTGGCCTTACACTGGGAATTTAACCCAGATATATATATATGTTATTATTTATGGGGTGGGTGTGGGGTGCAGTGGCCCCTGTGTTGGTATGGGTGGGCTGCTGCAGGTCGGCACACGCTAACACTTTATTAACACTTATTATTTTTCCTATCACTTTGTATATATTATTTTAATCACACCACTTACATAGCACTTCTGTGCTTCTTATTAACCCCTATCAATTTTCACCTGTGTGCTGACCTGGGGTGGCCGACCTGTGCCGACATTGTGGGGTCCTGCACCCCAGGCCCATACCTAGTATTAGGGACCCCCAGTGACGGAGAAGCCTTGTCGATCGGCCTGGGGGCTTAACCCTATATCTGCAGATATACGCAACTAAGATCTCCGTATTATCTGACTATTATTATATAGTAATATTATTCACTCGGTGTGCATTAGGGAACACAGTTTTTTTTCCTACACAGAATTACCCCTCCCCTTTTAGCACCTGAGTGACATTACAATCTGATTGAGCAGCTTTCCACCTTGTGTATTGTATATAGAGAGGCAAAAATGGGTCAGCATTAGGAGGGATTGCTGACTCTAGTAGTGCCAAAGGGGAAGCCAGGGGTATCCCCAGGTAAGCTGGCTCTCAGATGCTGTAGGTGCCATTACCATGTGGCCTTACACTGGGAATTTAACCCAGATATATATATGTCATTATTTATGGGGTGGGTGTGGGGTGCAGTGGCCCCTGTGTCGGTATGGGTGGGCTGCTGCAGGTCGGCACACCCTAACACTTTATTAACACTTATTATTTTTCCTATCACTTTGTATATATTATTTTAATCACACCACTTACATAGCACTTCTGTGCTTCTTATTAACCCCTATCAATTTTCACCTGTGTGCTGACCTGGGGTGGCCGACCTGTGCCGACATTGTGGGGTCCTGCACCCCAGGCCCATACCTAGTATTAGGGACCCCCAGTGACGGAGAAGCCTTGTCGATCGGCCTGGGGGCTTAACCCTATATCTGCAGATATACGCAACTAAGATCTCCGTATTATCTGACTATTATTATATAGTAATATTATTCACTCGGTGTGCATTAGGGAACACAGTTTTTTTTCCTACACAGAATTACCCCTCTCCTTTTAGCACCTGAGTGACATTACAATCTGATTGAGCAGCTTTCCACCTTGTGTATTGTATATAGAGAGGCACAAATGGGTCAGCATTAGGAGGGATTGCTGACTCTAGTAGTGCCAAAGGGGAAGCCAGGGGTATCCCCAGGTAAGCTGGCTCTCAGATGCTGTAGGTGCCATTACCATGTGGCCTTACACTGGGAATTTAACCCAGATATATATATGTAATTATTTATGGGGTGGGTGTGGGGTGCAGTGGCCCCTGTGTCGGTATGGGTGGGCTGCTGCAGGTCGGCATACCCTAACATTTTATTAACACTTATTATTTTTCCTATCACTTTGTATATATTATTTTAATCACACCACTTACATAGCACTTCTGTGCTTCTTATTAACCCCTATCAATTTTCACCTGTGTGCTGACCTGGGGTGGCAGACCTGTGCCGACATTGTGGGGTCCTGCACCCCAGGCCCATACCTAGTATTAGGGACCCCCAGTGACGGAGAAGCCTTGTCGATCGGCCTGGGGGATTAACCCTATATCTGCAGATATACGCAACTAAGATCTCCGTATTATCTGACTATTATTATATAGTAATATTATTCACTCGGTGTGCATTAGGGAACACAGTTTTTTTTCCTACACAGAATTACCCCTCCCTTTTAGCACCTGAGTGACATTACAATCTGATTGAGCAGCTTTCCACCTTGTGTATTGTATATAGAGAGGCACAAATGGGTCAGCATTAGGAGGGATTGCTGACTCTAGTAGTGCCAAAGGGGAAGCCAGGGGTATCCCCAGGTAAGCTGGCTCTCAGATGCTGTAGGTGCCATTACCATGTGGCCTTACACTGGGAATTTAACCCAGATATATATATGTAATTATTTATGGGGTGGGTGTGGGGTGCAGTGGCCCCTGTGTCGGTATGGGTGGGCTGCTGCAGGTCGGCACACCCTAACACTTTATTAACACTTATTATTTTTCCTATCACTTTGTATATATTATTTTAATCACACCACTTACATAGCACTTCTGTGCTTCTTATTAACCCCTATCAATTTTCACCTGTGTGCTGACCTGGGGTGGCCGACCTGTGCCGACATTGTGGGGTCCTGCACCCCAGGCCCATACCTAGTATTAGGGACCCCCAGTGACGGAGAAGCCTTGTCGATTGGCCTGGGGGCTTAACCCTATATCTGCAGATATACGCAACTAAGATCTCTGTATTATCTGACTATTATTATATAGTAATATTATTCACTCGGTGTGCATTAGGGAACACAGGTTTTTTTTCCTACACAGAATTACCCCTCCCCTTTTAGCACCTGAGTGACATTACAATCTGATTGAGCAGCTTTCCACCTTGTGTATTGTATATAGAGAGGCACAAATGGGTCAGCATTAGGAGGGATTGCTGACTCTAGTAGTGCCAAAGGGGAAGCCAGGGGTATCCCCAGGTAAGCTGGCTCTCAGATGCTGTAGGTGCCATTACCATGTGGCCTTACACTGGGAATTTAACCCAGATATATATATGTAATTATTTATGGGGTGGGTGTGGGGTGCAGTGGCCCCTGTGTCGGTATGGGTGGGCTGCTGCAGGTCGGCACACCCTAAAAATTTATTAACACTTATTATTTTTCCTATCACTTTGTATATATTATTTTAATCACACCACTTACATAGCACTTCTGTGCTTCTTATTAACGCCTATCAATTTTCACCTGTGTGCTGACCTGGGGTGGCCGACCTGTGCCGACATTGTGGGGTCCTGCACCCCAGGCCCATACCTAGTATTAGGGACCCCCAGTGACGGAGAAGCCTTGTCGATCGGCCTGGGAGCTTAACCCTATATCTGCAGATATACGCAACTAAGATCTCCGTATTATCTGACTATTATTATATAGTAATATTATTCACTCGGTGTGCATTAGGGAACACAGTTTTTTTTCCTACACAGAATTATCCCTCCCCTTTTAGCACCTGAGTGACATTACAATCTGATTGAGCAGCTTTCCACCTTGTGTATTGTATATAGAGAGGCACAAATGGGTCAGCATTAGGAGGGATTGCTGACTCTAGTAGTGCCAAAGGGGAAGCCAGGGGTATCCCCAGGTAAGCTGGCTCTCAGATGCTGTAGGTGCCATTACCATGTGGCCTTACACTGGGAATTTAACCCAGATATATATATATGTAATTATTTATGGGGTGGGTGTGGGGTGCAGTGGCCCCTGTGTCGGTATGGGTGGGCTGCTGCAGGTCGGCACACCCTAACACTTTATTAACACTTATTATTTTTCCTATCACTTTGTATATATTATTTTAATCACACCACTTACATAGCACTTCTGTGCTTCTTATTAACCCCTATCAATTTTCACCTGTGTGCTGACCTGGGGTGGCCGACCTGTGCCGACATTGTGGGGTCCTGCACCCCAGGCCCATACCTAGTATTAGGGACCCCCAGTGACGGAGAAGCCTTGTCCATCGGCCTGGGGGCTTAACCCTATATCTGCAGATATACGCAACTAAGATCTCCGTATTATCTGACTATTATTATATAGTAATATTATTCACTCGGTGTGCATTAGGGAACACAGTTTTTTTTCCTACACAGAATTACCCCTCCCCTTTTAGCAGCTGAGTGACATTACAATCTGATTGAGCAGCTTTCCACCTTGTGTATTGTATATAGAGAGGCAGCATTAGGAGGGATTGCTGACTCTAGTAGTGTCAAAGGGGAAGCCAGGGGTATCCCCAGGTAAGCTGGCTCTCAGATGCTGTAGGTGCCATTACCATGTGGCCTTACACTGGGAATTTAACCCAGATATATATATGTAATTATTTATGCGGTGGGTGTGGGGTGCAGTGGCCCCTGTGTCGGTATGGGTGGGCTGCTGCAGGTCGGCACACCCTAACACGTTATTAACACTTATTATTTTTCCTATCACTTTGTATATATTATTTTAATCACACCACTTACATAGCACTTCTGTGCTTCTTATTAACCCCTATCAATTTTCACCTGTGTGCTGACCTGGGGTGGCTGACCTGTGCCGACATTGTGGGGTCCTGCACCCCAGGCCCATACCTAGTATTAGGGACCCCCAGTGACGGAGAAGCCTTGTCCATCGGCCTGGGGGCTTAACCCTATATCTGCAGATATACGCAACTAAGATCTCCGTATTATCTGACTATTATTATATAGTAATATTATTCACTCGGTGTGCATTAGGGAACACAGTTTTTTTTCCTACACAGAATTACCCCTCCCCTTTTAGCACCTGAGTGACATTACAATCTGATTGAGCAGCTTTCCACCTTGTGTATTGTATATAGAGAGGCACAAATGGGTCAGCATTAGGAGGGATTACTGACTCTAGTAGTGCCAAAGGGGAAGCCAGGGGTATCCCCAGGTAAGCTGGCTCTCAGATGCTGTAGGTGCCATTACCATGTGGCCTTACACTGGGAATTTAACCCAGATATATATATGTCATTATTTATGGGGTGGGTGTGGGGTGCAGTGGCCCCTGTGTCGGCATGGGAGGGCTGCTGCAGGTCGGCACACCCTAACACTTTATTAACACTTATTATTTTTCATATCACTTTGTATAAATTATTTTAATCACACCACTTACATAGCACTTCTGTGCTTCTTATTAACCCCTATCAATTTTCACCTGTGTGCTGACCTGGGGTGGCCGACCTGTGCCGACATTGTGGGGTCCTGCACCCCAGGCCCATACCTAGTATTAGGGACCCCCAGTGACGGAGAAGCCTTGTCGATCGGCCTGGGGGCTTAACCCTATATCTGCAGATATACGCAACTAAGATCTCCGTATTATCTGACTATTATTATATAGTAATATTATTCACTCGGTGTGCATTAGGGAACACAGTTTTTTTTCCTACACAGAATTACCCCTCCCCTTTTAGCACCTGAGTGACATTACAATCTGATTGAGCAGCTTTCAACCTTGTGTATTGTATATAGAGAGGCACAAATGGGTCAGCATTAGAAGGGATTGCTGACTCTAGTAGTGCCAAAGGGGAAGCCAGGGGTATCCCCAGGTAACCTGGCTCTCAGATGCTGTAGGTGCCATTACCATGTGGCCTTACACTGGGAATTTAACCCAGATATATATATGTCATTATTTATGGGGTGGGTGTGGGGTGCAGTGGCCCCTGTGTCGGTATGGGTGGGCTGCTGCAGGTCGGCACACCCTAACACTTTATTAACACTTATTATTTTTCCTATCACTTTGTATAAATTATTTTAATCACACCACTTACATAGCACTTCTGTGCTTCTTATTAACCCCTATCAATTTTCACCTGTGTGCTGACCTGGGGTGGCCGACCTGTGCCGACATTGTGGGGTCCTGCACCCCAGGCCCATACCTAGTATTAGGGACCCCCAGTGACGGAGAAGCCTTGTCGATCGGCCTGGGGGCTTAACCCTATATCTGCAGATATACGCAACTAAGATCTCTGTATTATCTGACTATTATTATATAGTAATATTATTCACTCGGTGTGCATTAGGGAACACAGTTTTTTTTTCCTACACAGAATTACCCCTCCCCTTTTAGCACCTGAGTGACATTACAATCTGATTGAGCAGCTTTCCACCTTGTGTATTGTATATAGAGAGGCACAAATGGGTCAGCATTAGGAGGGATTGCTGACTCTAGTAGTGCCAAAGGGGAAGCCAGGGGTATCCCCAGGTAAGCTGGCTCTCAGATGCTGTAGGTGCCATTACCATGTGGCCTTACACTGGGAATTTAACCCAGATATATATATGTAATTATTTATGGGGTGGGTGTGGGGTGCAGTGGCCCCTGTGTCGGTATGGGTGGGCTGCTGCAGGTCGGCACACCCTAACAATTTATTAACACTTATTATTTTTCCTATCACTTTGTATATATTATTTTAATCACACCACTTACATAGCACTTCTGTGCTTCTTATTAACCCCTATCAATTTACACCTGTGTGCTGACCTGGGGTGGCCGACCTGTGCCGCCATTGTGGGATCCTGCACCCCAGGCCCATACCTAGTATTAGGGACCCCCAGTGACGGAGAAGCCTTGTCCATCGGCCTGGGGGCTTAACCCTATATCTGCAGATATACGCAACTAAGATCTCCGTATTATCTGACTATTATTATATAGTAATATTATTCACTCGGTGTGCATTAGGGAACACAGTTTTTTTTCCTACACAGAATTACCCCTCCCCTTTTAGCACCTGAGTGACATTACAATCTGATTGAGCAGCTTTCCACCTTGTGTATTGTATATAGAGAGGCACAAATGGGTCAGCATTAGGAGGGATTGCTGACTCTAGTAGTGCCAAAGGGGAAGCCAGGGGTATCCCCGGGTAAGCTGGCTCTCAGATGCTGTAGGTGCCATTACCATGTGGCCTTACACTGGGAATTTAACCCAGATATATATATGTCATTATTTATGGGGTGGGTGTGGGGTGCAGTGGCCCCTGTGTCGGTATGGGTGGGCTGCTGCAGGTCGGCACACCCTAACACTTTATTAACACTTATTATTTTTCCTATCACTTTGTATAAATTATTTTAATCACACCACTTACATAGCACTTCTGTGCTTCTTATTAACCCCTATCAATTTTCACCTGTGTGCTGACCTGGGGTGGCCGACCTGTGCCGACATTGTGGGGTCCTGCACCCCAGGCCCATACCTAGTATTAGGGACCCCCAGTGACGGAGAAGCCTTGTCGATCGGCCTGGGGGCTTAACCCTATATCTGCAGATATACGCAACTAAGATCTCCGTATTATCTGACTATTATTATATAGTAATATTATTCACTCGGTGTGCATTAGGGAACACAGTTTTTTTTCCTACACAGAGTTACCCCTCCCCTTTTAGCACCTGAGTGACATTACAATCTGATTGAGCAGCTTTCCACCTTGTGTATTGTATATAAAGAGGCACAAATGGGTCAGCTTTAGGAGGGATTGCTGACTCTAGTAGTGCCAAAGGGGAAGCCAGGGGTATCCCCAGGTAAGCTGGCTCTCAGATGCTGTAGGTGCCATTACCATGTGGCCTTACACTGGGAATTTAACCCAGATATATATATGTCATTATTTATGGGGTGGGTGTGGGGTGCAGTGGCCCCTGTGTCGGTATGGGTGGGCTGCTGCAGGTCGGCACACCCTAACACTTTATTAACACTTATTATTTTTCCTATCACTTTGTATATATTATTTTAATCACACCACTTACATAGCACTTCTGTGCTTCTTATTAACCCCTATCAATTTACACCTGTGTGCTGACCTGGGGTGGCCGACCTGTGCCGACATTGTGGGATCCTGCACCCCAGGCCCATACCTAGTATTAGGGACCCCCAGTGACGGAGAAGCCTTGTCCATCGGCCTGGGGGCTTAACCCTATATCTGCAGATATACGCAACTAAGATCTCCGTATTATCTGACTATTATTATATAGTAATATTATTCACTCGGTGTGCATTAGGGAACACAGTTTTTTTTCCTACACAGAATTACCCCTCCCCTTTTAGCACCTGAGTGACATTACAATCTGATTGAGCAGCTTTCCACCTTGTGTATTGTATATAGAGAGGCACAAATGGGTCAGCATTAGGAGGGATTGCTGACTCTAGTAGTGCCAAAGGGGAAGCCAGGGGTATCCCCGGGTAAGCTGGCTCTCAGATGCTGTAGGTGCCATTACCATGTGGCCTTACACTGGGAATTTAACCCAGATATATATATGTCATTATTTATGGGGTGGGTGTGGGGTGCAGTGGCCCCTGTGTCGGTATGGGTGGGCTGCTGCAGGTCGGCACACCCTAACACTTTATTAACACTTATTATTTTTCCTATCACTTTGTATAAATTATTTTAATCACACCACTTACATAGCACTTCTGTGCTTCTTATTAACCCCTATCAATTTTCACCTGTGTGCTGACCTGGGGTGGCCGACCTGTGCCGACATTGTGGGGTCCTGCACCCCAGGCCCATACCTAGTATTAGGGACCCCCAGTGACGGAGAAGCCTTGTCGATCGGCCTGGGGGCTTAACCCTATATCTGCAGATATACGCAACTAAGATCTCCGTATTATCTGACTATTATTATATAGTAATATTATTCACTCGGTGTGCATTAGGGAACACAGTTTTTTTTCCTACACAGAGTTACCCCTCCCCTTTTAGCACCTGAGTGACATTACAATCTGATTGAGCAGCTTTCCACCTTGTGTATTGTATATAAAGAGGCACAAATGGGTCAGCTTTAGGAGGGATTGCTGACTCTAGTAGTGCCAAAGGGGAAGCCAGGGGTATCCCCAGGTAAGCTGGCTCTCAGATGCTGTAGGTGCCATTACCATGTGGCCTTACACTGGGAATTTAACCCAGATATATATATGTCATTATTTATGGGGTGGGTGTGGGGTGCAGTGGCCCCTGTGTCGGTATGGGTGGGCTGCTGCAGGTCGGCACACCCTAACACTTTATTAACACATTATTTTTCCTATCACTTTGTATAAATTATTTTAATCACACCACTTACATAGCACTTCTGTGCTTCTTATTAACCCCTATCAATTTTCACCTGTGTGCTGACCTGGGGTGGCCGACCTGTGCCGACATTGTGGGGTCCTGCACCCCAGGCCCATACCAAGTATTAGGGACCCCCAGTGACGGAGAAGCCTTGTCGATCGGCCTGGGGGCTTAATCCTATATCTGCAGATATACGCAACTAAGATCTCCGTATTATCTGACTATTATTATATAGTAATATTATTCACTCGGTGTGCATTAGGGAACACAGTTTTTTTTTCCTACACAGAATTACCCCTCCCCTTTTAGCACCTGAGTGACATTACAATCTGATTGAGCAGCTTTCCACCTTGTGTATTGTATATAGAGAGGCACAAATGGGTCAGCATTAGGAGGGATTGCTGACTCTAGTAGTGCCAAAGGGGAATCCAGGGGTATCCCCAGGTAAGCTGGCTCTCAGATGCTGTAGGTGCCATTACCATGTGGCCTTACACTAGGAATTTAACCCAGATATATATATATGTAATTATTTATGGGGTGGGTGTGGGGTGCAGTGGCCCCTGTGTTGGTATGGGTGGGCTGCTGCAGGTCGGCACACCCTAACACTTTATTAACACTTATTATTTTTCCTATCACTTTGTATATATTATTTTAATCACACCACTTACATAGCACTTCTGTGCTTCTTATTAACCCCTATCAATTTACACCTGTGTGCTGACCTGGGGTGGCCGACCTGTGCCGACATTGTGGGGTCCTGCACCCCAGGCCCATACCTAGTATTAGGGACCCACAGTGACGGAGAAGCCTTGTCGATCGGCCTGGGGGCTTAACCCTATATCTGCAGATATACGCAACTAAGATCTCCGTATTATCTGACTATTATTATATAGTAATATTATTCACTCGGTGTGCATTAGGGAACACAGTTTTTTTTTCCTACACAGAATTACCCCTCCCCTTTTAGCACCTGAGTGACATTACAATCTGATTGAGCAGCTTTCCACCTTGTGTATTGTATATAGAGAGGCACAAATGGGTCAGCATTAGGAGGGATTGCTGACTCTAGTAGTGCCAAAGGGGAAGCCAGGGGTATCCCCAGGTAAGCTGGCTCTCAGATGCTGTAGGTGCCATTACCATGTGGATTTACACTGGGAATTTAACCCAGATATATATATGTAATTATTTATGGGGTGGGTGTGGGGTGCAGTGGCCCCTGTGTCGGTATGGGTGGGCTGCTGCAGGTCGGCACACCCTAACACTTTATTAACACTTATTATTTTTCCTATCACTTTGTATATATTATTTTAATCACACCACTTACATAGCACTTCTGTGCTTCTTATTAACCCCTATCAATTTTCACCTGTGTGCTGACCTGGGGTGGCCGACCTGTGCCGACATTGTGGGGTCCTGCACCCCAGGCCCATACCTAGTATTAGGGACCCCCAGTGACGGAGAAGACTTGTCGATCGGCCTGGGGGCTTAGCCCTATATCTGCAGATATACGCAACTAAGATCTCCGTATTATCTGACTATTATTATATAGTAATATTATTCACTCGGTGTGCATTAGGGAACACAGTTTTTTTTTCCTACACAGAATTACCCCTCCCCTTTTAGCACCTGAGTGACATTACAATCTGATTGAGCAGCTTTCCACCTTGTGTATTGTATATAGAGAGGCACAAATGGGTCAGCATTAGGAGGGATTGCTGACTCTAGTAGTGCCAAAGGGGAAGCCAGGGGTATCCCCAGGTAAGCTGGCTCTCAGATGCTGTAGGTGCCATTACCATGTGGCCTTACACTGGGAATTTAACCCAGATATATATATGTAATTATTTATGGGGTGGGTGTGGGGTGCAGTGGCCCCTGTGTCGGTATGGGTGGGCTGCTGCAGGTCGGCACACCCTAACACTTTATTAACACTTATTATTTTTCCTATCACTTTGTATATATTATTTTAATCACACCACTTACATAGCACTTCTGTGCTTCTTATTAACCCCTATCAATTTTCACCTGTGTGCTGACCTGGGGTGGCCGACCTGTGCCGACATTGTGGGGTCCTGCACCCCAGGCCCATACCTAGTATTAGGGACCCCCAGTGACGGAGAAGACTTGTCGATCGGCCTGGGGGCTTAGCCCTATATCTGCAGATATACGCAACTAAGATCTCCGTATTATCTGACTATTATTATATAGTAATATTATTCACTCGGTGTGCATTAGGGAACACAGTTTTTTTTTCCTACACAGAATTACCCCTCCCCTTTTAGCACCTGAGTGACATTACAATCTGATTGAGCAGCTTTCCACCTTGTGTATTGTATATAGAGAGGCACAAATGGGTCAGCATTAGGAGGGATTGCTGACTCTAGTAGTGCCAAAGGGGAAGCCAGGGGTATCCCCAGGTAAGCTGGCTCTCAGATGCTGTAGGTGCCATTACCATGTGGCCTTACACTGGGAATTTAACCCAGATATATATATGTAATTATTTATGGGGTGGGTGTGGGGTGCAGTGGCCCCTGTGTCGGTATGGGTGGGCTGCTGCAGGTCGGCACACCCTAACACTTTATTAACACTTATTATTTTTCCTATCACTTTGTATATATTATTTTAATCACACCACTTACATAGCACTTCTGTGCTTCTTATTAACCCTTATAAATTTTCACCTGTGTGCTGACCTGGGGTGGCCGACCTGTGCCGACATTGTGGGGTCCTGCACCCCAGGCCCATACCTAGTATTAGGGACCCACAGTGACGGAGAAGCCTTGTCGATCGGCCTGGGGGCTTAACCCTATATCTGCAGATATACGCAACTAAGATCTCCGTATTATCTGACTATTATTATATAGTAATATTATTCACTCGGTGTGCATTAGGGAACACAGTTTTTTTTTCCAACACACATGCCTCCAGCAACATGGCTATACCTGAGCAGATAGTTGCAGAGTTGGAGATGGTGCTGCAGCAGATGACAGCATTGACATCTCGCAGAATAGCACTACGGAGTCAGATGCTACAAGCTGCCAGTGGTGATGTTGAAAGAGCAGGACCCAGTACTGGGACAACCCCATCTTCTGACACACGGGGTATGCTGTGAGTCCCCTGCCAGACACAGATACTGGGGAAACTGAGGTAGATTCTGGAGTACTATCACAAACCAAAAAGAGACAACCAGCAAGTGAAGAGGAAAATGATGAGGAGGTACAGGACGATACCTCACAGGCTACAGCCAAAAAACGAAAAAGACAGCCCGCATTTTCTAAGAGGGAGCTGCGAGTTCTGGTCACACAAGCCATGGACAAAATACATAGAGGCAGCAAAAACATGGGTGCTGCAACCAAAGATCGCATCTGGAGGGACATTACAGATTCTGTAAATGAAGTCGGCACAATTGTCCGCACCCCACAGGAAGTTAGAAGACGGTAAGTGTATATTGGCACACAATTTCATGCCCAATTTCTTATAAAAAAAACAGGTATTCATAACTTTTATATCCCTAACCCCTAATTCTAATCACATATGCAGTTGGGCCGACTTCAAGTCCCGCCTGAAGGGCAAGAGGTCTGCGGAGTGGAATGCCTCGAGGGCAACAGGCAGTAATCAGCATTATGTGTGTCATGTAAAAATGCATTAATAATGTGCAGCATATGTGTAAGGGTCACTTTGTGTGCCATTATGTGTATAAGGGCATTAATAATGAGCGGCACATGTGTAACAGGGTACTACTGTATGTGTGTATAGGGGCACTAATTAAGTGCAGCAAATGTGTAGGGGGCACTATGTGTGTTATTATGTGTATAAGGGCATTAATAATATGCGGCATATGTGTAAGGGACATTACGTGTAAAAGGGCATTGATAAAGGTTGTCATAATGTGTAAAGCAAATTATGTTTATAAGGACATTAATAATGTGTCTCATATGTGTAAGGGACATTACTGTGTGGCATTATGTGTATAAGGTGCTCTACTATGTGGCGTTGCATATAGAAAGGGCACTACTGTGTCGTCTAATGTGAATAAAGAGCAATAGGATGTGGTGTAATGTGAATAAGGAGCAATTCAGTGTGATGTAATGTGAATAAGGGGCTCTCCTGTGAGGAGTAACGTCTATAAGGTAAAGTGGTACTACTATGGGATGTAATATGAATTATGGACACTATCGCATGATCAAATGTGAATAAAGTTGCAGTACTGTGTAGCGTAATTGGAACTGGGGTTACTATTGTGTGGCCATGCCCCTTACCAGCAAAAACTCACCGCTTTTTGGGCTGAGCGCCAAATGTGCGAACTGTTCCTATTTAAAACATAGGAGGTACAAACCCCAAAATAAGGACTGCTATGGATGAGGGGTGATGGTGCTGGGAAAGAGGTGCAAGGTCAGAGGCGGAACCAGCGATGGTGCTAGGGGGCACCAACCAAAATCTTGCCTAGGGCATCATATTGGCTAGGGCCGGCTCTGGCAACATGAGGAGGTCCCGCTGATCTTGAGGAGCTGGCGATGGACTGCGTGAGCTAAGAGGAGGCAGGTGGGGTGTCTCTTATGGACACGGACCTGCCTGAAATTATTAATCGACATGACTTGCCAGGTAAGTTAACGCACTTTTTTTTATATAAAAAAAATTACTGTTTTTCAAGTTCCGACTTCTTCATGTTATTTGTGTCCTTTTTTCTCTCATTCTTCTATTTGCTTTTAACATAACACTGCACAGGAAGGTGAGCAGGTAGAGTCAGAGGAGGGTTATCTGGCTGAGGCTGAGGTGGGGGGACCTAGTGAGTCTGCCAGTGTGGGTCACCAGATTCCACCGGTCCAGATTCCAACTGGCCTCCCCCCCCCGCCCCCACCCGACACACTCCTATCCCAGCCATTCTGTCTGAAATTGCCAGTTATGGTGAGAAACTGACACAATTTAAGGACAGGATGATCCGGGAGGTAAGCCAGATACCTGTCCGGCTCACTGAACACACAACCGGTGTTGGGCAAGGTGTAGCTCAACTCTGCCAAGGTCTGGCAGAGATCAGGCAGGGACAAGCCGAACTCGCCTCCTCGATCCAACAACTCGCCAGCTCTGTTGTGCAAGGGCTCCAGGCAGGGCCGGTGCTAGGGTCTTCGGCGCCCCCCTGCAAACTATAAATTTGCGCCCTCCCATATTCCTTTGGCGCGTGCCGGGAAAAGGGGTGTGGTCTCACAAGTAAGGGGCATGGCCACACAGTAGTACCCCCATTTAAAATTACACCACAATGTAGCACAATCTTATTTCTCTAACGTCCTAGTGGATGCTGGGGACTCCGTAAGGACCATGGGGAATTGACGGGCTCCGCAGGAGACTGGGCACTCTAAAAGAAAGATTAGGTACTATCTGGTGTGCACTGGCTCCTCCGTCTATGCCCCTCCTCCAGACCTCAGTTAGAATCTGTGCCCGGCCAGAGCTGGGTGCTCCTAGTGGGCTCTCCTGAGCTTACTAGTTAAAGAAAGTATTTATTAGGTTTTTTATTTTCAGTGAGCTTCTGCTGGCAACAGACTCACTGCTACGAGGGAGTGAGGGGAGAGAAGCAAACGTACCTGTTCACAGCTAGGTTGCGCTTCTTAGGCTACTGGACACTATTAGCTCCAGAGGGTTCGAACACAGGCGCCTGTCCTCGATCATCCGTTCCCGGAGCCGCGCCGCCGTCCCCCTCGCAGAGCCAGAAGAACTGAAGCATGAAGACAGCGAAATCGGCGGCTGAAGACTCCTATCTTCATTTTAGGTAGAGCACAGCACCGCAGCTGTGCGCCATTGCTCCCACAGCACACCACACACTCCGGTCATTGTAGGGTGCAGGGCGCTGGGGAGAGGGGGGGGGGGGGGGGGCGCCCTGGGCAGCAATTGAAATACCTTTTGGCAAAAAATGACATATATACAGTCAGGCACTGTATAGATGTAAATTCCCCCGCCATATTTTCTCACAGAAAGCGGGACAGAAGCCTGCCGCTGAGGGGGCAGGTCCTTCTTCCTCAGCACACCAGCACCATTTTCTCTTCACAGCTCCACTGGAAGGACGCTCCCCAGGCTTTACCCTGCAGTATCCTGATACAACAAGGGTAAAAAAGAGAGGGGGGGTGCACATAAATTTAGGCGCAAAAGTCATATAAAGCAGCTATTGGGGTAATAACTTTTTATAGTCTGTATCCCTGGGTTATATAGCGCTGTGGTGTGTGCTGGCATACTCTCTCTCTGTCTCCCCAAAAGCCTTTGTGGCGTCCTGTCCTCAGTCAGAGCATTCCCTGTGTGTGTTCGGTGTGTCGGTACGGCTGTGTCGACATGTTTGATGAGGAGAGTTACGTGGAGGTGGAGCAAGTGCAGGTTAATGTGGTGTCGCCGCCGTCGGGGCTGACACCTGATTGGATGGATATGTGGAAGGCCTTAAATGATAATGTAAACTCATTACATAAAAGGTTTGATGATGTTGCAGCCGGGGTACAGCCGGGCTCTCAACCCGGGCCTGTCCAGGCAGCTCAGAGGCCGTCAGGGTCTCATAAACGCCCACTGTCTCAGATGGTTGACACGGATGCCGACACGGAGTCAGACTCCAGTGTCGACGATGATGAGGCACAATTGCAGCCTAAAATGACCAAGGCCATCCGTTATATGTTTATTGCAATGAAAGATGTTTTACACATTTCAGAGGTTAACCCTGTCCCTGACAAGAGGGTACATATGGTTGGGGAGAAAAAGCAGGCAGTGACTTTTCCCCCGTCACATGAATTAAATGAGTTATGTGAAGAAGCGTGGAGCTCCCCTGATAAGAAAATAGTGATTCCCAGAAGATTACTGCTGGCGTACCCTTTCCCGCCAACGGATAGGTTATGTTGGGAATCCCCCCATAGGGTAGACAAGGCCCTGACACGCTTATCTAAAAAGGTGGCCCTGCCGTCACAGGATACGGCCGCCCTAAAGGAGCCTGCGGATAGGAAGCAGGAAGTTATCCTGAAGTCTGTTTATACTCAAAGAAAAAAACGAAGACTGCTTCTATAGCGCCTCAATTGCAGGAGGCTAATAATCAAATCAAATTACCCTGATACATGCGCGGCTGAAAAACACTATGTGGGTGTTTGGTTGAAGAATATAGAAACAGACAGAATCAGCTGCGCAAAGTATCAGGGAAAGGACAGTACAATTTTAGGAGAGCCGATGTATGTATATAAATTGATTTATTAATGAAAAAGCATAAATAACAGTAAAAGATGACATTAAATTGTTGGATATAAAAAAGCACACCTTGACTCAGTTTATCCGTTTAAACAGACACCAAATTGTGTCGGTTCTCTATATGGAAGTCCACAAAAGAAAATAGAGTCCAGCTGTTTATTGGAAAGCAATAGATGGTAGTAGCCGTAAGGTTAAATATTGGAAGTAAATGATCAGTGCAGTAGACATCCCATAATAATTGAGGGAGCGATCCAGTGTTATTTACTGTTCAATTACCTCTCCTTAGGTGGGCTGGTCCAAAGCCGAGCATCCTCGGCGATGTGTCCTGCAATGCCCACTATGCGAATGCCGCAGGGGAGAGGGAGCCGTGGATTCACTGTAAGGTATAAGCCGTGTGCTGGTTTACCCGGCTGACGGGGAGCCGTGTGTTGATACGGGCGGCTCGAGAATTCAGATCCGCGGCTATTCTTGGATCTCTGTGGAGATGAAGGACTGCTTGCGGGGAGAACAAACCCGCTGATGCTTTCAAATAGGATACCTCGGCAGGTGTGCAGACAGGAGGCGTGGTCTAACGCGTTTCGTCACGTGACCCGTGACTTTCTCAAAGGAATATATCAGCCTCAATCCGGATCCACTTTTAAAGCAGGATAATTAGTTAATTATGTACAGGTGGGCATTGCAGGACACATCGCCGAGGACGCTCGGCTTTGGACCAGCCCACCTAAGGAGAGGTAATTGAACAGTAAATAATACTGGATCGCTCCCTCACTTATTATGGGATGTCTACTGCACTGATCATTTACTTCCAATATTTAACCTTACGGCTACTACCATCTATTGCTTTCCAATAAACAGCTGGACTCTATTTTCTTTTGTGGACTTCCATATAGAGAACCGACACAATTTGGTGTCTGTTTAAACGGATAAACTGAGTCAAGGTGTGCTTTTTTATATCCAACAATTTAATGTCATCTTTTACTGTTATTTATGCTTTTTCATTAATAAATCAATTTATATACATACATCGGCTCTCCTAAAATTGTACTGTCCTTTCCCTGATACTTTGCGCAGCTGATTCTGTCTGTTTCTGTTTATACTCACTCTGGTACTCTACTGAGACCAGCTATTGCTTCAGCCTGGATGTGTAGCGCTGTAGCGGCATGGACTGATACTCTTTCAGACGACATAGATACCCTCGACAGGGATACTGTCTTACTAACCCTGGGCCATATAAAAGATGTCGTCTTATATATGCGGGATGCCCAGAGGGACATTTGCATGCTAGGTTCTAGAATTAATGCAATGTCCGTTTCTGCCAGGAGGGTCTTATGGACTCGACAATGGACAGGGGATGCCGACTCTAATAGACACATGGAGGTGTTGCCTTATAAGGGTGAGGAATTGTTTGGGGATGGTCTCTCGGACCTCGTATCCACAGCGACGGCTGGAAAGTCGACTTTCCTGCCTCAGGTTTCCTCACAGACCAAGAAAGCACCGTATTATCAAATGCAGTCCTTTCGTTCTCAGAAAAGCAAGAAGGTCAGAGGTGCATCCTTTCTTGCCAGAGGCAGGGGTAGAGGAAAGAAGCTGCACCATGCAGCCAGTTCCCAGGAACAAAAGTCCTCCCCGGCTTCCACTAAGTCCACCGCATGACGCTGGGGCTCCGCAGGCGGAGCCAGGAGCGGTGGGGGTGCGTCTCCGACATTTCAGCAACCAATGGGTTCGCTCGCGGGTGGATCCTTGGGTTATACAAATTGTATCTCAGGGATACAAGCTGGAATTTGAGGTGACGCCCCCTCACCGTTTCCTAAAATCAGCATTGCCAGCTTCCCCCCTGGAAAGGGAGGTGGTACTGGAGGCAATTCACAAGCTGTTCCTCCAGCAGGTGATAGTGAAGGTTCCCCTCCTTCAACAAGGAAGGGATTACTATTCCACTGTGTTTGTGGTAGCGAAACCGGACGGTTCGGTAAAACCCATTCTGAATTTAAAATCCCTGAACATTTATCTCAAGAGATTCAAGTTCAAAATGGAATCACTCAGAGCGGTCATTGCAAGCCTGGAAGAGGGGGATTTTATGGTATTCCTGGACATCAAGGATGCGTACTTGCATGTCCCCATTTATCCACCGCACCAGGAGTACCTCAGGTTTGTGGTACAGGACTGTCATTACCAATTCCAGACGTTGCCGTTTGGTCTGTCCACGGCACCGAGGGTATTTACCAAGGTAATGGCGGAAATGATGGTACTCCATCGGAAGCGAGGAGTTACTGTTATCCCATACTTGGACGATCTCCTTATAAAGGCGAGGTCCAGGGAGCAGTTGTTGGTCAGCGTAGCACACTCTCGGGAAGTGTTGCAACAGCACGGCTGGATTCTGAATATTCCAAAGTCGCAGCTGATTCCTATGACGTGTCTGCCCTTCCTGGGCATGATTATGGACACAGACAAGAAGAAGGTTTTTCTCCCGGAGGAGAAGGCTCAGGAGCTCATGACTCTGGTCAGGGACCTCCTCAAACCAAAGCAGGTGTCGGTGCATCACTGCACGCGAGTCCTGGGAAAGATGGTAGCCTCATACAAAGCCATTCTCTTCGGCAGGTTCCATGCGAGAATCTTTCAGTGGGATCTGTTGGACAAGTGGTCCGGATCGCATCTTCAGATGCATCGGCTGATCGTCCTTTCCCCAAGGGCCAGGGTGTCTCTTCTGTGGTGGCTGCAGAGTGCCCACCTTCTCGAGGGCCGCAGGTTCGGCATACTGGACTGGGTCCTGTTGACCACGGATGCAAGCCTCTGAGGGTGGGGGCAGTCACTCAGGGAAGAAACTTCCAAGGGTTGTGGTCAAGTCAGGAGACTTGTCTGCACATAAACATACTAGAACTAAGGGCCATATACAACGCCCTAAGTCAAGGGGAGCCCCTGCTTCGAGACCAACCAGTGCTGATTCAGTCAGACAACATCACGGCGGTCGCCCATGTAAACAGTCAAGGAGGCACAAGAAGCAGGGTGGCAATGGCAGAAGCCACAAGGATTCTTTGTTGGGTGTAGAATCACGTGCAAGCACTGTCAGCAGTGTTCATTCCGGGAGTGGATAACTGGGAAGCAGACTTCCTCAGCAGACACGACCTCCACCCGGGAGAGTGGGGACTTCATCAAGAAGTCTTCACACAGATAACAAATTGTTGGGAATGGCCACAGGTGGACATGATGGCTTCCCGCCTCAACAAAAAGCTAAAAAGATATTGTGCCAGGTCAAGGGACCCTCAGGCGATAGCTGTGGGTGTTCCAATCGGTTTATATGTTTCCTCCTCTTCCTCTCATACCCAAGGTACTGAGAATAGTAAGAAAAAGAGGAGTGAGAACAATTCTCATCGTTCCGGATTGGCCAAGAAGGACTTGGTACCCAGAACTACAAGAGATGATCACAGAGGACCCATGGCCTCTGCCTCTCAGACAGGACCTGTTGCAACAGGGCTCCTGTCTGTTCCAAGAATTACCGCGGCTGCGTTTGACGGCATGGCGGTTGAACGCCGGATCCTAGCAGAAAAGGGCATTCCGGATGAAGTTATTCCTACGCTGATAAAGGCTAGGAAGAAAGTGACAGCAAAACATTATCACCGTATATGGCGAAAATATGTTGCTTGGTGGGAGGCCAGGAAGGCCCAGACAGAGGAATTCCAGCTAGGTCGATTCCTGCACTTCCTACAGTCAGGTGTGACTATGGGCCTAAAATTAGGGTCCATAAAGGTCCAGATTTCGTCCCTATCTATTTTCTTTCAAAAAGAACTGGCTTCACTGCCTGAGGTTCAGACGTTTGTTAAGGGAGTGCTGCATATTCAACCCCCTTTTGTGCCACCACTGGCACCTTGGGATCTTAACATTGTGTTGGATTTCCTGAAATCCCACTGGTTTGAGCCACTTAAGACCATGGAACTAAAGTATCTCACGTGGAAAGTGGTCATGCTATTGGGCTTAGCTTCGGCTAGGCGTGTGTCAGAGTTGGCTGCTATGTCATGTAAAAGCCCCTATCTGATCTTCCATATGGACAGGGCAGAATTGCGGACTCACCCCCAATTTCTCCCAAAGGTGGTGTCATCTTTTCATTTAAACCAACCTATTGTGGTGCCTGCGGCTACTCGTGACTTGGAGGACTTCAAGTTGCTGGACTTAGTCCGGGCTTTGAAGATTTTTGTCACCAGAACAGCTGGAGTCAGGAAGATGGACTCTCTGTTTATCCTGTATGCATCCAACAAGCTGGGTGCTCCTGCTTCAAAGCAAACTATTGCTCGCTGGATCTGTAACACGATTCAGCAGGCTCATTCTGCGGCTGGATTGCCGCATCCAAAATCAGTGAAAGCCCATTCCACGAGGAAGGTGGGCTCTTCTTGGGCGGCTGCCCAAGGGGTCTCGGCTTTACAGCTTTGCCGAGTTGCTACTTGGTCGGGATCAAACACGTTTGTAAAATTCTATAAGTTTGATACCCTGGCTGAGGAGGACCTTGTGTTTGCCCATTCGGTGCTGCTGAGTCATCCGCACTCTCCCGCCCGTTTGGGAGCTTTGGAAAATCCCCATGGTCCTTACGGAGGACCCAGCATCCACTAGGATGTTAGAGAAAATAAGAATTTACTCACCGGTAATTCTATTTCTCGTAGTCTGTAGTGGATGCTGGGCGCCCGTCCCAAGTGCGGACTTTCTGCAATACATGTACATAGTTATTGCTTAATAAGGGTTATTGTTATGAGACATCTGTTGAATGAGGCTCAGTTGTTGTTCATACTGTTAACTGGGTATGGTTATCACAAGTTGTACGGTGTGATTGGTGTGGCTGGTATGAGTCTTAGCCTGGATTCCAAAATCCTTTCCTTGTAATGTTAGCTCTTCCGGGCACAGTTTCCCTAACTGAGGTCTGGAGGAGGGTCATAGAGGGAGGAGCCAGTGCACACCAGATAGTACCTAATCTTTCTTTTAGAGTGCCGAGTCTCCTGCGGAGCCCGTCTATTCCCCATGGTCCTTACGGAGTCCCCAGCATCCACTACGGACTGCGAGGAATAGAATTACTGGTGAGTAAATTCTTATTTAATCTTATACGTAATGCCCCACCCGTAGTAGTAGCATCCTTATACATAATGCCCCCCCAGTAGTAGTAGTGTCCTTATACATAATGCCCCCCCAAGTAGTAGTAGTGTCCTTATACATAATGCCCCCCCCAGTAGTAGTAGCATCCTTATACATAATGCCCCCCCAGTAGTAGTAGCATCCTTATACATAATGCCCCCGTAGTAGTAGTGTCCTTATACATAATGCCCACCCCTGTAGTAGTAGTGTCCTTATATATAATTCCCCCCTGTAGTAGTAGTAGTGTCCTTATACATAATGCCCCCCAGTAGTAGTAGCATCCTTATACATAATGCACCCCCAGTAGTAGTAGCGTCCTTACACGTTATGCCCCCCTGTAGTATTAGTGTCCTTATACATAATGCCCCCCCAGTAGTAGTAGTGTCCTTATACATAATGCCCCCCAGTAGTAGTAGCGTCCTTATAAGTAATGCCCCCCCAGTAGTAGACGCGTCCTTATACGTAATACCCCCCAGAAGTAGTAGCGTAATTATACGTAGTGCACCCCCAGTAGTAGTAGCATCCTTATACATAGTGCACCCCCAGTAGTATTAGTGTTCTTATACGTAATGCCATCCCAGTAGTAGTAGCGTCCTTATACGTAATGCCATCACAGTAGTAGTAGCGTCCTTATACGTAGTGCACCCCAGTAGTAGTATCGTCCTTATACGTAATGCCCCCCCAGTAGTAGTAGCAGCGTCCTTATACGTAGTGCACCCCCAGTAGTAGTAGCGTCCTTATACGTAGTGCACCCCCAGTAGTAGTATTGTCCTTATACGTAATGCCCCCCAGTAGTAGTAACATAGTAACATAGTAACATAGTATCTGAGATTGAAAAAAGACAATTGTCCATCGAGTTCAACCTATTTGTGGTGTCCTCTGCATGATGATTTGACTAAATAGTAACTATAATGCATGACTATGCACCATACCCCTGGATATCCTTATCCAATAGGAATTTATCTAACCCATTCTTAAAGGTGTTGACAGATTCCGCCATTACAACTCCCTCGGGCAGGGAATTCCAAACACGTATTGTCCTTACCGTGAAAAAGCCATTACGCCGTATTGTGCGGAATCTCCTCTCCTCTAACCTGAGCGAGTTTCCACGAGTCCTCTGTGTTGATCTAACCAAAAACAGGTCCCGCGCAAGCTCTGAGTATTGTCCCCTTATATATTTGTAGATGTTGATCATATCCCCTCTTAGTCTCCGCTTTTCCAATGTAAACATGCCTAGTCTTTCAAGCCTTTCCTTGTATTCCATCGTCTCCATGCCCTTAATTAGTTTGGTCGCCCTCCTTTGTACCTTTTCAAGCTCCAGGATATCCTTTTTGTAGTACGGTGCCCAGAACTGTACACAGTATTCAAGGTGTGGCCTCACTAGTGATTTATATAATGGGAGTATAATACTCTCGTCCCTAGCATCAATACCCCGTTTTATGCATGCTAATATCTTATTAGCCTTCTTTGCTGCAGTCCTACTTTGGGTACTACTGCTTAGCTTTCTATCTATGAGGACACCTAAGTCCTTTTCCAGTACAGAATCCCCTAGTTTTACCCCATTTAGTAGGTAGGTGTACTTTTTGTTCTTGTTACCACAGTGCATTACCTTACACTTGTCTGTGTTGAAGCGCATTCTCCATTTGGCTGCCCATGCTTCTAATTTAACTAAGTCGTTCTGAAGAGACTCGGCATCCTCCTCTGTATTTATAACCTTACACAATTTGGTATCATCTGCAAAAATTGACACCATGCTCTCTAGACCTTCTGTTAGGTCGTTAATGAAAATATTGAACAATAGCGGTCCTAATACTGAGCCTTGCGGCACACCACTTAGCACTTCAGTCCAAGTTGAAAAATATCCATTAACCACAACGCGCTGCTTCCTATTATCTAACCAGTTTTTGACCCAAGTGCATATTGTGCTTCCTATCCCTGATTCTTGTAGCTTGTATATAAGTCTCATGTGTGGTACAGTATCAAACGCTTTGGCAAAGTCTAAAAAGATTACATCCACGTCTTTACCCTGATCTAGGTTTGCGCTTACTGTTTCATAAAAGCCAAGTAAGTTGGTTTGACAGGATCTGTCCTTCATAAACCCATGTTGATTCCTTTTAATGACCTTATTGGTTTCAAGGAACTTCTGAATACTATCTCTTAGAATACCTTCCAATACTTTCCCCACTATAGATATAAGACTAACTGGTCTATAATTACCTGGTTCAGCTTTACTTCCCTTTTTGAATATAGGCACTACTTCCGCTATACGCCAGTCTTTGGGAACCATACCTGATATAACTGAATCCTCAAAGATCAGAGATAGCGGTTTTGCCAGTTCAGAGTGAAGCTCCATTAGAACCCTTGGATGAATACCATCGGGCCCTGGTGATTTATTAATCTTTAAATGTTTTAATCGGTGACAGACTACGTCCTCGCTTAAATAAGTACCTATCAGTGTGATATTGTCCTTATTGAGATTGTGTGTCAGTCCCTGAATTGGGTCCTCTCTAGTGAATACTGTTGAAAAAAACTCATTTAGTGTGTTCGCTATGTCATTATCATTTTTGCTTAAGACTCCCAACATGTCCTTCAAAGGGCCTATACTCTCCTTTTTTAATCTCTTGCTATTGATGTATTTAAAGAATTTTTTGGGATTTGCTTTGCTTTCCTTTGCTACTAGTTTTTCAGTTTCTACTTTAGCCGCTCTTATTTCCTTTTTGCAATTTTTGTTACATTCCTTATAGTGCTGAAATGACTCTGCTTCCCCGTCAGATTTGTATTTTTTAAATGCTCGCCTTTTCTTGCCCATAAGTTCCTTAATCTTTTTGTTAAGCCACATCGGTTTATGATTTTTATTCCCTTTTTTGCTACTCATAGGAATATATTTGAGTGTATTTTTAGCTAGCAGGAATTTTAGTACCTCCCATTTCTCCGTAGTATTTTTTCCTAAAAACAAACCTTCCCATTCAATATCCCTGAAAAATACCCTCATCATTTCAAAATTTGCTTTGCTAAAGTTTAAAGTCCTAGTTGAGCCAGTATAGGGCTGTTTGTAGAAACTGATATTGAATGTGACCATATTATGGTCGCTGTTTCCTATGGGTTCCCCTACTATAATACCAGATACCAAATCCTGATTGTTTGTTAATACCAGGTCTAAGATTGCATTGTACCTAGTTGGTTCCTCAATTAGTTGGACTAGGTAGTTATCATTTAGTGTGTTTAAAAATATACTGCCCCTAGCAGTATCACATGAATCGTTTTTCCAGTTTATCTCTGGATAGTTAAAATCTCCCATCACTACTATGTCTCCTACTCCTGCTGCTTTTTCAATTTGCTTTAGTAACAATTCATCATCAGATGCGTTGATACCAGGCGGCCTATAGCATACACCCAATACTAACTTTTTTGTTCCTTTTTCCCCGCATGCAATTTCTACCCATAGTATCTCAACAGTGTCTACAGTACCCTCCTGAGTATCTTCCCATATATTAGGTTTTAAAAACGGCTTTACGTACAGACACACCCCTCCACCCTTTTTATTTAGTCTGTCTCTCCTAAACAGTGTATAGCCCTCTAGATTGACTGTCCAATCATGAGATTCATCCCACCAAGTTTCAGTAATGCCTATAATATCATACTGTTTGCTTGCTGCAAGTATTTCTAGTTCACCCTTTTTACCAGTAATGCTTCTGGCGTTAACATACATACAACTAAGATAAGTATTTTCCCTTGCATTAGGGACATCTTTCACCTTATGTGGCAAGGATGACCTGTAATCGTCATTGGTTAGTGCTTTGGTAAAATCCCTTTTAGTACCCATGTTAATAACCTTACTGCCTGCTCTTACCCTCCCCCCAACTTCTCCCCCATTTTGTTTACTACCGCCATCCCCACTATTCTCACTGCATGACCCGTAGTTTTTAGCTAAACCCTCCCCCCAGGCTCCTAGTTTAAAATCTCCTCCAACCTTCTAACCATCTTTCCCCCCAGCACCGTTGCCCCCTCCTCAGTCAGGTGCAATCCGTCACGACAAAAGAGATGGCGTCTGACTGAGAAGTCCGCCCAGTGTTCCAGGAACACAAACCCCTCTTTCCTGCACCAATCCCTAAGCCACACATTTACCTCCCTAATCTCCCTCTGCCTCCCTGGACTAGCGCGTGGCACGGGTAATAATTCCGAGAATATTACCTTAGATGTCCTTGCCTTCAGTTTCTTTCCTAAGTCCCTATAGTCTTTCTTAAGGACATCCCACCTTCTGCTAACTTTGTCATTGGTGCCAACGTGCACCAAGACCGCCGGGTCTTTGCCAGCCCCTCCCAACAATCTATCTACCCGGTCCGCGATGTGCCGTACCCGAGCACCCGGGAGACAACAGACTGTACGGCGATCACGGTCCCGGTAGCAGATTGCCCTATCTGCCTTCCTGATGATAGAATCCCCTACCACCACCATTTGACTAGGTACCTCTCTATCTTTTATCCCAACCGCGCCAGAGGGACCGCACCTCTGGATGCTAGAGGGAGCAGTCTCCTCCGGCACCGTCATTTCTTCGCTATCATCCTCCGATTCCTCGTCCAATCGGGCAAATTTGTTCGGGTTTGATAGTTCGGAGATGTCGTGCCTCCCCCTCTTATTCTTCCTTCTAACTGTGACCCAACTGGCTACCTGATCATCATCCTCTTCTACCAGTGACCCCTCCCGCAACTCCTCCACCGTTCTGTCTAAACTACGCTCGAGATTGTGAATCCCCCTCAGTCGCGTAACCGTTTGCTCTAGATCAGTTACCTGGGCTTCCAGGGCA
The DNA here is from genome assembly GCF_028390025.1 of Pseudophryne corroboree. Classification (NCBI taxonomy): domain Eukaryota; kingdom Metazoa; phylum Chordata; class Amphibia; order Anura; family Myobatrachidae; genus Pseudophryne; species Pseudophryne corroboree. The sequence continues at coordinate 48,851,718 of NC_086449.1, read as the reverse complement.
ACAGTTCGCACACACCTCGTGCAGATGTATTCACACTGGGCCGGTAGCTCCAGGTGTGCATACATCTTGCACGACATGCACTGAGTGAGGTCCTCAATCACAGCCCCTCCCATATTGTTTGCAAGGTCTAACTCCCAGTTACACTCAAAGAAAAAGCAGCAAAAATAAAAAATAGAAGACAAGCAATATCACTTATACAATAATTAAGCTGGCTTATACTTATCTATCTTTGTGCGGTTCTTGGTCCTTCACTTTTATGCAGCCGTAGTACTCTCTCCTGCGGCACCTATACTCCACTTAGCAGTTGCAGTTATTCCAGCTCACTGCACCTCCTTTTCACTCGGCTTCCAGCTCCTGCTAAGAAAAAAAAAAAAAAAATGCCCCTCACACCCGCACAATCACAGCCCCTCTGCTACTCCAAGTAAGAGACCCTCTCACTCACTCGGTCAGCCCCTTGCAGTCTCACCAGAAGTTTAATGGTACTGTAAATGTGTGTTCCTGATTGTGTATTATAAAACTCACCTTTATCTGTATTCTAACTCACCTTTATACTGTATCCAACTCACTTAGAAATCCCAGCAGCACTTTGAAGAGACCAGCCCCACAGAGCAGCGTCCTTATACATAGTGCACCCCCAGTAGTAGTATCGTCCTTATATGTAGTGCACCCCAGTAGTAGTATCGTCCTAATACGTAATAGCCCCAGTAGTAGTAGCGTCCTAATACGTAATAGCCCCAGTAGTAGTAGCGTCCTTACACGTAATGGCCCCCTTAATAGTAGCGTTGTTACACGTAATGCCCCCTGTAGTAATAGCGTCCTTATACGTAATGCCTCCCCAGTAGTGGCGTCCATAGAGCGCGCGCACAGACATACCTCACACACACAATTCACACATATATACACACACACACACACACACACACCCACCATACACACACACCCACCATACACACACACACACACACACACACACACACACACTTCTCTCCCACCCTCCACTTACCTAATCCAGTCTCCCTCTGTACAGCAGCCAGGTCCGTGTAGCCCCGCCCCCTCATGACCCATTTAACCACGCCACTTCCCTCCCGTGTAGCTCCGCCCCCTTCTGTCCCGTACTCGGCGCTTTCACACAGATGAGATGAGGTGAGGGGAGGGAGGAGGCGTTTCATGCTGCAGGTACCCGCTGCCAGTGCCTGTCATACAGTGACAGACACAGCAGTGGCAGCAGCAGTAGCAGAGGGGTCAGGACGGCGCAGCAGGGAAGGGATGCTGAGCAGGGGGAGCGCCTATCCGCCCCAGCGCCTCCCTGCACTGCATCCCTTTGATGAGCGGGTAGCGCCTGGCCTGACTCCAGGACATCGCTGGCCGTCTTGCCCACAGTGGCAGGGAGCCAGCCACATCTGCTCCCTCCCCTCTCCTGCCCAGGAAGAAGATCCCACTGGGCATGGCCCTCGAAGGTCACTTCGCAGACCGAGCCGTGACCAACAACATCAGGCGGGGCAAAAGAAGAGAAAGTAATGTCTCTCCAGATGCCCAGCACCCATGTTTGACATGCTGCCTTTATGTATTTTGTTTTTGGCTTGTGTGGCCAGAATGGACAACTCCCTCATGATGAAAGGGGGTTGTTGTTTTGTTTTTTGTTTTGCAGCCTGTGAGTTATTTTCCTGTACACTTGATCCATCTTCCTCGTCCTAGCGTGCTGTGTATGTTTGGGTTTGTGTATTGTGGCCAGAATCTACCTCAGTTTTCAAAAAAGTATCCTCTGGCTGGGGGTTCACAACATATATTTTTGTTATGATTAAAAATTGCATTTTGCCAGTAGATGGGGGCAACACAGTACTGGGTTCTGTTATGTAAAAATCACCACTGGCAGCTGTTTGTTGCTATGACCAATTTTATTTTCATGCTAATTTCTAGCCATGTTGGCTTTTTGAATTGCTATAATTTCTTAAGTAAAGCAAAAATTTTCAAAAAAAATGCTTGTGTTTTTTTTAAGGTTATGCACTATTGAAAAATGTGAACAGTAAATTGCATATTGACATTTGTGGTACAAGGGAACAATCATAGAATATTCTTAAAAACATTGTAAACTCTAATTTAGTAAATGTATGCCTTTCACAACACCTAACTGTGCCAAGAAATAAAAACAACATTTTAAATCAACTTGGGGTAACATGCCATAGTATTACAAAGGGTCACATGTTCCAAGAATAAAATAAGTGTGTTATTAAGTAACATGAAGTGTAGGCTGCATTATGTGGCTCATGTTGTTTGGTATGTACAAAGGAAGATGGCAATGCAGAAAACATGGCATGTTGCCATTTAGCTGATGTAGTTTATACATCTTGATGAAGGGTACAACTTTATAAAACATGCTGTTAACATCAAAGTATTTTCAACAACAATAAAAAAAAGTACATTATTTGTGAGTGTGTCAGATTTAGACATGGTAAATGATAAATTGTTATGTGTGAAAACAGTTGCTGATAACAGTCATTTGTAACTGCAGTGTTTGGCAAGTAATTGCTCAACAGGTGACTTATACCCCTTTCACACCGCAGCTATAACCTGGTAAATTGCCATTTTTTAAGCCTTCTAAAGCGGTTCTAGATGCGGTGTGAAAGGGCCACTTTGAATTTACTGATTACTGGTATTTTAAAATGGTTAAAAAAGAGTCCTACACGGTTCAGACCCGTTTCATTGTGCAATGTGAAAGGCTCAGAAACGGTATTTCCAAGCCACAGAAGGTGATAGGCTGTCTCCATGCGTGATGTCACCAGGCAGAAGCAGGAAATAACTGGAGGAAACACATGAGAGTGAAGAAGCATTTTATTATACAGAATACAGTTTAAAATGGCAAATTGGAGTGATGAGGAGGTTAGGGAGCTGCTTAGGATCAGAGGGGATGAAGAAATATGTAGACAAATCACTGGGACAGTGAAGTAATCTACATAAACATGGTAAAGATGCTTGAAGCTGCTGGGTTGCATCATACGACTTGCCAAATTATTAATAATTAATTAATTAATAATTATTAATAATTAGAGATGAGCGGGTTCGGTTCCTCGGAATCCGAACCCGCCCGAACTTCATTTTTTTTTACACGGGGCCGAGCGACTCGGATCTTCCCGCCTTGCTCGGATAACCCGAGCGCGCCCGAACGTCATCATCCCGCTGTCGGATTCTCGCGAGGCTCGGATTCTATCGCGAGACTCGGATTCTATATAAGGAGCCGCGTGTCGCCGCCATTTTCACACGTGCATTGAGATTCATAGGGAGAGGACGTGGCTGGCGTCCTCTCCGTTTATAGAGAAGAGAGTGAGACAGTAGAGAGAGACACAGTAGTAATTTTCGGGAGCATTAGGAGGAGTACTAGTAGTAGTTACTTGCTGAAGTGATAGATAGTGTGACTGTATTATCTGACTTGTGGGGGAGACACTGACAGTGGGGAGCAGTTAGAGTCTGAGAGCAGGACTCAGGAGTACATATAACGTACAGTGCACACTTTTGCTGCCAGAGTGCCACACTGCATTGTGACCACACTGACCACCAGTATAATATATATTGTGATTGTCTGCTTAGGAGTACTACTTGCAAGTTGCTGATAGTGTGACCAGTGACCTGACCACCAGTTTAATAATCACCACCAGTGAGTTTAATATATATAATATATATATATAATTGTATATAATATATATATAATATTGTATACCACCTACCCGTGTTTTTTTTCTTTTTCTTTCTTCTTTATACATACTACTTAGTAGCTTACTGTAGCAGTCTGCGGTGCTGCTGAGCTGACAGTGTCCAGCAGGTCCGTCATCAGTCATTACATAATAAATATATCTACCTGTCCGGCTGCAGTACTAGTGATATTATATATATATATATAATGATTTCATCTCATTATCATCCAGTCTATATTAGCAGCAGACAGAGTACGGTAGTCCACGGCTGTAGCTACCTCTGTGTCGGCACTCGGCAGTCGCTCGTCCAGCCTTAATTGTATACCACCTACCCGTGTTTTTTTTTTCTTTCTTCTTTATACATACTACTATAGTAGCTTACTGTAGCAGTCTGCGGTGCTGCTGAGCTGACAGTGTCCAGCAGGTCCGTCATCAGTCATTACATAATAAATATATCTACCTGTCCGGCTGCAGTACTAGTGATATTATATATATATATATATATATATATATATATATATATATATATTGATTTCATCTCATTATCATCCAGTCTATATTAGCAGCAGACACAGTACGGTAGTCCACGGCTGTAGCTACCTCTGTGTCGGCACTCGGCAGTCGCTCGTCCATCCATAATTGTATACCACCTACCCGTGGTTTTTTTTTTCTTTCTTCTTTATACATACTACTATAGTAGCTTACTGTAGCAGTCTGCGGTGCTGCTGAGCTGACAGTGTCCAGCAGGTCCGTCATCAGTCATTACATAATAAATATATCTACCTGTCCGGCTGCAGTACTAGTGATATTATATATATATATATATATATATATATATATATATATATATTGATTTCATCTCATCATCCAGTCTATAGTAGCAGCAGACACAGTACGGTAGTCCATGGCTGTAGCTACATCTGTGTCGGCACTTGGCAGTCGATCGTCCATCCATAATTGTATACCACCTACCTGTGGTTTTTTTTTTTTCTTCTTTATACATACTACTATAGTAGCTTACTGTAGCAGTCTGCGGTGCTGCTGAGCTGACAGTGTCCAGCAGGTCCGTCATCAGTCATTACATAATAAATATATCTACCTGTCCGGCTGCAGTACTAGTGATATTATATATATATATATATATATATATTGATTTCATCTCATTATCATCCAGTCTATATTAGCAGCAGACACAGTACGGTAGTCCACGGCTGTAGCTACCTCTGTGTCTTTTAGTTGTGCCTATTAAAATATGGAGAACAAAAATGTTGAGGTTCCAAAATTAGGGAAAGATCAAGATCCACTTCCACCTCGTGCTGAAGCTGCTGCCACTAGTCATGGCCGAGACGATGAAATGCCAGCAACGTCGTCTGCCAAGGCCGATGCCCAATGTCATAGTACAGAGCATGTAAAATCCAAAACACCAAATATCAGGAAAAAAAGGACTCCAAAATCTAAAATAAAATTGTCGGAGGAGAAGCGTAAACTTGCCAATATGCCATTTACCACACGGAGTGGCAAGGAACGGCTGAGGCCCTGGCCTATGTTCATGGCTAGTGGTTCAGCTTCACATGAGGATGGAAGCACTCAGCCTCTCGCTAGAAAAATGAAAAGGCTCAAGCTGGCAAAAGCAGTAGCACCGCAAAGAACTGTGCGTTCTTCGAAATCCCAAATCCACAAGGAGAGTCCAATTGTGTCGGTTGCGATGCCTGACCTTCCCAACACTGGACGTGAAGAGCATGCGCCTTCCACCATTTGCACGCCCCCTGCAAGTGCTGGAAGGAGCACCCGCAGTCCAGTTCCTGATTGTCAGATTGAAGATGTCAGTGTTGAAGTACACCAGGATGAGGAGGATATGGGTGTTGCTGACGCTGGGGAGGAAATTGACCAGGAGGATTCTGATGGTGAGGTGGTTTGTTTAAGTCAGGCACCCGGGGAGACACCTGTTGTCCGTGGGAGGAATATGGCCATTGACATGCCTGGTGAAAATACCAAAAAAATCAGCTCTTCGGTGTGGAAGTATTTCAACAGAAATGCGGACAACAGGTGTCAAGCCGTGTGTTGCCTTTGTCAAGCTGTAATAAGTAGGGGTAAGGACGTTAACCACCTCGGAACATCCTCCCTTATACGTCACCTGCAGCGCATTCATAATAAGTCAGTGACAAGTTCAAAAACTTTGGGTGACAACGGAAGCAGTCCACTGACCAGTAAATCCCTTCCTCTTGTAACCAAGCTCACGCAAACCACCCCACCAACTCCCTCAGTGTCAATTTCCTCCTTCCCCAGGAATGCCAATAGTCCTGCAGGCCATGTCACTGGCAATTCTGACGATTCCTCTCCTGCCTGGGATTCCTCCGATGCATCCTTGCGTGTAACGCCTACTGCTGCTGGTGCTGCTGTTGTTGCTGCTGGGAGTCGATGGTCATCCCAGAGGGGAAGTCGTAAGCCCACTTGTACTACTTCCAGTAAGCAATTGACTGTCCAACAGTCCTTTGCGAGGAAGATGAAATATCACAACAGTCATCCTGTTGCAAAGCGGATAACTGAGGCCTTGACAACTATGTTGGTGTTAGACGTGCGTCCGGTATCCGCCGTTAGTTCACAGGGAACTAGACAATTTCTTGAGGTAGTGTGCCCCCGTTACCAAATACCATCTAGGTTCCACTTCTCTAGGCAGGCGATACCGAGAATGTACACGGACGTCAGAAAAAGACTCACCGGTGTCCTAAAAAATGCAGTTGTACCCAATGTCCACTTAACCACGGACATGTGGACAAGTGGAGCAGGGCAGGGTCAGGACTATATGACTGTGACAGCCCACTGGGTAGATGTATGGACTCCCGCCGCAAGAACAGCAGCGGCGGCACCAGTAGCAGCATCTCGCAAATGCCAACTCTTTCCTAGGCAGGCTACGCTTTGTATCACCGGTTTCCAGAATACGCACACAGCTGAAAACCTGTTACGGCAACTGAGGAAGATCATCGCGGAATGGCTTACCCCAATTGGACTCTCCTGTGGATTTGTGGCAAGCAATATTGTGTGTGCATTAAATATGGGCAAATTCCAGCACGTCCCATGTTTTGCACATACCTTGAATTTGGTGGTGCAGAATTTTTTTAAAAACGACAGGGGCGTGCAAGAGATGCTGTCGGTGGTCAGAAGAATTGTGGGACACTTTCGGCGTACAGGCACCACGTACAGAAGACTGGAGCAACACCAAAAACGCCTGAACCTGTCCTGCCATCATCTGAAGCAAGAAGTGGTAACGAGGTGGAATTCAACCCTATATATGCTTCAGAGGTTGGAGGAGCAGCAAAAGGCCATTCTAGCCTATACAATTCAGCACGATATAGGAGGTGGAATGCACCTGTCTCAAGCGCAGTGGAGAATGATTTCAACGTTGTGCAAGGTTCTGATGCCCTTTGAACTTGCCACACGTGAAGTCAGTTCAGACACTGCCAGCCTGAGTCAGGTCATTCCCCTCATCAGGCTTTTGCAGAAGAAGCTGGAGACATTGAAGGAGGAGCTAACACGGAGCGATTCCGCTAGGCATGTGGGACTTGTGGATGGAGCCCTTAATTCGCTTAACAAGGATTCACGAGTGGTCAATCTGTTGAAATCAGAGCACTACATTTTGGCCACCGTGCTCGATCCTAGATTTAAAACCTTCCTTGGATCTCTCTTTCCGGCAAACACAAGTCTGCTGGGGTTCAAAGACCTGCTGGTGAGAAAATTGTCAAGTCAAACGGAACGCGACCTGTCAACATCTCCTCCTTCACATTCTCCCGCAACTGGGGGTGCGAGGAAAAGGCTCAGAATTCCGAGCCCACCCGCTGGCGGTGATGCAGAGCAGTCTGGAGCGACTGCTGATGCTGACATCTGGTCCGGACTGAAGGACCTGACAACGATTACGGACATGTCGTCTACTGTCACTGCATATGATTCTCTCACCATTGAAAGAATGGTGGAGGATTATATGAGTGACCGCATCCAAGTAGGCACGTCACACAGTCCGTACTTATACTGGCAGGAAAAAGAGGCAATTTGGAGGCCCTTGCACAAACTGGCTTTATTCTACCTAAGTTGCCCTCCCACAAGTGTGTACTCCGAAAGAGTGTTTAGTGCCGCCGCTCACCTTGTCAGCAATCGGCGTACAAGGTTACTTCCAGAAAATGTGGAGAAGATGATGTTCATTAAAATGAATTATAATCAATTCCTCCGTGGAGACATTGACCAGCAGCAATTGCCTCCACAAAGTACACAGGGAGCTGAGATGGTGGATTCCAGTGGGGACGAATTGATAATCTGTGAGGAGGGGGATGTACACGGTGATATATCGGAGGATGATGATGAGGTGGACATCTTGCCTCTGTAGAGCCAGTTTGTGCAAGGAGAGATTAATTGCTTCTTTTTTGGTGGGGGTCCAAACCAACCCGTCATTTCAGTCACAGTCGTGTGGCAGACCCTGTCACTGAAATGATGGGTTGGTTACAGTGTGCATGTCCTGTTTATACAACATAAGGGTGGGTGGGAGGGCCCAAGGACAATTCCATCTTGCACCTCTTTTTTCTTTCATTTTTCTTTGCGTCATGTGCTGTTTGTGGAGTATTTTTTTGAAGGGCCATCCTGCGTGACACTGCAGTGCCACTCCTAGATGGGCCAGGTGTTTGTGTCGGCCACTAGGGTCGCTTAGCTTACTCACACAGCTACCTCATTGCGCCTCTTTTTTTTTTCTTTGCGTCATGTGCTGTTTGGGGAGTGTTTTTTGGAAGGGCCATCCTGCGTGACACTGCAGTGCCACTCCTAGATGGGCCAGGTGTTTGTGTCGGCCACTAGGGTCGCTTATCTTACTCACACAGCTACCTCATTGCGCCTCTTTTTTTCTTCTTTGCGTCATGTGCTTTTTGGGGAGTGTGTTTTGGAAGGGCCATCCTGCGTGACACTGCAGTGCCACTCCTAGATGGGCCAGGTGTTTGTGTCGGCCACTAGGGTCGCTTATCTTACTCACACAGCTACCTCATTGCGCCTCTTTTTTTCTTCTTTGCGTCATGTGCTTTTTGGGGAGTGTGTTTTGGAAGGGCCATCCTGCGTGACACTGCAGTGCCACTCCTAGATGGGCCAGGTGTTTGTGTCGGCCACTAGGGTCGCTTAGCTTACTCACACAGCTACCTCATTGCGCCTCTTTTTTTCTTTGCGTCATGTGCTGTTTGGGGAGTGTTTTTTGGAAGGGCTATCCTGCGTGACACTGCAGTGCCACTCCTAGATGGGCCAGGTGTTTGTGTCGGCCACTAGGGTCGCTTAGCTTACTCACACAGCTACCTCATTGCGCCTCTTTTTTTCTTCTTTGCGTCATGTGCTGTTTGGGGAGTGTTTTTTGGAAGGGCCATCCTGCGTGACACTGCAGTGCCACTCCTAGATGGGCCAGGTGTTTGTGTCGGCCACTAGGGTCGCTTATCTTACTCACACAGCTACCTCATTGCGCCTCTTTTTTTCTTCTTTGCGTCATGTGCTTTTTGGGGAGTGTGTTTTGGAAGGGCCATCCTGCGTGACACTGCAGTGCCACTCCTAGATGGGCCAGGTGTTTGTGTCGGCCACTAGGGTCGCTTATCTTACTCACACAGCTACCTCATTGCGCCTCTTTTTTTCTTCTTTGCGTCATGTGCTTTTTGGGGAGTGTGTTTTGGAAGGGCCATCCTGCGTGACACTGCAGTGCCACTCCTAGATGGGCCAGGTGTTTGTGTCGGCCACTAGGGTCGCTTAGCTTACTCACACAGCTACCTCATTGCGCCTCTTTTTTTCTTTGCGTCATGTGCTGTTTGGGGAGTGTTTTTTGGAAGGGCTATCCTGCGTGACACTGCAGTGCCACTCCTAGATGGGCCAGGTGTTTGTGTCGGCCACTAGGGTCGCTTAGCTTACTCACACAGCTACCTCATTGCGCCTCTTTTTTTCTTCTTTGCGTCATGTGCTGTTTGGGGAGTGTTTTTTGGAAGGGCCATCCTGCGTGACACTGCAGTGCCACTCCTAGATGGGCCAGGTGTTTGTGTCGGCCACTAGGGTCGCTTAGCTTACTCACACAGCTACCTCATAGCGCCTCTTTTTTTCTTTGCGTCATGTGCTGTTTGGGGAGTGTTTTTTGGAAGGGCCATCCTGCCTGACACTGCAGTGCCACTCCTAGATGGGCCAGGTGTTTGTGTCGGCCACTAGGGTCGCTTAGCTTAGTCATCCAGCGACCTCGGTGCAAATTTTAGGACTAAAAATAATATTGTGAGGTGTGAGGTATTCAGAATAGACTGAAAATGAGTGGAAATTATGGTTTTTGAGGTTAATAATACTTTGGGATCAAAATGACCCCCAAATTCTATGATTTAAGCTGTTTTTTAGGGTTTTTTGAAAAAAACACCCGAATCCAAAACACACCCGAATCCGACAATAAAAATTCGGTGAGGTTTTGCCAAAACGCGGACGAACCCAAAACACGGCCGCGGAACCGAACCCAAAACCAAAACACAAAACCCAAAAAATTTCAAGTGCACATCTCTATTAATAATATGTGGGCTAGAAAAGTCCATTTAAAATGACAGCCACTGTTTTTTATGGGAGAAACGGGTTCAGTGTGAAAGGTACCAAAACGGTAATGAAATGGTAATATACCGGTTACAACATGCGATGTGAAGGGGGTTTAACTGCTCAGACCCGTTTTAAGAACTGTTTAAAGAACCGTTTTAAAAGCAGGGTTTGCAATGTGAAAGCAGCATTAATTTGCAAATTAATTGCTAAATAGGGGCGGGCAGACACACTTGTAGCAGTAGTTCACAAGGGCTGAGTAGCTGCAGACTTACTCCTCGGCTGCGTTCAGCTAGCGAACATTTGTTGCGTTACGCATTTTTGCACAAAACACGCCTACTGCCGTTTGCATACTCCCACACTAGCCACCTACTTTCATGCCCATATCGTTAGATTACGAAGCCAAGCCTCCGCACCACCTCCGTCACACCCTCTTTTCGGTAGAGTAGTACATACTGAAAGTCAGTTAGTATTTTTGAACAAATATCGTTACGCTGCCTTTTGCGCACGCGCAATGCGGAACTCGCGCATGGGCAGTTTGCAAATTTCCGCCGATTGCGATGTGATGCGATGAACTGCTGCAAAGAACTCGGAATGAGGGCCTATATTCCATTGGCTGTCCTTACATACGCATCTGATAGAGAAATGGAAGGACTTGTATATCATTTTATTAGATGGTTTGTCACAGAAATGGAGATTATAATTGTATACGTATATATACACACAAGGGAGATGAAATCGTCTATGCAGTCGAATAAGACTAAGAATATTAGAGTATAAATTACTAGCTACACAAGCTATTCAGAGACTGCAAGTAGATCTGTTCACAGAGAAAGAGACACTGATACTATAATTTAATGTAGAAAATAATCAAGACAGAAATTAGTCTGTATGAAGAAAAACTGTCACGACGAGATGTGCGGCTGGCACTTTTCGTGTTTTGTGTTTTGGTTTTGGTTCTAATTCCATTTTCGTGTTTTGGTTTTGGCTTGGTTTTGCCAAAACCACCCTTTCGTGTTTTGGTTTTGGTTCTGGATGATTTTTGGGAAAAAACATAAAAACAGCTAAAATCACAGAATTTGGGGGTAATTTTGCTCCTACTGTATTATTAACCTCAATAACATTCATTTCCACTCATTTCCAGTCTATTCTGAACACCTCACACCTCACAATATTGTTTTTAGGCCTAAAAGTTGCACCGAGGTGTCTGTATGACTAAGCTAAGCGACACAAGTGTGTGGCACAAACACCTGGCCCATCTAGGAGTGGCACTGCAGTTGCAGACAAGATGGCACTATTCAAAAACTAGTCCCCAAACAGCACATGATGCAAAGAAGAAAAAGCGACGCAATGAGGTAGCTGTATGACTATTCTAAGCGACACAAGTGTGCGGCACAAACACCTGGCCCATCTAGGAGTGGCACTGCAGTTGCAGACAAGATGGCACTATTCAAAAACTAGTCCCCAAACAGCACATGATGCAAAGAAGAAAAAGCAACGCAATGAGGTAGCTGTATGACTATTCTAAGCGACACAAGTGTGCGGCACAAACACTTGGGCCATCTAGGAGTGGCACTGCAGTGGCAGACAGGATGGTAGATTTAAAAAATAGGCACCAAACAGCACATGATGCAAAGAAGAAAAAGAGGTGCAATGAGGTAGCTGGATGGCCAAGCTAAGCGACACAAGTGGCCGACACAAACACCTGGCCCATCTAGGAGTGGCACTGCAGTTACAGACAGAATGGTACTTAAAATAACTAGTCCCCAAACAGCACATGATGCAAAGAAGAAAAAGAGGTGCAAGATAGACTTGTCCTTGGGCCCTCCCACCCGCCCTTATATTGTATAAACAGGACATACACACATTAACAAACCCATAATTTCAGCTACATTGTCTGCCATACAACTGTGGCTGAAATGACTGGTTTGTTTGGGACCCCACCAAAAAAGAAGCAATCAATCTCTCCTTGCACAAACTGGCTCTGTAGATGCAAGATGTCCACCTCATCATCATCCTCCGATTCCTCACCCCTTTCACAGTGTAAATCCTCCTCACTGAGTATTAATTTGTCCCCACTTGCAGGGGTTGTGCAAATGGTGGAAGGAGCCACCTCTTACCGTCCAGTGTTGGGAAGGTCAGGCATCGCAACCTCTGACACACTTGGACGCTCCTTGGGGATTTGTGATACCATCTCAGAGCACACAGTTCTTTTCTGTGCTCTTTCCAGCTTAACTATTTTCATTTTTCTAGCGGGAGGATGAGAACTTCCATAGTCATGTGAAGTTGAACCACTAGCCATGAACATAGGCCAGGGCCTCAGCCGTTCCTTGCCACTCCGTGTCGTAAATGGCATATTGGCAAGTTTACGCTTCTCCTCCGACGATTTTAATTTTGATTTTTGAGTCATTTTTTTACTGATCTTTTGTGTTTTGGATTTTACATGCTCTGTACTATGACATTGGGCATCGGCCTTGGCAGACAACGTTGATGGCATTTCATCGTCTCGGCCATGACTAGTGGCAGCAGATTCAGCACGAGGTGGAGGTGGATCTTGATCTTTCCCTATTTTTTGAACCTCAACATTTTTGTTCTCCATATTTTAATGCGCACAACTAAAAGGCACCTCAGGTATACAATGGAGATGGATGGATAGTATACTTATGGATGACGAGTGACTGACGACACAGAGGTAGCTACAGCCGTGGCCTACCGTACTGCGTCTGCTAGTATAGAGATGATAATTAATTATATAAAAAAAAATATATATAACTACTGTAGGTATATATAATATAATGATGGACCTGGTGGACACTGTCAGCAGACTCCTAAACTACTAGTATGAAGAAGATAGAAAAATAACCCCACCACAAGTAGGTAGGTATACAATTATGGACGAGCACTGACGACACAGATATAGCCACAGCCGTGGACTACCGTACTGCGTCTGCTAGTATAGATAATATACTAAATATATTACTACTGTAGGTATATAATATAATGACGGACCTGGTGGACACTGTCAGCAGACTCCTAAACTACTAGTATAAAGAAGATAGAAAAAAAAAACCCCACCACAGGTAGGTAGGTATACAATTATGGACGAGCACTGACGACACAGAGATAGCCACAGCCGTGGACTACCGTACTGCGTCTGCTAGTATAGATAATATACTAAATATATTACTACTGTAGGTATATAATATAATGACGGACCTGGTGGACACTGTCAGCAGACTCCTAAACTACTAGTATGAAGAAGATAGAAAAAAAAAACCCCACCACAGGTAGGTAGGTATACAATTATGGACGAGCACTGACGACACAGAGATAGCCACAGCCGTGGACTACCGTACTGCGTCTGCTAATATAGAGATGATAAAGATGATAGAGATGAAAAAAGAAAATATATAACACTACTGTAGGTAAATATTTATATAATATAATGAATGACGGACCTGCTGGACACTGTCAGGAGAATGCGTTTATAGAATTAAAAAAAAAAAACACCACAGGAGTGTTTAACTTTTTCAGGCAGACAATATACTGGTGGTCACACTGGCAGCAAAAGTGTGCACTGTACTCCTGCTATAACTGCTCCCCAGTCTCCCTCACAATTAAGCTGTGTGAGCAGTGAGCACTCTGCACAGTCAGATATAGATAGATGATATATCATGCAGCACACTGAGGCTGAGCACAGATATGGTATGTGACTGTGTATCGTTTTTTTTCAGGCAGAGAACGGATTATAATAAATAAAACTGGTGGTCACTAACTATCAGCAAATCTCTGCACTGTACTGAGTACTCCAAATGCTCCCCAAAATTAGTAGTAAATCAAGTGTCTCTAAACGGAGAGGACGCCAGCCACGTCCTCTCCCTATCAATCTCAATGCACGTGTGAAAATGGCGGCGATGCGCGGCTCCTTATATAGAATCCGAGTCTCGCGAGAATCTGACAGCGGGATGATGACGTTCGGGCGCGCTCGGGTTAACCGAGCAAGGCGGGAGGATCCGAGTCTGCTCGGACCCGTGCAAAAAAGGCTGAACTTCGGGCGGGTTCGGATTCTGAGGAACCGAACCCACTCATCTCTACACGTTACCCATCTGGATGTTATGAGATCTAGAGTTCTTTGTACTAAGCCAGCGGATGAGATATACTGTGTATTTATACTTCATGACATAGATCAGTTCTCTACATTCAGCTTACTGGATACAGAGTAATGTAACTTTACATTCAGAACAGAGAAATGTCATTTATTTTGGGCTACACTGGTAACCAGGATAAAGAATTACATAGTTACACATCTAAGCAGGAATTTCTAAAGTGTCCTCAGACTCAGTAAAGGAACTTTCACGCTCTCATATATTTGGAATATAACAGAACATTGTTGTTTATCATCTTTATGGGCCACAACTTGCGCAACTCAGGTTTTTTCAGAGTACCCGGGTCACTTATTCAGCGCGGTTATCACCAAATATTGTATTGTGTATTGCATGCAATTGTTTTGTATAGGAGAGTGGGGTAGCTAGGACATGGGTGTATGCATAAACCTAGTTATTACTTATTAGTATATGAATAAGGTGTGTAAAATAATATTACAAATATAATACTTACCAACTGTTGTTGCTGGAGGTTGATTGGAAGAGCTGGAAAGAAGAACAGGTATATGGGTAATATATGATTTATATATATATATATATATATATATATATATATGTACATATAGCAGTCAGGCATCCCAGGCAGCCTGTTATTAGAGCAATAGCTTGGGTGGAGGCACATTATTAGAATTAGTAACCTTGTCAGATATAAGGGAGGGTTACACTGTCGACCTAGTGACTATCTACCTATAGTGGTTGACCCAAACATTGTCGACCTAGACACTGTGGATCCTATGATCCACACCCTTGCATTGTCCTGCTTTACTATGGGGCTGTCACCACTTCAGGAGCTGAAGGAGTTAATACAATCAGGGAGTGAGAGAGAGGCTCTGTGTGAGCTCAGAGTGGAGGACATGGATTAGGGGAAGGAGGGGGGAGGAGAAGTTTCCTGTGTGTGTGGAGAGAGGAGCAGGAGTGAGGACGCTGGTGCTGGCCTTGTTTTTCACACATCGGCTGCTTGTTTTTTATTTAGAGTTGGCAACATTGGACACAACACATTTCAGTGGAGGAGGCGGGAGAGGAGGTGACGGTGACCGGCAGTGAGGTGAGCGATGTGCCTGGTGTATGAGAGACATCTGTGGGCACCATATATGGTATGTGTGACCAGCTCCCCACACTTGGGACCTAGGCCCTAATTCAGACCTGATCGCAAAAACAAAATCTATCTCTAATGGGCAAAACCATGTGCACTGTAGGTGGGGCAGATGTAACATGTGCAGAGAGTGTTAGATTTGGATGGGTTATACTGTTTCTGTGCAGGGTAAATACTGGCTGCTTTATTTTTACACTGCAATTTAGAATTCAGTTTGAACACACCCCACCCAAATCTAACTCTCTCTGCACATGTTACATCTGCCCGACCTGCACTGCAGATGATTTTGCCCATTACAGAAATATTTTGCTGTTGCAATCAGGTCTGAATTTAGCCCCTTATACAGTAAGGATTGCAATTTCTGATAAAAAGCAGTTTCTGCGATCAAATAGTTGCCGCCCAGAAATTGAGAAATAACGCCCTTTGCAGAAACTGTGACTGCATCGCAATATGCAGCTGATCGCAGAACCATGCGCAATTACCGGAACATGGAAGATTTTTCCTATCTGCGCCAGGTAAGGTCGGCTACAATTCTTGTGACACAAGAGGCTGGAAGTGGTCATCGCTGAATTCAGGTGCCCTCCTTAAAAACACCTGGGCATGCCACGAGGCTGAAGTTAGCTTCTTATTCGGGCAGCTTCTTATTCACTTCTTATTCAAGCTCCAGCTTCTTATTCACTTCTTATTCGAACTCCAGCTTCTTATTCAGATCATTCAGTTTTGCAAGGGTTAATGAGTCTTCTGTCACAAATTTGACACCTGAACTCCACAGAGGGTGGTCACTTACATATGACCCACTTGTATTTTGCTTGGCCCAACGCTGTTTTGGGCATGAAATACACTGGCAAAGTGGGCACAAACACCATATTTTGCCATTTTGAATAAGTAGCTGTAGTTTTGCAAGGGTTCTTGGGACACAAATTTGACCCCGGAAATTAACAGAGGGTGGTCACTTGCATGTGACCCACTTGTATTTTGCTTGGCCAAACGCTGTTTTGGGCATGAAATACACTGCAAAAGTGGGCACACACACACCATATTTTGTTATTTTGAATAAGTAGCTGTAGTTTTGCAAGGGTTAACTAGTCTTGGTCCACAAATTTGACCCCTGAAATCAACAGAGGGTGGTCACTTACATATGACCCACTTGTATTTTGCTTGGCCCAACGCTGTTTTGGGCATGAAATACACTGGCAAAGTGGGCACAAACACCATATTTTGCCATTTTGAATAAGTAGCTGTAGTTTTGCAAGGGCTAACTAGTCTTGGGACACAAATTTGACCCCTGAAATCAACAGAGGATGGTCACTTACATATGACCCACTTGTATTCTGCTTGGCCCAACCACCATATTATAATTTACTATTTTGAATATGTAGCTGTAGTTTTGCAAGGGTTAACTAGTCTTGGGCTACCTATTTGATACCAGAAATCAAGGGTTATATTAGCTCCTTATCGCACAGGGGAGTCATAGAGAGCCTATGTTGAGTTAAAGTTGTCTGAAGTCAGCTCCTATCTTTGCTTGAAGGAAGCTATACTCAGCAGGATTGGGGTGACTGGTCCCAGCAAAGCCCAAGAATATTATGAGTTGAAGCTGAACCCATCTGAGCCTCCAGTTGTCAAACTGGCATGATTGGCCAAACTGAGTAAAACCTGGTTACAGATAAAAAAAAAAATCTTCGTAGTGGAAGTGATGGCTCTAGACTAGGCTATACGGGTATTAGACCGTGGTGTAAAACACTGGACCTTTGCAGGCTGACCCCAGACAATTGAGGAGCTAGCAGTGGTGATTGAGAGGTACCTGACCCTGGGAAATTTTAATAAAGCCAAGCAAGGGTTACAGCCAGTACCTAAGCCCAATACCCAGATCCCCATTGTTAAACCAAACAGCCCGTCTCCAGTCATATGTTTTGAGTGCAGAGAGCCCAGTCATGCACAGCGGTACTTCCTAAAGCAGGGTGAGCTAGTGGATTGCAGCTCAGGGAAAACAGCACAACCTGTATTCAGTATGGTGCCTGGAATTATTTCCCCAGCTGAAACTACCGTTTCATCTGATGGTACAGATTGAAGGCTGGGATATCTGGGCCTTGGTTGATACTGGTAGTGAATTGTCTTTCATCTCTGCTAACATGGTTCTTCCCGGGTCTGGCCAGGTTGTGCTTCTGGTAAAGATGCTATGTATACTTGGTGACATAGAAGAATGCCCATGAGTGCACCTGCCGGTGGTGATTAAAGTAAGACCAGTAAAAATGGTAGTCACAGTAGCTTCCAAACCTCCTTATCCACTAATCCTGGGCTAGGACTTCCCACTGTTGCAGGAGTTTGTTACCTGGCATGACATTGGCAGACAGACAAAGGTTAAGCTGTCGCAGGGGCCAAGATCTACTGGAAGCCAAGGTTGTATGACTGTAAAGCCCTCTCTTGCCAGTGAGATTGAGACACATTAGTCCCCCATTTGCGAAAGAGTGTCTTTGCAGGACTTTAGGCGAGATCAACATAACGATGGCAACTTGTCTAATACTTTTTAAAATTTGGTAGTGGTAAATGGTAAGGTAAACTCTGCTTTACCACCTGAAGGTGTACCTTACTTTATGTGAAAAACAATTTGTTTTACCTTGTAACTTATTTGCAAGGTAAAAGGGTAGACCAGTTGCTGATTCCCCGAAAACACGAGCAGCTGGTATTGAGTGCAGCTCACATGCATTTATGGGGGTGGCCATTTAGGGGAGAGGAAAACTCTCCAGCGTATCCAGCTATGGTTCTCCTGTCCAGGCATTCATGCTGCAGTAAAAGAATATTGTCAGGAATGCCCTGTGTACCAAAAGAATGCACCCCAGACAGAATTTAGGGCGACCTTGGTTTCCCTGACTATAATTTCCATGCCTATTGAGCCAATTTTTATAGATCTGATGGGGCCAGTAGAAAAATCGGATTATGGGCATCAGTATATATTGGTGATTGTGGACTACTCCACCGGGTACCCGGAGGTCATACCACTATGTAACATGAAATCTAGCACTATTGTCCAGGAGTTCTTGATGCTGTATACCCGTCTAGGAATACCAATAGAGGTCCTGACCAGCTAAGGTACCCCTTTTGTGTCTAAATTAATGAAATACCTGTGTCGCCTGTTAAAGGTGGATAGAATTACCATTTTGGTATACCACCCGCAGACATACGGCTTGGTTGAATGCTTTAACAGAACCCTTATGCAGATGATGAAAAGGGCAGTGTCACAGGAGAAGCGAGATTAAGACCTACTCTTACCTTAGCTAATGTTGGTAGTTTGAGAGGTACCCCAAGCCTCTTTTATTATTATTATTATTATTATTATTATCCTTTTATTTATATAGAGACTGTATGGGGTTTAGACCCTTCAAACTCCTCTATGGTAGACAACGCAGAGGGATACTAGATCTATTAAAAGATGGGTGGGAGCAGCAATTGTCCCAAGGGGATGCGGTCAAGATCCCGCCGGACGGAATCCCGGCAGTCGAAATACCGACGCCAGAACCCCGACCGGCACAATCCCGACATGTTCTGCCTCCGTGGGTGTCCACGCCACCCATAGAGGGAGAATATAAAAGCGTGCTGAGCATAGCTAAGCACCGTGCCTGCAGCGTGGCGAGCGAAGCGAGCCCGCAAGGGGCTGCGTTCTGCTCGCCACCCCTGTCGGGATTGTGGGGTCGGAGTTCCGGCGTCTGTATTTTGACCACCGGGATCCCATCCTGCGGGATTTAGTACTGATCCCGTCCCAAGAGCCTAACATCGTTCAGTTTGTGTCCCAATTGTATGGCTGTTTAAGGCAAATTGCGCCACTTCTGACCAAGCATATGGTAAGAGCTCAACAGGATTAAAAACGCAGTCATGGCGTTACTGCTGTCAACCGGACTCTCAATAGGGGCAACAAGGTACTGATACTTGTGTCTAGGTACGGCAGGAAGGTAGAAGGAAAGAGGTAAAAGTCTATCATGTGAATTTGTTGAAGCCTTGGAAAGTGCCAGTCATCCCTCTTTAGGGGCCATGAAAACCCCAGAATGTCAGGTGCCTACTGAAGTAACTTTGAGTCCTAGCCAGAAACAAGAAGTGGTAAACTTAGTAGCACAGTACCAGGTTGTGTTCTCTGCCCTCCTGGAGAAAACTCAAATCATACAGCATGACAATGTTACTCCACTCAGGGGGGTGATAAAACAAAGGCAATATTGTATATCTGAGGCCCAACAGGCAGCAGTAAAATGGGAACTGGAAGTGATGCAGCGCTTGGGGGTCATAGAGTAGTCAAACAGTGAATTGAATAATCCCATTTTTTTTTTTAGAGTCCAAGCCTTTTGGATCTGTGGGATTCTGTAATGACTTCAGAAAGTTAAATAAAGTTCCTCGGTTTGATTCCTATCCTATGCCCCGGGTTGATGAACTAGTACAAAACTTAGCAATAAGCCAGTATCTAACTACGCTAGATTTACTGAAGGGGTACTGACAAATTCCTCTGATGGAAGCTGCCAAAGCAACAACAGCCTTCTCTACCACAGTGGGTTTGTTCCAGTCGCACCTTCCAAAGGTGGATGCAGTGTTACAGTCTCTACAGGCACAAGGGTTTCATCCCTAACCTGGAGAAGTGTGCCATCATAACTGTGGAGGCAAAGTATCTGGGGTATATTGTATGCCAAGGGTAAGTTAAACCTCAACCCAGCAAGGTGGAAGCAGTCTTCACATGGCCTAAGCTAAAATGTATGTCGCAACTCAGGATATTCTTTGGTCTGGTGGGCTATTATCGTAGGTTCAGGGGTGGAACTTGCAGCGGTGCAACCAGTGCACTGCACCAAGGCCCCTCCACGATGAAGGAGCCCACTGCCGGAGGCACTACAATGAGTCAGACTGACTCATTACATGCCACCTGTCAGCGCGCTGCAAGCCGCCGGTTCCCCTAAACAGAATGAGGCTGAGCTGGTGTGCAGAGCTGCAGTCTGGCCAGAGGGGGAGGAGGATGCAGTGGAGGAGTCTGGAGAAGGAGAAGGGGCCATCTTCCCCTCTCATTCACGGGCAGCCCAGCTGTTTCTTTTTGCTGCCGGAGCCGGAGCATCACGTGACCATGCGGCTAAACTGTAGAGTATCTGAGGTAGTGCAGCAGCATTCCTTGTAAGGCGGTCAGGCAGCTGTGTGTTTATTTATTTTATTATACATTTTTCTAATTGTACATTTCATCCTGCAAACTCAGAATCACGGACCTCGAAGAGGCGGAGCCTACATTGATGGGGCGGAGATTGGGAGGTGGTGGGCGGGGTTGTTACAGTAATCTGGGCTCTCTGCAAACAGTAATGGTGACTGTGCAGTGACATATAACATACAGCACAGCATAGAGTGACCCCGCTAAGGCAGCCAGGCACAGGGTCATGTGTTGTCACCCAGGGTGCATGTGCTGCTGCTGCTGCATGATGCATAGTGTGGATATCTGTCTCCATGGGCCTTGTGTATCCTTGTACAAAGGAATTGTCCTGAGTTTTTGTGGGAGTTGGATACAATTGGCCGACAGTTATCATATTGACATTCATTATGTCGACATGAAGAACTGTCAACAAACAGTCCCTTGTAATCTAGCAGTTTCGTACTTTATACCGGTAACAGCAGTGCCTTTTTCTGGATCACATTGCATTGGCGATGTCTCAGCAGTGTTCTGGTGAGTATTTTCCCCATTATCCCTAAACCTTTCCCTAGTAGCTAACCTTAACCTTTTCCCCTCCCCACAGCCTAATCCTAGCCACCACCCCAGTACCCCCCCCCCCTCCCCAGCAGCCTAACCCTAAAACTTTACCATAGTGCCTACTATATTGGCGTTACATGTAAAAGGAGCTTTACTGTGTGGCGTAATGTGTATAAGGACCATTGCTGTGTGTTGTAACGTGTATAAGGAGCTCTACTGTGTTGCATAACATGTATAAGGAGCAGTACTGGGTGGAGTAACGTGTATCAGGAGCACTACTGTGTGGTATAACGTATATTAAGAATACTACTGTGTGGCGTAACATGTATAAGAGGCACTACTGTGTGTTGTAATGTGTATAAGGAGAACTACTGTGTTGTATAACGTATATTAAGAATACTACTGTGTGGCGTAACATGTATAAGAGGCACTACTGTGTGTTGTAATGTGTATAAGGAGAACTACTGTGTGGCGTAACGTGTGGAAGGAGCTCTACTATGTGGCGTAATGCGTATAAGTAGCAGTACTGTGTAGCGTAACGTATATAAGGAGTACTACTGTTCAGTGTAATGTAATGTAAATCAGTGTAATTTAATCAGTGTAATGTAATAAGGTTGCATTACTGTGTGGCATCATTTGAATTGGTGGTACTATTGTGTGCCCACACCCCTTCTCAATGAGACCATGCCCTATTTTTTGACACACATGTTTTGGATCTTGGGGGGGGCTGGGGCAACACATTTTGTTGCACCTGGGCCCACCATGGTCTTGTTCCGCCACTGCGTAGGTTCAAACGCGAATTTGCCACAGGGCAGCATCATTCACTGAATGTCTGAGGAAACCGTCCCCAGACAAGATCTAATCACAGATGTGCTAAATGTAGCCCATCTACAATCATGTACTGACATGCGGGTGGTCGCCCAGCACAGGGCTAGTCCGCCCCGCATGACTGGCCCTAGCCCCCCCCCCCTCGCACAGGTACAAAACCATTGCACGGTGTCGATGATTTTGTAATCCCCGCCAGCAAAGCTCCTGCACGCTGGCAGTCCGCTACTCGCCACATCCCGGGTCGCAGAGGATGTGTGTAACACCACGCAGCTGCCTCGGGCCACCCCCCAACGGTCCACACGGGCCTCTGTTGTCTGGACCGTGGTTCTAAAGCCGGTGGCATGCCCCTTCCCACCACGTGACCGCCTCTGCCTGTCAATCAGGCAGAGGCGATGGAAGCCCTGCCGCTGCAGTGATGCAGTCTGAATTACCCCCTAGGCCCGAGAGACTACATTGCAGAATTTAAGAAAAGCTTTATGCGCAGAGCCTGTATTGCATGCTCCTGATTTCAGGGGTCAAATTTGTGGCCCAAGACTGGTTAACCCTTGTAAAACTACAGCTACTTATTCAAAATGGCAAAATATACTGTGTGTGCCCACTTTGCCAGTGTATTTCATGCCCAAAACAGCGTTGGGCCCAAACAAAATGCAAGTAGGTGATATGTAAGTGACCACCCTCTGTTGATTTCAGGTGTCAAATTTGTGGCCCAAGACTAGTTAACCCTTGCAAAACAAATTTTTTTGAATAAGAAGCTGGAGCTCGTATAAGAAGCTAACTTCAGCATCGTGGGCACGCCTGCGTTTTCTCACACACACCCAGAAAATGGCAGGTTTCCACCCAGAAATGCCGGCTTCCTGTCAGTCAAACAGCGTCTGCATGTGATCACGATATGTACGCATTTACTGTCACTATTATTACTCGCACGTGCGCAATGCAAACACTGCTCATGTGCAGCCGTTCCATAATAAGCCGGATTGTGATTTGATAATTTTGCAATCCTTATTGAATAAGGTCCTTGGATGGAAGGTGGGCGAGCGGCGGATGGGGGATGGGGATGACCCTGCGGTGTAATACACAGTGCTCATTATATTTATACATGTAGCATCATATACTGGCATATATATTGTGTATATTATATATACAGATGTAGCCATGCTCATCATTGCGTATCGCGGCAGTAATGTTGTGACAAGTGTGCCCACTGCGTACGCATGCGCACACCATGTTACCCTATGGAGCTAACACCCGCTGCAATCAGTATCACAGCGGCGCGGTCACACTATGCAGCAATGTGTGCGCATGTGTGAATACATCACGGTATAGATGAGCGTGGCTACATCTGTAGTATAGGTGTATATAGGGAGAGAAAGCTATATCTGTATCCTATCATGTGTATAACCTAGGACAATGTCCCTGCTGTATAATAACACTGCACGTTATACATATACAGTATATATAGAGAGAGATGTTATTGGTATATAGTCCCTAGTGTATCATGTGTATAACCTAGGACAGTCCCTGCTGTATAATAACACCGCACATTATACATATACAGTATATATAGAGATAGAGGTTATTGGTATATAGTCCCTAGTGTATCATGTGTATAACCTAGGACAGAGTCCCTGCTGTATAATAACACTGCACATTATACATATACAGTATATATAGAGAGAGATGTTATTGCTATATAGTCCCTAGTGTATCATGTGTATAACCTAGGACAGAGTCCCTGCTGTATAATAACACTGCACATTATACATATACAGTGTATATAGAGAGAGATGTTATTGTTATATAGTCCCTAGTGTATCATGTGTATAACCTAGGACAGTATCCCTGCTGTATAATAACACTGCACATTATACATATACAGTATATATAGAGAGAGATGTTATTGGTATATAGTCCCTAGTGTATCATGTGTATAACCTAGGGCAGAGTCCCTGCTGTATAATAACACTGCACATTATACATATACAGTATATATAGAGATAGATGTTATTGGTATATAGTCCCTAGTGTATCATGTATATAACCTAGGACAGAGTCCCTGCTGTATAATATCACTGCACATTATACATATACAGTATATATAGAGATAGATGTTATTGGTATATAGTCCCTAGTGTATCATGTATATAACCTAGGACAGAGTCCCTGCTGTATAATAACACTGCACATTATACATATACAGTATATAGAGATAGATGTTATTGGTATATAGTACCCAGCGTATCATGTATATAACCTAGGACAGAGTCCCTGCTGTATAATAACACTGCACATTATACATATACAGTATATATAGAGATAGATATTATTGGTATATAGTCCCTAGTGTATAACCTAGGACAGAGTCCCTGCTGTATAATAACACTGCATATTATACATATACAGTATATATAGAGATAGATATTATTGGTATATAGTCCCTAGCGTATCATGTATATAACCTAGGACAGAGTCCCTGCTGTATAATAACAGTGCACATTATACATATACAGTATATATAGAGAGAGATGTTATTGGTATATAGTCCCTAGTGTATAACCTAGGACAGAGTCCCTGCTGTATAATAACACTGCACATTATACATATACAGTATATATAGAGATAGATGTTATTGGTATATAGTCCCCAGCGTATCATGTGTATATAACCTAGGGCAGCGTCCCTGCTGTATAATAACACTGCACATTATACATATACAGTATATATAGAGATAGATGTTATTGGTATATAGTCCCCTGCGTATCATGTATATAACCTAGGACAGTATCCCTGCTGTATAATAACACTGCACATTATACATATACAGTATATATAGAGAGAGATGTTATTGGTATATAGTCCCTAGTGTATCATGTATATAAACTAGGTCAGTGTCCCTGCTGTATAATAACACTGCACATTATACATATACAGTATATATAGAGATAGATGTTATTGGTATATAGTCCCCAGCGTATCATGTGTATATAACCTAGGGCAGAGTCCCTGCTGTATAATAACACTGCACATTATACATATACAGTATATATAGAGATAGATGTTATTGGTATATAGTCCCCAACGTATCGTGTATAACCTAGGGCAGAGTCCCTGCTGTATGATAACACTGTGCATATTATACATATACAGTATATAGAGATAGATGTTATTGGTATATAGTCCCTAGTAGTGTATAATGTGTATAACCTGGGGCAGTGGTCACCAACCTTAATTGGGGTGCGAACTACTTACAAAAAAATTAAACCTCCTGAAGAGCTACTAATGTTTTTGAAAAAAATGCTATACTTGAATGGTTGCTGGGATTCTCTCAGTGTTGAGATCCGACTTGTGTGCAGTGATGTAGCTATAAATTTTGCTATCCCCTGGCAAAAACATTTCTGATGCCACCTCCCATTGCCATATGAAAATTTGTGGCCTCACCGTAAGGGACGTGGCATTGTAGGAAAAGACTACCTTATACCCCAGTTCTGCAACCTGCACCCCCAGACGTTGGCCACCACAAGAAAAAAAAAATCCTGATTCATGCCCATTACATTATTTGTAATTTCTCCTCCTCATAGTAATGCCCCTCACACATTATGCCACACACCGCAATGCCCCTCACACATTATGCCACACACCGCAATGCCCCTCACACATTACGCCACACACTGTACTCCCCATAACACATTATGCCCCACAGTAAGGCTACAAATTACTTTTAATTTGCCCATTGTCTGGGGTCTCCTGCTCATTTCCAGGGGCTGAATGTTCATTGCCAGGGGTTGCATGCTCTGGGTTCCATGCTTGTTGCCATTGGTGTAAAGGATGTTGCCAGGGGTTTCATGCTCTGGGTGTCGTGTTCATTGCCAGGGGGGTGTAATGCTCTGGGTGTAATGGTCATTGCAGGGGTATAATGCTTGTTACCAGGGGTGTAATGCTCTGGGTGTCATGGAAGATGCAGCTTTGTAGAAAGCTGCATTCTCTCTGGTTGATGCCAGTGCTGAGTGCTCCCGGCACTTCTGGGTAGCTATAGCGCTGTGCTGCTTGTCAGACACTAGAGGTCAAGTATGACCTGTAGCGTCTGTCTCCTCCGAGGCAGTGGGGATGAGGGTTTTGCACACTTCTCCTCGTAGTAAGGTAGGGGCAGCAACCAGCAGGGTTCAAGTTACCCAGATTGCAGCTGTCAGCTACCTGTCACTCGCGAGCGATGGGTTGCAACCGCTGACCTAGGACATCATACCTCCTGTATAATAACACTTCACATTATACATATACAGTATATAGAGAGATGTTATATATAGTCCCCAGCATTTCAGTTGTATAACCTAGAGAGTCCTCGCTGTATAATAACACTGTTCACATTATACATATACAGTGTATATGTGTATATATGTGTGTTTATGTATATATGTATATATATATATATATATATATATATATATATATATATATAATATAATATAGATAGATGTTATTGGTATATAGAGGCAGATGTATTAACCTGGAGAAGGCATAAGGAAGTGATAAACCAGTGATATGTGCAAGGTGATAAAGGCACCAGCCAATCAGCTCCAATATGTAAATGAACAGTTAGGATCTGATTGGCTGGTGCCAACTGTTCATTTACATATTGGAGCTGATTGGCTGGTGCCTTTATCACCTTGCACATATCACTGGTTTATCACTTCCTTATGCCTTCTCCAGGTTAATACATCTGCCCCATAGTCCCTAATGTATTATCAGAGGCGGCCCAACCCTATTTTTTTTTTTTTTTTTTAAAGTGAGCAAACACAATTTTTGAAGAGTAAAATTCTCAAAGGGCTACAAAAAGGCGTGTGGTCTCACAAAAAAGGGGCAGGCCAGACAATTTTACTCCAGTCTACAGTGCAAGATATACATGAGCGTTGCCAGTGACGGATACACACATGCCCCCAGCAGTGCTATATATGCATATGCCCCCACAGTGCCAGATATGCATATGCCCCCGCAGTGCCAGATACACATATGTCCCCAGTGCCAAATACTCATATGTCCCCAGCACCACATACACCTATGTCCCCAGTGCCATATACTCGTATGCCCCCAGTGCCAGATACAGATATGCCCCAAGCACCAGAAACACATTTTCCCCCAGCAGTGCTACTTACCGTGGCTCACCACCACCCACCGGGCTCCACCGCAGCTGAAAGGGTTTCCGTCTTTGGCATCAGAGAAGGGTTCCCGCTACCTGGTGCTCACCTCAGTGTGGCATCTTACTCAGCCGCGTACCCCGCATGTGCATGTGGCCGGTTCTGCGTATCATGTGTATAACCTAGGGCAGCGTCCCTGCTGTATAATAACACTGTACACATTATACATATACAGTATATAGAGGTCAGACCTCCATGGGTCAGACTTTTTTTTTTTTTTTTTTAAATGCCCATTCCACAGACCTCAATTGGATTGAGAGCTGGGGAAATCTGAGGCCAAGTTGACACCTTGAACTCCTCTGTCACGTTCCTCAAACCATTCCTGAACATTTTTGCAGTGCGGCAGGGTGCATTATCCTCCGTGAAGATGCCACTGCCATCAGAGAATACTATTACCATGAATGGGTGTACGTGGTCTGCAACAATGTCTAGGTAGTTGGTACGAGTCAAAGTAACATCTGCATGAATGGCAGGACCCAAGGTTTGTCCGCAGAACATTGCCCAGAGCATCACACTGCCTCTGCCAGCTTTTCTTCCTCTTCCCATAGTGCATTCTGGTGCCATCTCTTACCCAGAGTAATGAAGCACATGCACACAGCCATCCACATGATTTAAAAGAAAATGTGATTCATCAGACCAGGACATCTTCCATTGCTGGTCGGTGGTGGCCAGGGTTCAGCATGGGCACTCTGACCGGTGTGCGCTATGCAGCCCCACAGCCCCATACACATCAAGCTGTGATGCCCTGTGTATACTTACACTTTTCTATCATAGCCAGTATTACCTTATTCAACAATTTATGCCACAGGACCAGATGGTCTAGTCTTTGCTCTCCTTGCACATCAGTGAGCCTTATGCATCAATGACCAAAGGGCTGGATTAAGGGTGGGGCGACAGGGGCGGTCATCCTGGGGCCCTCACACATATACCCCTTTCATACTGACAATGCCGGATCCCACCCGGGGATTGGAAATGGGTCCTTCCCGTGTGGGGTCTAGCATTGAACCATAAGAGCTGGGTTACTGACCCCGCAAATTGCCAGGTCGGTTGCCATAGCGGCGGAGGTAGCCACGGGAGATGAGCTCATCTTCACACCAACTCTCCCTATTATAGTGAACAAATTCTGGGTCGCATCAACCCGGGAACCCGTTCACCCTGCCACTGGCCCGGTATTCAACCCAGGAAAACACTGCTTTATTCCTTTGTTGAATTTCCAGTTCAGGTAACCTGGGAATTCGACCATGGGCCTTTCACACCGCACACCAACCCTGCAAGATGTCTGGTCGATACCGAGTTATATGTGAGGTGTGAAAGGGGTAATAGAGAGCCCCCACACACAGCCACTACTACTAAATAAGGACCGGAGAACAGCATCTAGCTGTCTCTGCTCATTTAGCTCTGTTTTTCAGAGACGGAGACAGTCTTGTCTCCATCTCTGCACCCAACACGAGCCACCTGCTCCGCTCACATGGCCACCTAGCCAAGCACCTTCTGTGTGTCAGTGATCTGCTCTCCACTCTGTCGGGCTCATCATCCATTGTTCTGTGTTGCAGCACCCTGGGGATATGTGTTCCTGGTGAGACTTGTGCACACTCCTCCTCTCTTTCAGATGTGCGCGGGCTTCCGGTAACTCCACCATCAGAAGCAACGTGTCCACCACCCAATCCCCTGTGTGATTGCATCCACTCCAAATACTTCTTCTTTATCTATACCAGCAGCAACCAGTCCTCATTGTTTCCCAAGGCTGTGGTGGTTCTGTAATGCTGGTTAGTGAGAACAGAGTAACACGGGCTTATGTCTGGAGACTGGACAGGCATGTTGGTCACCGTCCCACCACATACACAAATATATAATAAATATGCATGCATCACAAGCTTGGTGGAAACAAATTGAGTCTCTCTCTCTCTCTCTCTCTCTCGATGAAGGGAGGGAGGGAGGGAAAGTATACTTACCCTAGTCCCTGTAAGGATCTCATCTTTGGAATGCCACAGCCAGTATTATGTATGTGTGTCTGTGTGTATATATTAGAGATGTGCACTTGAAATTTTTCGGGTTTTGGTTTTGGGTTCGGTTCCGCGGCCGTGTTTTGGGTTCAACCGCGTTTTGTCAAAACCTCACCGAATTTTTTTTGTCGGATTCGGGTGTGTTTTGGATTCAGGTGTTTTTTTCAAAAAACACTAAAAAACAGCTTAAATCATAGAATTTGGGGGTCATTTTGAACCCAAAGTATTATTAACCTCAAAAACCATAATTTCCACTCATTTTTAGTCTATTCTGAATACCTCACACCTCACAATATTATTTTTAGTACTAAAATTTGCACGAGGTCGCTGGATGACTAAGCTAAGCGACCCTAGTGGCCGACACAAACACCTGGCCCATCTAGGAGTGGCACTGCAGTGTCACGCAGGATGGCCCTTCCAAAAAACACTCCCCAAACAGCACATGACGCAAAGAAAAATGAAAGAAAAAAGAGGTGCAAGATGGAATTGTCCTTGGGCCCTCCCACCCACCCTTATGTTGTATAAACAGGACATGCACACTTTAACCAACCCATCATTTCAGTGACAGGATCTGCCACACGACTGCCGATTGCTGACAAGGTGAGCGGCGGCACTAAACACTCTTTCGGAGTGCACACTTGTGGGAGGGCAACTTAGGTAGAATAAAGCCAGTTTGTGCAAGGGCCTCCAAATTGCCTCTTTTTCCTGCCAGTATAAGTACGGACTGTGTGACGTGCCTACTTGGATGCGGTCACTCATATAATCCTCCACCATTCTTTCAATGGGGAGAGAATCATATGCAGTGACAGTAGACGACATGTCCGTAATCGTTGTCAGGTCCTTCAGTCCGGACCAGATGTCAGCATCAGCAGTCGCTCCAGACTGCCCTGCATCACCGCCAGCGCTTGGGCTCGGAATTCTGAGCCTTTTCCTCGCACCCCCAGTTGCGGGAGAATGTGAAGGAGGAGATGTTGACAGGTCGCGTTCCGCTTGACTTGACAATTTTCTCACCAGCAGGTCTTTGAACCCCAGCAGACTTGTGTCTGCCGGAAAGAGAGATCCAAGGTAGGTTTTAAATCTAGGATCGAGCACGGTGGCCAAAATGTAGTGCTCTGATTTCAACAGATTGACCACCCGTGAATCCTTGTTAAGCGAATTAAGGGCTCCATCCACAAGTCCCACACGCCTAGCGGAATCGCTCCGTGTTAGCTCCTCCTTCAATGTCTCCAGTTTCTTCTGCAAAAGCCTGATGAGGGGAATGACCTGACTCAGGCTGGCAGTGTCTGAACTGACTTCACGTGTGGCAAGTTCAAAAGGTTGCAGAACCTTGCACAACGTTGAAATCATTCTCCACTGTGCTTGAGACAGGTGCATTCCACCTCCTATATCGTGGTCAGTTGTATAGGCTTGAATGGCCTTTTGCTGCTCCTCCAACCTCTGAAGCATATAGAGGGTTGAATTCCACCTCGTTACCACTTCTTGCTTCAGATGATGGCAGGGCAGGTTCAGGCGTTTTTGGTGTTGCTCCAGTCTTCTGTACGTGGTGCCTGTACGCCGAAAGTGTCCCGCAATTCTTCTGGCCACCGACAGCATCTCTTGCACGCCCCTGTCGTTTTTAAAAAAATTCTGCACCACCAAATTCAAGGTATGTGCAAAACATGGGACGTGCTGGAATTTGCCCATATTTAATGCACACACAATATTGCTGGCGTTGTCCGATGCCACAAATCCACAGGAGAGTCCAATTGGGGCAAGCCATTCCGCGATGATCTTCCTCAGTTGCCGTAAGAGGTTTTCAGCTGTGTGCATATTCTGGAAACCGGTGATACAAAGCGTAGCCTGCCTAGGAAAGAGTTGGCGTTTGCGAGATGCTGCTACTGGTGCCGCCGCTGCTGTTCTTGCGGCGGGAGTCCATACATCTACCCAGTGGGCTGTTACAGTCATATAGTCCTGACCCTGCCCTGCTCCACTTGTCCACATGTCCGTGGTTAAGTGGACATTGGGTACAGCTGCATTTTTTAGGACACTGGTGACTCTTTTTCTGAGGTCTCTGTACATTTTCGGTATCGCCTGCCTAGAGAAATGGAACCTAGATGGTATTTGATACCGGAGACACAGTACCTCCAACAAGTCTCTAGTTGGCTCTGCAGTAATGATGGATACCGGAACCACGTTTCTCACCACCCAGGATGCCAAGGCCTCAGTTATCCGCTTTGCAGCAGGATGACTGCTGTGATATTTCATCTTCCTCGCAAAGGACTGTTGGACAGTCAATTGCTTGGTGGAAGTAGTAAAAGTCGTCTTACGACGTCCCCTCTGGGATGATGATCGACTCCCAGCAGCAACAACAGCAGCGCCAGCAGCAGTAGGCGTTACATGCAAGGATGCATTGGAGGAATCCCAGGCAGGAGAGGACTCGTCAGAATTGCCAGTGACATGGCCTGCAGGACTATTGGCATTCCTGGGGAAGGAGGAAATTGACACTGAGGGAGTTGGTGGGGTGGTTTGCGTGAGCTTGGTTACAAGAGGAAGGGATTTACTGGTCAGTGGACTGCTTCCGCTGTCGCCCAAAGTTTTTGAACTTGTCACTGACTTATTATGAATGCGCTGCAGGTGACGTATAAGGGAGGATGTTCCGAGGTGGTTAACGTCCTTACCCCTACTTATTACAGCTTGACAAAGGGAACACACGGCTTGACAAATGTTGTCCGCATTTCTGGTGAAATAGTTCCACACCGAAGAGCTGATTTTTTTGGTATTTTCACCAGGCATGTCAATGGCCATATTCCTCCCACGGACAACAGGTGTCTCCCCGGGTGCCTGACTTAAACAAACCACCTCACCATCAGAATCCTCCTGGTCAATTTCCTCCCCAGCGCCAGCAACACCCATATCCTCCTCATCCTGGTGTACTTCAACACTGACATCTTCAATCTGAATATCAGGAACTGGACTGCGGGTGCTCCTTCCAGCACTTGCAGGGGGCGTGCAAATGGTGGAAGGTGCATGCTCTTCACATCCAGTGTTGGGAAGGTCAGGCATCGCAACCGACACAATTGGACTCTCCTTGTGGATTTGGGATTTCGAAGAACGCACAGTTCTTTGCTGTGCTTTTGCCAGCTTGAGTCGTTTCATTTTTCTAGCGAGAGGCTGAGTGCTTCAATCCTCATGTAAAGCTGAACCACTAGCCATGAACATAGGCCAGGGCCTCAGCCGTTCCTTGCCACTACGTGTGGTAAATGGCATATTGGCAAGTTTACGCTTCTCCGACGACGATTTTAATTTAGATTTTTGAGTCCTTTTTTTACTGATATTTGGTGTTTTGGATTTTACATGCTCTGTACTATGACATTGGGCATCGGCCTTGCCAGCCGACGTTGATGGCATTTCATCGTCTCGGCCATGACTAGTGGCAGCAGCTTCAGCACGAGGTGGAAGTGGATCTTGATCTTTCCCTATTTTTGGAACCTCAACATTTTTGTTCTCCATATTTTAATAGGCACAACTAAAAGGCACCTCAGGTAAACAATGGAGATGGATGGATACTAGTATACTTATGGATGGACGAGTGACTGCCGACACAGAGGTAGCTACAGCCGTGGACTACCGTACTGTGTCTGCTGCTAGTATAGACTAAATGTTAATGAGATGAAATCAATATATATATATATATATATATATATATATATATATATATATATATATATATATAACACTAGTACTGCAGCCGGACAGGTATATATATTTATTATGTAATGACTGATGACGGACCTGCTGGACACTGTCAGCTCAGCAGCACCGCAGACTGCTACAGTAAGCTACTATAGTAGTATGTATAAAGAAGAAAGGAAAAAAAAAAACCACGGGTAGGTGGTATACAATATTATATATATATATATATATATATATATATTATTATATACAATTCTATATATATATATATATATATATATATATATATATATATATATATATATATTTATTAAACTGGTCACACTATCAGCAACTTGCAAGTAGTACTCCTAAGCAGACAATCACAATATATATTATACTGGTGGTCAGTGTGGTCACAATGGCAGTGTGGCACTCTGGCAGCAAAAGTGTGCACTGTACGTTATATGTACTCCTGAGTCCTGCTCTCAGACTCTAACTGCTCCCCACTGTCAGTGTCTCCCCCACAAGTCAGATATACAGTCACACTATTTATCACTTCAGCAAGTAGTAGTACTCCTCCTAATGCTCCCCAAAATTACTACTGTGTCTCTCTCTACTCTAGTCTCACTCTCTTCTCTATAAACGGAGAGGACGCCAGCCACGTCCTCTCCCTATGAATCTCAATGCACGTGTGAAAATGGCGGCGACGCGCGGCTCCTTATATAGAATCCGAGTCTCGCGATAGAATCCGAGCCTCGCGAGAATCCGACAGCGGGATGATGACGTTCGGGCGCGCTCGGGTTAACCGAGCAAGGCGGGAAGATCCGAGTCTGCCTCGGACCCGTGTAAAAAGCGTGAAGTTCGGGCGGGTTCGGATTCCGAGGAACCGAACCCGCTCATCTCTAGTATATATGTGTATTCCACTGGAACTGAGCTAAACACTGCTGATCTGCTGGAGGGTCACACATCTATATGAACCCTTGTTAGACCTGTGTATTTGAACTTGTCAGTCAAGCATTTGAAATAAAAGGCCCAATCTATTTTTCATCTATATATCCCACTGATGTGTGGGTAGTATTCAAGTATCCTGAACGCCTATGTGTTAATTCATGTGACAGTCTATCAATTTTTATCAAGCATTCGAGATATACCCCTGATGAAGTCTTTGAGCAAGACGAAACGCGTTGGTTTTTTCTATTTGTCACACCAATCTCCAAACTTGCTATAAGGAGAAGGAGGAGTCTGTAAAAGTTATTCTACTTGTCCTCTGTATAATTGTTCGGTGTCATTTGTTAAGGATGGATACTTAATTCATTGTACCATTGCTTGTGTTTTTATGTTTTAATAAATTTTATATGGAACATGTTAATGTGATTTTTATGCTCTAAAATATTGAGCAAACATATATTAATATACGTCTAGAGATTCCTGCTGAATCCTATTTATTATTGGGAGGAAATACATCCCAAAAGCGCCTATTCCTCTATTGCTACATATTACTATTTTTAGTCCCTCCTAACAAGGGACTTAGCGGAATTTGGGCAGCCATATCTAATTCCCCATTTTCTTGTTGTGTTAAAGGGCAGAGGGAGAGTATTTGTCTATATATATATATATATATATATATATATATATATATATATATATATATATATATATATATATATATAGTGACAAGAACACTGGGA
This sequence comes from Pseudophryne corroboree, assembly GCF_028390025.1. Lineage (NCBI taxonomy): Eukaryota > Metazoa > Chordata > Amphibia > Anura > Myobatrachidae > Pseudophryne > Pseudophryne corroboree. Next base: position 48,817,155 of record NC_086449.1, on the reverse strand, counting down.
TAGTGTTTGAGGGCAGGTATGTTTGTCCCAGGTTCTTGTCTTACATGTTTTAGAAAATGTTAACTTCTAGGAAAAATGCTTTTGTTTTGTCAGAACCTTTTAAGTTTGCTGTAAAAGCTGGGTAAAGGCTCTGAGAGAGAGATAAGGCGAGTTCTAGACATTAGGCCCAGTTCGGGTCTTTGGCCTCACAGAGGGCTAATCAGGGTTTCAGCTGTGTACGAGTGTTATAGGGCTGCTATCCTGATTAGTATGGGCAGACTGCCTGGGAAGGCTGCAGGATCTGTGTGGAAGAAACACGCTTTCTGGTACAAGTGAGCTACACAGTATTTACTGGAGAACACTGTGTTTTGTTTAGTGACAGTTAGGAATATCTTGTGTTTAGTTAGTGCCGGACAGGCAAGGTATTTTCTTTTGGTGTTTGTTTTATTTCCTGCTTCAATAAAACTGGCCGGGGCCAGTTGTACCAGAAACTAGACTTGTGTTGTTCCTAAGCTGCTGCGTGCTGCCATATTCCCCAGGAAGAGGCGCCTTGCACCCCTACAGTGTTACAACTTGGTGGAGAATGCGAGCATGCCATTCTGCGCATAAGTGAAAGCAGCAGCTTTGTGAGGCCTGCAGAAAACAGTGGTTTATGCAGATACAGCCCAGTGTGATGTTACTGAGACTTGCCCTGAGGATTAGATATATGTCCTGGGTGAAAGCAGCTATAAAGCCGCCTGAAAAGTCTGTCGACATGGAGGAACTGCTCAAAGCCTTGCTGCAAGCTACAGCGGCTCAGCAGGAGGCCAACAGACAGCAGCAGGTGGCAATGGAGGAAAATTGGAGACTACAACGAGAGGCCTTAACAGAAGTGATGCAGAGCCTTGCAGCCCGGATTGGAGATATGGCCGTCAGTGCTCCGACCAGCTCTAGTTCTATACGGGCCAGTCACTTCCTGCAGAAAATGACAGAGGCTGATGATGTGGAGGCCTACTTGACCATGTTTGAAAGGACTGCAGAGCGTGAAAACTGGTGAGCCCCAAAAAGCGTACTTTGATTTAAGCCCTGCTGAGGCTCGGGACTATGATAAACTAAAGACTGAGATCCTGACCCGCCTGGGAGTCACGCTGTCAGTACGAGCACAACGGGTGCACCGTTGGGTGTACGCCATGGAGAAGCCTCCGCGCTCCCAGATGCACGACCTTATTCAGCTAACAAAAAATGGCTACAGCCAGAGCATTAACTGGTCCCCAGATGGTTGAAAGAGTCGTCATGGACCGCTACTTGAGATCTTTGCCCATGGTCCTGCGCAAGTGGGTGAGCCATGGAAATCCGGGTACTGCTGACCAATTAGTGGACATGGTAGAGCGGTATTTGGCAGCAGAGGAACTACTGATGACCACCCAGCAACCCATAGATCCTCGACAGCGCCCTTCAGTAAAGACTGGTAAGAATGTTCAGTTAGAAAATGTTGCTGGGCGGTTAAGAGAACGCAAGGCTGGAGAGACTGTAAACACTGGCCCTGGAGACAGGCCAATGGGGCTAGAACGGTCTATGTTGCCCAAACGGGTTGATAATCGTGTGGTTAAATGTTTTAGATGTGGTATGCCAGGTCATGTTATTACCAATTGCCCAGTCATGCAAGAACCCATGTAAGGTGATGCTGCCTTTGAATGTCGCAGAATGTCTTTCTTTGCTAGGTTAGCCTGTACTGTGGTACCTTCACCTGAGCTGGAAAAACAAATGTGTGATGTGTTCTTAGAGGGTAACCGGGTAGAGGCCTTGCTAGATTCAGGAAGTTTAGTTACCCTCGTGAAAGCTGGGTTAGTGAACCCCTTAAAAGTCCAGCAAATACCTATTGGGGTAACTTGCATACATGGGGATACCCAGTATTATGTCACTGCTGAAGTGAATATAGAAACTTGTTGTGGGTCAGCAATGGTTAAAGTAGGACTGGTCCCCACCTTGGTGCATAAGGCCATAATAGGGAGGGATTTTCCTCATTTTTGGAAACTGTGGGAATCACGTTTATCAACAGATGTGAGAAGTGAAGAGCCAGTTGATAATACCGGTGATTGTATGGATGTACGTGTGTCTTCAGAACTTACTGACCCTTTGCCTTTTGCGAGTTTGGCTGGGGAAGTGACAGATGGGTAGTCCAGTGAGGACCCTCTTGCTGGGAACAGAGACATAGTGGTTAGAAACAAAAGCGTGCCTGACCTGGAGGTAAAAAAGGATCTGTTTGCATCTGAACAGTTAAAGGATCCTACCTTGATAAAGGCTAGAGAGAATGTTAAGATTGTTAATGGGGAGCCTGTGGTACCAGGTGACAGGGTTACGTATCCCCACATGGCCATCTGTATTGAGCTCTTGTACCACATTGTCAAAAAGGGTGAGGATGTGGTAGAACTGCTGGTAGTACCCCAGCCTTATCGGAGAACGGTACTAGATTTAGCTCATAGTCACGTTACAGCACGGCATTTAGGGGCAGAAAAAACCACTGAAAGAGTTTTACAAAGGTTATTTTGGCCTGGGGTTTATAAAGAAGTGTCTGAATATTGTTCTTCCTGTCCTGAATGCCAGTATCATGCCCCTAGACCCCATTTCAGGAGCCCACTAGTTCCCATGCCTATTATAGAGGTCCCGTTTGACAGAATAGCCATGGATCTCGTGGGGCCCTTGTTAAAGTCCATCAGTATATCCTGGTAATAATGGACTATGCCACTCGATATCCTGAGGCTGTCCCTTTACGCACTATCACAACCAAGGCAATAGCTAGGGAGCTGGTGCAGGTTTTTAGTAGAGTGGGAATACCAAAAGAAATTTTGACTGACCAAGGTACTCCATTTATGTCAAGGGTCATGAAAGAATTGTGCAAATTATTTAAGGTCACTCACCTCAGGACGTCCATTTACCATCCCCAAACTGATGGGTTGGTGGAAAGGTTTAATAAAACATTAAAAAGTATGTTAAAAAAGGTGGTTGATAAAGATGGGAAAAATTGGGATTGTTTGTTGCCCTACTTGTTAATGGCCGTCAGAGAAGTTCCTCAGTCCTCTACGGGGTTTTCTCCATTTGATTTGTTGTATGGTAGACACCCCAGAGGGCTGTTGGACGCTGCCAAAGAGACGTGGGAAGGACAGCCCACTCCTTATAGAAGCGTTATTGAACATGTAACACAAATGCAGGCTAAGATTGCAGCCGTGGTACCTATTGTCAGAGAGCACATGGAACAGGCCCAAAGTACTCAACAGAGGGTATACAACCGGAGTGCCAAGATACGGGAATTTGCTCCTGGAGATAGAGTTCTTGTTTTGGTACCCACTGTTGAAAGCAAGTTCCTAGCTAAATGGCAGGGTCCATTTGAGATTAGGGAAAAAGTGAATGAGGTTAATTACAAAGTATACCAGCCGGGAAAGAGAAAACCCGAACAAATTTATCATGTTAACTTAATCAAACCGTGGAAAGATAGGTTGTCTCTGTCAGCGGAGCCTTGCCCTTCGGTGTCTTCACCTCGGTTGCTTCCCGCAGTGAAGGTGTCAGAGACATTATCAGCTGGTCAAAAAAATCAGGTTAAAGAATTTCTCATCCAAAATAGGGAAATATTTTCAGAGCTGCCTGGCCGAACGACCATAATAAAACATGACATTGTCACAGAACCAGGGGTCAGGGTCCATTTAAAGCCATATAGGATTCCAGAAGCTCAGCAAGAAGCTGTTTCTAAAGAAGTTAAAACCATGTTAGAACTTGGAGTCATAGAGGAATCTAACAGTGAGTGGTCCAGTCCCATAGTTCTCATCCCGAAGCCCGACTGTAGCATACGCTTCTGTAATGACTTTCGTAAGTTAAATGAGGTGTCCAAGTTTGACGCATACCCCATGCCCCGTGTGGACGAGCTTATAGAAAGGCTGGGAACAGCCAGGTTTCTCACCACGTTGGACCTGACCAAAGGTTACTGGCAAATACATTTATCTGATGGCGCAAAAGAAAAAACAGCCTTTTCGGTTCCGGAGGGGCTGTACCAGTACAAGATGTTACCCTTTGGGTTGCATGGGGCTCCAGCAACCTTTCAACGGGCGATGGATAAAATTTTGAGGCCCCATAGAAAATATGCAGCTGCCTATTTGGATGGTGTAGTAATTCACAGTACAGACTGGGGGTCCCATTTGGTTAAAGTTCAAGCAGTACTGGACTCAATCAGAGAGGCAGGGTTAACTGCTAACCCAAAGAAGTGCTGCCTCGCAATGTAGGAGGTCAAATACTTGGGCTTCACCATAGGCAGAGGTCTGATTAGGCCCCAATTGAATAAAATTGATGTTATTCAAAACTGGCCTCGTCCAGTGAATAAAAAACAGGTAAGGGCTTTTTTGGGAATAACTGGGTACTATAGACTGTTTATTCCCAATTTTGCGACCACGGCGGTGCCGTAGTCAGACCTTACCAAAGGGAAGCAGTCAAATATGGTGAAATGGAACCCTGATGCAGAAAAAGCGTTCCAAGCGTTAAAAGTGGCTTTGTGTTCACAACCGGTATTGATAACATCAGATTTTTCAAAAGAATTTGTGGTACAGAAAGATGCCTTAGAGGTAGGGATAGGGGCTGTGCTGTCCCAAACCAGAGATGGGGACGAACACCCTATCATTTGAGTAGGAAACTCAGTGAGTATGAAAAAAGGTATGCCATTGTGGAAAAGGAGGCTTTCTTGGGTAGACAATTCAGACTAGTGACAGACCATGCCCCTTTAAAATGGATGTAAGTAAATAGAGGCAAGAATGCTCGTGTAACTAGATGGTTTCTAGCGTTGCAGGACTTTAAGTTTACTGTCGAACATAGACCGGGAACAAAATATGCCAACGCAGATGCATTGTCTCGCATCTTCTGTTTGGGGGCTACAAGTGTTCCGGCCCCTAGGTCGAAACAGGGGATGGGGATATGTGACAAGAACACTGGGATAGTGTTTGAGGGCAGGTATGTTTGTCCCAGGTTCTTGTCTTACATGTTTTAGAAAATGTTAACTTCTAGGAAAAATGCTTTTGTTTTGTCAGAACCTTTTCAGTTTGCTGTAAAAGCTGGGTAAAGGCTCTGAGAGCGAGATAAGGCGAGTTCTAGACATTGGGCCCAGTTCGGGTCTTTGGCCTCACAGAGGGCTAATCAGGGTTTCAGCTGTGTAAGAATGTTATAGGGCTGCTAGCCTGATTAGTATGGGCAAACTGCCTGGGAAGGCTGCAGGATCTGTGTGAGAGAAACACGCTTTCTGATACAAGTGAGCTACACAGTATTTACTGGAGAACTCTGTGGTTTTGTTTAGTGGTAGTTAGGAATATCTTGTGTTTAGTTAGTGCCGGACAGGCAAGGTATTTTCTTTTGGTGTTTGTTTTATTTTCTGTTTCAATAAAACTGGCCGGGGCCAGTTGTACCAGACACTGGACTTGTTGTTCCTCAGCTGCTGCGTGCTGCCATATTCCCCAGGAAGAGGCACCTTGCACCCCTACAGTGTTACAATATATTTATATATATATATATATATATATATATATATATATTGTATGTGTGTATGTATGTATGTATATATGTATATATATGTATATATATATATATATATATATATATATATATATATATATATATATATATATAAATATATATAAATATGTATATGTGTGTGTCTCCTATATATTTGCCCAGATCTGTGACTCATTTCCTAATGCTGAGCATGGCTAGGAGCTCTCATTGTGTTAGCAGCAGGTCTATCACACCCTGGCCATAGGTGATTGGGCAAGAAATGCCCTCCCACACAGGTTATATCCAATGGGAGGCTCTGCCCTTTGGCTGTTGTGTGTTACCTGGACCTCACTTGGCTGCAGCAGGGCCGGATTATGATTTTGGGGGGCCCAGGGCGCTTGAAACAGGGGATTCCTATCTCATTGCTGTGGCAGCTGTGGGTTCGGGGGCATGGCCTAATCATGGGATACGTGGCCACGCACCGTTATGCAAATTACGGGGATCTGTATTTTTTTTATGAGATTTTGGCCCCTCCGCTATGGGTAAATCCAGAGGGTGGAGTGATTAGTGTGATCGCTCCCCCCTACACACCCGCACAAGCAGAAGAAGTCTCCCTGCAACACCACAGACCAGCCAGCACACAGCAGCGTCTGCTGACTGTAGCACAATGCTGCTGCAGTTTCTGGCAGGACGCGGAGAGCTACAAAGCTGCTCTAGCCAGGGGGCCCCCTAAAACTGTGGGGCCCGGAGTACGTACCCCATGGGCACCCCTCTTTATCTGGCTCTGGGCTGCAGAGAGACTCGCCGACGGGGGGAACTTGTGGTGCCTGGTCCGGGCACAGGAGCCTTCACTGCCTGCTGCAGGGAGCACCAACAAATGTAAGACGCTTAGCTACTTCCAGGAGAAGAAGCATTACCCGCACCTCCCCCACTCACAGCACCTCCGGCACCCTCCCCAATTCGCAGCACCCCTGCAGCAACCCCTCCCCCACCCATGGTGGCTCCAGAACCCCTCCCCAACCTGTGGCACCCCGCAACCGCCTCCCCCCACACATGATGGCTACAGAGCCTCTCCCCCCATCTGCAGAAAGTCCTCACCTGCCCTCCCCCAACAGCAAGCACCCCCGCAACTGCCCCTCCCCCACCTGTGACAATGCCGCACCCGCCCCTCCCCCATCCATGGCAACAAGTCCATGACTCGCAAGACTCACTTGGTGGGTTTGGGGGTGTGGGAGGCTGCCTATTAGAGCAATGGGGAGGCACGGGATGAAGTACAGTAAACTCAGTCTCATAAAGGTAAGTCAGAATAAAAAAAAATCACACTTGTATATTTCTGTAAAAAGTAGCACCTCCAGTTTTTTTCTCACTTACGCCAGGCATCTCTCGTTCTCTCAGTGCATGCACAATGCTAATATGCCTACAAATGAATGTGCCTTCTGGGTTCCCTTTCTCCAACCAAAGCTAGCAGGAGTCATTCCCGTGCCTCCCCATTGCATTAATAGGCAGCCGTCCCCACCCTCAATCTCACCCCTATGAGACTTGTGATTTCACGGACTAGGTGCACTGCTTAGTAAATGACAATCACAATACAGCTGGTAAACTACTGTATATAAATTAACGGCTCATGCTGTCATTAACTAAGCCGTACAACCAATCCATGAAATCACAAGTCTCACAGGGGTGGGATTGGGGGTGTGGGAGGCTTCCTATTCAAGCAATAGGGAGGCCCAGGAAGAAGTACAGTAAACTCAGTCTCATAAATATAAGACTCTTGTAATTTGCAAAGTCACACTTGTATATTTGTGAAAAAAGTAGCACCTCCATTTTTTTTCTAATTTGGACTGTGCACATGTCTGACTCTGCATACAAAGTATGACAGAACTCTTTTAATACATTATTTTTAAAAACCTGTGGATGCTAATTTTTACACATACAATACAAGTGTGTCCTTTGTGGGAATTGGACTATAGATCATGGGCATGGAAACCACCAGCAACACCACTGTGCCAAGAGAGCCTTGGAGATAGGTGATTGACACCTGCAGTGACAGTGATGTTGCTCATAATTTTTCTGTGTTCATATTTTATACAGCACACCAGGGGAACTTTCAGTTGTATGGCATGTTGTCACTGGGTGCCTGCTGTTCTGGTGATTTCAAACTCCAACCTGCAGTAATTATGTATTCAAACAGAACTACTACATTTAATGTGCACTGGCCCGCTTGTCAGGGCTTGCTACAGTGTTCAGTATTCTGTAGTGCCGTATCCATCTGCTGCTATTTAGCACTGTACTGTAATTTTCATTAGTGGAACAATCACCACCCAGTGGTGAAACTGTGTATTGCATGCTGTGAATCCAAATGTGCCTTATCATGCCTTACTTCGCCAACCTATGCTTTTTGTATGGCACAACTAGGACTCCTGTATGGGGCCGCAGCAGCACTAATGAGCTTAGCTACATCTGTACATCTCTGCCAAATCATCAGAGAGAGGCTAATAGGATGATAGTGGGCTCCTAGGCCCCACCAAGGGTGGGATGCTGAAGTATAGACATCCTAAGCCGTAGTCTCTTACCAGTCCATATAAAAGAACTATCCAGATACTGCAGGGAGGCAAAGGTTCATCTGAAATAAGTAAAGCAGAATGGGGAGAAGGTTTATTTTAATGGCCACTATGTGAAAAGTCCATGAAATAAATGGTTTATTTTTAGGATGGAATAGAATGTAATTAGCTTTAGAAAGTGCAGAACAGTGTTTAATAACAAAAATGCCTAAATAGTGAAATTGGGAGGACTGCCAGGTAAATTGGAAACTAAGGGCAAGAAATTTCTTTGTAAACAGAGAGAGAAAAAGAAATGTGAAACATTGGTTTTATCAGGGTTGATTTGAATTTAGAGCAGGAGCCAAATAGATGAAGTTCATTAAATTTATTTCAGGAGAGATGTCAGGGGATTAGAGAGAGACATTAAAACCTCATTGGCATAAAGGGTACTTTTATGCTCCCGGGTGCTAGAACCCTGATATTCATGGTGTTCTAGCACAAATAGGCAGCCAAGGGTTCCATAATAAGGGCAAACATTAGAGGGGAAAGAGGGCAACCTTGACATTTGCCATAAGAGAGGGTTCGGACAAGGAGCCTTCAACTTGGACAAATGCTAAGAAATTGTGATAGTCAGCAGAGATGCAAGTCAGATATTCCCCAGAAAGAGCAAAGGATCCCAGGACATAAATCTATGAACGTGACCATACATTTACAGCATCTCAGGCTATATTAGAGAAGGGAACTTAAATGATTTTGATGAATCCGGCCCATCACTCCTGGGACAAAACCCACCTTATCAAGGTGAATAAATTGAGGCAAACAGGTAATCTGGTGGCAGACACCTTTGCAGATATCTGGAGATCAACATTAAGGATAGAGATTGGTATGTAACTGCTGCATAAAGTCAGATTCTTACCTTGTATGTGTATGGTGGCCTACCCAAAATAAGCAGCATCCCTAAATGCATTAAAGAGATCAGCTAGCCTAGCAGCGAGGATTCTACTAAATGTCTTTTAGAGACTGGAAAACACATTGTGATCTGGATCCTTAGATGGTGACTTGCACAGAGTGACTGGTACCCTGAACCATAAGGACTATCACCGCATTTTGCAACTCAATGCAATACCCTCTGGTCTACAATTAGTTGGTCATGGGTTCATCCTACAGCAAGATAATGCCCCAATATATGCCTCCAGGTTATTTCAGAACTAACTCATGGAAAAGAACATTGCAGTTGTAGGTTTGAAATCAGGTAAAAGCCAACACAGTCTCCAGACTTAAAACCCATTGAACTGGTTTGTGATAAACAGGACAAAGGGTGAAAGAAAAGCAATCTGCAAGTGCAACACATTTGAGGGGAATTTTGCAACAGTGTTGGGAAGAACAAAACTTGAATTTAATTGTGGAGTGAATGTCATGAGCTGGTCCAGTGGTTATATATGCAAACGACTATTTTTTTCTTTTTAAATAATGTTTTTATTAAGTTCCAGATACACAGGAACCAAGAATAAAAGTACTTACATAAATTGTACATAAGATAACAGAATTGAGTAAACAGCGGAAATTTACATAACACAATAGCACTGGAGCAGAGTGCTCAATTCGCCAACTGTGTACTCATAACCTTGGCATCAAACAAAAAACAAAAATGAAAGAACAGCAAATAATGCAAATAGGAGGATAAGAAGAAAAAGTACAATACAGTGACACAGAAGGGGAAACAAATAGAGGTAAAATACTACAATATATGTGTCCATGGGAACGGCATATCCAGGTATTGGTACATAGGGGTAGAAGAGAAATAACTGTTACAATTGGTTAGTATCAGATTGTGGGGATTTTAAAAGTGACAAATCTGTGGAGTCACTAATAGTCATAGCATGTCCCTGCCTTACCCGGAATTCCCTCCATTTCAACCGATTCCTATGAATTGAGGGAGGCGATATAGAGTACACACCCCCTGCTGTTTCGAATAAGAAATGCTTGTGGGTATTATTGATAGTCTGGATGGTGGGTATTGACTGCGATTTCCACAATTGACCTATTGCTGCCTTAGTGGATAGTAAGATGTGACCAGCAACATTCCTATCGCAGTTCAGTAGGGTATATGTTGAATAGTGAAATAAGGCAAACACTGGGTCCAATGGCACCTCCACACCCAGCACTTCCCACAAAAGAGTGAACACTTCCGTCCACAACGGTCCCAGGATCAAGCATTCCCCAAAAATGTGTAAGATAGTGCCCACATGTCCACAATTTCTCCAGCAGAGTTGGGATATCGAGGGCCAAATACTATGAAGCCGTTGTGGAGTGAAGAACGCCCTGTGGCATAATTTATAAAACATTTTGGAATGTTGGAGACATTTAGAAATCTTGAAACACATTAAGGAAATAGTGTCCCACTCCTCCTCTCGGAGAACTATAGAGAGGTCTGTTTCTCATTTAATCTGCTAAGGTATATTACTCGTTTTAGTCAGAAGGACAATGCACTGATACCATCTAGACATCCCACCCCTATGTCCAGGGGAAGACAACCTAGAATATAAAGGAGCAGGGAGGGGAGAGGGACTTCCAAACTTACTAATACAAGAATGGAGCCAGTGCCGTATTTGTAAGTACTTAAAGAAATCATGTTTCGGTATATCAAAATGGGATTGTAGGCGAGAGAAAGGTACTAAACATGCTTCAGAGCAGAGATCCTTCAAATTCACAATTCCAGCATCTATCCAAGCGTCCAGCGTGAGATTGGGAATAGTACAGGCAATAGTTCTAACAGAAAGATCAGCTGCTGGCAGCAAAATAGTTGGGTCAGACGTTACCACTAAATGCCAGAGCTTTAAAGTACATCTAACTGCTTCTCCACGGCCTTGCCATTTTAGAACGCCGTGGATAGGCAGCAGGAAGAGATCTATTATGTTTATCAATCTCAAAAAAATCATTCAATAAGTACCCAAGGTTTGGGGTGGTGCATAGCAAACCAGTCCCTAGCCTGGTCTAGAAGACAGGCGGAGTGGTATGCCTCCAAGCCAGGGTAGGCTACACCACCAAAATTCTTGGGTAAAGTCAAAACCTGCCTATCTATGCGGGGTTTAGACCCCTTCCAAATAAAGTGAGACAATTTTATTAGCTCTGACACTGAGAGGTTTGGGGAAGCTACGGGGCATAGCCCGAAACAAGTAGAGGAGTTTAGGTAGCAATACCATCTTAGTTGCAGAAATATGCCCTAGCCAAGAGATTCCATGGGAGGACCATTCTTTAATTAATTTTTCAAAGGTGCATAATTGCAATCGTACAAATCCGTGTCTAGTGAAAGATGAATACCCAAATACTTAATAGATCTCACTTGCCAAGCATATCTGTATCTGTCCTTGAGTAAAGCCAGTGTATGCGGTGGGGTATGGAGCGGTAGAGCTTCCGTTGTGGAAGTATTTAATTTATAGTAAGATATTCCGGAATATATATCCAGTATAATATGGAGGGCGGGAAGGGAGGAGTCAGGGAGGGTTAAACAGAGCAAGATGTCATCTACGAAAAGGTTGATCTTGTGATTCAATCCTCCTATCTCGGGACCTGTAACTGTCGCATCAGTTCTAATGGTCTTGGCCAGGGGCTCAATAGCTAGAGCAAAAATGAGGGGTGACTAGGGGCAATCCTGTCTAGTGCCATTCAGTATATCAAACCTACCCGACAGACACCCATTAACAAACACACTTGCAGAAGGAGTGGGGTACAAGGCAAAAATAGAGTCCAAAAACCTTCCAAAGATTCCAAATTTATGTAGAACAGATCTCCGATAACCCCAATGGGTTACAATACTCCATGACGTTGTAAGCTTTCCGAGTGTTGTCTGGGGCCTGCCTGCCTGGGACAAAACCAACCTGATCAGCTATGTGGGAAGGTAATAAGGGACAGAGGCGATTAGCGATAAGCTTTGCAAGAAGCTTTGTCTGTGTTTAACAGAGCTATAGGATGGTAATTTTGGACAGATGTGGGAGGTTTACCTGGCTTAGGGAGAGCAACTATTTGTGCTTCAAGCATCTCCCTCGGGAACCTCCCAACATCGGATGCCTCGTTAAAGATGGTCAACAGCTCTGGTGCCAAATCCGCTTTATAAGTTCTATAGAAATTGGATGGAAATCCATCAGGGCCAGGCACTTTATCTCGCAGGAGATCACCAATAGCTGCATCTAGTTCAGTTATAGTCCAAGGGGAGCTGAGTGACAGGTAGGCCGCGGAGTCCAGCATCGGGAGGGAAAGTTTATTCAAAAAGGACTGTATTTCAGCCTCCATGGGCTGAGGAGTAGCCGGATCCAACTATAAATTGTAAAGTTGGGAGTAATACTCTGCAAAGGTGTTTGCTATATCATAAGGGTCACATACTCTGGAGCCTGTAGAGCAAGCATTCCCAACCGCGGTCCTCAAGGGACACCAACAGTGCAGGTTTTAGTGATATCCAGACTAGCCTGTGTACAAGCCTGGCCTTCACTAAAACCAGGACTGTTAGTGTGCCTTGAGGACCGAGGTTGAGAAACACTGCCGTAGAGGAACAAATATAATGAATTCTGGCCTTAGCTCGCCTACCTCATAATTTCCGGGCCAAAAGTCGACCCGCCTTATTTCCAAATACATAAAATCTCTGGTACAGTCCTGCAAAATTGCGTTGCACGTCCCGAAGAGAGAAAACATTCACCTTCTCCCTAGCGGCAAGCAAAAGCTTAAAAACATTTCTATTTTGGGGATTAGCCTTTTGCGTCATTTCAAGTTTGGCAGCTTCACTTTCAGCCAACAATCGTTCAGCATTTTGAGAATGTTTAAGCCGTGAAGCTGCCTGAATGGCTGACCCCCGTACTACCGCTTTAAAGGAGGACCAGTTATTAAAGATCGAGGTATCCTCCGGCTTGTTAGTATCTAGATATATCTGTATAGAATGTTGTATGGCAAGAAAGGCTTCTGGATGACTTAGTAAGAAATTCCCTAGCCTCCAGGGACCTGGAGATACTTTACGAGCTCCTAGGTCCCATACTACCAATAGTGGGGAGTGGTCGGACCAGGTCATCGGCAATATGATTATTTTCCTAATCGTCGATAACGACTCCTTACCAGTCAAGACAAGGTCAATTCTAGAGTACGAGGAGTGGACATGTGAGTAAAAAGAATATTCCCTAACCGTAGGATGTTTAGTCCTCGACGCATCATAGAGATCATACTCTCCAAGTAAATGGCGAATCCAGAGTTCTTTTCTGAGGTGATCCTAGTCCTAGTTAAAGTACTTCTAGTGGGGTGAGATCTACCCATATAGGGTCAACAACCAAGTTGAAATCTCCCAATATTATAATGGCCCCTTTAGCATGGTTCTATATTAAGGAGCATAATTTCCTGCAAAACGGAAGTTGATCAGAATTTGGTGCATAGCGAGAGACCAAGGTGACCATAGTGTTTTCAAGTTGTCCTAATAATATGAGGTACCAACCTTCAGGGTCTACTATTTGGGATTCTATGTTGAAAGAACAGCTTAGGGAAATTAGTATCGCAACGTCTGCCTTTTTTGTGGGGCCGTTAGCCATGTAACAAGTAGGGAAGCAATTATCATAAAATCAAGGGGGGGGTCTAGTTTCCTAAAGTGAGTTTCTTGATTAGCGACAACATTCGCTTTCATTTTATAGAAGCAGGATAGAGCCAATTTACGTTTCTGTGGGGAATTCAATCCCTTAACATTCAGTGACACCAATTTAACCATAACTGAATTACCGGGAAGCGGGCTGACTGCTTGAACCAAGAGGTGCAATTAAAGAAACTACCGTATCCTGAACACGGTGACCTATCAGAACAATGAACATAGGGGAGACAAGACACAAGAGGGAAACATACAAGGGGAGAAAAGATGAAAATAGAAAAAGATAGAGTGGATTCCGTAAAGATACAGAGTCATAGTAAGGTGCCAAAACATCCAGCGCCTCACACTACAAAGTAGAGAGTTTAGTGGCCAACCTCTTCACAATCAAATAACCAGAAAATAAGAAAATGGTAACCACTTGGTCACATGTCTTAAAGAACAGATAAAGTCAAGTCTGCATAGACATGCTATTTTGAAAAGGTCACTGAGTCCTAGAACTAACAAAATAGCTCAGTGATTGCAATAGGGATACAAAAATGAAACATAGTACGTAAATCCAGCATCTGAAAAGCAACATTAAACAGTAAATAAATGATTATAGCCAGATAATAACTCAATGATGGTAATTAGTTAAGTCAATGTTCGTAACAAACTCTTGTAGCAAGACTTTATGAAAAACAGCACTAGCCCAGTGAGGGCCGTTCTTGGCAAGGAAGATACATCAGAGGCTAGGCCCTACTTCCCAACCGTCGACCAGTCCTGCTGAAGTCTGGGGTCAGGAGAGCCGGTCTTGTGATCGCCATTTAAATTCCATTTGTGAAGAAGTCTCATACTGTCTTCCACAGAAGACACGACAATAGTGGAGCTCTCTCAAGAAAATAGTAAATGCCTGGGGAAGCCCCACCTATATACTATACTAGCTTTCCAAAGGTCCATGGTGTCGGGCTGAAAAGAGTGTCTCTTGATGAGGGTGTACTGTGATAGGTCTCCAAAAAGTTGAAGCGGTCCAAAAGCTTCCACCATGTCAGAAGAAGGTCTAGCTGCCTTGAGCAAGGATTCTTTAATGTGGAAAAAATGGACTCTCATTAAGAAATCACTCGACGACCCTTCAGGAGCACTGTGGGCCTTCGGAACCCTATGAATATGGTCCAATATCAGATCCGATGAGGTAGCGGTAGGTAGCAGCTTCTTAAAGATCTCGATATTATAGTCATGTAGGCTGCTATCAGAGATGGATTCAGGAACCCTCTGAGCTTGAGGTTGTTTCTGCATGAGCGGTCTTCTAAATCTGCAACTTTATCCCGCAAAGCTGGCACTTCTCCCTCAAGGGTATCATGAGAGTCGATAAGGGTATTATGATATCTCACTACCTTACCCATCTTTGTTTCCAGGTGTCCGGTCCTCTTGCCTAAATCCTCAATAGAGCTTTGGCAAGACTGCAACAAAGTACAAAATTCAGATGCCACTTTGTCTTTAAACTGGTGTAACAAAAGCTTCATGTTGCCCAGCGTTAAGGCTTCTCTGTCCTCCAGACTTGGCGAGGAGGGGGGTTACGAGGTGAGGATAAGGCTGTCATGGGTGAGGAAAGCTTAGGCAAAGGGCCTGATTCGGTGGCAGGGACTCCAGTCCCCTGAGACGTGTTACGATAAGGAGAAGGCTAAAAAAAGGCGACTTGAGAAATTGATTTGGAGGCTTTATGCTTTTTTGGAGGCATAATGTAGTACCGTCAAACGAAAAAATAACACTAGTAGAAAGGTGAGTTCAGTGGGGGCCTCAGAACGGCAGATAGCTTCTATGCCACGTGTGTAGATGTGTCGGCTAAAATGATTGCAGGGAGACACGGTGAGTACACATTTTTAAAGGTGATTACATCCTGTCAGAGCAACAGCGGAGATGACTTCAAGGAGTGAATGGCATCCACTTCTCAACAGAGAAACAGTAGTGAGGGCAGGGGATTCCAACCTCAAAACTATATAGGAGGAAGTTCACAGCGGAGTGAGCTATGGCACAGAGGACAGATGTATAGGAGGCCCAGGCAGGAGTGTGGAGATGGCATAAACAGGGCAGGCTGCCCTATAAATGCACTGGCACTATGCAGGATAGGACAACTGTATGATGCTGGTGTAAATGTAAAATGTCTGCTACAGAATTCACCTGACAGTCCTGGGTGTAGAGAGAGGGTTGTATCATAGTCCTGTGATGTCAGGGGGACCCGGGGCGAGAGACCACTGCAAAATGGGTGAGGCAGGTGTCTGCAGGCTATTCCGCGGGTTCCACTGTGGCCGCACTCCGCTCCTGGAGCTCACGGCCGGGTCTCCTCTAAACTCTAGCCCCTGGTCTCAGCACTGGATGGATGGAGGTCACATTCGCCGGGTGATGGGGGGAGCTGCCTGACCCGCTGGTGCTGCTCAGTATGCTGCCACAGTTGTGGGTAGGTCCCAGGAGGGGCAGAAGTGCTGTGCTTGTTGCAGGCTCTCTGAGCCCCAAGTATCAGACAGGCGGGAAGGAGAACTCACCAGCTGTCCAGAGCTGCCACGGCCGCCGCCCAGCGCGGAGGGCACCAACTTCTGCCGCAGCTCCTGTTGCAAGTGTGGATGCCACTGCTCCCGATCTCCGTGGTGAGGGTGTTCCGCTATGCCGAGAACCGAATCTGGGACATAGGGCCAACTGCAGCCCCAAGCTGCACTGTGAATGGAAGGCCACAACCCGCAAGGACCCTAATAAGAGTCCTCCGGCTCCATGGCTGCATCCCCCTCTATCACACAAGCTGGGGGGTGGTATCAGGAGACAGTGGTGGCAGAGGGAGCCCCCAATTATGAATAAAACCCGTAGTATGTCTGGGTCTAGCAGGAGCTCCTGGAGTCAATGTCCGTTTGCTTAGCTTGCTAGGCCACGCCCCCACAAACAGCTATTTTAAGGAGTAAAATATTTAAATTCTATGATTTATTTTTTGGTGGTTCTTAGGTCTTTGCTAACAGAACCACCTGTGCATCTTCCTCTGTGAATACACCCTCCCTGGAAAATGTCCTTACCCTGGTTTGAGTCACACTGCTTTGATAGGCTGACACTTGAAGCCATGATCATTAAGTGGTCTTTTTTGTTCAATCATTTAGATTATGCTTAGAGCTTGAAAGCCTACATAGGCTGGGATCTATCACTCAGTGTGGAAGACATACACTATCTGGTGTGACTACAGTAGAGTCTCTGAGCCCCAGATCAGGATGGCTTTGATGAGGGGCTTATTATGTGTCAATTCACAGCCCATTTTATCCCCTTTCACTAGAAACTGGCCTGCATTTTGGAGTTTCAGACCTTTTATCCAGGGTTTTTTTTCATATGCAACCATGTTATATTACCCTTTAAGACTTAAATTTGGACTCTCCAGTAGAATTAGGGGGTAATTAAGACTGTATCGCTACAGCGGCAGCGATCGCAGTCTGAATTACTTTGTGGAGTGCGCATGCACAATGGCCGTACTGCGCGTGCACACCCCGGGAGCCCAGTGAGATGCTATCGCATCTGCCTGTATGACAGGCAGAGGCATTCGCGGGAGGGGGTGAATATATTTTTTTATATTTTTATTGTTATTTATTTTTATATCTTTTATATTTCTTATATGCCTCTTATGATATTCAATTGCTGCTATACAATATAAATTATGATGACTTCCAGAAAGTGGTCGATAAATATATATAAGTCATGGAGACTGACCATATGGAGCGCACTTGACCCGCAAATTAGTATTACAACACACAGCGACTTGGTGGAAATTCATTGATATAGCGACCCACATGACCGGAAGTTACGATTATCTATATGGAACGCATTTGAGCCGCAAGCGGGAAGGGCAGTGTGCAAGAGCTTGATGGGAGTTCCTGTGAAGACGCAGACCACATGACCGGAAGTGACGATAACGGAAGAGCGATGTTTTGAATGTTCTAACGAACTGTTCCACAGCTGACTTTGTTTTTTATGAATTGTGGGGGTATATAAGGGAGGTCTATTACTACATGGGCACTATCCGCTTTGGAAAAAGGTTAAATCCGTAACGCGTTAAGCGGGATCACGTCCTCTGTATCCTGATGGATTCCTGCACACCGTTTGTACACTGCCTGGAAGGCTGAGCTGTGGGTAACTGGGACTCGTACTTACCTTGCTGTAAACTACCATCCCAGCAATCCAGTGTGGTGTCCTCTTGGGAATTGCAGGATAAAGACATATGATATGCTTGTTATTCTACTTTACCACGTGAGTGCATTTATGTAAAAATAAAAAACCTATTTGTATAAGGGAATATTGCACTATCGGTCTCTCTTTCTGCTGTATGTGTATCGGAGGCAACTCTGACACATATCCTACAGGTTGAAAGCACAAAGAAAGCTGGGTCCATTTTGGATTTCTTGTGGAGTCTATTTGAGGAAATCTTGAACATAAAGATACCTTGATATGCCTGAAATTTCTGGGAACTTTGTGAGTGAGATGTGTTAAACATATTGGATATTCTATGAAAAGGATTTCTACACTATTGTGTTTTTCTCTCTCTTTACATGAGTGGCATAGGCGTGCGCAGCACATTTTATTAGGGGGTGCACGATTGGAGGGGCGTGCCTATAATCGTCTATTGGGAGTGACTAACACGCCTATTGAGAGATGGAGGGAGAGCGAGGAGCGGAGACGTAGAGAGAGGGAAGCAGAGATGGAGAGAGACAGGGGGAGATGGAGAGAGAGCTGGTAGACAGAGAGAGAGAGAGAAAGAGAGAGAGAGAGGGGGTAGACAGAAAGAGGGGGTAGACAGGGGGAGACAGAGCGAAGGAGAGAGAGAGTGGTGAAGAAGGAAGAAAGGTGCAGGGGAACAGAGAGAGAGAGACACACAGGGAGAGAGAGGGGGTGGAGACAGAGGGGCAGAGATGGAGATAGAGACAGACAAAGAGGGGTAGACAGAGAGAGAGAGAGGCATAGAACAGTAGCAAACGCAGGATTTTTAGGGGGGGGGGTTTCCAGATATGCGAGATAGAGATTATATATATATATATATATATATATATATATATATGTACATACACACACACAGCAAGATATAGCGGCACTTCACAGACTTGATAACGTTAATAACAGCTTTCCTTATTGGCTGATATATATATATATATATATATATATATATATATACCCATTTGTGTGTGCTTAGGAAGACATGAAAGGGACAGAGAAAGAGGAATGGAGTGAGAAGGGGGGCTTGGGGAGGGAGAGAGAGTGGGGGAGCATGGGAGAGAGAGAAGAGAGGAAGAGGACTGGAAGGAGGAGAGAGAGGCATGGTGAGACAGGTGGCCAAGGTGTGAAACAGAAGGGGGACATGGGGAAAGAGGAGGTACATGGGCAGGGAGAGGGGATATGGGAAGAGAGAGTGTGGGGCATGGAGAGAGGTGGGAGAGAAAGACACGGGTGAGAGGGGGCATTGGGAGACAGAGAGGGGGCATGGGCAGAGAGAGGCATGGAGAAAGAGGGGCATGGGGAGAGGCATGAGGGAGGGAGAGAGAGCGGTGAAGGGTCTTGGGGGGAGAGAGATTTCAGCAGCAGCCAGCAGCACAATGAGAAGAGGTTCCCGTGGAGCAGTTATATTTTACCTGCAGGTTGGGAGGAATCCCTGAGGTCCAACAAGCTGGTCCTCCGGAATGTGCAGTGCTCTAGAGGGCTATCAGTTCCCACAGCCCGGCAACGGCTTTTAGTGAATTATCAGATACGCGGGAGGTAGACGGAGAGGCAGAGACGCGGCACAGGCAGAGGCACGCGCGGATAGGAGACACGGGAGGCGAGAGGAGGAGACGCGGGAGGTTGAGGCCCGAGATGCGGGACAAGCAGAGACACGGGCGGCGAGAGGAGGAGATGCGGGACACGAGAGGAGGAGACGCGGGACAGGCAGCGACATGGGAGGCGACAAAAGGAGACGCGGGAGGAGGAGTATAGGTTGAGACGCCGATGCAGGTGTGAGTTTGGTGAGGAGCACACTCATTTGTACAAAGATCCGCTGTTTAAATAAATGATCAGTCATCTGTGGCAATTGATCGGCTGGCAGGGGGGGTTTCCAGGTACTCAGAAACCCCCCCTGCGTGCGCGTATGTAGAAGAGGAATTATATTAGGCAATAGGAGAGAGTGAGGGTGAGAGAGAGGGATGAAGAGGATGGAAGAATGGTGCAGGGGAACAGAGAGAGAGACATAAGAGAGGCATAGAGGGAGAGAGAGAGAGATTGTGGGGGAGACCGAGAAAGAGGGGCAAGGGAGGAGATGGAGAGATAGGGGGCAGAGAAAGAGAGGCAGGGAAGTGGCAGAAAGAGGGGGGGAAAATGAGAGAGGGGGGGTAAAGAGAGAGATAGAGGAGGGCCGAGGGAGAAAGAGCGAGAAATAGTGCACAAGAAAGAGAGAGAGGGCAGAGGGAGGGAGAGGGGGGGGGGGGGGGCAAGAGAGAGTGGGACCTGAGGGGGAGATAGAAAGACAGAGAGAGAGAGGGGGCCGATGGAGAGACAAAGAGGTGCTAAGCAGCTTGCTACTTGAACAAATCTAGGATTGTGTTTCTCCTACCTCTACAATCAAGTGCTGCTGCACATCATGATGGTCAGCGCCTTTGCTACCCTCCAATGCACGTTTTGGAGCTGGGGACATCAGGGCACGTGGAGAAGTATGAAAGGGGAAGAGCTGAAAGATCAACCCCTCCAGCCGGGGAATCCCACACAAGCAGCATTGTGACCTATGGGAGGAGGAGCTAAGAGAGCGGCCCCTCCTCCCCCTCCGTCCGGCAGGTCCCACACAGGCAGCATTATGGAGTATGGGAGGAGGAGCTGAGAGAGCGGCCCCTCCTCCCCCTCCCGCCGGCTAGTCCCACACAGGCAGCATTATTGACTCTGGGGGGAGGAGCTGAGAATGCGGCTCCTCCTCCCCCTCCCGGCCGGGACCCGGTCATTGCAGCTGCTGTGTTGCTGAACTTCTGAAGACTCTGGGGCACTGGCAGCGGACAGCGCAGCGCTGGCATAACATGAGTCAGTGTGACTCTGTAATGCCTGCGCTGTGGCAGGCACAAGAATGAGCAGCGTGCTGCAGGCGTGGCGTGTGGGGGGTGCTGGACATTAGGGGGTGCCTGTGCGCACCAGGCACCCCCCGTGCGCACGCCTATGATGAGTGGTATTTGATGTTTTTACCTGAGGGTGAACACAAACACACAGTCTATAGGTTGTGAAATACAAGTATAAGATTGAAGAGAACAAGCATTAGTAATATGACTTGTTACATTTGGAAGGCGCCTTAGTGGAGAATATTATATCCTAGAACTGTGAAAATGTTTTGCAGTAGGTGAAACTTCTTTATATCTTTGCTGGGCTGACTTCTGGATCTTGTTGCGCACTCTGTAAACCACTTATTTTCCTTGAGTTGGTGGGGTGTGGTCTGGACAACGGAGGCGTGTCCGGACCATTTGGGGGGGGCGGTCCGTGGTGGCTGCGTGATGTCACACGCAGCTGCTGCGACCCAAAGTGTGGTGGGTAGCTCCCTGCCGCTGCACAGGAGCTATGCTGGCAGGGAGCTACTAGTCAGGTACATAAGCATCACCGCTGTGCCATGCTTTTATACCTGTGTGGGGTGGGTTGACCCTGACATGCTCGGCTGACTTGCCCTGTGCTGGGCATCCCCCCGCATGTCAGAGGAAATGATCGTAGAAGTGCTAAATTTACTACATCTACGATCAACTTTGAATTCCCCCCTTAGTGTCTATGTTTCATTTAAATCAGGAACTTATCCTGCTGGCTTCTCAGCATTCCAGTTCTTCTAGTTCTGCGAGCCCATTTCATCTCCTGCATGTGATACACCCCTTAGCAATCTATATTGATCAGACTGCTTAGCAAGGCAGCGAGCTGGTCTTCCCTGCACACGTTTATGACATTTTACACATTCTCAATACCTTTTGTGTCTTGGGATGCCCGTTTTGGGTGTTGAGTGTTGCTCACGGTAATTCCAAAAGCATTCACACCCTTTATAGGCTCGCTGTGGGAAATCCTAGCGTATGCAGTTGCCCCCTGATTGGAGGTAGAGAAATCAGTATATTTGTGTAAGCAGTTGCCCCTCTGATTGGATGTGGGGCTTTTGTGTAATGAAGGTTACAATTGTTTCTCATAGTCCATCTGGGTAATCTGCCTTCCCTCCCTTATGATATATTGTTGTTGTCTTGTTTCTGGTTTCTGTTTTATTAGTTTGAATGTGGTGTCTCCATTAGGGCTTTGTTAGTGAAACAACTGGTGTCCTTCTTGATGTAGGAGGGGTATACAGGGGAGAGCATCAATTAGGTTTAAGTAATTGATTTCTCCAAGTGCCCAACTCTATGCCCAGTGTAAGCCATGTCCCCCAGTTTGACAATGAGAAACAGATTTTCTGGAAAGTACATAAGAAAATTTGGATTTTCTTTGTCGTGAACACAAGCACCAAACCTACCCGTGTCTCTTACATAGACATCTATGTGCTCTTATATATACTGGTTGCTCAGGTTACAGATCCTGGAATGCTGCTGTTTCCTCTACACACGCTGCTCAGAATGATTGTAGTGTGTCACATTATCCCCATTTCCATGACTTGTGCAGAGAAAGTGGCAGCATCCTGGTGCATCAGCTGATGGGAGGTATGGCCAGATTTGTAGCATATATCACCTATCTATGCTTTTTACAGGAGGTCAGAATATCATTATTTAGATTTTGCAAGAAACCCTTTCTCCACACCTCTCCTCCCTTCCCCACTGTCCGCTCACTCCTGTGCATCTCTGACACTGGGGGGAGGGATCAGAGTTCTTACCAAGGGGGGTATCCAATTAGCCCTGATAACACAATCTGAGATCACAGCTAATGTTATCACACCT
Organism: Pseudophryne corroboree; assembly: GCF_028390025.1. Lineage (NCBI taxonomy): Eukaryota > Metazoa > Chordata > Amphibia > Anura > Myobatrachidae > Pseudophryne > Pseudophryne corroboree. The sequence goes on along the minus strand of NC_086449.1, from coordinate 48,794,632 downwards.
ATGTCCCAATAAAATCAGGTTATCGCAGCCTGCGCGCTCCTATTTATCACATCTATACTATTCCAAAATGGCAATAACAGGAAACGCTTGATAATTCTAGCTGGCATTGGAGAAAGTGAGGAATTCTGCCTGTACCCCAAAAAAATCAAACTAACTTAGGAAAACATTGTAGACGTCTATTAGTGGCCATAATAAAAATATTTACGGTCATTAAATTAGGTCAAATTTCTGTTAATGCATTTTAAAAAAAATTGCATATAAGATTATATAAAGCAATTTTTTTCAGCAAAATAAGTGCTCTCATTAAATTTGGGGTACATAATACAAATGGGTATAAGTATATATTTGGGTAATTTTAGGGAACTTTAAAAAAAAGAGGAAACCTAATATAAATAATTAAAAACTTCTAAGTGCCTCATTAGTCATTCAGAGGGATGTACCAGGGATTCAGAACCAAATGGTAACATTTTTAATAGGGATTTTTCATTACTTACCACCAGCTCAAAGATGGTGAAGAGAAATGCACAATAAACCCTACGGAGACTTATCAATAATAACTTATCGCCACTAACACGATACCAAATGATTGCATTTGTGATAAGTTATCAATATACTGCAGCTAATTGGATACTGCCTAACTGTCATTTCATTCCAAATTGATAACATAATTTATTATAATTTGATTTGTTTTATATACATAAGTTGTATCTGTGGCAGGAGGAATGTGGTCTCTGTACTGCACACCTGACTGGAAATGGGAGCCCAGCAATTAGGCAACATTCATAAAGATACATCATGTTCCTTATACAATATAACACTACAACTGATTACAATGGTGATCTTCAGGCTATTAAATAACAGATTTTATTTTTCTAATTTTTTACAGGTAACTTAAGGAGCTGGAGTCCCACTAAGAATAGAAGACAGGGCTGCAGAAAGAGACGGGAAACGATCTTGTTCCCTGATCTAGAAAACTAAAGATATAATTTCTTCTTTAGCTTCTGAATGGTTCAAAGAAACGATTTTCATGTTATGGATAGAAGTTTTTATCCATTACATGATGAGTCTCACAGGAGAGAGACCACATCTGTGTTCTGAGTGTGACAGAAGCTTTACATGCAAATCAAAACTTATCAGACATCAGAGGAGTCACACGGGAGAGAGACCATTTATTTGTTCTGAATGCAGCAAGTGTTTCTCCCAGAAGTCGCATCTTGTTATACATCAGAGGAGTCACACAGGAGAGAAACCATTTATATGTTCTGAATGCAGCAAGTGTTTTTCCCAGAAGTCATGTCTTCTTATACATCAGAGGAGTCACACAGAAGAGAAACCATTTATTTGTTCTGAATGCAGCAAGTGTTTCTCCCAGAAGTCACATCTTGTTATACATCAGAGGAGTCACACAGGAGAGAAACCACATCTGTGCTCGGAGTGTGACAGACGCTTTACATGTAAATCACATCTTAGCAGACATCAGAAGAGTCACACAGGAGAGAAACCACATATGTGCTCGGAGTGTGACAGAAGCTTTACATATAAATCGCAGCTTATCAGACATCAAAGGAGTCACACAGGAGAGAAACCATTTGAATGTTCTGAATGCAGCAAGTGTTTTTCCCAGAAGTCAGAGCTTGTTATACATCACAGGAGTCACACAGGAGAAAACACAATTATATGTTCTGAATGCAGCAAATGTTTTGCCAGGAAGTCATATCTTGTTATACATCAGAGGATTCACACAGGAGAGAAACCATTTAAATGTTCTGAATGTAGCAAGTGTTTTTCCCATAAGTCATTTCTTATTCGACATCAGAGGAGTCACACAGGAGAGAAATCATTTATATGTTCTGAGTGCAGCAAATGTTTTTCCCATAAGTCATATCTTGTTATACATCAGAGGAGTCACACAGGAGAGAAACCATTTATATGTTCTGAATGTAGCAAGTGTTTTTCCCGGAATTCACATCTTGTTATACATCAGAGGAGTCACACAGGAGAGAAACCATTTACATGTTCTGAATGTAAGAAGTGTTTTCCCCAGAAGTCAAAGCTTGTTATACATCAGAGGAGTCACACAGGAGAGAAACCATTTGAATGTTCTGAATGTAGGAAGTGTTTTTCCCAGAAGTCACATCTTGTTATACATCAGAGGAGTCACACAGGAGAGAAACCATTTACATGTTCTGAATGCAGCAAATGTTTTTCCAGGAAATCACTTCTTATTATACATCAGAGGAGTCACACAGGAGAGAAACCATTTACATGTTCTGAATGTAGCAAGTGTTTTACTAGTAAGAAAACACTCAGTAATCACATGCGGAGTCACTCTGAGGGCCTGAATGCAGCTTGTGTATCATAACTAATGTAACTTATCACAACTGTATGAATTCAATGGAACCAATATTTATTTTCTGAATGTGACAAGTGTTTTATATAAATCTGTCTTGATAAAGACAGGAGAGGTCTGACAAGTGGACCTGGAGGTACTTTTCCCCTTGGAAGGTCTCTGTGTTGGGAACTAGAGCTGCAGTATAACAATAGCCAATGACCGTGGGACTGCCATTACTGAGCTCTGTAATATACAGCTGTTCTGCTCATGCAGGTGCTGGGACTAGTAGAGAATTCCAGCAGCTCCTCTCAGTACTGGGATTCCTTCTCTGACCAGCAGGGCTATGAGTGCTGGGTATTTCTACAGGAACAATGTATGCTGCTCTGTTTCACCGTATGGGTTATTGTACGGGGTGTTATTTTTAACCACTTTTAGATGCCATTTTGTCCATGTTTAACTCCATTTTGTATGTGTATGACCTCATTGCTTTATATACTGTACATACTTTTTATTAGTGCTTTGCAGACATATAGGCACCAGTTAGAAATAAAGTCTCACGTTAAGTTACAAGTTTTCTTTCACCTTTGACATAGTGTGAAAGACATAGTGAGTGGGAAGTGTATACAGCTTTTAGGGTGGTTGATTATAATAAATAAATGTTCCTGTTATCAGTATCTCAGATGGAAACTGTCTAGTAAGATGTTTGGGGTATTGTGTACATAAGTAGGGGAAAGGGTACAGTTGTCTAGAATAACATAAATTATGTTATCTTGAATGACTACTGCACCCAGCATCACAGACCCTGAATGTAATATCTGGTAAGACAATGTTAGCGTATCCTTGCAGGGTTATAAAGCCTAGAGACTTACACATAGCAAGTAGTTCTGATGGAAGCTAGGTCTGGCTGCAGCGGACCTAGACTTCTACAAACCCCCTCCAGCTTTTAACTTGCAACAAAGTTATTAGGCGGGACCCAAGAGAATGACTGAACTACATTAAACTACTTAGTTAATCGATGACCATCATCTGGGACAGATCTTATAATAGCTGGGATAAGAGCAGAGTGTATCTGATTTCATTATTTTTGGCTCTTCACAAGATATCTCCCATGATAAGAGATGTGAATAAAGAAAAGAGAGTGGAACAGGCACGGCGATGGATTGAGAGTGGTGAAACATTTCATGATGTGATTTTCACAGATGAATCGTCTGTTGCCCTTGAGCGGTTCTCCAGAATGTCATTCCGGAAACGTAACCATATCATTAAAACCATGCCCAAAGCATCCATTGAAAGTCCATGTATAGGGAGGCATATCACGATTAGAAGCTGGTCCCCTGTTATTTTTCGAAGGTACAGTACTATACTTTATTCTGTGCCTGTGTTCTGTAAAAATACAAGCTGTACTGTAGAGTATATGTAACTGCACAATAAAATAAGTTGCTTATTAATGAACAACATTTTTTTGATTTCTGTAGGGATCATGGATAAGAAATGTTTCCAAGAAACAATAGTAGAGGGATGTATGGTGCCATTTGTGAATAAATATTACCCAACTAACCATAGGATATTCCAAGACAATGATCCTAAACACTCCGCCTCAGCCAAATTTATGGAAGAGAAAGGTATGAATTGGGAACGCACACCACCAGAGTGAGTATTCTTTCAACAGTGTACAAGTAAAATTTTGGATAGCACTCTAGTACTGTAAATTTATTTTTTTATTTAATAAACAGTACAATATTGTATGTTTAATTTTCTCTATTTACTGTAATGTCATTAATTTTTTCTATACGCTTTTTATTTTTTTTATATAGATCACCAGACATGAACCCAATCGAATTAGTGTGGGCTCAATTGAAGAGGTACATTAGGAGTGTTGCGAAGCCAACAACAAAACAGCAGCTGTTGGATGGGATAAAGAAATTTTGTCTAGAAGTACTCACACCTGAACATTGTAATAATTATATAAATCACCTGTATAAAGTATTACCTGTTATAGTCGAAAGAAATGGTCAAGCCACAAATATGTAGTTCTGTACTGTATTTTCTGTTTAAAATTTTAAATTGGTGCATTATTAAAAATGTTTATAAAATTGCCTTTGTCTGATTATTGCATAAGCTAATGTAGAATATTATACAGTAGTAATGTTATTGATGTGTATGAACAGTTATTTTCAGTTTTATAAGTCCTGAATAAGAGTACTCTACATTTTGATAAGTACAGTACATGGAATCAGATGTTGTAATAAATACTTTTTTGTACATTAATATTGATGCTTTTCCAATAAATATTCCATTATACAGTATGGTATGGTACAGTACATGGGGGTAACTATAGTATGATGTGACGTTATAGGGGAGAAATACTGTATACACTAAATGTACAGTAAAATGTTTTTTACTTATTACAAACACACAAATCCCAGATGGAAATCTGCTTTACACAGCAGACAGCTTATGGTGACAAAATTTACCTATTGTATCCCCACCCATAGTCGTGGTATATTTTAGATTGCCTAATGAGACACTTCTGCAGCATTGCCATGGATTAATGTAAAACCTGTGTGCAAACAGTATCTCTATTGAATGCAAAGTACAGTAACAGTACAGTATACAGTATTACCAGAGCCGTACCTGACCAACATGATGCCCTAGGCTACATTTTGGCTGATGCCCCCTTGCACAGATGCTAGTTCTGCCTCTAACCCTGCACCCCTTTCCCAGCACCATTACCCATTTTGGCACTCCTACCCCTATATTTTAAATAGGAAAAATGTGCACATTTAGTGCCAGCCCAAAACAGTGCATGTTCTTGCTGGGAAGGGGCATGGGTAACACAATAATTCCCCCAGTTGAAATGACACAACACAGTACTGCAACTTTATTCACATTATATCATGCAATAGTGTCTCTTATTCTCGTTACATCATATGATAGTACCACATTACTCCTAACAGTATTGCCCCTTATTCACATTACACCCCACCACATTGATCTTTATTTACATTAGACCACAGGTTCTCAACCTCGGTCCTCAGGACCCCACACAGTGCATGTTTTGCAGGTCTCCTCACAGAATCACAAGTGAAATAATTAGCTCCACCTACTGTATGGACCTTTTAAAATGTCAGTGAGTAATTAATACACCTGTGCACTTGCTGGTTTACCTGAAAAACATGCACTGTGTGGGGTCCTGAGGACCGAGTTTGAGAACCACTGCATTAGACCATGCAGTAGTGCCCTTTCTTTATGTTACGCCAGAAAATATTGTAGTACACCTTATACACATAGTAATGCATTTCATATTTAAATTTTCAGATTTCATTTCATAGAGCCGCAGTCACACACAGAATATAGGCATGTAGCATCTCATTTTATTCAGCAGAAAATGATTATTCCCCGTTTGGCTAGTTTGCCAGCTCTGTATATTACAATAGAAAAAAATAATAGTGTCAGTGAAAAAAAACACCTCATGACAGATACTGTACAGAAGCTCATGTCTAAATGTACAGTAAGCAGTGATACCTTGCCATTGGCTTTATAGTAAGCCTTAATGGCAAGGGGACTTGGCCGCAGACTTACTGTACTGTACCACATCCCTAACTTTAATAGACCACACTGTTGCTTAAACTCCTTGTTTTGTGTCTGTATACTGTACATTATACAGCATTTATTATTTGATCATTCTACGGGACCTCATTGCCTCTGTGTACTGTTATTTTAGCTAGGGGATTGTGATGCTCCTTCAGCATTGCACCGTAGCCTGCAAAACTTATGCTATTTCTCACTCCATATCCGAGCGCTGCCTGCCACGTGGTGGGGGTTCAGGGGCGGGGGCCATTTTGCCAGTGTGCTATGAGAGAGAGTCCGGTGTACCGTAATATGCATAGACCTCGCTTATGCCTATCGCCCCTGTGTACTTTAGCTAGGGGATTGTGATGCTCCTTCAGCATTGCCCCGTAGCCTGCAAAACTTATGCTATCTCTCACTCCATATCGGAGCACTGCCTGTCACGTGGTGGGGTTCAGGGGCAGTGGCCATTTTGCCAGTATGCTATGAGATCAAGTCCGGTGTACCGTAATGTGCATAGACCTCGCTTATCCCTATTGCCCCTGTTAGCTAGGGGATTCTGATGCTACTTCAGCACTTCCCTGTTGCCTGCAAAATCTATGCCGTCACTCGCTCCATAGCTGAGGGTCTCCATGGGGCAAGGAGTCACAGGCGGTAGCCATTTCAATTGAGTCTGCCCTGCTACAAAATTGTATATGTACCGTATGGTGCATAGAACCTTAACAGTACATCCGCTCCTGCAGCTTTGCCCTGGTTTATGTGAATAAAAATAATAATAAAGTGTCTGGAAAAAACTAACATTCATTCGTACTTTAGGAATCGAACACGGGACTCTGAGTATAGGAAGTGGAACACTTCACCACTTTGCCGCAGACAGATGAATAAATCCATTGGTTTTGATTGTCATAATGGCTACGGAATTAGGATGCTAACATACTGTACAATATTCCTAATATCATTAGGCAATAATTAACTTCTAACACGTCCATTTGCATCAGTGTACACTACTGGTTTTATGTTGCTTTGTCTGTGGGACTTGGACGCTTACATATTCCTAAAGTACTGTAAATGGACCATATATGCTGTACTATTTGCGTCTGTACTGTATATACTATATTAAATAATGCAGAATGAGACGCTGTACATACTGTATGCAGCGTAACGAGACGCACTAGTAAAGTATTCCTTACTATAAATTTCAGTATTTTTATTTTATGGGAGACCACACGCATTCGCAGTGGTGATTGTAAAAAGCGACATCTGGTGGATGATCGCAGGTATTACATGTAAAGGTAACGCCCAATGCCCTGTCTGCCTCCGTGCGATAAGATACGCCTCTCTGTGACTAGGCGCGCCTCCCTACGCCCCAGTACGCTGCGTATGCTCGATCGGGACAAACGCCTCAGCCAGTCAAGATAAAGGTGGCTACATCTGTATGTGGGTGGTCAGTTTACTTTAAATGTGACACAGGTTTTAAGTCTACTTCCTAGGGCCTCATTCACACTTCTATGCAATGCTGATGTTCCTGCAACTGAGCGATTATCAGTAGACTGCACACGTCCCAAGCTACTCTTGCAATGCCAATCGCAACCAGGAACAAAAATATAGTGCTATGAATTGTTTGTTTGAGGGGGGGGGGGGGGGGGGGGCAAAATCAATATCTTGCCTAGGGCCCCATGAGGTCTAAATCCAGCTCTGATGAGTGGTGGATAATATGAAGAAGCAAAGAGTGTTTAAGTATGTTCTATAGAACTCAATAGGACACTCCAAGCAACAAAAAGATTGTGTTTAATGAGGGATGTTGGAGGAACCTATTTTAATCTTGGGGGATCTATCCATACTGGAACTATATTACAGTATCCTCCAATAATGAGTTTTCCCTTTGTCAGCTTAGTCAGGTAGGTAAAGAAGGAAGCCAGAAAGGTAATTGGGCCCACATTAGGGGTATAAACTGAGGCAGTAGTATGACCTAGAAGAATGTGATAGAATTATTTGAAATTACCTTGAGGGTCTGTTATGAGTCACCAGCATGACTCATCACTTCAACGGGTTATGGCTGTTGCTAAGCAGCTGGGATGCTGCGTAACTCTGCTGCATGGGCCACTGGTCCGAACCGGTTTATTTAAGAAGCTTTGGGTTATAAAACCGCCACTTCTGATCATGTTTATGACTATGCCCAAAATTTAAAAGGGCAATGCTTTTATTACCCATCTCTAGCTAGTAAAAGCATTGCCTTTTTAAATATTGGGTATAAACACAAACAGTAGTGCTGGTTTTTACAACCCAATGTTTCCTAAATTAACCACCAAGTGTAGTGGAGGATCATATTGAGAAGAGCGCTGAGAGACCAGGGGCAAGGTGAGCAGCACATGGATACTAAAAATGACCAAATTGCAGTAGAATTGGAGGACAACTGGAATATTGCCAATGTGAGAGCGGAGTAAGGGTGAAAAAAAAACATAACAGTAAAATCATGGCAAGTGAGAGGTATTGCCGAGGGGTTGATGCCTCGATGAATGACCAAAGCCACAAAGATCCCTAAGGAGAAAACCTAGGGCGAGGTCATGGAAATGACAGGACACACCAGGGAATGTGTAAAAACCATAGTAACAAGTAGGGATGATGAGTAAGTGGAGAGAGAGGAAAAGCAAAAAGAAAATGAGGTAAGGAGGGAGCAGGAACAGCTGCTATGAGAGGGGGAAGGGAAGCAAATTTACCAGAGAAGGGCATAGGGCCTAGAATGAATACTATAATAATACAGAAGGGATCATCTGATCCCATCACCAAGAGCATATAATTATTCAAAAATCTCTCCTGAAGAGGACCACACCAGTTACATATACACATCCCAGTGCCGGGAATCCAATGGATAATGGACTGGGAGAGGAGGATTTTGAAAATGTAAAGTCAAATGTGGAAATCCCATAGAGAGTGACCCTGATCCTTTGTTGTATGCTATGCCAATGCGGCAGGGAAAACGCGCAATTTGTGATTACGCTCAGTGAGTATTCAATCGCAAGTGAAATGACAGGAAGTGGCCGTTTCGTGGGAGGTAATGGGGAGTGGTGGCAAAAACACCCATCTCCTGCGTGTCAGTCAGTCTGTATTAAAAGATCTACAGTAATTAAACTGACAGCCAATAGGTATAAGGTCAACATGGTCAAAAGGTCAACAGGTTAAAGGTAGACAGTATATAAGGTCGACAGGTACAAAAGGTGGACACAGAAATGCTTGACACGTTTTATTTTCTTTGTTTAACCATATGTGACCACCATTAGTAGAAACGCTTCACTCGCCATGCTTCCGGCTTACTACAGGTAATCCTTTGTGACATGGATTGTAAATTAAGCAAAAGTTGAAAAAAGACTGAATCCCCCCCAAATTTTTAACTATTGTCATGTCGACCCTTTGAACCCATCAAACAGAGGCCTGTTGACCTATCATCCTAATACCGTCTCAGTTGTAGCATCCATTCTGAGTGACCACAGACCCATTGCTTTCTGAGTAGGGGGAGAATTGGGCAGATGACAGCTCTGGGAAGAGAATGGTGTGATAAGAAACATACATAATATGGGACTGTCAGTCTCTACTGATTCCCTGAATTAATATCTGATCAAATAACTCGCAATACATGACCGTTGTCAGCTCCTGGCTACCTATACCTGTTACAGACAGCACTCTGCTCACCTGTGACTGGGAATTTTACTGTAAGGGGAACCTCAAGATTCCACCACTCAATTTTGCACTCCCCTACCTCAGGCTCCTGCTTCAGTCATAAATCTACTGCTGCCCTGCTTTGTAGGTCAAATCTCCCATATTGTTTAGCTTATGTCAGGGGTGACAGTGACACTAAGGAGTTTGTTTGCAAAAACAGTGATTTGCTGTAGCTGCTGAGTAGTCACTGCTGACAACTCTCATTATCCTCCCTTGTGGGAACCCCTGACAGGAGAGAGAGACAGCAGCACATGATCACACACAGCAGGGTCCTCTTATCTGTACTGGTGTGCACTCATCCATAGTGTGCTGCTGCTGCTGCTGTTAGGATAAGAATCGTTCGTAATCTTTCTGTAGTTAAACACATTTCTTTAATTAGACTATCTGGTGTCAGTAATGAGTCTGTTAATGCTGTAATGGTATGGAAAACAACACATACAATAAATATAGGTAGTGTCTACAAGATAGGAAAAAACGGATAATTCGAGACAACAGTCTCAAATTTCACAAACCGGCGCTGATTAGTTATGTTTCATTAAAACCAGCGTCTCTTTAAAGCTGCTGAGTAAAACAGCTTGCTAAGCTGCACAACAAAAGCAATTAGAACAAAGAAAAATAACTCTGCGCTTAGAAACACTTTATGGATTTATATACGTGTGGTCTGTCATGTAGAATAAATAACTCAGTGAGACTTTGTATATTGATACATATTAACAATCTTTGATAAAAAGTAACATTTATCACAACATACAAGTATTAGTAATTTAGTAGCTATTATACATAAAATATGTAGTAAATGAGTGATTAAAAGCTTGTAAATCAGCACTAAAAGTTACACTTTGTATAAAGGTATAATTGAATATTTATAGACACATCATAACAAGGTGTAAAACGTTACTCTCCTATTTGGTATTGATATATAGTTGCACTGGCGTCCCAGTGTATTACTAAAATGAATGTCCTGCAACAGATTCACACTAATTACAGTCTCATGAAGACAGCATTTGCTTGAATATAATTACCCCCGTGTTGGTTCCTGACGGTTCCGTTTAGCAATATTACACGTGGTATACTTGCTGCTTAATAGCGCTGTACAGAACAGCCCCGCTGGGGGATGAATGTGTCCCCACTCTCCCGTTGATGCTGCCCGCTGTTACACTGTACGGCTTGTTAATTGTGTAATGATATGCGGTCCTCGCGGCGGAGGTCAGCCCAGACTCACCCGGCATACAGCAACAAGTCCCAGTGGTGGTTAATGCTGATGCTGTTTGGTGGGATCTTGTGCATTCACCCGTGATGTTACTCGGTGATCCGGACCTTTGTAGCAGAGGACGCAGGGTTCAGCCGAGAATAGCCGGGTCTAATTACAGCGGTGTGCGGGAGCTGTTCGAAGTGGCGGTGAATACCAGTTGGAGAGTAACTTCAAAAAGTGGGCGTCAACGCGTTTCATCTCCTAGCAACCGGAGACTTCCTCAAGATCAAAAATGGTGCGCCCCCTCCCCTCCACAAAAACAAAATTAAAAAGGAAAGTATGTGCCCACACCACCGGTGTCACTGTATATAAAGATATGAGGGTGTGTATGTACAGATGTAGGTGCAGTGGTCGAAGAGGAATTTTTAAAGAGGGAATGAAATAGTGAAGGTTGCAATTATGCGCGTGCCTAAGGCGCGCTCCGGAAAAGGGGGCGTGGCCACTCAAAAGGGGCATGGCCTTCAATGTAGTAGGTCTCCTTATACTATCTAGTACTGGTGCCCCTTTCACATTACAGCACATAGTATGAGCCAAAATTCACATTATGGGGTATATTCAAATGAAATCAGATCCATTCCAACATGCATTTGTCGGAATGAATCTGACAACCCCTATTCAAATCTCATCTCAATTCGACTTTTTCAAGTGGAATTGAGATGAGTGACCCAGGAGGAGGAGAGGAGGGGGGGGGAGCCACGGGGGACAGCCAGAGGATGTCAGTGCTACAGTAGTGCTGCAGAAGGATGTCACACAGCCGCCCGACCTCACGGCAGTGTCCACCCGGCTCCAGCAAGCTTGCTGGAGCTGGGTGGACGCTGCTGTGAGCGGCACGGCTGTGTGACATCCTGCTGCAGCGCTGGGCTGTAGCGCTGATCTCCTCTGGCTGTCCGTGGCAGTCCCCCGTCTCCCTGCGGCTCTCCCCCCTTTCCTCCTCTGGGTCCGCATCTCAGTCCAACATCTTTTGATGTCGGACTGAGATGGTTGAAAAGGGGGCTGTAAGCACGTGGATCGGCAGCTATTCTGCCGATCCACGTGCTGGTTGTCAAGTCAAATTCACAGAATTGGCGAACATATTGAATAGGTCGAATCACAATTCGACCTTAAAAAGTCAAAAACTACTGTCTTTTCTACAGACGGCAGTTTTCGACTTCAATTGAATATACCCCTAAAGCACACGGTATGAACCAAATTCACATTATAGCACACGGTATGAGCCGAAATTCACATTATAGAGTGAGGGGATCCTACCCCCCTCAATTAACTAATCCTGTGGGGCCCTTAATTAACTAATCCTGTGGGGCACTGTGGTGAGGGGAGCCTACCCCCTTAATTTACTATTTGCAGAGTTTAGCAGCGGAAGGGTTGCAGCGGTTTCTCACCCCAAGCTGCGGCGCTTCTACCACCTCCGACACTCAACGTCTTTGGCGCCACCCGGGATGCAGAGCACCGCACCGGGGATGCACCCTTTTCAGTGTGGTCTGCTGCGCTATGTAGGGGGATCTTCTCTCCTGATGCAGGATCCTGAAGTGCGCCGTACTCCCCGTTGTTCTGCACCATCTTCTTTAAGCCAGCCAGGGTCTTCTGTGGGTCCTTGCTCCGGTAAGCGGGTGTCCTCCGCGATGCCGGTGATCCCGTTGCTGGTCAGTCTCCTCCTTTGCTGCAGGGTCCCGCTCCACTGAAGGTTGGATGTCCTTCCCCGGTCCTGCGGCTGGCTGGACTCGTCCTCTTCCGCGGTGTCTTCTCCACTCAGCGCGGACGGCTCTGGTTGCTCTGGTGACAGGCATAGGCAGCGTTGGTCCTCTCCTGGCGTTGGTCCTCTCCTGGTCCTGCGGCTTGCTCCCTTGCATCTCTTCAGCTTGTGCGCATGTCTCAGCTCCTCCTCCTCCGGTCTTCGTGAATCCTCCAGGGCTCCTTCCTACATGCTGCTGCTGTCTGCCAATTAAAAAATATACATACTTCCGGGTCTGTGGAGAAGTGCCGCTACTTCGACCTACATACAATAAATTATATATATATATATATATATATATATATATATATACACACACACACACACACACACACACATGTATATATATAAAATTCCATGAAAAGAGCCGCAGCACACTTCCAAATCAATATGTAGGTGCCATGTCATATAAATACAGTACTGTCCATATACTAAAGAATCCCACAGGAACCAAGTTCAGGATAGACCAGCACACTGTTCAAATCATGAGAAAAACTTTCTGTAATTTAATAAAGTGCAAAATATGCAAACATGCAGCACAAGTAATTAAGCAGCAAAGTGTCATATGCAATGATATACTCAACATCCCATTTTGGTATGTTGAGTATATCATTGCATATGACACTTTGCTGCTTAATTACTTGTGCTGCATGTTTTCTTGCTGGTCTATCCTGAACTTGGTTCCTGTGGGATTCTTTAGTTTATGGACAGTACTGTGTATATATATATATATATATATATATATATATATATATATATACATATACATATAGGAAATAAGGCGGCACTCACGCAGGTTTTTGCTGAAGTAAAAAGTTGTCAGTTTTATTTTACCGACATGTTTCGGGGACTCGCCCCGTCCTCAGGGCATTAACAACCCAAACTGACCAAAAGCCATACATTTATACCACCACAAGACAAACAATCATGTGTAGATCAAACTCACCTGCTCACAGCCGCCGCGTGGAGTGTCCGGACGCCCTGCAGTTTTTCCGCGTCGCCCTCCTCTGACGTCATCCAGCCGCGCCTAGTCTCCATGGAGACGCGTCAAGCGCTTGCTGGGCATCAGGAGGTCTTCCGACGGTCACATACTGCTGACCCGTGACCTCATCAGACAGCGCAGAGCCCGGGTGACATCTGTGAAACAAATAATAATAAACACAAAATACAAATAAGTGAGATACATATAAACATAACTGGCATCGTATCTAATATTTACCCTGATCTCTAGAACTTTGGATCTGACCCTGACAAGCTCATAATACCATCACTGTAATTTGAAAGTTTATATAATACCAAAGCTGATATGGACCTATCTCTAAGGGGGAAAGCTATTTACTAATAATCTGCTAATCAAGTTGACTATGTCACTGTTTAATAATGTAATTATCTACCCCCCTAGAGGGAAAACATAACTAATATACTACCCAACCATATTACAAAAAACATTGTAAACCTAGATTTTCATTAAGGCCTCGGGGGGAAAGGGTCCCTAGTTTATAAATCCACCTGGATTCTCGTTGTAAAAGTGTCCTATCCCTGTTACCCCCCCTGAGGGTCTTGGGTGCCTGGTCGATCAATATGGCCCTAATACTAGCGACCCCATGTTTAAATGCCAAGCAATGTCTTGCAAATGGCTGATCACTAAGTCCCTTTTCGAAGGCTTTCTTGATGGCGCTCCTATGGAGGGCCATACGCTCTCGGAACTGGCGTATGGTCTTGCCAACATATGCAAGACCACACGGGCAGGTCAAGAGGTACACAACATGCGTGGACGTGCACGTGAGGCGATGTTTGATGGCTATTTTCTTCCCTGTATGCGGATGGTTAAACGTATTGCCTGTCATTAAGGTGTTGCAGGTAGCACAACCAAGGCACCTATAGCACCCTGGTTTGGTTCTAAGAAAATGTGCATCTTGTTTACAGGTTAACTGGGTGACATCCAGTTTTACTATATGTTCCCCTATGTTGCGACCCCTAGTGTAACTGGGGAGTAAGGATGTCTGAGATAATGATGATAAGCCTCCATCCGTTTGGATAATGGGCCAGAACGTTTTGGCCTTTCTTATCCGTTGTTTTGTAGCTGTGGTGTATCTATTTACCCAGGGCAATCTAGGTCTCTCCTCCCTGCTTGGGCTATTAATAGGTCTAAGTGTGTATTCCCGTGATACTTTTAAGGCCCTGGATTTAGCTTTTTCTAGTTCGCCTAGAGGGTACCCCCGTTCAGCGAACCTTGCAAGCATATTATCCATAGCTACTAAGGTTTCTGCTGGATCAGAGGTTATCCGGCGAACTCGCAGGAATTGCGAGTATGGTAACCCTCTTCGGGTGGAGCTCGGGTGAAAGCTATGATAATCCAAGAGCGTGTTTCTGTCGGTCTTTTTTGTAAATATAGAAGTCGACAGAGTGCCTTGTTTAATGGTGATTTTCACATCCAAAAAATTAATGGCAGTATCATCGACCTTAAATGTAAATTGTACTGGATGCTGCGTAGCATTGTGAATGCTGTGAATGCTACGCAGCATCCAGTACAATTTACATTTAAGGTCGATGATACTGCCATTAATTTTTTGGATGTGAAAATCACCATTAAACAAGGCACTCTGTCGACTTCTATATTTACAAAAAAGACCGACAGAAACACGCTCTTGGATTATCATAGCTTTCACCCGAGCTCCACCCGAAGAGGGTTACCATACTCGCAATTCCTGCGAGTTCGCCGGATAACCTCTGATCCAGCAGAAACCTTAGTAGCTATGGATAATATGCTTGCAAGGTTCGCTGAACGGGGGTACCCTCTAGGCGAACTAGAAAAAGCTAAATCCAGGGCCTTAAAAGTATCACGGGAATACACACTTAGACCTATTAATAGCCCAAGCAGGGAGGAGAGACCTAGATTGCCCTGGGTAAATAGATACACCACAGCTACAAAACAACGGATAAGAAAGGCCAAAACGTTCTGGCCCATTATCCAAACGGATGGAGGCTTATCATCATTATCTCAGACATCCTTACTCCCCAGTTACACTAGGGGTCGCAACATAGGGGAACATATAGTAAAACTGGATGTCACCCAGTTAACCTGTAAACAAGATGCACATTTTCTTAGAACCAAACCAGGGTGCTATAGGTGCCTTGGTTGTGCTACCTGCAACACCTTAATGACAGGCAATACGTTTAACCATCCGCATACAGGGAAGAAAATAACCATCAAACATCGCCTCACGTGCACGTCCACGCATGTTGTGTACCTCTTGACCTGCCCGTGTGGTCTTGCATATGTTGGCAAGACCATACGCCAGTTCCGAGAGCGTATGGCCCTCCATAGGAGCGCCATCAAGAAAGCCTTCGAAAAGGGACTTAGTGATCAGCCATTTGCAAGACATTGCCTGGCATTTAAACATGGGGTCGCTAGTATTAGGGCCATATTGATCGACCAGGCACCCAAGACCCTCAGGGGGGGTAACAGGGATAGGACACTTTTACAACGAGAATCCAGGTGGATTTATAAACTAGGGACCCTTTCCCCCCCGAGGCCTTAATGAAAATCTAGGTTTACAATGTTTTTTGTAATATGGTTGGGTAGTATATTAGTTATGTTTTCCCTCTAGGGGGGTAGATAATTACATTATTAAACAGTGACATAGTCAACTTGATTAGCAGATTATTAGTAAATAGCTTTCCCCCTTAGAGATAGGTCCATATCAGCTTTGGTATTATATAAACTTTCAAATTACAGTGATGGTATTATGAGCTGTCAGGGTCAGATCCAAAGTTCTAGAGATCAGGGTAAATATTAGATACGATGCCAGTTATGTTTATATGTATCTCACTTATTTGTATTTTGTGTTTATTATTATTTGTTTCACAGATGTCACCCGGGCTCTTCGCTGTCTGATGAGGTCACGGGTCAGCAGTATGTGACCGTCGGAAGACCTCCTGATGCCCAGCAAGCGCTTGACGCGTCTCCATGGAGACGGACTAGGCGCGGCTGGATGACGTCAGAGGAGGGCGACGCGGAAAAACTGCAGGGCGTCCGGACACTCCACGCGGCGGCGGTGAGCAGGTGAGTTTGATCTACACATGATTGTTTGTCTTGTGGTGGTATAAATGTATGGCTTTTGGTCAGTTTGGGTTGTTAATGCCCTGAGGACGGGTCGAGTCCCCGAAACATGTTGGTAAAATAAAACTGACAACTTTTTACTTCAGCAAAAACCTGCGTGAGTGCCGCCTTATTTCCTATATGTATCTATGAGGTAACCCCTCTGGGAAGGCACCGCAGTATCTTCACCTCGTGAAAAGAGTGCCGGGACAGTCTGTCTATATATATATATATATATATATATATATATATATATATATATATACATACACACACAACACATACACACGCATACTACTGCTTAGCCCTCCAAGTGTACACACACTTCTGCTTACCCCTCTAAGCCAGACACACACACACACACCATGGATATGCGGTGACACGCACACTCCTGCTTACCCCTCCAGGCAGTACACACACACAAACAGGCGCACCATGGATATGCGGTGACACGCACACCCCTGCTTACCCCTCCAGCAACATACATAAATGCCTGCTTACCCCTCTATTGCTGGACACATGCACACACACACACCCTTGCTTACCCCTCAAACAACACACACAAACCCCTCCACTGGTGGACACATGCATGCACACACAAACACACACCCCCTTACCCCTCCAATAACACACACACCCCTCCATTGCTACACGCTTGCAGCTTACCCCGAGCCCTCCATCATTGTCAGCGGGTGGGTGGCAGGTCCGGACCGGGGCCCTCCGTGTCTGCGCACACTGTCTGGCGCTCAGTCACAGCGGCGGCCGGGAGGCAGACGGCAGGTCCGTGGCGGAGGCCTTCCTTCACAGCACACAATGGCGCTCACAGCGGCCGGCCGGCGGGAGTCAAATGATAGGTCCTGGGCCCTCCCTTTATTTATTGCACTCTCCTGGCCGCGCCTGCGAGTGCAGTGAATAGAGAGAAGGCCCAGGACGACACCACATCTGGAGGTCTCATAGCGGCGCTGGTGGACTAGCAGTGGCAGGCAACATGGAGCGAGCGGGTCGTGCAGGTGCCAGTGGCGCCCCATTCTGCTGGGGCTGTCACGGCGCCCAGGGCACGTGACCTGCTCGCCCCATGCTAGTTACGCCTCTGATATTGCTACTACTGTTATATAGAAATATCTCACAGCAACAAGCATGTAAGCAGAGACACGCCCTTTGGGCAGAGTATGACACGCCCCCTCTGTGGTGTTGGAGGTAAACCTCCTTTAGCCTCAGCCTTCTCTGAGAGGACTCCAACAACAGCCTGTCTTTTGTATTCAGAATCATCTTTGAACAAAATTATATAAGTGCTGTGCAGCCAGCTGGAGAAATCAAATGATCACACACTCAGCCTGGTGTATTCAATCTGAGTTCTACTTTAATGTTCTTCCATACATATATTTATACCTGTTTTTTAAAACTGTCACTAACTATTGCCTTAACCTCAGGATTGCGTCTTATTCCTGATAACGCCTGTTTGTTTCCTTTTCTTTCTCCATTTCTCAGAAGCTTTGCCACAAGTTCTTCTTTTTGCTTCGTTTCTTGGAAATGGCTTTGCCACAAGTTCTTCTTTTTGTTTCCTTTCAGCCAACTGTAATTTTCCTTCTCCCAGGCATATTTAAACATCTCATATCTTAATACTAAAGTAAACTTGTAATTTATTGTATATAACAAAATGGAGTGACATTGGCTTTATTGCAGAATCATACTAATGCTTGCCCATCTACATTCATTTTCCCTCCTTTTGATTCTCAAAAAGACATCACACTATACCTCGCTACCCTACTTCGCCAAGCAGGCCAGGCGATGACCTGGTCAAGTACGTCGGTCTCCCTGGGCCTATTGCCAGGGGAGGGTAATAACCATCCCGTACAGACAAAATAGTCACAAGGCATAGATGCATAAGAGTCCTTTTTACAGTCTTTTTTGATTGCTTCCATTTTTGTAGACGGGTGGTCTGTCATTACGTGATTCAATATCATCATATTCATCTTGGTCACATTCATCCATTTCCACTGTATGTTCGAATTTTGCGTGTTTAGCAGGTTTCTTTTTGTTTATCTTGCGTTTTACTGTTTTTTTTTTGAAGTGCATGAAATACAACAGAGAATAATATGTATGAGTACATATACCAATAAACATACTCCAGCTACTTTTGCAATTAGGAGAACAATGCCCATTAACCATCCTCCAATCCCCTTTAACCAAATTGCACGGTTTAACCATCCAAAATCCCAGTCTCCCCATGTCCATTATGATTCCTCCACCTTTCTCACAAACTGCTGTTTTATATCTTCTATTTCCTGCATTTTTGCTTACTGCCCTCCTGTCTCTCCTATGCCTGGCTTCTAACAGCTATGCCCAATAGTTACTCTTTTGCAGGGAGGGCCTTGTCCAACATCCAGTCATACATGACCTTTTCAAACTGTTTATTTATTTATTTTTCAACACTTCCAACATGTCTGTACCCTTGCAAAGTATTTTCCCCATGTATTGTAATCAAATTTACATTTAATCTGACATTCCATTGCTTTTTCCATTGGTTCCTGTCCACACTCACACAAACATTTATCCCTGCCTTCCATTTTTGCACACGGTGGTATTGGCCACACTGCATGTCTTTTTTACACTTCAGGGGCATTTATTCATGGTTACAGGGTATTTTTCCGTATTTATCTCAGGGGCTGGAGTAGGGCCTTGACTTACAGGCGTGTTTACCAAATGTACAGTAAATACAATTGCAACAATCAACATTGCGGATCCCAAATAACCCCCCACAGGGACCTATCAGGCTTAGGTCCAAGTAAATTCATAGTTATTACTTTCCTGGGGGTTTAATAGTGATCTTGGTCTTTTTGCAGTGTGATGCATGCACCTACGCGTCTCTACCCTCGAGTTTCACCGAGGTGGGGGTCACTAGCAACACTTGTAAAGGACCATCATATCTGGGCTCAAGTGCTCCTCTCACGTGTCTTTTTAAGTAGACCCAATCGCCAATCTGGATGCTGTGTGGTCCAAGATCAGCTCTTTCAGGTCCTGAGGATAAAACTTGAGAATGTATTTCAGTTAAATGTTTATTCAGCTGTTTTATATATCCTGTCATATTCCCATGTTTATGCTGCAGTTCCTGGGGCGAATAACACCCTGTCTTGGGTTTTGTCCCAAATAAAATGTCATAAGGTGAGTACCCGGTTTCCTTGCCTGGTGTTGTTCTAACTGCAAACAATGCTAAGGGCAAGCACTCTACCTATGCTTTCCCTGTCTCTTGCATGGCCTTTTGTATTTTAAGCTTTAGGGTCCCATTCAGACGTTCTATTACTTCTGGAACCCCAAATCTGCACACTATTTCTGCTATTATTTTCCTTGCAGTAGAGATAGCATTTGCTTTTGCTACCGGACCCGCCTCTGGCCATCTGCTAAAAATGTCTGTGTAGGTTAGAACATATTCATATGTTCCATGCTTTGGCATCTGTATATAGTCAATTTGTATTCTCTGGAAAGGAAAATAAGCTTGTGGTGTCTGTCCAAGGCTTGTTCTTGTTGTTCTTCCTGGATTTTTCTCTGCACATATCCAGCATTGATCCGTAAAGTTCTTTGCTGCCACATAAAATCCTGGTGCTACCCAATGGTCCTGTACCAGCCTAGTCATTTGTTCTTTTCCTTTGTGATCTGATCCATGGGGTACATGTAGCATAGGTGGGTATAGTGCTCTTGATTAGCACCATTTGTCTTCTTTCTTCCATAACCCTAAACAGGTTGCTTTGGCTCCCATCTTTTCCAATGTCTTGTGTTCTGCTTTTGCTTGTTCTTGTAGCTTGATGAGAGTCTTTATGTTCATTTCTTCGGCTTCTTCCTGAACATAAATGGCTGGTTTATGTTTGTTCTTTAGGGCTGCTTTCCTTGCTTCTGCATTACCCTTGCTTTCTTCTGTTTCTTCCTTAGTATGTGCTTTGGTCTTTATGACTGCCATTTGTTTGGGCAGTTTCAATGCTCGTTAGTCTTTGTATTAGATGCCCATTATTTATAGGTTTACCTGCTGCTGTAAGGAAACTTCTGTTCTTCCAGACTTCATGCAGAGAAATAATTGCATACCCCGCCACCCTGTATCCTTGAACATAATAACTAGAACCATCAGTAAAAAATAACATTTTTGGATTATGTATTGGTTTGTCATCAATCTTCCAATCTGGCTGTATTTCTTCCTACATGAGGGCTATACAGTCATGTTCTTGTTCCGGGTATGGTTCTGTTCTTTCCTCTGGCTGTACTTCTTCATCTTTCCCTCCTTTTGAACCGTCAGGTTCATCTTTAAGAGGTAGTAAAGTTGCAGGGTTGAGAGTGGTACATCTCTTAATAGTAAGGTTGCTTGCTGATAGAAGGGCTACTTCACATTTTGTCAGCCTTGCTGTGCTGAGATGTCTTGTAGATGCTTGTTGCAGTATTTCTGTGACTGCATGTGGAAATTGTATGGTAACTGGGTGATCACAACATCTGAACATTTGTCCTTTAGGATGGCTGCAGCTGCTACTGACCTTATGCAGGTTGGTGATCCGAGCATCACTCCATCCAGCGCTGCTGAATAATAAGCGACCTCCTGTGTCAGGACTCCTGTTACATGTCCCCTATGTTCATGGCAGAACAAGGTAAAAGGCTTTGTGTTGTCTGGGAGTCCCAGGACTGGAGCTGAACATATGGCTTCCTTCATCTGCTTAACTGCCACCAATTGTGTCTCTTGCTCTTCTTGGGAGTTTGTAGCAGTCTTCTTGGCATTATACAGTGGGTGCATAAGGGCTGAAGCTCCTGGTATCCAGTCTCGGACATAGGACACCAAACCTAGAAAGGCTCTTTTCTGTGTTAAGGTCTGTGGATTTGGGGCGTCCCGTATGACGTTTATTCTTTCTGTTCTAAGGTGGCATGTTCCTTGAGAAATGCAGTGTCCTAGGAATATCACCTTCTTCTGGGCAAATTTTAGCTTGGCTTGTGTCACTCAGCAGTCTTTATCTACAAGAAACTTTAACAATGATATTGTCTCTTCTTGGCATTGCTGTTTGGTAGCAGTTGCTAGTAGTAGATCATCCATATATTGCAGTAGCTGAGTTTCTTCTGGATACTCGGGTGCCCATTTCTTCAAGCCTGTGGCCATGGCTTCTGTGAACTCTGATGGGCTTGTAGCTCCTCCTTGAGAAAGTCTTGTCCAGCAATATTACTGTCCATCATGTGCAAGCATATCTTTGATCTGTACTCCTATGGCTGCTGTCTGTTCCTTGTTCAAGGGGTACTGTTTTATAGTTACTGGTACAGTTCCTGGTTTGATAGCTTCACAGGTTGGACCTTTATGGTTCCCACATCTTTTTCCTTTTGCCCATACCTTGTCTGGAACTCCCCATCCTCGCCAGATTTTAATTTGTTCTGGGGTTTCTTCTTCATCCTCTTCTGCAGTGGTTGCTAGAAATATCTGTATAGCGGCTTGCACTTGATCATAGTCTGTGGGTGATAGTGCTGTCTTGAATATCATCTTGTTCCCTCTGTACAGAATACTTGCTTGTAGTTTCTGCAGCAAATCTGCTCCCAGCAAGTTGACTGGGCAGGTGGGAGATACTAGGAACTCTACTGGGATTTTATGTGGATGTCCTTGTACTTGTACATTAAGGATCCTAGTTTTCTTCAGCTGGATCTTTTCTCCACTTAATCCCTTTGCTGTCCTGTAATGAGGTGTGCTGGTACTTCTTCCTGCCTTAGAACTGATTGGCTTGCTCCAGTATCAAGCAAGCAGGAAACATTTTCTCCCATTGTCAGTTTGACTTTAATAAACCCATCTTCCATTCTGTTGGGAGGTTTCATTGGGAGTATCACTGGTACTGGGGTGCCGGGTGTTAGGCGCCGAGGGTCCGCTCGTCAGTGCGGCCGGCGCCTAGCAACGGGGACGCCACTGTCGGATCGTGTTCCCCGTTGCTGGGTCTAAGTTTATATCATCACTGGTTTCCTGGCTGTGTTGCATGCAGCTGCACGGCATGTTGTAATTATCACTCATCTGTTTCCCTGGCCATGCAGCTTGTCAGCTGCATGGCATTTAATCCAATCAGCCTCCAAACAGCTGATTGGAAGACTCTCTGTTAAAAGCACTCCCAGGACTCCTCACAGACGCCGGTGATAGCTTCCTGTTTGCCTGATTCTGCTGCAGAGAGAGTTCCCAGTCCCGGTCTGTTCGTTTGTTCCTGTTCTCAGTGATCCTGTACTCGGAAGTTACCATCTGTTCCTGGAGTCTGATCGAGCACCTTTAACATCTGGTGGCGTTCGTGAGTCGCGGCGCAGCCGTGTGTTGCGGCTTGTCCGCTACTATTTATTATTGTGTTTATTTTGAGTTCTGGAGCTTTGCGGAGGATTCCGCTTCCACAAGATCCACTCTGGTGTCCAGCGGTGCCGGATAGGAGTGTCGGATCCGTGGATCTTTGGTTGTCCTTTTCCCTGGCGGCTAGTCCGCACATACCTTTTGATTTAGTTTAGTTAGCTTGTAACCCCTGGCTTGGTTGCTTAGTCAGAGGGCCCCTTGTTATCACCCTGTCTCGGACTTCCCCTTGTCTCCCATTAAGACCTGCGGGGGCATCGGGGTTGGGCAGACATAATCCGCCCTTCGAACGCGGCTGCCATGGGCTCAAGCAACCATAGTCTCGCAGGGGATTTCTGATAACACGGGCGAGACAACGGAGTTAGGGCGCCAGGGGTTACTAGGCTCTCCAGCTCCCACAACCTGTATTTTATTCCTGTACTCATATCTCTGCCATAAGATCTTCTCCAGTCTGGAGTACAGGAATCGTAACACCGGGACTTCAGTCTGACTTATCCTTGGGGGCTTGATTGCCCCTTTCTTCTATCCAACTCTTATATGTGCGACAGTCTCTTTTGAAGTATCCTGGTTTCTTGCACCAGAAGCATTTTCCCGATTCGGGCTTGATCATGGCTCTTCCTTCCCCTTCTAATTTTTTTTATTTGAGCCTTCTTCTGTGACCAGGTAGACGATTTTTGGTTTGGTTACCTTTTTCTACTTTTTAACGTATCCAGAATTTGATCAATAGGTGTAGACCTATATGCAGGAGTACTAGTAATTAATTTCTGTTTTAGACTTTGTCTTAAACCTTCCAATACTCGGTATCTGACCATCCTTTCTCCTGCTCCTGTTTCTGGGTCCAAATCTTTATTTCGGACCATATCCTTAATTTTACAGAGGTAACTTCTAAATGGTTGTTCTCCTTGTGGTCCAATAGCTTCTGGATACCTTTGATTTCTTAAATAACACCATCTCCTTAGGCGTGCCACAAATTGTGGTCCACTGGCTATAGTTTTCCTTTGTGCTTCTAGTACATCTTCTATCTGTTCATGATAATCAGTGGCTTGATGAGCTGCCATATCCTTAATCTGTCTTAGATCACCCTCTGCTAATTTATTTTTACATATTTGTTCCACATCTACCCATGCTGCGGAATGTAAATTACACATAGTCTCCATATATTACCTAAACCGTCCAGGCTGTTTGTAGGGATCTGGGCTATCTTTTATTATGGCTGTAACTTCCATTACTGAAAAAGGGGTATGCTGTTCTCTTGTAAAAAAATTGTGGTCTAAAATTATTTTGTCCTTGAACATATCCATCCTCATCCGCTAATATAGGCTGTCCTCTTGGATTGACATAGGCAAAGGTACGTACTGGGTAACAAGCATGAACATTTAACTTTTCTGATTCATCTTCTTCCTCAATTTCATGCATCTGTAGAGTTCCATTTTCTGCTTCAGTGTAAAATAAATTTCTTGTTCCCAGTCTCCCCTTTCTCAGTTTTCTTTCGTCTTTATGAGACAATGGGGATCCTGAATGCATTTCCCCTTGACCGTGCAGGTTGTACGGTTTCAGTCTATTTATCATTAATGGAGTTCTGTGGCCTGTTCCTATCTGGGGTGTACAGTTGGGACAGGTCATCCTCTCTGGTTACAACAGAGATGCACATTGGGGACATTTAGTTAAATCGGGGTACTGGTTCCATACTATAGGAGGTTGCCCTGGGGTTCCCAGATTTGCGGGGTAAGGGGGTGGATCTGTGACTAGTGTAGGTACTGGTAATACAGGTGGAGGAGGGGGCGGATTGGGAATAACTGGCACATTATGGCCCTGGTTCGTTCCTGTAGTTGCTAAACAGACTGTCATATGCTGGTCATCTTCCCTCTTTCTTCTTCCTTTCCTCCTCCTGCTCCCATTTCTCCCTTCTGTTAGCCAAATATAAACCTGATCCCCTTTCTTGCATTTTTCTATCCATTCTCTATTACAGATTCTGAACTTTCTCCATTTGTCAGTGTTAAATTCCCCATCTGGAAGAAATCCTCCCCTTTTGGCTATACCTTTAACTGCATGTGGTCCAACCTCCTGTTTAACTATTTCCACAGGGGTTAATTCACCCTTGCTATTAGAGGTTCCCATCCTACCTTCTGCCAACTTATCAACACTTCTCTCTCCGATATGGGTTACACAATTTCAATACTCTGTTGATTATTGTAAAGATGGGTTTCCTGAACACTACAGGTTTACCTCTGTCCTACTGATTACATACACATGTAATCATTCAGTTTCCTTATGGGTGGACTCACAATCTTCCGTTATCAAGGTTATCTCAATCTGGTGGGTCTGACAGAATAGGGACAAAAGAATCTTTCAGGTTCTGGTTCCTTCAGTATCTTCCGCAAATCCTTGCCGTCCCTTTGATTAACAAAACCATGACATCCTGTTGTTAATATACCTTTTATATAACCCACAGTTTTACCATAAACATCTTCTTGATGTCCCTTACACTTTATTAAAAACCGGATATATCTTTTTTCAGTGCGTCCAACAAATGTAATATTTACTGACCCATGAGGACCTTGCACAAACCACTTTAAACTAACAGTACAACACCTACAACCATATGAGCTTTCAAAATCAATACATTCTTCAATTTCAGACATATATTTACATTGCTTGTTCTGATACAAAAGAGGCAAGGCTTTTACTAGGAAGCGCTTGAGTTGAACAGAGAAAACTGACACTTCTGACACAGACGTTAAAACACGTAAAGTAACAATTGGCGAAAAATCGCAATCACTTTGTTACTTACCGCGGTTTAAACGGTTCCAACGTCTAGAGTCAGGTGACTTGTTGCTCCTCTATTCAACTTCTTGGCTTCCCGGGTTTCGGCACCATGCAAATGTTGGAGGTAAACCTCCTTTAGCCTCAGCCTTCTCTGAGAGGACTCCAACAACAGCCTGTCTTTTGTATTCAGAATCATCTCTGAACAAAATTATATAAGTGCCGTGCAGCCAGCTGGAGAAATCAAATGATCACACACTCAGCCTGGTGTATTCAATCTGAGTTCTACTTTAATGTTCTTCCATACATATATTTATACCTGTTTTTTAAAACTGTCACTAACTATTGCCTTAACCTCAGGATTGTGTCTTATTCCTGATAACGCCTGCTTGTTTCCTTTTCTTTCTCCATTTCTCAGAAGCTTTGCCACAAGTTCTTCTTTTTGCTTTGTTTCTTGGAAATGGCTTTGCCACAAGTTCTTCTTTTTGTTTCCTTTCAGCAAACTAATTTTACTTCTCCCAGGCATATTTAAACATCTCATATCTTAATACTAAAGTAAGTTTATAATCTATTGTATATAACAAAATGGAGTGACATTGGCTTTATTGCAGAATCATACTAATGCTTGCCCATCTACCTTCCTCAGTGGCACAGAGCGATTTGAGCCGCACATCCTACTGTAATCTCCCTGATTCTAGTTTTCAAAAGTAGGTGAGTATGGATATACAGTACATACAGCAAAACACATATAAAAGGAGAAAGTCCAAATAAACCTACAGTTGTATAATCTGCCCCAAGGGAAATTGGCATGGGTGAATAAACAGTTAATCAATTACACTGATTTCCAAAAAAGGTCAGAAAATGTATTTAATACAGAGTAAAACATTTTTCTTGGAATGGGCACCCAGAGAGCAGTGTATGCTAATATGTGGGAGCAAATCAGTGTGCGTCTTTTACCCTTTCTGGGCGGCTCGGCACATGCCATTTTTAGCAGTAACAGTTTCGAGAAAATTTTAATTTCAGCCTCTGCCTGGTTGATTCACTTAATGCAATGCTATTGCAGGACCTGTACTGCACATGCACATAATAGGTATTACACATGGGCCGGTTCCCCATCAGGAAATTGCACAGAGGATCGTGATTACACTCCTTACTGAATAACCACCTACACTGGCTAAGCTGTGCGGCAGGGGGATTGTTTTACTCCAAGTTATTCCTCATGAGGACAGGAGACAAGGAAAGACAGCAGCAAAGCAGGGAATACGAAGTATCGTTCCTTCTACAGAGCAATCCCTGATTGGCAGGAAGACCCTGTGTTTATATTTCATCCACAGCTGTAAAATGACATAAATAATCTATTTGCCGAGTAGCAATAATGATAAATGATTCTTTGAGGATTTAATATTGTTTGCGAGATAGTTATCATTACATGATCACCTAAGTATCTCTCCTGGTTCTGACTTCTAAAATGTAGAAGAGGAATGTACAAAAGTATTAAATATTGATGAAATTGTTTTATTCAATGAGTGTTATGGGGGGAGGCTCTCGATATCCCAGCTGTCGGGATCCTGGCGCTCTGCATACCGGTGGTCGGGATCTTGGCGCAGATATGCTGGGAGCCGGTATCCCAAGCGCCGGTATATCGTAGTACACCCATTATGGGGACAACTGCTAGTAACATGTATGGGTATTACAGATATGGGGCCGGATGTAATGGTTTGGAGACGGCCAGAGCTCCGAGACTCCGGCCCAACTCCTACATTATTTCACAGCAGCAAATGTTTACAAGGCAAAACCAGTCTCAGAGCTCCATCCGTCTCGCAGCCCATTACATCCGGCACATTATTTGTACATGGTCCTTCAGTCTACATACAGGACAGATCTGTCTGCGTTACATCACTGAGTCCTATGGACCTGATTCAGAGATATATGCAGCCAGATCTGCGCCCATCTCTTCACATGCTGGGGGCCGCCCAGCACAGGACAAGGCTGCCCGGTATGTGTGATGGTCTGCCTCCTGATGCATCTGCAATTAGATTGCAGATGTATGAAACTAAGATTGACCCCCAGCAGCGCAGCCTGTCTGTGCTGTCAGGCAGTCGCCCACCATTTTTTAAATTGGAGCAGCTGCATGTGACATCATGCATCCGCCCCCCAATGCTGCGTCGCCACCCCACAGTGGTCGCTGCTGTCAATCATCTTGCGGCCACATCCTTCCTGGATGCAGCCACGAGAAGGGTCACACATGTGCACTGCGGCCAGTGCATGTGCGCAGACCACCCAAATGCAGCCACTGCGTACAGATGCACGGCTGTGTTCAGGTCTGTATGACCCCTTATGTCAAGGTATCGTGTATATTATTACTGTCATACTAGTTTCATTTATTGTGAAGGAACTTTACTATTAGCCTGGTACACAATGTGCACAACTTGGGACTTGTTTAATTACATGATGTGAAAAACAAGCATGCGCTGTAACCCATAGCAACCAGATATCAGCTATTAGCTGTCTAGTGCCAGCAAACAAGTGTTCTAATTTGGTTGCAATGGGATACAGATGACCAGTGTTTTAATTGCACCATTTTAGTAAATAGTAATATAAAAGGTATTAGAGAAAGAATACAGAGGTATAAGAGACCAGAGGAAAGACCTGTAGCGAGTATACTGTAGTTACTACACAGTTATTTTGAAAGCCAGAGATTTTCACTCCATTTGTGTGCTGGATTTAAAGGGCAATAGAAATACAAGCAAAACAAGCCTGAATTTACATGTATTATTACTGACCTTTATCATCCAGCGATCATAGACAGTGAGAAGAGTGGTAGTCATGTGACCGACGGTCGGTCAGCCGACCGTCACATGACCTCCCCCGTGAGCCCGATGGCTCACTATCCCGATGGTCGGCATGCCGACCAACAGGGACTATTTCCACTCGTGGGTGTTCCAGTGGGAATAGAACCAGTGGCTACCGCAGGTCGCCACCGAGCCCGCAAGGGGCTTGCTGCACTCGCCCCTCCCCGCCGGGATCCCGGCATCGGTAAGGAGACCGCCGGTCACCCGTACTACACCCGTGAGAATCAGTGGCTTTGAAAAACTGATACTAAGTTAATATAACTGTTGTCTGTTGAAAATCTCAAGCGACCAGGTTCTGGAATACAATGTGTTAAATATGGAGACACTCACAGGACAAAGTAAAAAGGATAATCATTAGTCAAAGTTACAATAATGAAAACATGCAAGTAACAAGTTCTAGTCAGTTACAATAATAACAAGAACAAATTAGAACACTCAGCTCTTATCCCAGATGTTATAAGATCTGTCCCAGATGATGGTCATCGATTAAGTAGTTTAAATAATGTAGTTCAGTCATTCTCTAGGGTCCCGCCTAATAACTTTGTCGCAAGTTAAAAGCTGGAGGGGGTTTGTAGAAGTCTAGGTCCGCTGCAGCCAGACCTAGCTTCCATCAGAACTACTTGCTATGTGTAAGTCTCTAGGCTTTATAACCCTGCAAGGATACGCTAACATTGTCTTACCAGATATTACATTCAGGGTCTGTGATGCTGGGTGCAGTAGTCATTCAGGATAACATAATATATGTTATTCTAGACAACTGTACCCTTTCCCCTACTTATGTACACAATACCCCAAACATCTTACTAGACAGTTTCCATCTGAGATACTGATAACAGGAACATATATTTATTATAATCAGCCATGTCTTTCACACTATGTCAAAGGTGAAAGAAAACTTGTAACTTAATGTGAGACTATATTTCTAACTGCTGCCTATATGTCTGCAAAGCACTAATCCTAATAAAAAGTATGTACAGTATTTAAAGCAAGGAGGTCATACATATACAAAATGGAGTTAAACATGGACAAAATGGCATCTAAAAAGTGGTTAAAAATAACACCCCATACAATAACCCATACGGTGAAACAGAACAGCATACATTGTTCCTGTAGAAATACCCAGCACTCATAGCCCTGCTGGTCAGAGAAGGAATCCCAGTACTGAAAGGAGCTGCTGGAACTCTCTACTAGTCCCAGCACCTGCATGAGCAGAACAGCTGTATATTACAGAGCTCAGTAATGGCAGTCCCACGGTCATTGGCTATTGTTATACTGCAGCTCTAGTTCCTAACACAGAGACCTTCCCAAGGGGAAAAGTACCTCCAGGTCCACTTGTCTGACCTCTGCTGTCTTTATCAAGAGTCATTTATATAAAACACTTGTCACATTCAGAAAATAAATATTGGTTCCATTGAATTCATACAGTTGTGATAAGTTACATTACTTATGATACACAAGCTGCATTCAGGCCCTCAGAGTGACTCCGCATGTGATTACTGATTGTTTTCTTTCTAGTAAAACACTTGCTACATTCAGAAAATAAATATGGTCTCCATTGAATTCATATAGTTGTGATAAGTTACATTACTTATGATACACAAGCTGCATTCAGGCCCTCAGAGTGACTCCGCATGTGATTACTGAGTGTTTTCTTTCTAGTAAAACACTTGCTACATTCAGAACATGTAAATGGTTTCTCTCCTGTGTGACTCCTCTGATGTATAACAAGATGTGACTTATGGGAAAAACATTTGCTGCACTCAGAACATATAAATGGTTTCTCTCCTGTGTGACTCCTCTGATGTATAACAAGATGTGACTTCTGGGAAAAACACTTCCTACATTCAGAACATTCAAATGGTTTCTCTCCTGTGTGACTCCTCTGATGATTAACAAGATCCGACTTCTGGGGAAAACACTTCTTACATTCAGAACATGTAAATGGTTTCTCTCCTGTGTGAATCATCTGATGTATAACAAGATATGACTTCCTGGTAAAACATTTGCTGCATTCAGAACATATAATTGGGTTTTCTCCTGTGTGACTCCTCTGATGTATAACAAGCTCTGACTTCTGGGAAAAACACTTGCTGCATTCAGAACATTCAAATGGTTTCTCTCCTGTGTGAACTCTCTGATGTATAACAAGCGCTGCCTTCAGGGAAAAACACTTGCTGCATTCAGAACATTCAAATGGTTTCTCTCCTGTGTGACTCCTCTGATGTCTGATAAGATGTGATTTACATGTAAAGCTTCTGTCACACTCAGAGCACATATGTGGTTTCTCTCCTGTGTGACTCCTCTGATGTCTGATAAGATATGATTTACATGTAAAGCTTCTGTCACACTCAGAGCACAGATATGGTTTCTCTCCTGTGTGACTCCTCTGATGTATAACAAGATGTGACTTCCGGAAGAAACACTTGCTGCATTCAGTACAAATAAATGGTTTCTCTTCTGTGTGACTCCTCTGATGTATAAGAAGAAGTGACTTCCGGAAGAAACACTTGCTGCATTCAGAACATGTAAATGGTTTCTCTCCTGTGTGACTCCTCTGATGTATGATAAGTTTTGATTTATATGTAAAGCTTCTGTCACACTCAGAACACAGATGTGGTCTCTCTCCTGTGTGACTCCTCTGATGTATGAGAAGATATGACTTCTGGGAAAAACACTTGCTACATTCAGAACATTTAAAAGGTTTCTCTCCTGTGTGACTCCTCTGATGTATGATAAGTTTTGATTTATGTGTAAAGCTTCTGTCACACTCAGAGCACAGATGTGGTTTCTCTCTTGTAAGACTCATCATGTAATGGATAAAAACTTCTATCCATAAAATGAAAATCGTTTCTTTGAACCATTCAGAAGTTTAAGAAGAAATGATATCTTTAGTTGGCTAGATTAGGGAACAAGGAGCCTTTCCCGTCTCTTTCCACAGCCTTGTCTTCTATTCTTAGTGGGACTCCAGCTCCTTAAGTTACCTGTAAAAAAATAGAAAAATAAAAACTTATTTAATAGCCTGAAGATCACCATTGTAATCAGATGTAGTGTTATATTGTATAAGGAACATGATGTATCTTTATGTATGTTGCCTAATTGCTGGACTCCCATATCCAGTCAGATGTGCAGTACAGAGACCCCTTTCCTCCTGCCACAGATACTATATATATATATATATACAAAACAAATAAAATTATAATAAAATGATGTTATCAAATTGGAATGAAATGTCAGTTAGGCAGTATCCAATTAGCTGCAGTATATTGATAACTTATAGCAAATACAATCATTTGGTATCGTGTTAGTGGCGATAAGTTATTATTGATAAGTCTCCATAGGGTTTATCGTGCATTTCTCTTCACCATCTTTGAGCTGGTGGTAAGTAATGAAAAATCCCTATTAAAAATGTTGCCATTTGGTTCTGAATCCCTGGTACATCCCTCTGAATGACTAATGAGGCACTTAGAAGTTTTTAATTATTTTTATTAGGTTTCCTCTTTTTTTAAAGTTCCCTAAAATCACCCAAATATATACTTATACCCATTTTTATGTACCCCAAATTTAATGAGATCACTTATTTTGCTGAAAAAATTGCTTTATATAATTTTCTGCATTTTTAAAAAAAAATGCATATAACAGAAATTTTACCTAATTTAATGACAGTAAATAATTTCATTATGGCCACTAATAGACGTCTACAATGTTTTCCTAAGTTAGTTTGATTTTTTGGGGTACAGGCAGAATTCCTCACTTTCTCCAATGCCAGCTAGAATTATCACGCGTTTCCTGTTATTGCCATTTTGGAATAGTATAGGTGTGATAAATAGGAGCGCGCAGGCTGCGATAACCTGATTTTATTGGGACATAGGTGTGATAACATTAGCTGCGATCTCAAATCGTGTTATCAAGGCTAATTGGATACCCCCCTTGGTAAGAACTCTGATCCCTCCCCCCAGTGTCAGAGATGCACAGGAGTGAGCGGACAGTGGGGAAGGGAGGAGAGGTGTGGAGAAAGGGTTTCATAAAAAAATCTAAATAATGATATTCTGACCTCCTGTAAAAAGCATAGATAGGTGATATATGCTACAAATCTGGCCATACCTCCCATCAGCTGATGCACCAGGATGCTGCCACTTTCTCTGCACAAGTCATGGAAATGGGGATAATGTGACACACTACAATCATTCTGAGCAGCGTGTGTAGAGGAAACAGCAGCATTCCAGGATCTGTAACCTGAGCAACCAGTATATATAAGAGCACATAGATGTCTATGTAAGAGACACGGGTAGGTTTGGTGCTTGTGTTCACGACAAAGAAAATCCAAATTTTCTTATGTACTTTCCATAAAATCTGTTTCTCATTGTCAAACTGGGGGACATGGCTTACACTGGGCATAGAGTTGGGCACTTGGAGAAAGCAATTACTTAAACCTAATTGATGCTCTCTCCCCTGTATACCCCTCCTACATCAAGTAGGACACCAGTTGTTTCACTAAGCCCTAATGGAGACATCACATTCAAATTAAAATAACAGAAACCAGAAACAAGACAACAACATATATTATAAGGGAGGGAAGGCAGATTACCCAGATGGACTATGAGAAAATAAGAATTTACTTACCGATAATTCTATTTCTCGGAGTCCGTAGTGGATGCTGGGGTTCCTGAAAGGACCATGGGGAATAGCGGCTCCGCAGGAGACAGGGCACAAAAGTTAAGCTTTAGGATCAGGTGGTGTGCACTGGCTCCTCCCCCTATGACCCTCCTCCAAGCCTCAGTTAGGATACTGTGCCCGGACGAGCGTACATAATAAGGAAGGATTTTGAATCCCGGGTAAGACTCATACCAGCCACACCAATCACACTGTACAACCTGTGATCTGAACCCAGTTAACAGTATGAGAACAAAGGAGCCTCTGAAAGATGGCTCACTACAACAATAACCCGATTTAGTTAACAATAACTATGTACAAGTATTGCAGATAATCCGCACTTGGGATGGGCGCCCAGCATCCACTACGGACTCCGAGAAATAGAATTATCGGTAAGTAAATTCTTATTTTCTCTATCGTCCTAGTGGATGCTGGGGTTCCTGAAAGGACCATGGGGATTATACCAAAGCTCCCAAACGGGCGGGAGAGTGCGGATGACTCTGCAGCACCGAATGAGAGAACTCCAGGTCCTCCTTAGCCAGGGTATCAAATTTGTAGGATTTTACAAACGTGTTCTCCCCCGACCACGTAGCCGCTCGGCAAAGTTGTAAAACCGAGACCCCTCGGGCAGCCGCCCAAGATGAGCCCACCTTCCTTGTGGAATGGGCATTTACATATTTTTGGCTGTGGCAAGCCTGCCACAGAATGTGCAAGCTGAATTGTACTACAAATCCAACGAGCAATAGTCTGCTTAGAAGCAGGGGCACCCAGCTTGTTGGGTGCATACAGGATAAAACAGCAAGTCAGATTTCCTGACTCCAGCCGACCTGGAAAACTATATTTTCAGGGCCCTGACAACATCCAGCAACTTGGAGTCCTCCATGTCCCTAGTAGCCGCAGGTACCACAATAAGCTGGTTCAGGTGAAACGCTGACACCACCTTAGGGATAAACTGGGGACGAGTCCGCAGCTTTGCTCTGTCCGAATGGACAATCAGATATGGCTTTGTGAGACAAAGCCGCCAATTTTGACACTCGCCTGGCCGAGGCCAGGACCAACCGCATGTTCACTTTCCATGTGAGATATATCAAATCCACAGATTTGAGTGGTTTAAACCAGTGTGATTTTTGGAAACCCCAAAACTACATTGAGATCCCCCAGTGCCACTGGAGACATCAAAAGGGGTTGTATATGCAGTACTCCCTTGACAAACTTCTGGACTTCAGGAACTGAAGCCAATTCTTTCTGGAAGAAAATCGACAGGCCGAAATTTGAACCTTAATGGACCCCAATTTGAGGCCCATAGACACTCCTGTTTGCAGGAAATATAGGAATTAACCTAGTTGAAATTCTTCCGTGGAGCCTTCCTGGCCTCACACCATGGAACATATTTTCACCTAAACTGTGATAATGTTGTGCGGTCACCTCCTTCCTGGCTCTGACCAGGGTAGGGATGACCTCTTCCGGAATGCCTTTTTCCCTTAGGATCCGGCGTTCACCCGCCCCTGCGTCAACGCAGCTGCGTTAAGTCTTGGAACAGACATGATTCTTGCTGAATCAAGACCCTTCTTATCTCTTGAAGTTCCGGTTACCAAGTCCTTCTTGGCCAAACCGGAGCCACGAGTATAATTCTTACTCCTCTCCTTCCTATAATTCTCAATACCCTGGGTATGAGAGGCAGAGGAGAGAACACATACCCGACTGGTACACCCACGGTGTTACCAGAGCGACCCAGCTATTGCCTGAGGGTCTCTTGACCTGGCGCTTCAGGTGGGATGCCATCTTATGACCACCTTTGGTCTTTCCCAACGGTTTACAATCATGTGGAAACTTCCAGATGAATTTCCCACTTTTCCGAGTGGAATTCATTCCTGCTGAGGAAAATCAGTTTTCCACTCCCGGAATGAACACTGCTGACAGTGTTATCACATGATTTTTCGCTCAGCGAAAAGTTCTTGCTGTCATTGCCCTCCTGCTTCTTGTGCCGCCCCGTCTGTTTACGTGGGCGACTGCCATGATGATGTCCGACCAGATCAGCACCGGCTGACTTTGAAGCAGAGGTCTTCCTAGGCTCAGAGCATTGTAAATTGCTCTTAGCTCCAGTATATTCATGTGGAGAAAAGTCTCCAGACTTGACCACACTCCTTGGAAACTTCTTCCCTGTGTGACTGCTTCCCAGCCTCTCAGGCTGGCATCCGTGGTCACCAGAACACAGTCCTGAATGCTGAATGTGCTGTCCTCTAGAAGATGAGCACTCTGCAGCCCCCACAGAAGAGACACCCTTGTCCTCGGAGACAGGATTATCTGCTGATGCATCTGAAGATGCGATCCGGACCATTCGTCCAGCAAATCCCCCTGAAATTTTTTTTTTTCTGCGTGAGATCTGCCGAATGGAATTGCTTCGTAAGAAGCCACCATTTTTCCCAGGACTCCTGTGCATTGATGCACTGATACTTGGCCTGGATTTAGGAGGTTTCTGACTAGTTCGGATAGCTCCCTGGCTTTCTCCTCCAGGAGAAACACCTTTTTCTGGACTATGCCCAGAATCATTCCTAGGAACAGCAGACGTATCGTCGGAAAAACGCTGCGATTTTTGGAATATTTAGAATCCACTCGTGCTGTCGTAGAACTACTTTAGATAGTGCTATTCCGACCTCCAACTGTTCTCTGGACCTTTCCCTTTTCAGGATATCGCCCAAGTAAGGGATAATTAAGATGCCCTTTTCTTTGAAGAGAATCATCTTTTCGGCCATTACCTTGGTAAAGGCCCGGGGTGCCGTGGATAATTCAACGGCAACGTCAGAAACTGATATTGACAGTTCTGTACCACGAACCATAGGTACCCTTGTTGAGAAGGGCAAATTTGGACATGGAGGTAATCCTTGATGTCCAGGGACACCATATAGTCCCCTTTTTTCCGGTTCGCTATCACTGTTCTGAGTGACTCCATCTTGATTTGAACCTTTGTATGTAAGTGTTCAAAGATTTCAGATTTAGAATATGTCTCACCAAGCCGTCTGGCTTCAGTACCACAATATAGTGTGGAAGACTAATACCCTTTTCCTTGATTGTAGGAGGGGTACTTTGATTATCACCTGCTGGAAATACAGCTTGTGAATTTTTTCCAATACTGCCTCCCTGTCGGAGGGAGCCTTTGGTAAAGCAGACTTCAGGAACCTGCGAGGAAAAGATGTCTCGAATCTCCAAACTGTACCCCTGGGATAATACTTTGTACGATCTAGGGGTCAACTTGCGAGTGATCCCACTGCACGCTGAGACTCTTGAGACGACCCCCCACCTCACCTGAGTCAGCTTGCACGGCCCCAGCGTCCTGCTGAGGACTTGGCAGACTCGGTGGAGGGCTTCTGTTCCTGGAAAGGGGCTGCCTTCTGCAGTCTACTTCCCTTTCCTCTATGTCTGGGCAGATATGACTGGCCTTTTGCCCGCATGCCCTTATGGGAACGGAAGGATTGAGGCTGAAAAGACAGTGTCTTTTTCTGCTGAGATGTGACTTGGGGTAAAAAGATTGGATTTCCCAGCTGTTGCCGTGGCCCCCAGGTCCGATGGACCGACCCCAAGTACCTCCTCTCCTTTATACGACCATACTTTCATGTGCAGTATGGGATCTGCATCACCTGACCACTGTCGTGTCCATAACATCTTCTGGCAGATATGGACAACGCACTTATCTTGATGCCAGAGTGCAAATATCCCTCTGTGCATCTCGCATATATATACATATATAGACTGCACCCTATTAAATGCTCTATATCACTAAAATATTTTCAGTCAGGGAATCCGACCAAGCCAACCCAGCACTGCATTTCCAGGCTGAGGCGATCGCTGGTCGCAGTATAACCACCGTATGTGTGTATATACTTTTTAGGATATTACTCCAGCTTCATATCAGCTGGCTCCTTGAGGGCGGCCGTATCTGGAGACGGTAACGCCACATGATAAGCGTGTGAGCGCCTTATCCACCCTAAGGGGTGTTTCCCAACGCGCCCTAACTTCTGGCGGGAAAAGGTATAACGCCAATATGTGCTATCGGGGTAAACCCACGCCTCATCACACACTTCATTTTATTTTATCTGATTCAGGAAAAACTACGGTAGTTTTTTCACTCCCACATAATACCCATCTTTGTGGTACTTGTAGTATCAGAAATATGTAACACCTCCTTCATTGCCCTTAACGTGTGGCCCTAATGAGGAATACGTTTGTTTATTCACCGTCGACACTGGATTCAGTGTCCGTGTCTGTGTCTGTGTCGACCGACTAATGTAAACGGGCGTTTTAAACCCCTGACGGTGTTTTTGAGACGTCTGGACCGGTACTAATTGTTTGTCGGCCGTCTCATGTCGTCAACCGACCTTGCAGCGTGTTGACATTATCACGTAATTCCCTAAATAAGCCATCCATTCCGGTGTCGACTCCCTAGAGAGTGACATCACCATTACAGGCAATTGCTCCGCCTCCTCACCAACATCGTCCTCATACATGTCGACACACACGTACCGACACACAGCACACACACAGGGAATGCTCTGATAGAGGACAGGACCCACTAGCCCTTTGGAGAGACAGAGGGAGAGTTTGCCAGCACACACCAAAAACGCTATAATTATATAGGGACAACCTTATATAAGTGTTTTCCCTTATAGCATCTTTATATATATTTCTAACGCCAAATTAGTGCCCCCCCTCTCTGTTTTAACCCTGTTTCTGCAGTGCAGGGGAGAGCCTGGGAGCCTTTCCTCCAGCCTTTCTGTGAGGGAAAATGGCGCTGTGTGCTGAGGAGATAGGCCCCGCCCCTTTTTCGGCGGGCTCGTCTCCCGCTCTTGAACGGATTCTGGCAGGGGTTAAATATCTCCATATAGCCCCCGGAGGCTA
The DNA here is from genome assembly GCF_028390025.1 of Pseudophryne corroboree. Classification (NCBI taxonomy): domain Eukaryota; kingdom Metazoa; phylum Chordata; class Amphibia; order Anura; family Myobatrachidae; genus Pseudophryne; species Pseudophryne corroboree. The sequence goes on along the minus strand of NC_086449.1, from coordinate 48,756,447 downwards.
TATGTGAGGTATTTTTTGCCAAATAACAGGTTTCCATTGCTGCCCAGGGCGCCCCCCCCCAGCGCCCTGCACCCTCAGTGACTGCCGTGTGAAGTGTGCTGAGAGCAATGGCGCACAGCTGCAGTGCTGTGCGCTACCTTAAGAAGACTGAAGAGTCTTCTGCCGCCGCTTTCTGGACCTCTTCTCTTTTCGGCATCTGCAAGGGGGCCGGCGGCGCGGCTCCAGTGACCCATCCAGGCTGTACCTGTGATCGTCCCTCTGGAGCTAATGTCCAGTAGCCTAAGAAGCCAATCCATCCTGCACGCAGGTGAGTTCACTTCTTCTCCCCTAAGTCCCTCGATGCAGTGATCCTGTTGCCAGCAGGACTCGCTGTAAAATAAAAAAACCTAAAGTAAACTTTTCTAAGCAGCTCTTTAGGAGAGCCACCTAGATTGCACCCTTCTCGGCCGGGCACAAAAACCTAACTGAGGCTTGGAGGAGGGTCATAGGGGGAGGAGCCAGTGCACACCACCTGATCCTAAAGCTTAACTTTTGTGCCCTGTCTCCTGCGGAGCCGCTATTCCCCATGGTCCTTTCAGGAACCCCAGCATCCACTAGGACGATAGAGAAACAGTTGTAACAGTCATTACACAAAAGCCCTACATCCAATCAGAGGGGCAACTGCTTACACAAATATACTGATTTCTCTACCTCCATTCAGGGGGCAACTGCATACGCTAGGATTTCCCACAGCGAGCCCATAAAGGGTGTGAATGCTTTTGGAATTACTGTGAGCAACACTCAACACCCAAAACGGGCATCCCAAGACACAAAAGGTTTTGAGAATGTGTAAATTGTCATAAACGTGTGCAGGGAAGACCAGCTCGCTGCCTTGCTAAGCAGTCTGATCAATATAGATTGCTAAGGGGTGTATCACATGCAGGAGATGAAATGGGCTCGCAGAACTAGAAGAACTGGGATGCTGAGAAGCCAGCAGGATAAGTTCCTGATTTAAATGAAACATAGACACTAAGGGGGGAATTCAAAGTTGATCGTAGATGTAGTAAATTTAGAACTTCTACGATCATTTCCTCTGACATGCGGGGGGGATGCCCAGCACAGGGCAAGTCTGCCGTGCATGTCAGGGTCAACCCACCCCACACAGGTATAAAAGCATGGCACAGCGGTGATGCTTATGTACCTGACTAGTAGCTCCCTGCCAGCATAGCTCCTGTGCAGCGGCAGGGAGCTACCCACCACACTTTGGGTCGCAGCAGCTGCGTGGGACATCATGCAGCCACCATGGCCCGCCCCCCCAAATGGTCTAGACACGCCTCCGTTGTCCAGACCACACCCCACCAACTCAAGGAAAATAAGTGGTTTACAGAGTGCGCAACAAGATCCAGAAGTCAGCCCAGCAAAGATATAAAGAAGTTTCACCTACTGCAAAACATTTTCACAGTTCTAGGATATAATATTCTCCACTAAGGCGCCTTCCAAATGTAACAAGTCATATTACTAATGCTTGTTCTCTTCAATCTTATACTTTGTATTTCACAACCTATAGACTGTGTGTTTGTGTTCACCATCAGGTAAAAACATCGAATACCACACATGTAAAAGAGAAAAAAAATAAGATTTTAATCCTACCGGTAAATCTCTTTCTCCTAGTCCGTAGAGGATGCTGGGGACTCCGTAAGGACCATGGGGATAGACGGGCTACGCAGGAGACATGGGCACTTTAATAAAGAACTTTAGGTCTGGGTGTGCACTGGCTCCTCCCTCTATGCCCCTCCTCCAGACCTCAGTTAAAGAAACTGTGCCCAGACTTAACGGACAGTACGAGGAAAGGAGTTTTGTTAATCTAAGGGCAAGATTCATACCAGCCCACACCATCCACACCGTGTAACATGGAATATACTAACCAGTTAACAGAATGAACAAAACAGCATCAGCCAAAGACTGATCTTAACTGTAACATAACCCTTATGTAAGCAATAACTATATACAAGTCTTGCAGAAATATGTCCGCACTGGGACGGGCGCCCAGCATCCTCTATGGACTAGGAGAAAAAGATTTACCAGTAGGTTTAAAATCTTATTTTCTCTTACGTCCTAGAGGATGCTGGGGACTCCATAAGGACCATGGGGATTACACCAAAGCTCCCAAACGGGTGGGAGAGTGTGGATGACTCTGCAGCACCGATTGAGCAAACAGGAGGTCCTCCTCAGCCAGGGTATCAAACTTATTGAATTTTGCAAAGGTGTTTGAACCCGACCAAGTAGCAGCTCAGCACAGCTGTAGTGCAGAGACCCCTCGGGCAGCCGCCAAATAAGGGCCCACCTTCCTAGTGGAATGGGCCTTGACCGGTTTTGGTAACGGCAATCCAGCCGTAGAATGAGCCTGCTGAATCGTGTTACAGATCCAGCGAGCAATAGTCTGCTTTGAAGCAGCGCCAACCTTGTTGGCTGCACACAGGACAAACAGTGCTTCTGTTTTTCTGACTCTAGCCGTTCTGGCCACGTATATTTTCAAAGCCCTGACCACATCAAGGGACTCGGAATCCTCCAAGTTTCGCGTAGCCACAGCCACCACAATAGGTTGGTTCATATGAAAAGATGACACCACCTTAGGCAAAAATTGAGGACGGGTCCGCAATTCCGCTCTATCCATATGGACAACCAGATAGGGGCTTTTATGAGACAAAGCCGCCAATTCCAACACTCGCCTAGCCGAAGCCAAGGCTAACAACATGACCACCTTCCAAGTGAGAGATTTTAACTCCACCATTTCAAGTGGTTCAAACCAGTGCGACTTAAGGAAACTCAACACCACATTAAGGTCCCAAGGCGCCACCGGAGGTACAAAAGGAGGCTGAATATGCAGCACTCCCTTCACAAAAGTCTGTACTTCTGGGAGAGAAGCTAATTATTTCTGAAAGAAAATGGATAAGGCCGAAATCTGAACCTTAATGGAGCCCAATTTTAGGCCCAAATTCACTCCAGTTTGTAGGAAGTGAAGGAAACGGCCTAGATGGAATTCTTCCGTAGGAGCATTCCTGGCCTCACACCAAAAAACATACTTTCGCCATATACGGTGATAATGTTTAGCTGTTACGTCCTTCCTAGCCTTTATCAGAGTAGGAATGACCTAATCCGGAATGCCCTTTTAAATTTAAAATGGGTCTGACCGAACCGTCCGGTTTCAGGACTACAAACAGGGTTGAGTAATAACCCCTCCCCTGTTGAAGTAGGGGAACCTTGACCACCACCTGTTGAAGATACAATTTGTGAATTGAATTTAACACTAACTCCCTTTCTGGGGGAGAAACCGGCTGGGCCGATTTGAAAAACCGGCGAGGAGGCACCTCTTCGAATTCCAGCTTGTAACCCTGGGAAACAATTTCTATTGCCCAGGGGTCCACTCGTGAGTTAATCCAGATATGGCTGAAAAGTCGAAGACGTGCCCCCACTGGGGTGGACTCCCGTAGTGGAGCCCCAGCATCATGCGGTGGATTTTGCAGAGGCCGGGGAGGACTTCTGCTCCTGGGAACTAGCTGTGTTGTGCAGCTTTTTTCCTCTGCCCTTACCTCTGGCAAGAAAGGACGCACCTCGTACTTTCTTGCTTTTCTGTGATCGAAAGGACTGCATTTGATAATGTGGCGCTTTCTTATGCTGTGAGGGAATATAAGGCAAAAAATTGGATTTACCAGCTGTAGCTGTGGAGACCAGGTCCGAGAGACCTTCTCCAAACAATTCCTCACCTTTGTAAGGTAAGACCTCCATATGCCTTTTTGAGTCGGCATCGCCTGTCCATTGCCAGGTCCATAGGACTCGTCTAGCAGAAATTGACATAGCGTTGACTCTAGAACCCAGTAAAGCAATGTCTCTTTGAGCATCTCTCATATATAAGACAGCATCTTTATATGTCCTAGGGTCAATAAGATGGTATCCTTATCCAGGGCTGATAAGGTATCTGTCCACGCTGCTACCGCACTACAAACCCAAGCCGACGCAATAGCCGGTCTGAGTAAAGTACCAGAATGTGTGTAAATGGACTTCAAAATAACTTCCTGCTTGCGATCAGCAGGATCCCTTAGGGTAGCCGTATCTTGGGATGGCAGCGCTACCTTTTTGGATAAGCGTGTCAACGCTTTGTCCACCCTAGGGGAGGATTCCCACCATATCCTGTCCTTTGCCGGGAAAGGATACGCCATAAGAATCCTTTTGGGTAGCTGCAGTTTTTTGTCTGGAGATTTCCACGCTTCTTCATACAACTCGTTCAGCTCATGAGAAGGGGGAAATGTTACCTCAGGTTTCTTTCCCTTATACATGTGTACCCTCGTGTCGGGGACAGGGGGTTCCTCTGTGATATGCAAAACATATTTTATTGCAATAATCATATATCGAATACATTTAGCCAATTTTGGCTGTAACTTTACATCATCGTAGTCGACACTGGAGTCAGAATCCGTGTCGGTATCAGTGTCTATTATTTGGGATAGTGGGCGCTTTTGAGACCACGAAGGTCCCTGCGATATAGGAACAGACGTGGGTTGACTCCCTGGCTGTTCCCTAGTTTCAGCTTTGTCTAATCTTTTGTGCAATAAATTTACATCTGCACTTAAAACATTCCCCACATATCCATTCAGTCAGGTGTCGGCGTTGCCGACGGAGACATCACATTAATTTGCTTCACCTCCTCACTAGGAGAGCCTTCTACCTCAGACATGTCGACACATGTGTACCGACACACCACACACTTAGGGAATCCTCTTATCTGAAGACAGTTCCCCCTTAAGGCCCTTTGGAGAGACAGAGAGAAAGAGAGTATACCAGCACACACCCAGTGCTAATGACCCAGGAAAAAACACAATGTTTACCCAGATAACGCTGTAATCTGTATATTGCGCCAATTATGTGCCTCCCCCCCCCCTTTTTTAAAACCCTCTTTCACTGTGGATAAGCAGGGGAGAGTACGGGGAGATTCCTCTCAGCGCTGTGCTGTGGAAAAAATGGCGCCAGTGAGTGCTGAGGAAGAAGCTCCGCCCCCTCGGTGGTGAGCTTCTGTCCCGCTCAAATATACTAAAAACCTGGCAGGGGCTCTTTATATATACAGTGCCCAGCTGTGTGTGTGTGCATACATACATACATACATACATACATACATACATACATACATACATACATACATACATACATACATACATACATACATACATACATACATACATACATACATACATACACATATATTTGCCAGAAAAGAGGTTTTATTGCTGCCCAGGGCGCCCCACCTGCGCCCTGCACCCTTACAGTGACTGCCATGTGTGAGGTGTATGGGAGCAATGGCGCACAGCTTTACTGCTATGCGTTACCTCAGTGAAGATTATGAAGTCTTCTGCCGCCTCTGAAGTCTTCTTTCCCTCTCATACTCACCCGGCTTCTATCTTCCGGCTCTGCAAGGAGGACGGCAGCGCGGCTCTGGGACGGACGGCGAGGGTGTGACCTGCATACCGATCCCTCTGGAGCTAATGGTGTCCAGTAGCCTAAGAAGCAGAGCATTGAAACTTACAGAAGTAAGTCTGCTTCTCTCCCCTCAGTCCCTCGATGCAGGGAGTCTGTTGCCAGCAGGCTCCCAGAAAATAAAAAACCTAACAAATATACTTTCTGACAGGAAACTCAGGAGAGCTCCCTGTAATGCACCCAGTCTCCTCTGGGCCCAGTAGTAAACTGAGGTCTGGAGGAGGGGCATAGAGGGAGGAGCCAGTGCACACCCAGACCTAAAGTTCTTTCTTAAAGTGCCCAGGTCTCCTGCGTAGACCGTCTCTCCCCATGGTCCTTACGGTGTCCCCAGCATCCTCTAGGACGTAAGAGAAAAACACAATAGTGTAGAAATCCTTTTTATAGAATACCAAATATATTTAAACACATCTCACTCACAAAGTTCCCAGAAATTTCAGGCATATCAAGGTATCTTTATGTTCAAGATTTCCTCAAATAGACTCCACAAGAAATCCAAAATGGACCCAGCTTTCTTTGTGCTTTCAACCTGTAGGATATGTGTCAGAGTTGCCTCCAATACACACACAGCAGAAAGAGAGACCGATCGTGCAATATTCCCTTATACAAATAGGTTATTTATTTTTACATAAATGCACTCACATGGTAAAGTAGAATAACAAGCATATCATATGTCTTTATCCTGCAATTCCCAAGAGGACACCACACTGGATTGCTGGGATGGTAGTTTACAGCAAGGTAAGTACGAGTCCCAGTTACCCACAGCTCAGCCTTCCAGGCAGTGTACAAACGGTGTGCAGGAATCCATCAGGATACAGACGACATGATCCCGCTTAAAGCGTCTCGAATTTAACCTTTTTCAAAAGCAGATAGTGCCCATGTAGTAATAGACCTCCCTTATATACCCCCACAATTCATAAAAACCAAAGTCAGCTGTGGAGCAGTTCGTTAGAACATTCAAACATCGCTCTTTCATTATCGTCACTTCCGGTCACGTGGTCTGCGTCTTCACAGGAACTCCCATCAAGCTCTCACACACTGCCCTTCCCGCTTGCGGCTCAAATGCGTTCCATATAGATAATCGTAACTTCCGGTCATGTGGGTCGCTATATCAATGAATTTCCACCAAGTCGCTGTGTGTTGTAATACTAATTTACAGGTTACGTGCACTCCATATGGTCAGTCTTCATGACTTATATACATTTATCGACATTATATACATTAATACATTATATACATTAATCTATCTATATCTATATCTATATATGTGCATCAATTCTCTATATTACAGGTTGAGTATCCCATATCCAAATATTCCGAAATACGGATTATTCCGAATTACAGAATTTTTTTCGTGAGAGTGAGATAGTGAAACCTTTGTTTTCTGAAGGTCAATGTCCACAAACTTTGTTCAATACACAAAGTTATTAAAAATATTGGCTAAAATGACCTTTAGGCTGTGTGTATAAGGTGTATTTGAAACATAAATGCATTCTGTGCTTAGACTTAGGTCCCATCACCATGATATCTCATTATGGGATGCAATTATTCCAAAATACGGAAGAATCAGATATCCAAAATTCTTCCGGTCCCAAGCGTTTTGGATAAGGGATACTCAACCTGTATTTAGTTTGCATTAAATGCTAATATGTGGTGGTAGACACGCCTGATAGGTGGTGCTAAACACGTCTTTCTAACCATGCACCCCCTAATAAAATGTCCTGCGCACGCCTATGAGTGCCGTATTCATATCTGATGATATAATAGGAACGTTGTTAATAATACGATTTTACTTACCGGTAAATCTATTTCTCGTAGTCCGTAGAGGATGCTGGGGACTCCGTAAGGACCATGGGGAATAGACGGGCTCCGCAGGAGATAAGGCACTTTAAGAAAGACTTTGGATTCTGGGTGTGCACTGGCTCCTCCCTCTATGCCCCTCCTCCAGACCTCAGTTAGGGAAACTGTGCCCAGAGGAGACGGACAATACGAGGAAAGGATTTTAGTTAATCCAAGGGCAAGATTCATACCAGCCACACCAATCATACCGTATAACCTGTGATAAACTACCCAGTTAACAGCATGAACAACAACATAGTCTTGGTTCAAACCGATGAAACTATAACATAACCCTTATGTAAGTAATAACTATATACAAGTCTTGCAGAAGAAGTCCGCACTTGGGACGGGCGCCCAGCATCCTCTACGGACTACGAGAAATAGATTTACCGGTAAGTAAAATTTTATTTTCTCTAACGTCCTAGAGGATGCTGGGGACTCCGTAAGGACCATGGGGATTATACCAAAGATCCCAAACGGGCGGGAGAGTGCGGATGACTCTGAGCACCGATTGAGCAAACAGGAGATCCTCCTCAGCCAGGGTATCAAACTTATAGAACTTTGCAAAGGTATTTGACCCCGACCAAGTAGCAGTTCGGCATAGTTGTAGTGCCGAGACCCCTCGGGCAGCCGCCCAAGAAGAGCCCTCCTTACTAGTGGAATGGGCCTTAACCGATTTTGGTAACGGCAATCCAGCCGTAGAATGAGCCTGCTGAATCGTGTTACAGATACAGCGAGCAATAGTTTGCTTTGAAGCAGAGGCGCCAACCTTGTTGGCTGCATACAGGACAAACAGTGCTTCTGTTTTTCTGATCCTAGCCGTTCTGGCCACGTAAATTTTCAAAGCCCTGACCACATCAAGGGACTCGGAATCCTCCAAGTCACGTGTTCATATGAAAGGATGAGACCCCCTTAGGCAGGAATTGAGGACGGGTCCGCAATTCCGCTCTATCCATATGGAAAACCAGATAGGGGCTTTTATGTGATAAAGCCGCCAATTCCGAAACTCGCCTAGCCGAAGCCAAGGCTAACAACATGACCACCTTCCAGGTGAGATATTTCCACTCCACTGTCTTAAGTGGTTCAACTTCAGGTAATGAGGCCAATTCTTTTTGAAAGAAAATGGATAAGGCCGAAATCTGAACTTTTAATGGAGCCTAATTTTAGGCCCAAATTCACTCCAGTTTATAGGAAGTGAAGAAAACGGCCTAGGTGGAATTCTTCCATAGGATCATTCCTGGACTCACACCAAGAAACATATTTTCTCCATATTCGGTGATAATGTTTAGATGTCACGTCCTTCCTAGCCTTTATTAGCGTAGGAATGACCTCATCCGGAATACCTTTTTCCGCTAGGATCCGGCGTTCAACCGCCATGCCATCAAACACAGCCGCGGTAAGTCTTGGAACAGACAGGGACCTTGTTGTAACAAGTCCTTCCTTTGAGGAAGAGACCACGGATCTTCTGTGAGCATTTCTTGCAGATCCAGATACCAGGTCTTTTGTGGCCAATCTGGAACAATAAGAATTGTTCTCACTCCTCATTTTCTTATTATCCTCAACACCTTGGGTATGAGAGGAAGAGGAGGAGGAGGAAACACATACCGACTGGAACACCCACGGTGTCACTAGGGCGTCCACAGCTACCGCCTGAGGGTCTCTTGACCTGGCGCAATATCTTTGTAGCTTTTGTTGAGACGGGATGCCATCATGTCTATTTGGGGTAGCCCCCACCGACATGCAATCTGCGCAAAGACTTCCTGACGAAGTCCCCACTCTCACAGATGCAGATCGTGTCTGCTGAGGAAGTCTGCTTCCCAGTTGTCCACTCCCAGAATGAAAACTGCTGACAGATCGCTTACATGATTCTCCACCCAGCAAAGAACTCTGGTGGCTTCCGCCATTGCCACTCTGCTCCTTGTGCCACCTTGGCGGTTTACATGAGCTACTGCGGTGATGTTGTCTGGCTGGATCAGAACTGGTCGATTGCGAAGTAATATCTCCGCTTGATGTAGGGCGTTGTATATGGCCCTTAGTTCCAGGATGTTGATGTGAAGACAAGTCTCTTGACTTGACCAAAGTCCTTTGAAATTTCTTCCCTGTGTGTCCGCTCCCCAACCTCGGAGGCTCGCGTCCGTGGTCACCAGGATCTAGTCCTGACTGCCGAACCTGCAGCCCTCTAGAAGGTGAGCACTATATTAGCCATCACAGGAGATATACTCTGGCCCTGGGGGACAGGGTGATCCGCTGATGCAATTGCAGATACGACCCGGACCATTTGTCCAATAGGTCCCATTGGAAGGCCCTTGCATGGAATCTGCCGTATGGAATGGCTTCGTATGTTGCCACCATCTTTCCCAGAACTTGAGTGCAATGATGTACTGACACTTGTTTTGGTTTCAACAAGTTCATGACTAAAGTCATGAGTTCCTGCGCTTTTTCCTTTGGAAGAAAAACCCTTTTCTGGTCTGTGTCCAGAATCATGCCCAAGAAGGGCAGACGAGTTGTAGGATTCAGCTGAGACTATGGAATATCGAGAATCCAGCGTTGTCGCTGTAACACATTCAGTGAAAGTGATACGCTGCTCAGCAACTTCACCCGTGATCTCGCTTTTATGAGAAGATCGTCCAAGTACGGGATAATTGTGACACCCTGCTAGCGCAGGAGCACCATCATTTCCGCCATTACCGTGGTGAAAATTCTTGGGGCCGTGGAAAGCCCAAACGGCAACGTCTGACATTGGTAATGACAATCCTGTACCGCCAACCTCAGGTACGCCTGATGAGGAGGATATATGGGGACATGCAGGTATGCATCCTTTATGTCCACAGATACCAAAAATCTCCCCATTCTAGGCTGGCGATGACAGCCCTGAGTGATTCCATCTTGAACCGTTTTAAGTAAAGGTTCAGGGATTTTAAATTTAAAATGGGTCTGACCGAACCGTCCGGTTTCGGAACCACAAACGGAGTTGAGTAGTACCCCTGCCCTCTTTGAAGCAGGGGAACCTCTACCACCACTTGTTGCATACACAATTTGTGAATCGCATGTAACACTATTTCCCTTTCCAGGGGTTGTTTCGGTAGGGCCAATTTGAAAAAACGTCGAGGAGGCACTTCTTCGAATTCCAGCTTGTAACCCTGGGAAACAATTTCTATTGCCCATGGATCCACCTGTAAGTGGACCCAGACGTGGCTGAACAGTCGAAGACGTGCGCCCACAGGAGCTGACTCCCTCAGGGGAGCCCCAGCGTAATGCGGTGGATTTAGCAGAGGCCGGGGAGGACTTCTGTTCCTGGGAACTAGCTGTGTTGTGCAGATTTTTCCCTCTGCCCTTACCTCTGGCAAGAAAGGACGATCCACGTGCTCTTGCTTTTATTGGAACGAAAGGACTGCATTCGATAATGAGGCACTTTCTTAGATTGTGAGGGAATATATGGCATAAAATTTGATTTACATGCCGTAGCCGTGGAGACGAGACCCAAGAGGTCCTCTCCAAACAATTCCTCACCCTTGTAAGGCAACAATTTAGTGCCCCCCCTCTTTTTTTTACCCTTCTGTAGTGCAGGACTGCAGGGGAGAGCCAGGGAGCGATCCTTCCAGTGGAGCTGTGAGGGAAAATGGCGCCAGTGTGCTGAGGGAGATGGCTCCGCCCTTTTTTTGGCGGTCTTTGTCCCGCATTTTCTGTAATTCTGGCAGGGGTTAATTTACACCTATATAGCTTCGGGGACTATATATGGTGTATTTTTTGCCAGCCAAGGTGTTAATATTGCTGCTCAGGGCGCCCTTCCCCCCCAGCGCCCTGCACCCATCAGTGACCGGAGTGTGAGGTGTGCATGAGGAGCAATGGCGCACAGCTGCAGTGCTGTGCGCTACCTTGTTGAAGACCGAAGTCTTCTGCCGCCTATTTTCTGGACCACCTTCTTGCTTCTGGCTCTGTAAGGGGGACGGCGGCGCGGCTCCGGGACCGGACAACGAGGTCGGGTCCTGTGTTCGATCCCTCTGGAGCTAATGGTGTCCAGTAGCCTAAGAAGCCCAAGCTAGCTGCAAGCAGGTAGGTTCGCTTATTCTCCCCTTAGTGCCACGTTGCAGTGAGTCTGTTGCCAGCAGATCTCACTGAAAATAAAAAACCTAAACTATACTTTCTTCTAGGAGCTCAGGAGAGCCCCTAGTGTGCATCCAGCTCAGCCGGGCACAAAAATCTAACTGAGGTTTGGTGGAGGGTCATAGGGGGAGGAGCCAGTGCACACCAGATAGACCTAAAGCTTTCTTTAGTTGTGCCCAGTCTCCTGCGGAGAAGTCTATTCCCCATGGTCCTTACAGAGTCCCCAGCATCCACTAGGACGTCAGAGAAATTATCTATGTGTTCTGAAGTATATTCGCGTGCACTCTAAACCAAGCAGTATGGCAACAGTAACAGTTTCAACACTAAAACATAACTGGATGTGAAAACACAACTTATTCCCTAGAACAGAGGTCCCCAAACTGTGTGCCGTGGCTCCCTGGGGTGCCTCGGGACACTTGCAGGGGTGCCCTGGGTTTGTGGTCCAGGACCAATTCAAATTATTCATGGTCAATAAAATAGGCAAAACCAGTGCTGGTGGCTGCCAGTCATAAAATATGTGGCCAAACAGAAGCAAATCTTTTCCCTCACCACACAACTGACCTTAAGGATGACATATAAACGCGATCTACTTCATGTAATATTTCTTTCTAAATTTCTCAATAAGAAATTTTTGGCCTAGGGGTGCCGTGTAAAAAAATTCTGATATTCTAGGGCACCGTGATTAAAAAAAAGTTTGGAAACCACTGCCCTAGAAGATAAACACTCACACACACACCTATCTGACCAGTATAGGTTTCTGGGAGTGATAATAAGATGAACAACACACCTAAACTGATATGTACTGGATAAGGTGAATATGTTCAACATAAAGTGGTGATTGGTTACCCTGTCTTCAAACGATCTATTACTACAGATATTTGAAGTCCTGGGAAGGACAATAAAATTAATATGTCTGCGATCGTTAGGACTTTAAGGGGCTCTCTCAGCGGATAAAATATCAGTGTGATTCATGAGATATAGATAACGAGTGATCATATATGACCATATAGGACATTAATATACTCACTACATATGAGCAAATAGGACACTCTTTATTTACTTTGATCTCTAAGATATATTTATAAGGAGTTAATCCAGTAACATCCAATGCGCAGAACATTTACTTTTAATCACGATTTCTTTTTTATTTACACTTATTCTATCTTCCTTTTAATATTCGCTGGTTTTATTATATATTGTAATAAAAGTTATATTTTATCTTATATCCATAACTGTGCACCACCATAGGGCAATCTTTTTCTCCTTTTTTCTACTGTATATTTACATTGCCTGTGGTAGCACCCCCCAAAAAATATTTATTGCTGAACATGATTGTGATTAGATATTAAAAACGGGGGTCACCCATGTGATATAGACACACCTGTGCGGCCAGTTTCCATATAGCGAGAAAGAGTAAAGGTGGGTACACACTAATAGATATATCTGCAGATCAATTGATATGCAGATATATCTATGGACGGATCGAGCAGTGTGTTCAACATACTCACTGCCCGATCCGCCAGGGACCGACGTCATGAACTGGGCGGGCGTGTACACACGCCCACCCAGTTCAGCTGTCAATCACCGCTGTCCGCCGCAGCATGTGTGCGGGCGGTCGGCCGACCGCCCCGTTCACACACAGCGTTGCGCCAATATATCGATAGATATATTGCCCGTCGGCTGTGCTGCACGGCGGACGCGATACGCCTGTGAACGATGGACTTCACAGACGTATCGGCCGTACACACTGCCCGACAGTCCCGCGATATATCGGCCAGTGTGTATGGGCCTTTAGCCTAAGCAAACAAGCCTCTGACAGGGTACTAGCTTGTAATAGGGGCAGGTTCTCTCATGTCTACTCCAGTGTCGAACGCAGGATTTTTCTTGGGGTTTGGGGTTCCATGTGATTACATATATACAGTACATCATGCATACACACACCTATATAGCATACAGACACACACACCTCCCACTCACCAAGCAGAAGAAGGATCAGCTGCAGTCAGGACAAGGCCCCATTCTATTAGGCTCCGTTCCCAAAAATGCAGGTCTTCCTTGAAGCGGATAATGGGACCGCTGTGGCAATGCTAGCAGCTCTGAGTAGATGCCGGAACCTGGAGGAGCTCGCACAGACTTCCTCCAAACTGCAGGCTTCTGATAGGTGTGACACGACAAGCTATTCTGTAAGCATGGTGAGTGACATGCTGCTGGGGGCAGGGGTGTATGCAGCTTTAGGTCCCACAGTCCGACTACCGGCTCCCCGTTCAGGCCCAGCCCCCATTCATTCCGAGTTCGCTCATGCGCAGTCCGTTTTCTGAGGGGGAGGGAAGGTTGCAGTGTGAATCCGGGAGCTGCCATACAATATGTGGGGCAGCGGGGGACTCGAGCAAAACACGAGAGCAGAGCCGGATTAAGACCATGGGGGGCCCGGGCACTTAAGAGAGTGAGGCCCCTAATAGAGAAGGCAGAATATATATACAGTATAAATATATATATATATATATATATATATATATATATATATTTGCCTCCCCAAGCAGCACACGGCGGACCTCCTGCCCTGCACTCCCTTCCCCACTGCAGCAGCGGCCAGCCTGCCGCTCAGTCATTGGCTGGGCAAGTAATTAGTACACCCACCCCTCCCCCCACCCCACCTCTCTCAGCTCCACTGGTCTTATCCCCCACTGTGAGAAGTAGAGATGAGCGGGTTCGGTTCCTCTGAATCCGAACGTCAGCTTTTTTTTCACGGGTCCGAGCAGGCTCGGATCCTCCCGCCTTGCTCGGTTAACCCGAGCGCGCCCGAACGTCATCATCCCTCTGTCGGATTCTCGCGAGACTCGGATTCTATATAAGGAGCCGCGCGTCGCCGCCATTTTCACACGTGCATTGAGATTGATAGGGAGAGGACGTGGCTGGTGTCCTCTCCGTTTAGATTAGAGACACTTGACTTGAGTTGATTGATTTACTAATTTTGGGGAGCATTAGGAGGAGTACTCAGTACAGTGCAGCAGAGTTTTGCTGATAGTGTGACCACCAGTTTAATTTTAATCCGTTCTCTGCCTGAAAAAAAACGATACACAGTCACATACCATATCTGTGCTCAGCCTCAGTGTGCTGCATGATATATCATCTATGTATGTATAATATATCTGACTGTGCTGAGTGCTCACTGCCAGTGCTCACACAGCTTAATTGTGGGGGAGACTGGGGAGCAGTTATAGCAGGAGTACAGTGCACACTTTTGCTGCCAGTGTGACCACTGACCACCAGTATATTGTCTGCCTGAAAAAGTTAAACAAAGACTCCTGTGGTGTTTTTTTTTTTTATTCTATAAACGCATTCTGCCGACATTGTCCAGCAGTTCCGTCATTCATTATATTATATAAATATTTACCTGCAGTAGTGTTATATTTTTTTTGTTCATCTCTATCATCTTTATCATCTCTAAATTAGCAGACGCAGTACGGTAGTCCACGGCTGTAGCTACCTCTGTGTCATCAGTGCTCGTCCATAATTGTATACCTACCTGTGGTGGGTTTTTTTTTTCTATCTTCTTCATACTAGTAGTTCAGCAGTCTTCTGACAGTGTCCAGCAGGTCCGTCATTATATTATATATACCTGCAGTAATGATATATATATATTTTTTATATCATTAATTATCATCTCTATACTAGCAGACGCAGTACGGTAGTCCACGGCTGTAGCTACCTCTGTGTCGTCAGTCACTCGTCATCCATAAGTATACTAGTATCCATCCATCTCCATTGTTTACCTGAGGTGCCTTTTAGTTGTGCATATTAAAATATGGAGAACAAAAATGTTGAGGTTCCAAAAATAGGGAAAGATCAAGATCCACTTCCACCTCGTGCTGAAGCTGCTGCCACTAGTCATGGCCGAAACGATGAAATTCCATCAACGTCGTCTGCCAGGGCCGATGCCCAATGTCATAGTACAGAGCATGTAAAATCCAAAACACAAAATATCAGTAAAAAAAGGACTCAAAAATCTAAAATAAAATCGTTGGAGGAGAAGCGTAAACTTGCCAATATGCCATTTACCACACGGAGTGGCAAGGAACGGCTGAGGCCCTGGCTTATGTTCATGGCTAGTGGTTCAGCTTCACATGAGGATGGAAGCACTCAGCCTCTCGCTAGAAAAATGAAAAGACATAAGCTGGCAAAAGCACAGCAAAGAACTGTGCGTTCTTCGAAATCACAAATCCCCAAGGAGAGTCCAATTGTGTCGTTTGCGATGCCTGACCTAACCAACACTGGACGTGAAGCGCATGCGCCTTCCACCATTTGCATGCCCCCTGCAAGTGCTGGAAGGAGCACCCGCAGTCCAGTTCCTGATAGTCAGATTGAAGATGTCAGTGTTGAAGTACACCAGGATGAGGAGGATATGGGTGTTGCTGGCGCTGGGGAGGAAATTGACAAGGAGGATTCTGATGGTGAGGTGGTTTGTTTAAGTCAGGCACCCGGGGAGACACCTGTTGTCCGTTGGAGGAATATGGCCATTGACATGCCTGGTGAAAATACCAAAAAAAATCAGCTCTTCGGTGTGGAAGTATTTCAACAGTAATGCGGACAACAGGTGTCTAGCCATGTGTTGCCTTTGTCAAGCTGTAATAAGTAGGGGTAAGGACGTTAACCACCTCGAAAAATCCTCCCTTACGTCAACTGCAGCGCATTCATCATAAGTCAGTGTTATGCACACCAGTGCCTGCAGGAATGTACTGGTGTCTGAACAGAGAGGGATGCAAAACAAATGAACTCACAGACAGACTAGGATATATGACATAACGTACACAGAAGGTGATAGGGTAACAAAACCAACACAGAGTGAACAGAGAAGCCCAGAGGCTAAGAAACTGGGTGTCTCCCTAGTATTAGAAATGCTCAGATGGAAAAAGCAAGATGTTGTGTTTTAATACGTAGAGAACCCGAAATGCTGTTGCTAAGGGCAACAGCAAAACCCTAAAGGGTTACCAACGGGTGTGGCAGTAAACTCCTTGGTCAGAGATGAAATAAGAGACACAAGGAGAGTCTCCACAATCCTTATTCTCACTTGCAGGGCCCAGGTTCAGCTTACTGCCACTAAACTGACACATGGACGCCCTGCACAGTGAGAGAGGATTAAGCAGGCAGGTCTGAAAGTACAGCCACAAACCTGCTGGGTTCACAGAATAGCAAAAGAACCTCAGCAGGCTAAACGACTGACTCCAGTCTTACTGCTAGGTCTGGATTGGCAGAGTGTAGTACCAAATTCCCAGGCCTATTTGCAGTAAGCAACAACAAATACAAAGCTACACAGTACTGGCTAACTTTCAGGAACTGACTAACCAACAAAGATTCAGCAGCATCTGCTTAACCTGAGAAGAGGCCTTATAAAGCAGGTGCTGTCCACGCCCCCCTCAGACCTCACAGACTGTGAGCACAAAAACCAGCACCGGATCCCCTGCCTGTAACCACTGCACAGCAAAAGACCCGAACCGGAGTATCAGCTGCGCTCAGGTTACTCCGCTAGCACTTGTCTCCCGGTTGCCATGACGACGTGGCAGCACAGGGCAGGAGACCCCAACAGTACCCCCCCCCCCTCTGACGAGGGGTCAAAGAACCCCTACCACCGGGTTTATCGGGGAACTGCGAGAAGAAAGAGCGTATCAGTCTGGGGGCATGAAGATCACAACTGCGCACCCACGACCGCTCCTCCGGGCCATACCCCTTGCAGTGCACCAAAAATGACAGCCGACCCCGGACCATCTTGGAGTCAAGAATCCTTTCAACAACAAACTCCCTTTGGCCACGTATCAGAAAAGGGGAAGGTCTTCCTCTGGAAGAAGGATTACTAATCGCCCGTTTTAAAACGGAACAATGAAATGTTTTATTGATACCCAAAGAACGGGGCAGATCTAACTGAAATGCCACCGGATTGATAACCCTGGTGATCTTATAAGGGCCGATGAACCGGGGGCCTAACTTATGAGATGGCTGTCTCAACTTCAAATTCTTGGTAGACAACCAGACGAAGTCTCCTAATTTGAAGCTGCAGGGTCTTTTCCGCTTATCAAAAACCCTTTTGATCACTAATGACACAGACACAAGCGCTTTCTTCACTTTCCTCCAAATACCTCTACGGACCGAAACGACAGAGGAACCACCAGGCGTGGAGTCCAGGGGGTCAAAAGAATTTGCCTTAGGATGATGCCCATACACACAAAGGAAGGGAGAGATCCCTGTAGCAGAGTGAGCCGCGTTGTTATAGGCAAACTCCGGCATTGACAGATGAGCCACCCAGTCAGTCTGACACTTGGAGACATAACACCTGAGGAACTGCTCCAAGGACTGGTTCACCCTTTCAGTCTGCCCATTAGACTGCGGATGGTAGCCTGACGACAAGCTGACAGAAATCTGGAGATCGGAACAAAATGCCCTCCAGAATTTGGGCACAAACTGGGATCCGCGGTCAGAGACCACATCAAGTGGCAACCCGTGGAGACGCACAACATGCAGCATAAATAATTCAGACAGGCGTCTGGCCGATGGCAGCCCAACCAGTGGAACGAAGTGCGCCATCTTCGAAAACCTGTCAACGACAACCCAGATGGCTGTCATCCCCGAGGATTTGTGCAAGTCCACAACAAAATCCATTGAAATGTGGGTCCATGGCTTAGATGGAATAGAGAGTGGATGTAATGGGCCAACAGGAACCCCTCTAGGGGTCTTATTTCGGGCACAGATGTCACATGCCCGAACCCACTGATCCACATCCTTAGCCACCAAGGGCCACCACACCGCCCTAGATAGCAACTCCCGAGTTCTGGCAATACCCGGGTGACCTGCCGACTTCTTCGCATGGAATTCCAGGAACACTCGCTGTCTTAACTTAGGAGGCACAAACAAAAGACCTACCGGAAGGTCTGGAGGAGCCTGCTCCTGTGCTCTAAGAACTAATGACAAGAGGTCCTGGGTAATGCCCACTTTAATACATGAAGGGGACACAATGGGCAACGGCTCCTCAGTGGTCTCCTGGATTGGAGCAAAACTCCGCGAGAGCGCATCAGCCTTGATGTTTTTTGACCCAGGGCGATATGTTATCAAAAAATTAAAGCGAGCAAAAAACAAAGCCCATTGTGCCTGCCTGTCATTGAGACGCTTCGCTGACTCTAAATATGCCAAATTCTTATGGTCGGTGAGAATTGAGACCACAAACTTAGCCCCCTCAAGCCAGTGTCTCCACTCCTCGAGTGCATCCTTAATAGCCAACAATTCCCGGTTACCCACGTCCTAATTCATCTCGGCAGGCGAAAATTTACGGGAAAAGTAAGCACAGGGATGAAGGCGATTATCAGACACTCCAATCTGAGAGAGCACTGCCCCAATACCCATCTCAGAGGCATCCACCTCCACCACAAAAGGACGCTCTGGATCTGGGTGTCGCAGCACCTTGGCCGAGACAAATGCCCTTTTGAGACGGGCAAAAGCCGCTTTGGCCTCACGAGACCAGTGAGCAACATCCGCCTTTTTCTTAGTGAGTGCCACCAAGGGCGCCACTATAGACGAAAATCCAGCGATAAATCGTCTATAAAAATTTGCAAAGCCCAGGAAACGCTGAAGCGCCTTCAAACTAGTGGGCTGCACCCAATCCAGGACTGCCTGTACCTTGGACCCCTCCATTTGGAAACCTTCTGGGGAGATAATATATCCTAGAAATGCGATTTGCTGAACTTCAAATTCGCACTTCTCCAGCTTCGCCCCAAGCCGGTGGTCTCTGAGTTTCTGGAGGACTAAGCGTACATGCTTCCGATGTTCCTCCAGGGAATGGGAGAAGATTAGGATGTCATCTAAGTATACAACTAAGAATCTATCCAAATATTCCCTGAGCACATCGTTCATGAAATCCTGGAAGACTGCCGGGGCATTACAGAGCCCAAAAGGCATCACCAAATATTCATAATGCCCCGAGTGGGTATTAAAGGATGTCTTCCATTCATCCCCCTCTCTTATTCGGATTAGATTGTACGCACCGCGTAGGTCAATCTTAGAAAAAATGGTGGCAGTACGAAGCTGGTCAAACAAGACCGAAATGAGAGGCAGTGGGTATGAGTTTTTAATTGTGATACGGTTCAATTCCCTGAAGTCGATGCAGGGTCGCAACGAACCGTCCTTTTTACCCACGAAGAAGAACCCCGACCCAACTGGAGACTGTGAAGGTCTGATAAATCCCTTAGCCAAGTTCTCCTGAATATACTCTGCCATAGCCGGAGTCTCAGGACGTGACAGGGAGTACAACCTGCTCTTGGGAAGCTTAGCATTCGACAACAAATCAATGGCACAGTCATAGGGGCGATGGGGAGGTAGTACCTCTGCAACTTTTTTGGAGAACACGTCCGCAAAATCTGCATAACACCCTGGCAATCCTGGCAAACTTAGCTGCGAGAGCCTGACTGGAAGGCTCAAGCAACTCCTGAAACAATCAGTACCCCAACTAAGAATCTCCCCAGAGACCCAGTCAAATTGAGGATTGTGGGCCCTTAACCAGGGTAACCCCAACACCAATGGGGCAAAAGTACAGACAGTCACGTAAAAGGACAATTTTTCAGAGTGTGTGGCTCCAATAAACAAAGAAATCTGGCTAGTGCAAGAGGTAATTTTACCCTGGGATAATGGTTCCCCGTTTAACCCACAAATCTCAATTTCCGATGCCAAGGGTACTAAGGAAACAGAGTGTTTCAGGGCGAATTGGCGGTCCATAAAAACCCCGTCGGCCCCACTGTCCACAAAGGCCTCAGTCTTGACAGTTTGACAGAGAATCTTCAAGGTCACCGGAATGATAAAAGTCTTCTTGGGAAATTCTGACTTCTGGCCTGACAGGATATTTCCCATCACCCTCAGGCCCTGAAGTTTTCTGGCTTTTCTGGGCATGATACTACCACATGACCCTTATTCCCACAGTACAAACACAACCCCTGCTGTCTCCTCCGCGTCTTCTCACGGGAGGAGAGGCGGGTAGCCCCAATCTGCATAGGCTCCTCGGAAAATTCCTCAGAGTCTGAGGTTCCCTTGGGAAAGAAGGAAACCTCAGTCTCCCTTTCAAGCCTACGCTCTTCTCAGCCGTCTATCCACCCGGATGGATAACTGCATGAGCTGATCCAAGCTATCAGGCAAGTGATATTGTACCAGTTGGTCTTTTATCTGGTTAGAAAGACCTCTTCGGTACTGGTGTCTCAGGGCTGGGTCATTCCACTGGGTATCATGGGCCAACCTCCGAAACTCTGTACAGTAAACCTCAACTGGCCTTCGCCCTTGCTTAAGGATCGAAATCTGAGCCTCGGCAGAGGCCGTCTTGTCAGGGTCATCATACAACATGCCCAGTGCCGTAAAAAAAGCATCAACACTTTTAAGCGACGGACAGTCAGGCTGCAACCCATATGCCCAGACCTGTGGGTCTCCTTGTAGCAAGGAAATCACTATGCACACCCGCTGAATCTCTGACCCAGAAGACTGAGGCCTAAGCTGGAAATATAACTTGCAGCTCTCCTTGAAACAAAAGAACTGCGAGCGATCTCCAGAAAAACGATCCGGAAGATTTACTTTCGGCTCCTTAACCCCTGAAGGTGCTGCTGCTGCGGGAGCTCCGCCAGCGGCCTGGGAGGTGTGCATTTTAATGGACAAATCATTAAACTGACGAGTCAGGACCTGCACCTGATTGACCACCTGTTGCAACGTATTTTGAGGGGTATGCTCCATATTCCCACAAAATTTCAACAGGAGTATTGGGCTGCTGAATATGTTATGCACACCAGTGCCTGCAGGAATGTACTGGTGTTTGAACTGTTATGCACACCAGTGCCTGCAGGAATGTACTGGTGTCTGAACAGAGAGGGATGCAAAACAAATGAACTCACAGACAGACTGGGAAATATGACATAACGTACACAGAAGGTGATAGGGTAACAAAACCAACACAGAGTGAACAGAGAAGCCCAGAGGCTAAGAAACTGGGTGTCTCCCTAGTATTAGAAATGCTCAGATGGAAAAAGCAAGATGTTGTGTTTTAATACTGTACGTAGAGAACCCGAAATGCTGTTGCTAAGGGCAACAGCAAAACCCTAAAGGTTTACCAACGGGTGTGGCAGTAAACTCCTTGGTCAGAGATGGAATAATAGACACAAGGAGAGTCTCCACAATCCTTATTCTCACTTGCAGGGCCCAAGTTCAGCTTACTGCCACTAAACTGACACATGGACGCCCTGCACAGTGAGAGAGGATTAAGCAGGCAGGTCTGAAAGTACAGCCACAAACCTGCTGGGTTCACAGAATAGCAAAAGAACCTCAGCAGGCTAAACGACTGACTCCAGTCTTACTGCTAGGTCTGGATTGGCAGAGTGTAGTACCAAATTCCCAGGCCTATTTGCAGTAAGCAACAACAAATACAAAGCTACACAGTACTGGCTAACTTTCAGGAACTGACTAACCAACAAAGATTCAGCAGCATCTGCTTAACCTGAGAAGAGGCCTTATAAAGCAGGTGCTGTCCACGCCCCCCTCAGACCTCACAGACTGTGAGCACAAAAACCAGCACCAGATCCCCTGCCTGTAACCACTGCACAGCAAAAGACCCAAACCGGAGTATCAGCTGCGCTCAGGTTACTCCGCTAGCACTTGTCTCCCGGTTGCCATGACGACGTGGCAGCACAGGGCAGGAGACCCTAACAGTCAGTGACAAGTTCAAAAACTTTGGGCGACAGCGGAAGCAGTCCACTGACCAGTAAATCCCTTCCTTTTGTAACCAAGCTCACGCAAACCACCCCACCAACTCCCTCAGTGTCAATTTCCAGGAATAAACAACAAAATGGTAGTACTTTCAGATGAGCGCAGTAAGGAGTAAGGTGCTGCCCAGGTCCAAACCAGAGGAGACAAACACAAATCTCCAGCAGTAATGTACAAGGAAAAGGTGATAATGGACCCCTGGCGCACAATATTCGTGGATGCTACTAATTACTCCTATAACTGAATAATGGAGCCAACATGTGCTGTTTAACACACAAACTAACAATATTTATTAAAACACAATCCCCAGCCGGGAATAAACAATAATGTATTAAAAACGTGATAAAACAAATAAACAGATACAGTGAATGGATGGGAACCGGGTGCTTTCATAAAGTGCTTTCCATGCTCAGAGTCCTTCTTAAATAGAGGGAAAATCTCTCACCATAGTTCATAGCCGCGGTGGGCTAGCTTTAAAGAGATAGCTGGGGTCCTAGGCTGAATTGCCCAGCACCACCGCAGCAGGCGTATCAGCTTACAGTCACCGGTTCCCGAGTATCCACCACGTCTGTCCTCATCCAATTAACGCGTTTCGGTCTTGTATTGGCCTCTCTCAAAGTTGGATGAGGGATGTCCTCAATGCTGGCTTTTTATTTTATTACTAATTGCTGTATAACAACCGGTAATTCGTTCCTCCTGCTACTTCCGGGTTAGTCAACCGGAAGTAAGGCACATGCGTTCCAAATACCGGGGAAGATATTATTTGCGTTCCACTGGCGATTCGGCTATGTCCTCTCACGACTTCCGCATATCCATGCTTCAAGGTCACATGTTTGCGGGTCAAACGTCACCGGAAATGACGTGCTTGCGGTGCAAAACCTCTCTTCCTCCACACGGAATCTCAATTTGATATGCGTTGCACCTTATATTACTGGATAACCTATCCGTTGTTCCATATGTAGATTGGTAATCTGATTTACCCCATCTATACCAAACTAGGTGGTTCTTTATGTTCCCAACCTGTCCATCCCTATTACCAAGATGGGGTAAATTACTTTCGCATGTGTATCCATTCAAAGAGTCCATATATTTAGTGGAGAAATAAATAAATAGACAAGAGATTAATACATGACAAATTAAATGAATTTAAAATAAATTTAAAATTAATTTAAGAATATTTTAGAAACAATATAAAATTCAAATGGTTAAGCAATTGATAAAAAATTGTTAGAAATGGAATGAGGTAGGGAGATAATATACGGAAATATTTATACTAGGAGAATGGAACTGAACATAACTCCTAGAAACAGAATGGAAAAAATCATAAAAATCATAAAAACCATTTCAACTCAAAATCAACGTTGAGGCCGTTTGGTTTTATGATGTTTAACATGTAGATCCACTTCATCTCGCTCTTTGCTAATCTGGTTTCTACATTATTACTTCTCCAATCTGGTTTAATTTGTTGTATACCCAAATACCTCTTGATTTGGCCTTCACATTTACCGTGTGCAGTCCTAAAATGTTCTGATAAAGGGTGTGTATCGAGGCCTTTCCGGATATTATACACGTGTTCTGCCGCTCTTATTTTCAATGGTCTAGACGTTTTTCCAATGTACACGTGCCCACATCCACATTCCAGTAGGTAAATCACATTTTTGGAATGGCATGTTATAAATTCATTTATTTTATACACTTTACCCTTATATTCAAATTCTGTTGTTTTTCTTACCACGTCTTTTTTTGTGGTAGACCGACACATGATACAAGACCCACAACGATGGAACCCTTTATTACACGATCTCACTGTGTTTTTTTCTTGCAGGCTACTTTGTACTACATGGTCCTTAATGGACTTTGCTTTCTTGTAGATGAAAACAGGTTTGGGCGGAAGATAACTTCCCAAAACAGGATCATCCAATAGGATGCGCCAATTGTTTTTAAAGATTTTTTCTATCCTTTTGTAGTTTGCACCATACTGAGTAATAAAGGCCCATTGATAGGGGTTATCTCTACAGGGTTGTGGCTCCTTTACTTTCAAAAGATCTTTTCTTTCGATTTTTTCCACTCTCTTCTTTGCTGCTTCTAATAATGACGGGTCATATCCTTTTTCCAAGAACCTATTCGACATTTCGTCCATTTGCGAATTTAAAATGACAGGGTCTGTGCAGTTCCTCTTCAGACGTTTGTATTGACCCACTGGAATATTATTTAGCCATCTAAAATAATGTTCACTATTTATATGAAGGTAAGCATTAGAATCTGTGGGTTTATGATGCGTTTTTGTGCAAATTCTCTGATCTTGAATATATACCCTTAGATCCAAAAACACCAAATCTTCTTTGCTTTGGGTGTATGTTAAAACAATGTTGAACTGGTTGTTATTTAAAATTTCTTTAAAAGCTTCCAAAGATTCATCATCTCCATTCCAAATACAGAAAATGTCATCAATGAACCGCCACCAGCAAACCAGGCCCGCTCCCTGCCCCCTTACCTGATCTATGGTAAGGCTCTCCCAATAGGCCATGTAGAGGTTTGCATAGCTGGTAGCGAACCTGGTGCCCATGGCGGTCCCCCTAGTTTGTAGGTAATAAGAACCATCAAAATAAAAGTAATTATTCTGAAGAATCAAATCAATCGCTTCCATCAGAAAAGACTTGGTTTCTTCTTTAAAATCACTTTTGTTTAAAAAATATTCGATGGCTATTTTCCCTTTGTCCCAATCAATGATTGTATATAAAGTGCTTACATCTGCGCTCATTAAAGTGCTATTCATTTCCCAAGGTATCTCTTCAAGTTTCCTCAATGTATCTCCTGTATCCTTCAAATAGGCACTGGTAGTTACTACCAAAGTCTGTAAAAAAGAATCCACCATTGCAGAGAGATTGGACGTGACACTGTTGGTTCCTGTAATTATTGGGCGTCCCGGAGGATTTTTTGCATCCTTGTGTACCTTGGGTAACACATAGATAGTGGGAGTTGAGGGGTCACTCACATTAATGAACTCCTGCTCTCTCTGTAATTGCTCCACTATCTACTGCCTTTTTTGTTAACATCTTCAATTTTTCAATTATACCTTTTTTGTGGGTCAGATTTAAATTTTTTGTATGTGTCCTGATCTCCCAGCTGTCTGTACACTTCCTTTAGGTAATATTCTTTTGTCATTACTACGACTCCTCCCCCCTTGTCGGCTGGCTTTATTATAATTTCGTCATTAGATTGTAATGACTCCATCGCCTGAAATTCCTTTTTGGTAAGGTTCCTTTTCTTCGACCGTGGTATGGTTCTAAGCTCCTTAGACACAATGGAATTGAAGCAATTAATGCTTCCATCTTTTATATACTGAGGATAGAAGCTAGACTTTTTCTTAAATTTTTAAACCTCAATGGTTTCCTCCTTATTTGACGACTCCTTACTCAAAAATAATTTTTTAAGGGTGATCTTCCTGATGTATTTTTGGAGATCAATAAAAAGATCAAATGGATTGGGGTCACTAGATGGGGCAAATTTCAGACCCTTTAAAAGTACACTTTGCTCATGAGGGGTCAAGACGTGACTACTGAGATTAAATATTTTACTCTCAGTGTCAATGGTACACCCAGTATTTCCTATCTGTGTATTCTCCGTGTCATTGGCTACTTTCTTTTTACACTTTTTTGTGGGGTTCTTATGGGGTTTTATTTTGCCCCCTCTCTTCCCCCTTTTGGTTTTCTTTAAGTGTGTAATGATCATTCCCTCCTTGGGGATCGCCGTCCCCTTCCTAAAAAATGACGGCTATCCCTCGGGGTCGATGGTTTCTTTTGTCTTAAGTTCTCCTCAATATAATTCCCTTCTGTATTGGAATTACCCATTTTTTTTGTACATATCTTTCCTTCTTGTTGTATATTTTGGAGATTGATGGTGATCCCTTCTCCCATCAGGATTATCATATCTCCTTCTTGTGTCAAAACTGGGGGGAGGTTTATCAAATGGTTGCCTTCTATCCCAATTCCGATTACGATTCCTTTCGATGAACCCACTATTCTTATTCATGGGGGAATCTTGACATTTTCTTTTAGAACCAATGGCTTTCTCCCG
This sequence comes from Pseudophryne corroboree, assembly GCF_028390025.1. Classification (NCBI taxonomy): domain Eukaryota; kingdom Metazoa; phylum Chordata; class Amphibia; order Anura; family Myobatrachidae; genus Pseudophryne; species Pseudophryne corroboree. The sequence goes on along the minus strand of NC_086449.1, from coordinate 48,730,152 downwards.
CCAAACTGGAGTGGGAACAGCTTGTTGTGTTACCTTCTATTTCTTAGTGTTCAGTCTAATGGGGTCAGGTAAAAGTCCCCTCTTTAGGTTCATTACAATCTCTCTGAAGTTATTTAAAGGTATTAGTTGATCCCTTTATTGATTCAAAAGAAGTGAAAGAGAGAGAGAAAGAGATACTCCATAAACTAGAAAAAGAAACCAAGGAGTTAAAAAATAGGAAGAAACGCAAACTTCAGATAGATTGTAATGAACCTAAAGAGGGGACTTTTACCTGACCCCATTAGACTGAACACTAAGAAATAGAAGGTAACACAACAAGCTGTTCCCACTCCAGTTTGGCGGGAGAAAGCCATTGGTTCTAAAAGAAAATGTCAAGATTCCCCCATGAATAAGAATAGTGGGTTCATCGAAAGGAATCGTAATCGGAATTGGGATAGAAGGCAACCATTTGATAAACCTCCCCCCAGTTTTGACACAAGAAGGAGATATGATAATCCTGATGGGAGAAGGGATCACCATCAATCTCCAAAATATACAACAAGAAGGAAAGATATGTACAAAAAAAATGGGTAATTCCAATACAGAAGGGAATTATATTGAGGAGAACTTAAGACAAAAGAAACCATCGACCCCGAGGGATAGCCGTCATTTTTTAGGAAGGGGACGGCGATCCCCAAGGAGGGAATGATCATTACACACTTAAAGAAAACCAAAAGGGGGAAGAGAGGGGGCAAAATAAAACCCCATAAGAACCCCACAAAAAAGTGTAAAAAGAAAGTAGCCAATGACACGGAGAATACACAGATAGGAAATACTGGGTGTACCATTGACACTGAGAGTAAAATATTTAATCTCAGTAGTCACGTCTTGACCCCTCATGAGCAAAGTGTACTTTTAAAGGGTCTGAAATTTGCCCCATCTAGTGACCCCAATCCATTTGATCTTTTTATTGATCTCCAAAAATACATCAGGAAGATCACCCTTAAAAAATTATTTTTGAGTAAGGAGTCGTCAAATAAGGAGGAAACCATTGAGGTTTAAAAATTTAAGAAAAAGTCTAGCTTCTATCCTCAGTATATAAAAGATGGAAGCATTAATTGCTTCAATTCCATTGTGTCTAAGGAGCTTAGAACCATACCACGGTCGAAGAAAAGGAACCTTACCAAAAAGGAATTTCAGGCGATGGAGTCATTACAATCTAATGACGAAATTATAATAAAGCCAGCCGACAAGGGGGGAGGAGTCGTAGTAATGACAAAAGAATATTACCTAAAGGAAGTGTACAGACAGCTGGGAGATCAGGACACATACAAAAAATGTAAATCTGACCCACAAAAAAGGTATAATTGAAAAATTGAAGATGTTAACAAAAAAGGCAGTAGATAGTGGAGCAATTACAGAGAGTGAGCAGGAGTTCATTAATGTGAGTGACCCCTCAACTCCCACTATCTATGTGTTACCCAAGGTACACAAGGATGCAAAAAATCCTCCGGGACGCCCAATAATTACAGGAACCAACAGTGTCACGTCCAATCTCTCTGCAATGGTGGATTCTTTTTTACAGACTTTGGTAGTAACTACCAGTGCCTATTTGAAGGATACAGGAGATACATTGAGGAAACTTGAAGAGATACCTTGGGAAATGAATAGCACTTTAATGAGCGCAGATGTAAGCACTTTATATACAATCATTGATTGGGACAAAGGGAAAATAGCCATCGAATATTTTTTAAACAAAAGTGATTTTAAAGAAGAAACCAAGTCTTTTCTGATGGAAGCGATTGATTTCATTCTTCAGAATAATTACTTTTATTTTGATGGTTCTTATTACCTACAAACTAGGGGGACCGCCATGGGCACCAGGTTCGCTACCAGCTATGCAAACCTCTACATGGCCTATTGGGAGAGCCTTACCATAGATCAGGTGAGGGGGCAGGGAGCGGGCCTGGTTTGCTGGTGGCGGTTCATTGATGACATTTTCTGTATTTGGAATGGAGATGATGAATCTTTGGAAGCTTTTAAAGAAATTTTAAATAACAACCAGTTCAACATTGTTTTAACATACACCCAAAGCAAAGAAGATTTGGTGTTTTTGGATCTAAGGGTATATATTCAAGATCAGAGAATTTGCACAAAAACGCATCGTAAACCCACAGATTCTAATGCTTACCTTCATATAAATAGTGAACATCATTTTAGATGGCTAAATAATATTCCAGTGGGTCAATACAAACGTCTGAAGAGGAACTGCACAGACCCTGTCATTTTAAATTCGCAAATGGACGAAATGTCGAATAGGTTCTTGGAAAAAGGATATGACCCGTCATTATTAGAAGCAGCAAAGAAGAGAGTGGAAAAAAAATCGAAAGAAAAGATCTTTTGAAAGTAAAGGAGCCACAACCCTGTAGAGATAACCCCTATCAATGGGCCTTTATTACTCAGTATGGTGGAAACTACAAAAGGATAGAAAAAAAATCTTTAAAAACAATTGGCGCATCCTATTGGATGATCCTGTTTTGGGAAGTTATCTTCCGCCCAAACCTGTTTTCATCTACAAGAAAGCAAAGTCCATTAAGGACCAGGTAGTACAAAGTAGCCTGCAAGAAAAAAACAGTGAGATCGTGTAATAAAGGGTTCCATCGTTGTGGGTCTTGTATCATGTGTCGGTCTACCACAAAAAAAGACGTGGTAAGAAAAACAGAATTTGAATATAAGGGTAAAGTGTATAAAATAAATGAATTTATAACATGCCATTCCAAAAATGAGATTTACCTACTGGAATGTGGATGTGGGCACGTGTACATTGGAAAAACGTCTAGACCATTGAAAATAAGAGCGGCAGAACATAATATAATATCCGGAAAGGCCTCGATACACACCCTTTATCAGAACATTTTAGGACTGCACACGGTAAATGTGAAGGCCAAATCAAGAGGTATTTGGGTATACAACAAATTAAACCAGATAGGAGAAGTAATAATGTAGAAACCAGATTAGCAAAGAGCGAGATGAAGTGGATCTACATGTTAAACATCATAAAACCAAACGGCCTCAACGTTGATTTTGAGTTGAAATGGTTTTTATGATTTTTTCCATTCTGTTTCTAGGAGTTATGTTCAGTTCCATTCTCCTAGTATAAATATTTCCGTATATTATCTCCCTACCTCATTCCATTTCTAACAATTTTTATCAGTTGCTTAACCATTTGAATTTGATATTGTTTCTAAAATATTCTTAAATTAATTTTAAATTTATTTTAAATTCATTTAATTTGTCATGTATTAATCTCTTGTCTATTTATTTCTTTCTCCACTAAATATATGGACTCTTTGAATGGATACACATGCGAAAGTAATTTACCCCATCTTGGTAATAGGGATGGACAGGTTGGGAACATAAAGAACCACCTAGTTTGGTATAGATGGGGTAAATCAGATTACCAATCTACATATGGAACAACGGATAGGTTATCCAGTAATATAAGGTGCAACGCATATCAAATTGAGATTCCGTGTGGAGGAAGAGAGGTTTTGCACCGCAAGCACGTCATTTCCAGTGACGTTTGACCCGCAAACATGTGACCTTCAAGCATGGATATGCGGAAGTCGTGAGAGGACATAGCCGAATCGCCAGTGGAACACAAATAATATCTTCCCCGGTATTTGGAACGCATGCGCCTTACTCCCGGTTGACGAACCCGGAAGTAGCAGGAGGAACGAATTACCGGTTGTTATACAGCAATTAGTAATGAAATAAAAAGCCAGCATTGAGGACATCCCTCATCCAACTTTGAGAAAGGCCAATACCAGACCGAAACACGTTAATTGGATGAGGACAGACGTGGTGGATACTCGGGAACCGGTGACTGTAAGCTGATACGCCTGCTGAGGTGGTGCTGGGCAATTCAGCCTAGGACCCCAGCTATCTCTTTAAAGCTAGCCCACCGCGGCTATGAACTATGGTGAGAGATTTTCCCTCTATTTAAGAGGGACTCTGAGCACGGAAAGCACCCGGTTCCCATCCATTCACTGTATCTCTGTTTATTTGTTTTATCACGTTTTTAATACATTATTGTTGTTAATTTCCAGGAATGCCAATAGTCCTGCAGGCCATGTCACTGGCAATTCTGACGAGTCCTCTCCTGCCTGGGATTCCTCCGATGCATCCTTGCGTGTAACGCCTACTGCAGCTGGCGCTGCTGTTGTTGCTGCTGGGAGTCGATGGTCATCCCAGAGGGGAAGTCGGAAGACCACTTTTACTACTTCCAGTAAGCAATTGACTGTCCAACAGTCTTTTGCGAGGAAGATGAAATATCACAGCAGTCATCCTGCTGCAAAGCGGATAACTGAGGCCTTGGCATCCTGGGCGGTGAGAAACGTGGTTCCGGTATCCATCATTACTGCAGAGCCAACTATAGACTTGTTTGAGGTACTGTGTCCCCGGTACCAAATACCATCTAGGTTCCATTTCTCTAGGCAGGCGATACCGAAAATGTACACAGACCTCAGAAAAAGACTCATCAGTGTCCTAAAAAATGCAGTTTTACCCAATGTCCACTTAACCACGGACATGTGGACAAGTGGAGCAGGGCAGACTCAGGACTATATGACTGTGACAGCCCACTGGGTAGATGTATTGACTCCCGCCGCAACAGCAGCGGCGGCACCAGTAGCAGCATCTCGCAAACACCAACTCTTTCCTAGGCAGGCTACGCTTTGTATCACCGCTTTCCAGAATACGCACACAGCTGAAAACCTCTTACGGCAACTGAGGAAGATCATCGCAGAATGGCTTACCCCAATTGGACTCTCCTGTGGATTTGTGGCATCGGACAACGCCAGCAATATTGTGCATGCATTATATCTGGGCAAATTCCAGCACGTCCCATGTTTTGCACATACCTTGAATTTGGTGGTGCAGAATTATTTAAAAAACGACAGGGACGTGCAAGAGATGCTTTCGGTGGCCAGAAGAATTGCGGGACACTTTCGGCGTACAGGCACCACGTACAGAAGACTGTAGCAACACCAAAAACGCCTGAACCTGCCCTGCCATCATCTGAAGCAAGAAGTGGTAACGAGGTGGAATTCAACCCTCTATATGCTTCAGAGGTTGGAGGAGCAGCAAAAGGCCATTCAAGCCTATACATCTGACCACGATATAGGAGGTGGAATGCACCTGTCTCAAGCGCAGTGGAGAATGATTTCAACGTTGTGCAAGGTTCTGCAACCTTTTGAACTTGCCACACGTGAAGTCAATTCAGACACTGCCAGCCTGAGTCAGGTCATTCCCCTCATCAGGCTTTTGCAGAAGAAGCTGGAGACATTGAAGGAGGAGCTAACACAGAGCGATTCTGCTAGGCATGTGGGACTTGTGGATGGAGCCCTTAATTCGCTTAACCAGGATTCACGGGTGGTCAATCTGTTGAAATCAGAGCACTACATTTTGGCCACCTAGATTTAAAACCTACATTGTATCTCTCTTTCCGGCAGACACAAGTCTGCAGGGGTTCAAATAACTGCTGGTGAGAAATTTGTCAAGTCAAGCGGAACGCGACCTGTCAACATCTCCTCCTTCACATTCTCCTGCAACTGGGGGTGCGAGGAAAAGGCTCAGAATTCCGAGCCCACCCGCTGGCGGTGATGCAGGGCAGTCTGGAGCGACTGCTGATGCTGACATCTGGTCCGGACTGAAGGACCTGCCAACGATTACGGACATGTCGTCTACTGTCACTGCATATGATTCTCTCACCATTGAAAGAATGGTGGAGGATTATATGAGTGACCGCATCCAAGTAGGCACGTCAGACAGTCCGTACGTATACTGGCAGGAAAAAGAGGCAATTTGGAGGCCCTTGCACAAACTGGCTTTATTCTACCTAAGTTGCCCTCCCACAAGTGTGTACTCCGAAAGAGTGTTTAGTGCCGCCGCTCACCTTGTCAGCAATCGGCGTACGAGGTTACTTCCAGAAAATGTGGAGAAGATGATGTTCATTAAAATGAATTATAATCAATTCCTCCGTGGAGACATTCACTAGCAGCAATTGCCTCCACAAAGTACACAGGGAGCTGAGATGGTGGATTCCAGTGGGGACGAATTGATAATCTGTGAGGAGGGGGATGTACACGGTGATGATTCGGAGGTTGATGATGAGGTGGACATCTTGCCTCTGTAGAGTCAGTTTGTGCAAGGAGAGATTAATTGCTTCTTTTTTGGTGGGGGTCCAAACCAACCCGTCATTTCAGTCACAGTCATGTGGCAGACCCTGTCACTGAAATGATGGGTTGGTTAAGTGTGCATGTCCTGTTTATACAACATAAGGGTGGGTGGGAGGGCCCAAGGACAATTCCCTCTTGCACCTCTTTTTTCTTTCATTTTTCTTTGCGTCATGTGCTGTTTGGGGAGTATTTTTTGGAAGGGCCATCCTGCGTGACACTGCAGTGCCACTCCTAGATGGGCCAGGTGTTTGTGTCGGCCACTTGGGTCGCTTAGCTTAGCCATCCAGCGACCTCGGTGCAAATTTTAGGACTAAAAAGGTGTTCAGAATAGGTGTGAGGTGTTCAGAATAGACTGAAAATGAGTGGAAATTATGGTTATTGAGGTTAATAATACTTTGGGATCAAAATGACCCCCAAATTCTATGATTTAAGCTGCTTTTTAGGGTTTTTTGAAAAAAACACCCGAATCCAAAACACACCCAAATCCGACAAAAAATATTCGGTGAAGTTTTGCCAAAACGCGTTCGAACCCAAAACACGGCCGCGGAACCGAACCCAAAACCCGAAAAATTTCCGGTGCACATCTCTAGTGAGAAGGTGATTGGGATATATAATACGCACAATACTCCTATATCATTGGACACATAATTGTTCCATTGACTAAAAATATACAATATTTTTAATAGCAATAAATTCCCTTTCTTTATACAGCTACTGTATATCCATTACATATGTTCCATTAACACTCCGCACAGTATTCAGTCACAGTTTCAGAGACTGAAGCAATCCTTTACCAGCTGGAGAGTGAACAAGAGTGGAGAAGTGGCCAGTAGAGAAGTTCTCTTCCGCGCGCCCCCACCATCACCTGTCAGCGGTCTTCATGTTAAAGTTATGTAATCTTGAAGGGAACAAGTACCTCCTGCCCTGCACTCCCGTCCCCTCTGCAGCAGCGGGCGCACAGACAGGACAGCTGAGCTGAGCGACGGCTCAGCTGTCCAATAAAGTATGAATGAAGCAGCCTGCCGCTCAGTCATTGGCTGGGCACGCAGGCTGTTTCATTCATACATTATTGGACAGCTGAGTCGTCGCTCAGCTCAGCTGTCCTGTCTGTGTGCATCTGCTGCAGTGAGGATGGGAGCCGTGGAGCACAGCACCGCAGATTGGATCGGAAGAGAGATCCGATCTGCGGTGTGGCAGGGGGCACTTTTGGAAAGGCGGGCCCGGGGTACGTATCCCCCAGCCCCCCCCCCCCCCCCTTATTCCGGCTCTGCACGGGAGGGTAGGCAAGTCTGCTGTATATGTATAATGTGCAGTGTTATTATACAGCAGGGATACTGTCCTAGGTTATATACACGATACGTTGGGGACTATATACCAATAACATCTATCTCTATATATACTGTATATGTATAATGTGCAGTGTTATTATACAGCAGGGACTGTGTCCTAGGTTATACACATGATATACTAGGGACTGTATACCAATAACATCTATCTCTATATATACTGTATATGTATAATGTGCAGTGTTATTATACAGCAGGGACTCTGTCCTATGTTATACACATGATACACTAGGGACTATATACCAATAACATCTCTCTCTATATATACTGTATATGTATAATGTGCTGTGTTATTATACAGCAGGGACGCTGTCCTAGGTTATACACATGATACACTAGGGACTATATACCAATAACATATCTCTATATACACTGTATATGTATAATGTGCAGTGTTATTATACAGCAGGGACGCTGCCCTAGGTTATACACATGATACGCTGGCGACTATATACCAATAACATCTCTCTCTACATATACTGTATAATGTGCAGTGTTATTATACAGCAGGGACGCTGTACTAGGTTATATACATGACGCACTAGGGACTATATAACAATAACATCTATCTCTATACATACTGTATATGTATAATGTGCAGTGTTATTATACAGCAGGGACGCTGTCCTAGGTTATATACATGATACACTAGGGACTATATACCAATAACATCTCTCTCTATATATACTGTATATGTATAATGTGCAGTGTTATTATACAGCAGGAACTTTGCCCTAGGTTATACACATAATGCACTAGGGACTATATACCAATAACATATATCTCTATATATACTGTATATGTATAATGTGCAGTGATATTATACAGCAGGGACTCTGTCCTAGGTTATACTTCGTTTGCATGAACATTTTCATGGCTCTAGGGCCAATGTTGGTAATCATGGTAATAGTGAGCGGGATTCTCTCCCGGCCCAGTTACAGAGATTACAGAAAAAATCTTCTTTTGATCCATATACTAACAATATGTCGATTAAAACTTTTTCCCGCATGCTTACACATGATGTTAGTAAAGCTATTGACAATAATCATGAGGGTATACATGGTCATAGCAATCTATCTGCTGTTGAATTTCAGGCACTTAAGAACCTTGCCAGTTACAATGATATTATCATCCGCCCCGCCGATAAGGGCGGGGCTATCGTTGTCCAGGATTTAGTGGATTATAAATTATGCGACAATTAGCCGATAATTCAGTTTATAGATTGCTGGACCATGATCCTACTTCAGAGTTTGCCTTAAAATTATCTAAAAGGTTGTCCCGTGCAGTCAGTGATGGACATATCCCTCAGTCACTATGTGACGCTTTGTTACCTAAATGGCCGGTTGCACCTTTGTTGTATACTTTGCCTAAGATACACAAGGATGCATCCCATCCTCCGGGACGTCCAATTATTGCTGCCCGGGACTCATTATTTCAAAATTGTTCTGTGTATTTGGATAGTCTGTTGCAACCCTGTATTCTGGGACATCCAGGATATTTACTTGACACGACCAGTTTTTTGAACAAATTATCAGAGATTGAGAATATTCCTGATAACAGTCTTCTATGTAGTTTGGATGTATCTAGTTTATATACTATTATTCCTAACTCTGATAGCATTGCTGCAGTGCGTCATTTATTAATTAACAATCCTTTATATGTTGGACCTGACAGACCTGATTTGTGATCTTTTGGAAATTATATTGACATGCAATTACTTTATTTTTGACGGCCGATTTTATTTACAAGTCTACGGTTGTGCGATGGGGTCAAATGTGGCCCCATCGTACGCTAATTCTTACATGTTTAGAGCAGAGCAGGATATTTTTGTCAGTAATATTAATATTTTTGACAAAATATTTTTTTACGTTCGGTACATAGATGATTTATTTTTGATTTGGACTGGTACTAAAGAACAGTTAGTATCATTTGTTGAGGTACACAACGGGTCTGATTGTCCAATTAAATTCTCCTGTGACATTAGTGATAAGTCCATTAATTTTCTTGATGTGATGGTCTCAATTGAGAAACAACATATTTCCACTAATCTGCACATCAAGAATACTGATAGAAATACTTTGTTACATTCGACTAGTTTCCATCCTAAATCTTTGAAATATAGACTCCCTTATTCACAGTTTCTTAGAGCTTGTCGCATTTGCAGCAATGCCAATGATGCATGTATCCAAATCGATAACATGATTGATAAATTTTTGTCCAGAGGTTATTCTTTACCACAACTCATTTTGGCTAAAAAGAAAGCCTTGGGTAAGGCCAGAAGTGAATTACTGCACACAAAAAGGGAGAGGACCTTGGACAAGTGTTTACCATGGGTTAATCACTTTAATGTGTGTAGTGGTGCAATTAAATCTGTGTCGAAACATCTATGGCCTATAGTGAGTACTGATCAGGATCTTAACCTTGGTGATAATAGACTTATGTCATGCTACACCAGGGGACGTAATATTCGTGACTGGGTTGTTAAAACAGATGTCTCTAATATGTCGAATACCATCAGTTCTCAACATTTTTTGAGTCAACGTAATGGTTGCTACAAGTGTGTTAATTGTGTCACCTGTCGGTATTTGATAGCTGGAGAAAGTTTTTGTCATCCATACAGTGGAAAAAAGTTTTTTATTCGACATAAGGTGACATGTACAACCAAATTCATTGTGTATATCATCAAATGTCCATGTGGACTGATTTATGTCGGTAAAACAGACAGGACTTTACGGGAACGAATGGCGGGACATCGTTCCACTATACGTGCTGCCATTGATTCTGGTAAAAGTGACCATCCTGTGGCGCGCCACTTTTTGGAGGCGGGTCACAGCATGGCCAATCTTAGATATATGATCATTGATCATATTCCTCCATCATTGCAGGGGGGTAATCGTTCACTTAAATTACTTAAATGTGAATCTGGTTGGATTTTTAGATTAGGTTCTCTCGCGCCCCGTGGTCTTAATGATAATTTGGGTCTACATGCATTTATTTAATATATAATGGTTTATTATACTCTATCCATGGTATTCAGACTGGCTCTATGTGCATTTATGGTGCAGTGTTATATGTGATATGATTTTTTTATATTATATTAGATCATATCTATATTTAACAAGCCGATTTGTTCCATTTTTTGCATTTTTTGTAACCTACATTATTTTCATCGGTGTTGCTGTCCTTGCTGCTGCCGTTTTTATTATTCACTATATTGTTTACTAGTGGTTACCATGGCTACGGACGGGGTGTGAGGACGTCACTCGTGGGCGCCTCAATTCCTGTTTCCGGACGCCGTGGCCGCCGCTGCACATGGTGGGGATATAAGGTGAGCAGAGTTTTGTGTTTGTGTATATTGTTTGCCTGATGACGATGTAAAATAGACATCGAAACGTTGCAGTAATCCTGACTTCTTGTGGTTATTACGCTGTGTGCTGCCGACTACAGTTGCTGAATATATATATATATATATATATATATATATATATATATATATATATATATATATATATATATATATATACACATATACATATATATACATATATACATATATACACAGACATTTTTTTTCTCCTCTCCAGGAGAAAGGCCCCCCACATCGGGAAATGCCGCGGGTCGCCGGGAAGGGGGCGGGGCTAAAATGACGTGATTTGCGTCATTTTAACCCCTTCTTCACCCGACGGACCCGCGAATCGGGAGGTTCTCTCTCCATCCTGCTCGCATCACTAGGGTGTGCGAGCAGGATGCGGGAGACCTGCCCACTCTTCCGGGGGTGCGGGGGGCTACCCCAAAAAAATGGGATCCTCCCGCAGCTTCCGGGAGAGTTGGTAAGTATGATGTGCAGTGTTATTATACAGCAGGGACTCTGCCCTAGGTTATACACATGATACACTAGGGACTATATACCTATAACATCTATCTCTATATATACTGTATATTAGTGTTCCCTCTAGGCTGTTTTAGCAGGGCGCCGCGCCCTGCCCGGTTTTTAACAGGCAAAACCCGCCCTGCCCTTTTGCGGTGCCCTGCTAGAACAGCCGCCCGCTCCCTGCCCTCCCGGCGTGTATAGATGTCGTGCGCATGCGCGCGGCATCCATTTACGCATTGGGAGAGGGCTGGGGGAAGCCCAGCACCGACGGAGGTGCTGGGCACGCCCCCAACAGTGACGTCGCCGGCCACAGACACTCTATAGTAGCGTCTGTGGGCCGCACCGCCCCCTAAAATGACGGAGGGCGGTGCCCCCGCTGAGTCCGGCGCCCTGCCCCAGTTCACTCCTAGAGTGAACACTATATATGTATAATGTGCAGTGTTATTATACAGCAGGGACTCAGCCCTAGGTTATACACATGATACACTAGGGACTATATACCAATAACATCTCTCTATATATACTGTATATGTATAACGTGCAGTGTTATTATACAGCAGGGACTCTGTCCTAGGTTACAAACATGATACGCTATGGACAATATACCAATAACATCTATCTCTATATATACTGTATATGTATAATGTGCAGTGTTATTATACAGCAGGGACTCTGTCCTAGGTTATACACATGATACGCTGGGGACTATATACAAATAACAGCTATCTCTATATATACTGAATATGTATAATGTTCAGTGTTATTATACAGCAGGGACTCTGTCCTAGGTTACAAACATGATACGCTATGGACAATAATAAGATTTTACTTACCGATAAATCTATTTCTCGTAGTCCGTAGTGGATGCTGGGACTCCGTAAGGACCATGGGGAACAGCGGCTCCGCAGGAGACAGGGCACAAGAATAAAAGCTTAGGATCAGGTGGTGTGCACTGGCTCCTCCCCCTATGACCCTCCTCCAAGCCTCAGTTAGGATACTGTGCCCGGACGAGCGTGCATAATAAGGAAGGATATTGAATCCCGGGTAAGACTCATACCAGCCACACCAATCACACCGTACAACCTGTGATCTGAACCCAGTTAACAGTATGATAACAACGAAGGAGCCTCTGAAAAGATGGCTCACAACAAGAATAACCCGATTTTTGTAACAACTACTATGTACAAGTATTGCAGACAATACGCACTTGGGATGGGCGCCAAGCATCCACTACGGACTACGAGAAATAGATTTATCGGTAAGTAAAATCTTATTTTCTCTGACGTCCTAGTGGATGCTGGGACTCCGTAAGGACCATGGGGATTATACCAAAGCTCCCAAACGGGCGGGAGAGTGCGGATGACTCTGCAGCACCGAATGAGAGAACTCCAGGTCCTCCTCAGCCAGGGTATCAAATTTGTAGAATTTAGCAAACGTGTTTGCCCCTGACCAAGTAGCTGCTCGGCAAAGTTGTAAAGCCGAGACCCCTCGGGCAGCCGCCCAAGATGAGCCCACCTTCCTTGCGGAATGGGCTTTTACAGATTTTGGCTGTGACAGGCCTGCCACAGAATGTGCAAGCTGAATTGTACTACAAATCCAACGAGCAATCGTCTGCTTAGAAGCAGGAGCACCCAGCTTGTTGGGTGCATACAGGATAAACAGCGAGTCAGATTTTCTGACTCCAGCCGTCCTGGAAACGTATATTTTCAGGGCCCTGACTACGTCAAGCAACTTGGAGTCCTCCAAGTCCCTAGTAGCCGCAGGTACCACAATAGGTTGGTTCATGTGAAACGCAGAAACCACCTTAGGGAGAAATTGAGGACGAGTCCTCAATTCTGCCCTGTCAGAATGAAAAATTAAGTAAGGGCTTTTATACGATAAAGCCGCCAATTCTGACACACGCCTGGCTGAAGCCAGGGCTAACAGCATCGTCACCTTCCATGTGAGATATTTTAAATCCACAGTGGTGAGTGGTTCAAACCAATGTGACTTTAGGAAACTCAAAACAACATTGAGATCCCAAGGTGCCACTGGAGGCACAAAAGGAGGCTGTATATGCAGTACCCCTTTTACAAATGTCTGAACTTCAGGCACTGAAGCCAGTTCTTTCTGGAAGAAAATCGACAGGGCCGAAATTTGAACCTTAATGGATCCTAATTTTAGGCCCATAGACAGTCCTGTTTGCAGGAAATGGAGGAAACGACCCAGTTGAAATTCCTCTGTAGGGGCCTTTTTGGCCTCACACCACGCAACATATTTTCGCCAAATACGGTGATAATGCTTTGCGGTTACATCCTTCCTGGCGTTGATCAGGGTAGGGATGACTTCATCTGGAATGCCTTTTTCCTTCAGGATCCGGCGTTCAACCGCCATGCCGTCAAACGCAGCCGCGGTAAGTCTTGGAACAGACAAGGCCCCTGCTGGAGCAGGTTCTTTCTTAGGAGGTAGAGGCCACGGGTCTTCCGTGAGCATCTCTTGCAGTTCCGGGTACCAAGTCCTTCTTGGCCAATCCGGAACCACGAGAATAGTTCTTACTCCTCTCCTTCTTATGATTCTCAGTACTTTTGGTATGAGAGGCAGAGGAGGGAACACATACACTGACTGGTACACCCAAGGTGTTACCAGAGCGTCCACCGCTATTGCCTGAGGGTCCCTTGACAATATCTGTCTAGTTTTTTGTTTAGACGGGACACCATCATGTCCACCTTTGGTTTTTCCCAACGGTTTACAATCAGGTGGAAGACTTCTGGATGAAGTCCCCACTCTCCCGGGTGAAGGTCGTGTCTGCTGAGGAAGTCTGCTTCCCAGTTGTCCACTCCCGGAATGAACACTGCTGACAGTGCCATCACATGATTTTCCGCCCAGCGAAGAATCCTTGCAGCTTCTGCCATTGCCCTCCTGCTTCTCGTGCCGCCCTGTCTGTTTACGTGGGCGACTGACGTGATGTTGTCCGATTGGATCAATACCGCCTGACCCTGAAGCAGGGGTTTCGCTTGACTTAGGGCATTGTAGATGGCCCTTAGTTCCATAATGTTTATATGAAGAGATGTTTCCATGCTTGACCACAAGCCCTGGAAATTTCTTCCCTGTGTGACTGCTCCCCAGCCTCTCAGGCTGGCATCCGTGGTCACCAGGATCCAATCCTGAATGCCAAATCTGCGGCCCTCTAGTAGATGAGCACTCTGCAGCCACCACAGAAGAGACACCCTTGTCCTTGGCGACAGGGTTATCCGCTGATGCATCTGAAGATGCAATCCGGACCATTTGTCCAGTAGATCCCACTGAAACGTTCTTGCATGGAATCTTCCGAATGGAATCGCTTCGTAAGAAGCCACCATTTTTCCCCAGGACCCTCGTGCACTGACACCTGGCCTGGTTTTAGGAGGTTCCTGACTAGCTCGGATAACTCCCTGGCCTTCTCCTCCGGGAGAAACACCTTTTTCTGGACTGTGTCCAGAATCATTCCTAGGAACAGTAGACGTGTCGTTGGAATCAGCTGCGATTTTGGAATATTTAGGATCCACCCGTGCTGACGTAACACTACCTGAGATAGTGCTACTCCGACTTCTAACTGTTCCCTGGACCTTGCCCTTATCAGGAGATCGTCCAAGTAAGGGATAATTAATATGCCTTTTCTTCGAAGAAGAATCATCATTTCGGCCATTACCTTGGTAAAGACCCGAGGTGCCGTGGACAACCCAAATGGCAGCGTCTGAAACTGATAATGACAGTTTTGTACTACAAACCTGAGGTACCCTTGGTGAGAAGGGTATATTGGGACGTGGAGATAAGCATCTTTGATGTCCAGAGACACCACATAGTCCCCATAGTTCCAGGTTCGCTATCACTGCTCTGAGTGACTCCATCTTGAATTTGAACCTTTTTATGTAAGTGTTCAAGGATTTCAGATTTAAAATTGGTCTCACCGAGCCGTCCGGCTTCGGTACCACAAATAGCGTGGAATAATACCCCTTTCCCTGTTGTAGGAGGGGTACCTTGATTATCACCTGCTGGGAATACAGCTTGTGAATGGCATCCAAAACTGCCTCCCTGTCGGAGGGAGACTTTGGTAGAGCAGACTTCAGGAACCGGCGACGGGGAAACGCCTCGAATTCCAGTTTGTACCCCTGCGATACTACCTGTAGAATCCAGGGGTCCACTTGCGAGTGAGCCCACTGCGCGTTGAAATTCTTGAGACGTGCCCCCACCGTGTCCGAGTCTGCTTGTAAAGCCCCAGCGTCATGCTGAAGACTTGGCAGAAGCAGGGGAGGGCTTCTGCTCCTGGGAAGCGGCTGCAGTCTTTTTCCTCTTCCTCTGCCCCGGGGCAGAAATGAGTGGCCTTTTGCTCGCTTGTACTTATGGGAACGAAAGGACTGAGTTTGAAAAGACGGTGTCTTTTTCTGCTGATTTGAGGTGACCTGGGGTAGAAAGGTGGACTTTTCAGCCGTTGCCGTGGCCACCAGGTCCGATAGACCAGCCCCAAATAACTCCTCCCCTTTATACAGCAATACTTCCATATGTCGTTTGGAATCCGCATCCCCTGACCACTGTCGCGTCCATAACGCTCTTCTGGCAGAAATGGACATAGCACTTACTCTTGATGCCAGGGTGCAAATATCCCTCTGTGCATCACGCATATATAATAATGCATCCTTCAAATGCTCTATAGTTAACAATATATTGTCCCTGTCCAGGGTATCAATATTTTCAGTCAGGGAATCCGACCACGCGACTCCAGCACTGCACATCCAGGCTGAAGCGACTGCTGGTCGCAGTATAACACCAGTATGTGTGTATATGCTTTTTAGGATATTTTCCAGCCTTCTATCAGCTGGTTCTTTGCGGGTGGCCGTGTCAGGAGACGTTAACGCTACTTGTTTAGATAAACGTGTGAGCGCTTTATCTACCCTAGGGGGTGTTTCCCAACGGGTCCTAACCTCTGGCGGGAAAGGATATAGTGCCAATAATTTATTAGAAATTAGCTGCTTTTTGTCGGGGGAAACCCACGCTTTATCACACACCTCATTTAATTCATCTGACTCAGGAAAAACTACTGGTAGTTTTTTCACACCCCACATAATACCCTTCTTTGTGGTACTTGTAGTGTCAGAAATGTTCAATGCCTCCTTCATTGCCGTGATCATGAAACGTGTGGCCCTACTGGACATTACGTTTGTCTCCTCACCGTCGACACTAGACTCAGTATCTGTGTCTGGGACTGTGTCGACCCATTGAGGTAACGGTCGTTTTAGGGCCCCTGACGGTGTCTGAGACGCCTGGACAGGCACTAATTGATTTGCCGGCTGTCTCATGTCGTCAACAGTCTTTTGTAAAGTGCTGACATTGTCACGTAATTCTTTAAATACGACCATCCAGTCAGGTGTCGACTCCCTAGGGGGTGACATCACTAACCCAGGCAATTGCTCCGCCTCCACATCATTTTCCTCCTCATACATGTCGACACACACGTACCGACACACAGCATACACACAGGGAATGCTCTGATAGAGGACAGGACCCCACTAGCCCTTTGGGGAGACAGAGGGAGAGTTTGCCAGCACACACCAAAAACGCGCTATATATATATATATATATATATATATATATATATATATATAAACAGGGATAACCTTATATAAGTGTTTCTCCCTATATAGCTTGTTTTATATTTTAGCTGCCAAAAGTGCCCCCCCTACTCTTTTTTACCCTGATTCTGTAGCAGGCCTGCAGGGGAGAGTCAGGGAGCCGTCCTTACAGCGGAGCTGTGAGGGAAAATGGCGCTTGTGTGCTGAGGAGATAGGCTCCGCCCCTTCACGACGTCCTTATCTCCCGCTTTTTCTGGAAAATCTGGCAGGGGTTAAATACATCCATATAGCCCAGGAGCTATATGTGATGTATTTCTTTTTGCCACATAAGGTATTTTCGTTTTTATTGCGTCTCAGGGCGCTCCCCCCCTAGCGCCCTGCACCCTCAGTGACCGGAGTGTGAAGTGTGCTGAGAGCAATGGCGCACAGCTGCGGTGCTGTGCGCCTACCTTATCTGAAGACAGGAAAGTCTTCTGCCGCCGCTTTCTCCGGACCTCTTCACTCTTCTGGCTCTGTAAGGGGGCCGGCGGCGCGGCTCCGGTGACCCATCCAGGCTGAACCTGTGATCGTCCCTCTGGAGCTAATGTCCAGTAGCCTAATCCACTCTGCACGCAGGTGAGTTCGCTTCTTCTCCCCTTAGTCCCTCGATGCAGTGAGCCTGTTGCCAGCAGGACTCACTGAAAATAAAAAACCTAAATTAAACTTTTATTCTAAGCAGCTCAGGAGAGCCACCTAGCTTGCACCCTTCTCGGCCGGGCACAAGAATCTAACTGAGGCTTGGAGGAGGGTCATAGGGGGAGGAGCCAGTGCACACCACCTGATCCTAAGCTTTTATTCTTGTGCCCTGTCTCCTGCGGAGCCGCTGTTCCCCATGGTCCTTACGGAGTCCCAGCATCCACTAGGACGTCAGAGAAATACCATTAACATCTCTCTCTCTATATACTGTATATGTATAATGTGCAGTGTTATTATACAGCAGGGTTACTGTCCTAGGTTATACACATGATAAGCTGGGGATTATATACAAATAACATCTATCTCTATATATACTGTATATGTATAATGTGCAGTGTTATTATACAGCAGGGACTCTGTCCTAGGTTATATACATGATACGCTAGGGACTATATACCAATAACATCTATCTGTATATATACTGTATATGTATAATGTGCAGTGTTATTATACAGCAGGGACTCTGTCCTAGGTTATATACATGATACACTAGGGACTATATAACAATAATATCTATCTCTATATATACTGTATATGTATAATGTGCAGTGTTATTATACAGCAGGGATACTGTCCTAGGTTATATACATGATACACTAGGGACTATATACCAATAACATCTATCTCTATATATACTGTATATGTATAATGTGCAGTGTTATTATACAGCAGGGACGCTGTCCTAGGTTATATACATGATACACTAGGGACTATATAACAATAATATCTATCTCTATATATACTGTATATGTATAATGTGCAGTGTTATTATACAGCAGGGACTCTGCCCTAGGTTATACACATGATACGCTAGGGACTATATACCAATAACATCTCTCTCTATATATACTGTATATGTATAATGTGCAGTGTTATTATACAGGAGGGACACTGTCCTAGGTTATACACATGATACACTAGGGACTATATACCAATAACATCTCTCTATATATACACTGTATATGTATAATGTGCAGTGTTATTATACAGCAGGGATACTGTCCTAGGTTATACACATGATAGGATACAGATATAGCTTTCTCTCACTATATACACCTATACTACAGCTGTAGCCACGCTCATCTATACCGTGATGCATTCACACATGCCCACGCATTGCTGCATAGTGTGAACGCGCCGCTGTGATACTGATTGCAGCGGGTGTTAGCCCCATAGGGTAACATGGTGTGTGCATGCGTACGCAGTGGGCACACTTGTCACAACATCGCTGCCGCGATACACAACGATGATCATGGCTACATATGTATATATAATATACACAATATATATGCCAGTATATGATGCTACATGTATAAATATAATGAGCGCTGTGTATTACACAGCAGGGTCATCCCCATCCCCCATCTGCCGCTCGCCCACCTTCCATCCAAGGACCTTATTCAGTAAGGATTGCAAAATGATCAAATCACAATCCGGCTTATTCTGGAACGGCTGCACATGAGCAGTGTTTGCATTGCGCACGTGCGAGTAATAATAGCGACAGTAAATGCGTACACATCGTGATCACAATGCAGACGTTATTTGACTGTCAGGAAGCCGGCATTTCTGGGTGGAAACCTGCCATTTTCTGGGTGTATGTGATAAAACGCAGGCGTGTCCAGGAGTTTTTAAGGAGGGCCTCTGACGTCAGCGATGACCACTTCCAGCCTCTTGTGTCACAAGAATTGTAGCCGACCTTACCTGGCGCAGATAGGAAAATCTTCCATGTTCCGGTAATTGCGCATGGTTCTGCGATCAGCTGCATATTGCGATGCAGTCACAGTTTCTGCAATGGGCGTTTTTTCTCAATTTCTGGGCGGCAACTATTTGATCGCAGAAACTGCTTTTTATCAGAAATTGCAATCCTTACTGCATAAGGGACCTAATTCAGACCTGATTGCAACAGCAAAATATTTCTCTAATGGGCAAAACCATGTGCAGTGCAGGTGGGGCAGATGTAACATGTGCAGAGAGAGTTAGATTTGGGTGGGGTGTGTTCAAACTGAAATCTAAATTGCAGTGTAAAAATAAAGCAGCCAGTATTTACCCTGCACAGAAACAGTATAACCCATCCAAATCTAACTCTCTCTGCACATGTTACATCTGCCCCACCTGCAGTGCACATGGTTTTGCCCATTAGAGATAGATTTTGCTTTTGCATCAGGTCTGAATAAGGGCCTAGGTCCCACGTATGGGGAGCTGGTCACTCATACCATATATGGTGCCCACAGATGTCTCTCATACACCAGGAACATCGCTCACCTCACTGCCGGTCACCGTCACCTCCTCTCCCGCCGCCTCCTCCACTGAAATGTGTTGTGTCCAATGTTGCTAACTCTAAATAAAAAACAAGCAGCTGATGAGTGAAAAACAAGCCCAGCACCAGCGTCCTCACTCCTGCTCCTCTCTCCACACACACAGGAAACTTCTCCTCCCCCCTCCTTCCCCTAATCCATGTCCTCCACTCTGAGCTCACACAGAGCCTCTCTCTCACTTCCTGATTGTATTAACTCCTTCAGCTCCTGAAGTGGTTACAGTCCCATAGTACAGCAGGACAATGCAAGGGTGTGGATCATAGGATCCACAGTGTCTAGGTCGACAATGTTTGGGTTGACAGTCACTAGGTCGACAGTGTAACCCTCCCTTATGTCTGACAAGGTTACTAATTCTAATAATGTGCCTCCACCCAAGCTATTGCTCTAATAACATGCTGCATGGGATGCCTGACTGCTATATGTACATATCTCTCTCTCTCTCTCTCTCTCTCTCTCTCTCTCTCTATATATATAAATCATATATTACCCATATACCCGTTCTTCTTTCCAGCTCTTCCAATCAACCTCCAGCAACAACAGTTGGTAAGTATTATATTTGTAATATTATTTTACACACCTTATTCATATACTAATAAGTAATAACTAGGTTTATGCATACACCCATGTCCTAGCTACCCCACTCTCCTATACAAAACAATTGCATGCAATACACAATACAATATTTGGTGATAACCGCGCTGAATAAGTGACCCGGGGACTCTGAAAAAACCTGGGTTGCGCAAGTTGTGGCCCATAAAGATGATAAACAACAATGTTCTGTTATATTCCAAATATATGAGAGCGTGAAAGTTCCTTTACTGAGTCTGAGGACACTTTAGAAATTCCTGCTTAGATGTGTAACTATAATTCTTTATCCTGGTTACCAGTGTAGCCCAAAATAAATGACATTTCTCTGTTCTGAATGTAAAGTTACATGACTCTGTATCCAGTAAGCTGAATGTAGAGAACTGATCTATGTCATGAAGTATAAAGACCCAGTATATCTCCTCCGCTGGCTTAGTACAAAGAACTCTAGATCTCATAACACCCAGATGGGTAACGTGACAGTTGTTCTTCATACAGACTCATTTCTGTCTTGATTATTTTCTACATTAAATGATAGCATCAGTGTCTCTTTCTCTCTGAACAGATCTACTTGCAGTCTCTGAATAGCTTGTGTAGCTAGTAATTTATACTCTAATATTCTTAGTCTTATTCGACTGCATAGACAATTTCATCTCCCTTGTGTATATATACGTATACAATTATAATCTCCATTTCTGTGACAAACCATCTAATAAAATGATATACAGTACAAGTCCTTCCATTTATCTATCAGATGCGTATACAGGTTGAGTATCCCTTATCCAAAATGCTTGGGACCAGAGGAATTTTGGATATCAGATTTTTCTGTATTTTGGAATAATTGCATACCATAACGAGATATTATGGTGATGGGACCTAAATCTAAGCACAGAATGTATTTATGTTACATATTAGAGATGTGCACCGGAAATTTTTCGGATTTTGTGTTTTGGTTTTGGGTTCGTTTCCGTGGCCGTGTTTTGGATTCGGACGCGTTTTGGCAAAACCTCACCAAATTTTTTTTGTCGGATTCGGATGTGTTTTGGATTCGGGTGTTTTTTTCAAAAAACCCTAAAAAACAGCTTAAATCATAGAATTTGGGGGTCATTTTGATCCCAAAGTATTATTAACCTCAAAAACCATAATTTACACTCATTTTCAGTCTATTCTGAACACCTCACAATATTATTTTTAGTCCTAAAATTTTCACTGAGGTCGCTGGATGACTAAGCTCAGCGACCCAAGTGGCCGACACAAACACCTGGCCCATCTAGGAGTGGCACTGCAGTGTCAGGCCGGATGGCCCTTCCAAAAAATACTCCCCAAACAGCACATGACGCAAAGAAGAAAAAAAAGAGGCGCAATGAGGTAGCTGTGTGACTAAGATAAGTGACCCTAGGGGCCGACACAAACACCTGGCCCATCTAGGAGTGGCACTGCAGTGTCACGCAGGATGGCCCTTCCAAAAAACACCCCCCAAACAGCACATGACGCAAAGAAAAAAAGAGGCGCAATGAGGTAGCTGTGTGAGTAAGCTAAGCAACCCTAGTGGCCGACACAAACACCTGGCCCATCTAGGAGTGGCACTGCAGTGTCAGGCCGGATGGCCCTTCCAAAAAATACTCCCCAAACAGCACATGACGCAAAGAAGAAAAAAAAAAGAGGCGCAATGAGGTAGCTGTGTGACTAAGATAAGTGACCCTAGGGGCAGACAAACACCTGGCCCATCTAGGAGTGGCACTGCAGTGTCACGCAGGATGGCCCTTCCAAAAAATACTCCCCAAACAGCACATGATGCAAAGAAGAAAAAAAGAGGCGCAATGAGGTAGCTGTGTGACTAAGATAAGCGACCCTAGTGGCCGACACAAACACCTGGCCCATCTAGGAGTGGCACTGCAGTGTCACGCAGGATGGCCCTTCCAAAAAACACTCCCCAAACAGCACATGACGCAAAGAAAAATTAAAGAAAAAAAGAGTTTCAAGATGGAATTGTCCTTGGGCCCTCCCACCCACCCTTATGTTGTATAAACAGGACATGCACACTTTAACCAACCCATCATTTCAGTGACAGGGTCTGCCACACGACTGTGACTGAAATGACGGGTTGGTTTGGACCCCCACCAAAAAAGAAGCAATTAATCTCTCCTTGCACAAACTGGCTCTACAGAGGCAAGATGTCCACCTCATCATCATCCTCCGATTCATCACCGTGTACATCCCCCTCCTCACAGATTATCAATTCGTCCCCACTGGAATCCACCATCTCAGCTCCCTGTGTACTTTGTGGAGGCAATTGCTGCTAGTGAATGTCTCCTCGGAGGAATTGATTATAATTAATTTTAATGAACATCATCTTCTCCACATTTTCTGGAAGTAACCTCGTACGCCCATTGCTGACAAGGTGAGCGGCGGCACTAAACACTCTTTCGGAGTACACACTTGTGGGAGGGCAACTTAGGTAGAATAAAGCCAGTTTGTGCAAGGGCCTCCAAATTGCCTCTTTTTCCTGCCAGTATACGTACGGACTGTCTGACGTGCCTACTTGGATGCGGTCACTCATATAATCCTCCACCATTCTTTCAATGGTGAGAGAATCATTTGCAATGACAGTAGACGACATGTCCGTAATCGTTGGCAGGTCCTTCAGTCCGGACCAGATGTCAGCATCAGCAGTCGCTCCAGACTGCCCTGCATCACCGCCAGCGGGTGGGCTCGGAATTCTGAGCCTTTTCCTCGCACCCCCAGTTGCGGGAGAATGTGAAGGAGGAGATGTTGACAGGTCGCGTTCCGCTTGACTTGACAATTTTCTCACCAGCAGTTCTTTGAACCCCTGCAGACTTGTGTCTGCCGGAAAGAGAGATACAACGTAGGTTTTAAATCTAGGATCGAGCACGGTGGCCAAAATGTAGTGCTCTGATTTCAACAGATTGACCACCCGTGAATCCTTGTTAAGCGAATTAAGGGCTCCATCCACAAGTCCCACATGCCTAGCGGAATCGCTGTGTTAGCTCCTCCTT
The DNA here is from genome assembly GCF_028390025.1 of Pseudophryne corroboree. Taxonomy (NCBI): domain Eukaryota; kingdom Metazoa; phylum Chordata; class Amphibia; order Anura; family Myobatrachidae; genus Pseudophryne; species Pseudophryne corroboree. The sequence goes on along the minus strand of NC_086449.1, from coordinate 48,706,480 downwards.
CAATGTCTCCAGCTTCTTCTGCAAAAGCCTGATGAGGGGAATGACCTGACTCAGGCTGGCAGTGTCTGAACTGACTTCACGTGTGGCAAGTTCAAAAGGTTGCAGAACCTTGCACAACGTTGAAATCATTCTCCACTGCGCATGAGACAGGTGCATTCCACCTCCTATATCGTGCTCAGTTGTATAGGCTTGAATGGCCTTTTGCTGCTCCTCCAACCTCTGAAGCATATAGAGGGTTGAATTCCACCTCGTTACAACTTCTTGCTTCAGATGATGGCAGGGCAGGTTCAGGCGTTTTTGGTGTTGCTCCAGTCTTCTGTACGTGGTGCCTGTACGCTGAAAGTGTCCCGCAATTCTTCTGGCCACCGACAGCATCTCTTGCACGCCCCTGTCGTTTTTTAAATAATTCTGCACCACCAAATTCAAGGTATGTGCAAAACATGGGACGTGCTGGAATTTGCCCAGATTTAATGCACACACAATATTGCTGGCGTTGTCCGATGCCACAAATCCACAGGAGAGTCCAATTGGGGTAAGCCATTCTGCGATGATCTTCCTCAGTTGCCGTAAGAGGTTTTCAGCTGTGTGCATATTCTGGAAAGCGGTGATACAAAGCATAGCCTGCCTAGGAAAGAGTTGTCGTTTGCGAGATGCTGCTACTGGTGCCGCCGCTGCTGTTCTTGCGGCGGGAGTCAATACATCTACCCAGTGGGCTGTCACAGTCATATAGTCCTGAGTCTGCCCTACTCCACTTGTCCACATGTCCGTGGTTAAGTGGACATTGGGTACAACTGCATTTTTTAGGACACTGGTGAGTCTTTTTCTGAGGTCTGTGTACATTTTCGGTATCGCCTGCCTAGAGAAATGGAACCTAGATGGTGTTTGGTACCGGGGACACAGTACCTCAAACAAGTCTATAGTTGGCTCTGCAGTAATGATGGATACCGGAACCACATTTCTCACCGCCCAGGATGCCAAGGCCTCAGTTATCCGCTTTGCAGCAGGATGACTGCTGTGATATTTAATCTTCCTCGCAAAGGACTGTTGGACAGTCAATTGCTTGGTGGAAGTAGTAAAAGTCGTCTTACGACATCCCCTCTGGGATGACCATCGTCGTCCAGCAGCAACAGCAGCGCCAGCAGCAGTAGGCGTTACACGCACGGATGCATCGGAGGAATCCCAGGCAGGAGAGGACTCATCAGAATTGCCAGTGACATGGCCTGCAGGACTATTGGCATTCCTGGGGAAGGAGGAAATTGACACTGAGGGAGTTGGTGGGGTGGTTTGCGTGAGCTTGGTTACAAGAGGAAGGGATTTACTGGTTAGTGGACTGCTTCCGCTGTCGACCAAAGTTTTTGAACTTGTCACTGACTTATGATGAATGCGCTGCAGGTGACGTATAAGGGAGGATGTTCCGAGGTGGTTAACGTCCTTACCCCTACTTATTACAGCTTGACAAAGGCAACACACGGCTTGACACCAGTTGTCCGCATTTCTGTTGAAATACTTCCACACCAAAGAGCTGATTTTTTGGGTATTTTCACCAGGCATGTCAATGGCCATATTCCTCCCACGGACAACAGGTCTCTCCCCGGGTGCCTGACTTAAACAAACCACCTCACCATCAGAATCCTCCTTGTAAATTTCCTCCCCAGCGCCAGCAACACCCATATCCTCCTCATCATGGTGTACTTCAACACTGACATCTTCAATCTGACTATCAGGAACTGGACTGCGGGTGCTCCTTCCAGCACTTGCAGGGGGCGTGCAAATGGTGAAAGGCGCATGCTCTCCACATCCAGTGTTGGGAAGGTCAGGCATCGCAAACGACACAATTGGACTCTCCTTGTGGATTTGTGATTTCGAAAAAACGCACAGTTCTTTGCTGTGCTTTTGCCAGCTTAAGTCTTTTCATTTTTCTAGCGAGAGGCTGAGTGCTTCCATCCTCATGTGAAACTGAACCATAAGCCATGAACATAGGCCAGGGCCTCAGCCGTTCCTTGCCACTCCGTGTGGTAAATAGCGTATTGGCAAGTTTACGCTTCTCCTCCGACGATTTTATTTTAGATTTTTGAGTCCTTTTTTTACTGATATTTTGTGTTTTGGATTTTACATGCTCTGTACTATGACATTGGGCATCGGCCTTGGCAGACGACGTTGATGGAATTTCATCGTCTCGGCCATGACTAGTGGCAGCAGCTTCAGCACGAGGTGGAAGTGGATCTTGATCTTTCCCTATTTTTGGAACCTCAACATTTTTGTTCTCCATATTTCAATAGGCACAACTAAAAGGCACCTCAGGTAAACAATGGAGATGGATGGATACTAGTATACTTATGGATGATGAGTGACTGATGACACAGAGGTAGCTACAGCCGTGGACTACCGTACTGCGTCTGCTAGTATAGAGATGATAATGATATAAAATATATATATATATATATATATATATATATATATATATATATATATATATATCACTACTGCAGGTATATATAATATAATTTTTGAATACAAATGTGTGGGACACCAGAATAACAGGCGCTTAACAGATTAAATCAAGAAATATACTTAGTAAAACGTCCCTGGAATGTGTAGGAAAGGTGGAGCTTCCAGTTATCGTGTCGACAGGCGTATTTCCCTTCTCTGAAGCGATTCTTTCTCCTCAACTCGATATTCACATGAAAAGATGGTATATATATACTTGTGTAGTAATGTTTCAATAATGGATAACTGGAAGCTCCACCTTTCCTGCACATTCCAGGGACGTTTTACTAAGTATATTTCGTGATTTAATCTGTTAAGCGCCTGTTATTCTGGTGTCCCACACATTTGTATTCAAAAATTGTGGTATCTGAACTTTTTGGTGAGGTTCAGGTGTGGTGAACCGGCCTACGGGCTGCTCTTTTTTGCGCCACTTGCCAGGGATTCACAACAACCTTTCTTTTGTGATATATAATATAATGACGGACCTGCTGGACACTGTCAGCAGACTCCTAAACTACTAGTATGAATGTCAGGAATCTACTCACCGCTGTCATGTCGGTCCGCCGGAGCGGACTCCGTCCGGGGTCACTGCATGTTGCTGTCACCTGTCGCCCTGCTCGTGGATGCACCCTCAGGCCTGGAAGCGCCCCTGGAGTCAACGGGCGTGTGAGCGCGCCGCGTTCCTGCCGGGCCGCGGCATGGGCGCTGCCATGATAGTATTTCCCAGTGTAAGTGCGGCGGCCAATCCGGAGCTTGGCCGCACCCCCTTGTCTCACTCCAGCCAATGCCTGCCGGTCAGGGGGTATATCAGGAGCTGCTGGGTGAGTCAGAGGTTGTCCTGAACTTTGTGTCACTCCTGCGACTCGTGTGTTTGGACCTGTTATCCTGTTCCTCCGTGTTCCTGGATATTCACCTGATCCTCCGTGTTCCTGGATACTCTCCTGTGTCTCCGTGTTCCTGGATATTCTCCTGTATCTGCTACTTCGTGGAACTACAAGCACCAGCACCACAGCAATACCTTTCTGGCTTCACACCTTCTACACCTGCAGTGTGCTCCAGCCATCAGCAGTAGAGACTCCCTATCCAGGTGCATTCTAACATCTCACCTGTGATTCAGCCTGCAAGCTGATTGTGCTTTCCACCAGCACAGTGGACATTAACACCACGTCTCCTGCATTGCTACCAGGTTTGCTACCATTATTCCCATCTCTGCTGGCTCCACGTTTTAAGCATTCCGGTTTTATCTCCATATTACAAACTCTGCCATAGACTTTCAGATTACCATTTGCCATTACCATTGCTATTACCATTGCCGTTATCATTGCCATTTCCATTGCATTCGTTTGTTTTACTTTCTGCTGCATTATTATTATTATCTGGACTTTCTGTTATTAATAAACCTCATTGTGCACATGCGCAGAAATCCAGTACTGCCTCCTCACTTCATTCCTCCTACCTCCACTGACCCACTAGCGCCCCCTCCGGGGACACAAACAAAACCGTCTCTGACAGTAAGTTCAGGACCGATGGACTCGGACGGTGGTCAGAGTGTGGGGTCAGGGGCCTTAAAAAAATCTGGTCTCCCGTTTGGATGGACAAGAGGTTGTGCAGCAGCAGATATTCCAGTTTCTGCAAGGGATGTCCTCCCGGATTGATACGTTACAACAATCTCTGCTAAGTGCGCCTGCACCTCCAGTTCCTGTTACCCCTGCACATGCCAGTGTTGGGGGTTCTTCTTCTTCTCCGGCTGCATCTGCTCCTGTATCTCGTTTGCACTTGCCTGTGCCTAGCAGGTATGATGGCAGTCCGAAGTTATGCCGTGGGTTCCTCATCCAGTGTGAAGTCCAGTTTGAACTTTTACCTCACAATTTTCCCACGCCAAGGTCCAAGGTTGCTTATATCATCTCACTGCTCTCTGGATCAGCCCTGAGCTGGGTGTCTCCTCTGTGGGAACGTGCCGACCCGTTGATGAACAACTATGCCGAGTTTGTTTCCATCTTCAGACGCATCTTCGATGAACCGGGTCGTGCCACATCAGCCTCCGCAGATCTTCTCCAGCTCCGTCAAGGGACTCGCAGTATGGGCCAATACGTCATCCAGTTCCAGACGCTAACCGCAGAGATCCAGTGGAATAACCAAGCCTTGGTAGCAGCCTTCTGGCATGGACTCTCGGAGAGGATAAAAGATGAACTGGCAACTCGTGATATTCCTGAGCAATTACCCGAGCTAATCTCCCTATGTATCAAGTTGGACTCTCGCATCCGCGAACGCAACAATGAGCGTGCTCGTGCTGAGTGTCGCAAACCAAGAATGGTACCTCCTGTACAGTTGTAGCCTCCACCTTCTGATGAGCCTATGCAAATTAATAGGTCCCGCCTAACTGCTGAGGAGCGGTCAAGGAGACTCCGTGAGAGACTGTGTCTTTACTGTGCGGCAGTAGGCCACCAAATAAGTTCTTGTCCAGTGCGTTCGGGAAACGCCAGATCCTGACTTGTAAGGGAGGAGTCAAGTTGGGATCTTTCAAGCAAGCTCCTTCAACCCAAGATCTCATTCTTCCTGTGACCTTAGAGACGACGGCTGGACTCCAATCTGCAACTGCGTTGGTAGACTGTGGTGCAGCGGGGAATTACATCACTCAAGCTGCGGTAGACAAGTTTCATCTGCCGGTCTGTGAACTTTCATGTCCCGTCTACATTACGGCAGTAGATGGTAGCCGTATCTCTAAGGGGTATATCACTCAACAAACCAGGCCAGTGATACTGGGGGTTGGGTTCCTACATTCTGAGTTAATAAAGTTTTTAGTTATTCCACAGGCAACTCAGGAGATTGTGTTAGGTATGCCCTGGCTCCAGCTACATAACCCACAGATTGACTGGTCTACATTACAACTAACTGCTTGGGGGTCACATTGCCGTCAGTCTTGTTTAGCCCAAGTTGTTCCTGTCAAGACCTCTGAAATCAAGACCCCGTCTACTTTTCCAATGGCCTACCAAGACTTCGCTGACGTCTTCAGCGAAAAGGCCGCTGATGTTCTACCGCCCCATAGAGAGTGGGATTGCCCCATCGACCTTGTTCCTGGCAAAAAACCACCTAGGGGGCGCACCTACCCGTTATCTGTTCCTGAAACCGAAGCGATGAGTAAATACATCCAAGAAAATCTACAGAAAGGATTCATCCGTCCCTCATCATCACCTGCTGGGGCAGGTTTCTTTTTTGTTAAAAAGAAAGATGGAGGACTACGTCCATGTATTGACTACCGGGGACTTAATGACATTACCATTAAGAACAGCTACCCGTTACCTCTTATTACCGAGTTATTTGATAGGGTCAAAGGAGCCCGCATCTTCACCAAGTTAGATCTCCGCGGTGCCTATAATCTCATCAGAATCCGCAGCGGTGATGAATGGAAGACGGCTTTCAATACTCGGGATGGCCATTACGAGTACCTGGTAATGCCATTCGGGTTGAGCAATGCCCCAGCAGTGTTCCAGCACTTTGTTAATGAAATCTTCCGTGACGTTCTGTACAAATATCTCGTAGTTTACCTGGACGATATCCTCATCTTCTCTCAAGACCTCTCCTCTCATCGTCTCCAAGTCCGTGAAGTTCTCCGACGTCTTCGTGAGAATCGTCTCTACGGCAAGTTGTCCAAGTGCACCTTCGAAGTTGCCTCCATACCCTTCCTGGGGTATATCATTTCTGGATCGGATCTTCAGATGGACCCGGCAAAATTGGAAGCCATTGCCAATTGGTCCATTCCGAATACTCTCAAGTCAATTCAACGATTCCTGGGCTTCGCCAATTATTATAGGAAATTCATCCGAGGCTTTTCAACTCTCATTGCTCCTATTACCAGCTTAACTCGAAAAGGGGCAGATCATTCCAACTGGTCAGAAGATGCCCTGGCTGCGTTTCAGAAAATCAAGATGGCTTTTATGACCGCACCAGTCTTGCTACAACCTGATGTTAATAAGCCATTCGAGTTGGAGGTGGATGCCTCCACAGTAGGAGTGGGAGCTGTTCTCTCTCAGATAGGAGCTGACGGGAAGATCCATCCCTGTGGATTCTTTTCCCGCAAATTTCTTCCTGCTGAAGTTAATTATTCCATCGGAGATCAAGAGCTTCTGGCGATTAAGCTGGCCCTTGAGGAATGGAGGTATCTCCTGGAAGGGGCGAAGTTTCCATTAAACATCTATACGAATCATAAAAACCTGCTCTATTTGAAGGCAGCTCAGTGCCTTAATCCTCGCCAGTCCCGATGGGCTATGTTCTTCTCCCGTTTTAATTTTAAGCTCCATTTCCGCCCAGGTTCTCAGAATACCAATGCAGATGCCCTGTCTCGATCCATGGAATCCGAGGACGAGATGTCCGATCCAGTACCACGCTCCATCCTGGATCCTGTGGCGTTTGCCTCATCACAAGTTTCTCCAGCTCCGCCTCCTGGTAAGATTTTTGTTGCTCCTGAACTCCGTTCTAAGTTGCTGTCTTGGGCCCATCAGTCTAAATTTACTGGGCATCCTGGTGTCCTAAAGACTTTTAAATTTCTCTCCGGGACATACTGGTGGCCGAAGATGAAAGTTGACATTAAAGACTTTGTAGCTTCTTGTCCTAAATGTGTGCAGCACAAGACTCCTCGTCAGTCTCCAGCAGGTCAGTTACAGCCATTATCCATTCCCAGCCGCCCTTGGTCACATCTGTCGATGGATTTCATCTCTGGCCTTCCTTTCTCCCAAGGATTCAATACCATCTGGGTAGTGGTCGACAGATTTACCAAAATGGCTCATTTTGTTCCACTCCAAGGACTTCCTTCAGCTCCAAAACTGGCTCAAATCTTCCTGCGGGAGATTTTCCGTTTACATGGACTACCCACTGAAATAATATCTGACCGTGGAGTTCAGTTTGTGGCAAGGTTTTGGAGAGCTCTCTGTTCTGCCATGCAGGTCCATCTCAAGTTCTCGTCAGCATATCATCCTCAGACGAATGGGCAGACAGAGAGGGTAAACCAGGAGTTGGAAACTTTCCTGAGACTGTACGTATCATCTTTCCAAGATGACTGGGTGGATTTGCTCCCGTGGGCTGAATTCGCTCACAATTTCCGCTACCACACAGCTACTGAAACTACTCCGTTCTTCGCTGTTTATGGGCAACATCCACGTGTTCCTGATTTTCAAGATCTTCCTAGCATCGATGTTCCTGCTGCCACTACTGTCCTCAGTCAGTTTTCGACAATTTGGAGGAGGATTCATACTTCCCTCAAAAAGGCTTCTGCCCGATACAAGTTCTTTGCCGACCGCAAGAGACGTGCAGTTCCCAGCTTGAAACCAGGGGATAAAGTCTGGCTGTCCACTCAGAATCTCCGTCTTAAAGTGCCTTCGATGAAGTTTGCACCACGCTTCATCGGTCCTTTCTCCATCGAAAGAGTTCTTAACCCTGTGGCTTACAAGCTCAAGTTACCCTCTTCATTACGAATTCCTAATGCTTTCCATGTCTCTCTCCTCAGACCATTAGTCCTGAATCGCTTCCAAAGAGCTCTTCCAGCTGGCCCCAGCATTCCAACTCAGCGGGGCATAGAGTTCGAGATAGAGAAGATCCTGCACTCCCGTCACCGGTATGGTCGTTTGCAATATCTCATCGACTGGGCCGGCTATGGTCCTGAGGAGAGGAGTTGGGTGAACTCTGCTGATGTCCACGCTCCCAGGTTGGTCCGTGTTTTCCACAGGTCTCATCCTTCCAAGCCACGTGGGTGTTCGGTGCCCACCCATAAAGGAGGGGGTACTGTCAGGAATCGACTCACCGCTGTCATGTCGGTCCGCCGGAGCGGACTCCGTCCGGGGTCACTGCATGTTGCTGTCACCTGTCGCCCTGCTCGTGGATGCACCCTCAGGCCTGGAAGCGCCCCTGGAGTCAACGGGTGTGTGAGCGCGCCGCGTTCCTGCCGGGCCGCGGCATGGGCGCCGCCATGATAGTATTTCCCAGTGTAAGTGCGGCGGCCAATCCGGAGCTTGGCCGCACCCCCTTGTCTCACTCCAGCCAATGCCTGCCGGTCAGGGGGTATATCAGGAGCTGCTGGGTGAGTCAGAGGTTGTCCTGAACTTTGTGTCACTCCTGCGACTCGTGTGTTTGGACCTGTTATCCTGTTCCTCCATGTTCATGGATATTCACCTGATCCTCCGTGTTCCTGGATACTCTCCTGTGTCTCCGTGTTCCTGGATATTCTCCTGTATCTGCTACTCCGTGGAACTACAAGCACCAGCACCACAGCAATACCTTTCTGGCTTCACACCTTCAGTGTGCTCCAGCCATCAGCAGTAGAGACTCCCTATCCAGGTGCATTCTAACATCTCACCTGTGATTCAGCCTGCAAGCTGATTGTGCTTTCCACCAGCACAGTGGACATTAACACCACGTCTCCTGCATTGCTACCAGGTTTGCTACCATTATTCCCATCTCTGCTGGCTCCACGTTTTAACCATTCCGGTTTCATCTCCTTATTACAAACTCTGCCATAGACTTTCAGATTACCATTTGCTATTACCATTGCTATTCCCATTGCCGTTATCATTGCCATTTCCATTGCATTCGTTTGTTTTACTTTCTGCTGCATTATTATTATTATCTGGACTTTGTTATTAATAAACCTCATTGTGCACATGCGCAGAAATCCAGTACTGCCTCCTCACTTCATTCCTCCTACCTCCACTGACCCACTAGCGCCCCCTCCGGGGACACAAACAAAACCATCTCTGACAATGAAGAAGATAGAAAAAAAAAACCCACCACAGGTAGGTATACAATTATGGACGAGCACTGACGACACAGAGGTAGCTACAGCCGTGGACTACCGTACTGCGTCTGCTAGTATAGAGATGATAATGATATAAAAAAAAAATATATATATATATATATATATATATATATATATATATCACTACTGCAGGTATATATAATATAATGACGGACCTGCTGGACACTGTCAGCAGACTCCTAAACTACTAGTATGAAGAAGATAGAAAAAAAAAACCCACCACAGGTACAGTAGGTATACAATTATGGACGAGCACTGACGACACAGAGGTGTCAGGTTGTCAGGATTCAGATTTAGTCTGTTCCCGGAGGGGGCACTAGTGGGTCAGTGTTGGAATGACGTATGAGACGTGGAGGTTGCATAAAGAGTCCTGCGCTGAGGTTTATTAAACATAAAAGTCACAGAGAAATGATATAGCAGTGGATGATAACTTAGAACTGGCAGTAACAGAGGAAATAATAAGCAGTAACTGAATCCAAGGTAATAATCAAAAGTCTCTGGCAACACAAATATAGAAGATAACTTGATGACTGAATGCAAATGGTTTCAAGCAAAGCAAAGTCTCTGGTAACAAACGTAGAATAATTTGGTAACTGGATGCAAATGGTTTAAAGCAAAATAAAGTCTCTGATAACACAAATGAGGAATGAAGATAACCTGATAACTGAATGCAAACGGGTTTGAAAAATATAAGGTCACTGGTAACTGTGGTTGATGCAAACAGAACTTTGGTATTTGTAAGAAGCACACAGTCTCTGTAACATAAAAGTTCTTTTAGTCAAGCAAGGCCCAGGCAGGAGACAGTCCTAACTGAGCATGTTTTTTTAAGTGCTGGATGCAATACACAGAATGGAATGCTGGTAACAAGGTGCATAGATTAGGCAAAGTGTAACACCTGAGGAGAGTCTCTTACTGCTGTTGAACTGTGGCTGGAGTCTGGAGCAAGCAGGAGAAATGCAGAATGATGTATGGAATGAAATGATGAGAGGAACCACTGGAGACTGGAACACGGGGAACCACTGGAGGCTGGAACACGGGGAACCACTGGAGGCTGGAACACGGGGAACCACTGGAGACTTGACACACCAAATGTGACTCATTGTCCAAGGCCATGTGAATGAGCTAAGAACTGGAGTTTATAGCACCTTGCTCTGTGATGATAGGATGAATCTCTGTGAGAACACACCCTCCAGGATTGGGTGCCCAGATCAGCTGAGAGTTAACTGGAGATGGTGATTAACCGGGAGAATGATTCTGTAGACTGTTAATGCAATGCACAGCTGGTTGCTGGCTGGGATCAGTAGTGCACCGGGAGTTAATGCTGGTTAACTAGAATCACTGTGTACTCCAGGCTGCTGGCTGAAACCAGTGATTACCAAATGATAGAACTGGTTAGGTGGAGCACAGTGAGCTGTGGGCTGCAGGAGACTGAAGACTGGAACTGCTGGGACCTGTAGTTCCACAGGTCCAATTCACAGGGAATACTCTGAAAACAGAGGACTGAAGCCAGGAGACGCCTGTTCACTGGAAGTGATGCAATGGAGAATGCGGATTACTGACAGTACCCCCCCTTTTATGGGTGGGCACCGAACACCCACGCTGGAACTTGGAGGATCCTTGAAAAAGAGCTTAGGAATACACAAAAGCAGAGGTCCTCAAAAGTCTTCCCAACTTTCATCTTCAGAACAAGTAGACCATTCATGGTCATTTGAGACAGAATTTACTTCCTGGGAGAAGGCATAGCTCGGAAGGATAGAACCCCCCATAAAGTAACTTGAGTCGTCATCAACAAACCTCACTTTCAGAAGTGTTACTGTAGGATGGAGACACGGGAGTATATGCAACTTTCAAATCTGAAGTCTGAGAACCTTGTCTTGACTTTACAGTTTGGAAATCTTTAATAGCTTGGTCTAATGTATCCTGATCTTGCACAGACAGAGATGTTGGAGAGGACTTAGCAGTAGACAAACTGTTGACAAATTGGCCAGAATGCCCAGATGACTCTGAATGCATAAACTTTGGAGCAAACTCCTGTTTTACGGCTTCGCAGAAAGCGGGAAGATCACTCAGTAGCGGATCTTTAGATTCAATGAGAGGATTCGCCCAGTCCTGTGCTCTACCTTTGAAGAACAGGAGAAAGTATCTGATTGCATTGGCTGGAGAAATAGTCACTGAAAATTCCGACTTCGTAAAAGCGAGGTATTGGCTCGCCACTGCACGAAACTGAGCATAGTCACCATCAAAGTAGACTGGAGCTTTCGTATCTAGTGGACACTTGGAAGGCTGAATGTCAGTTGAAGTCTCGGAAGACAATGTAGGACACTTGAGAGTTGAGGACTGGAATAAGCATTCAGAAGCAGGAGTAGAATCAACTTGAAATGCTCGAGGGTGGAGAGAGGACGTCATCTCCTGGATTGACTGACGGGAATTCTCTGCTGAGGTTGACAGAACGCTAGAAGCTTCATCTTGGGGTGAGATGCGTAGAGCCTTCATCTGGGTTGAGGCAACTGCAATATCTGCAAGAACTGTAGACTCTGGACATAGCGACAGGAGTTGCTTACTTGAAACACTGGAGAGAACCACACCGGGTTCAGAGGAACTGGAATCGGCAGGAACCGACGAAGGTAGCTCAGCATTGGAAACAGAGCTACTCAGGCTGGCTGGAACCAGAGGAGGCTGATCTGGACAGACGGATGGGACCGGATTGGGTCCAGATATGCTTGAACCGGCTGGAACCGGATTTGATATGAAGAGACTGGAATCGGCTGGAACCGAAGGAGTCCTCGGAGTGACGGATAGGACCGGATTTGATCCGAGGATGCTGGAATCGGCTGGAACCGAAGGAGGTAGCTCAGCATTGGAAACAGAGCTACTTGGGCTGGCTGGAACCAGTGGAGACTTTGGGCCGACGGCTGGAACCGGGCTAGGTCCATTGACACTTGACTCTGTATAGACAGAATCCAGATGATCCCTCTTGGAGTGGTACTGAGCTGGTAGCACTCTCTGAAGTTGGCAAACAAAAGTTCATGTCTGTATCTGTGGCTTTAAGAATTCCTCCTGGGATCTTGGCCCTGGATTCCTCACTTGAGGCTGAAACTCCAAAGACCCCTCCTGGGGTTAATAGATCAGACACACTTCTTTGAGCTGCATGCCCGGATGCCACTTCTGGAACCTGAACATCAGATGCCCCACCTGGGGCTGTAGACACAGACGCCCCTTCTCGGGCTGTAGGCACGGATGCCCCTTCTCGGGCTGTAGGCACGGATGCCCCTTCTCGGGCTGTAGGCACGGATGCCCCTTCTCGGGCTGTAGGCACGGATGCCCCTTCTCGGGCTGTAGGCACGGATGCCCCTTCTCGGGCTGTAGGCACAGATGCCCCTTCTCGGGCTGTAGGCACAGATGCCCCTTCTCGGGCTGTAGGCACAGATGCCCCTTCTCGGGCTGTAGGCACAGAAACTACTTAAGTTATGGGTAACATAGATAGTCTCTGTTGATTTCTGAACTTGGGATTGGGTCTATTTGTCACAGGACCCCAATCGTAGACTTTTTGGACACTTCTGTCTGGGGTAAAGGAACTTGAAACTGTAGAGGATACGTTGGAAGGTTTGCAGGTGAAAACTCTGTGATGTTGAGACCTGTCACCAACTTTTGAGTTGCGGAAGGAACAGTCCTTAATAAGATGACTAGAACTCCCACAGTAAAAGCAGAGGTGAAGCTGCTTGCGATGGCGGCGTTCAGCTTCCGTGAGTTTGGAGCGCGAGTAGCTCTGGAATCTGCCCTCTCTCTGCATAGGAGGAGAGACTTGAGTTTGTAGGAAGCTTGACACGGAGGTTGCACTAGTCTCAATACATTGAGCAGGACTCTTCACTGTATTTAAAGCACCACCTAGGATTTCTGGTATGATTGGAATGATTCTTGATAGCAGACTTTGAAGTTGTTCCAATAAATAACAAAGAGTGTTTATAAGTTCAGGTTTTACAGCAGAAGACAGAGGAGTCCTGAAATTTGCAAAGGAGGAAGTCGCCCTCTCAGTAGAATCAGTTGTGAAGGGTGTACCATAGGGCTGACTTGAGCGAGGTCCACCTACAGGAACGAATTGTACAGAGGAAGTTGGAATAACTGGAGCAGGAGTGACTTGAACTGGATCAACAGAACTTGGAAGGGATTGCTGCAAGGTATCCAAACGGGTAGACATTCCCTGTAGAAACAGGATCACTTGTTGTTGTGCTGCCTCATAGCCATTGAGTCGTGATACCAAACTCTGGAGTGACCCTGACCCCACACTCTGACCACCGTCCGGGTCCATGGGCCTTGGACAAACTGTCAGGTTGTCAGGATTCAGATTTAGTCTGTTCCCGGAGGGGGCACTAGTGGGTCAGTGTTGGAATGACGTATGAGACGTGGAGGTTGCATAAAGAGTCCTGCGCTGAGGTTTATTAAACATAAAAGTCACAGAGAAATGATATAGCAGTGGATGATAACTTAGAACTGGCAGTAACAGATGAAATAATAAGCAGTAACTGAATCCAAGGTAATAATCAAAAGTCTCTGGCAACACAAATATAGAAGATAACTTGATGACTGAATGCAAATGGTTTCAAGCAAAGCAAAGTCTCTGGTAACAAACGTAGAATAATTTGGTAACTGGATGCAAATGGTTTAAAGCAAAATAAAGTCTCTGATAACACAAATGAGGAATGAAGATAACCTGATAACTGAATGCAAACGGGTTTGAAAAATATAAGGTCACTGGTAACTGTGGTTGATGCAAACAGAACTTTGGTATTTGTAAGAAGCACACAGTCTCTGTAACATAAAAGTTCTTTTAGTCAAGCAAGGCCCAGGCAGGAGACAGTCCTAACTCAGCATGTTTTTTAAGTGCTGGATGCAATACACAGAATGGAATGCTGGTAACAAGGTGCATAGATTAGGCAAAGGGTAACACCTGAGGAGAGTCTCTTACTGCTGTTGAACTGTGGCTGGAGTCTGGAGCAAGCAGGAGAAATGCAGAATGATGTATGGAATGAAATGATGAGAGGAACCACTGGAGACTGGAACACGGGGAACCACTGGAGACTGGAACACGGGGAACCACTGGAGGCTGGAACACGGGGAACCACTGGAGGCTGGAACACGGGGAACCACTGGAGGCTGGAACACGGGGAACCACTGGAGGCTGGAACACGGGGAACCACTGGAGACTTGACACACCAAATGTGACTCATTGTCCAAGCCCATGTGAATGAGCTAGGAACTGGAGTTTATAGCACCTTGCTCTGTGATAATAGGATGAATCTCTGTGAGAACACACCCTCCAGGATTGGGTGCCCAGATCAGCTGAGAGTTAACTGGAGATGGTGATTAACCGGGAGAATGATTCTGTAGACAGTTAATGCAATGCACAGCTGGTTGCTGGCTGGGATCAGTAGTGCACCGGGAGTTAATGCTGGTTAACTAGAATCACTGTGTACTCCAGGCTGCTGGCTGAAACCAGTGATTACCAAACGATAGAACTGGTTAGGTGGAGCACAGTGAGCTGTGGGCTGCAGGAGACTGAAGACTGGAACTGCTGGGACCTGTAGTTCCACAGGTCCAATTCACAGGGAATACTCTGAAAACAGAGGACTGAAGCCAGGAGACGCCTGTTCACTGGAAGTGATGCAATGGAGAATGCGGATTCCTGACAAGAGGTAGCTACAGCTGTGGACTACCGTACTGCGTCTGCTAGTATAGAGATGATAATGATATAAAAAATATATATATATCACTACTGCAGGTATATATAATATAATGACGGACCTGCTGGACACTGTCAGCAGACTGCTAAACTACTAGTATGAAGAAGATAGAAAAAAAAACCCACCACAGGTAGGTATACAATAATGGACGAGCACTGACGACACAGAGATAGCCACAGCCGTGGACTACCGTACTGCGTCTGCTAATATAGAGATGATAAAGATGATAGAGATGAACAAAAAAAATATAACACTACTGCAGGTAAATATTTATATAATATAATGAATGACGGACCTGCTGGACACTGTCAGCAGAATGCGTTTATAGAATAAATAAAAAAAACACCACAGGAGTGTTTAACTTTTTCAGGCAGACAATATACTGGTGGTCACTGGTCAGTCACACTGGCAACAAAAGTGTGCACTGTACTCCTGCTATTAACTGCACCCCAGTCTTCCCCACAATTCAGCTGTGTGGGCAGTGAGCACTCAGCACAGTCAGATATACATAGATGATATTATCATGCAGCACACTGAGGCTGAGCACAGATATGGTATGTGACTGTGTATTGTTTTTTTTCAGGCAGAGAACGGATTATATTAAATAATAAATAAAACTGGTGGTGGTCACTAGTAACTATCAGCAAAACTCTGCACTCTGAGTACTCCTAATGCTCCCCAAAATTACTAAGTTAGTGTAGTAAATCAACTCAAGTGTCTCTATCTATTCTAACGGAGAGGACGACAGCCACGTCCTCTCCCTATCAATCTCAATGCACGTGTGAAAATGGCAGCGACGCGCGGCTCCTTATATAGAATCCGAGTCTCGCGAGAATCCGACAGCGGGATGATAACCGAGCAAGGCGGGAAGATCCGAGTCTGCCTTGGACCCGTGTAAAAAGGCTGAAGTTCGGATTCCGAGGAACCGAACCCGCTCATCTCTATTACATATACACCTTATACACACAGCCTGAAGGTCATTTTAGCCAATATTTTTTATAACTGTGTGCATTAAACAAAGTGTGTGTACATTCACAGAATTCATTTGTTTCATATACACCTTATACACACAGTCTGAAGTTCATTTAATACAATATTTTTAATAACGCTGAGTATTAAACAAAGTTTGTGTACACTGAGCCATCAAAAAACAAAGGTTTCACTATCTCAGTCTCACTCAAAAAAGTCTGTATTTCGGAATATTCCGTATTTCGGAATATTTGGATATGGGATACTCAACCTGTACAAGGACAGCCAATGGAATATAGTGTGAAGTCACAGAATGCTGTCTTAGTTATGACCATTTCACACTTTCCAACAAAGTATCTGGATATCGTATTACACAGTCATTAACTTTCCCCTTTACTGGATAGAGTCTCTCAACACACCACGGTACTGTACTTAGGCCCTCATTCCGAGTTGTTCGCTCTGAGTTTTTCATCGCATCGCAGTGAGAATTCTCTTAGTGCGCATGCGCAATGTTCGCACTGCGACTGCGCCAAGTAACTTTACTATGAAGAAAGTAAGTTTACTCACGGCTTTTTCATCGCTCCGTCGATCGCATTGTGATTGACAGGAAATGGGTGTTACTGGGCGGAAGCACAGCGTTTTAGGGGCGTGTGGCTGAAAACGCTACCGTTTCCGGAAAAAACGCAGGAGTGGCCGGAGAAACGGTGGGAGTGCCTGGGCGAACGCTGGGTGTGTTTATGACGTCAGCCAGGAACGAAAAGCACTGAACTGATCGCACAGGCAGAGTAAGTCTGAAGCTACTCAGAAACTGCTAACTCGTTTGTGATCGCAATATTGCGCATACATCGGTCGCACATTTAAGAAGCTAAGATTCACTCCCAGTAGGCGGCGGCTTAGCGTGTGTAACTCTGCTACATTCGCCTTGCGAGCGAACAACTCGGAATGAGGGCCTTAGTTACTTGTGGTATTATGCCTACGGATTACTTCCTCCCACTCCTACCTCCAAGATTTTTCACGTGCTGCACCACTTCTCTGGAATTCCCTACCTCTCCCCCTCAGACTCTTCGCCTCTCTACAAAACTTCAAACGGGCTCTCAAAACCCACTTCTTCACCAAACCCAGCCAAATCTCATCCTAACCCTCTGTTCCACGCTCTCTATGTACCCCCATCTGTCTCACCCATGTCTGTCTACTCCTCCCCTTTAGAATGTAAGCTCTCACGAGCAGGGCCCTCTTCCCTCATGTGCTTATCCTTTTCTTACTTTAATAATCTTCCGCTGCACCAAATCCAGCAGTCTTCTGCCACCTGATACTTATTACAGTGTCATCTGCTGATGTAGCTATGTTTATTTACCCTGTACTTGTTTTCCTGGTTGATTATTTGTTTATGTACTCTGTAATTGGGCGCTGCGGAACCCTTGTGGCACCATATAAATAAAGGATAATAATAAAATTATTGCCGTATCTCGCCACAGCTAAGCAGCAAATCCACCCTGGACTGCCCGACTTTATATTTTGCAGGTCTATAACTTAATCTAGCAATATAAGTAAAAATAGGGGTAGTTGCAATGATTACCACTTCGGCTTGCTGTATTAATAAAAAGTGCCTGGCACGGGATTATTTTT
Organism: Pseudophryne corroboree; assembly: GCF_028390025.1. Taxonomy (NCBI): domain Eukaryota; kingdom Metazoa; phylum Chordata; class Amphibia; order Anura; family Myobatrachidae; genus Pseudophryne; species Pseudophryne corroboree. The sequence goes on along the minus strand of NC_086449.1, from coordinate 48,688,855 downwards.
CCTCTATCTGCTTCTGCAAATTTGGTGCAGTTCATTAAACAAAAACCAGTGCGTGGTCTCTTATCTCGTCCCCAACTGCTTAGTGCTGCTGTGTGTTATATGCAGCTCATTTATATGGATTTATGCTGTGCGGTGGTGTCATTCACTTACACCTCCGGATGATAACTATTAAGGGTTGTTTTGCAGAGAAGCAAAAAAAGGGACTGTTTGATATGTCTCTCTGGGGCACACTTGATTAGAATTAATTAAATAACAATGTTATGAAACCATGAAGTATGTATGAAACATTAAAACGTAACTTTTAATATATTATTCAGACGATACGAAAATACTGTGCTGTATAAAACAGCAAAAAAAGGGTTAAAACAAGTATTAAATAGTATATAAATATGACGATATATTAATATGTTACTCGCCTATTGTAGGTGGGTGACAGATGGTTTGTCTGTAAACCCACTGGATTTTAGGCGAGTATTAATGTAAGACATTTGTCCAGAGCGAAAATAAAGAAATTCTTGTTATCTCTATGAATGTTTGATTATATATATACATATGTTTGTCATATAAGAGATACAAGAAAACGGCTTTTTTATTGCCGGACTCCTTTTTGGGTGGTCAGCTGTACTGCGTATTCTGTAGTGTTGGCTTGCAAAATAGGTTTTGCTAGTCAGTAAAAGGCATGTACCCTAATTGGACTACAGTACCCAGTATTCCCGGAAGGTCACCCTTTCTGGTACTGGCCGGGCCCAATGCTGCTTGGCTTCCAAGTTCAGACGAGATCGGGCAGATCCAGCATGGTATGACTGTAGAAGATATGGTAAATACCTCAGCATAAATAATGGCTGCCAATCTTAGCAAGCTGTGGTTCCATTAACAGAACCGTGGGTGAATAGTGGCCAAGTTATGGTCCTAAAAAAAGACTCCCATGATTTTCAAGGGAACAAAAATATTGAAAAAATATATGTGGAGAGATTGTTCATTGATGAAATCCTCCACGTGTATTACGGTTGGAAACACATAATCAATGATCAAGAACACATTGAAGTGTAATAATTAAATACTGATATGACAAAAGATAATGACTTAATGTGACAAAGTTATAGTAGACAAAGAGATCAACATGTAGTTGCTGTGTATAGCTAGCTAGATAACACCTTATCTCAAAATACGGTTATTATAAATAATTTCCCAATAGGAAGTTGATTGGTATAAGGTGATTAAGAATTAGTGTAACTATGCAATATTGCACTGAGGGTACACTGCTAGGGCTGTATGGCAGCTGACTGTTCAATCACTTAACATGTGGTTTTGCCAGGAAAAGAGTTATAGCACTACTGTATCCAAATGAAAGACTGATACAATTTGTTTATGAATGTTCCACTTAGATTGCAATGAGCAGCTGACTTCTATCACTGTAGGATACACTGCTAGAACTGTGTAGCAGCTGACTGTTTAATCACTTAACATGTGGTTTTGACATGAAAAAAGAGAGTTATGGCAATACTGTATCCAAATGAAAGATAGATACAATTTGTTTATAAATGTTCCACATAGATTGCAATGAGCAGCTGACTTCTATCACTGCATAATGTGTTTGTATGTGATTGTCACAAAGACTCAAATGCAGACAGATATTATTTATGGATAGATCACATAGGCTGCAAAAGGCAGCTGACTTCTATTGCTCTTTGCTGAGAAATGCATATGTCAACATAAAACATTATTTAAAATGCTGCAGTGAAGCTGACTCGATTTTCAACATAGAATTCATTCAAACCAGCAAAAAACACTGCAAGAGCAGCTGACATTCTATTTGCCAATAACTGGCACCAATCGACCAATTATTTACGACAAGATAGTCACAATTAATTAGAGCAAAATATTTGCACATAAAAGCTGCTCTAATAGTGAATAAGAAGAAGCTCTCCTATAAATGAAATGCCTGGGGTCAAAGATAATAGTAACAACACTCATTAGTAACTGAACCAAAGATTACCAAGCAAGGGCAAAATCCCCTGCATGAAAGTAAAATAGTCAGGAAGCGTGAGGCAATTAGTATACCAGTTTGTGTGTTGCCAGGGAGATAGACCGTGCTTTTATGCACTGAGAAAGGGCAGCTTCTCCTATGTGATTTGCACTAGGCATACGGGGAGAGAGCTGTCCAGGAGAGCTTCAATCCGCTACAGAGAGCGGTGTGATACTTGCAGTGTGTGCTGGAAGGAGTCCGCCCGTCGGAGCCCCGTTGCCGAGGTCCCGGAAGTGGGATGCCGGACCGGAAGTGACACGTGTTTCGCTGGGAGGAGCTTGTTCACAGGATCGTCTGATCTGTGAGCCCTCCGTGTGTGTCTCTTAACGGACACTGCATCCAATCATCTTGCTAGCTAACTTGAGTGGCTTGTAAATGGACCTATGAAAAACTACTAATGTAATGGCACGCAGGGATTCTAATTACTGAAGGTGCCGGGACCATGAGAATGAAAGTTAGTGTAATTACCATGAAAAGCTGATCTGGTGTGAATCAACGTGTGTTTTGCGGGGAATAATCTAATTAGGAAGGTGAACAGAAAAACAATGAACAATAAACAATACACAGAGACTTGTTGTTGTAATTGTGGAAGGATACAATTATTAAATGTCTAGCTTATTCTGTAAAAGGCCAAATATGGTGAGGCTTCCCTCAGAATTGTAAAGAGTAATAAATAAGTAGTAAATAAGGGGGGAGATAGGGCAAAGAGCTGGTTAATTAATAATAAACTGATAATTACTAATATTGATGGTTGCTAAAATATTGATTAAGCAATAATAAATGATAATTGGCTGATGAGTAAAAAATAAAAAAATTATTAAATTTTTATTTTATTTTGTGAAGATAAATAAAAGTGAATGAAAAAATGAAGGTACTAACAAGACTAATGAAAAAATTAGACATAATAATAGCTGGAAAAAGTAACAAAGATAGATGGAAATAGAGAACTGTGCAAATAATTGTAAGAAAATTGTGAAAAAAATAGTGAAAAAAATATATATTATTATAAAAAATTATTATTTAAGAAATTATAAATAGAAATATTACAAGAGTGGAGGGAAAGAGAGTAGTTGCTGAATGCTGTTGTTGAGTAGTGAAAAGACAGGGGGTTTGGGATTGGAAAATGAAAAAGTTTGGAAAGAATTGGAAAATATTATTATGTGTATGATTTGTACGATTGTGATGGTTTGTGTATTTGTAAAAGGTGCATAATTAAACAATGTGTATCTGGACCGTGCAAAATAGTGCTAATGTGTAATGACCTGTGCAGGGAGTGACAGGGAAAAGATGGGAGGGAGGAAGGAATCGATAGGGTGGAGCGGATAGTTGGAAAGGGGGGGGGGGGGGGAGTGGCGGAGGAGAGGACTCGGGTGGGTGAAGGGATGGGCGCGGGTGAATAAGATGTGAAATGCGGTTGAGGGATGGTGATGGAAAACGGGGGGGGGGTGGGTTTAGGGAGGTTGGCGCTTGGGAAGGGAGGGGAGGAGGAGTGGGTGAATGGGAGGGAAAGGGGGGAAGGGGAAAGGATGCAAAACAACCCTTAATAGTTCTTTCTGAAATAATGTCCGGGAGCACCACCAACCCTGCTCTGCCCCAAAAGCCTTTTTAGGCGGAATTGGCAGCTTCATGTTGGTCTAAATATAATTTGAATTTTCATTGTCATCATAATTTTTCCATCAACCAATGTACAATCTGGTCCAGTGCAGACTCCAAGAAAAACCCACCCAGTATAACCTCCGGATGATAGGCTGCCATCGATCAACTCCTCCCCCGACTCCTCCTTCCGTCTGTTAACTGGATGGTGCTAGCCACCCCTACCATGTGTCACTGCTCATTATGCCCTCGGCTCGGCTTGCTGATTGGACGACGTCTGAGCTGCCTGCCCTCTGCACTGCAAACTGCTCTATTCTGACAGCTGCCAGTGGACCTCAACGCCTCTGGTCTCCCTAGTGATGCCTCGTTTGGCCACTGCTGCCCGACCTCCGCAGCTATGCCTTTGCCATCCGTACTACCAAGCCTGAGTAGCACTATCAGGACCCAGTCGCCGCTGTATGTTTACAGCTAACAGCTCTTCAGCGGCACTGGTGTGCCCAGCAAGTACACTTCCGGTGTTTCCTAGCCTGTGTAGCGCTATTTGGACCCAGCCGCCGCTGTATGCTTACAGAATACAGCTCTTTCAGCGGTGCTGGTGTGCCAAATGCGCACACTAGCTGAGGGAACGCCAGTCTCAACTCAGCCGGCGAGAGCGCCTTTTCTATGCTCCCAACTACCAGCGCGTGAACCCCCTCCTTTGCACACGGCACCCTGCTTTAACGGCACGGGAATCCCTTCTTTGCACACTGCCCTACTTTTACCGGTGCGTGGCTTCCTTCTCTACAAACGGCTCTAATTCACTGGCATGTGGCTTCCTTCTCTACACACGGCTCTAATTCACCGGCGCGTGGCTTCCTTCTCTACACACGGCTCTAATTCACCGGTGCGTGGTATTCTTCTCTATACACGTCTCTAATTCACCAGCGCGTGGCTTTCTTCTCTACACACGGCTCTAATTCACCGGCGCGTGGCTTCCTTCTCTACACACGGTTCTAATTCATCAGCGCTTGGTATCCTTCTCTACACACGGTTCTAATTCATCAGCGCGTGGTATCCTTCTCTATACACGGCTCTAATTCACCGGTGCGTGGGCTCCTCCTCTACACACGGCTCTAATTCACAGGCGCGTGGTATCCTTCTCTAAACTCGGCTCTAATTCTCCGGCGCGTGGTATCCTTCTCTACACGCGGCTCTAATTCACCGGCGCGTGGTATCCTTCTCTACACACGGCTCTAATTCACCGGCGCATGGTATCCTTCTCTACAGACAGCTCTAATTCACAGGCACGTGGCTTCCTTCTCTACACACTGCTCTAATTCACCGGCGCGTGGCTTCCTTCTCTACACACTGCTCTAATTCACCGGTGCGTGGCTTCCTTCTCTACACACAGCTCTAATTCAACGGCGCGTGGCTTCCTTCTCTACACACAGCTCTAATTCACCGGCGCGTGGCTTCCTTCTCTACACACGGCTCTAATTCATCAGCGTGTGGCTTCCTTCTCTACACATGGCTCTAATTCACCGGCGCGTGGCTTCCTTCTCTACACACGGCTCTAATTCACCGGCGCGTGGCTTCCTTCTCTACACGCGGCTCTAATTCACCGGCGCGTGGCTTCCTTCTCTATACACGGTTCTAAATCCCCGGCGCGTGGCTTCCTTCTCTACACACGGCTGTAATTCACCGGCGCATGGCTTCCTTCTCTACACACGGCTCTAATTCACCGGCGCGTGGCTTCCTTCTCTACACACGGCTCTAATTCACCGGCGCGTGGCTTCCTTCTCTACACACGGCTCTAATTCACCGGTGCGTGGCTTCCTTCTCTACACACAACTCTAATTCACCGGCGCGTGGCTTCCTTCTCTACACACGGTTCTAATTCACCGGCGCGTGGCTTCCTTCTCTACACACGGCTGTATTCACCGGCGCGTGGCTTCCTTCTCTACACGCGGCTCTAATTCACCGGCGCGTGGCTTCCTTCTCTACACGCGGCTCTAATTCACCGGCGCGTGGCTTCCTTCTCTACACACGGTTCTAATTCACCGGCGCGTGGCTTCCTTCTCTACACACGGCTGTATTCACCGGCGCGTGGCTTCCTTCTCTACACACAGCTCTAATTCACCGGCGCGTGGCTACCTTCTCTACACACGGCTCTAATTTCCCGGCGCGTGGCTTCCTTTTCTACACACGGCTGTATTCACCGGCGCTTGGCTTCCTTCTCTACACACGGCTCTAATTCATCGGCGTGTGGCTTCCTTCTCTACACATGGCTCTAATTCACCGGCGCGTGGCTTCCTTCTCTACACACGGCTCTAATTCACCGGCGCGTGGCTTCCTTCTCTACACACGGCTCTAATTCACAGGCGCGTGGCTTCCTTCTCTACACACAACTCTAATTCACCGGCGCGTGGCTTCCTTCTCTACACGCGGCTCTAATTCACCTGTGCGTTGCTTCCTTCTCCACACACGGCTCTAATTCACCGGCGCGTGGCTTCCTTCTCTATACACAGCTCTAATTCACCGGCGCGTGGCTTCCTTCTCTACACACGGCTCTAATTCACCGGTGCGTGGCTTCCTTCTCCACATACGGCTCTAATTCACTGGCGCGTGGCTTCCTTCTCCACACACGGCTCTAATTCACCGGCGCGTGGCTTCCTTCTCTACACACGGCTCTAATTCACCGGCGCGTGGCTTCCTTCTCTACACACGGCTCTAATTCACCGGCGCGTGGCTTCCTTCTCTACACACGGCTCTAATTCACCGGCGCGTGGCTTCCTTCTCTACACACGGCTCTAATTCACCGGCGCGTGGCTTCCTTCTCTACACACGGCTCTAATTCACCGGCGCGTGGCTTCCTTCTCTACACACGGCTCTAATTCACCGGCGCGTGGCTTCCTTCTCTACACACGGCTCTAATTCACCGGCGCGTGGCTTCCTTCTCTACACACGGCTCTAATTCACCGGCGCGTGGCTTCCTTCTCTACACACGGCTCTAATTCACCGGCGCGTGGCTTCCTTCTCTACACACGGCTCTAATTCACCGGCGCGTGGCTTCCTTCTCTACACACGGCTGTAATTCACCGGCGCGTGGGCTCCTCCTCTGTGTTGTTAACAACTGCAGCGCTATGTATTAAATTCAACACCCTCCTCTAAGTCAGTGTCGGTATGCAGTCAATTACCCTTGCACCCCATAAACTCTCTCCCCAACATTAATATATATAACTCCATATACATGCATTTCATTAGCATATACATAATGTACATATCATTATATACACTTATACATATATCAATATATAATCCCCTTTCTGTATTTACAAATTTATACAGTAGCTCGATATTAGGCTACAACAGGGTGTGAAGGTTGACAAGTTTTCTAGGTCGACATGGTCTAGGTCAACATGAGTTTTTCACGTTTTATTGCAGTCATTTTCGCCGTACAGTAACAGGGAAGCCCAAATAGTGTACCGTGACCCCTCGCATAGCTCGCCTCACTCGCCATGCTTCAGGCTAGGTGCCTCGCTCCACTACCGCTGTGCTCGCCACAGGTTACTATTCCCAATCCTAGTCCACGTGGATCGTTAAGTATGAAAAAGGTAAAAGAAAGATTTTTTTTTTTTTTAAAACTCATGTCGACCTTTTCATACATCCCAACTGTCCCGATTTTTGTGGGACGTTCCCAATTTTTTGGGTCTGTCCTGCTGTCCCTATCGCGGGCTCCAGTGTTGGGAGGATCCCTGTCACTCGCTGCTCTGCTCACTTCATGCAAAGCAACACCCCCTTTTCAACAGGCCACGCCCCCTTTTGAAGCCATCACACAAGTACAAACAGAAAAATAAAAACACAAACATAAAAAGTCCTAGCACTTGTAATGCTCTATCATCACTCCTCTGTAGTGGTTTGCAGCCACACACATGCCATGCTCTCTGGCACAGTCAATGTCCATAGTCCCTGGGGCTGCAATCTGATCCCTGCTCACTGGTCCCTAATCGGCATCAATGCAGTGCATTGTGGGTGTAAAAGGAACAAATTGTCCTAGTTTCTTGCGGACACTGGAAGGTACGCTTTTTCTCCACTCCAAGGACAAGGTATCCCTCAAAGGGACAGTGCAACAACTGAGTGGTCCAGCAAAAAGTATCGTATTCGGACTTTCCTTATCTCATATCTCGCTGGACAGCTTGGCGCCATTCCTCCGGAATGCAATATGGACGCTGCTCAACTGCTTTTTTCAATTGTCTCGCTGACCATGTATCTATCAATGGAACAGTGGAAGGTCCAGGTGAACCAAAAAGGTACTTAGAGGTTCTTGCCCCCCAAAAAAGTAGTCTGGCAGTGCTTTTCCATTCTTCTCCCTTTTACGAGGTAGGGCCTTGAAGACTTTCCCTAGTTTTGTCTGTGTGGTTCCTCTAAGAGCTCACAAAATCCTGGGAAATTGCATCCCAATATGAGAGGACAGGGGAGCTTGGGACCAACAATGGCTACCACCTCATAAGTGTTCCCTTTTATGGTGAGGTTCACACGCACCCGAGAGAACTCTGGCACCTTTTCCACTGGCCTGGGCAGGACAACATCTGAGATCAGGGTCAGCTCTCTCCCTGGGGTCAGTTTAATCCAGGGATAGTTTGTTGACAATTCCCTGACTTGTCAATATCGTGCTCATCGTGGGAATTTGTTTGGCGGGAGTTTCCAGTTTTGTCAGGTATTCAATTCGGGGCGTATTCGCCGACATTAATATGCATGTCGGGGACTGGCGGGGCAAAGAGTTATTTTCCTGCCTAAAATTTCTGGCGGCGATGGAGAGTCTATATAGCAGGAGTTTGCAAGAAGAAGACACTGCCATTTTGCCTAGCATCTGTGAGGAGTGCTTTGGCGTGGTCTGAGCACTGGCGGCACAAGGGAGAGTCTGTCAGAGTGGAGGAGCACACGCAGGACACTAGGATTTTCTTTAGTAAGTATTTAACTGAAAATGTTTTTTTTTAGAAACAACTTTTATTATTTCACAAGTGATGCATGACATTATCACACAGCAAAAACATGGTAATTACATACACAAGCCTGGGTCGTACCTCCCAGAATCAATGTACTCAAAAGTGGAGAGGAAAAAATCAATATAGAGAATTGGTAGCAATTCCAGCATTAAACTATATACTTCCTAGAGAACAAACAGAACCATCAAAAAGGGATATACATCCTTGTAATACAACCGAACAATCAAATAATAACTGAGGGAAGGGAAGAGCTAGGGAAAGAGGGATAGGGAACCATTAGCGGAGGTGAAGAGTAGAAGCTGCCAAATGTTTTATCTATTGTCTCAGGATCAGGGCCCTCATTCCGAGCTGATCGCTAGCTGCCGTTGTTCGCTGAGTAGCGATCATTTAAAAAAACGGCAAATCTGCGTATGCACCGCAATGCACACTCGCGGCGTACGGGTACAAAGAGCATCGTGGTTTTGCACAGGTTCTAGCGACGCTTTCAGTCGCACTGGCGGACGCAAGGAGATTGACAGGAAGTGGGAGGTTCTGGGTGTCAACTGACTGTTTTCTGGGAGTGTTTGGAAAAACGCAGGTGTGGCCGGGCGTTTGCTGGGCGGGTATCTGACGTCATTACCGTGTCATTAGTCGCAGCAATCATCGCACAGAATAAGTAACTACAGGACTGGTCTTGTTTTGCACAAAATGTGTTTGCAGCCGTTCTGCTGCTCAGGCGTCCGCACTCTTTCAAAGTGAAAATACACCCCTCCATGGGTGGCGACTATGGCCCTCATTCCGAGTTGATCGGTCGCAAGGCGATTTTAGCAGAGTTCCTCACGCTAAGCCGCCGCCTACTGGGAGTGAATCTTAGCATCTTAAACTTGCGACCGAAGTATTCGTAATATTGCGATAACAAACTACTTAGCAGTTTCAGAGTAGCTTCAGACTTACTCGGCATCTGCGATCAGTTCAGTGCTTGTCGTTCCTGGTTTGACGTCATAAACACACCCAGCGTTCGCCCAGACACTCCCCCGTTTCTCCGGCCACTCCTGCGTTTTTTCCAGAAACGGTAGCGTTTTCATCCACACGCCCATAAAACGCCGTGTTTCCGCCCAGTAACACCCATTTCCTGTCAATCACACTACGATCGCCGGAGCGAAGAAAAAGCCGTGAGTAAAAATCCTTTCTTCATAGCAAAATTACTTGGCGCAGTCGCAGTGCGAACATTGCGCATGCGCACTAAGCGGATTTTCATTGCGATGCGATGAAAAAGAACGAGCGAACGACTCGGAATGAGGGCCTATGTGTTTGCACGGCTGCTAAAAAATAGCTAGCGAGCGATCAACTCGGGGTGAATGCCCATATCTCTGCTGTCTCACAGTGACTAAAGAGAAATCACGTCTTCACCCTTTTTCTTTTTTCTTTAGAGAGACGTCTCGAACAAAGACAGGAAAGTGAAAACAGCCGGAAGAACAAACAATGGTTATTTTAACAAAGCAGAATCTAATTGCCGATATAAATACCATGTGGTGGTTTCAAACCTCATATATAAAAATGAAAAATTGTCCTTCTGTCCTTCTGTCTTTCTATACAAATCCACAGTTTACAAGTGAAGATCGTAAAATGTTATATACAAGCGTATTAAACCATGGCGGAGGCAACTAAAACAATTTGAAATCCCTACCACCCTGAGGGGGGCAGACAGCAGCACAGAGTATGTCAGCAGACAGCAAAACTGTGAAAGGTCTGGAGCAATTTACAACAAACTTGGGGGGTCATTCCGAGTTGATCGCTCGTTGTTGTTTTTTTCGCAATGGAGCGATCAATGTAAATTTGCTATGCAGTTAGGACTTTTACTCACGGCTTTTTCATCGTTCTGGTGATTGTAATGTGATTGACAGGAAGTGGGTGTTTCTGGGCGGAAACTGGCCGTTTTATGGGTGGGTGCGGAAAAACGCTACCGTTTCTGGGAAAAACGCGGGAGTGGCTGGAGAAACGGGGGAGTGGCTGGGCGAACGCTGGGTGTGTTTGTGACGTCAAACCAGGAACGACAAGCACTGAACTGATCGCAGATGCCGAGTAAGTCTGGAGCTACTCAGAAACTGCTAAGAAGTGTGTAATCGCAATTTTGAGAATCTTTCGTTCGCAATTTTAAGAAGCTAAGATTTACTCCCAGAGGGCGGTGGCTTAGCGTGTGCAATGCTGCTAAAAGCAGCTTGCGAGCGAACAACTCGGAATGAGGGCCTTGGTACACATCTGACTTACAATCTGAGAACAAACTCTGTGGGGGTTAGACACCCTAGCACCCTGAGGAGTGGGACAGCAGCACAGAGTATTTCAGGAGACAGCATAACTCCAGAATGGCTAGACCAATTTACAACAAACTTGGTACACATATGACTTACAAGCTGGTAACAAACACTGTTTGACACCCCTAGCACCCCCTAAGGGTGAGGCAGCAGCACAGAGTTTTTCAGCAGACAGCAAAACTCTAGAATTCCTGGAGCAATTTACACCAAACTTGCTACACATATGACTTACACTCTGGGAACAAACACTGTGGGGGTAACACACCTCTAGCACCCCTAGGGGTGGGCCAGCAGCACAGAGTATATCAGGATATGCATGATATGTCAGTGATGACAGGGCTGCATGTGACAGGGCCAGTGACATGATGTGAGGAGGGGAATGGAGGTAGCACAAACCCACACACTGAGAGTTATATAGTGGAAGTAGCACGGTACCCCAGCAGCACAGAGTATATCAGGAGATACATAATGTGCTGTGCTATATAAGAAACTGTAAATAAATTGATAATTTCACAGGGGCACTGACATGATGTGAGGAGGGGAATGGAGGCAGCAGGAAGCCACAGGCTGAGAGTTGTATAGTGGGAAGAGCAGGGTCCCTTGGGGGACCAGAAAGGGGTCCGGCCACTACTCAAAGTGCGTCTGGGAAGCAAGATATGCCTATATACTAGATCTCCAACCAACGTAAATTAACAAACAACTATCATTCTCCTTTACCATCCTCATCCCGTAGCGAAGCACGGGTATTCAGCTATCTACAATGTTATTTATACTGTGTGTTTCATATTTACATTTATTTTTGTAAACAGACATTCTTAAAATCCCGGGTAACGCCGGGTACTCCAGCTAGTAATTTATAAATCCTAGATTGTGACTCAGTCTAGAGATGTAATAAACAGATTCATTTAATTTTTGCACTCCTTTTTCAGTATCAGGTAAATTGCCTAACAAAATACAATAATTGTAATAAAGTTTTCATCATGCCTAGGAAAGGAGGAGTTTCACAACCCAGTTTTGCATAATTGCTTTATTAGCTATGGTAACGATGACTGTCAGCACTGGAATGATAGATTTCTTATAGATACCCAGGTTCCAGTAATCAAAGTTAGCACATAACATTACCAATGGGTCTAAAGATAAGTAAAGGGAAAATAAATTATTAATGAAGCCCAGGACCTTCCCCCAAAATGTACGAATCTTCCCACATTCCCATAAATTATAGAATAAAGTCGCATTGACTTAATGACATTTAGGACATTGGACAGATTCCTCTGCCACCATGTGTTTATGTTGATCTTGAGAAATGTAAATACTATAGGGTATATTTACTAAAATTCGTATTTTTCAGAAGGAGGTTAAAGTTCAAACACGAATGACATTGAATGTGTAAAATTGCAACTTTTTGAATTACTACTAATTTACTATGCTGTCGTATTCTGCTTTTTCATGTTTTCCTATGTCAATGTCATTCGTATTTTTTGGCAGTGTTTTCCGGTAGTGAATAGTACACTGCCGACGTTAACACAATGAATCTCGGCCGGATCTGTGAGATCCATGCAGGGCTTCATTGTGCTCCTTTCGTAAAAAAAATAATGGTTAAAAATCCCCCCCAAAAAATGCGTGGGGTCTTTGAGCCGGTCCTGGTTGACAAAATCTGGGGAAAAAAATGACAGGGGTTCCCCCATATTTCATCAACCAGCACCGGGCTCTGCGCCTGGTCCTGGTTAAAAAAATGCGGGGGACAAAAAGCGTAGGGGTCCCCCATATTTTTTAAACCAGCACCGGGCTCCACTAGCCAGGTACATAATGCCACAGCCGAGGGACACTTTTATTGTGGTCCCGGCGGCCCTGGCATTACACACCCAACTAGTCACCCCTGGCCGGGGTACCCTGGAGGAGTGGGAACCCCTTAAATCAAGGGGTCCCCCCCTCCAGCCACCCAAGGGCAAGGGGTAAAGCCCGAGGCTGTCCCCCCCCATCCAAGGGCGGCGGATGGGGGCAGATAGCCTTTTGAAAAAATGAGAATATTATTTTTAGTAGCAGTACTACAAGTCCCAGCAAGCCTACCCCGCAAGCTGGTATTTGGAGAACCACAAGTACCAGCATGCGGTGGAAAACCGGGCCCGCTGGTACCTATAGTACTACTACTAAAAAAATACCCCCCAAAAAACAGGAGACACACACCGTGACAGTATAAGTTTATTACATACATGCACACCTACATACACACATACTTACCTATGTTCACACGAGGCTCGGTCCTCTTCTCCATGTAGAATCCTAGGGGTACCTGTGAAAAAATATATACTCACATAATCCAGTGTATCCTGTAGTGTCAGGCTGCACACGGTGCTCCATTGTATCCAATGGTGGGAACTTTGCGGTCAGCGGTGAAGTTACTTTCGGTCAACCGCTGACCGCAAAGTTCCCACCATTGGATACAATGGAGCGCATAGGCGCTACATTGTATCTCTGCCGTGTGCAGCCTCACGGGCACTACAGAAGCACACAGCCAATCAGGAGAGTGCCACGACGTGGCGCTCCCTGATTGGCTGAAGGGACCCTTTTTGACAGGAGTCAGGGGGGTCCTGGAAGTCGGGGGAAAGGGGTTCCCATGTGTAAACATGGGACCCCTTTCAGTGCATGGTCGGGTTTCCGGTTTTGTTTTGCCAAGTACGTGGATTATACAAAGAACAGAGGATACACTGGATTATGTGAGTATCATTTTTTTCACAGGTAACCCAAGGATTCTACATGGAGAAGAGGACCGAGCCTCGTGTAAACATAGTGGCGCTCCCTGATTGGCTGAAGGGACCCTTTTTGACAGGAGTCAGGGGGGTCCTGGAAGTCGGGGGAAAGGGGTTCCCATGTGTAAACATGGGACCCCTTTCAGTGCATGGTCGGGTTTCCGGTTTTGTTTTGCCAAGTACGTGGATTATACAAAGAACAGAGGATACACTGGATTATGTGAGTATCATTTTTTCACAGGTACCCCAAGGATTCTACATGGAGAAGAGGACCGAGCCTCGTGTAAACATAGGTAAGTATGTATGTATGAAGGTGGGTTCCGGTATGAATGATCGACATTGACCTGGTCGATATGGACACATGGTGGACACATGAAAATGGGCGACACATGAAAGGTTGATACATGAAAAGGTCGACATGAGTTTTTTTACTTTTTTTGGTGTTGTTTTTTCCGTAAAGTGACTGGGAACCCCATTTAGTGCACCGCATACCCTCGCATGGCTCGCTTCCCTCACCATGCTTCGGGCATGGTGCCTTCGCTCTGCTACCGCTTCGCTCGGCACAGATTACCGTTCCAATCGTAGTCCACGTGGATTGTAAAGTATGGAAAAGTTCCCCAAAAGAAAAAAAGTTAAAGAACTAATGTCGACCTTTTCATGTGTCGACCATGTGTCCATGTCGACAATGTCAATGTCGACCAATAGTGGTCAACCTAATGACTGTCGACCATAACATGGTCGACCATCTGAACGGATACCATGAAGGTGTGCATGTATGTAATAAACTTTTACTGTCACGGTGTGTGTGTCCTGTTTTTTTGGGGGGGTATTTTTTTAGTAGTAGTACTACAGGTACCAGCGGGCCCGGTTTTCCACCGCATGCTGGTACTTATGGTTCTCCAAGTACCAGCTTGCGGGGAGGCTTGCTGGGACTTGTAGTACTGCTACTAAAAACAATATTCTCTTTTTTTTAAAGGCTATCAGCCCCCCATCCGCCGCCCTTGGATGGGGGGGACAGCCTCGGGCTTCACCCCTGGCCCTTGGGTGGCTGGAGGGGGGGACCCCTTGAGTTAAGGGGTTCCCACTCCTCCAGGGTACCCCAGCCAGGGATGACTAGTTGGGTATGTAATGCCAGTGCCGGCGGGACCACAATAAAAGTGTCCCCCGGCTGTGGCATTATGTACCTGGCTAGTGGAGCCCGGTGCTGGTTTAAAAAATATGGGGGACCCCTACGCTTTTTGTCCCCTGTATTTTATGAACCAGGACCAGGCACAGAGCCCGGTGCTGGTTGATGAAATATGGGGGAACCCCTGTAATTTTTCCCCCAGATTTTGTCAACCAGGACCGGTTCAAAGAGCCCGAGGCTGGTTTTGCTTAGGAGGGGGGACACCACGCATTTTTTAAAAACATTTAACACTTTCCCACCCCTTACCAATGATAAACATGCACGGATCTCACGAATCCGTGCATGCCTATCAGAACACGGTAAAAAAAAGCAGGTCTATTTGAAAATTGCTTTTTTTTTCGATTTGTATTTATTCACGGCAGTGTTTGGCTATTGCCGGCAGTGTTTGTAAAATACAAATTTTAGTAAATTACCGAGTTCTATCAAATAACAGGCGTATTTGACCGATGGTGTATTCATTCGTATTTTTTTTCTTTGACTTCAAAAAAAATCTGAATGCCCTCATCACTGCCGAGATTTGTGTTTAGTAAATGACCGAGATGACACTTTGAAGGAAAAACACCAAATCGGTCAAAATCAGTAGCTTAGTAAATATACCCCTATGTATCACTTTGAAATGAGTTTCTTGTAAAGATGAAGAGGACAATAAACGTAGAGTATTATCAAAGTATTTAAATATTAATATTTCCAACCTTGAACTGTAGCTTTCCAGTCAGTATTGAGGTAAGGGGTTGGTAAGGTATTAAACCATGGGTACGTAATAATGAATGGAACGTGTCTAAGGGGGTCCTTCCGAGTTGATCGCTCGTTATGGATTTTTGCTGCGCAGCGATCAGATAAAAAAACAGCAAACCCGTGCATGTGCACGCGACGCAATGTGCATGCACGTCATATGGGTACAAAGAGCGTTGTTCCTGTGCAATAAATCCTAGCAAAGAATCCATTCGCACGTCTGATCGCAAGGAGATGGACAGAAAGAGGGTGTTTATGGGTGTCAGCTGACCGTTTTCTGGGAGCGGTAGGGAAAACGCAGGCATGTCCGGGTGTTTGCAGGGCGGGTGAGTGACGTCAATTCCGGCCCCAAAAAGACTGAAGTGATCGCAAATGCTGAGTAAGTCCAGAGCTACTCAGTAACTGCACAAAATGTTTTTGCAGAGCGCGGCTGCACATGCGATCGCACACTTGCAAAGCGAAAATACACTCCCCTGTGGGCGGTGACAATGCGTTTGCACGGCTGCTAAAAGTAGCTAGCGAGCAATCAACTTGGAATGACCCCCTAAATCTCTTGACTCCGGCAATGGTTTGGGAATGTTAGAAACAAAATGCCCGGCTTGTAAATACATTAAAAAATGATTGTTTGGAACATGAAACTTCTCTTTAAGATCTTGAAAGGAGAGCAATCAGCCACCTGCTTCAAAAATAGAGATGAGCGCCTGAAATTTTTCGGGTTTTGTGTTTTGGTTTTGGGTTCGGTTCCGCGGCCGTGTTTTGGGTTCGAACGCGTTTTGGCAAAACCTCACCGAATTATTTTTGTCGGATTCGGGTGTGTTTTGGATTCGGGTGTTTTTTTCCAAAAACACTAAAAAACAGCTTAAATCATAGAATTTGGGGGTCATTTTGATCCCAAAGTATTATTAACCTCAAAAACCATAATTTACACTCATTTTCAGTCTATTCTGAATACCTCACACCTCACAATATTATTTTTAGTCCTAAAATTTGCACCGAGGTCGCTGTGTGAGTAAGATAAGCGACCCTAGTGGCCGACACAAACACCGGGCCCATCTAGGAGTGGCACTGCAGTGTCACGCAGGATGTCCCTTCCAAAAAACCCTCCCCAAACAGCACATGACGCAAAGAAAAAAAGAGGCGCAATGAGGTAGCTGTGTGAGTAAGATTAGCGACCCTAGTGGCCGACACAAACACCGGGCCCATCTAGGAGTGGCACTGCAGTGTCACGCAGGATGGCCCTTCCAAAAAACCCTCCCCAAACAGCACATGACGCAAAGAAAAAAAGAGGCGCAATGAGGTAGCTGACTGTGTGAGTAAGATTAGCGACCCTAGTGGCCGACACAAACACCGGGCCCATCTAGGAGTGGCACTGCAGTGTCACGCAGGATGGCCCTTCCAAAAAACCCTCCCCAAACAGCACATGACGCAAAGAAAAAAAGAGGCGCAATGAGGTAGCTGACTGTGTGAGTAAGATTAGCGACCCTAGTGGCCGACACAAACACCGGGCCCATCTAGGAGTGGCACTGCAGTGTCACGCAGGATGTCCCTTCCAAAAAACCCTCCCCAAACAGCACATGACGCAAAGAAAAAAAGAGGCGCAATGAGGTAGCTGTGTGAGTAAGATTAGCGACCCTAGTGGCCGACACAAACACCGGGCACATCTAGGAGTGGCACTGCAGTGTCACGCAGGATGTCCCTTCCAAAAAACCCTCCCCAAACAGCACATGACGCAAAGAAAAAAAGAGGCGCAATGAGGTAGCTGTGTGAGTAAGATTAGCGACCCTAGTGGCCGACACAAACACCGGGCCCATCTAGGAGTGGCACTGCAGTGTCACGCAGGATGTCCCTTCCAAAAAACCCTCCCCAATCAGCACATGATGCAAAGAAAAAGAAAAGAAAAAAGAGGTGCAAGATGGAATTATCCTTGGGCCCTCCCACCCACCCTTATGTTGTATAAACAAAACAGGACATGCACACTTTAACCAACCCATCATTTCAGTGACAGGGTCTGCCACACGACTGTGACTGATATGACGGGTTGGTTTGGACCCCCCCCAAAAAAGAAGCAATTAATCTCTCCTTGCACAAACTGGCTCTACAGAGGCAAGATGTCCACCTCATCTTCACCCTCCGATATATCACCGTGTACATCCCCCTCCTCACAGATTATCAATTCGTCCCCACTGGAATCCACCATCTCAGCTCCCTGTGTACTTTGTGGAGGCAATTGCTGCTGGTCAATGTCTCCGCGGAGGAATTGATTATAATTCATTTTAATGAACATCATCTTCTCCACATTTTCTGGATGTAACCTCGTACGCCGATTGCTGACAAGGTGAGCGGCGGCACTAAACACTCTTTCGGAGTACACACTTGTGGGAGGGCAACTTAGGTAGAATAAAGCCAGTTTGTGCAAGGGCCTCCAAATTGCCTCTTTTTCCTGCCAGTATAAGTACGGACTGTGTGACGTGCCTACTTGGATGCGGTCACTCATATAATCCTCCACCATTCTATCAATGTTGAGAGAATCATATGCAGTGACAGTAGACGACATGTCCGTAATCGTTGTCAGGTCCTTCAGTCCGGACCAGATGTCAGCATCAGCAGTCGCTCCAGACTGCCCTGCATCACCGCCAGCGGGTGGGCTCGGAATTCTGAGCCTTTTCCTCGCACCCCCAGTTGCGGGAGAATGTGAAGGAGGAGATGTTGACAGGTCGCGTTCCGCTTGACTTGACAATTTTGTCACCAGCAGGTCTTTCAACCCCAGCAGACCTGTGTCTGCCGGAAAGAGAGATCCAAGGTAGGCTTTAAATCTAGGATCGAGCACGGTGGCCAAAATGTAGTGCTCTGATTTCAACAGATTGACCACCCGTGAATCCTTGTTAAGCGAATTAAGGGCTGCATCCACAAGTCCCACATGCCTAGCGGAATCGCTCCGTGTTAGCTCCTCCTTCAATGCCTCCAGCTTCTTCTGCAAAAGCCTGATGAGGGGAATGACCTGACTCAGGCTGGCAGTGTCTGAACTGACTTCACGTGTGGCAAGTTCAAAGGGCATCAGAACCTTGCACAACGTTGAAATCATTCTCCACTGCACTTGAGACAGGTGCATTTCACCTACTATATCGTGCTCAATTGTATAGGCTTGAATGGCCTTTTGCTGCTCCTCCAACCTCTGAAGCATATAGAGGGTTGAATTCCACCTCGTTACCACTTCTTGCTTCAGATGATGGCAGGGCAGGTTCAGTAGTTTTTGGTGGTGCTCCAGTTTTCTGTACGTGGTGCCTGTACGCCGAAAGTGTCCCGCAATTCTTCTGGCCACCGACAGCATCTCTTGCACGCCCCTGTCGTTTTTAAAAAAATTCTGCACCACCAAATTCAAGGTATGTGCAAAACATGGGACGTGCTGGAATTGGCCCAGATTTAATGCACACACAATATTGCTGGCGTTGTCCGATGCCACAAATCCACAGGAGAGTCCAATTGGGGTAAGCCATTCCGCGATGATCTTCCTCAGTTGCCGTAAGAGGTTTTCAGCTGTGTGCGTATTCTGGAAAGCGGTGATACAAAGCGTAGCCTGCCTAGGAAAGAGTTGGCGTTTGCGAGATGCTGCTACTGGTGCCGCCGCTGCTGTTCTTGCGGCGGGAGTCCATACATCTACCCAGTGGGCTGTCACAGTCATATAGTCCTGACCCTGCCCTGCTCCACTTGTCCACATGTCCGTGGTTAAGTGGACATTGGGTACAGCTGCATTTTTTAGGACACTGGTGACTCTTTTTCTGAGGTCTGTGTACATTTTCGGTATCGCCTGCCTAGAGAAATGGAACCTAGATGGTATTTGGTACCGGGGACACAGTACCTCCAACAAGTCTCTAGTTGGCTCTGCAGTAATGATGGATACCGGAACCACGTTTCTCACCACCCAGGATGCCAAGGCCTCAGTTATCCGCTTTGCAGTAGGATGACTGCTGTGATATTTCATCTTCCTCGCAAAGGACTGTTGAACAGTCAATTGCTTACTGGAAGTAGTGCAAGTGGGCTTACGACTTCCCCTCTGGGATGACCATCGACTCCCAGCGGCAACAACAGCAGCGCCAGCAGCAGTAGGCGTTACACGCAAGGATGCATCGGAGGAATCCCAGGCAGGAGAGGACTCGTCAGACTTGCCAGTGACATGGCCTGCAGGACTATTGGCATTCCTGGGGAAGGAGGAAATTGACACTGAGGGAGTTGGTGGGGTGGTTTGCGTGAGCTTGGTTACAAGAGGAAGGGATTTACTGGTCAGTGGACTGCTTCCGCTGTCACCCAAAGTTTTTGAACTTGTCACTGACTTACTATGAATGCGCTGCAGGTGACGTATAAGGGAGGATGTTCCGAGGTGGTTAACGTCCTTACCCCTACTTATTACAGCTTGACAAAGGGAACACACGGCTTGACACCTGTTGTCCGCATTTCTGGTGAAATACCTCCACACCGAAGAGCTGATTTTTTTGGTATTTTCACCTGGCATGTCAACGGCCATATTCCTCCCACGGACAACAGGTGTCTCCCCGGGTGCCTGACTTAAACAAACCACCTCACCATCAGAATCCTCCTGGTCAATTTCCTCCCCAGCGCCAGCAACACCCATATCCTCCTCATCCTGGTGTACTTCAACACTGACATCTTCAATCTGACTATCAGGAACTGGACTGCGGGTGCTCCTTCCAGCACTTGCAGGGGGCGTGCAAATGGTGGAAGGCGCATGCTCTTCACGTCCAGTGTTGGGAAGGTCAGGCATCGCAACCGACACAATTGGACTCTCCTTGTGGATTTGGGATTTCAAAGAACGCACAGTTCTTTGCGGTGCTTTTGCCAGCTTGAGTCTTTTCAGTTTTCTAGCGAGAGGCTGAGTGCTTCCATCCTCATGTGAAGCTGAACCACTAGCCATGAACATAGGCCAGGGCCTCAGCCGTTCCTTGCCACTCCGTGTGGTAAATGGCATATTGGCAAGTTTACGCTTCTCCTCCGACAATTTTATTTTAGGTTTTGGAGTCCTTTTTTTTCTGATATTTGGTGTTTTGGATTTGACATGCTCTGTACTATGACATTGGGCATCGGCCTTGGCAGACGACGTTGCTGGCATTTCATCGTCTCGGCCATGACTAGTGGCAGCAGCTTCAGCACGAGGTGGAAGTGGATCTTGATCTTTCCCTAATTTTGGAACCTCAACTTTTTTGTTCTCCATATTTTATAGGCAGAACTAAAAGGCACCTCAGGTAAACAATGGAGATGGATGGATTGGATACTAGTATACAATTATGGACGGACTGCCACGGTTAGGTGGTATAAAAAAACCACGGTTAGGTGGTATATAATACAATTATGGATGGACGGACTGCCTGCCGAGTGCCGACACAGAGGTAGCCACAGCCGTGAACTACCGCACTGTACACTGGTTGATAAAGAGATAGTAGTATACTCGTAACAACTAGTATGACGACGGTATAAAGAATGAAAAAAAAACCACGGTTAGGTGGTATATAATACAATTATGGTTGGACGGACTGCCTGCCGAGTGCCGACACAGAGGTAGCCACAGCCGTGAACTACCGCACTGTACACTGGTTGATAAAGAGATAGTAGTATACTCGTAACAACTAGTATGACGACGGTATAAAGAATGAAAAAAAAACCACGGTTAGGTGGTATATATTATAATACAATTATGGATGGACGGACTGCCTGCCGAGTGCCGACACAGAGGTAGCCACAGCCGTGAACTACCGCACTGTACACTGGTTGATAAAGAGATAGTAGTATACTCGTAACAACTAGTATGACGACGGTATAAAGAATGAAAAAAAAACCACGGTTAGGTGGTATATAATACAATTATGGTTGGACGGACTGCCTGCCGAGTGCCGACACAGAGGTAGCCACAGCCGTGAACTACCGCACTGTACACTGGTTGATAAAGAGATAGTAGTATACTCGTAACAACTAGTATGACGACGGTATAAAGAATGAAAAAAAAACCACGGTTAGGTGGTATATAATACAATTATGGTTGGACGGACTGCCTGCCGAGTGCCGACACAGAGGTAGCCACAGCCGTGAACTACCGCACTGTACACTGGTTGATAAAGAGATAGTAGTATACTCGTAACAACTAGTATGACGACGGTATAAAGAATGAAAAAAAAACCACGGTTAGGTGGTATATATTATAATACAATTATGGTTGGACGGACTGCCTGCCGAGTGCCGACACAGAGGTAGCCACAGCCGTGAACTACCGCACTGTACACTGGTTGATAAAGAGATAGTAGTATACTCGTAACAACTAGTATGACGACGGTATAAAGAATGAAAAAAAAACCACGGTTAGGTGGTATATATTATAATACAATTATGGATGGACGGACTGCCTGCCGAGTGCCGACACAGAGGTAGCCACAGCCGTGAACTACCGCACTGTACACTGGTTGATAAAGAGATAGTAGTATACTCGTAACAACTAGTATGACGACGGTATAAAGAATGAAAAAAAAACCACGGTTAGGTGGTATATAATACAATTATGGTTGGACGGACTGCCTGCCGAGTGCCGACACAGAGGTAGCCACAGCCGTGAACTACCGCACTGTACACTGGTTGATAAAGAGATAGTAGTATACTCGTAACAACTAGTATGACTATGACGACAGTATAAAGAAAGAAAAAAAAAACCACGGTTAGGTGGTATATAATACAATTATGGATGGACGGACTGCCTGCCGAGTGCCGACACAGAGGTAGCCACAGCCGTGAACTACCGCACTGTACTGTGTCTGCTGCTAATATAGACTGGTTGATAAAGAGATAGTATACAATACTACTAATATACTGGTGGTCAGGCACTGGTCACCACTAGTCACACTGGCAGTGGCACTCCTGCAGCAAAAGTGTGCACTGTTTAATTTTAATATAATATTATTTATCATGTACTCCTGGCTCCTGCTATAACAACCTGCAGTGCTCCCCAGTCTCCCCCACAATTATAAGCTTTATATACAATACATTGATGTGCAGCACACTGGGCTGAGCAGTGCACACAGACTGAGTCACTGTGTGACTGTGTATCGTTTTTTTCAGGCAGAGAACGGATATATTAAATAAAACAAACAACTGCACTGTCTCTGGTGGTCACTGGTCACTGTGGTCGTCAGTCACTAAACTCTGTCTGCACTCTCTTCTAATCTACAGTATCACAGCAATCTCTCTCTCTCTCTCTCTTCTAAATCTAATCTAAATGGAGAGGACGCCAGCCACGTCCTCTCCCTATCAATCTCAATGCACGTGTGAAAATGGCGGCGACGCGCGGCTCCTTATATAGAATCCGAGTCTCGCGAGAATCCGACAGCGTCATGATGACGTTCGGGCGCGCTCGGGTTAACCGAGCAAGGCGGGAAGATCCGAGTCGCTCGGACCCGTGAAAAAAAAAGTGAAGTTCGTGCGGGTTCGGATTCAAAGAAACCGAACCCGCTCATCTCTATTCAAAAACATCCCTGATAGAAATAATAAGAATTTACTCACCTGTAATTCTATTTCTCGTAGTCCGTAGTGGATGCTGGGAACTCCGTAAGGACCATGGGGAATAGACGGGCTCTGCAGGAGACTGAGCACTCTAAAAGAAAGATTAGGTACTATCTGGTGTACACTGGCTCCTCCCTCTATGCCCCTCCTCCAGACCTCAGTTAGGGAAACTGTGCCCAGAAGAGCTGACACAACAAGAAAAGGATTTGGAATCCAGGGTAAGACTCATACCAGCCACACCAATCACACTGTACAACTTGTGATAACCATACCCAGTTAACAGTATGAACAACAACCGAGCCTCATTTAACGGATGGCTCATAACATTAACCCTTTAGTTAAGCAATAACTATATACATGTATTGCAGAGAGTCCGCACTTGGGACGTGCGCCCAGCATCCACTACGGACTACGAGAAATAGAATTACCGGTGAGTAAATTCTTATTTTCTCCGACGTCCTAGTGGATGCTGGGAACTCCGTAAGGACCATGGGGATTATACAAAAGCTCCCAAACGGGCAGGAGAGTGCGGATGACTCTGCAGCACCGCATGAGCAAACTCAAGGTCCTCCTCAGCCAGTGTATCAAACTTGTAGAACTTAGCAAATGTGTTTGCCCCCGACCAAGTAGCAGCTCGGCAAAGCTCAGGGCCGTCTTAACAGCAGTGTAGGCCCCTGGGCACAGCAATGCACTGGGCCCCCTACCCACCCTCCAGCGGGAGGGGTGGGGGGTGCTATCAGCGGCAGCTTTGATGTGCTGCGGGCGGTAAAGGGTGTTCTATCTTCTGCTCAGCATG
This sequence comes from Pseudophryne corroboree, assembly GCF_028390025.1. Classification (NCBI taxonomy): domain Eukaryota; kingdom Metazoa; phylum Chordata; class Amphibia; order Anura; family Myobatrachidae; genus Pseudophryne; species Pseudophryne corroboree. Next base: position 48,664,945 of record NC_086449.1, on the reverse strand, counting down.
TAGGACCTGGAGCAGTAATTTCTGCTAATTACTCCTTTACTGCACAGAGGGGGCAGGAGGGAGAACACTAAACTGTAGAAGGTGGCATTACACTGAATGAGGGGCCCTGATATATGACTTCCAGGGTGGTAGGGGGTGTTTAATACATAGGGGAGGGGTGGATAGTGGAGTGTGCTTAATATTTTATCATTTTCTGGTGGGAGGGCAGCATGCTTGACTGCAGATATCTCCAGTTCCTGGAAATAGATTTCTTAGCTTTTAATGGGGTAAAAGACTAGAGAGTCCCACCATTCAGGTGGTACTGGGGACCTGGGGGTCAGAGTTAAGGAGCCAGAGTAATCCACCAATGAAAATATAAAACTGCATATTAGGTGTGTGGAGCTGGAGCAGGGTGCAGCTGCTGGAAGGCTGATATCTCTGGTTCTGGGCATAGTAGAGACAAGCTGCCAGTGTCCACCAAAAGGGGAGAGTCCCAGCTTTTGAAGTGTACTTTTAGAAAATCTCTATGTCAGACAGAACCCAAAATATCTTGCTGGGAAGAGCAATAAACAGGCTTGGATGGGGACCACTGCTTTGAAGTCGGATATCTCTGGTTCCCCAGGGCCGATTTTCAAAAACCTGGTATCCCTGGAAAGAGGGGACCCTCAGCTATCAGCCTAGGGCCCTTATACTCCTGGGGCCCTTGGGCAAGAGCCCATTAAGCCCATACATAAAGACGGCCCTGGCAAAGCTGTAACTCCGAGACCCCTCGGGCAGCCGCCCAAGAAGAGCTCACCTTCCTTGTGGAATGGGCTTTCACCGATTTTGGATGCGGCAATCCAGCCGCAGAGTGAACCAGCTGAATCGTGCTATAGATCCAGCGAGCAATAGTCTGCTTCGAAGCAGGAGCGCCAACCTTGTTGGCTGCATACAGAATACACAGCGAGTCAGACATTCTGACTCCCGTCGTTCTGGAAACATAAATTTTCAAAACCCGGACTACGTCCAGCAACTTGGAATCCTCCAAGTCCCCAGTAGCCGCAGGCACCACAATAGGCTGGTTCAAATGAAACGATGATAGCACCCTAGGGAGAAATTGGGGACGAGTCCTCAATTCTGCCCTGTCCATATGGAAGATCAGATAGGGGCCTTTACATGACAAAACCGCCAATTCTGACACACGCCTAGCCGAAGCTAAGGCCAATAGTATGACCACTTTTCACATGAGATATTTTAGCTCCACGGTCTTAAGTGGCTCAAACCAGTGGGATTTCAGGAAATCCAACACAACGTAAAGATCCCAAGGTGCCACCGGTGGCACAAAAAGGAGGCTGAATATTCAGCACCCCCGTAACAACGTCTGAACTTCAGGTAGTGAAGCCAGTTCTTTTTGAGAGAAAATGGATAGGGCCGAAACCTTGACCTTTATGGATCCTAATTTTAGGCCCATAGTCACTCCTGACTGTAGGAAGTGCAGGAATCGGCCTAGCTGGAATTCTTCTGTAGGGCCTTCCCGGCCTCACACCAAGCAACCTATTTTCGCCATATACAGTGAAAAAGTCTTGCTGTCACGTCTTTCCTAGCCTTTATCAGTGTAGGAATAACTGCATCCGGAATGACCTTTTCCGCTAGGATCCAGCGTTCAACCGCCATGCTGTCAAATGCAGGCGCGGTAAGTCTTGGAACAGACAGAGCCCCTGTTGCAACATGGATATCTGGTTTTCACCTGACTGCGCTCATCCCCTACAGTGGTAGTACTCGTGAAATGATTCCCAAATGCAGATGGATAATTGTCTAAAGATATGTTTTTACTATATATGCAGCAGAAATGATATTCAATACAATGTAACAATGCAGATGGTATATTGTAAAATTGATAATAACCACACTAAGCGTTCCACAGGGAGCGGCTAAATAGTTTAGTCCTATAGTCACTCAAATTGGTGATTATATTCTTTAAAGTGCTTGGCGTGTGTGTTCTTACACAGAGGCCAATGGGCTGGAAAAGAAATAATAAATAATAAATGGTGATGCAGTCTAGCGGTATTTCTTTAAAAATCTAGTGGATATTTTCCAGTGAAGTTTTCTCTCGTCCTGACCGGACTGAGTGAGCTTTTATTAGGAAATATCTTTGGTGAATAGATTCATATAGTTACAGAGGACGGCGTCCCGTACCTCTGTGTGTTGAAGTTAGGTGTTGGTGCACTACCGTTGCGGCCGTACTTGTAAGGTGTACAGGTGCGGGGGGCAGCGGGAACTATTCTGGCGGCTCCGGACAGACTCGTCCGTCGGCTCGTGCGCCCGCTCTGCCGGTTCGTCCCGTTAGGGATCTCTCCGTGAGCCTGCGCTACTCGCTGGGTTCGTCGTGTTCGCGTGGGCGGGAGCTCAGCCGCAGGATCTAAGCAGAGCCTGTGGCAGTGTTGCACCTCCCCACAACGGAGTACTCACCTGTATGGTCCTCCTGCTGCCCGTCCGTCTGTATTGCTTACCGATGTCTGCGCCGGGTCTCACAGCAATCTCCTGTTCTCCAATGGTGTGATGTCTCTTAATCGTTGCAACATGTCCTGTATGAGAGGCAGAAGCCATGGGTCCTCTGAGAGCATTTCTTGCAGCTCCGGGTACCGAGTCCTTCTTGGCCAATTCGGAGCAAAGAATATTGTTCTCACTCCTCCTTTTATTACAATTCTCAGCCCTTGGGTATGAGAGGAAGAGGAGGGAATACATAGACCGACTGGAACACCCACGGTGTTACTAGTGCGACCACAGCTATCACCTGAGGGTCTCTTGACCCGGCGTAAAACCTGTTTTAGTTTTTTATTGAGGTGGGACGCCATCTAGTCCACCTGAGGCAGTTCCCATCAATTTGCAAACTGCGTGAAGACTTCCTGATGAAGTCCCCACTTTCCCGGGTGGAGGTCGTGCCTGCTGAGGAAGTCTGCTTCCCAGTTGTCCACTCCCGGAATGAACACTGCTGACAGTGCACTTACGTGATTCTCCGCCCAGCGAAGAATTCTGGTGGCTTCTACCCTCGACACCCTGCTCCTTGTTCCACCTTGGCAGTTTACATAAACCCCTGCGGTCTGACTGGATGAGAACCGGTTGGTCGCGAAGCAGGATCTCCGCTTGACTTAGGGCGTTGTATATAGCCCTTAGTTCCAGGATATTGATGTGAAGGCAAGTCTGTTGACTTGACCACAGACCTTGGAAATGTCTTCCCTGTGTAACTGCCCCCCACCCTCGGAGACTTGCATCCGTGGTCACCAGGATCCAGTCCTGAATGCCGAATCTGCGACCCTCGAGAAAGTGAGCACTCTGCAGCCACCACAGGAGAGACACCCTGGCCCTGGGGGATAGGGTGATTAACCGATACATCTGAAGAGGTGATCCGGACCACTTGTCCAGTAAGTCCCATTGGAAGGTCCTCGCATGGAACCTTCCTAAGGGGATGGCCTCGTATGATGCCACCATCCGTCCCAGGACTCGAGTGCAGTGATGCACTGATACCTGTTTTGGTTTTAATAGATTCCTGACCAGTGTCATGAGCTCCTGAGCTCTCTCGAACGGGAGATAAGCCCCTTTCTGGTCTGTGTCTAGGATCGTGCCTAGGAGAGGCAGATGAGCTGTAGGAACCAACTGCGACTTTGGAATATATAGAATCCAGCCGTGTTGCCGTTACACTTCCAGAGAAAGTGATACGCTGTTCAGCAACTGCTCTCTTGATCTCGCTTTTATGAGGAGATCGTCCAAGTACGGGATAATAGTGACACCTTGCTTCCGCAGGAGCACAATCATATCCGCCATTATCTTGGTGAATATTCTCGGGGCCGTGGAGAGACCAAACGGCAACATCTGAAATTGGTAACGACAATCCCGTACCGCAATTCTGAGGTACGCCTAATGAGGTGGATAATTGGGGACATGAAGGTATGCATCCCTTATGCCCCGATTCACGATAAAGTCTCCCCTTTTTTTTTTTTAAATTGTGTAATTTTTATTGGAAATTTCATAAAGTTACACCCAGACATTAAAGAGGCATATGAATTGTAAGGCAAACATGAGGAATAATACAGGAGGGCATAAACAGTGTATAAATGACAAAATAAAGATTAGCCACCAAGCCATCGGACATGAGAAATGGAACAATAGCAGGATATAGTAAAAACAATGACATACAGAATACCCCAAATCAAACACTGATAACTTAATCGCCACCCGAAGGCGCCATTCGGGTGTACACATGAGAGAACCAAATTTATAATGGGGCATAGGTGAAATACCATAAATTAAAATATAAATAACTCACATCCATCAGAATATCAAAACAAAAAGCCTCACATTCCCCCACACCCCATATACCCTAACCTACAAACAAAACAAATACACAAAATAAAATAAAGACACCCAAAGCAAACCTCCCAAGAACCCCCCACCCTGTATAACCTAACCCCAACCTAGGCATACCTGGATCCCCATAAGAACCCCATCCCTAACTACACTACACCTAAATGCCTAACGTCCTCCCACCCCCCAACCCCATAACACAGGATAAGTATACTGTATAATTGACAGGGGCAGCTAAAATAAATGGTCATAAACTAAATGGAGCAGGTTACACCCGCAGAATAGTAAAGTAGTATGCAAATACTGAGGTAGCTGAGCTTAAAGACAGAATATAAATATAAATGGCTGTGGAGCTAAATCAAGCGACCACAAACTAATTATGGCAAGCTTCAAAATGGTAAAAAAAAAGTGCACACGTTCTTAGATACAAGGAGCTGGAAAACAGACATAATACTGATGTAACACTATATAAAGGGCCATACACCAGTTAGAACAAGATTCTCTCGGAAAGTAAGTGTTACACGCAAATATTTAGCTATAATGAGCACGAGGATAGCAGAACAACAAAACTGTAGCTACAGGATAAGCACACAATATACTGTAAATGAAAGGGGCAATTAAATAAAAGACCATAAACTAAATAGGACAGGTTATACCCATAGAATAGTAAAGTATAATGCAAATACCAAGATAACTGAGTCTAAAGAACAGACATAATATAAAGAGAAGTGGCTGCGGCATTAAAATAAATGACCACAACCTATATATGGGAAGTTGCTCCTGCAAAATAGTGAAAATGCACATACAGTAGGTTTAGCTATACTGAGCCGGAAAACAAACGAATGTCTATATAAGTGACAATAACACTAAATAAATGGCCTTAAACATTAGAGCACAATTCTCCTGGAAAATAATTAGTTGTATGCAAATATCTAGACTGAGCGCAAGAATAGCAGTATAACACAACTGGAACTATGAAAGGACATACAGACAATATGAAATTACGCAGTAGCTAACGAGAATCAGTATACAGAACAGAGCACAGTAAGGGTCTCAGCAGCCAGTGATATGGTTCCCAGTCCCAAGGTGAGCAAAATCAGTCCGGAGGATGAGTCCACCCTGCAACAACGTAATGCAGCCAAATGACAGTCCCTCGAGAGTGGGCAGAAGGATAAACTGTGCCATCAGCCGTCACACACATCTGTGTCAAAATAAACGTATAGGGACAAGTGGCAGCTGAAGAAAACCGGATTAGGGACAAAAACCTCCATCTGCGGGTTACACCGAACCACTGTTCCAAATAAATATTAGAGTGGAAAGCCATTCCCTGTCGCGGGCTGCCAGCATACTGGAGGATGTTATGTCGCCATTCTCCCTCTTCATCGTATAAGTGACTCTGTGTGACTGCAGATTGAATCTTCACGCAGGACCATGGAATCACCACTACAGAAACAGAGACCGCTGGCGGATCCACACGCGCCATCTCCAGCCGTAATTCACGGTGAATATGCGTAAGGTCATCCCTCAGCTCCTCCAGTCTATTAGTAATTCGTTGCTCGGAAGAACCCACAGCGGTAAGCACCTGCTGTAGTGTAATAGTAAGTGGTGCAGATAAAGTCTCATTAAGGCGCCCTGAGAGCTGCTGCACTGAATCAGGATAAAAGCACATAGAAGCAAAGCCATCCTGCTCGCAAGCTACAGAGTTGTGGTAGATTTCGCACATTATGACAAAGCTGGAGACAGGGCTCAGAAATCCACAGGATACTGCCACCAAAACCTCTGCAGAGCACACTGGGGAGGGGACCCTTGACCACCACCTGTTAAAGATACAATTTGTGAATTGCAGTTAACACTGGCTCCCTCTCTTGGGGGGAAGCCCGCAGGGCCGTCTGTGGGGGGCATCTTCTCACAGTCCAGCTTGTATCCCTGAGACACAATTTCTATTGCCCAGGGATCTAACAGGGAGTGAACCCACTTGTGGCTGAACTGATGAAGGCGTGCCCCCACCGGGCCTAGCTCCGCCTGTGGGGCCCCAGCGACATTGGTGGATTTTTGTAGAGGCCGGGGAGGACTTCTATTCCTGGGGACTAGCTGTGTTGTGCAGCTTCTTTCCTCTGTCCCCGGCTCTGACAAGAAAGGACGCACCTCAGACTTTCTTGTTTCTTTATTCGAAAGGCTGCATTTAATAATGTCGTGCTTTCTTAGGCTGTGCAGTAATATAAGGCAAAATATCAGAATTACCAGCTATAGCTGTGGAGACCAGGTCTGAGAACCCTTCTCCACACAATCCTCAGCCTTCCATATGCCTCTTAAGTCGGCATCATCTGTCCAATGCATATTCTACAGGACACGTCCAGCAGAGATCGACATAGCTTTGCTCTAGGACCCAGTATACTCATGTCTCTTTGGGCATGCTTTATAACTATATATCTATCACTTAAGACAGCATCTATAATATATTTATATTAGGGTCTCAATCTCTGCAGATAAGGTACTTGTCCACGCTGCCACAGCGCTATAAACCCATGCCGACACAATCGCCAGTCTGGGTAGTATACTAGAAAGTGCACGCTATCTGCAGGATCCCTGAGAATAGCAAGTGCTACCGTCTGTGCAAACAGGACACCCTAGGGGAAGATTCTCAACACATCCTGGCCCTAGTGGGGAAAGGATACAGCCTGAGAATTCTCTTGTGGGAAGCTGCCGTCTCTTGTCTGGAGATTCCCGCTCTTTTTCCTCATGAGAGGAGGGAAATTTACCTCAGCATTCTTCCCCTTAAACATGTGTACTCTCGTGTCAGGGACAGATGAGTCATCAGTGATATGCAAATCATGTTTGATTACAATAATCATATATTGAAAACCTTTTAGCCATCTTGGCTGTAACATTGCATTATCGTAGTCGACAGTGGAGTTAAACTCCGTGTCGATACCAGTGTTTGTTATTTTGGATAGTGAGCATTGTGAGACTCTGAAGGTCTCTGTGACATAGGGACAGACACAGGTAGATTTCCTGTCTGTTCCCTAACCTTTTGTGCAATGAATTCACCTTAGCACTTACACATATCCAAACAGGTGTCGGCGTTGTCGACGGAGACACCCTCTCACACACATATCCGCTCTATCACCTCCTTAGAGGAGCCTTTTACCTCAGACATGTCGACACATGCGTACCGACACACAACACACACAGGGGATGCTCTATTTGAGGACAGTTCCCCCACAAGGCCCTTTGGAGAGACAGAGAGAGAGTATGCCAGCACACACCCCAGCGCTATATAACCCAGGGATTACACTACAACTCAGTGTTTACCCAGTAGCTGCAGTATATAAAATTTTGCACCTAAATTTATGTGCCCCCCCCCCCCCCTCTCTTTTCACCCTTTGTGTACTAGGATACTGCAGGGTAGAGCCTGGGGAGCTTCCTTCCAGCGGAGCTGTGAAGAGAAAATGGCGCTGGTGTGCTGAGGAAGAAGGCCCCGCCCCCTCAGCAGCGGGCTTCTGTCCTGTTCCTGACTAAAAAATGGCGGGGGTTTTACACATATACAGTCACAGACTGTATTATGTGTATTTTTATGCCAAAGGTATTTTTATTGCTGCCCAGGGCGCCCCCCCCCCCAGCGCCCTGCACCCTACAGTGACCGGAGTGTGTGGTGTGCTGTGGGAGCAATGGCGCACAGCTGCGGTGCTGTGCTCTACCTTAATGAAGACAGGAGTCTTCTGCCGCCGATTTCATCGCTTCTCTTCTGTCTTCTGGCTCTGCAAGGGGGACGGCGGCGCGGCTCCGGGAACGGACGATCGAGGTCAGGCCCTGTGTTCGAACCCTCTGGAGCTAATGGTGTCCAGTAGCCTAAGAAGCACAAGCTAGCTGCAAGCAGGTAGGTTTGCTTCTCTCCCCTCAGTCCCACGTAGCAATGAGTCTGTTGCCAGCAGATCTCACTGAAAATAAAAAACCTAACAAATACTTTCTTTCTAGCAAGCTCAGGAGAGCCCACTAGGAGCACCCAGCTCTGGCTGGGCACAGATTCTAACTGAGGTCTGGAGGAGGGGCATAGAGGGAGGAGCCAATGCACACCAGATAGTACCTAATCTTTCTTTTAGAGTGCCCAGTCTCCTGCGGAGCCCGTCTATTCCCCATGGTCCTTACGGAGTTCCCAGCATCCACTAGGACGTCAGAGAAAATCCCTTTATACTTCTAAATCTGGAAAGTAAGATTCTCTAAACCCGGAATACATAGGGGATTTCCCCAGAATGTAGTAAAGTGAGAGCTTTGTGGATTGCGATAGAGTTTATGATGTATGGCTGACCAGGCTAAATATGTGCCTTTAAATAGAACATTTGTCATCATTCCTGGAGGAAGTTTAGAAATTGGAGTGTGTATTAATGCCGCAGGTGAGAAAGGGGAAAAAACTGTCAATTTAAACTCCAAATTTACATATCTACTGTAAGAAACCAATCTAATATATATCTCATATGGACAGGATTCCGTTAGTCTGGCACTCCCAACCCTCTTTGCGTCCACGGAAGGTGAAGTTTGACTAAAGAAACCCTAAATTTTTCCCCTTCCAGAGAAATTTAGAAAACAGTGAATGCCATAAAAGATGGTCCTTCTTAATATTACAGTGTACAGATGTAAATACAGCAGAACAGTATATACAGATGCAAACAAACGTGAAAAAGCCACAGTATAGTCCATTGACATTTGGAGTGTGAGCGTCCAACGTGTTACAGGTACAGTGTGGTCTATTGATGTTAGGGATATGTATTGATGTTAGGCATATGTTAGCGTCCAAATCCCGTACCCATTACGGCATAATCAAAAACAATGGGCTTATGCATCTGTCATTTGGTGACGTATTAGAGTGGTGAAGTGTGCGCTTCTCATGTTTAGAGTCCTGGATTTGATTCCCAAAGAGCAAATGCATGTTATTTTTTTCCTGACACATTAATAATTTTTTAATGTTTGTATCTATTGTGCTGTACTATACTTTCCATGCAATAGAAGTGTACAGGGCAAAGCTGCAGGAGAGTCACAATACTCTAGCTAAAATACACAGGGGCGATAGGTATAGTCGAGCTCTATACACATTACGATACACCGGACTCGATTGGATAGCAAGTTGACAAAATGGCTGCCGTCCGTGACCCCCTGCCTCGTGGCAGCCCTCACACATGCAGCGAGCGACTGCACAGGTTTTGCAGGCTACTGGGCAAAGCTGAAGGAGCGTCTGAACACCTTAGCTAAAATACATAGGAGCGATAGGGATAAGCGAGCTCTGCGCACATTACGATACACCACTGTGTATTTTAAATAGCGGAATGTGCCGCTCCTGCAGCTGTGTCTTGATTTATATAAAATCTGTGTGCACACTTCTATTGAATGTGAAGGTATATTACAATAGATTACAAAAAAACCTCATGTGCAAATGTAATATAAGCAGTGATCCTTTCCCATTGGTCTTTTTGTAGGGGACTTGGACACTCATTTTGGATGCTTCAGCAGATGAGAGAATGAATACTGTCTGCATAACACGGTATTTAGCCAACCCCATCCCACTTCCCCCTGCTCATTTCACAGACAGGGAGGTCAGGTTACAATAAATTGACAACACAGTACTAATGTAGACAGTAAGTAAATGAAGAGCTGATAAGAAGTGCTGACACAAGCTCTTGCATCCCTTCTCATACAGTACAGCACAGATTCTCTAACGTCAGTGAACTACAGTATTGCTCGAACACTTACTGTAGTTGCGTCTGCATACACTACAGTATTTTTACATTTATTGATATGTCTACGGGTGTATTTTTGAAAGTGGAATTAGACGCTCATGAAGCTTTGCTCTGATTTATGTAAATCCTGTGTGCATGTTTCTACTGAATGTGATGGTACTATTACAGTAGATTACCTCAAAAACAATTTCTTTTATAAAGTGTCTGAAAAAATATTATTTTTATTAATTTGCTCATTCTACGGTACATCATTGCCACTGTGTATACAGTATACTGTATTATAACTAGTGTATAGAGACACTCTTCCAGCAGTGCCCAGATTCTTGCAATATCGATACCATTGCTCGCTCCATACAGTTGCTGTGGGATTCCATGAGGTGCTGGGCCACGATCGGCAGCCATTTTGTGAATCCATTATGGGTTACACCCGTAGACATATCAATAAATGTAAAAATACTGTAGTGGGGTATGGGTCGTTGGGTTGCCTCAACTTAGGTCGACAGTTATTGGGTCAATCACGATAGGTCGACATGCATTAGGTCGACAGGGTAACTAGGTCGACATGGTCATTAGGTAGACCTGTACTAGGTCGACAGGTGAAAAGGTCGACATGAGTTTTTGGAAGTTTTTTTAATGTAAAGTGATGGGGAACACCAATTAGTGCACCGTGTCCCCTTGCATGGCTCGCCATGCTTTAGGCAAGGTGCCTCGCTCCGCTACTGCTGTGCTCAGCACAGGTTACCGTTCACAATCGTAGTCCATGTGGATTGTAAAGTATGAAAAAGTCCCAAAAAATAAAATTTTCTTTGAAAAAATCATGTCGACCTTTTCGCCTGTCGACATAGTACAGGTCGACCTAATGACCATGTCAACCTAGTTATCCTGTTGACCTAGTAGATGTTGACCTATCGTGGTTGACCCAATGACTGTCGACCTAAGTTGGGTCGACCCAATGACCGTATCCCCTGTAGTGTATGCAGACGCAAATACAGTGTTTGAGCAATACTGTAGTTCATTGATGTTAGAGAATCTGTGCTGTACTGTATGAGAAGGGACACAAGAGCTTGTGTCAGCACTTCTTATCAGCTCCTCATTTACTTACTGTCTACATTAGTACTGTGTTGTCAATTTATTGTAACCTGACCCCCCTGTCTATCTGTGAAATGAGCAAGGGGAAGGGGGAAGCGGGATGGGGGTTGGGGTGAGGTGTTGGCTAAATTCCATGAGTCCCGGGTTCGATTCCCACAGTGTGAATACATGTTTATTTTATTCTGACACTTTATATATTTATTTTTTGTAATCTATAGTAATATACCTTCACATTCAGTAGAAGTGTGCACACAGATTTTACATAAATCAAAACAAAGATGCAAAGCTGTAGGAGGGGGAGCGGGATGGGGGTGGGGGGAGGTGTTGGCTGAATACTGTCTGCATAACATGGTATTTATTCTCTCATCTGCTGAAGCATCCAAAATTAGTGTCCAAGTCCCCTACATAAAGACCAATGGGAAGGGATCACTGCTTACAGTACATTTGCACATGCGCTTTTTTTGTAATCTATAGTAACATACCCTCCAACATGACCCGCCCCACTAGGTACAGAATGCTCTGTATCTGGACTTCCCTCTTAATTTATTATTGCAATCACCTGTGAAGAAACAGCTTTCTTATCATTTAACTAGTTCAACACAGGTGATGGAAATCATAAATTAAGAGGGAAGTCCAGGAACAGAGCATTTTGTACCTAGTGGGGTGGGTTATGTTGGAGGGTCTGTAGTAATATACCTTCACATTCAATAGAAGTCTGCACACAGATTTTATATAAATCAAGACACAGCTGCAGGAGCGGCACATTCCGCTATTTAAAATACACAGTGGTGTATTGTAATGTGCATAGAGCTCACTTAACCCTATCGCCCCTGTGTATTTTAGCTATTGTATTCAGACGCTCCTTCAGCTTGCCCAGTAGCCTGCAAAACCAGTGCCGTCACTCACTCCATATGTGAGGGCTGCCACGAGGCGGGGGTCACAGGCGGCAGCCATTTTGTCAACTTGCTATGCAATTGAGTCGGGTGTATAGCTCTCTCCTATCCCTATCACTCCTGTTTATTTTAGCTAGAGTATTGTGATGCTCCTGCAGCTTTGCCCTGCTTTATAAAAAACTTGTGTCCACACTTCTATTGAATGTGAAAGTATAGTACAGTACAATAGATACAAAAATTAAAAAATTAATAAAGTGTCAGGAAAAAAATAATATGCATACTCACTTTGGTAATCGAACCCAGGACTCTAAGCATGGGAAGCAGCACACTTCACCACTCGGACACGTCGCCGAATGACAACTGCACAAGCTCATGTGTAAATGTACTGCAAGCAGTGAGCCCTTCCCATTGGTTTTTGTGTAAGGGCTTGGACACTCATATGCGCTCATATCGGATGCTTCATCATACTATATGCTTATAGCTAATGGACCATAGTTTGTAACAAGTTCTACAGTATATCATTATTTGCGTCTATATAGACTAGTTTTGCTTATTGCGTCTGAGTCTGTATACACTAACATGGCAAAGGACACGTGTTTTTATACGTTCGTTTGCGTCTCTATAAACTTTTTTCTCTGCTCTCTCCATCTGACCAATGGTCTGTGTATACAGTATGCAGTACGTACATTTGTCACTAACCATTTGAAAGAGCTTGTAGATCAATCCGGCCCTATTCGCTCTAAAATTCTGGATTAGTGGAACATTAGCCACTCAGTGGTGGAGATGTATATTGCATGCTGAGTATGTAGTCGTGCCTCAACGCGCATGTCCATGATAAAACGCAACATCTAAACTATCATCTAGGCATGACTAAACCTCCGTCTAGGCACAGAAACAGCAAAGGTAATGGAGGCTCCATCTGTATACTGTTGATAATGTCGATATTATCTTAAAACATAAAGCTATACCTTAAAACACACTTTTACCATGGAGCCACTGCGGCCGCTGAACTTAGTACACACGCTACGTACTTTGTACGCTATTTGCGTACAGAGTCCCGTACCTTGTTCGGACTTAGCGTATGTTACACCTTAAACCTTCTTAGTAATGTAATGCAATGAAGTTATACCTTAAACCTTATGCAGCGCTGACGGTACAAAGTACCCGCAGCATGTACACACCTTATTAATACACTTTTGAACCTTATACAGTTAGGCAATGTAATACACTTTAAACCCTAGCAGGGAAAATAGGACACAACACCGATTTGTAGTTAATCACTGAGCTCCGACACAATAGAGTTATATATCTGAAAGGGGGTTAACAATACAATTTATACACTACAATATACAACAGAGTAAATGGCTACAGTCAATGTACATACGTGAGAATATTCACAAGCGCCTCCTGGTCCAGTCCTCCGCTAATCAGGTAGATAGCGTTAAGAGTCTTCTGACTGGCAGCAGGCTTTATTTATACAAGTCTTCCAAAAGCAATAGAATGGATACTGTAATCCCTTTGTCCATTGGACACAGGAATGCATCTTTACATTACAGGAGAGGTCATAGGTTGATTTGAAAAGGTGGGCGATGTCTCTCAACTGCTCTTGTGGGTGGTCTCCTCTGGATTCCTGCCGCATACATAATATACAGTAAATACAGTTTATATCTATATTCTACTTCTGCACATAACTATAGGCAGGAACATGCGATCTTCCTCAAACCAACACCGGAATGTTACCCTTAAAATACCCTACAGCTGGATACCAGACATCACCTTATAACATTAGTCTGTCCCTTCCTATCATGTAAAGGTGAATTCCTGAGTCCTGGAATCATTTAAACTGTTGATACGTGCTGATGTGGTGCAGGGGCACTACGTGTACAATGTGCACCATTTGGATTAAATATGTAGTGTTTTCATAGCCCTCCATGCATTCACAAACTCCGCCGTAAATACCCATACCACGCGCAGGACTGTGGGAGCGACCATACGCAAATTGCGTATATGTACACGCACGGCGGAACAAGTGTGTGTGTCGTTCGTGCATGATGTGTGTACTACAATAGTTTTCGATTTTGACAGTCCACCCTTTGGCAGTCAACAATAACTGCCACTATCTAAACACTAAACAGAAAAATATACAATACAATATCTACAGATGACTGGATGGTAGGAGGAGAGATGTAGGCGGCAAATGTATGACCTAGTGGGATAGTAAAAAGTATGTATGTATGTATGAATCCATGTCTGAGGGGCATGTATCATTGTGCCGTATATGTTCTAGATAAGCTTTGAGGTATTGCGAAGTATACATTAAATCCTTCTCATCCCGTATTAAGGGTCTGTAAGTGGGCCAACAAACACTACCGAGCTCTTTTCGGCTTCTTGTTCCAACAAATGGGGTGCACATTTAGTTGATGATACATGAAGGGAGAACATATGTGAGTGCTAGTATATGTGGATATCACCTGTCGACTATGTGTGTCACTAACTGAAGGTTGTAGAGATGAAGACAAGACACATATCTAAAATACATTCACATAACATTTTCGTAATCATTCTTGGGTGTAGTCGATGTCTTTCCCGGATCGGTGTACCTGGGCAAAGGGGGAGACAAAGGAAATATGAGTGAAAGAAACAGGCCATGGAATTCATTTGCAATCCTTATCATACCATTGTTTCTATGGATGGGTCGTAAATTAAATCTGCTACTGTAACAATGCCCCCGCTCCTTAAATTCATCAGATTTGTGCCATGCTTGCGCCGCATTAGAATTCGAACACACCTAAATATCAAGCCAATAATTACGACAACTCCCAGGATATAAAGGAGAAACTTTCCTACACTCATAATAACTTTTTGAGCCCACTCTCCTAATCCTGAGAACCAATTTTGTGGGTTCAACCATGAGACCCAGCCGGTCAGCTCATTACCCACAGCGGTCAGGGTAAGATTGTGTCTCTTCCGGAACTCCCACTTCAACTGCAAGATATCGTCCATCTTTTGATCGATGATCTCCGTGGGGTCGTCAGTGCTGTTTGTAATATACGTGCAGCACTTCACACCATATCGAGTTGCCAAAGTGACACAGTACCCACCCGTCACAGCTGTGATATAATTAAGGACCATCCTATGCTGGAGCAGTTCTGTCTTGTAAGCTTGCAACTCCCTACCCGTATACCTGAAGGTGTCGTCATACATCTCAGTGATATTATCTATCAAGTTCAAAAGCGTATGGATATACCTATAATTTACAATTCCTCTGGGAGTATGGGTGATGTCTAACGCGAGTAGGAATTGAATCCCGGTGGATTCGTGGATCAAATCAGAGGCGACGTGCTCTGTCCTATCTATGAGGTGTCTCTTGACGATGTGTTCATAGTGAGTATGAGTATAAGTAGCCTGAGCACTGAGGTGAACGCCTTTCATCTTATCATGGGTTATGGTCATGACCAGGGCCGTTTCTAGACAATTTGGCTCCCAGTGCGAGATTTAAAAATGCGCCCCCCCCCCCACATTGCTATGAAAAAAATTGCGTGTCCCCCCCCCTATAGCTATAAAAAGATAAGGCATGCGCGCTCCCAACAAGGGTGTGTGGCCTGATTAAAATGGGTGTGGTCTCATTAAAGTGGTCGTGGCCTCATCTGATATCATCACGCCCACCACAGGGGAAAAAAATAAAAATAAAAAAAGTCCCCATTTTACACATTACAGCAGGCAAGTGTCCCCATTTTACACAGCACGGCAGGCAGGTGTCCCCATTTTACACAGCGCGGCAGGCGTGTCCCCATTTTACACAGCGTGGCAGGCAAGTGTCCCCATTTTACACAGTACGCAGGCAGGTGCCCCCATTTTACAAAGTGCAGCAGGCAGGTATCCCCATTTTATACAGTACGGCAGGCAGATATCCCCATTTTACACAGAGCGGCAGGCACGTGCCCCCATTTTACACAGCACGGCAGGCAGGTGTCCCCATTTTACACAGTGCGGTAGGCAGGTATCCCCATTTTACACAGTGCGGCAGGCAGATATCCCCATTTTACACAGTACACAGGCAGGTGCCCCCATTTTACACAGTGCGGCAGGCAGGTATCTGTCAGGAATCGACTCACCACGGTGACATCTGTCCGCCGCTGCGGACTCCGTCCTGGGTCCCTGCGTTCATCTGTCATCCGCGTCTCTGCCATCAGACACCATCCTGGGCCTGGGAGCGCTCCTGTGACAGCGGGCGTGTAGCACGCCGCGTTCCCGCTGGGCCGCGGCACGGGCGCCGCCATGACAGTCTCCAGCAGTCAGCATACGGCGGCCAATCCGGTGCTTGGCCGCACCCACTTTCCTCACTCTACCAATGACTGTGCAACAGGGGGTATATATGAAGCTGCAGGATCAGTCTGCAGGGATCCTGGACTTTGTGTCACTCCTGCGACTCATGTGTAAGGATCTGGTTCCTGTTTCCTCCGTGTGCCTGGATACCTACCTGTTGTTCTGAGTACCTGGCTATCTACCTGAGACTCTGTACTCCTGGTTACTTCTCACAGCTCCGTGGAACTTCAAGCCCCAGCAATACCTGCTTCCATCTACAGGCTTCACACTCATCACCATCTCTGTGTGCTTCAGCCTAGCAGTAGAGACTGACTCCAGGTGTGTTCCATCTCCCCACCTGTGATGCAGCTTGCTTGCTGCCAGTGCCTCATCACCTGCACTGTGGACATAGTCAAACTCCTGCCTCTGCTACCAGGTTTGCCATACAACACCATCTCTGCTGGCTCCACGTTTTAATCTGCTCTGGTTCCCATACCAGAATATTCTCTACCAAGTTATTACTCATCTGTATTCATTTATCCGTTATCATTTCATCAGTCATCAATCATTCACTTGCCATACTTCTGTTACCATAGACTTTCAGCTTCCACGCTGCACTATTGACATTTGCATTGTTACTGTTATTTTCTGCTGCCGTTTTGTGAACCATCTGTGTAATAAATATCATTGCGCTCATGCGCAGAAACATAATCCAGCCTCCTCGTTTTCTCCCATCTACCTCCACTGACCCACTAGCGCCCCCTCCGGGGACACAGACAAAACCAAGTCTGACAGTAAGTCCAGGATCGATGGACTCGGACGGTGGACGGAGTGTGGGGTCAGAGGCCTTGCAAAATCTGGTCTCCCGTATGGATGGTCAAGAGGCTGCGCAGCAGCAGATGTTCCAGTTCCTGCAAGGGATGTCCTCCCGGATTGATACACTACAGCAAACCCTGCCTAGTGTTCTCACTTCTACAGTTCCTGTTACTCCAGCACCTGCCAGTACTGTGAGTTCTCCTATGCCGGCTGCATCAGCTCCAGTGTCACGTCTGCACCTGCCCGTGCCAAGCAAGTATGATGGCAGCCCAAAGTTATGTCGCGGGTTTCTTAACCAATGTGAAATCCAGTTTGAATTATTGCCACATAATTTCCCCACGCCAAGATCCAAGGTTGCCTACATCATCTCTCTACTCTCTGGATCTGCTTTGAGTTGGGTGTCTCCTCTGTGGGAACGTGCTGACCCTCTGATGAACAACTATGCAGAATTCGTGTCAACCTTCAGACGGATCTTTGACGAGCCAGGTCGTGCGACATCAGCTTCTGCAGACCTAATCCAACTTCGTCAAGGTACCCGTAGTATGGGACAATATGTCATCCAGTTCCAGACGTTGGCCGCAGAGATTCAGTGGAACAATCAAGCCCTGGTAGCAGCTTTCTGGCATGGACTCTCTGATCGGATCAAGGACGAACTGGCGACCCGCGATCTTCCTGTGCAATTGTCTGATTTAATTTCCTTGTGCATCAAGTTGGACTCTCGCATCCGCGAACGCAACAATGAACGTGTTCGTAGTGAGTCACGCAGATCAAGGATGGTACCTTCCGTACAGTTCCAGTCTCCACCTTCTGATGAACCTATGCAAATAAATAGGTCCCGCCTAACTCCTGAGGAACCGTCAAGAAGACTTCGTGAGAGACTGTGTCTTTATTGTGCGGCTGCAGGTCACCAGATTAATTCTTGCACAGTGCGTTCGGGAAACGCCAGATCCTGACTTGTAAAGGAGGAGTCAAGTTGGGATCTTCTAGACAAGCTCCTTCTAATCAAGACCTTATCCTTCCTGTGACTTTAGAGACTTCAGTTGGGCTTTAATCTGCATCTGCATTAGTGGACTGTGGAGCCGCAGGAAACTTCATCACCCAAGCTGCGGTAAATAAATTTTGCTTACCTGTATGTGAACTTTCTTACCCAGTCTACATTACCGCCGTGGATGGTAGCCGAATCTCCAAGGGGAATATCTCTCACCAAACTGCACCAGTGGTTTTGTGAGTTGGGTTCTTACACTCAGAATTAATAAAGTTCTTAGTCATTCCTCAGGCCACCCAGGAGATCGTTTTGGGCATGCCCTGGCTCCAGCTACACAATCCACAGTTTGACTGGTTAACGTTACAACTTACTTCTTGGGGTTCACATTGTCACCAGTCCTGTTTAGCCCAAGTTTGTCCTATCAAGTCTACTGAAGTAAAAACCCAGTCAAGTCTTCCTGCGGCTTATCAAGATTTCTCTGACGTCTTCAGTGAAAAAGCCGCTGATGTCCTGCCGCCCCATAGAGAATGGGATTGTCCCATCGATCTCCTTCCCGGCAAGAAGCCACCTAGGGGGCGTACCTACCCGTTATCTGTCCCTGAAACTGAAGCGATGAGCGACTACATCAGGGAGAATTTACAGAAGGGATTCATCCGTCCTTCGTCATCACCTGCTGGTGCAGGCTTCTTCTTTGTGAAGAAAAAGGATGGAGGACTGCGTCCATGCATTGACTACCGGGGTCTCAATGACATTACCATTAAAAATAGTTATCCATTACCACTCATCACCGAATTATTTGACAGAGTTAAGGGAGCCCGCATCTTCACCAAGTTAGATCTCCGCGGTGCCTACAACCTCATCAGAATCCGGAGTGGTGACGAATGGAAGACAGCTTTTAACACTCGAGATGGTCATTACGAGTACCTGGTGATGCCATTCGGGTTGAGTAATGCCCCAGCAGTGTTCCAGCACTTTGTGAACGAAATCTTCCGTGACATTCTGTATAAATACCTTGTAGTTTATCTGGATGATATCCTCATCTTCTCCCAAGATCTTCCCTCTCATCGTCTACAAGTCCGTGAAGTCCTCCGACGTCTTCGTGTCAATTGACTCTACGGTAAACTATCCAAGTGTACCTTTGAAGTTTCCTCTATACCCTTCCTGGGATATATAATTTCCGGATCGGATCTCCAGATGGACCCGACAAAGTTGGAAGCCATTGCCAATTGGTCCATTCCAAATTCTCTCAAGTCTATTCAGCGATTCCTGGGATTTGCCAACTACTATAGGAAATTTATTCGGGGATTCTCCAGTCTCATCGCTCCTATTACCAACTTAACTCGGAAAGGGGCAGACCATTCCAACTGGTCAGAAGAGGCTTTAGCGGCCTTCCAGAAGATCAAGCTGGCCTTTATGTCTGCTCCAGTTCTGTCCCAACCAGATGTAAACAGACCGTTCGAGTTGGAGGTGGATGCCTCTACAGTTGGAGTTGGAGCTGTTCTCTCCCAGAAGGGAACTGATGGGAAGATCCACCCCTGTGGATTTTACTCTCGTAAATTCCTCCCTGCAGAAGCTAGCTATTCCATTGGAGATCAAGAACTACTGGCGATTAAACTGGCCCTCGAGGAATGGAGGTATCTCCTGGAAGGGGCCAAACATCCGTTCAACATCTACACGGATCATAAAAATCTGCTATATTTAAAGGCAGCCCAGTGCCTTAATCCTCGCCAGTCCAGGTGGGCTATGTTTTTCTCACGTTTTAACTTTAAGCTTCATTTCCGCTCAGGTTCGCAGAATGTTAAAGCTGACGCCTTATCCCGATCTATGGAATCCGAAGAGGAAACGTCTGACTCAGTTCCACATTCCATCCTGAGTCCAGTGGTATTTGCTGCATCTCAAGTCTCCCCAGCTCCTCCTCCTGGTAAGACTTTTGTTTCCCCAGAACTCCATCCCAAGTTGCTGTCTTGGGCCCATCAATCCAAGTTCACTGGCCATCCCGGTGTTCTGAAAACCTTCAAGTTCCTCTCTGAGACATACTGGTGGCCAAAGATGAGAGCTGACATCAAGGATTTCGTGGCATCCTGTCCTAAGTGTGCGCAGCACAAGGTTCCTCGTCAGTCTCCTGCAGGTCAGTTACAACCACTGTCTGTTCCTAGTCGCCCTTGGTCACACCTGTCCATGGACTTTATCTCTGACCTTCCTCCTTCTCAAGGATACAATACCATCTGGGTTGTAGTGGACAGATTTACCAAGATGGCCCATTTTGTTCCTCTCCAGGGTCTCCCTTCTGCCCCAAAACTCGCCCAAATCTTCCTACGTGAGATTTTCCGCTTACATGGTCTACCCTCAGAAATAATATCCGACCGAGGTGTACAGTTTGTAGCGAGGTTTTGGAGGGCCCTCTGTTCTGCCATGCAGGTTAAACTGAAGTTCTCGTCATCTTACCATCCTCAGACAAATGGGCAGACAGAGAGGGTAAATCAAGAACTAGAGACATTTTTAAGGTTGTATGTTTCATCTTCCCAGGATGACTGGTTTGATCTGCTCCCATGGGCCGAGTTTGCCCACAACTTCCGCTATCACACTGCTACTGAGACAACTCCATTCTTTGCAGTGTATGGGCAACATCCTCGTGTTCCAGACTTCCAAGAACTCCCTCATATGGATGTTCCTGCTGCCACTACTGCCCTGAGTCAGTTCTCTTCAACCTGGAGGAAGATTCACACTTCTCTCAAAAAGGCCTCCAGCCGGTATAAATACTTTGCTGATCGCAAAAGACGCGCAGTTCCTAGCCTGAAACCTGGGGACAATGTTTGGCTGTCTACCCGGAATCTCCGTCTTAGGGTCCCGTCTATGAAATTTGCACCACGTTTCATTGGCCCCTTTCCTGTCGAAAGAGTCATCAGCCCTGTGGCCTACAAGTTGAAGTTACCACCTTCTCTGCGAATACCTAATGCTTTTCATGTTTCTCTCCTCAGACCTTTAGTCCTGAATCGTTTCCAAAGAGCTCTTCCAGTCGGTCCCAAAGTTCGAACTCAGCGGGGCGTGGAGTTCGAAATTGGAAAGATTCTGGCTTCCCGTTGCCGGTATGGACGTCTTCAATACCTTGTCGATTGGTCCGGTTATGGCCCAGAGGAGAGAAGTTGGGTAAATTCGTTGGATGTCCATGCTCCAAGGTTGGTCCGTGTCTTCCATAACACTCATCCTTCCAAGCCACGTGGGTGTTCAGTGCCCACCCTTAAAGGGGGGGTACTGTCAGGAATCGACTCACCACGGTGACATCTGTCCGCCGCTGCGGACTCCGTCCTGGGTCCCTGCGTTCATCTGTCATCCACGTCTCTGCCATCAGACGCCATCCTGGGCCTGGGAGCGCTCCTGTGACAGCGGGCGTGTAGCACGCCGCGTTCCCGCTGGGCCGCGGCATGGGCGCCGCCATGACAGTCTCCAGCAGTCAGCATACGGCGGCCAATCCGGTGCTTGGCCGCACCCACTTTCCTCACTCTACCAATGACTGTGCAACAGGGGGTATATATGAAGCTGCAGGATCAGTCTGCAGGGATCCTGGACTTTGTGTCACTCCTGCGACTCATGTGTAAGGATCTGGTTCCTGTTTCCTCCGTGTGCCTGGATACCTACCTGTTGTTCTGAGTACCTGGCTATCTACCTGAGACTCTGTACTCCTGGTTACTTCTCACAGCTCCGTGGAACTTCAAGCCCCAGCAATACCTGCTTCCATCTACAGGCTTCACACTCATCACCATCTCTGTGTGCTTCAGCCTAGCAGTAGAGACTGACTCCAGGTGTGTTCCATCTCCCCACCTGTGATGCAGCTTGCTTGCTGCCAGTGCCTCATCACCTGCACTGTGGACATAGTCAGACTCCTGCCTCTGCTACCAGGTTTGCCATACAACACCATCTCTGCTGGCTCCACGTTTTAATCTGCTCTGGTTCCCATACCAGAATATTCTCTACCAAGTTATTACTCATCTGTATTCATTTATCCGTTATCATTTCATCAGTCATCAATCATTCACTTGCCATACTTCTGTTACCATAGACTTTCAGCTTCCACGCTGCACTATTGACATTTGCATTTTTACTGTTATTTTCTGCTGCCGTTTTGTGAACCATCTGTGTAATAAATATCATTGCGCTCATGCGCAGAAACATAATCCAGCCTCCTCGTTTTCTCCCATCTACCTCCACTGACCCACTAGCGCCCCCTTCGGGGACACAGACAAAACCAAGTCTGACAGGTATCCCCATTTTACACAGTGCGGCAGGCAGGTATCCCCATTTTACACAGCGCAGCAGGCACGTGCCCCCATTTTACACAGCACGGCCGGCAGGTGTCCCCATTTTACACAGTGCGGCAGGCAGATATCTCCATTTTACACAGTGCGGCAGGCAGGTATCCTCATTTTACACAGTGCGGCAGGCAGGTATCCCCATTTTACACAGTGTGGCAGGCAGGTATCCCAATTTTACACAGTGCAACAGGCAGGTATCCCCATTTTACACAGTGCGGCAGGCAGGTGTCAAGTGGGGGGGAAGGAAGGGGGAGAGAGAGATAGAGATAATACTTACATCTTCCCGCTCTTCGGGTCCCGCCGCCTCACGTCCCTCGCGCCGGCCGCCTCCTCCTTCCAGCTACCGTTAAGGCTGATGCTTTGGAAGCAATTGTACCCATATCTATTGCTGCTTCTTTTAAGAATAGCGCAGCCTGTTTCATATGAGCTATATGGGACTCCTGCTCCCTAGTAGGTGCTGAAAGCCCGTTTTCCAGTTCGTCAGCCCATTCAACTACCTCTTTTGCCATCCAGGCTGAGGCCATAGCTGGCCTTATGAATGCCCCTGACAGAGAAAATGAGTTTCAAAAAACCATCCACTCTTCGGTCTGTGACATCATTTGATGATGTTGATGGTAACAGCAAAATAGATTTTCACACTAATCGAATGACGTGCGTATCTACCTTAGGAGGCACCTCTCTTTTTAAATAGTCCCCAGTTGGAAAAGGGTAATAGGAATCCCATTTTTTGGGGAATTCTATATTTCTTATTGGGAGTAGACCAAGCTTCCTCCATAATTTCCGCCAGTTCTTCTGACCCTGGAAACTCAACCCTAACTGTTTTGGGATGTTTAAACACATGTGCTTTATTTTTTTAATTGGCTCTGCTGAATCCTCTAGAGACAGAATAGCCTTCATTGCTCCAATTAACTCAGCTATATCCTCCGAGCTGAAACCTTCTAACTGTTCTTCATATGGTGAAGTAGAGTAAATGGAGTTATCCTCATCTGATGTATCATCCTGTATAGCCTGTGAATTTGATGATATATTTACCCTTGGTTTATCAGCTTGTTGATTTGTGGAAGCTGTTGGGGCTAAACCATAAGACGGGAGCTGCATGTATGGGTTATATACTGCACAATCTGTGACTGTAATCACTTTACTTGTATTAAAGTGATATCAATCTAACCCCAACTCAAGCACCAGCATTGAGGCTCAGAAGAGACACTGACAAACATATATAATGTCAGCAATCACACTAGCAGTCAGTCACATGTTATTTAGTCATATGAGCATATTATTAACTACGAGCACATTTCAAGTATGTAGGAGTACATTTACTGAATTCTGTTCTATACAGTTATTTAACGTATTCAGACGCATTTGCGAATAAAACCACAGTAATGTACACAGCCTCATATGCAATAGGCACTAAAGTTAACTATTCATACTAACAAAAGTAGAAATTTAGTGCTGTAAAACCCTTACTCTGTAGAGTGGGATACAGGGAGACTCACCCCACTTCCAGGATCGATCAATACGTTAGCAAACGCTGAGTGAATCCAGACGCAACTAGTGTACACTGCCGCTCCGGTACTTTTTAATAGACACAGACGCTCCGTGAACGCCAGTGCATGCAGAGGCACATGTCTACGACCCAATCTCTAGCGGTAACACTTAGTGTACACAGACGCAGCGGCCTATGCTGTAACCGAGACCCCTCATGGCAGCATCTGAGACGGAAGTGAGGCAATCAGTTCATGGCGGGAGACGCACGGAAACTGGTCATGAACTGGGGAGAGGGGCGACCAGGATTGCGTCTGACTCCCCACCGCTGACGTCAACCCTAGGGATCGCAGCCTCAAACTAATCCTGGTGCCTACTGATCCCTAAGGCCTAGTGCTGGAGCACCCGTGGTGGCGCGTCAGCTACTATTTGGTAGTCTCCTCCCAAACAGTGGGACTGTGTCCGTACTCCCCTTCTAAGCGGAACAGATGCCTTACCTTCTCCCCGTGCTCTGGCCACAGCCTGGTAACGTCTGCTTGGACCTGCTAGTATATCCGACACAGACGCCCGCCGAGACAGCACTGTGCACATGGGTAAGAGTTGTTGCGACCCGGCGGAGTTGTTGGAGCGACTCTTTCCAATATGCGTGTAAGACGCTGTTAGCAAAGATCACTCAAAACAATGTAGTAAGACTATAAAAATATAATAAAAAAAGCTTAGGGCTGCCAAACACAGCAGCCCTGTGACCATGGGCCGACTCCTGCCGTACCAAACAAAAAACTGATTTGACTGAGCTAGTGGGTGGCTATATGTGGACGAGCCTGTTGCATCCTGGGAGGCCTGAAAGCTTGTGATCTTTGGTACTAATCCTCTGTCGCGACATCATATCCCAATGTTATCCTGTGGATAACCTGCGGACCCTGCCGGAGAAACAAACCCATCTCCAGTGTGTCAGTGAGTGTGGATTAAAAGATCTACAGTAAGGTCAACATGTTCAAAATGTCAACAGGTTAAAAGGTAGACAGTATATAAGGTTGACAGGTAAAAAGGTGGACACATAAATGCTTGACACTTTATTTTTTTTTTTATGGGTTATTTTCATTGTTTAACCATATGTGACCACCATTAGTAGAAACGCTTCACTCGCCATGCTTCAGGCTTACTACAGGTAATCATTTGTGACATTGATTGTAAATTAAGAAAAAGTTGTAAAAAACTAACTATTGTCATGTCGACCCTTTGAACCCATCAAACAGAGGCCTGTTGACCTATTGAGTGTTGACCTATCATCCTGATACAGTCTCAGTTGTAGCATCTATTCTGAGTGACCACAGACCCATTGCTTTCTGAGTAGGGGGAGAATTGGGCAGATGACCGCTCTGGGAAGAGAATGGTGTGATAAGAAACATATATAATATGGGACTGTCAGTCTCTACTGAATCCCTGATTTAATAACTGATCAAATAACCCACAATACAAGGCCGTTATCTTGTCAGGAAATTGCTGCTGGCTACCTACACCTGTTACAGACCGCACTCTGCTCACCTGTGACTGGGACTTTTATGTAAGTGGAACCTCAAGATTACAACACTCAATTTTGCACTCCCCTACCTCAGGCTCCCACTTCAGTCATAAATCTCCTGCTGCCCTGCCTTGTAGGTCAAAACTTCCAGATTATTCAGATTATGCCAGGGGGTGACACTAAGGAGTTTGTTTGCAAAAACAGTGATTTGCTGTAGCTGCTGAGGAGTCACTGCTGACAACTCTCATTATCCTCCCTTGTGGGAACCACTGACAGGAGAGAGAGACAGCAGCACATGATCACACACAGCAGGGTCCTCTTATCTGTACTGGTGTGCACTCATCCATAGTGTGCTGCTGCTGTTAAAGGTAAGAATCGTTAGTAATCTTTCTGTAGTTAAACACATTTCTTTAATTAAAGTATCTGGTGTCAGTAATGAGTCTGTTAATGCTGTAATGGTATGGAAAACAGCACATCCGATAAATATAGGTAGTGCCTACAAGATGCAGACAATCCAAGATTCACAATAAAATAACACACAAGGTTGAATTGCATTTGAATTTTTTTATTGCATATTGTATTCATCATTAATATTGTGCTGAGTGAGAAGAAAATAAATATCACAGTGAATATATATTTCAAACAAGAAACCCCATATTGCAGACAGCAATGTTAGTTTCAATACTTGCAAAACTTCCCAAAAGATATTGCTACTAATGTTATATAGAAATTAGAGATGTGCACCGGAAATTTTTTGGGTTTTGTGCTTTGGATTCGGTTCCGCGGCCGTGATTTGGATTCGGACGCGTTTTGCCAAAAGCTCCCTGAAAGTTTGTCGGATTCGGGTGTTTTTTTTACAAAAACCCCTCAAAAACAGCTTAAATCATAGAATTTGGGGGCCATTTTGATCCCATAGTATTATTAACCTCAATAACCATAATTTACACTTATTTTCAGTCTATTCTGAACACCTCACAATATTATTTTTAGTCCTAAAATTTGCACCGAGGTCGCTGGATGACTAAGCTAAGCGACCCAAGTGGCCGACACAAACACCTGGCCCATCTAGGAGTGGCACTGCAGTGTCAGGCAGGATGGCACTTCAAAAAATAGTCCCCAAACAGCACATGTTGAAAATAAAAATTAAAGAAAAAAGGAGGTGCAAGATGGAATGGTCCTTGGGCCATCCCACCCACCCTTATGTTGTATAAACAGGAGATGCACACTTTAACCAACCCATCATTTCAGCGACAGGGTCTGCCACACAACTGTGACTGAAATGATTGGTTGGTTTGGGCCCCCACCAAAAAAGAAGCAATCAATCTCTCCTTGCACAAACTGGCTCTACAGAGGCAAGATGTCCACATCATCATCCTCCGATTCCTCACCCCTTTCACTGTGTACATCCCCCTCCTCACAGATTATTTCTTCATCCCCACTGGAATCCACCATCTCAGATCCCTGTGTACTTTCTGGAGGCAAATGCTGGTGAATGTCTCCACAGAGGAATTGATTATAATTCATTTTGAGGAACATCATCTTCTCCACATTTTCTGGAAGTAACCTTATACGCCGATTGCTGACAAGGTGAGTGGCTGCACTAAACTCTCTTTCGGAGTACACACTGGAGGGAGGGCAACTTAGGTAGAATAAAGCCAGTTTGTGCAAGGGCCTCCAAATTGCCTCTTTTTCCTGCCAGTATACGTACGTACTGTCTGACATGCCTACTTGGATGCGGTCACTCATATAATCCTCCACCATTCTTTCAATGGTGACAGAATCATATGCAGTGACAGTAGAAGACATGTCAGTAATCGTTGGCAGGTCCTTCAGTCCGGACCAGATGTCAGCACTCGCTCCAGACTGCTCTGCATCACCGCCAGCGGGTGGGCTCGGAATTCTTAGCCTTTTCCGTGGTTAAGTGGACATTGGGTACAACTGCATTTTTTAGGACACTGGTGACTCTTTTTCTGACGTCTGTGTACATTTTCGGCATCGCCTGCCTAGAGAAATGGAACCTAGATGGTATTTGGTACCAGGGACACAGTACCTCAATCAAGTCTCTAGTTGCCTGTGAATTAACGGTGGATACCGGACACACGTTTCTCACCACCCAGGCTGACAAGACCTGAGTTATCCGCTTTGCAGCAGGATGACTGCTGTGATATTTCATCTTCCTCGCAAAGGACTGTTGGACAGTCAATTGCTTACTGGAAGTAGTACAAGTGGTCTTCCGACTTCCCCTCTGGGATAACGATCGACTCCCAGCAGCAACAACAGCAGTGCCAGCAGCCTACTGCGTTACACTCAAGGATGCCTCGGAGGAATCCCAGGCACGAGAGGACTCGTCAGACTTGCCAGTGACATGGTCTGCAGGACTATTGGCATTCCTGTGTTAGGTAGAAATTGACACTGAGGGAGTTGGTGGTGTGGTTTGCAGGAGCTTGGTTACAAGAGGAAGAGATTTAGTGGTCAGTGGACATCCAAGTTTTTGAACTTGTCACTGACTTCTGATGAATGCGCACCAGGTGACGTATAAGGGAGGATGTTCCGAGGTGGTTAACGTCCTTACCCCTACTTATTACAGCTTGACAAAGGCAACACACGGCTTGACACCTGTTGTCCGCATTTGTGTTGAAATAATTCCACACCGAAGAGGTGATTATTTTTGTATTTTGACCAGGCATGTCAATGGCCATATTCGTCCCACGGACAACAGGTGTCTCCCCGGGTGCCTGACTTAAACAAGCCACTTCACCATCAGAATCCTCCTTGTCAATTTCCTCCCCAGTGCCAGCAACACCCATATCCTCATCCTGGTGTACTTCAACAGTGACATCTTCAATTTGACTATCAGGAACTGGACTGCGGGTGCTCCTTCCAGCACTTGCAGGGGGCGTGCAAAAGGTGGAAGGCGCAAGCTCTTCCCGTCCAGTGTTGGGAAGGTCAGGCATCGCAACCGACACAATTGGACTCTCCTTGGGGATTTGTGATTTAGAAGAACGCACAGTTCTTTGCTGTGCTTTTGCCAGCTTAAGTCTTTTCATTTTTCTAGCGAGAGAATGAGTGCTTCCATCCTCATGTGAATCTGAACCACCATGAACATAGGCCAGGGCCTCAGCCGTTCCTTGCCACTACGTGTCATAAATGGCATATCGGCAAGTTTACGATTCTCATCAGACGCTTTCAATTTTGATTTTTGGGTCATTTTACTGAACTTTTGTTTTTTGGATTTTACATGCTCTCTACTATGACATTGGGCATCGGCCTTGGCATTTCATCGTCTCGGCCATGACTTGTGGCAGCAGCTTCAGCACGAGGTGGAAGTGGATCGCAGGACCTGTACTGCACATGCACAGAATGGGTATTACACATGTGCCGGTTCGCCATCAGGAAACTGCACAGAGGATCGTTACTACAATCCTTACTGAATAACCATCGACACTGGCTAAGCTGTACGGCAGGGGGATTGTTTTACTCCAAGTTATTCCTCATGAGGACAGGAGATAAGGAAAGACAGCAGCAAAGCAGGGAATACTAAGTATCGTTCCTTCTACAGAGCAATCATTGATTGTCAGGAAGACCCTGTGTTTATATTTCATCCACAGCTGTAAAATGATATAAATAATCTATTTGCTGAGTAGTAATAATGATAAATGATTCTTTGAGGTTTTTAATATTGTTTGCGAGATAGTCATCGTTACATGATCACCTAAGTGTCTGTCCTGGGTCTATCTTCTAAAATGTAGAAGAGGAATGTACAAAAGTATTATTATTTATGAAATCGTTTTATTCAATGAGTGTTATGGGGGGAGGCCCTCGATATCCCAGCTGTCGGGATCCCGGCGCTCTGCATACCGGCGGTCAGGATCATGGCGCAGATATGCTGAGAGCTGGTATCCCAAGCGCCGGTACATCGTAGTACACCCGTTATGGGAACAACTCATAGTTGCCTACCCTCCCGCATCCCGCGGGAGACTCCCGGCACACTGTGGAGTCTCCCGCTGTCCCGGAAACTGAAATAATCCTCCCGGTTTCCAACTTCCCCCTGAAGAATTCGGACTGTGCATGTGTGACGCGAGTCCTGATGCGATGGGGGCAGAGGCGAGCCTGTAAGAGAGGACAACACGTGACGTGACTTGCCGGTCACTGCGGAGATATAGGAAGCAGCGGGCACTGCAGTTGCAGGGGAGTAATATACCACAACACAGTCCTGACCGCACGCCCCCCTTCCCTCCTCCCAGCCAACCCCCGCCTGTCACAATTACGGAGAGGGGCAGAAGGCAGGAGCCGGAGATGGACTGCACACTCCGGCGCTCAGGTACAGCTTCACAAACTCACACTGCCCGAGACAAGCCTGACAGCCTGCACTGCTGTAACTGCAGTGAGAGTCCAGCCCACACGCAACAAGTTTATTCAGAGAACCTGCATTCCACATTATTTATCCTCGATCTCCCGTTATTGCCAGCACCCACTCCTCCCCCTCTCCCTTCCACTTTCACTTAAGGTCTACAGACTTGTCTCTATCTGCTCAACCTTCTTCACCCCCCACCCTATGTCACTGCCTTTGCCCTGTGTATGATCTTATGTTAATTGTTACACACCCTGGTCGGGTGTCATTTAGATTTAGTGCAGCTGTAGTCTGGTTTGTCCTGCTATATAAATCATTTATGTAAAATACAACAACGGGGACAGACACTTAACCCCCTGCTGCACATGGCCATGGACAGATTTCCGAGCAGGTATTTATTATACGTGAAGTAATATTGATCTGTGAAGTTTCAGGCACTTGAATGTAGGTTTGTCTATAGAGGTCCATATAGAATACCGGCAGCGAGTCCCCTTGCGGAGGGAGGGATAATTAGGGACGGGTATCAGGATGCCGTACGAATGCATAATGCCAGCAGTCTGGATTCCGGCGTCGGTCTCCTGAACGCCAGGATCCCGACTGCCAGCATTTTGACTGCATCCCCTCATAATGCAATTGCGACCAGGTCCAACCCAGGAGTCTAGACTGCAACCCAAAATCATAGATGCCGACCGTATTTCGTCGGAGTACCCCACTGCCCGAGCAAATTACTCTACAGGTCCCGTATTCTGCCCTCTCAGCATTTAGGGCCTTGGGACTGTGATGATGGTATATAGGGAATGGAGTCAGTTGGGGTCAAATGTATCTAAGCTAAGAAGATTTCCCCTGCTGTGTAATGTATCTGTGATGTCAGCGTGTTGCCCTGCCGTGTAATGTAGCTGTGATGTGGACGTGTAGCCCTGCTGTGTAATGAAGCTTTGATGTCGGCATGTAGCCCTGCTGGGTAATGTAGCTGTGATGTCGGCATGTAGCCCTGCTGTGTAATGAAGCTTTGATGTCGGTATGTAGCCCTGCTGGGTAATGTAGCTGTGATGTCGGCATGTAGCCCTGCTGTGTAATGAAGCTTTGATGTCGGTATGTAGCCCTGCTGGGTAATGTAGCTGTGATGTCGGCATGTAGCCCTGCTGTGTAATGAAGCTGTGATGTCGGTATGTAGCCCTGCTGGGTAATGTAGCTGTGATGTCGGCATGTAGCCCTGCTGGGTAATGTAGCTGTGATGTCGGCATGTAGCCCTGCTGTGTAATGAAGCTGTGATGTCGGTATGTAGCCCTGCTGGGTAATGTAGCTGTGATGTGGACGTGTAGCCCTGCTGTGTAATGAAGCTTTGATGTCGGCATGTAGCCCTGCTGGGTAATGTAGCTGTGATGTCGGCATGTAGCCCTGCTGTGTAATGAAGCTTTGATGTCGGTATGTAGCCCTGCTTGGTAATGTAGCTGTGATGTCGGCATGTAGCCCTGCTGTGTAATGAAGCTGTGATGTCGGTATGTAGCCCTGCTGGGTAATGTAGCTGTGATGTCGGCATGTAGCCCTGCTGGGTAATGTAGCTGTGATGTCGGCATGTAGCCCTGCTGTGTAATGAAGCTGTGATGTCAGTATGTAGCCCTGCTGGGTAATGTAGCTGTGATGTCGGCATGTAGACCTGCTGGGTAATGTAGCTGTGATGTCTGCGTGTAGCCCTGCTGTGTAATGAAGCTGTGATGTCGGCGTGTAGCACTGCTGTGTAATGTAGGTGGAATGTCAGTGTCTACCATGTACTGCGCTTTGTACTTTAGTTTTCACCTGCTACTGCAGGAAATACCCCTGAGTGACAGTAGATACGCCCAAAGGGGGAGATAGACACGCCCCTTAGGTGGAATGTGACACGCCCCCACAATGGCACGTTGCGGCATTAGGATGCAATCTAGAATCTCCCTGAAACTACTTTTCAAAAGTAGGCAAGTATGGAACTACTGCTAGTAACATGAATGGGTATTACAGATATGGGGCCGGATGTAATGGTTTGGAGACGGCCAGAGCTCAGAGACTCCAGCCCCACTCATACATTATTTCACAGCAGCAAATGTTTACAAGGCAAAACCAGTCTCAGAGCTCCGTCCGTCTCGCAGCCCATTATATCCGGCCCATTATTTGTACATGGTCCTTCAGTCTACGTACAGGACAGATCTGTCTGAGTTACATCACTGAGTACTATGGACCTGCTTCAGAGATATATGCAGCCAGATTTGCGTCCATCTCCTCACATGCTGGGGGCTGCCCAGCACAGGACAAGGCTGCCCAGTATGTGTGATGGTCTGCCTCCTGATGCGTCTCCAATTAGACTGCAGATGCATGAAACTAAGATTGACCCCCAGCAGCGCAGCCTGTCTGCGCTGTCAGGTGGTCAGCCACCATTTTTTAAATTGGAGCAGCTGCATGCGACATCATGCCCCCCAATGCTGCGTCCCCACCCCGCAGTGGTCGCTGCTGTCAATCATCTTGTGGCCACATCCTTCCTGGATGCAGCCACGAGAAGGGTCACACATGTGCACTGCGGCCAGTTATTGTGCGCAGACCACCCAAATGCAGCCGCTGTGTACAGATGTACAGCTGCGTTCAGGTCTGAATGACCCCTATGTTAAGGTTAGTATCATGTATATTATTACTGTCATACTAGTTTAATTTATTGTGAAGGAACTTTACTATTAGCCTGGTACACAATGTGCACAACTTGTGACAATGCTAAATTCTTTTGTCGTATAAACAACCCTTAATGAAGTCTAAGAACACTGTACGCTGTTTACTTATGAAGTACCGTAAGGGTACGCTAGTTGCGTAACGATCGCTCAGCCGTAGGCGAGACGCTCAAGCGTCACGTTCGCTCACGGCCCAGTGATCACAGGACAGCACGTTATTGGCTATGACTAGAGTAATGATTCGCTATGGCGTAGCGTACGCTCAAGACCACGAGGAGATCACCAGCGGCGCAGACGCTCACAACGCTATACCTTTATGTCTAAACCTTTTATCAATGAAATACACAGAATACCTTAATGTGAATACAGGGTGTATGTGCAACCTTGTGTAACCTGACTAACTACAAAGCTGCTTGAGCGTCACCGACGCTCAAGTGAACACTTAAAACTATAGAAAATACACAGATACTGGTTTAGGGTCCAAAGCCTATTAACTGTATTATATCTAATATACTTGTAAAAGAGAATAACAGTACAAATGATACACTACAATATAACAGATACTTCCTAACCAAAATACAACACTATCTGATACAATACAATACTAGTCTAGGGGAGATGTGAGAGAAAAGAGAAGGGAGAGAGAGAAATGGAGAGAAATGAGAGAAATTGGCTCACAGTAAGACAATGATTACGGAGAGAAACTTACGCACAAGGGTAAACGATCGCAAGCGCTTCTGGACATCCAGCTTCCCGATTATCAGCAATGAGAACCGTTTGATGAGAAGTGAAAACTGGATGCCACAGGCCCGTCTTTTATGCTACACACACAATGCAATCCAATGGTCCCTATAATCTCATTGTCCATTGGGCGCAGGAATTCGGCTTCGCATCATAACAAAAGGTCATAGGTTGATTCATACAGGTGGGCTGTGACGATTTCTAACAGCTCAGGTGGGTGGGAAACTAGGTTTCCCGCCGCATACCTGAGTATGAGTAAATAATAGAAATGGACATAAACTTCTTATGTCCATAACTATTCGCACGAGCGATTAATACGCTCCAAACCAACACCGGAATATTGCTATTTAAATACTCTTCCGATGGGTACCAAACACTGCTGCATGACTCCTGTTAGACCCTTCCTACAATACAAAGAGGGATCCCTCCGTTCAGGGACATTCTATATTAACCAAACTTTCAGAATCTATCAAAGGGACCATGATCTACAAACTACATTAATTGTGAAAATATGTAACTATCGAGTCGCACGCTACGACTACATACCCTTTACCGTAAATACGCATACCGAGTGCGAGCGGGTGCACGCAACAGCGGGTATGCGCTATCACGGGAAAGCGCGCGCATGCGCAGCGCGGACCAGTGTGAGGTGCAAATATGGCAACGTGCATGGGGATATTTTTCTGACTTTGACAGTCCACCCTTTGGCAGTCAATAATAACTGCCACCTTCTAAAACATTTCAAAAGGAGAAAAATATATGTCAGGGGTTAATTGATTTCCATGGTGGGGTAAGGAAGAAGAGTGGAGTAGGTGTGAAGAGGGTATGACCTAGTGAGAAAGCAGAAGCATGTGTGTATGAGTCCATGTTTGGAGGGTCATGTATCATCGTGCCGTACGTGTGGTAAATCAAGCTTCGAGGTATTGCGAAGTATACATTTGAATTCCTTCTTATCCCGTACTAAGGGTCTGTGGATGGGCT
This sequence comes from Pseudophryne corroboree, assembly GCF_028390025.1. Lineage (NCBI taxonomy): Eukaryota > Metazoa > Chordata > Amphibia > Anura > Myobatrachidae > Pseudophryne > Pseudophryne corroboree. The sequence continues at coordinate 48,630,728 of NC_086449.1, read as the reverse complement.
GTCAAACTCTACCGAGCTCATTTCGGCTGTGGTTGTAACAAAATGGGGATGCACATTTTAGTTGATGATACATGAATGGGGGAGGTATGTGGTTGCTGATATCTGTGCCTGTATTCCCTATCGTCTATGTGTGTCATTACCTGAGGGTTGTAGAGATGAAGATAAAGAACACTTATGGAAAATGCAATGATATTCTATGTCAGGGAAATGTACATCTGTCGTTGAAGTTTTTGTTCGGTATCAGTTGAAAGTCGTCTTCTTTGCGCTGTATTGCTCGTTGGGCATGAGCAAATAGCTTTGTCAGTGCCATCAGATTTACAAAAATGTTGGGCTAGCGTGAGTTTAAAAATACTAGGGAAACTGGGGATCCATGGCAAAGTTCATCAAGTGTCCATATCATAGGTTGTCAAAACTTCATCTTTGGTGCTTGTCTGTTGTCTGTATAGCGTCTCGTCAACTTCCTCGTCCAAGGGGGTCTTTGTATCTTGGAGAAAAGCAGAAAAACAGGTGAAAGAAACGGACCGTATAATCGCATTTTCATCACATCCTGGTTTCTATCATTGGGTCATAAATCAAATCTAGGTTAATTACGGTTTCCTCACTCCTCAAGCTCATCACTTTTGTACTTTGTTTGCACCTCATTAAAGCCTGCCCGCATCTAAATATCAATCCAATAGATATAACAACACCTAAAATACATAGGAGAAACTTTCCAACATCCATTATGACTCCTTGAGCCCAGTCTCCTAAACCGGAGAACCAATTTCGCGGGTTCAACCATGACACCCAACTAGTCAGCTCATTACCTACAGCAGCAAGGGTGAGATTGTGTTTTCGGCGAAATTCCCACTTCAATTGGAGAATGTCGTCCATCTTTTGGTCTATGACCTCTACCGGATCCTCGGTGCTATTTGTGATATACGTGCAACACTTCACGCCGTACTGTGTTGCCAATGTAACACAATATCCGCCTGTTACTGCTGTAAGATAATTAAGAACCATCCTATGCTGAACTAGTTCTGTTTTGTACGCTTGAAGTTCTCTTCCAGTGTATCTGAACGTGTCATCATACATTTCAGTGATATTATCTAACAAATTGGCGAGTGCGGAAATGTATCTATAATTCATCACTCCTCGAGCGGTGCGAGTGAAGTCTAACGCTACCAGAACCTGAATCCCGGTGGATTCATGGATAAGATCAGAGGCCGGATGCTCTAACCTTTCTGACAGTTGTCTTTTAACTCGGTGCTCGTAATGAGTGTGAGTATAAGGAGCTTGGGCACCACGGTGTATGTCCTTCATTTTGTCATGTGTAACAGTCATCACTTCAGGCAATACTTTTCCAATATAACACAATCCTTCAGAGTTTGGGGCAAGCCACTTGTACGCCTTTCTCCCGCATATGAAATATGCATCATCGGGGAGAACATATGGGACGGAGAAGGACATGACCATGTTACACACCTTCCAGGTGAACTCTCCTGACCCTAATTCTTCCATCTGCTTAATGCACGTATCAGTTTGTACGATATGTGCACAGTATCCTGGTGATACTTCTCCAACTCTAGTAATCCTATTTCCTAAGGTATATCTATACCGGAAAGATTTTCCTCTACTGGCTATGTGGCGTACAAGCTCTGTATCTGTAGGCATTCTATCTGCTCTGTGTGAAAAGGTCATGGTAAGGTTGCTCCATGACACTTCCCAATTTCCTGGCCTTCTGGGATTGGAGATGTTGAAACATAAGAGGGACCTATCCACATGGTATTGGTGGAGCTTCAAGCTAGGAGGGCTGGAGATATTAAACCTCCGGTCCACCGGTCTCCCACCACTTAGCTCAAGTACCTCCCCTAACGTTAAAGGAAATGGTACTAGCCCTGATTTGCTATGACCCTGAGGTACTTGAGAGCATACCCAACAATCTGTTTGGTTTAATACGTTACCCACTAAGGAGTGATAGTCACTCAATGGATGCCGGTCCATATGGATATTAAAACTGGATTGGCATTTCTTTATGCATCCATCTTCAATCAAATTGTCACAGAGCCTACAGATACAGTTTTCTTCAGCTAACAATCCATCACAATTTCTTCTATCGGATCGTTTTCTGATACTCGCCTTTGCTTGTTGGTTTGGTTGATCTTGGAAAACTACGCCTCCATCATCATAATCGGAACCCATTCCAGAACCTCTCTCGACCTCTATGGTACTCTCGCCGGAACAGACTGCTCTGGTCAACATCATGGTTAACATCAAAATCCGGATCACAGTCTCTTGGGGCAAGTCCATCTTTGAGGAGGAAATAGAAAAGAAATGAGAAGGGGGAAAAAGAAATTTCAAGGAAGAGGGGATGGGAAGTGGAGAAAAACAATAAAAGGGAGAGGGGAGTTGACAACTGCTTTCGGTCTTCAAGGCTCAGGTGCCGCCTCAGTCCTCCTGGAACAGACACTCCAGTGATACAACCTCTACCGTCTGTTCCTTATCACGGGACTTCTCTGGATCAGCAACCTTTTTGCAGTGGGATGAATGGACCCAAGTCTCTCTCTCAGCAACCTTCAATGCTGTGGTGCTAGTCAATAAGACCTGGTATGGTCCTTCCCATCTATCAATAAGACAACCTGAGCGTAGAAAATTTCGTATCATTACATAATCCCCAGGTTCAATGTCATGACAATTACTATCTGGTAAATCAGGAATCACCACCTTCAGATTATCATTTTGATTCCTCAACTGTTTACTCATGTTAATCAAGTACTTTACAGTTACTTCATTGTTACATTTCAAATCATCCTGAGGGTTAATCATGACATGCGGTTGTCGACCAAACAAGATTTCAAAAGGGGACAGATTAAGAGGGGACCTGGGAGTGGTTCTGATGCTATACAAAACAATGGGTAAAGCTTCTGGCCACGTCAATCCTGTCTCTGCCATTACTTTACTCAATTTATTTTTAATAGTGCTGTTCACTCTTTCGACCTTCGCACTCGCCTGTGGACGGTACGGAGTGTGCAGCTTGCTATCAATACCCATTAATTTACACATTCCTTGAAAGACATCACCGGTAAAATGGGTACCCCTATCACTTTCAATGATTCTAGGGATACCATATCTACATACAAATTCCTGCACAATTTTCTTAGCTGTAAACATAGCGGTATTTGTAGCTGCTGGAAAAGCTTCGACCCAATTCGAGAAAACATCTATACAAACAAGTACATATTTCAAATTTCGACATGGGGGTAATTGAATGAAGTCAATTTGTATTACCTGGAAAGGGCCGCCGGCAGGTGGGATATGGGATGGTTCTGTAGGTATTGCCTTTCCAATATTCTTTCTCAGACAGGTAAGGCATGACATTGCTCTTTTACTCGCATGAGAGGAGAATCCTGGGGCGCACCAGTATGCTCTTACCAATTTGCACATCTCCTCCTTGCCTAGATGAGTCAGCCCGTGAGCTGCTTCAGCCAGGCATGGAAGATATGCTCTGGGGGCCACTGGTTTACCATGTCCATCCGTCCAGAGCCCTGAGGACTCCTGGCCATATCCCTTTGCCTTCCAGACTGCTCTTTCCTGTGTGGAACACAAATTCTGCATTTCACACAACTTCTGTGTGTTGATGGTATTGAATACCATCAGTTGTGTGATGTCTGTCTGTATGGGTGTAGCAGCTGCAAGCTTAGCTGCTTCGTCTGCTCGGCTGTTACCAAGTGACACTGGGTCTTGGCTATATGTATGTGCTTTACATTTGATAACAGCCACTCTGTCGGGTTCCTGTATCGCTGTTAGAAGCCTTTTTATATAAGCTGCATGCGCTATCGGTGTACCAGCTGCCGTCATGAAATTTCTGAGGCGCCATAGGGCTCCGAAATCATGTACTACCCCGAAGGCGTATCTAGAATCGGTGTAGATATTGTCTGACTTACCCTTAGCCAATTCACATGCTCTGGTTAGGGCGACCAGTTCAGCAACCTGGGCTGAGTGAGGTGGGCCTAGCGGTTCCGCTTCTATGGTGTCTTGGTCATCTACGACTGCGTATCCAGTACACAAGTCTCCCGAGTCTGACTGTCTATGACAACTACCGTCAGTGTAGAACGTGAGTTCTGCATCTTCCAGTGGATTGTCACTGATGTCAGGCCTTGCGGTAAAATTTTGGGTCAAATATTCCATACAATCATGTGTATCTTCCTTTGTATTAAATCCTCCTTCCCCATCACTCTCACCTTCCACCCTTTGTGTCTGACCAGGCACACCTGGGAGAAATGTTGCAGGATTTAATGCGCTGCATCTCCTTATGGTGATGTTTACTGGGGCCATTAATGCCAATTCCCATCTTGTAAACCTTGCTGATGAGACGTGTCTGGTTTGGGCAGAATTCAATAAGGCAGATACCGCATGTGGTGTATGGATTGTGAGGTTGTGGCCTAGCACGACATCTTCGCTTTTTGTCACTAGCAATGCTATCGCAGCAACGCTTCGCAAGCATGTGGGGAGGGACCGCGCTACCGTATCTAGCTGAGCGCTGTAGTATGCAACTGGCCTGCTGGCATCACCGTGTTTTTGGGTTAGTACACCTGCTGCGCACCCAGCACTCTCTGTTCCGTATAGTTCAAAGGGTTTCCCATAGTCTGGCATACCTAGCGCTGGCGCCTGCGTTAGGCACTGTTTAAGTCTCTCAAATGCTGTTTCGGATTCGTCGGTATGCGAAATCCGATCAGGTTTGTTTGAGGAGACCATTTCCTGCAAAGGTAGCGCCAATATGGAAAACCCTGGGATCCAATTACGGCAATACCCACACATTCCTAAAAACGTTCTGATCTGTTGCTGGGTTTGTGGCAGGGTCATGTCCCTAATTGCTTGGATTCTATCAGCGGTCAGGTGTCTCAGTCCTTGTGTTAGACAGTGTCCCAAATATTTTACCTTAGTTTCGCATAATTGTAACTTGTCTTTGGAAACCTTGTGACCTGTGTCTGAAAGATGAAACAGGAGCTGTTTCGTATCCTTCAGAGAGGCTTCCAGTGAATCTGAACACAGCAGTAAATCGTCCACGTACTGTATCAATACTGATCCACTCTCTGGTTGGAAAGACTGTAAACAATCATGCAAAGCCTGAGAAAATATACTTGGACTATCTATGAAACCTTGGGGTAACCGAGTCCATGTGTATTGGACTCCTCTGTATGTGAATGCAAACAAATATTGGCTGTCAGGATGCAGAGGTACCGAAAAGAAAGCGGAGCAGAGGTCAATAACAGTGAAAAATTTGGCAGTGGGAGGAATTTGCATTAGGATGACAGCTGGATTTGGCACTACGGGGAACTGACTCTCAACTATTTTGTTAATCCCCCTTAGATCCTGCACTAGCCTGTAACCCCTCCCCCCACTCTTTTTAACAGGGAAGATGGTACTATTGGCTGTGCTGGACGTTCTTACCAGAATGCCCTGTTGCAGCAAGCGCTCTATTACTGGGAAAACTCCTAACTCCACCTCTGGCTTCAGAGGATACTGTGGGATTTTTGGAGCTATCCTACCATCTTTTACTTGTACAACTACTGGAGCTACGTTTGCCATTAATCCAGTGTCCTGTCCATCTTTTGTCCAAAGTGACTCTGGTATCTGAGATGTCATCTCTTCTACTTGGGATGGATTCCTATTTGTCATAATGGAATGTGACATTAATTTTGATGGGGAGTCTAACATGTCTCGCACTTCCTGAGCGTGATTCTCAGGTATGTCCAAGAATACACCTTCAGGAGTACAATAAATGACGCACCCCATTTTACACAGTAAGTCTCTACCCAGGAGATTAGTTGGTGCAGATGCAGCCAGCAAAAAGGAATGCTTGGTATGCAAAGGCCCTATTGTAATCTCGGCTGGTTTGCTAACAGGGTAGTGCTGGACTACTCCTGTTACTCCCATGGCTGGAATTGTCCTACCAGTGGTTCTCATGCCCACTGTCGAATTTATCACTGACTTGGCCGCCCCTGTGTCTACAAGAAAGTTTAAAGTTTTACCAGCTACATTGATTGCAATCTCTGGTTCACTTCCAAGACTGGCAATCAATTTTACTGGCTGCAGATTACAGGTATGGCCACACCCCTAGTGGGTATGCTGACCTCCCTGAATCCCGCTGGCAGCGACTACTTGTGAGGGGGTTAGCTGGGAACTACCAGAGGCATGCCAATCTCTGTTCGGGGGGTATCTTTTTGTTTCCCCTGTATGTGGCTCATAACTCCGCCTCTGTGGATCCTGATCCCAATGTCTTGTGTTGTGTCGTTGTCTAGGGGGTTGGTATGATTTTGGTACATTTCTTACTCTACATTCTCGTGCATAGTGTCCCGGTCTGTTACAGGAATAACAAGTTATTACAGTTGACTTACTTACAGGATTCGATGGTACATACGCAGGCTGCTTTGTGAATAGCGCCTGTATACTTACTGACATTAACTTATCACTTTGCGACTCTCTGTGCCTGGTGATGTTTCTGTCGTGATCAATAGCAGCCTCTCTCAAGGTGGACACTGACAGACCTCGCCAACATGGTTGCGTGGTCTGTACCCTAGCTTTTAATGTTTCCTTTAAACCATCCATCAGTACAGATACTGCTACTTCTTGATGGTTTGGGTTGGTCCTAATGTCTTCTATACCAGTGTATTTTGCCATTTCTAATAGTGCCCGGTGAAAATATTCTGTTGCCGTTTCGGACTCCTTTTGTTTAATGGAAAATATCTTATTCCATTTAGCAACGGCTGGGAAATACTCTTTTAGCTGCAAATTTATCCTTTTTACATTATCCTTGTCGTATACATCGGTAAGCGGTATATCTTTGTCTAGTCCACAATCAGCCAAGAATTGAACTGAGTCGACATTGGAAGGTAAGCAAGCTCTTAGCACTATCTGCCAATCCTTATTATTGGGCTCTAAAGTGTTTCCTAGATCCCTGATGTATTTTTGGCTTGCCACCAAATCTTTTCTGGGGTCTGGGAATTCAGACACTATAGTCCTCAATTCCATTCTAGTAAACGGGCAATACATGGCAATGTTCCTAACGGGTGTGGCTCCTGATGCATCCGTTTTCCCATTGGGAACTACTATCACCTTAACTGGATTAACTCTAACAACTTCATTCTGTGTAGATTCTACAGCTTGTGGTGAAATTGTTTCAGTGTAATGCATGGTGCCGTACTTACCCGTTGACACGACCTCACCTATCCCTCCGCTAGGGGCCTTCACTAATCTCGTGAGTGGTGCAGTTCCTACTGTGGTTTCTGATATGGTGGCCGCTAGAGAGAGCGCTGAAATTGTTGCCGAATCGTCTTCTTGATCACACTCCTGAGGAAAGTTCAAAACAGGGTACAACTTGCACGGGTTAATAATTGCATGGGTTACTTGGTTAACATCATTAACATTTACAGGGTTGCTAAGAGTTTGTGTTTTACAACCCAGTGCGTTTCTCTCCGCAATCAACTTCTCTCCTGCAATGTATGGTGGAGGTGGGGCTGTGGCTATCAGTTTCCTGACTGCCCCAGATCCCGCCGCCAGAGCCAAACCTCTCTGTATCTCACCTTCCTGCTGCCACAACTGTAAATAATCATGATGCTGAATTCGTCTCTTTGTTGATTTTATGAGACATATCCTCCTCCTTAAATTTTGTAACACTTCTGGACTGAAGCTACCTATTCTTGGGAATTTCTCCCTGTCTTGTACAGTCATTCTCTCCCATTCATCACATAAAACCTCTGTGTGACTTCCGTATTTTTCACACATGATGTACCTTGCCGACCCGACTGGTCGGTTCTCTGAATCAACCCGAACCGAGGTTGATCGCCCCCTACCTGAACAATTGGCCCCCATAATCTGCAGGTGTTGCTTACTACTCCTGTGATCTTTATATCACGGTCTTCAGCGAACCCTTACAGCAAACCAAATTATTCACAATAGGCCGGCGGTGGCGGTTTACCGAGTACCCCACTCACTCGCCCACCTCGACCAATACGACCTGATCACACCGATATGGTGCTGGCGTACTCGATACAGGGCCCCTATGGAACCTTCTGTTTACTGGAACATATGAGGGTTACCCGCAGGACACTTACTCTTTCCAGTAAAGGTGGGGTTGTTAGATAGTTCCTGAGTGACCAGCGAACTTCCCTTCCAAAAATAAAAAATTACACAAATCACGTCAGAATGTACAAATAGCGTTTGTGACCACTTTACTCTAATGGTATTAGGTCAGATTACTAACTACTGCACACAATTACGTGCGGTACAATCGTTCAGTACATAAGCACTACTTGTTATGTACTGAAAGATCAATGGAATCGAAAATTTTGGCTGCGAATTCCTTCAGCATGAGCTTGTATGGCCTATATGGGTTCTGCACCAACACCCCTGGCGTTGTGCCTCTTGTACCTTTATAGCGGACCTCTTTGTCTATTTTACCTGTTACCTTATGACCTCCTGGTCTGTTACCTTATGTTAATGACCTCCTGGTCTGTTACCTTATGGTCCGCTATACTCTAATGCTCAAATATTATTTAACCAGGGATGCCTCCCTAGCCACCGTATATGTCACTTACACGTATGTTCCTTGACGAGTACCCGACTTTCCTTTTGGTTCAACCTCTAAGTTATATAAACTTATGTGATAAAAACACACTCACTCAACACATGTACACTTTTGTTTCTATATCTATTTCTGCGCAGAAATTTTCTTCAGCCCAGCTGTGTTACCAATTAGGAGCAGGATCTGTTAAACTAAATTTCAGATTTTTCCAAAAATAGACTTGCGTTATTTATCGCGTCGCGTTATCTACCGCTGTGCGTTAACTATCGCCTTTGCGTTAATTATCGCTTTGCGCTAAAATCCAACTTTTCGTGACTTGAGCTACGTGGGCGTAACCGGACGCTACGTTGCGTAATGTACGCTGCGTGCGTCTGCCTTTGGATTGCGTACGCTAGTCTTTGTTAGAGACACGTGTACGCAAAACAAAGATCCACCGTAACACAATTTCTACTTTTATCAATGTAGATGATCCCTGATCATCTACCGCACACCACACTGACTGCCTTATCTCCCAGACAAGCCGTGTGTTGGTCTATACTTTAACTATTACCTCTACTATGAAATAACAGCAAATCTCTTTTAGCACTTTCTATCAACTATAAAAATTGGCAAACAGGAATAGTGATATACGAAATTGAAAAAGAAATGCAGATATATATGTATGCGTGCGTGTATACGCAAGACAGAAGAGAAATAAACAGTTTTAAAAGACACAAGCGTTTTGTTCTTACTTCCGGTTCCCGGATTCCTTCAGCACTCTTTATCTAAGCGAAGCAGACGCTTATCCCGTCAGCACTGCGAGACAACCTCCCACCCTTTGCTGGGGGATAATGTCTGCTGATCCACCTAGTGCAGATATGAGAAGGACAGGACAAGTCCCCAATTGACAATGCTAAATTCTTTTGTCGTATAAACAACCCTTAATGAAGTCTCAGAACACTGTACGCTGTTTACTTAAGAAGTACCGTAAGGGTACGCTAGTTGCGTAACGATCGCTCAGCCGTAGGCGAGACGCTCAAGCGTCACGTTCGCTCACGGCCCAGTGATCACAGGACAGCACGTTATTGGTTATGTCTAGAGTAATGATTCGCTATGGCGTAGCGTACGCTCGAGACCACGAGGAGATCACCAGCGGCGCAGACGCTCACAACGCTATACCTTTATGTCTAAACCTTTTATCAATGAAATACACAGAATACCTTAATGTGAATACAGGGTGTATGTGCAACCTTGTGTAACCTGACTAACTACAAAGCTGCTTGAGCGTCACCGACGCTCAAGTGAACACTTAAAACTATAGAAAATACACAGATACTGGTTTAGGGTCCAAAGCCTATTAACTGTATTATATCTAATATACTTGTAAAAGAGAATAACAGTACAAATGATACACTACAATATAACAGATACTTCCTAACCAAAATACAACACTATCTGATACAATACAATACTAGTCTAGGGGAGATGTGAGAGAAAAGAGAAGGGAGAGAGAGAAATGGAGAGAAATGAGAGAAATTGGCTCACAGTAAGACAATGATTACGGAGAGAAACTTACGCACAAGGGTAAACGATCGCAAGCGCTTCTGGACATCCAGCTTCCCGATTATCAGCAATGAGAACCGTTTGATGAGAAGTGAAAACTGGATGCCACAGGCCCGTCTTTTATGCTACACACACAATGCAATCCAATGGTCCCTATAATCTCATTGTCCATTGGGCGCAGGAATTCGGCTTCGCATCATAACAAAAGGTCATAGGTTGATTCATACAGGTGGGCTGTGACGATTTCTAACAGCTCAGGTGGGTGGGAAACTAGGTTTCCCGCCGCATACCTGAGTATGAGTAAATAATAGAAATGGACATAAACTTCTTATGTCCATAACTATTCGCACGAGCGATTAATACGCTCCAAACCAACACCGGAATATTGCTATTTAAATACTCTTCCGATGGGTACCAAACACTGCTGCATGACTCCTGTTAGACCCTTCCTACAATACAAAGAGGGATCCCTCCGTTCAGGGACATTCTATATTAACCAAACTTTCAGAATCTATCAAAGGGACCATGATCTACAAACTACATTAATTGTGAAAATATGTAACTATCGAGTCGCACGCTACGACTACATACCCTTTACCGTAAATACGCATACCGAGTGCGAGCGGGTGCACGCAACAGCGGGTATGCGCTATCACGGGAAAGCGCACGCATGGGCAGCGCGGACCAGTGTGAGGTGCAAATATGGCAACGTGCATGGGGATATTTTTCTGACTTTGACACTTGGGACTTATTACATGATGTGAAAAACAAGCATGCACCGTAACCCATAGCAACCAGATATCAGCTATTAGCTGTCTAGTGCCAGCAAACAAACAAGTGTTATCATTTGGTTGCTATGGGATACAGATGACCAGTGTTTTACTTGCACCATTTTACTAAACAGTAATAGTAGTAATAATAAGAATTTACTCACCGGTAATTCTATTTCTCGCAGCCCGTAGTGGATGCTGGGTACTCCGTAAGGACCATGGGGAATAGACTGGCTCCGCAGGAGACTGGGCACTCTTAAAGAAAGATTAGGTACTATATCTGGTGTGCACTGGCTCCTCCCTCTATGCCCCTCCTCCAGACCTCAGTTAAGGAAACTGTGCCCGGAAGAGCTGACATTACTAGGAAAGGATTTGGAATCCAGGGTAAGACTCATACCAGCCACACCAATCACACCGTACAACTTGTGATAACTATACCCAGTTAACAGTATGAATAACAACTGAGCCTCACGTAACAGATGGCTCATAACAATAATCCTTTTGTTAAGCAATAACTATATACATGTATTGCAGAGAGTCCGCACTTGGGACGGGCTCCCAGCATCCACTACGGACTACAAAAAATAGAATTACCGGTGAGTAAATTCTTATTTTCTCTGACGTCATAGTGGATGCTGGGTACTCCGTAAGGACCATGGGGATTATACCAAATCTCCCAAACGGGCGGGAGAGTGCGGATGACTCTGCAGAACCGAATGTGCAAACTCAAGGTCCTCCTCAGCCAGGGTATCAAACTTGTAGAATTTTGCAAAAGTGTTTGAACCCGACCAAGTAGCAGCTCGGCAAAGTTGTAAAGCCAAGACCCCTCGGGCAGCCGCCCAAGAAGAGCCCACCTTCCTTGTGGAATGGGCTTTTACTGATTTAGGATGCTGCAGTCCAGCCGCAGAATGTGCAAGCTGAATAGTGCTACAGATCCAGCGAACAATAGTCTGCTTTCAAGCAGGAACACCCAGCTTGTTGGGTGCATGCAGGATAAACAGCGAGTCAGTCTTTCTGACTCTAGCCGTCCTGGAAACATAGATTTTCAGGGCCCGGACTACATCCAGCAACTTGGAATCGTCCAAGTCCCTAGTAGCCGCAGGCACCACAATAGGTTGGTTCAAATGAAACGCTGATACCACCTTTGGGAGAAATTGGGGACGAGTCCTCAATTCCGCCCTGTCCATATGGAAAATCAGATATGGGCTTTTACATGACAAAGCAGCCAATTCTGACACACGCCTAGCCGAAGCCAAGGCCAACAGCATGACCACCTCCCAGGTGAGATACTTTAACTCCACGGTTTTAAGTGGCTCAAACCAATGTGATTTTAGGAAATCCAACACAACGTTGAGATCCCAAGGTGCCACTGGAGGCACAAAAGGGGGCTGAATATGCAGCACTCCCTTAACAAATGTCTAACTTCAGGCAGTGAAGCCAGTTCTTTTTGAAAGAAAATAGACAGGGCCGAAATCTGGACTTTTATGGATCCCAATTTTAGGCCCATAGTCACTCCTGACTGGAAGAAGTGCAGAAATCGACCCAGCTGAAATTCCTCCGTAGGGGCCTTCCTGGCCTCACACCAAGCAACATATTTTCGCCATATGCGATGATAATGTTTTGCTGTCACATCCTTCCTAGCTTTTATCAGCGTAGGAATTACTTCATCCGGAATGCCCTTTTCCGTTAGGATCCGGCGTTCAACCACCATGCCATCAAACGCAGCCACGGTAAGTCTTGGAACAGACAGGGAACCTGCTGTAACAGGTCCTGTCTGAGAGGCAGAGGCCATGGGTCCTCGGAGATAATTTCTTGTAGTTCTGGGTACCAAGGCCCTCATTCCGAGTTGATCGCTCGGTGTTTTTCATCGCATCGCAGTGAAAATCCGCTTAGTACGCATGCGCAATGTTCGCACTGCGACTGCGCCAAGTAATTTTGCTAAGGTGAAAGGATTTTTACTCACGGCTTTTTCTTCGCTCCGGCGATCGCATTGTGATTGACAGGAAATGGGTGTTACTGGGCGGAAACACTGCGTTTTATGGGCGTGTGGCAGAAAACGCTACCGTTTCCGGAAAAAACGCAGGAGTGGCCGGAGAAACGGGGGAGTGTCTGGGCGAACGCTGGGTGTGTTTATGACGTCAAACCAGGAACGACAAGCACTGAACTGATCGCAGATGCCGAGTAAGGTTGAAGCTACTCTAAAACTGCTATGAGGTTTGTGATCGCAATATTGCGAATACATCGTTCGCACTTTTAAGATGCTAAGATACACTCCCAGTAGGCGGCGGCTTAGCGTGTGTAACTCTGCTAAATTCGCCTTGCGAGCGATCAACTCGGAATGAGGGCCCAAGTTCTTCTTGGCTAATCCGGAACGATGAGTATTGTTCTTACTCCTCTCTTTTGTACTATCCTCAGTACCTTGGGTATGAGAGGAAGAGGAGGGAACACATAAACCGACTGGTACACCCACGGTGTCACTAGTGCGTCCACAGCTATCGCCTGAGGGTCCCTTGACCTGGCGCAATATCTTTTTAGGTTTTTGTTGAGGCGGGACGCCATCATGTCCACCTCTGGCCGTTCCCAACGATTTACAATCAGTGTGAAGACTTCTGGATGAAGTCCCCACTCTCCCGGGTGGAGGTCGTGCCTGCTGAAGAAGTCTGCTTCCCAGTTGTCCACTCCCGGAATGAACACTGCTGCTAGTGCTAGCACGTGATTTTCCGCCCATCCTGCCATTGCCATCCTGCTTCTTGTGCCGCCCTGTCGGTTTACATGGGCGACCGCCGTGATGTTGTCTGACTGAATCAGCACCGGTTGGTTTTGAAGCAGGGGTTCTGCTTGACTCAGGGCGTTGTAAATGGCCCTTAGTTCCAGAATATTTATGTGTAGGGAAGTCTCCTGACTTGACCACTGTCTTGGAAGTTTCTTCCCTGAGTGACTGCCCCCCAACCTCGGAGGCTTGCATCCGTGGTCCCCAGGACCCCGTCTTGTATGCCGAATCTGCGGCCCTCGAGAAGATGGGCACTCTGCAGCCCCCACAGTAGAGAGACCCTGGCCCTCGGGGACAGGGTGAGCAACCGATGCATCTGAAGATGCGATCCGGACCATTTGTCCAACAGATCCCACTGAAAGATCCTTGCATGGAACCTGCCGAAGGGAATTGCTTCGTATGAAGCCACCATCTTTCCCAGGACCCGCATGCAATGATGCACCGACACCTGCTTTGGTTTCAGGAGATCCCAGACCAGAGATGACAATTCCTGGGCCTTCTCCACAGGGAGAAAAACCTTCTTCTGTCTGTATCCAGAATCATGCCTAAGAACAGCAGACGCGTCGCAGGAATCAGCTGTGACTTTGGAATATTCAGAATCCAGCCGTGCTGTTGCAGCACTTCCCGAGATAGTGCTACGCTGGCTAACAACTGTTCCGTGGACCTCGCCTTTATAAGGAGATCGTCCAAGTACAGGATAATTATAACTCCCTTCTTCCGAAGGAGTATCATCATTTCGGCCATTACCTTGGTAAATACCCTCCGTGCCGTTGACAGACCAAACGGCAACGTCTGGAATTGGTAATGACAATCCTGTACCACAAAACCTGAGGTACTCCTGGTGAGGTGGGTAAATGGGGACATGCAGGTAGGCATCCTTGATGTCCAGTGATACCATAAAATGCCCCTCTTCCAGGCTTGCGATAACCGCCCTGAGCGATTCCATTTTGAACTTGAACTTAATCAGATAAGTGTTCAAGAATTTTAAATTTAGAATGGGTCTTACCGAACCGTCCGGTTTCGGTACCACAAACATTGTGTAATAGTAACCCCGTCCCTGTTGAAGGAGGGAAACCTTAATTATCACGTGCTGAAGGTACAGCTTGTGAATAGCCGCCAGTACTACCTCCCTTTCCCTGGGAGCAGTTGGCAAGGCTGATTTGAGGTAACGGCGAGGGGGAGTCACCTCGAACTCCAGCTTGTATCCCTGAGATACCACTTGTAGGGCCCAGGGATCCACCTGTGAGCGAACCCACTGGTCGCTGAAGTTCCGGAGACGGGCCCCCACCGCACCTGGCTCCACCTGTGGAGCCCCAGCGTCATGCGGTGGACTTAGTGGAAGCAGGGGAGGACTTTTGTTCCTGGGAACTGGCTGTCTGATGCAGCTTCTTTCCTCTACCCCTGCCTCTTGGCAGAAAGGATGCGCCTCTGACGCTTGCCTTTCTGAGGCCGAAAGGACTGTACTTGATAATACGGTGCTTTCTTTGGCTGTGAGGGAACGTGAGGTAGAAAAGTCGATTTTCCAGCTGTTGCTTTGGATACCAGTTCCGAGAGACCGTCCCCAAACAATTCCTCACCCTTATAAGGCAAAACCTCCATGTGCCTTTTAGAATCAGCATCGCCTGTCCACTGCCGAGTCCATAATACTCTCCTGGCAGAAATGGACATTGCATTAATTCTCGATGCCAGTCGGCAAATATCCCTCTGTGCATCTCTCATATATAAAACTACGTCCTTTATATGCTCTATGGTTAGCAAAATAGTGTCCCTGTCGAGTGTATCAATGTTGTCTGACAGGGTATCGGACCAAGCTGCTGCAGCACTACACATCCATGCTGAAGCAATTGCAGGTCTCAGTATAGAGTGTGTATATACAGACTTCAGGATAGCCTCCTGCTTTCTACCTGCAGGCTCCTTTAAGGCGGCCGTATCCTGACACGGCAGTGCCACCTAGGGGACGTTTCCCAACGTACCCTATCCGTTGGCGGGAAAGGGTACGCCATCAGTAACTTCTTATAAAATTACCAGTTTCTTATCAGGGGAACACCACGCTTCTTCACACAATTCATTTAACTCATCAGATGGGGGGAAAGTCAATGGCTGCTTTTTCTCCCTAAACATAATACCCTTTTTAATGGTAACGGGGTTAATGTCAGAAATGTTCAAAACATTTTTCATTGCCGTAATCATGCAACGGATGGCCCTTGTGGACTGTACATTTGTCTCATCCTCGTCTACACTGGAGTCAGACTCCGTGTCGACATCTGTGTCTGCCATCTGAGGTAGCGGGCGTTTTTGAGCCCCTGATGGCCTCCGAGACGCCTGGGCAGGCGCGGGCTGAGATGCCGGCTGTCCCAAGGCTGTTACATCATCCAACCTTTTATGTATGGAGTTGACACTGTTGGTTAATACCTTCCACATATCCATCCACTCCGATGTCGGCCCCGTAGGGGGCGACATCACACTTATCGGCTCCTGCTCCGCCTCCACGTAACCCTTCTCATCAAACATGTCGACACAGCCGTACCGACACACCGCACACACACAGGGAATGCTCTGACTGAGGACAGGACCCCACAAAGTCCTTTGGGGAGACAGAGAGAGAGAGTATGCCAGCACACACCACAGCGCTATATAATACAGGGATTAACACTATTACTGAGTGATTTTTCCCAATAGCTGCTTATATACACAATATTGCGCCTAAATTTATGTGCCCCTCCTCACTTTTTTACCCTTGTTGTACTGTATACTGCAGGGGAGAGCCTGGGGAGCGTCCTTCCAGCAGAGCTGTGAAGAGAAAATGGCGCTGGTGTGCTGAGGAAGATAGCCCCGCCCCCCTCAGCGGCGGGCTTCTCTCCCGCTTTTTATAATGTTAATGGCGGGGGTTTATACACATATACAGTGTTATACATTGTATTATGTGTTATTTGTGCCAAAAAGGTAATCTAATTGCTGCCCAGGGAAGCACCCCCCCCCCCCCCCCAGCGCCCTGCACCCAACAGTGACCGGAGTGTGTGGTGTGCTAAGGGAGCAATGGCGCACAGCTGCAGTGCTGTGCGCTACCTTAATGAAGACAGAAGTCTTCAGCCGTTTTCAACTTTCTCTTCAGTCTTCTGGCTCTGCAAGGGGGACGGCGGCGCGGCTCCGGTACCGTACGACCGAGGTCGGGGCCTGTGTTCGATCCCTCTGGAGCTAATGGTGTCCAGTAGCCTAAGAAGCCCAAGCTAGCTGCAAGCAGGTAGGTTCGCTTCTCTCCCCTCAGTCCCACGTAGCAGAGTCTGTTGCCAGCAGATCTCACTGAAAATAAAAAACCTAACAAATACTTTCTTTTCTAGGAAGCTCAGGAGAGCCCCTAGGGTGCATCCAGCTCTGGCCGGGCACAGATTCTAACTGTGGTCTGGAGGAGGGGCATAGAGGGAGGAGCCAGTGCACACCAGATATAGTACCTAATCTTTCATTAAGAGTGCCCAGTCTCCTGCGGAACCCGTCTATTCCCCATGGTACTTACGGAGTACCCAGCATCCACTAGGACGTCAGAGAAATAAAAGGTTTTAGAGAAAGAATACGGAGAAATAAGAGACCAGAGGAAAGACCTGTAGCGGGTATACTGTAGTTACTACACAGTTAATTTGAAAGCCACAGATTTTCACTCCATTTGTGTGCTGGATATAAAGGGCAATAGAAATACAAGCAAAACAAGCCTGAATTTACATGTATTATTACTGCCCTTTATCATCCAGCGATCATAGACAGCGAGAATCAGTGGCTTTTTTCCAAAAAACATCTGTGATGGTGATAAGACTGGGACGCATAAATTATATATAGTAAATCCCATCTACTACAAGAAAAGTTCTCTGTGGATACATTGTATCCCATATATTGGGATGTAGTCGACTTCCTTCTTTCTTCTTCCCTGTATTCCTTTCCTTTCTCTTCTGTTCCTTTCCCTTTCTTTTTTCTCCCTCCTTCCCATCCTCCCCCTTTTTTTTTTCCTTTCTTCCTCCCTCTCTGTCTCCATATGTAAAAATATAAATATTAGTACTCTTATTGGAGAAGAGAAATATGAGGATAAATTATACGTATAATAACACAAATAAAAATAAAAATAAGGATAAAAAGAACAAGGAATGAGATATTTAAATTAGAAGTATATCAAAGTAATTCTGTTTCTTTGTGGTGTATAGACTTTATGGAAGTGTCTGTATTGATAGATGTGTCTTTGAGGAGGAGAGTGTGCGAGTTCACGTTCCTCATGTTCTTGTGTTCTTTCCATCCTTTCTGGCTTTTCTCTATGGATAATAAAATAAGATACATATATAACAATGGGTGAAGAACAACTGTAGATACAGCAACATAAGTATAGAAGCTGAGAAATGAGTTGGATAGGGACTGACCTTTATAAACATTATCAAAATTATTTTTTTGAAATAAGGTGTATCTGCAATAAGAAAATATATCTCCTCCTAATTGTTCCAACAATAGGCTTACACATTATTGTTTTAAGAAACTGAAGGAGCCGATCGCGGGTTGTCATACCAACGGGAAAGATTACCCCGTCTTCCTAGTCTCTTTACACCAAACTACAATTCCCATAGTCACCAGGGAAATGAGGGACACATGATCCGCTAGACGGATGTTGTTTTAGTGACATGTTCCGCCACACAGAATGGTGGAACGCAAATGCGCTCCACAGGGCGGAAATACGGGATCTGAGTATTTGACTTCGGATCTTAGCTTAATTTTCTATATGGGTGTTGGGCTGATGAAAGTGGGGCTGTGTCGTTACCAGAGGGAAAAGAAACCCCTATGTCCATGCTATAAGGAAAGATAAGGATAGAATAGATACTTGTTATGAAAACTGATGCCCCCGTGACCCGGAAGTACTACAATAGGTAGGGGTCTGATCATAATAAATAGATCTGTTTTTGGATTCAATTCTTCTTAAAAATAGAATCTAGATGTCTGAGTCTGTCCTAGGAATATATTCTAATTTATAGAAGGATTAATTTGATTGTTTTTATGAGAAATTGGATAAATTGAAGGATTGAGTGAAACAGCTGCTTAGTTTACTAATTACCTAAGGTATAAATATCCTGCCAGTTGCCTACCTAAGTCACCTTTGATAAAGCTGCATTGCTCACAGCGAAACGCGTCAGGAGGAGGCTACCTGGGTCATCAATCGTGATATTTGTTGCTGCCATAAACATATCCGGACCAAACTGGACTTTGCCATCTGCAGAAAAAAACGGGACAAGCATCTAAAAACCAGGAACACCATTTACCCCATCTCTATGAAGAGGACATCGCACTAATTGAGGATCCCAAACCTGGCTGGTTTTTGAGTCAAAATATCAGAGACACTCTTAAGGGACTACACCTCTAGCGGCCTTTGGGTAATGTGTACTGGTGTGACTACATTGTTAGTCTGTCTCCATCTGCTATATAATCCAGATTTAATAATAGGAACGGATATTAATGTGACAGGCAGCCACAATTTATTGACCCATACATGCTAATTTTACTATTGGTCATGTTTTAAAATGTTATATATGGATCGTGGATCCAATGTTTTATTGAGGCCTAAATTTATGTTTTATTAAATTGAAGAATTTTTTCACTCAATCCTTCATATTAGAATCTTTATATAACATTTCCATTAGCGCTGCTATTTATTTCCTTGGTTTTCTTTGATGTATGGTTGGGGTGTGACTACCCCCAAGTTGTTACAGCAGCAGCATTAGAGACACAGCACCTGAAAGCGCCCGATCATCCATTTGTTTGGTAGATTTCTTTGCTTTTTCACATAGTTTTGATTGGGCAGCATGGGCTGTTTCTCTAATTTTAAGGACAGACTCAGTAGAAGACAGGATTATCTTTCGAAATGGGACAGCCCAATAGAGAGTAAAGGAGGGGATTATGATGATCAATTAAGAGGAGATGTTTTCAAATTAGAGGATCTACTAAAATCAGAAATAAAACACTGGTTAGATACAGTTAATATGCAGAGATACATCGATAAAAAGATAATACCAAGGGGTTTGAGACTCTCAAAACCCTCAATCTTCCACGACAATGTGGAATATCAGAAGAAATGGGATTCCACACTGGATCGTTGTTCATTGGCCCTCATGAGTCTAGTAATAGATTACAGGACAGAAAATTTAAGAGTATAGAATCTGATATTGAAGTACTCAAAAATAAATTAGAATCGCACAGTCAGAGTAGTGAATATAAAGATAGAGATAATGCGGTTACGGAAAGGGTGAACAAATTTGAACAAACAATACTAGAGACAAAATGTCGAAAATTCCAACGGGATGTTGAGAACTATAGAACTGATAGCGTTAGATCTTATGGAAGAAATAGAAACCAGAGACAGAAAGATCTTACTAACAACTCTCCTCCAGCTAGAAGACCTGAATATTTTTCACGGTATAGAGGGGAGGAAAGAAGGCGTCCAGTAGACACTCCCAAAAATGATCAGAGAAGTAGGACTCATTTTCCAAAACGTCGTTTAGACTGGAGTGAGCCCGAACCCACAAATAGAAACCCCGAAGATAGGGCACTCGGGGCTAGACCCAAGTCACATCCTGATGCCTCCCATGGATCAAACGATTTTTTAGAACAGCGGAAGAGGTTTCAGGATCGAGACAAAGACTGGCAGAGAGAAAGAGCCGGAAAAAGGAGAAACGTCAGCTTCGAGGAAGAAGAGGGAGGAAGGAAGTATATAAGAGATTAAAAATAAAAAGGAAATTGTCTCAGAAGGAAAATATATTTAATCTTTCCTGTAGACAATTAACAGAGAGTGAAATTGCAGTGCTTAGTAAGGGTCTAAAATTTTCCCCGTCAACACCACCCAATATATTCAATTTATTTGTGGAACTAAATAGGTTTGTCCGAACTTTATGTCGGAAGAAGTACTTTGCAAAGCAGAATTTATTAAAGAAAAGGGAGGAAGCGGTACCCATAGTTCTTGATGGAGAAGTTTTGGGGGCCCTAGAGATACTCACTGATCTTCTCGGTGAGAACTCTGAAGATACTCCCCCAAAACCCCACAAAGTGTTTGATATCAACATAAAAAACAAGCTGAGAAATAAGTGAGAATTTTACCCTATTAAAACAAAGGGATCCAGTATAGACAGCTTTTATAAAACTACTTTAGAGGAATTCAAAGACTTATGTTCAAAAACACCAGAAACATCCAAAACAAATAATCTCAATAAATGGGAGAAGCAAGCCATCCATAGACTAACAAAAGACAGCACAATCGTGATCAAGCAAGCCGATAAGGGGGGGGGGGGGGCTAATTATACAGGATAGGTCTGATTATATCAGTGAAGCTAAAAGACAGTTGGATAATCGCAATTTTTATAGAATTCTGCCGAAAGATCCTACTTCAACTTTTTTGATGGAACTCCAAGACCTTTTAGGTCAAGCTTTGAGTGATAACCTGATCTCCAAGGAGGAATTCAAATTTTTGTTTTGTCCACATCCTACTGTCCCCATTTATTATCACCTCCCCAAGATTCATAAGTCACTCACTGCACCTCCTGGCCGTCCTATAATTTCGGGTGTGGGTTCCCTCACGTCTAACCTTTCACATTATGTTGACATTTTTTTACAGCCAAGGGTCACTTCGCTTAAATCACATATCAAGGATACGACACACTTTTTAAATTTAGTTAAGGACATCGAGTGGAGAGATTCATATGGGTTCCTCACACTCGATGTCCAAAGTTTGTACACTAATATTCCGCACGATTTGGGGATTAAGACAATAGCAAAGAGACTCGTTAATGATGGGGATCTCACTGATTTACATCAACAATTCATTTTGGATTCTATATAATTTATATTACGGCACAATTATTTCACTTTTTTGGATACTTTTTACTTACAGGTGATGGGAACGGCCATGGGAACCCGGTTCGCGCCGAGTTACGCCAACCTCTACATGGGCGAGGTCGAAGACCAACTCGTGTGGGGGGGGGGGACCTCGGTGCGGGCCTGGTTCTCTATGGCCGTTACATAGATGATTTATTTATTATTTGGGATGGGGATGCACTGTCTGCCTCTAATTTTGTTTCTCACTTAAATTCCAATTCATTTAATTTAATTTTCACTCATACCTACCACCCTCACAAAATCAATTTTTTGGATATCTCCTTGGAGATCAGGGAAAATAGAATTTTCACCACTAATTATATGAAGGAGGTGGGGACAGATGCTTATCTTCACTTTAAAAGTAGTCACTATTTGCCTTGGAAAAAGAGCATTCCCAAAAGTCAATTTCTGCGTCTACGTAGGAATTGCTTTGATGAACAAGCTGAAATTATGACGGAGGCGTTCCTCAATAGAGGTTACCCAAAACTACTCATTAAATCAGCTTTGGACGAAGTTAGACAGAGAAAAAGGGAAGATCTCCTAGCACCCAAAATAAAGAAGACAGATAAGATGAGTCAAATGGAAGAGATAGCATTTATCTCAACTTATAACAACTGCCACTTGGAGATTAGGAATATAGTATCAAAAAATTATTGGATTTTAAGACAAGATCCACAATTGTTTTCAATATTGGATTCAAATCCAAGATTTATTTTCCGTAAGAATAAATCCCTTAAAAATGTATTAGCCCCCAGTTATCTTAAGACTACTAAAGAAAATATTAAGGACATAAGCGGGAATAAGAACTGGTTGAAGGATCACCAAGCTAAAGTAAAAGGCTGTCATAGATGCGGGAAAAATAAATGTATAACATGCAACCATATTCTGAATCGAACAAAAGAAATCAAGGCTGTAACATCTGAGAAAATAGTTGAAATTGCTAGTTTCATTAACTGTGATACTCCATATGTCATTTATATGTTGGTCTGTGGGTGCGACAAAAAATACATCGGACGTACAACCCGAGCACTCAAAGTACGGTTCCTAGAACATAGGAGAAATATCATCAATAAGATCCAGACACATAGTGTTTCGAAACACTATTATGATATTCATGGTGGAGATCCAAAATGTTTAAAACTCCTAGGCTTAGAACATATATCGTACACTATACGTGGGGGTGACAGATATAAAAGATTATGCAGACAGGAGGTTTTCTGGATGTACCAGATGAACAGCATATTCCCTGAGGGCCTCAATGAGGCAGTGGAACTAAATACTGTGATTTGAATAACATAGATATATGAGGAAAGGAAGATAATAATTTACACGTTCCGGAAATAGAAGCAAAAATAGGATTTCAATGTTCCCTTTATTTAATTTTTCCAAAAAACATCTGTGATGGTGATAAGACTGGGACGCATAAATTATATATAGTAAATCCCATCTACTACAAGAAAAGTTCTCTGTGGATACATTGTATCCCATATATTGGGATGTAGTCGACTTCCTTCTTTCTTCTTCCCTGTATTCCTTTCCTTTCTCTTCTGTTCCTTTCCCTTTCTTTTTTCTCCCTCCTTCCCATCCTCCCCTTTTTTTTTTCCTTTCCTCCTCCCTCTCTGTCTCCATATGTAAAAATATAAATATTAGTACTCTTATTGGAGAAGAGAAATATGAGGATAAATTATACGTATAATAACACAAATAAAAATAAGGATAAAAAGAACAAGGAATGAGATATTTAAATTAGAAGTATATCAAAGTAATTCTGTTTCTTTGTGGTGTATAGACTTTATGGAAGTGTCTGTATTGATAGATGTGTCTTTGAGGAGGAGAGTGTGCGAGTTCACGTTCCTCATGTTCTTGTGTTCTTTCCATCCTTTCTGGCTTTTCTCTATGGATAATAAAATAAGATACATAAATAACAATGGGTGAAGAACAACTGTAGATACAGCAACATAAGTATAGAAGCTGAGAAATGAGTTGGATAGGGACTGACCTTTATAAACATTATCAAAATTATTTTTTTGAAATAAGGTGTATCTGCAATAAGAAAATATATCTCCTCCTAATTGTTCCAACAATAGGCTTACACATTATTGTTTTAAGAAACTGAAGGAGCCGATCGCGGGTTGTCATACCAACGGGAAAGATTACCCCGTCTTCCTAGTCACTTTACACTAAACTACAATTCCCATAGTCACCAGGGAAATGAGGGACACATGATCCGCTAGACGGATGTTGTTTTAGTGACATGTTCCGCCACACAGAATGGTGGAACGCAAATGCGCTCCACAGGGCGGAAATACGGGATCTGAGTATTTGACTTCGGATCTTAGCTTAATTTTCTATATGGGTGTTGGGCTGATGAAAGTGAGGCTGTGTCGTTACCAGAGGGAAAAGAAACCCCTATGTCCATGCTATAAGGAAAGATAAGGATAGAATAGATACTTGTTATGAAAACTGATGCCCCCGTGACCCGGAAGTACTACAATAGGTAGGGGTCTGATCATAATAAATATATCTGTTTTTGGATTCAATTCTTCTTAAAAATAGAATCTAGATGTCTGAGTCTGTCCTAGGAATATATTCTAATTTATAGAAGATTCATTTGATTGTTTTTATGAGAAATTGGATAAATTGAAGGATTGAGTGAAACAGCTGCTTAGTTTACTAATTACCTAAGGTATAAATATCCTGCCAGTTGCCTACCTAAGTCACCTTTGATAAAGCTGCATTGCTCACAGCGAAACGCGTCAGGAGGAGGCTACCTGGGTCATCAATCGTGATATTTGTTGCTGCCATAAACATATCCGGACCAAACTGGACTTTGCCATCTGCAGAAAAAAACGGGACAAGCATCTAAAAACCAGGAACACCATTTACCCCATCTCTATGAAGAGGACACCGCACTAAATGAGGATCCCAAACCTGGCTGGTTTTTGAGTCAAAATATCAGAGACACTCTTAAGGGACTACACCTCTAGCGGCCTTTGGGTAATGTGTACTGGTGTGACTACATTGTTAGTCTGTCTCCATCTGCTATATAATCCAGATTTAATAATAGGAACGGATATTAATGTGACAGGCAGCCACAATTTATTGACCCATACATGCTAATTTTACTATTTGTCATGTTTTAAAATGTTATTGTCACGATCCGGGTATCTGGACGCCATTACTTACCCTTCAGATGCCTCCTAAGGCGGGCTCAGCGTTCCAGGACCGGATTCCGCTGTTCCTGAGTTTCCATATGCAGAGTGTCAGAGTGGTGTTTTCATCAGCCGCGGCCTCCGCTGTGCCCGCGTGGTTAAATGTGCATCTATCAGCCTGGCGTCTCCTGTCTCCGGTGGCCGGCGCCGCCATTACTGTTTCCCAGACCACATGGATTACAAACCAAACTTCCCTCCAAGTGTCTGCATGGGCGCAGCCATCTTGGATTCTGTCATCTGATCATTTCCACCAATCTGCTGTCTGTATTGTTGATTTGCATAATTGCCTAGCCAACCCCTTCCTTGCTGCAGGTATAAGTAAGCTGTGCCTGAGCAAGGAAGACGTCAGTGCTTTGGTTGTCAAACCTAGTTCCTGTTTGTCTCTCTCCTGTGATTGTCTTCCAGATTCCAGCTCCTGTCTCAAGACTTCCACCATAGAGACCCGCACCAGCATTCCACCTGCGGTGTAGCCTGACTCTCCAATCCATTGTGGATTCATCTGTTTCCAGCTACAACATTACCTGCTTCCAGCTCAGCTTCCAGCAGAGTACAGCTTCCCTTAAAGGGCCGGTGTCCTTTCTACACTTTACCACTCTCCACCGGTATTATTATTTCTCCGCTCTCAAGTTCTACATTTCAGTTCATATTTCATCGCTCCCAAGTTCATTTATTATTTAACTGGTTCCAGCCAGTATCCACTCCGTGCTAACAACAGTCTGGTTCCAGCCAGTATCCACAGCAGCTGTTTTACCTTCAGCAACCCAGCTTTTCCTGGAACACCAGCTGGCACAATCCTGGGTTATCTCCATTGCTACAGTCGGGCCTGGTAAGGACTTTCCATCTAGAAGATCATAAGAACTATCTCACACTACCAGTGCCCTGTGGCTCCTGCCATCCTGTAGTACTCAGGAACTGTATTTATTCTTTGCTGACTTTTACGTTTTCTTTTACTGCTGCTGTGTTGCGGAGTTGTCATAATAAACATCATTGACTTTTATCCAAGTTGTCGTGGTCACGCCTTCGGGCAGTTATTATTCATGTTACTTACATGTCCAGGGGTCTGATACAACCTCCCAGGTTCCGGTACATCTCAGCCCCTACAACTGAGGCTGCCTCCCGTCAGCTCAGGCCCTCAGTTGTGACAGTTATATATGGATCGTGGATCCAATGTTTTATTGAGGCCTAAATTTATGTTTTATTAAATTGAATATTAGAATCTTTATATAACATTTCCATTAGCGCTGCTATTTATTTCCTTGGTTTTCTTTGATGTATGGTTGGGGTGTGACTACCTCCAAGTTGTTATAGCAGCAGCATTAGAGACACAGCACCTGAAAGCGCCCGATCATCCATTTGTTTGGTAGATTTCTTTACTGCAGGGGAGAGCCTGGGGAGCGTCCTTCCCGCGGAGCTGTGAAGAGAAAATGGCGCTGGTGTGCTGAGGAAGATAGCCCCGCCCCCTCAGCCGCGGGCTTCTCTCCCGCTTTTTATAATGTTAATGGCGGGGGTTTATACACATATACAGTGTTATACATTGTATTATGTGTTATTTGTGCCAAAAAGGTAATCTAATTGCTGCCCAGGGAAGCACCCCCCCCCCCCAGCGCCCTGCATCCAACAGTGACCGGAGTGTGTGGTGTGCTAAGGGAGCAATGGCGCACAGCTGCAGTGCTGTGCGCTACCTTAATGAAGACAGAAGTCTTCAGCCGCCGATTTTCAACTTTCTCTTCAGTCTTCTGGCTCTGCAAGGGGGACGGCGGCGCGGCTCCGGTACCGGATGACCGAGGTCGGGGCCTGTGTTCGATCCCTCTGGAGCTAATGGTGTCCAGTAGCCTAAGAAGCCCAAGCTAGCTGCAAGCAGGTAGGTTCGCTTCTCTCCCCTCAGTCCCACGTAACAGAGTCTGTTGCCAGCAGATCTCACTGAAAATAAAAAACCTAACAAATACTTTCTTTTCTAGGAAGCTCAGGAGAGCCCCTAGGGTGCATCCAGCTCTGGCCGGGCACAGATTCTAACTGTAGTCTGGAGGAGGGGCATAGAGGAAGGAGCCAGTGCACACCAGATATAGTACCTAATCTTTCATTAAGAGTGCCCAGTCTCCTGCAGAGCCCGTCTATTCCCCATGGTCCTTACGGAGTACCCAGCATCCACTAGGACGTCAGAGAAATAAAAGGTTTTAGAGAAAGAATACGGAGATATAAGAGACCAGAGGAAAGACCTGTAGCGGGTATACTGTAGTTACTACACAGTTAATTTGAAAGCCACAGATTTTCACTCCATTTGTGTGCTGGATGTAAAGGGCAATAGAAATACAAGCAAAACAAGCCTGAATTTACATGTATTATTACTGCCCTTTATCATCCAGCGATCATAGACAGCGAGAATCAGTGGCTTTGAAAAACTGATACTTAGTAAATATAACTGTTGTCGGTTGAAAATCTTAAGCGACCAGGTTCTGCAATACAATATGTTAAATATGGAGACTCTCACAGGACATAGTAAAAAGGATAATCATTTATCAAAGTTACAATAATAACAAGAACAAATTAGAACACTCAGCTCTTATCCCAGATGTTATAAGATCTGTCCCAGATGATGGTCATCGATTAAGTAGTTTAAATAATGTAGTTCAGTCATTCTCTAGGGTAACGCCTTATAACTTTGTCGCAAGTTACAAGCTGGAGGGGGTTTGTAGAAGTCTAGGTCCGCTGCAGCCAGACCTAGCTTCCATCAGAACTACTTGCTATGTGTAAGTCTCTAGGCTTTATAACCCTGCAAGGATACGCTAACATTGTCCTACCAGATATTACATTCAGGGTCTGTGACGCTGGGTGCAGTAGTCATTCAGGATAACATAATTTATGTTATTCTAGACAACTGTACCCTTTCCCCTACTTATGTACACAATACCCCAAACATCTTACTAGACAGTTTCCATCTGAGATACTGATAACAGGAACATATATTTATTATAATCAGCCACCCTAAAAGCTGTATACACTTCCCACTCACTATGTCTTTCACACTATGTCAAAGGTGAAAGAAAACTTGTAACTTAACGTGACACTATATTTCTAACTGGTGCCTATATGTCTGCAAAGCACTAATCCTAATAAAAAGTATGTACAGTATATAAAGCAAGGAGGTCATACACATACAAAATGGAGTTAAACATGGACAAAATGGCATCTAAAAAGTGGTTAAAAATAACACCCCGTACAATAACCCATACGGTGAAACAGAGCAGCATACATTGTTCCTGTAGAAATACCCAGCACTCATAGCCCTGCTGGTCAGAGAAGGAATCCCAGTACTGAGAGGAGCTGCTGGAACTCTCTACTAGTCCCAGCACCTGCATGAGCAGAACAGCTGTATATTACAGAGCTCAGTAATGGCAGTCCCACGGTCATTGGCTATTGTTATACTGCAGCTCTAGTTCCTAACACAGAGACCTTCCCAAGGGGAAAAGTACCTCCAGGTCCACTTGTCTGACCTCTCCTGTCTTTATCAAGACAGATTTATATAAAACACTTGTCACATTCAGAAAATAAATATTGGTTCCATTGAATTCATACAGTTTTGATAAGTTACATTACTTATGATACACAAGCTGCATTCGGGCCCTCAGAGTGACTCCGCATGTGATTACTGAGTGTTTTCTTTCTAGTAAAACACTTCCTACATTCAGAACATGTAAATGGTTTCTCTCCTGTGTGACTCCTCTGATGTATAACAAGATATGACTTATGGGAAAAACACTTGCTACATTCAGAACATTTAAATGGTTTCTCTCCTGTGTGACTCCTCTGATGTATAACAAGATATGACTTATGGGAAAAACACTTGCTACATTCAGAACATTTAAATGGTTTCTCTCCTGTGTGAATCCTCTGATGTATAACAAGATATGATTTCCTGGCAAAACATTTGCTGCATTCAGAACATGTAATTGGGTTTTCTCCTGTGTGACTCCTCTGATGTATAACCAGCTCTGACTTCTGGGAAAAACACATACTGCATTCAGAACATTCAAATGGTTTTTCTCCTGTGTGAACTCTCTGGTGTATAACAAGCTGTGCCTTCTGGGAAAAACACTTCCTACATTCAGAACATTCAAATGGTTTCTCTCCCGTGTGACTCCTCTGATGTCTGATAAGATGTGATTTACATGTAAAGCTTCTGTCACACTCAGAGCACAGATGTGGTCTCTCTCCTGTGTGACTCCTCTGATGTCTGATAAGATGTGAATTCCGGGAAAAACACTTGCTGCATTCAGAACATTCAAATGGTTTTTCTCCTGTGTGACTCCTCTGATGTATAAGAAGATGTGACTTCTGGGAAAAACACTTGCTGCATTCAGAACATGTAAATGGTTTCTCTCCTGTGTGACTCCTCTGATGTATGAGAAGATGTGATTTACATGTAAAGCTTCTGTCACACACAGAACACAGATGTGGTCTCTCTCCTGTGAGACTCATCATGTAAATTCAGAGGCTTAAGAAGAAATTATATCTTTAGTTGGCTAGATCAGGGAACAAGGAGCCTTTCCACGTCGTCTCTTTCCACAGCCCTGTCTTCTATTCTTAGTGGGACTCCAGCTCCTTAAGTTACCTGTAAAAAAAAAAAAAACATTTTTTTATTTAATAGCCTGAAGATCACCATTGTAATCAGTTGTAGTGTTATATTGTATAAGGAACATGATGCATCTTTATGATGCTGGGCTCCCATTTCCAGTCAGATGTGCAGTACAGAGACCCCTTTCCTCCTGCCAAATGTGTGCAGGGAAGACCAGCTCGCTGCCTTGCTAAGCAGTCTGATCAATATAGATTGCTAAGGGGTGTATCACATGCAGGAGATGAAATGGGCTCGCAGAACTAGAAGAACTGGAATGCTGAGAAGCCAGCAGGATAAGTTCCTGATTTAAATGAAACATACACACTAAGGGGGGAATTCAAAGTTGAACGTAGATGTGCTAAATTTAGCACTTCTACGATCATGTACTCTGACATGCGGGGGGATGCCCAGCACAGGGCAAGTCTGCCGTGCATGTCAGGGTCAACCCACCCCACACAGGTATAAAAGCATGGCACAGCGGTGATGCTTATGTACCTGACTAGTAGCTCCCTGCCAGCATAGCTCCTGTGCAGTGACAGGGAGCTACCCACCACGCTTTGGGTCACAGCAGCTGCGTGTGACATCACGCAGCCACCACGGCCCGCCCCCCCCAAATGGTCCAGACACGCCTCCGTTGTCCAGACCACACCCCACCAACTCAAGGAAAATAAGTGGTTTACAGAGTGCGCAACAAGATCCAGAAGTCAGCCCAGCAAAGATATAAAGAAGTTTCACCTACTGCAAAACATTTTCACAGTTCTAGGATATAATATATTCCACTAAGGCGCCTTACAAATGTAACAAGTCATATTACTAATGCTTGTTCTCTTCAATCTTATACTTGAATTTCACAACCTATAGACTGTGTGTTTGTGTTCACCCTCAGGTAAAAACATCAAATACCACACATGTAAAGAGAAAAATATAAGATTTTAAACCTACCGGTAAATCTTTCTCCTAGTCTGTAGAGGATGCTGGGGACTCCGTAAGGACCATGGGGATAGACTGGCTCCGCAGGAGACATGGGCACTTTAAGAAAGAACTTTAGGTCTGGGTGTGCACTGGCTCCTCCCTCTATGCCCCTCCTCCAGACCTCAGTTAAAGAAACTGTGCCCAGACGAGACGGACAGTACGAGGAAAGGATTTTTGTTAATCTAAGGGCAAGATTCACACCAGCCCACACCATCCACACCGTATAACATGGAATATACTAACCAGTTAACAGAATGAACAAAACAGCATCAGCCAAAGACTGATCTTAACTGTAACATAACCCTTATGTAAGCAATAACTATATACAAGTCTTGCAGAAATATGTCCGCACTGGGACGGGCGCCCAGCATCCTCTACGGACTAGGAGAAAAAGATTTACTGGTAGGTTTAAAATCTAATTTTCTCTTACGTCCTAGAGGATGCTGGGGACTCCGTAAGGACCATGGGGATTATACCAAAGCTCCCAAATGGGCGGGAGAGTGCGGATGACTCTGCAGCACCGATTGAGCAAACAGGAGGTCCTCGTCAGCCAGGGTATCAAACTTATAGAATTTTGCAAAGGTGTTTGAACCCGACCAAGTAGCAGCTCGGCACAGCTGTAGTGCCGAGACCCCTCGGGCAGCCGCCCAAGAATGGCCCACCTTCCTAGAGGAATGGGCCTTGACCGATTTTGGTAACGGCAATCCAGCCGTAGAATGAGCCTGCTGAATCGTGTTACAGATCCAGCGAGCAATAGTCTGCTTTGAAGCAGGAGCGCCACCCTTGTTGGCTGCATACAGGACAGACAGTGCTTCTGTTTTTCTGACTCTAGCCGTTCTGGCAACGTAAATTTTCAAAGCCCTGACCACATCAAGGGACTCGGAATCCTCCAAGTTTCGCGTAGCCACAGGCACCAAAATAGGTTGGTTCATATGAAAAGATGACACCACCTTAGGCAAAAATTGAGGACGGGTCCGCAATTCCGCTCTATCCATATGGACAACCAGATAGTGGCTTTTATGAAACAAAGCCGCCAATTCCGACACTCGCCTAGCCAAAGCCAAGGCTAACAACATGACCACCTTCCAAGTGAGATATTTTAACTTCACCATTTCAAGTGGTTCAAACCAGTGCGACTTAAGGAAACTCAACACCACATTAAGGTCCCAAGGTGCCACCGGAGGTACAAAAGGAGGCTGAATATGCAGCACTCCCTTCACAAAAGTCTGTACTTCTGGGAGAGAAGCTAATTCTTTCTAAAAGAAAATGGATAAGGCCGAAATCTGAACCTTAATGGAGCCCAATTTTAGGCCCAAATTCACTCCAGTTTGTAGGAAGTGAAGGAAACGGCCTAGATGGAATTCTTCCGTAGGAGCATTCCTGGCCTCACACCAAGAAACATACTTTCGCCATATATGGTGATACTGTTTAGCTGTTACGTCCTTCCTAGCCTTTTTCAGAGTAGGAATGACCTAATCCGGAATGCCCTTTTCCGCTAGGATCCGGCATTCAACCGCCATGCCGTCAAACGCAGCCGTGGTAAGTCTTGAAACAGACAGGGCCCCTGTTGCAACAGGTCCTGCCTTAGAGGAAGAGGCTACGGATCTTCTGTGAGCATCTCCTGCAGATCCAGATACCAGGCCCTTCGCGGCCAATCTGGAACAATGAAAATTGTCTGTACTCCTCTTTTTCTTATTATTCTCAACACCTTTGGGATGAGAGGAAGAGGAGGAAACACATAAACCGACTGGAACACCCACGGTGTCACCAGGGCGTCCACAGCTACCGCCTGAGGGTCTCTTGACCTGGCACAATATCTCAGTAGCTTTTTGTTGAGGAGGGACACCATCATGTCTATCTTTGGCAGTCCCCACTGACTTGCAATCTGTGTGAAGACTTCCTGATGAAGTCCCCACTCTCCTTGATGCAGGTTGTGCGTGCTGAGGAAGTCTGCTTCCCAGTTGTCCACTCCTGGAATGAACACTGCTGACAGTGCGCTTACATGATTTTCCGCCCAGCAAAGAATCCTAGTGGCTTCCGCCATCGCCACTCTGTTCCTTGTGCCGCCTTGGCGGTTTACGTGAGCCACTGCGGTGATGTTGTCTGACTGAATCAGAACCGGTAGGTCGCGAAGTAAGTTCTCCGCTTAACGCAGTTGTGTATGGCCCTTAGCTCCAGGACGTTGATGTGAAGACAAGTCTCTTGACTTGTCCAAAGTCCTTGGAAGCTTCTTCCTTGTGTGACTGCTCCCCAAACTCGGAGGCTCGCGTCCGTGGTCACCAGAACCCAGTCCTGAATGCCGAACCTGCGGCCCTCTAGAAGGTGAGCACTCTGTAGCCACCACAGGAGAGATACCCTGGCCCTGGGGGACAGTGTGATCAATTGATGAATCTGTAGACGAGACCCAGACCACTTGTCCAGTAGGTCCCATTGGAAGGTCCTCGCATGGAACCTGCTGAAGGGAATGGCCTCGTACGATGCCACTATCTTTCCCAGGACTCTATCTCAATATATACTGTATATGTATAATGTGCAGTGTTATTATACAGCAGGGACTCTGTTCTAGGTTATACACATGATACGCTGGGGACTATAATAAGATTTTACTTACCGATAAATCTATTTCTCGTAGTCCGTAGTGGATGCTGGGGACTCCGTCAGGACCATGGGGATTAGCGGCTCCGCAGGAGACAGGGCACAAAAGTAAAAGCTTTAGGATCAGGTGGTGTGCACTGGCTCCTCCCCCTATGACCCTCCTCCAAGCCTCAGTTAGGATACTGTGCCCGGACGAGCGTACACAATAAGGAAGGATTTTTGAATCCCGGGTAAGACTCATACCAGCCACACCAATCACACTGTACAACCTGTGATCTGAACCCAGTTAACAGCATGATAACAGCGGAGCCTCTGAAAAGATGGCTCACAACAATAATAACCCGATTTTTGTAACAATAACTATGTACAAGTATTGCAGACAATCCGCACTTGGGATGGGCGCCCATCATCCACTACGGACTACGAGAAATAGATTTATCGGTAAGTAAAATCTTATTTTCTCTGACGTCCTAGTGGATGCTGCGGACTCCGTCAGGACCATGGGGATTATACCAAAGCTCCCAAACGGGCGGGAGAGTGCGGATGACTCTGCAGCACCGAATGAGAGAACTCCAGGTCCTCCTCAGTCAGGGTGTGCCCCTGACCAAGTAGCAGCTCGGCAAAGTTGCAAAGCCGAGACCCCTCGGGCAGCCGCCCAAGATGAGCCCAGCTTCCTTGTGGAATGGGCATTTACATATTTTGTCCTGTGGCAGGCCTGCCACAGAATGTGCAAGCTGAATTGTACTACACATCCAACTAGCAATCGTCTGCTTAGAAGCAAGAGCACCCAGTTTGTTGGGTGCATACAGGATAACAGCAAGTCAGTTTTCCTGACTCCAGCCGTCCTGGAAACCTATATTTTCAGGGCCCTGACAACATCTAGCAACTTGGAGTCCTCCAAGTCCCTAGTAGCCGCAGGTACCACAATAAGCTGGTTCAGGTGAAACACTGACACCACCTTAGGGAGAAACTGGGGACGAGTCCGCAGCTCTGCCCTGTCCGAATGGACACACAAATATGGGCTTTTGTGAGAAAAAGCCGCCAAATTGACACTCGCCTGGCCGAGGCCAGGGCCAACAGCATGGTCACTTTCCATGTGAGATACTTCAAATCCACAGATTTGAATGGTTTAAACCAATGTGATTTGAGGAATCCCAGAACTACGTTGAGATCCCACAGTGCCACTGGAGGCACAAAAAGGGGTTGTATATGCAATACTCCCTTGACAAACTTCTGGACTTCAGGAACTGAAGCCAATTCTTTCTGGAAGAAAATCGACAGGGCCGAAATTTGAACCTTAATGGACCCCAATTTGAGGCCCATAGTGTTAGGCGCCGGGGTCCGATCAGCGGTGCGGCCCGGCGCCAAGCAACCAGGGACGCCGGGCGCGTGCAGCCGCCGGCTCCCTGGCAACGCTGACGCCGGGCGCACGCAGCCGCCCGGACCTTAGCAACGGGGACGCCACGTTCGGGCCGCGTTCCCCGTTGCTGGGTCTTCTATAGTGATATCATCATGTGCTGGCCGTGCAGCATGCAAGCTGCACGGCATTTCCATTAATTGCCTAGTCTGGCTCCTGATTGGGGAGCCCACAGTTATAGGCTCCCTTTGGACTTCCCACAGACGCCGGTGATAGCTTCCTGTTTGCCTGAGTCTGCTACAGAGAGTTCCCAGTCCCGGTCTATTCGGTTGTTCCTGTCCTCAGAGATCCAGTACTCGGAAGTTACCATCTGTTCCTGGAGTCTGACCGAGCACCTTTAACATCTGGTGGTGTTCGTGAGTCGCGGCGCAGCCGTGTGTTGCGGCTTGTCCGCTACAGTTTATTATTTTGTTTATATTGTGTTCTGGAGCTTTGCGGAGGATTCCGCTTCCACAAGATCCACTCTGGTGTCCAGCGGTGCCGGATAGGAGTGTCGGATCAGTGGATCTTTGGTTGTCCTTTTCCCTGGCGGCTAGTCCGCACATACCTTTTGATTTAGTTAAGTTAGCTTGTAACCCCTGGCTTGGTTGCTTAGTCAGAGGGCCCCTTGTTATCACCCTGTCTCGGACTTCCCCTTGTCTCCCATTAAGACCTGCGGGGGCATCGGGGTTGGGCAGACATAATCCGCCCTTCGAACGCGGCTGCCATGGGCTCAAGCAACCATAGTCTCGCAGGGGATTTCTGATAACACGGGCGAGACAACGGAGTTAGGGCGCCAGGGGTTACTAGGCTCTCCAGCTCCCACAACCTGTATATTGTTCCTGTACTCAGATCCCTGCCATAAGATCTTCTCCGGTCTGGAGTACAGGAATCGTAACATTATCACCGGCCACACAAAAGAAAAGATTTAACTTACAGTAAATTTTTTTCATTTTTTAGTTGGGAGAATTTGTTGGCCTTATGAATCCCGCCGGTGTTGGGCCAAATCATGGCCAGCTTCTTGTTAGTCAGATTCAGGAACTTACTCAGATGGTTCAGGATCTGTCCCTCCGGGTGAGGTCACAGGAAGATCTGTTACGGACTTCCCCGAGGGTCATCCCTGAACCAAAAATGCATCTGCCTGACCGTTTTTCTGGGGATAGAAAACAGTTTTTTAATTTTAAAGAATCTTGCAAACTGTATTTTCGTTTAAGACTAGTTACCTCAGGTACAGAGGCTCAGCGGGTTGGGATTATTATTTCTCTGCTTCAGGGGGATCCTCAGACCTGGGCTTTTGGTTTAAAGACAGATGATCCGGCCTTATCGTCTGTAGACGCCTTTTAAAAATCTTTAGGGCTATTATATGACGACCCTGATAGAGAGGCGTCCGCAGAAAGTCACTTGCGTGCTCTTAGACAGGGTAGGAATCCCGCAGAGAATTATTGTACGGAGTTTCGCCGTTGGTCGAACGACTGTGGCTGGAATGACCCTGCCCTGCGCAGTCAGTTTCGCCTCGGCTTATCTGAATCTATAAAAGACAGTCTCCTCCAGTATCCCGCTCCTGAGACCCTCGATAACCTCATGGAGCTCTCTATTAAAATAGATCGTCGGCTCAGAGAGCGGAGGGCTGAAAAAGGGGCATCTGTCGGGTCCTCTCCCTGGGTTCCTTCCATTCCTGTTGACATAGAGGAGCCTATGCAGATTGGTCTCTCCAAATTGTCTCCGGAAGAAAGAACCAGGAGGCAAAATTCTGGTCTGTGTTTATACTGCGGAGGTAAGGGACATTTTGCCCGTAGTTGTCCAAACAAGTCGGGAAACTTCCTGACCAAGTGAGTTGTGAGGGGGTTCACTTTGGTCTACAGCTCATCTCCTCAAATAATTCACTGTTGGTTCCTGCTAAAGTTTCCTATGGCAGCCTCTGTTCCTCGGTCTCTGCTTTTGTGGACAGTGGAGCTGCAGGAAACTTTATGGATTTAACATGGGCCAAGGCCTAAGGTATTCCTCAGCTAACCCTGGGTAGGTGTGTCACCATGCATGGTTTAGATGGGAGTCCCTTATCCAATGGGGTTATTTCTCTATGTACACCTCCTGTTTTGCTCTCGGTGGGAGCTTTGCATTCTGAAAAGATTGAGTTTTTTCTTACCCATTGTCCAGCAGTTCCTGTGGTTCTGGGTCACCCTTGGCTGGCCTTTCATAATCCCATCATAGATTGGCAGTCTGGGGAGATCCTACAATGGGGTACCATCTGTGATAAAGAATGTATTACGCTTCCTATCCGAGTCGCTGCCGCCGCTTCCGCACATATTCCTGGGGAATACCAGGATTTTGTTGATGTGTTTTCCAAGGGCAATGCGGATGTTTTGCCTCCCCATAGGCCTTATGATTGTACCATTGACTTGATTCCTGGTGCCACGTTGCCTAAAGGAAGGTTATATGCATTGTCTGGTCCTGAAACTGTGGCCATGAATGAGTATGTGAAAGAAAGCCTTGAGAAAGGATTTATCAGGCCATCTAAATCCCCTTTAAGTGCAGGTTTCTTCTTCGTAGAGAAGAAGGATGGTTCACTCAGACCCTGCATTGACTTTAGAGCTTTGAATAAGATCTCAGTAAAGAATACTTACCCTCTGCCGCTGATCTCTGTCCTCTTTGATCAGCTATGTTCGGCTGTTATTTTTTCTAAGATTGACCTGAGAGGAGCATATAACCTCATCAGAATCAGGTCAGGGGATGAGTGGAAAACGGCATTCAGTACTCAGTCAGGCCATTATGAATATCTGGTCATGCCATTCGGCCTATCTAACGCTCCGGCAGTTTTCCAGGATCTCATTAATGATGTGCTCCGTGAGTTTCTGGGAAGATTCGTTGTGGTCTATTTAGACGATATTTTGATATATTCTGACTCTGTAGAACAACATGTTACCCAGGTGCGTCAGGTGCTAAAGAAATTACGTGAAAATCACTTATATGCCAAGCTGGAGAAGTGTGAATTTCATGTCACGGAGGTATCCTTTTTAGGGTACATTATTTCCCCTCGGGGATTCCGAATGGAACCAAAAAAGCTCCAAGCCATCCTTAGTTGGGCGCAACCCACCAACTTAAAAGCAATTCAGCGCTTTTTAGGGTTTGCAAACTACTATAGGAGATTTATTCACTCTTTCTCTGACCTAGTTGCTCCCATTGTGGCCCTTACCAAGAAGGGAGCAGATCCTACCAATTGGTCATGTGAAGCTGAGTTATCTTTTCAGGCCTTAAAACAAGCCTTTGTCTCAGCCCCTGTCCTTAGACATCCCAACCCAGAATTGCCTTTCATTGTTGAGGTTGATGCCTCGGAGGTTGGAGTAGGGGCTATCCTTTCTCAGAAGGATCCTGATTCCTTTAAGTTACATCCTTGTGCCTTTATGTCCAGGAAATTCTCATCTGCAGAATCCAACTACGATGTTGGTAACCGGGAATTGCTGGCTATTAAATGGGCTTTCGAGGAGTGGAGACATTGGCTTGAAGGAGCGACCCATACCATTTCAGTTTTGACTGATCACAAAAATCTTCAATACATTGAATCGGCTAAACGGCTGAATGCCCGACAGGCTCGTTGGGCTTTATTTTTTACTCGTTTCAAATTCACTATCACCTTCAGACCAGGTTCCAAGAATACCAAGGCAGATGCCCTGTCACGCAGTTTTCTTCCGGTGCAAGACAACAGTCCTGTTACTCCCATACTTCCGCCTTCAGTCATTCAGGCAGGTCTCACACAGGATGTATTTTCCCAATTAAAGCTGCTTCAACATCAAGCTCCGGGAAATACTCCTGCTGGTCGTCTTTTTGTCCCTGAGTTTTTGAGAGCAACTGTTTTGGCGGAGTTTCATGATAGCAAAGTTGCCGGGCATCTGGGAATCGCTAAGACTTTGGAATTAGTATCCCGCTCAGTATGGTGGCCTGGTCTTTCCAAAGACATTAAAGAGTTTGTTTTTTCGTGTCAGGTCTGTGCACAGCATAAAGTTCCCCGTTCTTTGCCTATTGGTCAACGTATGCCCTTGAATGTTCCTCTTAGGCCATGGTCGCATATCTCCATGGATTTTGTGGTGGATCTCCCTCTGTCAGCCGGATGCCGAGTCATATGGGTGGTAGTGGACCGTTTTAGCAAGATGGCCCATTTTATTGCTCTTCCCCGATTGCCATCTGCCCAGGGATTGGCAGTCTTGTTCCTCCGTCATGTTTTCAGACTCCATGGGTTACCCACTGATATTGTTTCTGACAGGGGTCCACAATTCATTGCACAATTTTGGAAGTCTTTTTGTGCTTCGTTAAAGATGAAATTATCATTAACCTCCGGCTATCATCCACAATCCAATGGACAGACTGAGCGAGTTAACCAATCTCTTAAACAATATTTGCGTTTGTACTCGGCCAAACTCCAAAATGACTGGTCTGAGTTTCTTCCATTGGCGGAGTTTGCTTATAATAATGCCTGTCATTCCTCCACCAATGTGTCTCCATTTTTTGCAGTTTTTGGTTTTCACCCCAGAGCTAATTCATTTTTTCAACATTCCTCTGTCTCCTCTCTGGCCCTGACCTCTCATCTTAGACTTATTTGGAAAAAAGTGCACCTGGCTCTCAGAAAAGCAGCTTTCCGGGAAAAAAAAATTTCTGACAGGCTCCGGCGGCCGTGCACTTTTAAAGTGGGAGACAGGGTGTGGTTGTCGACTCGCAACATTAAACTTCGACAAACCTCTGCCAGATTGGGTCCTAGATTTATTGGACCATTTCTCATTATCAAAAAAGTCAATCCAGTTGCTTTCCGGTTACGTTTACCAAAAAATTTACGGATCGGAAATACATTCCATTGCTCATTGCTTAAACCATATGTTTCGTCCAGCAGATTTCCTCGTAAAGAATCTCAGGGGAGATCACCAGTTAATGTACAGGGTCAGCAGGAGTTCTTGGTGGAGAAGGTTCTCGATTCCAAGTTATCCCGGGGTCGGCTTTATTTTTTGGTGCATTGGAAAGGTTATGGTCCTGAAGAAAGGTCTTGGGTCCTGGATAAAGATCTCCATGCCCCGAGGCTCAAGAGGGCATTTTTTCGAGAATTTCCTTGGAAACCTGGCTTTAGGGGTTCCTTGACCCCTCCTCAAGGGGGGGGTACTGTTAGGCGCCGGGGTCCGATCAGCGGTGCGGCCCGGCGCCTAGCAACCAGGGACGCCGGGCGCGTGCAGCCGCCGGCTCCCTGGCAACGCTGACGCCGGGCGCACGCAGCCGCCCGGACCTTAGCAACGGGGACGCCACGTTCGGGCCGCGTTCCCCGTTGCTGGGTCTTCTATAGTGATATCATCATGTGCTGGCTGTGCAGCATGCAAGCTGCACGGCATTTCCATTAATTGCCTAGTCTGGCTCCTGATTGGGGAGCCCACAGTTATAGGCTCCCTTTGGACTTCCCACAGACGCCGGTGATAGCTTCCTGTTTGCCTGAGTCTGCTACAGAGAGTTCCCAGTCCCGGTCTATTCGGTTGTTCCTGTCCTCAGAGATCCAGTACTCGGAAGTTACCATCTGTTCCTGGAGTCTGACCGAGCACCTTTAACATCTGGTGGTGTTCGTGAGTCGCGGCGCAGCCGTGTGTTGCGGCTTGTCCGCTACAGTTTATTATTTTGTTTATATTGTGTTCTGGAGCTTTGCAGAGGATTCCGCTTCCACAAGATCCACTCTGGTGTCCAGCGGTGCCGGATAGGAGTGTCGGATCAGTGGATCTTTGGTTGTCCTTTTCCCTGGCGGCTAGTCCGCACATACCTTTTGATTTAGTTAAGTTAGCTTGTAACCCCTGGCTTGGTTGCTTAGTCAGAGGGCCCCTTGTTATCACCCTGTCTCGGACTTCCCCTTGTCTCCCATTAAGACCTGCGGGGGCATCGGGGTTGGGCAGACATAATCCGCCCTTCGAACGCGGCTGCCATGGGCTCAAGCAACCATAGTCTCGCAGGGGATTTCTGATAACACGGGCGAGACAACGGAGTTAGGGCGCCAGGGGTTACTAGGCTCTCCAGCTCCCACAACCTGTATATTGTTCCTGTACTCAGATCCCTGCCATAAGATCTTCTCCGGTCTGGAGTACAGGAATCGTAACACATAGACACTCCTGTTTGCAGGAAATGCAGGAATCGACCGAGTTGAAATTTCTTCGTGGGGCCTTCCTGGCCTCACACCACGCAACATATTTTCGCCACATGTGGTGATAATGTTGTGCGGTCACCTCCTTCCTGGCTTTGACCAGGGTAGGAATGACCTCTTCCGGAATGCCTTTTCCCTTAGGATCCGGCGTTCCACCGCCATGCCGTCAAACGCAGCCGCGGTAAGTCTTGGAACAGACATGGTACTTGCTGAAGCAAGTCCCTTCTTAGCGGCAGAGGCCATGAGTCCTCTGTGAGCATTTCTTGAAGTTCCGGGTACCAAGTCCTTCTTGGCCAATCCGGAGCCACGAGTATAGTTCTTACTCCTCTACGTCTTATAATTCTCAATACCTTGGTTATGAGAAGCAGAGGAGGGAACACATACACCGACTGGTACACCCACGGTGTTACCAGGACGTCCACAGCTATTGCCTGAAGGTCTCTTGACCTGGCGCAATACCTGTCCCGTTTTTTGTTCAGGCGGGACGCCATCATGTCCACCTTTGGTCTTTCCCAACGGTTCACAATCATGTGGAAAACTTCCCGATGAAGTTCCCACTCTCCCGGGTGGAGGTCGTGCCTGCTGAGGAAGTCTGCTTCCCAGTTGTCCACTCCCGGAATGAACACTGCTGACAGTGCTATCACATGATTTTCCGCCCAGCGAAAAATCCTTGCAGTTTTTGCCATTGCCCTTCTGCTTCTTGTGCCGCCCTGTCTGTTTACGTGGGCGACTGCCGTGATGTTGTCCCACTGGATCAATACCGGCTGACCTTGAAGCAGAGGTCTTGCTAAGCTTAGAGCATTATAAATTTGCCCTTAGCTCCAGTATATTTATGTGGAGAAAAGTCTCCAGACTTGATCACACTCCCTGGAAATTTTTTCCCTGTGTGACTGCTCCCCAGCCTCTCAGGCTGGCCTCCGTGGTCACCAGCATCCAATCCTGAATGCCGAATCTGCGGCCCTCTAGAAGATGAGCACTCTGTAACCACCACAGGAGAGACACCCTTGTCCTTGGATATCGGGTTATCCGCTGATGCATCTGAAGATGCGATCCGGACCATTTGTCCAGCAGATCTGTCAGATTGTGTTTGGTCTGTGTCCCCGGAGGGGGCGCTAGTGGGTCAGTGGAGGTAGGAGGAAAGAGACGAGGAGGTTGTATCACGTTCTTGCGCATGAGCGCAATGGTATTTTATTAGCAGATAAGTTTTAAACAGAAATGCAGCAGAAATAATAATATCAGATGAGAAAGTCAAATACTTGGAATGATAACAAATAGTCTATGGCAATGGATGATAGATGACTTGAGAAATCATATCCGGTAATGTAAAACAACAGAATGAATGTTAATGAAATGATACTGGTTTGGAAACCAGAGCAGGGTTTTAAAACAGAGAACTAAGGCAGTAGATGGATATTGCAAACCTGAGCATAAGCAGGAGACCAACTCACAGTGCAGGTGATGAGGCACTGGCAGCAGCAAGCTGTGTCACAGGTGGAGGAATGAACACACCTGGAGTTTAGTCTTCAACTGCAGGCTGAAGCACACAAGGTGGTGATGAGTGTGAAGCCCAATGCAGGTTGCTGGTATTGCTTAGCCTTGAAGTTCCACGGGAGCAAAGCAGAATCACCAGGAGTATAAGTTCTTAGCAGAGAACCAGGAACTCAGGAGAAACAGGAGCCGATCCTTTCATGCAGGTTGTCAGAATGACACAAAGTCCAGGATGCCTGTGAGGTGAAACTGTAGCCTCCTATATACCCCATGGTGTGCAGGGATTGGATGGAGGAAAGGACAGTGGGTGCGGCCACGCACCGGATTGGCCGCAGCATACTAGCTGTTTGGAAACTGTCATGGCGGCGCCCACGCCGCGGCCCAGCGGGGACGCGGCGCGCACACGCCCGCTGGCTCAGGAGTGTTCCCAGGACCTTGATGATGTCCCATGGCAGGGGCATAGGCGACAGGTGACCGCAGGGAGCCAGGACGGAGTCCGCAGCGGCGGACGGATGCCAGTCTGGTAAGTCGATTCCTGACAGTACCCCCTCCTTTAGGGGTGGACACCGAACACCCACGTGGTTTGGAGGGATGAGTACTGTGGAAGACACGGACCAACCTAGGAGCATGGACATCAGATGAATTCACCCAGCTTCTCTCCTCTGGGCCATAACCGAACCAATCGACCAGGTACTGGAGACGTCCATACCGGCAACGAGAGTCCAGAATCTTGTTGATCTCAAATTCCACGCCCCGCTGAGTTCGAACCTTGGGACCTGCTGGAAGAGTATTCTGAAAGCGGTTTAGGACTAGAGGTCTGAGGAGAGAAATGTGAAAGGCATTAGGAATACGAAGTGAAGGTGGTAATTTCAACTTGTAAGCCACTGGGTTGATGACACTCTCAATAGGGTAAGGACCAATGAAGCGTGGTGCAAACTTCATGGATGGGACCCTGAGACGAAGGTTGCGGGTTGATAACCAAACCCTGTCCCCCGGTTTCAAATGGGGAACCGCACGTCTCTTGCGGTCGGCGTAGATCTTGTATCGACTGGAGGCTTTTTTGAGGGAAACATGAATTCTTTTCCAAATGGAGGAAAACTGAGTCAGAGCAGTAGTGGCAGCAGGAACATCCATGTGAGGGAGTTCTTGGAATTCAGGTACCCGGGGATGTTGCCCATAGACTGCAAAGAAAGGTGTCGTGTCTGTAGCAGTGTGGTAACGAAAGTTATGGGCAAACTCGGCCCATGGGAGCAGATTGAACCAATCATCCTGGGAGGATGTCACATATAACCTTAGAAAAGTCTCAAGTTCTTGATTGACTCTCTCTGTCTGCCCGTTCGTCTGAGGATGGTATGATGACGAGAATTTCAATTTTATCTGCATGGCAGAACAGAGGGCCCTCCAAAACCTTGCTACAAACTGTACCCCCCGATCAGATATTATTTCGGAGGGTAAACCGTGTAAACGGAAGATCTCCTGTAGGAA
This sequence comes from Pseudophryne corroboree, assembly GCF_028390025.1. Lineage (NCBI taxonomy): Eukaryota > Metazoa > Chordata > Amphibia > Anura > Myobatrachidae > Pseudophryne > Pseudophryne corroboree. The sequence goes on along the minus strand of NC_086449.1, from coordinate 48,587,282 downwards.
GATCTGGGCAAGTTTCGGGGCAGAAGGGAGACCCTGGAGAGGAACGAAATGAGCCATCTTGGAAAATCTGTCCACTACAACCCAAATAGTGTTATGTCCCTGAGAAGGTGGAAGATCAGTGATAAAATCCATTGATAGGTGAGACCAAGGACGATTAGGGACAGATAAGGGTTGTAACTGACCTGCTGGAGACTGACGAGGAGTCTTGTGCTGCACACATTTAGGACAGGATGCCACGAAATCCTGGATATCCACTTTCATCTTCGGCCACCAATATGACGCAGAAAGGAACTTGAATGTCTTCAGGACACCAGGATGACCAGTGAACTTGGATTGGTGGGCCCAAGCTAGCAACTTGGGACGGAGTTCTGGGGAAACAAAAGTCTTACCCGGAGGTGGAGCTGGAGAGACTTGAGAGGCAGCGAAAACCACGGGACTCAGGATGGAATGTGGCACAGAGTCAGATGTTCCCTCTTCCGATTCCATGGACCGGGATAATGCGTCGGCTTTCACATTCTGTGAACCTGGGCGGAAATGAAGCCTAAAATTAAAACGTGAGAAAAACATAGCCCACCTGGACTGGCGAGGGTTAAGGCACTGAGCTGCTTTTAGGTATAGCAGGTTTTTATGATCCGTGAAGATGTTAAACGGATGTTTAGCCCCTTCTAGGAGATATCTCCATTCCTCGAGAGCCAGTTTGATTGCCAGTAACTCTTGATCTCCCACGGAGTAGTTAGCTTCTGCGGGAAGAAACTTGCGAGAAAAGAATCCACAAGGGTGAACTTTCCCATCAGATCCCTTCTGGGAGAGAACAGCTCCAACCCCAACTGTAGAGGCATCTACCTCCAACTCGAACGGCCTGTTGACATCTGGCTGTGACAGCACTGGAGCAGACATAAAGGCTAGCTTGATCTTCCGGAAGGCTGCCAAGGCTTCTTCTGACCAGTTGGAATGATCTGCCCCTTTCCGAGTCAGGTTGGTAATAGGAGCGATGAGAGTGGAGAATCCTCGAATAAATTTTCTATAATAGTTGGCAAAACCCAGGAACCGCTGGATAGATTTGAGGGAGTTTGGAATGGACCAATTGGCAATGGCTTCCAATTTTGCCGGGTCCATCTGAAGATCCGATCCGGAAATTATATACCCCAGGAAGGGTATAGAGGGAACTTCGAAGGTACATTTAGATAATTTCCCGTAGAGACGGTTCTCACGAAGACGTCGGAGAACTTCACAGACTTGTAGGCGATGAGATGGAAGGTCTTGAGAAAAGATAAGAATATCATCTAAGTAAACAACAAGGTACTTATACAGGACATCACGAAAGATCTCGTTCACGAAGTGTTGGAATACCGCTGGAGCATTACTTAACCCAAATGGCATTACCAGGTATTCATAATGGCCATCTCGAGTGTTGAAGGCTGTCTTCCACTCGTCACCACTCCGGATTCTGATGAGATTATAGGCACCGCGGAGATCTAACTTGGTAAAGATGCGAGCCCCCTTAACTCTATCAAAAAGTTCGGTAATAAGTGGTAGAGGATAACTATTCTTGATGGTAATGTCATTGAGACCCCGATAGTCAATGCATGGACGTAGTCCACCATCCTTCTTTTTGACGAAGAAGAAACCTGCACCAGCGGGTGATGATGACGGACGGATGAATCCTTTCTGAAGATTCTCTCTGATGTAATTACTCATCGCCTCTGTTTCAGGAACAGACAAAGGGTAGGTGCGCCCCCTGGGTGGCTTCTTGCCAGGAAGGAGATCGATGGGACAATCCCATTCCCTATGGGGCGGCAGGATATCAGCAGCCTTTTCACAGAAGACGTCTGCGAAGTCTTGATAAGCTGCTGGGAGTGTTAGCTGTGACTTTACTTCGGTAGACTTGATGGGACACACTTGGGCTAAGCAGGAATGATGACAGTGTGAACTCCATGAGGTAAGCTGCAACGTTGTCCAGTCGAACTGTGGGTTATGTAGTTGAAGCCAAGGCATGCCCAAGACAATCTCCTGGGTGGCTTGAGGGATGACCAGGAACTTGATCACTTCTGAATGGAGAAATCCAACTCCCAGAACCACTGGGGTAGTTTGATGTGAAATGTTCCCTTTAGAGATTCTACTACCATCCACAGCAGTAATGTATACAGGATAAGAGAGTTCACAGGTAGACAAGCAAAATTTGTTTACCGCAGCTTGGGTGATAAAATTTCCTGCAGCACCGCAGTCCACTAATGCTGACGCAGACTGGAGCCCAACGGAAGTTTCTAGCGTCACTGGAAGAATGAGATCTTGTTGAGAAGGAGCTTGACTGAATGATCCTAACTTGACTCCTCCCTTACAAGTCAGGATCTGGCGTTTCCCGAACGCATCGTGCAGGAGTTAATTTGATGACCCGCAGCAGCACAGTATAGGCAAAGCCTCTCTCGTAATCTTCTTGCCCGCTCCTCAGGGGTTAGGCGGGACCTATTTACCTGCATAGGCTCGTCAGAAGAAGGAGGCTGAAACTGTACAGAAGGTATGAACCTTACTCTGCGAGGTTCACTCCGAGCGCGTTCATTATTGCGTTCGCGGATGCGAGAGTCCAGCTTTATACACAGGGAGATCAAGTCAGACAGTTGAACAGGGATGTCACGGGTTGCCAGTTCGTCCTTGATCCGATCCGAAAGTCCGTGCCAGAAGGTTGCTACCAGAGCTTGGTTGTTCCATTGGACTTCTGCAGCCAACGTCTGGAACTGGATGACATATTGTCCCATGCTTCGGTTACCTTGACGAAGTTGGATCAGGTCTGCCGAAGCTGATGTTGCACGACCAGGCTCGTCAAAGATCCGTCTAAAGGTTGACACGAAGTCTGAGTAGTTATTGATCAGAGGGTCAGCACGTTCCCACAGAGGAGACACCCAATTCAGAGCAGATCCAGAGAGTAAGGAAATGATGTAGGCAACCTTGGACCTTGGTGTAGGAAAGTTATGTGGCAATAACTCAAACTGTATTTCGCACTGATTAAGAAACCCGCGACATAATTTAGGACTGCCATCATATTTGCTCGGCACGGGCAGGTGCAGACGAGACACTGGAGCTGATGCAGCCGACATAGAAGAACTTACAGCACTGGCAGGTGCTGGGGTAACAGTAGGTGAGAGTACACTTGGCAGGGATTGCTGCAGTGTATCCAATCGGGAGGACATCCCTTGTAGAAAGTGAAGCATCTGCTGCTGCGCAACCTCTTGACCATCCAGACGGGAGACCAGATTTTGCAAGGCCTCTGACCCCACACTCCGTCCACCATCCGAGTCCATCGATCCTGGACTTACTGTCAGATTGTGTTTGGTCTGTGTCCCCGGAGGGGGCGCTAGTGGGTCAGTGGAGGTAGGAGGAAAGAGACGAGGAGGTTGTATCACGTTCTTGCGCATGAGCACAATGGTATTTTATTAGCAGATAAGTTTTAAACAGAAATGCAGCAGAAATAATAATATCAGATGAGAAAGTCAAATACTTGGAATGATAACAAATAGTCTATGGCAATGGATGATAGATGACTTGAGAAATCATATCCGGTAATGTAAAACAACAGAATGAATGTTAATGAAATGATACTGGTTTGGAAACCAGAGCAGGGTTTTAAAACAGAGAACTAAGGCAGTAGATGGATATTGCAAACCTGAGCATAAGCAGGAGACCAACTCACAGTGCAGGTGATGAGGCACTGGCAGCAGCAAGCTGTGTCACAGGTGGAGGAATGAACACACCTGGAGTTTAGTCTTCAACTGCAGGCTGAAGCACACAAGGTGGTGATGAGTGTGAAGCCCAATGCAGGTTGCTGGTATTGCTGAGCCTTGAAGTTCCACGGGAGCAAAGCAGAATCACCAGGAGTATAAGTTCTTAGCAGAGAACCAGGAACTCAGGAGAAACAGGAGCCGATCCTTTCATGCAGGTTGTCAGAATGACACAAAGTCCAGGATGCCTGTGAGGTGAAACTGTAGCCTCCTATATACCCCATGGTGTGCAGGGATTGGATGGAGGAAAGGACAGTGGGTGCGGCCACGCACCGGATTGGCCGCAGCATACTAGCTGTTTGGAAACTGTCATGGCGGCGCCCACGCCGCGGCCCAGCGGGGACGCGGCGCGCACACGCCCGCTGGCTCAGGAGTGTTCCCAGGACCTTGATGATGTCCCATGGCAGGGGCATAGGCGACAGGTGACCGCAGGGAGCCAGGACGGAGTCCGCAGCGGCGGACGGATGCCAGTCTGGTAAGTCGATTCCTGACAAGATCCCACTGAAGAGTTCTTGCGTGGAATCTGCCGAATGGAATTGCTTCGTAATAAGCCACCATTTTTCCCAGGACTCTTGTGCACTGTGCACTGACACTTTTCCTGGTTTTAGGAGGTTCCTGACTAGCTCGGATAACTCCCTGGCTTTCTCCTCCGGGAGAAACACCTTTTTCTGGACTGTGTCCAGAATCATCCCTAGGACCAGCAGACGTGTCGTCGGAAACAACTGCGGTTTTGGAATATTTAGAATCCACCCGTGCTGTCGTAGAACTACTTAAGATAGTGCTACTCCGACCTCCAACTGTTCTCTGGACCTTGCTCTTATCAGGAGGTCGTCCATTTTCTTTGAAGACGAATCCTTATTTCGGCCATTACCTTGGTAAAGACCCGGGGTGCCGTGGACAATCCAAACGGCAGCGTCTGAAACTGATAGTGACAGTTCTGTACCACGAACCTGAGGTACCCTTGGTGAGTAGGGCAAATTTGGGACACGGAGGTAAGCATCCCTGATGTCCCGGGACACCATATAGTCCCCTTCTTCCTGGTTCGCTATCACTGCTCTGAGTGACTCCATCTTGATTTGAACCTTTGTAAGTGTTCAAATATTTCAGATTTAGAATAGGTCTCACCTAGCCTTCTGGCTTCAGTACCACAATATAGTGTGGAATAATACCCCTTTCCTTGTTGTAGGAGGGGTAATTTGATTATCACCTGCTGGGAATACAGCTTGTGAATTGTTTCCAATACTGCCTCCCTGTCGGAGGGAGACATTGGTAAAGCAGACTTCAGGAACCTGCAAGGGGGAAACGTCTCGACATTCCAATCTGTACCCCTGGGATACTACTAGTAGGATCCAGGGGTCCTGTACGGTCCCAGCGTCATGCTGAGAACTTGGCAGAAGCGGTGGAGGGCTTCTGTTCCTGGGAATGGGCTGCCTGCTGCAGTCTTCTTCCCTTTCCTCTATCCCTGGGCAGATATGACTCTTATAGGGACGAAAGGACTGAGGCTGAAAAGACGGTGTCTTTTTCTGCAGAGATGTGACTTAGGGTAAAAACGGTGGATTTTCCAGCAGTTGCCGTGGCCACCAGGTCCGATGGACCGACCCCAAATAACTCCTCCCCTTTATACGGCAATACATCTTTGTGCCGTTTGGAATCTGCATCACCTGACCCCTGTCGTGTCCATAAACATCTTCTTGCAGATATGGACATCGCACTTACTCTTGATGCCAGAGTGCAAATATCCCTCTGTGCATCTCGCATATATAGAAATGCATCCTTTAAATGCTCTATAGTCAATAAAATACTGTCCCGGTCAAGGGTATCAATATTTTTAGTCAGGGAATCCGACCAAGCCACCCCAGCTCTGCACATCCAGGCTGAGGCGATCGCTGGTCGCAGTATAACACCAGTATGTGTGTATATACTTTTTAGGATATTTTCCAGCCTCCTATCAGCTGGCTCCTTGAGGACGGCCCTATCTGTAGACGGTACCGCCACTTGTTTTGATAAGCGTGTGAGCGCCTTATCCACCCTAAGGGGTGTTTCCCAACGCGCCCTAACTTCTGGCGGGAAAGGGTATACCGCCAATAATTTTCTATCGGGGGAAACCCACGCATCATCACACACTTCATTTAATTTATCTGATTCAGGAAAAACTACAGGTAGTTTTTTCACATCCCACATAATACCCTTTTTTGTGGTACTTGTAGTATCAGAAATATGTAACACCTCCTTCATTGCCCTTAACAAGTAACGTGTGGCCCTAAAGGAAAATACGTTTGTTTCTTCACCGTCGACACTGAAATCAGTGTCCGTGTCTGTGTCTGTCGACCGACTGAGGTAAATGGGCGTTTTACAGCCCCTGACGGTGTTTGAGACGCCGGGACAGGTACTAATTTGTTTGCCGGCCGTCTCATGTCGTCAACCGACCTTGCAGCGTGTTGACATTATCACGTAATTCCATAAATAAGCCATCCATTCCGGTGTCGACTCCCTAGAGAGTGACATCACCATTACAGGCAATTGCTCCGCCTCCTCACCAACATCGTCCTCATACATGTCGACACACACGTACCGACATACAGCACACACACAGGGAATGCTCTGATAGAGGACAGGACCCTACTAGCCCTTTGGGGAGACAGAGGGAGAGTTTGCCAGCACACACCAAAAAAAGCTATAATTATACAGGGACAACCTTTATAAAAGTGTTTTTCCCTTATAGCATTTTAATATATATAGTCATATCGCCAAATCAGTGCCCCCCCTCTCTGTTTTAACCCTGTTTCTGTAGTGCAGTGCAGGGGAGAGCATGGGAGCCTTCCCACCAGCATTTCTGTGAGGGAAAATGGCGCTGTGTGCTGAGGAGAATAGGCCCCGCCCCCTTTTCGGCGGGCTTCTTCTCCCGTTTTTCTGAGACCTGGCAGGGGTTAAATACATCCATATAGCCCCCAGGGGCTATATGTGATGTATTTTTAGCCAGAATAAGGTACTATCATTGCTGCCCAGGGCGCCCCCCCCAGCGCCCTACACCCTCAGTGACCGCTGCTATGAAGTGTGCTGACAACAATGGCGCACAGCTGCAGTGCTGTGCGCTACCTTAAGAAGACTGAAAAATCTTCTGCCGCCGGTTTCTGGACCTCTTCACTTTTCGGCATCTGCAAGGGGGTCGGCGGCGCGGCTCCGGGACGAACCCCAGGGTGAGACCTGTGTTCCGACTCCCTCTGGAGCTAATGGTGTCCAGTAGCCTAAGAAGCCAATCCATCCTGCACGCAGGTGAGTTCACTTCTTCTCCCCTAAGTCCCTCGTAGCAGTGAGCCTGTTGCCAGCAGGACTCACTGAAAATAAAAAACCTTAAAACTTTTACTCTAAGCAGCTCTTTAGGAGAGCCACCTAGATTGCACCCTTCTCGGCCGGGCACAAAAATCTAACTGAGGCTTGGAGGAGGGTCATAGGGGGAGGAGCCAGTGCACACCACCTGATCCTAAAGCTTTTACTTTTGTGCCCTGTCTCCTGCGGAGCCGCTAATCCCCATGGTCCTGACGGAGTCCCCAGCATCCACTAGGACGTCAGAGAAATACCAATAACATCTATATCTATATATACTGTATATGTATAATGTGCAGTGTTATTATACAGGAGGGACTCTGCCCTAGGTTATACACATGATACGCTAGGGACTATATACCAATAACATCTATCTCTATATATACTGTATATGTATAATGTGCAGTGTTATTATACAGGAGGGACTCTGCCCTAGGTTATTCACATGATACGCTAGGGACTATATACCAATAACATCTATCTTTATATATACTGTATATGTATATTGTGCAGTGTTATTATACAGCAGGGACTCTGTCCTAGGTTATATACATGATACGCTAGGGACTATATACTAATAACATTTATCTCTATATATACTGTATATAACGGAAAAAGGGAAGAAATAGAGGCGCTCATTTCATTTCAACACTGTAAAAGTATAAATTCATCACAACCAAGGGGTAATAAAATTTAATTATTTATTCTTAAATTAAATAAGTAAAAAATACACTAATATGTACAGAACCACTTTGTTGAGCACAGGATATATATAAAAATCACAGTTGATAATCCCTATTCTCACAAATTTGCCACATATATAATAAATCGCGCACATATGGGGGAGGGACTTGGGCGCGGACCTCGTCTTCTATGGCCGTTACATAGATGATTTGTTTTTCATTTTTGATGGAGATTACTCACAATTTACTCACTTCACGACACTCCTTAACAATAATGAATTTAATTTACAGTTCACTTGCACTGTGGACAATAAGTCGGTTTCCTTTCTTGACATTTTCATTTCTGTTTTGGACGGCTCCATCGTTACGAAGACATTTAGGAAGGAAGTTGATAATTATAACTTCCTCCATTTTGAGAGTATGCACGCTAGACCTTGGTTAGAAAATATCCCACTGGGACAACTGCGCCGAATTCGGCGTAATTGCAGTAACCAGGAAGATTTTAATATACAAGCACTTGAACTTATGAATGCACTCAAAACCAGAGGTTATCCTCTGGACTTGATTAATTCAGCTTTGGAAAAGGCAAATAAATTTGATCGGGAAGAACTTCTCCATCATAGGGTTGAGAATACATCCTTTAAAGAAAATTGTCCACACTTTTTCTCTAAGTTCAATAGTGCTTCTGGCAAGATAAAAAAGGTTCTGAAGAACAACTTTCCTATACTGCTTATGGATAAGATCCTTAAACCCGTTATTGGTCAGTCACCCTCTATTATCTTTAAAAAGTCGGAGAATTTGACACAACATCTTGCCCCGAGTCTTTTTGTAGATAAGAGATTAGGGACGAATGAGACTCAGAAACATTCAGCCTCCTGGCTAACAACTAAACCAAATGGCTGTTTTAGATGTGGTCTGGGCAATTGTATCACATGTTCTCACATTCAGAACAATGTACATACCTTTTCATCCTCTGCAGGAGAAGAACATAAAATTAAATCATTCATTAATTGTAATAGTGAATATATCATTTATATGTTAGTGTGTCCTTGTGGCCTCCGCTATATAGGGAGGACCACACGCAAGTTGAGAATCCGTTTTTTAGAACATAGGCGAAATATTTTGAAGGCCTATTTGAATCATGGAGTCTCAAAACATTTTTTTCACTTCCATAATAGTGACCCTAAAGGTTTAGTAATTGTAGGCATTGAAATCATCAGTCTTACCCAAAGAGGTGGTGACAGGTTTAGCAGACTGTGTTATAGGGAGAATTTCTGGATCCACCGATTGGGGACCCTCAATCCGGAGGGCCTCAATGAGTGTATTGAGATCGATCCCTAATTTATCTCAAGATACGATTAGTCCTCTGCTCATATTCAATATCCCTCCACCTTGGTTTCTGCCCCTGTTCCCCCTTTCACTTTTTTTCCCCCCTCCCTTACCGAGTATTTATAGTGTCTGGATGGTTGAGTATCCGTGTGCCTTCCTTTAAGGCGGGGGGTAAGCTGGGACTCCGCTTCCATACATTTGTCTTATATAGGTAAATATAATACACCGGAGCAGGACCCATATTTGGGGTCCTGTTCAATATAATAGAATCCCAAAAAAAAGGGGGGGGTCATTCAATTAAACTAATAAATAATAAATAATAGAAATCAAATAAATATATTAAAAATAAAATATATAATAAATTAAAAATTAAAAAATAATTAAAAATTAAAGATAAAAATAAAGAGTATATAAAAATTAATATTGTATAAATTCACAATTTAATAAATTCAATTGTGAATATGCAATTTCCACATGCCATCAGGTCCTACGCACCTATATGTCTATATGTTTCCTCTTTTTCCTTGGGATATAGATAAGTCTCCTCCGATTGTATATAATTTTCCAACTTAAGCACTATTGTACTGAATATAATTAGACTGATGCTGATAGTCAGCTACAGGATGAGATTATCATTATTTTTTAACATTTTTTATTTAATTTAGATTAGTGTTGTTTTAAATAACATAAAGAAAGTAAATTATATATTTTTCTGTTTTTTTTATCTAATTGTTATATGTTTTTATATTTTCCCGTTTATATTTAAATCATGTAACGTATTATATAGTCATCAGTCAACTCCGCCATTGTTTTATAGATCATTATATTAATTTATCAATTGTATTTGACGATATTACCTGTAGACAGAGAGAGCCCAGGTTTAACTATCAGCTAAACCACTGCTATTCACACAACTAAGGGTGTCTTATTAAATGGTTTTATTTATTTGCCACTGATTGCACTGATTAAATATGTGAGTGTTTGATTGTGAGCACTTTAAATAGAACTGACACGGCTATAGGAGTCATCTTTGAAAAAGTCACGTGTTGCGTGACGAAACGCGTCAGGACTCCTCCCTCTTTCTCACACAATTGCCGCACGCTCTGGGATATCATCCACAGCTCCATCTTACCGGTCATAGGAGCGAACGGTTAACGGTGCACGAAACCGCAACATCAGCCGACAGTGGCCGGGCGCTTACTTCTCTCCCTCTCACTACTCACGGACAGCACAAGTCCAGAGAGCATTAGAGAAGCATTACAGAGTGCTGGATTCCCGCAGCGGCTCCGATCTAATCAGCCGCACACCTGTCTCTCCCCACACACTGCAGTGGGCGGTGCACGCCCAGGGGAAGAATCGGACAATTACGGGATTCCAAGTGTATGGACAGACCCTCCCTTCTACTGTTCACTGGGCAATTGCATCGACCTGAGGACGCTCGGGTCTTACAGCCCAACTGGAGAGGTAATTCAACAAATATTCCATACAATTGGTCCTTGGAACGTTGAGACATTGTATCATACATTATAACATCCTCAAGACGCAACTCACTGTCTCTAATTAATGCACTCTCAACCAGCAATTGTGCTATATAACAGTCTTGGTTACAGTATTATAACAGTTGATACACTGGGACTGTTGGGAGCTGATTAGTGTGTATCACTTTTCTAATTGTTTGTTGTAGTAACACAAGCAATACATGTGAGCGATTTATTATATATGTGGCAAATTTGTGAGAATAGGGATTATCAACTGTGATTTTTATATATATCCTGTGCTCAACAAAGTGGTTCTGTACATATTAGTGTATTTTTTACTTATTTAATTTAAGAATAAATAATTAAATTTTATTACCCCTTGGTTGTGATGAATTTATACTTTTACAGTGTTGAAATGAAATGAGCGCCTCTATTTCTTCCCTTTTTCCGTTCTATTAATCTTGAGAGTAACACATAACTCTCTATAGAGGCGAACGTATATATCTTTTTGCACTGTAAAATCCCAGAATAAAGACATTAGTCTGGTATAGTATACAAGTGATTGACACAGGCGCAGCAACTTTTTTCCTTTGTTTTCATATACTGTATATGTATAATGTGCAGTGTTATTATACAGCAGGGACTCTGCCCTAGGTTATACACATGATACGCTAGGGACTATATACCAATAACATCTATCTCTATATATACTGTATATGTATAATGTGCAGTGTTATTATACAGCAGGGACGCTGTCCTAGGTTATATACATGATACACTAGGGACTATATACCAATAACATCTATCTCTATATATACTGTATATGTATAATGTGCAGTGTTATTATACAGCAGGGACTCTGTCCTAGGTTATATACATGATACACTAGGGACAATATACCAATAACATCTATATATATACTGTATATGTATAATGTGCAGTGTTATTATACAGCAGGGACTCTGCCCTAGGTTATACACGATACACTAGGGACTATATACCAATAACATCTATCTCTATATATACTGTATATGTATAATGTGCGGTGTTATTATACAGCAGGGACACTGTCCTAGGTTATACACATGATACACTAGGGACTATATACCAATAGCATCTCTCTCTATATATACTGTATGTGTATAATGTGCAGTGTTATTATACAGCAGGGATACTGTCCTAGGTTATACACATGATACACTAGGGATTATATACCAATAACATCTCTCTCTATATATACTGTATATGTATAATGTGCAGTGTTATTATACAGCAGGGACTCTGTCCTAGGTTATACACATGATACACTAGGGATATATATACCAATAACATCTATCTCTATATATACTGTATATGCATAATGTGCAGTGTTATTATACAGCAGGGATACTCTCCTAGGTTATACACATGATAGGATACAGATATAGCTTTCTCTCCCTATATACACCTATACTACAGATGTAGCCACACTCATCTATACCGTGATGCATTCACACATGCCCACGCATTGCTGCATAGTGTGAACGCGCCGCTGTGATACTGATTGCAGCGGGTGTTAGCTCCATAGGGTAACATGGTGTGCGCATGCGTACGCAGTGTGCTCACTTGTCACAACATCACTGCCGCGATACACAATGATGAGCATGGCTACATCTGTATATATAATATACACAATATATATGCCAGTATATGATGCTACCTGTATAAATATAAATGAGCACTGTGTATTACACCGCAGGGTCATCCCCATCCCCCATCTGCCTCTCGCCCACCTTCCATCCAAGGACCTTATTCAATAAGGATTGCAAAATTATCAAATCACAATCCGGCTTATTATGGAACGGCTGCGGATGAGCAGTGTTTGCATCGCGCACGTGTGAGTAATAAAAGCGACAGAAAATGCGTACACATCGTGATCATAATGCAGACGCTATTTGACTGTCAGGAAGCCGGCGTTTCTGGGCGGAAACCTGCCATTTTCTGGGTCTAAGTGCGAAAACGCAGGCGTCCCAGGTGTTTTTAAGGTGGGCCTCTGACATCAGCGATGACCACTTCCAGCCTCTTGTGTCACAAGAATTGTAGCCGACCTTACCTGGTGCAGATACGAAAATCTTCCATGTTCCGGTAATTGCGTATGGTTCTACGATCAGCTGCATATTGCGATGCATTCACAGTTTCTGCAATGGGCGTTTTTTCTCAATTGCTGGGCGGCAACTATTTGATCGCAGAAACTGCGTTTTATCAGAAATTGCAATCCTTACTGCATAAGGGGCCTAATTCAGACCTGACTGCAACAGCAAAATATTTCTGTAATGCTCAAAACCATGTGCAGTGCAGGTGGGGCAGATGTAACATGTGCAGAGAGAGCTAGATTTGGGTGGGGTGTGTTCAAACTGAAATCTAAATTGCAGTGTAAAAATAAATCAGCCAGTATTTCCCCTGCACAGAAACAGTATAACCCACCCAAATCTAACTCTCTCTGCACATGTTACATCTACCCCACCTGCAGTGCACATGGTTTTATCCATTAGAGATAGATTTTGCTTTTGCGATCAGGTCTGAATTAGGGCCTAGGTCCCACGTGTGGGGAGCTGGTCACTCATACCATATATGGTGCCTGCAGACGTCTCTCATACACCAGGAACATCGCTCACCTCACTGCCGGTCACCGTCACCTCCTCTCCCGCCGCCTCCACTGAAATGTGTTGTGTCCAATGTTGTCAACTCTAAATAAAAAACAAGCAGCTGATGAGTGAAAAACAAGCCCAGCACCAGCGTCCTCACTCCTGCTCCTCTCTCCACACACACAGGAAACTTCTCCTCCCCCCTCCTTCCCCTAATCCATGTCCTCCAGTCTGAGCTCACACAGAGCCTCTCTCTCACTTCCTGATTACATTAACTCCTTCAGCTCCTGAAGTGGTGACAGCCCCATAGTACAGCAGGACAATGCAAGGGTGTGGATCATAGGATCCACAGTGTCTAGGTCGACAATGTTTGGGTTGACAGTCACTAAGTCGACAGTGTAACCCTCCCTTATGTCTGACAAGGTTACTAATTCTAATAATGTGCCTCCACCCAAGCTATTGCTCTAATAACAGGCTGCCTGACTTCTATCTGTACTTTATATGTGGGTTTTGTTATCTATACATATATGTATATATATATATATATATTACCCATATACCTGTTCTTCTTTCCAGCTCTTCCAATCAACCTCCAGCAACAACAGTTGGTAAGTATTATATTTGTAATATTATTTTACATACCTTATTCATACACTAATAAGTAATAACTAGGTTTATGCATACAACCATGTCCTAGCTACCCCACTCTCCTATACAAAACAATTGCATGCAATACACAATACAATATTTGGTGATAACCGCGCTGAATAAGTGACTCGGGTACTCTGAAAAAACTTGAGTTGCGCAAGTTGTGGCCCATAAAGATGATAAACAACAATGTTCTGTTATATTCCAAATATATGAGAGTGTGAAAGTTCCTTTACTGAGTCTGAGGCCACTTTAGAAAATCCTGCTTAGATGTGTAACTATGTAATTCTTTATCCTGGTTACCAGTGTAGCCCAAAATAAATGACATTTCTCTGTTCTGAATGTAAAGTTACATTACTCTGTATCCAGTAAGCTGAATGTAGAGAACTGATCTATGTCATGAAGTATAAAGACACAGTATATCTCCTCCGCTGGCTTAGTACAAAGAACTCTAGATCTCATAACAATAACATCCAGATGGTTAACGTGACAGTTTTTCTTCATACAGACTAATTTCTGTCTTGAATATTTTCTACATTAAATTATAGCATCAGTGTCTCTTTCTCTCTGAACAGATCTACTTGCAGTCTCTGAATAGCTTGTGTAGCTAGTAATTTATACTCTAATATTCTTAGTCTTATTCGACTGCATAGACGATTTCATCTCCCTTGTGTATATATACGTATACAATTATAATCTCCATTTCTGTGACAAAGCATCTAATAAAATGATATACAAGTGTGGGACGCTACGGGTGCCACCCCCCACTGCGTGCCGCCCGGCCGGAAGCCACGGTCGCACGGCTGGAAGCGGACGCAGATCCCCTTCTCCCAGCTCCCCTCGGCACCACCGGAGGTGGGGAGCGCCCACCAGCCAAGGGACGGCCGGGACTCGGAGGAGGAACACCCAAGCGCCCAGATGCTGGGAGTGCAACCAACCGGGGCACTTCGCCCGGGAATGCCCAGAAGCAAGGCGTACCGGGGATTATCGTCGGAGGCCTTTAAACTAACTTCCCTCGCGGTTGCGGGCCAAACCACGAGGAAAGAGACCGAGCGCATGAACACCAACTACGCCTCGGACCTAATTGGAGAGTGCCCTACTGTAATAGCCCGGCTGGCGGGAAAAGAACAACGATGCCTCCTGGATACGGGCTCCCAAGTATCGACCATGTCCGAACAATGTTTCCGGGAGCACTACGCCCACCTGACAAAAACGAGCGTAGGGAGCTGGGTGAACCTCAAGGCCGGCAACAACCTCCCCATCCCCGTTGTGGGGGTGGTGTGGATCGAGGTGGAACTGTACGACCAGCCCCTGGGGAAGAAGGGTGTCATGGTAATAGCAGGGGAAGAATTGACTCACGGACCGGTCATCCTTGGCATGAATATCTTGCGCTGCCTGGACCGGGCTGTGGTCCAGGAGAAGGGCCCCCGATATTGGAGGCACCTAAAGGTACAGAGGCCCGTACAACAGGCCCTTCAAAGGGTGATCCAACTGTGCGAGGAACCAAAATCTACGGGCAGAGGAGGGCCCATTGGCCAAATCAAAACCCAACACAAGCAGAAAGTGAAAGTTCCCGCCCGACAGGAGGTTGTCCTGGACTTGCCAGTACGGTCGCAACATAGACTAGAGGGAAGGGAGGTCCTCATTGAGCCTTGTTGGTTCCGGCAGACCGAGACCGGGCTGGTGGTGGCCCGAGCCCTCGCCGTGGTCCAAGGCGGCACGGTGCCCCTTCGCATCTGTAATCTTGGAGACCACCCGGCGGAAATACCTGCAAGGACGACTTTGGCCGAGCTACACATCATCCCGGCGAGCCACATCCAACCAGAACCAGGTTTGACACTCCATCCGGATGCGGAAACACCTTGGACCCTGGCGGTGACGGTCGAGGAAAAAGAGATGCCCACTGACAACTGGAATGGCCGGGCCATCCTGGAACAGACAGACGTGACCCTGGATCAACTCCACCCAGCGGACGTCAAAAGACTGGAACGCATGCTGTGGAAAAGGTAGAAGGTGTTCTCGCGCAGCAAGGAGGACTTTGGATTTTCCCGGGAGCTAGAACACGAGATCAACACCGGCGACAGTCGCCCCATCCGCGAGCGTTACTGCCCCATTCTGCCTCGGTTATACCAGGAGGTAAAAACCATGATCCGCCAGATGCTAGCCAGCCAGGTCATTAAAGAAAGCAAGAGCCCCTGGGCGGCCCCGATTGTCCTGGTCAAGAAGAAAGATGGAGCCCTGCGCTTCTGTGTAGATTACCGGAAACTGAACAGCTGCACGGTGAGGGATGCATACCCCCTTCCCCGCATCGAGGAGTCGTTGGCTGCACTAGGGAAGTCCCGGTACTTCTCGACGCTGGATTTGGCCAGCGGTTACTGGCAAGTCCCTGTGGCAGAACGGGACCAAGCCAAGACGGCCTTCATCACCCCCATGGGACTGTTTGACTTCTGCAGGATGCCGTTCGAACTCTCCAACGCGCCTCCACCTTTCAACGCCTCATGGAGCGTTGCCTGGGGGACCTGAACTTCGAGGCCATCTTGATATATTTGGACGACATCATTGTCTTTGCCCCCACCCTTGACGAACACCTGCGGAGGTTGGACCTAGTCTTGCAGCGCCTGGAAAATTACGGCCTCAAGCTGAAGCCCTGGAAGTGCCACCTCTTGAAGCCCAGCCTGGAATACTTGGGCCACGTGGTATCTGCAGAGGGGGTGCAACCCACCCCTAGCAAACTGGCCGCGATACAAGGATGGAAGGCCCCCACCACAGTGACCGAAGTACGGGCTTTCTTGGGCTTAGTAGGTTACTACCGGCGATTCATCAAAGGTTTTGCCAAGATCGCTGGTCCCCTGCACGAGCTACTGAGGGGCCTGGCAACAGACTCCCGGCAAAGGAGGATCCAGTGGGGCCAGGCGCAGGAAGACTCTTTCCTTCGGCTCAAGGAGGCACTCAGCCAAGCCCCAGTATTGGCCTATGCGGATTTCGACAAGCCATTCATACTCTACACCGATGGAAGCCACAAGGGCCTGGGGGCCGTGCTGTCCCAAGTCCAGGGAGGCCAGGAGAGGGTGATCGCCTATGGGAGCCGGGGTCTTCGGGAGTCAGAGCGAAACCCCGAGAACTACAGTTCGTTCAAACTTGAGCTGTTGGCCCTGGTGTGGGCGGTGACCGAAAAATTCCCGGAGTACCTGACGGCGGACGAAGCCGAAGTGGTCACAGACAACAACCCGCTAGCTCATCTGGATGCCGCCAAACTGGGGGCCTTGGAACAGCGTTGGACTGCCCGGTTGGCTAAGTTCCCCCTTAAAATACGCTATCGGCGTGGGAAGGACAATGCCAATGCAGATGCCCTGTCCCGGTTTCCGGTAGATGCCCCCACCGGCCCTACCGATGAGGAACAAGAGGGGTGGGAAATACCAGATTTCGCCCGATTTGGGCCCCCTCCGGAAGCCCAGCAGATCACCAGTTTTGGCCTCCAGTTGCGGAAATCCCTCCCGGATTGGGCCACGGAACAGGGCCGGGACCCAGATTTGAGGAGCATCCACCAATGGAAGGAGCAAGGACACTGGCCGTCCCGCTGTGATAGAGACCAGCTCGAGGAAGTAGGTCGGGGAGTGTTGCACCACTGGAACCAACTTACCATCCTGGAAGGGGTGCTGTGTCGACGCACCTACCTCGAGCAGGAACTCCGCACTGTGTGGCAGATCGTCCTGCCAGAGAGAGCCGCCTGGGATCTGGTGGTGGAATCCCACCGCGAAGGGAGCCACCTCGGCGTGGCCAAAACCCTTCAGTGGCTATGCCGGCAGTACTTCTGCCCGGGACTCCAGCAAGTGGTGGAAGAGGTATGTCGAGTATGCGATCGATGTGAGGCCACCAAACCCACAGAGCAGAGGGTGCCTGTACAAACCATCGTAACCACCCGACCTTTGGAGTTACTGATGATCGACTACGTGCTCATTGGAGAGTCAGCACAAGGATACCAGTACGCCCTGGTGATGACAGACCACCACACCAAATTCACGGTGGTCGCCCCAACCCGGGACCAGACCGCGGACTCAGCCGCCAAGGCCATCGTCGAGCAGTTCATCCGCAGGTATGGTTGCCTTGAACGCATACATTCCGACCAAGGCGCATGCTTCCAAGGCCGGGTGATGGAGCGCCTCTGCCAGACCTACGGCATGCAAAGATCCCGGACTACGCCTTACCACCCGGCAGGGAACGGGGCCTGTGAACGATTTAACCGGACCCTCCTGCAGATGCTCTGGACCTTAGAGGCCGAGCAGAAGAGACGGTGGCCAGATTTCGTGCAGGAGCTGGTGTGGGTGTACAACAACAGGGTCCAATGCACCACGGGTTTTTCCCCTTACCTCATGATGTTCGGGAGACCCGGAAGAGAACTACAGGACCTTGATCTTTCCCAGACGACGGGCAGCGGACCCAGAGTCAGTGGGTCGAGGAACTGAGACACCGCCTGAGGGCTGCCGGGGAGGTTGCCAAGCGGAATATGGAAGCCACCACCCACCCGCAACCTGGGCGATCCCTGTGCAGGCCCCTCAAGGAAGGACAGCGCGTCCGCGTCCGGGACCATCGGCCACACAACAAGCTGAGCGACCGATGGGAAACCCCGCCCTCCATTGTCAAACGGCAAGTATCCCCCAGGAACCCGGTCTACGAGGTACGCGCCGAGGACAGCGGCAGAAGTGATCGTGTTGTACACCAGAACATGTTGCGCCCCTGTGCGGCCCTGGGGTCGGAGCCTCTGCATCCCGCCTACGTCGAACCGGGCACCACCCCCGCCACACTGTACTGGTGGACCCCTATCACCCAGGGGCCGCCCCCCATGGAGGAGGTCCTGCACAACCTGGAGCTGCCTCCCCCGGAACAGGAGACACCGCCCCCTGAGGTCACCGCCGAGGTTCGGCCGGCAGCCCCTGTTCAGGCTGCGCCGCCACGAAGGTCAACTCGGACCACAATGGCCGTGCCTGCCCCACGATTTGCGGACCCAGATTTTGACTGGACGGTAAACCAGCTGTTTGTGGGGACCACAAAGGAAAAGGAGGGGGGAGTGTGGGACGCTACGGGTGCCACCCCCCACTGCGTGCCGCCCGGCCGGAAGCCACGGTCGCCCGGCCGGAAGCGGACGCAGATCCCCTTCTCCCGGCTGCCCGCGGGCGCCACCCCCCACTGCGTGCCGCCCGGCCGGAAGCCACGGTCGCCCTTCCGGAAGCGGACGCAGATCCCCTTCTCCCGGCTGCCCGGCCGGATGTCAGCCCTGGTCCCCGCGTCGCCAGGCGCGCCCAGGTGCTGTGGCGCGTCATCACAGGGCGATGCTGGCAGCGAATGAGGAGCCGCCACGTCACCCGGCCCAGAAGCCCCGGCAGGGGGGTATGTAAGGGCTGGCGGGGGGGAGGGACGAGGAGGCTGCACGTGTAGGAGAGAGAGGAGAGGACGGGTGCTGCTGTGGATACGTCTCCGGCTGTTGCTCCTGGTCCTGCTGCTGCTTCTGGTCCTGCTGCTGCTGCTGCTGCTCCTGGTCCTGCTACTGCCTTTGCCCTGGTAGCTGTCCTGGCCAGAGCTCGTCGCAAGCTGCCTTCATCTGGATCAAGGTAGGCCCTCAGTGAGGCCCCTCTCAGCATTGTCTGTTGTTCTTTACTGTACTCTCTGAGTGTAGGTATTGTGTCCTACCGTAGTCTCTTAGTGTAGAAATTGTGTCTTCACTGTATTCTCCGAGGGTAGGTATTGGGTTCTCTGTAATCTCATAGGCTTAAAGTGTTGTGTCTCTGTTTATTCTTGTATGGTACTTCCGGTGCGCATAGCGTTCTGCAGTCCCGCCCATGCGCGTCAGGCTCCCTTCGAAGGTAGGTGTTTGGCTGTCCGAGTTCCGGTCAGGGGCTTTGAGCCGCTTGCTCAGGCCCGGCTCGGTGCGTGTCCCCCACCCCCACCTGTGGCGTTGTTTCTTACGCATTTCCGTCCTAGGTACCCGGGAGACTGATCGCTCGACACGCAAGCGGACAAGATCGAGTCGGGTAAGCCAATCGGTGTTCTGTGTGTGTGTGTCACGTAAGTTTGTCGTCCCCCAACCCCCGTTCCCCTACCCCTTCCCCTGGTTGTGGGCGTTTCCGTCCAGGGTCGCACCGGGTGCTTTCGCACCTCACGGGTACCCAGTCTGAGGCCACAAGTGCCAATGATGACCCATCATTGAGCCCGCCTGGGGTTGTTCCGCCTTCCCTCCTCTCTGTCTGTGCGTATACAGGTTCTGTTTTCTCGACAGTAACCATCCAGGACCCGCAGCCACCCTGTCTAGCGGATCGGAGTCATCCCAGAGGAGGACCCAGAGTATCCCCAGCGGAGTAGAGAGACCGCCCTCGGTAAGTGTACCAACACGGGGAGGCTCAGGCGGCCCCTTCTTACACAAGTCCTTCCGTTTCTTTATCAGATGCGTATGCAAGGACAGCCAATGGGATATAGTGTGAAGTCACAGATTGCTGTCTTAGTTATGACCATTTCACACTTTCCCACAAAGTATCTGGATATCGTATTGCACAGTCACTAACTTTCCCCTTTACTGGATAGAGTCTCTCAACACACCACTGTACTGTACTTAGTTACTTGTGGTATTATTGCCGTATCTCGCCACAGCTAAGCAGCAAACCCACTCTGCACTGCCCGACTTTATATTTTGTAGGTCTATAACTTAATCCAGTCTAGCAATATAAGTAAAAATAGGGGTAGCTGTAATGATTACCACTTCGGCTTGCTGTATTAATAAAAAGTGCCTGGCACTGGATTATTTTCCCTCTATCTGCTTCTGCAAATTTGGTGCAGTTCGTCATTAAACAAAAACCAGTGCGTGGTCTCTTATCTCGTCCCCAACTGCTTAGTGCTGCTGTGTGTTATATTCAGCTCATTTATATGGATTTATGCTGTGCGGTGGTGTCATTCACTTACACCTCCGGATGATAGGCTGCCATCGATCAACTCCTCCCCCGACTCCTCCTTCCGTCTGTTAACTAGATGGCGCTGGCCACCCTTACCACGTGTCACTGCTCATTATGCCCTCAGCTTGGTTTGCTGATTGGACGACGTCTGAGCTGCCTGCCCTCTGCCCTTCAAACTGCTCTATTCTGACAGCCGCCAGTGGACCTCAACGCCTCTGGTCTCCCCAGTGATGCCTCGTTTGGTCACTGCTGCCCGACCTCCGCAGCTCTGCCTCCACCATCATTACTACCAAGCCTGAGTAGCACTATCAGGACCCAGTCGCCGCTGTATGTTTACAGAATACAGCTCTTTCAGCGGCGCTGGTGTATAAAAATGCGCACTTTAGCTGAGGGAACGCCAGTCTCAACTCCGCCGGCGAGAGCGCTTTTTATATGCTCCCAACTACCAGCGCGTGAACCCCCTCCTTTGCACACGGCACCCTGCTTAAATGGCACGGGAACCCCTTCTTTGCACACAGCCCTACTTTTACCGGTGCGTGGCTTCCTTCTCTACACACGGCTCTAATTCACCGGCGCGTGGGCTCCTTCACTACACACGGCTCTAATTCACCGGTGTGTGGGCTCCTTCTCTACACACGGCTCTAATTCACCGGCGCGTGGCTTCCTTCTCTACACACGGCTCTAATTCACCGGCGCGTGGTATCCTTCTCTACACACGGCTCTAATTCACCGGCGCGTGGGCTCCTTCTCTACACACGGCTCTAATTCACCGGCGCGTGGCTTCCTTCTCTACACACGGCTCTAATTCACTGGCGCGTGGCTTCCTTATCTACACACGGCTCTAATTCTCCGGCGCGTGGCTTCCGTCTCTACACACGGCTCTAATTCACCGGCGCGTGGCTTCCTTCTCTACACACGGCTCTAAATCACCGGTGCGTGGGCTCCTCCTCTGTGTTGTTAACAACTGCAGCGCTATATATTAAACACCCTCTAAGTCAGAGTTGGCATGCAGTCAATTACCCTTGCACCCCACAAACTCTCTCCCCAACATTAATATATATAACTCCATATATATGCATTTAATTAGCATATACATAATGTACATATCATTATATACACTTATGCATATATCAATATATAATTCCCTTTCTGTATTTACATATTTATACAGTAGCCCGATATTAGGCTACAACAGGGTGTGAAGGTCGACAAGGTTTCTAGGTCGACATGGTCTAGGTCAACATGAGTTTTTCACGTTTTATTGGTTTCATTTTCTCCGTACAGTGACAGGGAAGCACCGTGACCCCGTGACCCCTCGCATAGCTCGCTTCGTTCGCCATGCTTCGGGCAAGGTGCCTCGCTGTGCTTGGCACAGGTTACTATTCCCAATCGTAGCCCACGTGGATCGTTAAGTATGAAAATGGTAAAACAAAGAAAAAAAATGTGAAAAACTCATGTCGACCTTTTCATACCTCCCAACTGTCCCGATTTTTGTGGAACGTTCCCAATTTTTTGGGTCTGTCCTGCTGTCCCTATTGCGGGCTGCAGTGTTGGGAGGATCCCTGTCACTCGCTGCTCTGCTCACTTCATGCAAAGCAACACCCCCTTTTCAACAGGCCATGCCCCCTTTTTGGAGCCAGTCACACAAGTACAAACAGAAAAATAAAAACACAAACACAAAAAGTCCTAGCACTTGTTATGCTCCATCATCAGTCCTCTGTAGTGGTTTGCAGCCACACACATGCCATGCTCTCTGGCACAGTCAATGTCCATAGTCCCTGGGGCTGCAAACTGATCCCTGCTCACTGGCCCCTAATCGGCATCAATGCAGTGCATTGTGGGTGTAAAAGGAACAAATTGTCCTAGTTTATTGCGGACACTGGAATGTACGCTTTTTCTCCACTCCAAGGACAAGGTATCCCTCAAAGGGACAGTGCAACAACTGAGTGGTCCAGCAAAAAGTATGCTATTCGGACTTTCCTTTCTCATATCTCGCTGGACAGCTTGGCGCCATTCCTCCGGAACGCAATATGGACGCTGCTCAACTGCTTCTTTCAGTTGTCTCGCTGATCATGTATCTACCAATGGAACAGTGGAAGGTCCAGGTGAACCAGAAAGGTACTTAGAGGTTCTTGCCCCCAAAGAAAGTAGTCTTGCAGTGCTTTTCCATTCTTCTCCCTTTTACGAGGTAGGGCCTTGAAGACTTTCCCTAGTTTTGTCTGTGTGGTTCCTCTAAGAGCTCACTAAATCCTGGGAAATTGCATCCCAATATGAGAGGACAGGGGAGCTTGGGACCAACAATGGCTACCACCTCATAAGTGTTCCTTTTTATGGTGAGGTTCACACGCACCCAAGAGAACTTTGGCACCTTTTCCACTGGCCTGGGCAGGACAACATCTGAGATCAGGGTCAGCTCACTCCCTGGGGTCAGTTCAATCCAGGGATAGTTTGTTGACAATTCCCTGACTTGTCAATATCGTGCTCATCGTGGGAATTTGTTTGGCGGGAGTTTCAAGTTTTGTCAGGTATTCAATTCGGGGCGTATTCGCCGACATAAATATGCATGTCGGGGACTGGCGGGGCAAAGAGTTATTTTCCCGCCTAAAATTTCCGACGGTGATGGCGAGTCTATATAGCAGGAGTTTGCAAGAAGAAGACGCTGCCATTTTGCCTAGCATCTGTGAGGAGTGCTTTGGCGTGGTCTGAGCACTGGCAGCACAAGGGAGAGTCTGTCAGAGTGGAGGAGCACACACAGGACACTAGGATTTTCTTTAGTAAGTATTTAACTGAAAATGTTTTTTTTTAGAAACAACTTTTATTATTTCACAAGTGATGCATGACATTATCACATAGCAAAAACATGGTAATTACGTACACAAGCCTGGGTCGTACCTCCCAGAATCAATGTACTCAAAAGTGGAGAGAAAAAAATCAATATAGAGAATTGGTATCAATTCCAGCATTAAACTATATACTTCCTAGAGAACAAACAGAACCATCAAAAAGGGATATGCATTCTTGTAATACAACCGAACAATCAAATAATAACTGAGGGAAAGGAAGAGCTAGGGAAAGAGGGATAGGGAACCATTAGCGGAGGTGAAGAGTAGAAGCTGCCAAATGTTTTATCTATTGTCTCAGGATCAGGGCCCTCATTCCTAGTTGATCGCTAGCTGCCGTTGTTCGCTGAGTAGCGATCATTTAAAAAACCGGCAAATCTGTGCATGCGTATGCACCGCAATGCACACTCGCGGCGTACGGGTACAAAGACCATCGTGGTTTTGCACAGGTTCTAGCGACGCTTTCAGTCGCACTGGCGGACACAAGGAGATTGACAGGAAGTGGGAGGTTCTGGGTGTCACTGACCGTTTTCTGGGAGTGTTTGGAAAAACGCAGGCGTGGCCGGGCGTTTGCTGGGTGGGTATCTGACGTCATTACCGTGTCATTAGTCGCAGCAATCATCGCACAGAATAAGTAACTACAGGACTGGTCTTGTTTTGCACAAAATGTGTTTGCTGCCGCTCTGCTGCACAGGCGTTCGCACTCTTGCACAGCGAAAATACACCCCCCCATGGGCGGCGACTATGCGTTTGCACGGCTGCTAAAAGTAGCTAGCGAGCAATCAACTCGGGGTGAATGCCCATATCTCTGCTGTCTCAAAGTGACTAAAGAGAAATCACGTCTTCACCCTTTTTTTTTTTTGTACTTTAGAGAGACGTCTCGAATAAAGACAGGAAAGTGAAGCCAGCCGGAAGAACAAAAAATGGTTATTTTAACAAAGCAGAATCTAATTGCCGATATAAATACCATGGGGTACATTTACTAACATTCGTAATTTCCGAAAAAAGGTCAAAGTTCAATCACGAATGACATCGACAGTGTAAAACTGCAACTTTTTGAATTGATTACGATGGATTTACTAAGCTGTCGTATTCGGGTTTTTCTTTTCTTCCGATGTCGATGTCATTCGTGTTTTTTTACCTATTTTTACGGCAGTGATTAGCAAAACACTGCCGTTTTGTTTTACAATCAATCTCGGCCGGATCTGTGTGATCCGTGCTGGGGTTCTTTTTTTTTTTTTTTTAAATTAAACAATGTAAAATCCAAAAAAAAAATGCGTGGGGTCCCCCCTCCTAAGCATAACCAGCCTCGGGCTCTTTGAGCCGATCCTGGTTGCAAAAATATGTGGAAAAAAATGACAGGGGTTCCCCCATATTTAAGCAACCAGCATCGGGCTCTGCGCCTGGTCCTGGTCCCAAAAATACGGGGGACAAAAAGAGTAGGGGTCCCCCGTATTTTTAAAACCAGCACCGGGCTCCACTAGCTGGACAGATAATGCCACAGCCGGGGGTCACTTTTATATAGTGCCCTGCGGCCGTGGCATCAAAAATCCAACTAGTCACCCCTGGCCGGGGTACCCTGGGGGAGTGGGGACCCCTTCAATCAAGGGGTCCCCCCCCCCAGCCACCCAAGGGCCAGGGGTGAAGCCCGAGGCTGTCCCCCCCCATCCAATGGGCTGCGGATGGGGGGGCTGATAGCCTTTGTTGTAATTGAAAAGATATTGTTTTTAGTAGCAGTACTACAAGTCCCAGCAAGCCTCCCCCGCATGCTGGTACTTGGAGAACCACAAGTACCAGCATGCGGCGGAAAAACTTGGCCGCTGGTACCTGTAGTACTATTACTTAAAAAATACCCAAAAAAAGACAATACACACACACCGTGAAAGTATAATTTTAATACATACATACACACATACATACATACTTACCTTAAGTTCCCACGCAGGTCGGTCCTCTTCTCCAGTAGAATCCAAGGGGTACCTGTTGAAAAAATTATACTCACGAGATCCAGGGGTCCAGGCTCCTCGGCAAATCCAGGGTTAATCCACGTACTTGAAAAAAATAAAAAAACGGTGTCCCGACCACGAACTGAAAGGGGACCCATGTTTGCACATGGGTCACCTTTCCACGAATGCCAGAAACCCACTTTGACTTCTGTCTAAGTGGGTTTCTTCAGCCAATCAGGGAGCGCCACGTTGTAGCACTCTCCTGATCGGCTGTGTGCTCCTGTCCTAACTGACAGGCAGCACACGGCAGTGTTACAATGTAGCGCCTATGCGCTACATTGTAACCAATGATGGGAACTTTCTGCTCAGCGGTGACGTCACTATAGGTCAACCGCAGGGCAGAAAGTTCCCAGCATTGGTTACAATGTAGCGCATAGGCGCTACATTGTAACACTGCCGTGTGCCGCCTGTCAGTGAGGACAGGAGCACACAGCTGATCAGGAGAGTGCTACAACGTGGCGCTCCCTGATTGGCTGAGGAAACCCACTTAGACAGTAGTCTGAGTGGGTTTTCTGGCAGTCGGGAAAAGGGGATCCATGTGAAAACATGGGTCCCCTTTTAGTGCGTGGCTCGGCTAAGCGTTTTGTTTTTTTTAACAAGTACGTGGATTACCCCTGGATTCCCCGAGGAGCCGGGACCCCTGGATCTCGTGAGTATAATTTCTTCAACAGGTACCCCTTGGATTCTACTGGAGAAGAGAACCGACCTGCGTGGGAACATAAGGTAAGTATGTATGTATGTGTGTATGTATGTAATAAAATTATACTTTCACGGTGTGTGTGTCTTGTGTTTTTTTGGGTATTTTTTTGGTAGTAGTACTACAGGTACCAGCGGGCCAGTTTTTCCGCCGCATGCTGGTACTTGTGGTTCTCCAAGTACCAGCATGCGGGGGAGGCTTGCTGGGACTTGTAGTACTGCTACTAAAAACAATATCTTTTCTTTGACAACAAAGGCTATCAGCCCCCCCATCCGCAGCCCATTGGATGGGGGGGGACAGCCTCGGGCTTCACCCCTGGCCCTTGGGTGGCTGGGGGGGGGGACCCCTTGATTGAAGGGGTCCCCACTCCCCCAGGGTACCCCGGCCAGGGGTGACTAGTTGGATTTTTGATGCCACGGCCGCAGGGCACTATATAAAAGTGACCCCCGGCTGTGGCATTATCTGTCCAGCTAGTGGAGCCCGGTGCTGGTTTTAAAAATACGGGGGACCCCTACTCTTTTTGTCCCCCGTATTTTTGGGACCAGGACCAGGCGCAGAGCCCGATGCTGGTTGCTTAAATATGGGGGAACCCCTGTCAATTTTTTCCCCATATTTCTGCAACCAGGATCGGCTCAAAGAGCCCGAGGCTGGTTATGCTTAGGAGGGGGGACCCCACGCATTTTTTTTTAGAAAAATATGTACTTTCCCACCCCTTCCCACTGATATACATGCACGGATCTCATGGATCCGTGCATGCCTATCAAATCACGAAAATAAAAATCAGGTCTGTTTTTTTTTAGCACTTTTTTACGAGTTGTAATTTTTCACGGCAGTGTTTTTTTGTTTTTTGCTTTGCACTTCTTAGTAAATGACCGAGATTCATACTTAAACAGCCGCGTTTTGACCGATGGTGTATTCATTCGTAATTTTTTACCTGAACTTGCAAAAAATTACGAATGCCCTCATCACTGCCGTGATTAGTGCTTAGTAAATTACCGAGATGACACTTTGATGAAAAAACGGCATCTCGGTCAAAATCGGGAGCTTAGTAAATGTACCCCCATATGGTGGTTTCAAACCTCATATATAAAAATGAAAAATTGTCCTTCTGTCTTTCTATACAAATCAAAAAATGGTGATCTGCTCAATCAGATAGTGATGTCACTCAGGTGCTAAAAGGGAGGGGTAATTCTGTGTAGGAAAAAACAATGGTTCCCTAATGCACACCGAGTGAAAATTATTACTACATAATAGTCAGATAATACGGAGATCTTGGTTGCGTATATCTGCAGATATAGGGTTAAGCCCCCATGCCAATCGACATGGCTTCTCCATCACTGGGGGTCCCTAATGTTAGGTATGGGTCCAGGGTGCAGGACCCCATAACGTCGGCACAGGTCGGCTACCCCAGGTCAGCACACAGGTGAGAGTTAATAAGAAGCACAGAAGTGCTCTGTAAGTGGTGTGATTAAAATAATACAAAAATATATACAAAGTGATAGGGAAAATCATAAGTGTTAATAAAGTGTTAGGGTGTGCCGACCTGAAGCAGCCCAGCCATACCGACACAGGGGCCACCACACCCCACACCCACCCCATAAATAATTACAAATATGTCTGGGTAAAATTCCCAGTGTAATTCCCAGTGGGTGTGGGAATTACACAGGCTGAGAGTTGTATAGTGGGAAGAGCAGGGTTCCCTTGGGGGAACAGAAAGGGGTCCGGCCACTACTCAAGCAAGATATGCCTATATACTAGATCTCCAACCAATGTAAATTAAAAACAACTATCATTCTAATTTACCATCCTCATCCCGTAGCGAAGCACGGATATTCAGCTATCTACAATGTTATTTATACTGTGTTTCATATTTACATTTATTTTTGTAAACAGACATTCTTAAAATCCCGGGTAACGCCGGGTACTCCAGCTAGTAATTTATAAATCCTAGATTGTGACTCAGTCTAGAGATGTAATAAACAGATTCATTGAATTTTTGCACTCCTTTTTCAATATCAGGTAAATTGCCTGACAAAATATAATAATTGTAAAAATGAAGTTTTCACCGTGCCTAGGAAAGGAGGAGTTTCACAACCCAGTTTTGCATAATTGCTTTATTAGCTATGGTAACGATGACTGTCAACACTGGAATGATAGATTTCTTATAGATACCCAGGTTCCAGTTATCAAAGTTAGCACATAACATTACCAATGGGTCTAAAGATAAGTAAAGGGAAAATAAATTATCAATGAAGCCCAGGACCTTCCCCCAAAATGTACGAATCCTCCCACATTCCCATAGATTATGGAATAAAGTCGCATTGGTATAATGACATTTAGGACATTGGCCCTCATTCCGAGTTGTTCGCTCGGTATTTTTCATCGCATCGCAGTGAAAATCCGCTTAGTACGCATGCGCAATGTTCGCACTGCGACTGCGCCAAGTAATTTTGCTATGAAGAAAGGATTTTTACTCACGGCTTTTTCTTCGCACCGGCGATCGTAGTGTGATTGACAGGAAATGGGTGTTACTGGGCGGAAACACAGCGTTTTATGGGCGTGTGGTTGAAAACGCTACCGTTTCCGGAAAAAACGCAGGAGTGGCCGGAGAAACGGGGGAGTGTCTGGGTGAACGCTGGGTGTGTTTGTGACGTCAAACCAGGAACGACAAGCACTGAACTGATCGCACAGGCAGAGTAAGTGTGGAGCTACTCAGAAACTGCTAAGTAGTTTGTGTTCGCAATATTGCGAATACATCGTTCGCAATTTTAAGATGCTAAGATACACTCCCAGTAGGCGGCGGCTTAGCGTGTGTAACTCTGCTAAAATCGCCTTGCGACCGATCAACTCGGAATGAGGGCCATTAGACAGATTCCTCTGCCACCATGTGTTTACGCTGAGCTTGGGAAATGTAAATCCTATGTATCACTTTGATATGAGTTTCTTGTAAAGATGATGAGGACAATAAACGTAGAGCATTATCAAAGTATTTAAATAATGGGGTATGGTCTTCCAAGGAGGGAATTATATATTTCCAACCTTGTAGCTTTCCAAACAGACTTGGAAACATCTCGAGTAAGTAGTGAGGTAAGATATCGGGGTTGGTAAGGTATTAAACCATGGGTACATAATAATGAATGGAACTTGTCTAAGGGAGTCATTCCGAGTTGATCGCTCATTATGGATTTTCGCTGCGCAGCGATCAGGTAAAAAACCAGCAAACCTGCGCATGCGCACACGCATCATACGGGTACAAAGAGCGTCTTTGCTGTGCAATAATCCTAGCGAAGAATCCATTCGCACGTCCGATCGCACGGAGATGGACAGAAAGAGGGTGTTTATGGGTGTCAGCTGACCGTTTTCTGGGAGTGGTAGGGAAAACGCAGGCATATCAGTGCGTTTGCAGGGCGGGTGTGTGACGTCATTCCGGCCCCAAAAAGACTGAAGTGATCTCAAACGGTGAGTAAGTCCAGAGCTACTCTGAAACTGCACAAAATGTTTTGCAGAGCGCGGCTGCACATGCGATCGCACACTATCACCATGCACGGCCTGGACGGTGGTCCACTTTCTAATGGGGTAATTACTCACCGCACGCCTCCAGTACAACTGACTGTGGGGGCCCTACATTCGGAGAAAATCGAGTTCTATCTTACCCATTGTCCGGCTGTTCCCATTGTCTTAGGTCACCCCTGGCTTGTCTTTCATAATCCCACCATAGATTGGTGGTCTGGGGAGATTTCCCGATGGGATTCTTTTTGTGTTGAGGAGTGTATTTCGCGTCCAGTCCGGGTCGTGGCTGTCATTCCAGAATTTATTCCTTTGCAATATCAAGATTTTGCCGACGTTTTTTCCAAGGGTAATGCGGATATCCTGCCTCCTCATTGGTCCTATGACTACGCCATTGACCTGGTTCCCGGTGCTTCTTTACCCAAAGGGAGACTATATGCCCTGTCTGGCCCGGACACTACGGCAATGGATGAGTATGTACAGGAGAGCTTTAAGAAGGGCTTTATTAGGTCCTCAAAATCTCCATTGAGCGCAGGATTCTTTTTTGTTGAGAAAAAAGATGGGTCGCTTAGACCATGTATTGATTATCGGGCGTTGAATAAAATTTCTGTTAAAAATACCTACCCCTTGCCACTGATTTCGGTACTATTTGATCAGCTCCGTACTGCCGTTATCTTTTCCAAAATCGATCTTAGAGGGGCTTACAATCTCATCCGAATAAGATCTGGGGATGAGTGGAAGACGGCTTTCAGCACACAGTCGAGTCATTATGAATACCTGGTGATGCCGTTTGGGCTGTCTAATGCTCCTGCTGTATTTCAAGATCTCATTAACGACGTCCTTCGCAACTTTCTAGGAAAGTTCGTAGTTGTTTATTTAGATGACATTTTGATTTACTCTGAGTCTTTTGAACAACATATTACCCATGTGCGACTGGTCCTTCAGAGGTTACGGGAAAATCATTTGTACGCCAAACTGGAGATATGTGATTTCCACATCACAGAAGTGTCCTTCCTGGGGTATATTATTTCTCCAAAGGGGTTTTTCATGGAACCAAAAAAACTCCAGGCAATCCTAAATTGGGCACAACCCACGAACTTAAAAGCAATCCAGCGCTTTTTAGGGTTTGCAAATTATTATAGGCGTTTTATTCATACCTTCTCAGATTTGGTTGCTCCTATTGTGGCATTAAAAAAGGAGCGGACCCTTCCAATTTGTCGCCTAAAGCCAAGTCTGCCTTCCTGGCCTTGAAACAGGCCTTTGTCTCAGCTCCAGTACTGAGACACCCTAACCTGGATCTCCCCTTTATTGTCGAGGTAGATGCCTCAGAGGTTGGAGTGAGGGCTATCCTTTCTCAGGAAGACCCAGAGTCTTGGGAATTACACCCATGTGCCTTCATGTCCAGAAAATTCTCATCCGCAGAATCCAACTATGATGTTGGTAATCGAGAATTGTTGGCAGTTAAATGGGCTTTCGAGGAGTGGAGACACTGGCTGGAAGGAGCAAGGCATACCATTACTGTGTTCACTGACCACAAGAACCTGCAGTATATTGAGTCAGCTAAACGGCTTAATGCTCGACAGGCACGAAGGGCGCTGTTTTTTACTCTTTTCAGGTTTATCATCACCTTCAGGCCCGGTTCAAAGAATACGAAAGCCGATGCCCTGTCACGTTGTTTTCTTCCGGTTCACAATAACCACCCGGCTACTACCCCCATAGTCCCATCGTTTGTCATCCGAGCTGGCCTCACACAGGATTTATTTACACAGCTAGTCCAGCTTCAGCAGCAGGCTCCCAATGTCACTCCTGCAGATCATCTCTTCGTCCCTGAATTTCTGAGAGGCACTGTTCTAGCTTTGTTTCATGATAATAATGTTTCTAGTCATCCGGGTATCACTAAAACCTTGGAGTTAATCTCTCGCTCAGTGTGGTGGCCTAATCTTTCTAAAGATGTGAGGGAATTTGTCCGTTCCTGTCAGGTTTGTGCTCAGTACAAGGTATCTCGATCGTTGCCGGTCGGGCAACTCATGCCTCTAGCCATTCCTCTCAGGCCATGGTCACATATATCCATGGATTTCGTGGTGGACCTTCCTCTTTCAGCTGGGTTTTGGGTCATTTGGGTGGTAGTAGACCATTTTAGTAAAATGGCCCACTTCATTGCTCTTCCCCGATTACCCTCCGCTCAAGGGTTGGCAGTTTTGTGTTATGATTCCAGCACTCTGGTCTGGGGAGATCTTATAGCAAGGACCTGAGCACTGGAACGTAATGCTGGGAAAGGGAGCGGGAACGGGAATAGCCCCTGGCGCCCTAACTCCGTTGTCTCGCCCGTGCTGTCAGAAATCTCTTGCGAGACTATGGTTGCTTGAGCCCATGGCAGCCGCGTTTGAAGGGCGGATTACGTCTGCCCAACTCCGATGCCCCCTCAGGTCTTAATGGGAGACAAAGAGAAATCCGAGACAGGGTGATTACAAGGGGCCCTCTAACTAAACAACAAAGCCAGGGGCTACAAACTAACCTAAAACTAGAATATGTGCGGAAAACCGCCAGGGAAAAGGACAACCAAAATACCCACTTGTCCACTCCCCTACCCAGCACCGCCGAGTTCCGGAGATGACTTGTGGAAGCGGAAACCTCAGCAAATGCTCCGAAACAGAATACAAAATAAAGCGGGCTGGGCCGCAGCACGCGGCAGAGCCGCAACTCACGAAAACCACACGAGATCCTCTGGCAACTGTTGCGGGCAATAGAGGACCAGAAGACTCCTTGGGATGAGATGACAACTCCAAGATTCAGGAACTCTGAGGACAGGAATGACCGGACACAGCAGGACTGGAACAGACGTTCAGCAAACCTAAGCAGCATGCAGGAAGCTATTACCGGCGTCTGTGTGAAGCACTGAGAAGGTATTTAGCAGGGAGTCCTCCAATCAGATGTTCAGAGCCTGATTAGCATAAATGCCGTGCAGCTGCTTTGCTGCACGAGCAGAAGACCAGTGTGTGTGTGGTTAACTTGATTGACCCTACAACCGGGAGCTCGGTCAGCCCATGGCATCCCCGTTGCTAGGGTCCAGGCGGCTCAGCCGCCCGGCGTCCCAGCGTTGCTAGGGAGCCGGCGGCTCGCACGCTCGGCGTCCCTAGTTGCTAGGCGCCAGACCGCGAGGACATCACGGACTACGGCGCCTAACATTTTGTTTCTCCGCCATGCCTTCAGACTCTTTTTCTGACGTCTGTGTACATTTTCGGTATCGCCTGCCTAGAGAAATGGAACCTAGATGGTATTTGGTACCGGGGACACAGTACCTCAATCAAGTCTCTAGGGTCCTGTGAGTTAACGGTGGATACCGGACACACGTTTCTCGCCACCCAGGCTGACAAGACCTGAGTTATCCGCTTTGCAGCAGGATGACTGCTGTGATATTTCATCTTCCTCGCAAAGGACTGTTGGACAGTCAATTGCTTACTGGAAGTAGTACAAGTGGTCTTCCGACTTCCCCTCTGGGATGACGATTGACTCCCAGCAGCAACAACAGCAGCGCCAGCAGCCTACTGCGTTACACTCAAGGATGCATCGGAGGAATCCCAGGCAGGAGAGGACTCGTCAGACTTGCCAGTGACATGGTCTGCAGGACTATTGGCTTTCCTGTGTAAGGTGGAAATTGACACTGAGGGAGTTGGTGGTGTGGTTTGCAGGAGCTTGGTTACAAGAGGAAGGGATTTAGTGGTCAGTGGACTGCTTCCGCTGTCATCCAAAGTTTTTGAACTTGTCACTGACTTATGATGAATGCGCTGCAGGTGACGTATAACGGAGGATGTTCCGAGGTGGTTAACGTCTTTACCCCTACTTATTAGAGCTTGACACCTGTTGTCCGCATTTGTGTTGAAATAATTCCACACCGAAGAGGTGATTATTTTTGTATTTTGACCAGGCATGTCAATGGCCATATTCGTCCCACGGACAACAGGTGTCTCCCCGGGTGCCTGACTTAAACAAACCACCTCACCATCAGAATCCTCCTTGTCAATTTCCTCCCCAGTGCCAGCAACACCCATATCCTCATCCTGGTGTACTTCAACAGTGACATCTTCAATTTGACTATCAGGAACTGGACTGCGGGTGCTCCTTCCAGCACTTGCAGGGGGCGTGCAAAAGGTGGAAGGCGCAAGCTCTTCCCGTCCAGTGTTGGCAAGGTCAGGCATCGCAACCGACACAATTGGACTCTCCTTGGGGATTTGTGATTTAGAAGAACGCACAGTTCTTTGCTGTGCTTTTGCCAGCTTAAGTCTTTTCATTTTTCTAGCGAGAGAATGTGTGCTTCCATCCTCATGTGAATCTAAACCACCAGCCATGAACATAGGCCAGGGCCTCAGCCGTTCCTTGCCACTCCGTGTCATAAATGGCATATTGGCAAGTTTACGCTTCTCATCAGACGCTTTCAATTTAGATTTTTGGGTCATTTTACTGAACTTTTGTTTTTTGGATTTTACATGCTTTCTACTATGACATTGGGCATCGGCCTTGGCAGACGACGTTGATGGCATTTCATCGTCTCGGCCATGACTTGTGGCAGCAGCTTCAGCACGAGGTGGAAGTGGATCTTGATCTTTCCCTATTTTAACCTCCACATTTTTGTTCTCCATTTTTTAATGTGTGGAATTATATGCCAGTATCAATAGCAATGGCTTACTACTATATATACTGCGCACAACTGAAATGCACCACAGGTATGGGTGGATAGTATACATGACGACACAGAGGTAGGTAGAGCAGTGGCCTTCCGTACCGTACTGCTATATATACTGGTGGTCACTGTCAGCAAACTGCAAAACTAAAATGCACCACAGGTATAGAATCTAGATGGATAGTATACTTGATGACACACAGGTAGGTAGAGCAGTGGCCTTCCGTACCGTACTGCTATATATACTGGTGGTCACTGTCAGCAAACTGCAAAACTAAAATGCACTACAGGTATAGAATCTAGATGGATAGTATACTTGACGACACAGAGGTAGGTAGAGCAGTGGCCTTCTGTACCGTACTGCTATATATACTGGTGGTCACTGTCAGCAAAACTCTGCACTGTACTCCTCCTATATAATACTGCTGGTCCCCAGTCCCCACAATAAAGCAGTGTGAGCACAGATATATGCAGCACACTGAGCACAGATATGGAGCATTTTTCAGGCAGAGAACGGATAAAATTTGTGGTCACTGATCAGCAAAACTCTGCACTGTACTCCTCCTATATAATACAGCTGCTCCCCAGTCCTCCCCACAATTAAGCAATAAGCACAAATATTTGCAGCAACATTAATAAACGGAGAGGACGCCAGCCACGTCCTCTCCCTAACATTTCCAATGCACGAGTGAAAATGGCGGCGACGTGCGGCTCCTTATATAGAATCTGAATCTCGCGATAATCAGACAGCGGGATGACGACGTTCGGGAGCGCTCGGATTAACGGAGCCATACGGGAGAATCAGAGTATGCCTCGGACCCGTGTAAAATGGGTGAAGTTCGGGGGGGGGGGGGGTTTGGATTCCGAGGAACCGAACCCGCTCATCTCTAATAGAAATATCTCACAACAGCAAGCATTTAAGCAAAGACACGCCCTTTTATGCAGAGTATGACACGCCCCCCTCAGTGGCACGGTGCAATTTGAGCCGCACATCCTACTGTAATCTCCCTGATTCTAGTTTTCAAAAGTAGGAGAGTATGGATATACAGTACATACAGCAAAACACATATAAAAGGAGAAAGACCAAATAAACCTACAGTTGTATAAACTGCCCCAAGGGACATTTGCATGGGAGAATGGACAGTTTATTAATTACACCGATTTCCAAAAAAGTCAGAAAATGTGTTATCTAATACAGAGTAAACATTTTCCTCGGGGTGGGCACCCAGAGAGCAGTGTATACTAATATGGGGGAGCAAATCAGTGCAATCAGTGTTCGTGTTTAACCCTCTCTGGGCGGCTCTTCACATGCGATTTCTAGCAGTAGCAGTATCGAGAAAATTTTAATTTCAGCCTCTGCCTGGTTCATTCACTTAATGCAATGCGATTGCAGGACCTGTTCTGCACATGCACACAACGGGTACTGCACACGTGCCGGTTCCCCATCAGGAAACTGCACAGAGGATCGTGATTACACTCCTTACTGAATAACCACCTACACTGGCTAAGCTGTGCGGCAGGGGATTGTTTTACTCCAAGTTATTCCTCATGAGGACAGGAGACAAGGAAAGACAGCAGCAAAGCAGGGAATACTAAGTATCATTCCTTCTACAGAGCAATCCCTGACTGTCAGGAAGACCCTGTGTTTATATTTCATCCACAGCTATAAAATGATATAAATAATCTATTTGCTGAGTAGTAATAATGATAAATGATTCTTTGAGGATTGAATATTGTTTGCGAGATAGTTATCATTACATGATCACCTAAGTATCTCTCCTGGGTCTATCTTCTAAAATGTAGAAGAGGAATGTACAAAAGTATTATTATTGATGAAATCGTTTTATTCAATGAGTGTTATGGGGGGAGGCCCTCGATATCCCAGCTGTCAGGATCCCGGCGCTCTGTATACCGGCGGTTGGGATCTTGGCGCAGATATGCTGGGAGCTGGTATCCCAAGCGCCGGTACATCGTAGTACACCCGTTATGGGGACAACTGCTAGTAACATGAATGGGTATTACAGATATGGGGCCGCATGTAATGGTTTGGAGACGGCCAGAGCTCCGAGACTCCGGCCCCACTCATACGTTATTTCACAGCAGCAAATGTTTACAAGGCAAAACCAGTCGGAGCTCCGTCCGTCTCGCAGCCCATTACATCCGGCACATTATTTGTACATGGTCCTTCAGTCTACATACAGGACAGATCTGTCTGCGTTACATCACTGAGTACTATGGACCTGATTCAGAGATATATGCAGCCAGATCTGCGTCCATCTCCTCACATGCTGGGAGCCGCCCAGCACAGGACAAGTAATCCTTATAAAACACAGCGCTTACTAAACCACCAAGCAAACTATAAAATTGTCAATTAATGACCACTATTAGTTAATATCCGGTTTTTGCAGCTCCTAATGGTGGTACTGTTCCACCAAATAAAACTGACAATTATACAATAAACAAACACTCATCACCTGAATCCTGTTGTCTGACGACTCTTCACTTCTCTCTGTGGCTGCACCATCGGCCGGCGAGCCGCTAATCGGGGTTATTGCTGAAGCGTGACCTGGCTAAAGAGGCACGTTCCCCGCTCACCACAAGCTGCGGCAGTCGTGAGTATCCATCAGCTCACATTGCGGCTGTATCATTCCGGGGTCGCAGTATACCGCTGGAGACATCTAACTATCACAGCTGCGGCTGCCGTGAGTATCCATCAGCTCACACTGCTAATTCGGGGTCATAGCATACCGCTGGAGACATCTAAACATCACAGCGCTCTCCCCCGTGGACACACATGCATATGTGTTTATAAGAAACTGGGTTACAGAGACTATACAATTTGGATGCCAAATATATCCTCATGAGAAGTTGATATAGACTTACCTCAGTATATATATGGATGGATTTACATAAAAGTCTTAACGGACATTTATATTGAGTCAGAGGCACAGGATTTAAGCAATTCTTTATATTTATTTTAAATGTGGTCATATATGTGGATTATATTTTAATAAAGCTGTACAAAATATATTTTATTATACAGCACAGGACAAGGCTGCCCAGTATGTGTGATGGTCTGCCTCCTGATGAGTCTCCAATTAGACTGCAGACGCATGAAACTAAGATTGACCCCCAGCAGCACAGCCCGTCTGCGCTGTCAGGCAGTCGGCCACCATTTTTTTAAATTGGAGTAGCTGCATGTGACATCATGTAGCCGCCCCCCAATGCTGCATCACCACCCCGCAGTGGTCGCTGCTGTCAATCATCTTGTGGCCACATCCTTCCTGGATGTAGCCACGAGAAGGGTCACAAACGTGCACTGCGGCCAGTTCTTGTGCGCAGTCCACCGAAATGCAGCCGCTGCATACAGATGCACGGCTGCGTTTGGGTCTGAATTACCGCCTATGTCAAGGTTAGTATCATGTATATTATTACTGTCCTACTAGTTTCATTTATTGTGAAGGAACTTTACTATTAGCCTGGTACACAATGTGCACAAATTGGGACTTATTACATGATGTGAAAAACAAGCATGCACTGTAACCCATAGCAACCAGATATCAGCTATTAGCTGTCTAGTGCCAGCAAACAAACAAGTGTTATCATTTGGTTGCTATGGGATACAGATGACCAGTGTTTTACTTGCACCTAAACAGTAATAGTAGTAATAATAAGAATTTACTCACCGGTAATTCTATTTCTCGTAGTCCGTAGTGGATGTGTGACACCCCCACCGCATTCCACCTGGCTGTGGATTCCATACATATGGTTATTTGACTCTTTCTGAAATAATAATTGTATATATATATATATATATATATATATATATTGGTATGTACATATAATAACCCAGATGCTGTGTTCAGTATATACTGTATACATTGGTGACAGTGGAAAAATGGGTGCCTGTGGCCACATATAGTGCATACTGCTGGCAGTAGTTGGACAGGTACAGGGGGCCAGCGCGTGGTTAAAAGACTGTTGGATCAAATCCACGCGCCGGCTACACCGAGACTCGTGCCTTCGGACAGCCGTTAAGAAAAAGGAGTTGCGCACTTACCCCCAGAGGTCAAGGAGAAGCGGGACTGTGTGGCTCCGGTCGCTGAATCCTCAGTGCGATACAGAGAGTGAAATTCCCCGCATCACCCGACAAGCAGCCCAGAGGAGAGAGAGTCTGACCCCGGCAGAAGACAACTAACCGAGCGGTGAGCCAGGCAGTGGTGTAGAGCGGAAGGACTGCTGACGGCTTGCAGACACGCCGGGAGAAGGTACGGAGGCGGGCTGGAAGGTGGAGCGGCAGCTGACTGACAGCCGGGAAGAGGTGCGGCTGACGGCCTGCGGACACGCCTGGAGGAGGTGCGGGGGCGGGCTGGAAAGCGGAGCAGCTGCTGACGGCCAGAGCCGGCCAGAGGGAACAGCTGTAGGCAGCCCTGTTACCTGAACAGGCGGTGCAGGAGCAGCAGCGGGATCCCTATTAAGGTACTTAACCCGAACTCTCCCAGCATTCCCATCAGCCACTCAGTTCCCCAATATCAGATGTTTCTACGCCATCACTCTGGCTAGATATTAGGAGAGACATTATGAAGACCGTGGCTCGCTCTCTCTCTCTCTCTCTATATATATATATATATATATATATATATATAGATGTTCCGCAGCGTTAATCTTGCCCAGGAAATATAGGATCCCTAAACTCCTACCCAAACTAAGAGATATAGACCTACGT
This sequence comes from Pseudophryne corroboree, assembly GCF_028390025.1. Taxonomy (NCBI): domain Eukaryota; kingdom Metazoa; phylum Chordata; class Amphibia; order Anura; family Myobatrachidae; genus Pseudophryne; species Pseudophryne corroboree. The sequence continues at coordinate 48,548,031 of NC_086449.1, read as the reverse complement.
GTATAACTCCTATCCTTGGGAACTTTCCGGAAGAATGATGAGTGCTATATCACATTAGTCACCACTGAACTTATACTGCTCCAGGCATATATATACATATATATATACATATATATATATACATATATATACATATATATATATATACATATATATACATATATATATATACATATACATATATATATACATATATATATACATATATATATATATATACATATACATATATACATACATATATATACATACATATATATACATACATATATATACATACATATATATACATACATATATATACATATATATATATACATATATATACATACATATATATACATACATATATATACATACATATATATATATATATAGACTATATACATATATATATATATATATAGATATATATATAGACTATATACTATGAGTCAGGAGGAAAGGTCCTAACCAAAGGAGTTTAGAATAACACAGTATCCGCTACAGCGTTCTCAACCTCTGTGTATTCGTCTCAGCAGTCGCTAGGATTATTCTTCAGCAACAATCTAATAGTGATCATCCCCAGCTGAGAAGTCATTGGCTATTTTTACCTGCCTTGAGGTTATCACTGACACCATAGTCCGCTAGGAAGTGACGCCTTACGTAGTTGTTTGTGGCTTCAGCAGAGTACCGATAGAGCCAGAGCAGGATTACAAAAGAAAGCCTACATTATCATAGACAAGTCGTCCAGCTAACTTTACGAAGTCTACATGAAGATAGGGATTCGGAATTAGACCCAACCAGTTCAGTCTAGCCTTGCTAGGAACTAGGGGTGGAGGTATCACCCAAAGGATCCCACAAACCCGTTACCGATATATATATATATATATATATATATATATATATATATAGGCTTTATTGTGGCTCACTCAGTAGCTTTATTTGTCCACCCCTCCGAGACATAACCTATTCCCCAGTGACTCAGACTTATTGGAGGGTCATTATTAAAGGACTATCTAAATGTGCACCAACGAAAGATAGAGTACTCCAACCAATCGGGACATTATATTGGGGATAATGTAGCTACCTAAACAGTTGGCAGCAGCCATACTGGTCTACTTGTTTTGTAGAGGAAGTATAAGGGTCTGACTTTATTTAGCTGATAGAGAAGGTAAATTACATGTTGATTCACTCAAAACGTATTGTATAGTAAATGTTGTAAGGATTTAACTAACCTCTTTTGCATTTAGGGGACCTGATACAGGAGAGAGTCGTTACTACCATCAACAAGGGTTCCAGTATAATAAATCTTGTTTAAATAGGTTACACTGTTGTTGACACTATAGGTTGTGTTGTTAGAGTTAAATAATCATATTTTTGCAAGTGTCTTAAATTCTTCTGTTGTAAAGAACCAACCTCATTAAATACATTGTTTGAAACCATCATTCACCACTGACCAGTGGGAAATTCTTGCGATACGTTGGACTAGGACAGGAAGGGAAAACAAGGGAGAGCTCACAGCTTCTAAGGTAATAGAAGATTACAGGGAAGTCACACTAGTAATTACATGACCTACCTATCCCAGAAAAGAAAAAAAAAACAGAAATTATTACAAAATTTGGCGTCCACGAACAGGATATCTGTAAAATGTCGGCTCCACAGACTCCCACATCGACATCAGGCAGGAGGCTACTTCCAGCGTCCCCCGGAAAAGAAAATTCAACTACTACCACGATGACATCACCTATAACTATGCCGTACTATTTTGGGGCCCCGTGGTTGCCTACATATGCGGGAAATGTACGATCCTCCGGCTCCAGTACTCTTAAGGAGTTCAAGGACAAATTATATTCTATGTTTCGGTTATATCCACTTAGTAAGAAACAACTGGTGGAGATTGTGATGGGACAACTGAAAGGCTCTGCGTTAGGTGAGTTACAGGCCTGGGAGGATGAGGAAAAAGAGACGGTGGAAGATATTTAAAAAAAAATCGGGAGTAGATTCGACTCCAAAACAGTAGCGGAGGTCAAGAGCCGTCTTTATGCAAGGAAACAGCGACCCAACGAATCACTGCGGGATTTCGCCCTGGGACTACAGGAGGCCATGAAAGCAGTTAAAATCCTCGATACCCGCGAGATAATCCAGTCCGACGAGACTTTAATTAACTTATTTATAGAAGGAGCTCAAGGTGAGGCGGTTCGATCTCAACTAAGAATGTGGAGGCGTCAGCAGCCAAATTGCTCGTTCTCGGAGTATAAGGAGGCAATTCTCCAAATCCTCGGTTTAAATCAAAGCGACGACGCTGATCATGAACAAGCAGCCGATAAAAATGAGGAGGAGAGTCCACACGAAGATAAATCGTGTCCCAGGTTCGAAACCCCGATACAAAAGGGGGCCGTTTCGCAGCAGGCCCAAGCCCCAGTAGGAACAGACCGTATCAGTCTGCTTGGCAGCAAACTTACAGAGCTTACACTGAATTTGGCTCGGATGAGCCAACGAATAGACGAGCTAAGTGGAGAACAAGGTGATAACCGGCGAAGAGAATGGCGCCAAGGGCGCAGTGGCCGGAATCGACCTCGCTGGGACATACCCAGAGAGTCGGGCCGGTGGCCCACTGATTAATTCGACCCCCAGGGAAGACCAATCTGCAGGGGTTGTCAACAAAGTGGACATGTTGAGCGAAACTGCCCTAATGCCAATTTAAACCAGGAGAACCCGAGGCAAGGCACCGACCCTCGGGAGGAGACTCATTAACAGGTCCGTCGTCGCAGGAGTGGTGGCCCAGGTACGTTGGAGAGTGCCCGCATCTGAAGATCCAAATTAATGGGGTCGAAGTAATGGCTCTCCTGGATACAGGTTCTCAAGTGTCTACTATACGTCTCACAGAATTCCTTCGACATTGGGACGAACACACCATCGTAACTCCACCAACTACATGGCTCCATCTGCTGGCCAGCAACGGGCAACCCATTCCATATCAAGGATATTGGGAACCTGATCAGAGGATAGGGAAGGCCAAGTTATGTCGACAAGGGTGTCTAGTTACCACTGCGCCTAGTACCCATTTACCCCCAGTTATCTTAGGTATGAATATCTTGAAGAATTGCCCCGAGGAGATGGTGGAAGCTCTACGATGCAAAATGAAGACTGCAGCTCCTAGAGAACGGAGGGCCTTACAACAAACAGTACGGATGCTTGAGAAGCAGAGGAGGTTTGCCAACGTTCGGGGGGAGGTCGGAAAGGCCCGAGTTACAGATCGACAACCGGTTTTATTAGAGCCTAAGTCCGAACAGGTGGTGTGGTGTAAGACCAGGATAGGGCCTCTGGGACGTAATTATGAGGCTCTAGTAGAATCCTGCGACATTGATGGACAGCAGCCTTTCGCTGTAGCGAGAACCTTGGCGATCGTAGAACATGGAAGAGTACCTGCGCGTATACTCAACCCGCATAACTACCACATCCGACTTTACAATCACTACCCAGTAGCAAAAGTCAGTCAAGTAGACTTCCAGGATATCGTGGGACAGAATGGAATCACAATTCCAGGTGAGACAGCAACGGAAGAATCAGACGACGACATGGGAACTCCATTGTGGTCCGAGGTACAGATCGGCAATGAGGATACTCCAGACACTCAACGAGAAGGGATACTTCAGGTAGTACGACGAAATGCTGAGGTTTTAAGTCAACACCCTTCTGATTTCGGCAAGGCCGAGAAAGTGTTTCATCGTATACCTACAGGAACAAACCCTCCGATCAAAGAGAGGCATCGTCCTTTACCTCCAACCATGTATCAGCCCGTGAGAAACATGCTCGCCGAGATGAAGGAGGCTGGAGTCATTAGAGAGAGCCATAGTCCGTGGGCGGCTCCGATTGTAATTGTGAAGAAAAAATACGGCATCCTCAGATTCTACGTAGACTACCGCAGGTTAAATGCTGTTACTCATAAGGATGCTTACCCGCTACCGAGGATCGAAGAATCCTTAACAGCCTTGAAAACGGCCGCATACGTCTCCACATTAGATCTTACCAGTGGGTACTGGCAGATTCAAATGGCTCCTGAAGATAGGGAAAAGACGGCGTTCACCACCCCAATGGGCCTCTTTGAATTTGATCAGATGCCCTTCGGACTCTGTAACGCACCAGCTACATTCCAACGTGTCATGGAACATTGTCTTGGCCACCACAATTTTGAGACCGTGTTGTTATACCTCGACGATGTCATCATCTTTTCAAAAAGTTATGAGGATCACCTTAGACATTTAGAGGAGATATTCCATTTACTGATTAAGGCTGGACTGAAGCTCAAACCTGCCAAATGCCATCTACTCAAACCAAAGGTTCGATACCTTGGTCATGTTGTCAGCGCTGAAGGAGTGATGCCTGACCCGGAAAAAATTAATGTGGTGCAGAATTGGCCGGTACCCCGAACCGTTCGGGATGTCCGAAGTTTCCTAGGACTCGTCTGTTATTACAGACGTTTCATTGAACAGTTTTCCCGAGTCGTCGCCCCATTGCACGAACTCCTAAGGGGCAGATTGGGTGTTGAGAGAAGGGGTTCGTCTTTTGTAGATTGGAGGGAAGAACATCAAATGGCCTTCGACCAACTGAAGATTGCGTTGACGGAGGCTCCGCTGCTTACCTATCCAGACTATGATAAACCCTTCGAAGTCTACACCGATGCCAGTCACCGTGGTTTAGGGGCTGTCTTGTCTCAGAGGCAGAATGGACGGGAGCGAGTTATTGCTTACGCCAGCAGGGGCCTTCGCAAGACTGAGCGGAACAGTGAGAACTACAGCACCTTTAAGCTGGAATTGTTAGCTCTCGTCTGGGCCATTACGGAAAAATTCAAGGACTACTTGGCCGCGGCCCCATTTATAATCATGACGGACAACAATCCTTTAGCTCATCTATCTACTGCTCGACTGGGGGCCCTCGAACAGAGATGGGTATCTCGCCTTGCCAACATCAGTTATACGGTGTCGTATAGAAGTGGGAAGTCAAATGGAAATGCAGACGCCCAATCACGGCTACCAACTGCAGATGTAGCAGAAGAGGGTAATGATGTTGAGGAAGACATCGAGACTCCAGTGTTCAAAGTCGCTAGAACAGGGAGAACTGTTACGTTTGACCCTTTATCCGCCTCCATTGATCCGCGGGTTGAGGATCACTCATGTGACCCAACTCCTGTCGACTGGTCAAGAATCCAACAACAAAGCCCAGTGTTGAAAGACCTCATGGCTCTATTGCAACAATAATGCCGGTTAAGCAGAGTTCAACGAGCCGAAGCTGATCCAGAGCTTGTGAAATGGTTGAGACACTGGGAACGTCTCCAGCTAAAACAGGGTTTTCTAATACGACTTAGCATCGACCCCGGCACTCATCAGACAGTCAGGCAGATTGTAGTCCCAAGAGATCGAGCTACCCTACTGTTAGAAGCATATCATGATCAATCTGGACACTTCGGTATGCAAAAGACAGAGGCAATATTAAGAAAAAGATACTTTTGGATCGTCATGAGAAACGACATTGAGAGGTGGTGTCAAGAGAGTGTGTGCCGTGCAGCCTTAAACGACATCCTGATAATACTCAGAAAGATATCTTACATCCCATCAAGAGCCTACGTCCTTTGCAAATCGTTGCGCTGGATCACGTAAAACTGGAAGCGAGCACCAGCGGGTACCAATATGCTCTGACTATGACTGACCAATATAGTAAGTTCCTGGTGGTAGTACCAGCCAGAGATCTTACAGCAAAGACCACCGCTGAACTATTCCTCAAACATTTCGCTAGGCCTTATGGGTATCCTGATTGCATCCTAACGGATCAAGGTCCTGCGTTTGAATCCCAACTTTTCCAGGAACTGTGTTCCTATTATGGTTGTCAGAAGACAAGAACTACAGTCTACCACCCACAGGGGAACGGCCTGTGCGAGCGAGCTAATCGAACTATCATTAGTATGTTGAGGAGTCTACCGATGGGGGAACGAGCCAAATGGCCAGCTCTACTTCAGGAGCTTACATATTTGTACAACAATACGTAACATTGCTCCACCGGGTTTACACCTTACTACCTTATGTTTGGCCGGCGGGGAAAGTTGCCTCAGGACCTGGAATTGTTGCCTACGGAAATTCATAACATTAACCCACAGACTGACTGGGTCCGTGAACACCAACGGAGGATAAAAATAGCACAAACAATTGTAGAAAAACGACTAGGGGTCGTCCATCAGCGTCAAGAAAAAAATTATAACAAACATACCCGTCCCGTGCCTATAAAAGTCGGGGATAGGGTATGGAGAAGACGGAACCATTGCCACAGTAAATTGGATACGTTGTGGGAAAGTCTCCCCTATGTCGTGGTCGGTGTTCCGGACGGAGAACACTATACGTACAAAATCCGCCGCAGTCCGGAAGAGCCAGTCAGTGTCGTGTCCCGTGAACAAATCAAACCTTGTATCGCCCCAGTTCCTGCAGAAGGACGAAACTTGCCGGAAACAGATGATCCAGGGGCTTTGGAGTTCCTACCATTACACGATCCCATGGAGCTCTTATTGTTCCTGGGTGGCCCTACTAAGCAGAGTTCGGTAGAATCTATAGCCTCAGAACTCAGAGGAAGGGTCCCTTGAACGTAATGACACCACTTGTCATGGAAGAGCTCTAGACAAGGGGGAGGTGCTTACCCCAATATGTTGGAGACCGAAACGCAGTACCCGAGGTACATTACCTCTAAGGTATCGTGATTAAGTCGTCCTAGTATATTTGTGTATGGTATTATTATTTGTAATTAATCCTTATCAATTGAAAGATTAGTTCTGTATTGTATGCTGAACTGGACACATGCCTGAGGACACGCATCATTCTACTGGGGTGGTATGTGACACCCCCACCGCATTCCACCTGGCTGTGGATTCCATACGTATGGTTATTTGACTCTTTGTGAAATAATAATTGTATATATATATATATATATATATATATTGGTATGTACATATAATAACCCAGATGCTGTGTTCAGTATATACTGTATACATTGGTGACAGTGGAAAAATGGGTGCCTGTGGCCACATATAGTGCATACTGCTGGCAGTAGTTGGACAGGTGCAGGGGGCCAGCGTGGTTAAAAGACTGTTGGATCAAATCCACGCGCCGTTAAGAAAAAGGAGCTGCGCACTTACCCCCGGAGGTCAAGGAGAAGCGGGACTGTGTGGCTCCGGTCACTGAATCCTCAGTGCGATACAGAGAGTGAAATTCCCCGCATCACCCGACAAGCAGCCCAGAGGAGAGAGAGTCTGACCCCGGCAGAAGACAACTAACCGAGCGGTGAGCCAGGCAGCGGTGTAGAGCAGAAGGACTGCTGACGGCTTGCAGACACGCCTGGAGGAGGTGCGGGGGCAGGCTGGAAAGCGGAGCAGCTGCTGACGGCCAGAGCCGGCCAGAGGGAACAGCTGTAGGCAGCCCTGTTACCCGAACAGGCGGTGCAGGAGCAGCAGCGGGATCCCTATTAAGGTACTTAACCTGAACCCTCCCAGCATTCCCATCAGCCACTCAGTTCCCCAATATCTGATGTTTCTACGCCATCACTCTGGCTAGATATTAGGAGAGACATTATGAAGACCGTGGCTCTCTCTCTCTCTCTCTCTATATATATATATATATATATATATATATATATATATATATATATATATATATATATATAGATGTTATAGATGTTCCGCAGCGTTAATCTTGCCCAGGAAATATAGGATCCCTAAACTCCTACCCAAACTAAGAGATCTAGACCTACGTGTATAACTCCTATCCTAGGGAACTTTCCGGAAGAATGAGGAGTGCTATATCACAGTAGTCACCACTGAATTTATACTGCTCCAGGCATATATATATATATATATATATATATATATATATATATATATATATAGACTATATACTATGAGTCAGGAGGAAAGGTCCTACCAAAGGAGTTTAGAATAACAGAGTATCCGCTACAGCGTTCTCAACCTCTGTGTATTCGTCTCAGCAGTCGCTAGGATTATTCTTCAGCAACAATCTAATAGTGATCATCCCCAGCTGAGAAGTCATTGGCTATTGTTACCTGTCTTGAGGTTATCACTGACACCATAGTCCGCTAGGAAGTGACACCTTACGTAGTTGTTTGTGGCTTCAGCAGAGTACCGATAGAGCCAGAGCAGGATTACAAAAGAAAGCCTACATTATCATAGACGAGTCGTCCAGCTAACTTTACGAAGTCTACATGAAGATAGGGATTCGGAATTAGACCCAACCAGTTCAGTCTAGCCTTGCTAGGAACTAGGGGTGGAGGTATCACCCAAAGGATCCCACAAACCCGTTACCGAGATATATATATATATATATATATATATATATATATATATATATATATATATATATTGGGTTTATTGTGGCTCACTCAGTAGCTTTATTTGTCCACCCCTCCGAGACATAACCTATTCCCCAGTGACTCAGACTTATTGGAGGGTCATTATTAAAGGACTATCTAAATGTGCACCAACGAAAGATAGAGTACTCCAACCAATCGGGACATTATATTGGGGATAATGTAGCTACCTAAACAGTTGGCAGCAGCCATACTGGTCTACTTGTTTTGTAGAGGAAGTATAAGGGTCTGACTTTATTTAGCTGATAGAGAAGGTAAATTACATGTTGATTCACTCAAAACGTATTGTATAGTAAATGTTGTAAGGATTTAACTAACCTCTTTTGCATTTAGGGGACCTGATACAGGAGAGAGTCGTTACTACCATCAACAAGGGTTCCAGTATAATAAATCTTGTTTAAATGGGTTACACTGTTGTTGACACTATAGGTTGTGTTGTTAAGACTTAAATAATCATATTTTTGTAAGTGTCTTAAATTCTTCTGTTGTAAAGAACCAACCTCATTAAATACATTGTTTGAAACCATCATTCACCACTGACCAGTGGGAAATTCTTGCGATACGTTGGACTAGGACAGGAAGGGAAAACAAGGGAGAGCTCACAGCTTCTAAGGTAATAGAAGATTACAGGGAAGTCACACTAGTAATTACTTGACCTACCTATCCCAGAAAAGAAAAAAACCCAGAAATTATTACAGATGCTGGGTACTCCGTAAGGACCATGGGGAATAGACTGGCTCCGCAGGAGACTGGGCACTCTTAAAGAAAGATTAGGTACTATATCTGGTGTGCACTGGCTCCTCCCTCTATGCCCCTCCTCCAGACCTCAGTTAAGGAAACTGTGCCCGGAAGAGCTGACATTACTAGGAAAGGATTTGGAATCCAGGGTAAGACTCATACCAGCCACACCAATCACACCGTACAACTTGTGATAACTATACCCAGTTAACAGTATGAATAACAACTGAGCCTCATGTAACAGATGGCTCATAACAATAACCCTTTTGTTAAGCAATAACTATATACATGTATTGCAGAGAGTCCGCACTTGGGACAGGCTCCCAGCATCCACTACGGACTACGAGAAATAGAATTACCGGTGAGTAAATTCTTATTTTCTCTGACGTCCTAGTGGATGCTGGGTACTCCGTAAGGACCATGGGGATTATACCAAAGCTCCCAAACGGGCGGGAGAGTGCGGATGACTCTGCAGCACCGAATGTGCAAACTCAAGGTCCTCCTCAGCCAGGGTATCAAACTTGTAGAATTTTGCAAAAGTGTTTGAACCCGACCAAGTAGCAGCTCGGCAAAGTTGTAAAGCAGAGACCCCTCGGGCAGCCGCCCTAGAAGAGCCCACCTTCCTTGTGGAATGGGCTTTTACTGATTTAGGATGCTGCAGTCCAGCCGCAGAATGTGCAAGCTGAATAGTGCTACAGATCCAGCGAGCAATAGTCTGCTTTCAAGCAGGAGCACCCAGCTTGTTGGGTGCATGCAGGATAAACAGTGAGTCATTCTTTCTGACTCTAGCCATCCTGGAAACATAGATTTTCAGGGCCCGGACTACATCCAGCAACTTGGAATCCTCCAAGTCCCTAGTAGCCGCAGGCACCACAATAGGTTGGTTCAAATGAAACGCTGATACCACCTTTGGGAGAAATTGGGGACGAGTCCTCAATTCCGCCCTGTCCATATGGAAAATCAGATATGGGCTTTTACATGACAAAGCCGCCAATTCTGACACACGCCTAGCCGAAGCCAAGGCCAACAGCATGACCACCTCCCAGGTGAGATACTTCAACTCCACGGTTTTAAGTGGCTCAAACCAATGTAATTTTAGGAAATTCAACACAACGTTGAGATCCCAAGGTGACACTGGAGGCATAAAAGGGGGCTGAATATGCAGCACTCCCTTAACAAATGTCTGAACTTCAGGCAGTGAAGCCAGTTCTTTTTGAAAGAAAATAGACAGGGCCGAAATCTGGACTTTTATGGATCCCAATTTTAGGCCCATAGTCACTCCTGACTGGAGGAAGTGCAGAAATCGACCCAGCTGAAATTCCTCCGTAGGGGCCTTCCAGCTGAAATTCCTCCGTAGGGGCCTTCCTGGCCTCACACCAAGCAACATATTTTCGCCATATGCGGTGATAATGTTTTGCTGTCACATCCTTCCTAGCTTTTATCAGCGTAGGAATTACTTCATCCGGAATGCCCTTTTTCGTTAGGATCCGGCCTTCAACCGCCATGCCGTCAAACGTAGCCGTGGTAAGTCTTGGAACAGACAGGGCCCCTGCTGTAACAGGTCCTGTCTGAGAGGCAGAGGCCATCGGTCCTCTGAGATCATTTCTTGTAGTTCTGGGTACCAAGTTCTTCTTGGCTAATCCGGAACGATGAGTATTGTTCTTACTCCTCTCTTTTGTACTATCCTCAGTACCTTGGGTATAAGAGGAAGAGGAGGGAACACATAAACCGACTGGTACACCCACGGTGTCACTAGTGCGTCCACAGCTATCGCCTGAGGGTCCCTTGACCTGGCGCAATATCTTTTTAGCTTTTTGTTGAGGCGGGACGCCATCATGTCTACCTGTGGCCGTTCCCAAGGATTTACAATCAGTGTGAAGACTTCTGGATGAAGTCCCCACTCTCCCGGGTGGAGGTCGTGCCTGCTGAGGAAGTCTGCTTCCCAGTTGTCCACTCCTGGAATGAACACTGCTGCTAGTGCTAGCACGTGATTCTCTGCCCATCGAAGAATCCTTGTGGCTTCTGCCATTGCCATCCTGCTTCTTGTGCCGCCCTGTCGGTTTACATGGGCGACCGCCGTGATGTTGTCTGACTGAATCAGCACCGGTTGGTTTTGAAGCAGGGGTTCTGCTTGACTCAGGGCATTGTAAATGGCCCTTAGTTCCAGAATATTTATGTGTAGGGAAGTCTCCTGACTTGACCACTGTCCTTGGAAGTTTCTTCCCTGAGTGACTGCCCCCCAACCTCGGAGGCTTGCATCCGTGGTCACCAGGACCCAGTCCTGTATGCCGAATCTGCGGCCCTCGAGAAGATGGGCACTCTGCAGCCACCACAGTAGAGACACCCTGGCCCTCGGGGACAGGGTGAGCAACCTGATGCATCTGAAGATGCGATCCGGACCATTTGTCTAACAGATCCCACTGTAAGATCCTTGCATGGAACCTGCCGAAGGGAATTGCTTCGTAAGAAGCCACCATCTTTCCCAGGACCCGCGTGCAGTGATGCACCGACACCTGCTTTGGTTTCAGGAGATCCCTGACCAGATATGACAATTCCTGGGCCTTCTCCACAGGGAGAACCACCTTCTTCTGTTCTGTATCCAGAATCATGCCTAAGAACAGCAGACGCGTCGCAGGAATCAGCTGCGACTTTGGAATATTCAGAATCCAGCCGTGCTGTTGCAGCACTTCCCGAGATAGTGCTACGCTGGCTAACAACTGTTCCGTGGACCTCGCCTTTATAAGGAGATCGTCCAAGTACGGGATAATTATAACTCCCTTCTTCCGAAGGAGTATCAGCATTTCGGCCATTACCTTGGTAAATACCCTCGGTGCCGTTGACAGACCAAACGGCAACGTCTGGAATTGGTAATGACAATCCTGTACCACAAACCTGAGGTACTCCTGGTGAGGTGGGTAAATGGGGACATGCAGGTAGGCATCCTTGATGTCCAGTGATACCATAAAATGCCCCTCTTCCAGGCTTGCGATAACCGCCCTGAGCGATTCCATTTTGAACTTGAACTTCCTCAGATAAGTGTTCAAGGATTTTAAATTTAGAATGGGTCTTACCGAACCGTCCGGTTTCGGTACCACAAACATTGTGTAATAGTAACCCCGTCCCTGTTGAAGGAGAGGAACCTTGATTATCACGTGCTGAAGGTACAGCTTGTGAATAGCCGCCAGTACTACCTCCCTTTCCCTGGGAGCAGTTGGCAAGGCTGATTTGAGGTAATGGCGAGGGGGAGTCACCTCGAACTCCAACATGTATCCCTGAGATACCACTTGTAGGGCCCAGGGATCCACCTGTGAGCGAACCCACTGGTCGCTGAAGTTCCGGAGACGGGCCCCTGGCTCCACCTGTGGAGCCCCAGCGTCATGCGGTGGACTTAGTGGAAGCAGGGGAGGACTTTTGTTCCTGGGAACTGGCTGTCTGATGTAGCTTCTTTCCTCTACCCCTGCCTCTTGGCAGAAAGGATGCGCCTCTGACACGCTTGCCTTTCTGAGGCCAAAAGGACTGTACTTGATAATACGGTGCTTTCTTTGGCTGTGAGGGAACGTGAGGTAGAAAAGTCGATTTTCCAGCTGTTGCTGTGGATACCAGGTCCGAGAGACCGTCCCCAAACAATTCCTCACTCTTATAAGGCAAAACCTCCATGTGCCTTTTAGAATCAGCATCGCCTGTCCACTGCCGAGTCCATAATACTCTCCTGGCAGAAATGGAAATTGCATTAATTCTCGATGCCAGTCGGCAAATATCCCTCTGTGCATCTCTCATATATAAAACTACGTCCTTTAGATGCTCTATGGTTAGCAAAATAGTGTCCCTGTCGAGTGTATCAATGTTGTCTGACAGGGTATCGGACCAAGCTGCTGCAGCACTACACATCCATGCTGAAGCAATTGCAGGTCTCAGTATAGTACCTGAGTGTGTATATACAGACTTCAGGATAGCCTCCTGCTTTCTATCTGCAGGCTCCTTTAAGGCAGCCGTATCCTGACACGGCAGTGCCACCTTTTTCGATAAGCGTGTGAGCGCTTTGTCCACCCTAGGGGATGTTTCCCAACGTACCCTATCCGTTGGCGGGAAAGGGTACGCCATCAGTAACTTCTTATGAATGACCAGTTTCTTATCAGGGGAACACCACGCTTCTTCACACAATTCATTTAACGCATCAGATGGGGGAAAAGTCACTGGCTGCTTTTTCTCCCCAAACATAATACCCTTTTTAATGGTAACGGGGTTAATGTCAGAAATGTTCAAAACATTTTTCATTGCCGTAATCATGCAACGGATGGCCCTTGTGGACTGTACATTTGTCTCATCCTCGTCTACACTGGAGTCAGACTCCGTGTCGACATCTGTGTCTGCCATCTGAGGTAGCGGGCGTTTTTGAGACCCTGATGGCCTCTGAGATGCCTGGGCAGGCGCGGGCTGAGATGCCGGCTGTCCCAAGGCTGTTACATCATCCAACCTTTTATGTATGGAGTTGACACTGTCGGTTAATACCTTCCACATATCCATCCACTCCGGTGTCGGCCCCGTAGGGGGCGACATCACACTTATCGGCTCCTGCACCGCCTCCACGTAACCATCCTAATCAAACATGTCGACACAGCCGTACCGACACACCGCACACACACAGGGAATGCTCTGACTGAGGACAGGACCCCACAAAGTCCTTTGGGGAGACAGAGAGAGAGTATGCCAGCACACACCACAGCGCTATATAATACAGGGATTAACACTATTACTGAGTGATTTTTCCCAATAGCTGCTTATATACACAATATTGCGCATAAATTTATGTGCCCCCCCTCTCTTTTTTACCCTTTTTGTACTGTATACTGCAGGGGAGAGCCTGGGGAGCGTCCTTCCAGCGGAGCTGTGAAAAGAAAATGGCGCTGGTGTGCTGAGGAAGATAGCCCCGCCCCCTCAGCGGCGGGCTTCTCTCCCGCTTTTTATAATGTTAATGGCGGGGGTTTATACACATATACAGTGTTATACACTGTATTATGTGTTATTTGTGCCAAAAAGGTAATCTAATTGCTGCCCAGGGCACCCCCCCCCCCCCCCCAGCGCCCTGCACCCAACAGTGACCGGAGTGTGTGGTGTGCTAAGGGAGCAATGGCGCACAGCTGCAGTGCTGTGCGCTACCTTAATGAAGACAGAAGTCTTCAGCCGCCGATTTTCAACTTTCTCTTCAGTCTTCTGGCTCTGCAAGGGGGACGGCAGCGCGGCTCCGGGACCGGACGACCGAGGTCGGGGCCTGTGTTCGATCCCTCTGGAGTTAATGGTGTCCAGTAGCCTAAGAAGCCCAAGCTAGCTGCAAGCAGGTAGGTTCGCTTCTCTCCCCTCAGTCCCACGTAGCAGTGAGTCTGTTGCCAGCAGATCTCACTGAAAATAAAAAACCTAACAAATACTTTCTTTTCTAGGAAGCTCAGGAGAGCCCCTAGGGTGCATCCAGCTCTGGCCGGGCACAGATTCTAACTGAGGTCTGGAGGAGGGGCATAAAGGGAGGAGCCAGTGCACACCAGATATAGTACCTAATCTTTCTTTAAGAGTGCCCAGTCTCCTGCGGAGCCCGTCTATTCCCCATGGTCCTTACGGAGTACCCAGCATCCACTAGACGTCAAAGAAATAAAAGGTATTAGAGAAAGAATACGGAGGTATAGAGACCAGAGGAAAGACCTGTAGCGGGTATACTGTAGTTACTACACAGTTAATTTGAAAGCCACAGATTTTCACTCCATTTGTGTGCTGGATTTAAAGGGCAATAGAAATACAAGCAAAACAAGCCTGAATTTACATGTATTATTACTGCCCTTTATCATCCAGCGATCATAGACAGTGAGAATCAGTGGCTTTGAAAAACTGATACTTAGTAAATATAACTGTTGTCTGTTGAAAATCTCAAGCGACCAGGTTCTGGAATACAATGTGTTAAATATGGAGACTCACACAGGACATATTAAAAAGGATAATCATTAATCAAAGTTACAATAATGAAAACATGCAAGTAACAAATTCTAGTCAGTTACAATAATAACAAGAACAAATTAGAACACTCAGCACTTTTCCCAGATGTTATAAGATCTGTCCCAGATGATGGTCATCGATTAAGTAGTTTAAATAATGTAGTTCAGTCATTCTCTAGGGTCCCGCCTAATAACTTTGTCGCAAGTTACAAGCTGGAGGGGGTTTGTAGAAGTCTAGGTCCGCTGCAGCCATACCTAGCTTCCATCAGAACTACATGCTATGCGCAAGTCTCTAGGCTTTATAACCCTGCAAGGATACGCTAACATTGTCTTACCAGATATTACATTCAGGGTCTGTGACGCTGGGTGCAGTAGTCATTCAGGATAACATAATTTATGCTATTCTAGACAACTGTACCCTTTCCCCTACTTATGTACACAATACCCCAAACATCTTACTAGACCGTTTCCATCTGAGATACTGATAACAGGAACATATATTATAATCAGCCATCCTAAAAGCTGTATACACTTCCCACTCACTATGTCTTTCACACTATGTCAAAGGTGAAAGAAAACTTGCAACTTAACGTGAGACTTTATTTCTAACTGGTGCCTATATGTCTGCAAAGCACTAATCCTAATAAAATGTACAGTATTTAAATCAAAGAGGTCATACATATACAAAATGGAGTTAAACATGGACAAAATGGCATCTAAAAAGTGGTTAAAAATAACACCCCGTACAATAACCCATACGGTGAAACAAAGCAGCATACATTGTTCCTGTAGAAATACCCAGTACTCATAGCCCTGCTGGTCAGAGAAGGAATCCCAGTACTGAGAGGAGCTGCTGGAACTCTCTACTAGTCCCAGCACCTGCATGAGCAGAACAGCTGTATATTACAGAGCTCAGTAATGGCAGTCCCACGGTCATTGGCTATTGTTATACTGCAGCTCTAGTTCCTAACACAGAGACCTTCCCAAGGGGAAAAGTACCTCCAGGTCCACTTGTCTGACCTCTCCTGTCTTTATCAACAGTCATTTATATAAAACACTTCACATTCAGAAAATAAATATTGGTTCCATTGAATTCATACAGTTGTGATAAGTTACATTACTTATGATACACATGCTGCACTCGGGCCCTCAGAGTGACTCCGCATGTGATTACTGAGTGTTTTCTTTTTAGTAAAACACTTGCTACATTCAGAGCATGTAAATGGTTTCTCTCCTGTGTGACGCCACTGGTGTATAACAAGATATGACTTCCGGGAAAAACACTTGCTGCATTCAGAACATTTAAAAGGTTTCTCTCCTGTGTGACTCCCCTGATGTATAACAAGAGATGCCTTATGGGAAAAACATTTGCTGCACTCAGAACATATAAATGGTTTCTCTCCTGTGTGACTCCTCAGATGTGTAACAAGATGTGACTTATGGGAAAAACATTTGCTGCATTCAGAACATGTAAATGGTTTGTCTCCTGTGTGACTCCTCCGATGTCTAATAAGAATTGACTTCCGGGAAAAACACTTGCTGCATTCAGAACATGTAAATGGTTTCTCTCCTGTGTGATTCCTCTGATGTATAACAAGATATGACTTATGGGAAAAACACTTTCTGCATTCAGAACATTTAAATGGTTTCTCTCCTGTGTGACTCCTCTGATGTATAACAAGCTCTGACTTCTGGGAAAAACCCTTGCTGCATTCAGAACATACAAATGGTTTCTCTCCTGTGTGACTCCTCTGATGTATAACAAGATATGACTTATGGGAAAAACACTTGCTGCATTCAGAACATTTAAATGGTTTCTCTCCTGTGTGACTCCTCTGATGTATAACAAGATGTGACTTATGGGAAAAACACTTGCTGCATTCAGAACATTTAAATGGTTTCTCTCCTGTGTGACTCCTCTGATGTATAACAAGCTCTGACTTCTGGGAAAAACACTTGCTACATTCAGAACATTCAAATGGTTTCTTTACTCTGTGACTCCTCTGATGTATAACAAGATGTGCCTTCCGGGAAAAACACTTGCTGCATTCAGAACATTCAAAAGGTTTCTCTCCTGTGTGACTCCTCTGATGTGTGAGAAGATATGATTTACATGTAAAGCTTCTGTCACACTCAGAGCACAGATGTGGTTTCTCTCCTGTGTGACTCCTCTGATGTATGATAAGATGTGATTTACATGTAAAGCTTTTGTAACACTCAGAGCACAGATGCGGTTTCTCTCCTGTGTGACTCCTCTGATGTATGATAAGATGTGATTTACATGTAAAGCTTCTGTCACACTCAGAGCACAGATGTGGTTTCTCTCCTGTGTGACTCCTCTGATGCATGATAAGATGTGACTTCTGGGAGAAACACTTGCTGCATTCAGAACATATAAATGGTTTCTCTTCTGTGTGACTCCTCTGATGTATAAGAAGACATGACTTCTGGGAAAAACACTTGCTGCATTCAGAACAAATAAATGGTCTCTCTCCTGTGT
This sequence comes from Pseudophryne corroboree, assembly GCF_028390025.1. Taxonomy (NCBI): domain Eukaryota; kingdom Metazoa; phylum Chordata; class Amphibia; order Anura; family Myobatrachidae; genus Pseudophryne; species Pseudophryne corroboree. The sequence continues at coordinate 48,530,412 of NC_086449.1, read as the reverse complement.
GACTCCTCTGATGTATGATAAGTTTTGATTTATATGTAAAGCTTGTGTCACACTCAGAGCATAGATGTGGTCTCTCTCCTGTGTGACTCCTCTGATGTATGAGAAGATATGATTTACATGTAAAGCTTCTGTCACACTCAGAGCACAGATATGGTCTCTCTCCAGTGTGAATCCTCTGATGTCTGATAAGATGTGATTTACATGTAAAGCTTCTGTCACACTCAGAGCACAGATGTGGTCTCTCTCCTGTGAGACTCATCATGTAATGGATAAAAACTTCTATTCATAAAATGAAAATCTTTCTTTGAACCATTCAGAAGCTTATAATTTCTTCTTATCTTTAGTTTTCTAGATCAGGGAACAAGATTCCTTTCCCGTCTCTTTCTGCAGCCTTGTCTTCTATTCTTAGTGGGACTCCAGCGCTTTATGTTACCTGTAAAAAAATAGAAAAATAAAAAACGGTTATTTAATAGCCTGAAGATCACCACTGTAATCAGATGTAGTGTTATATTGTATAAGGAACATGAGGTATCTTTATGTATGTTGCCTAATTGCTGGGCTCCCATTTCCAGTCAGATGTGCAGTACAGAGACCCCTTTCCTCCTGCCACAGATACTATATATATATATATATATATATATATATATGGAAAAAGTGGATGAGATCCAAGCGACCTTCGGTGGTACAAAGTCTGAGTGACTAGGCAGAATATTTCTCAAAACAAAGAGATTTATTATAAAGAACGTTTAGGACAATTGTACATATAAAAAAGGGGTTTAAACATAAAGAATGTATATATACCATACACGAATGTTTTAAAAACTGATTTTAAATTGTCTTAAAAACATTCTAAAAAGGCACATAGAAGACAAGGTAAGAAAGTGCTAAAAATATTTTTGCTAAAAATGAGAAGTAAAAGAGGCAAAAATTATACAGAAAAATTCATATATATAAAAAAAAAAATCGGTATAGCAAAAAAAAGCAGCTTATCTGAGGATATCAGTAGTAGCAGGAATCACCCAACGCGTTTCGTCTGGTCTGACTTCATCAAGGGGTAGTGAGCATACTGGGACATATCATCTATATATACCCCACTGGGTAGGAGGTGTTTGGTTACATCACTTCCTGTGGTTAATTGGTATTGTGATATAAAATTGCAAAAAACATATAATACATTAAACTGGTGAAAAGGGAGGGCTTAGATGGAGCCCAGCGCTATATTTGTGCTTGTAAACTGTACAGGGATGTCTTATAAATCATAGAAAGCGTTCAGAGGTGTTCAGTTCCGGTTTATGACGCTAATCGCGTCATTTCCGCCCCACTTCCGGTGTCCGGAAAGTTCTTCTGAGCATGCGCCGGCTGGAAAGCATGAAGGTGCGGCGGCCATTTTACTGTAGCCTATGAGGTAAGACAGTCCCATAGAGTGGAAGCAGCTGGCGGCGGCCATGTTTTCGTAGATATAGTTCATTCAACTGAATAGGTGATACATACTTCTTTTGTCTCCAAAATCGGAAAGCCACATAGAAATAAGGATAAAAACGGGATTAGTGCTTAAAAATGTTTGAAATGCATCTATGACAGGTGGTCTGAGTATAAATTCCTCATATTGTTGTGAACTTAGGTACTAAAGTTAAAATGCAGTTATATCAAGATCTTTATTAGATCTGCATTTAAAGCATATCATGTCCCTATGGGGACGATATCATGTATAATAATGTGTCAAAAGTTGGTAACAGGAGAGGTTCTGATTTAGGTACATATGTTGAATATGGAATAAATGCACTGAAAAAATTGCTAAGACAAGCCACATTATCATTTAAATGATTGGAGAAACCATCACAATAGTATTTTTATTATTATTAGTATGGATATAGAGAGAGCGCCGTCGATCCAATTATTATTACAGCACCCGGTCTTCTTGGGAAGTTTCCTTACCCAGTACTGGCCGGGCCGACACTGCTTGGCTTCCAAGATCGGACGAATTTGGGCATGTCCAGTGTGGTATGACTGTAATTTGGGATCTGGGCATTCTCAAAAAAGAATTTAACTGAGGTTCTAATGCCTCTCCGCATCTGTCCGGGGGAGAAAGGTATGGTAACTAGAAGAGGAGAAATGGGATATCAGGCTTACGTTCATAAGAAAGGGGCTATTTCGTAGCCTTCATTCAGTCCGTCTGGATGGAGTGATTTCATTTCATGTATCCAGAACATCTCTCTTCTTGATAGTAGATTGGAGAGGTCCCCTCCTCTCTCTCCGAGTGTCACTAGTTCCATGCCCTTGAATGTAAGTTCTTCCGGGTTGGAGCCGTGGTGTTGTAGAAAATGTCTGGATACGGCATGCGTTTGGACTCTGTTCTTAATGTTCCTTACATGCTCCTGTATACGGATTTTCAGTGGTCTCTTTGTTTTGCCTATGTACTTCATCTTGCAAGGACACTCCAGGAGGCAGATGACCGAGGATGTGTTGCAATTAATAAAGTGCTTAATCTTATACTCCTTAGTTTCACCAGTGTTCTTAAATGTCTTTCGGTTTGGATTTACGTATTTGCAGATATTGCAATGACCGCATTTGAAGCAGCCCACACATTTGTGTAGTACACCTGTGGGTGCTTCATGTTTTCTCAACATACTTGGTGCAAGGAGATCTTTTAAATTTTGTGATTTCCTGAATACCACCTGTGGTTCTGTTGGTAAGTATTCTTTAAGAATGGGATCCATTAGCAATATATTCCAATGTGATTTGAGTGTTCGTTTGATCAGGTTGTCATGTCTACTGTAACCAGTAATGAATCGGACGGTGTCTTGGGTGTTTTCTTTTGACTTATATTTCAGAAGATCTTTTCTCTCAAAGGTTCTCACTTTGTTGTTGGCTGCTGTTAAAATATGATCAGGGTACTTTTTTTCTTTAAATCTCTCTGTGTAGATTGACAATTGGGCATCGCGATCCTCCTCTTTTTTGCAGTTCCTTGCAATCCTAGTGAACTGTGAGAGGGTAATATTATTCTTCCATTGTTGAAGATGATTACTCTGATAGTGAACATAGCTGTTTGTGTCCACGTTTTTAATAAAGTTTTTAGTGACAATCTCATTGCCTTGATGGCTCAGTATCAGATCCAGGAACTCTATTTGTTCCGTACTGTTGTTGGAGGTAAACTTCAGGTTCATGGTATTGTCGGAAATATAGATTAAAAATTCTTTAAAAGAGAGTTCATCGCCATCCGATATGATTAAAATATCATCTATATACCTCTTATAAAATATGATGTTTGGATTAAAAGGATGGTTGGTAAAAATATACTCGTTTTCCCAATATCCCATAAAAAGATTGGCGAAACTAGGCGCAAAAATAGTGCCCATTGCTGTCCCACAGGTCTGGAGGTAAAATTGATCCACAAATTTAAAATAGTTGTGCTTCAAGATAAAATTCATAATTTCGCAAATGAAGGTCTGGTGATTATCCGTGATGAGATGGTCCTTATCCATGTAGAACTTACATGCCTGGATTCCCTTCTCATGTTCGATGCACGTATAGAGAGACTGCACGTCTATCGTGACCCATCTATAAGTGTCTTTCCATCCTTGCGATTCCATGAAGTTGAGAACTGAAGTGGTGTCCTTGAGATACGCTGGTAAATCCATAACATATTTTCTAAGGAAAATATCCACATATTCTGATAAATGCGAGGTTAGGGAATCAATTCCTGCCACAATGGGCCTCCCCGGTGGGTTAGTCATTGATTTATGGATTTTGGGGAGGAAGTAAAAAATGGGGGTCACAGGGTTGGTGTTAAGGAGGTATTGGTATTCCTCCTTAGATAATGTTTCATTCCTAAGGCCTTTGAGGAGGATGGCTCTAAGTTCCTCCACAAAAAGTTCCTTCGGATCCGCTATTAATGGTTTGTACGAGGATCTATCTCCCAAAAGTCTTTCTGCTTCCGTAATGTATGCTGAGCGGTCCATAATCACCAGCCCTCCCCCTTTGTCAGCTGGTTTTAAAATAATGTCCTTATTATCCTGAATTTGTTTGATCGCTTGCCTTTCTCTGTTGGTTAGGTTTTTTTCTTTAATAGGTTGGATCTCTGCCTCACATAGGTCTTTCATCACAAGATCGTAGAATATGCCTATGTTGTTGCCCTTAGATTCGAGTGGGTAAAATTTTGATACTGGTCTTAGTCCTGATTTTGATTGCTCATAGTTCCGTACGACAGCATCTTCTTTCCTTTAAAAGTGCCGTTTCAGGGTGAGTTTTCTCACAAATTTATTTAGGTCCACGAATGTGTCGAATTTATTCATCCCTTTTGTAGGTGCGAATGACAAGCCTTTGTTCAGGAGAGAAGTTTCCTGCATCGTTAGTTCATGGCTGGATATATTGAAGATGCCTTTATGTGTAAGGTTTCCTACTGCAGATTCCTTCGTTTGAAGCGACTTTTTCCTGCCAGCCCCACGGCATCCTCTTCTTCTAGCTGTCTTTTTCGTGGTGACGCATACCTCTCTCCTTCCTTGATGGTAGTTCTTAGTGTGTCCCTGACCCTCGTGCTTGGGCCCGGGGATAAAAAAACATTCTCTCCTGTTGAGTCCAATTTGTGCAGTGCTGAGAATCTATTGGTAGTCTGTATATATCTCCTTTCCCGTGAAGTATTACTGGGTAATCTTCTTTTCCCTCTTTGTGGTATGGATTGCCAATAATCCCTTTTCCCTTTTCCTTCTTGTGGTCCTTCTCTACTAAACCTGTTCCAGTTTTTCACTTCATTATTTTCGTAATCCTGTTTGTCCCTGCTGAACTTCTTTTCTTTATTCCTAATAACTACGTCCTCTATATGTTCTAGCTTTTTGTTTAGAACTTTCTCGTTAATCTTGAAATCTTCCTTGTCTTTGAAGTTCTCAAAGCCCTTTTCGGTTTCATTAATTTCCTTTTCTAGATTCACAAGAATACGTTTTTTCTCTGTGACGAGCAATCTCATTAAATTGATTGAACAATTATGCAAAATGTTATCCCATTCTTTCATGAAGGCTTGGTTTTCGGTCCCAAAGGTGGGTTGTTTTAAAATTCTGAGGCCTCTAGGGACTCTATCCACATTGACATAATGGCCCTCATTCCGAGTTGTTCGCTCGTTCTTTTTCATCGCATCGCAGTGAAAATCCGCTTAGTACGCATGCGCAATGTTCGCACTGCGACTGCGCCAAGTAACTTTACTATGAAGATAGTAATTTTACTCACGGCTTTTTCATCGCTCCGGCGATCGTAATGTAATTGACAGGAAATGGGTGTTACTGGGCGGAAACACGGCGTTTTAGGGGCGTGTGGCTGAAAACGCTACCGTTTCCGGAAAAAACGCAAGAGTGGCCGGAGAAACGGTGGGAGTGTCTGAGTGAACGCTGGGTGTGTTTGTGACGTCAACCAGGAACGACAAGCACTGAACTGATCGCAGATGCCGAGTAAGGTTGAAGCTACTCTAAAACTGCTACGAGGTTTGTGATCGCAATATTGCGAATACATCGGTCGCACTTTTAAGATGCTAAGATACACTCCCAGTAGGCGGCGGCTTAGCGTGTGTAACTCTGCTATAAACGCATTGCGACCGATCAACTCGGAATGAGGGCCAATGTTCTAAACCTTTGATGTCCCACCAAGCTTTAATTTCCTTGACAAGTAGTCTCTCAATATCCCAGAACATATTATCTAGGTTATCTTGTCTTAGCAATTTTTTTAGCAATTTTTTCAGTGCATTTATTCCATATTCAACATATGTACCTAAATCAGAACCTCTCCTGTTACCAACTTTTGACACATTATTATACATGATATCGTCCCCATAGGGACATGATATGCTTTAAATGCAGATCTAATAAAGATCTTGATATAACTGCATTTTAACTTTAGTACCTAAGTTCACAACAATATGAGGAATTTATACTCAGACCACCTGTCATAGATGCATTTCAAACATTTTTAAGCACTAATCCCGTTTTTATCCTTATTTCTATGTGGCTTTCCGATTTTGGAGACAAAAGAAGTATGTATCACCTATTCAGTTGAATGAACTATATCTACGAAAACATGGCCGCCGCCAGCTGCTTCCACTCTATGGGACTGTCTTACCTCATAGGCTACAGTAAAATGGCCGCCGCACCATCATGCTTTCCAGCCGGCGCATGCTCAGAAGAACTTTCCGGACACCGGAAGTGGGGCGGAAATGACGCGATTAGCGTCATAAACCGGAACTGAACACCTCTGAACACTTTCTATGATTTATAAGACATCCCTGTACAGTTTACAAGCGCAAATATAGCGCTGGGCTCCATCTAAACCCCCCCTTTTCACCAGTTTAATGTATTATATGTTTTTTTCAATTTTATATCACAATACCAATTAACCACAGGAAGTGATGTAACCAAACACCTCCTACCCAGTGGGGTATATATAGATGATATGTCCCAGTATGCTCACTACCCCTTGATGAAGTCAGACCAGACGAAATGCGTTGGGTGATTCCTGCTACTACTGATATCCTCAGATAAGCTGCTTTTTTTGCTATACCGATTTTTTTTTATATATATATGAATTTTTCTGTATAATTTTAGCCTCTTTTACTTCTCATTTTTAGCAAAAATATTTTTAGCACTTTCTTACCTTGTCTTCTATGTGCCTTTTTAGAATGTTTTTAAGACAATTTAAAATCAGTTTTTAAAACATTCGTGTATGGTATATATACATTCTTTATGTTTAAACCCCTTTTTTTATATGTACAATTGTCCTAAACGTTCTTTATAATAAATCTCTTTGTTTTGAGAAATATTCTGCCTAGTCACTCAGACTTTGTACCACCGAAGGTCGCTTGGATCTCATCCACTTTTTCCAAATTTTTTACTGCACACGTACAAGTGCGGGTCGTATTTAAGATCTAGCAGACGCCCCATATATAGAGGGGAGTGGTTTATAGTGACTAGATGTGTTTTTTTGAGGCACACCCATAAACGACATAATAAGTATTTCTGCTGTATCTCTGGCGCTGTTGGTTCACACTATACACATATATATATATATATATATATATATATATATATATAAACAAATCAAATTATAATAAAATTATGTTATCAAATTGGAATGAAATGACAGTTAGGCAGTATCCAATTAGCTGCAGTATATTGATAACTTATAGCAAATACAATCATTTGGTATCATGTTAGTGGCGATAAGTTATTATTGATAAGTCTCCATAGGGTTTATTGTGTATTTCTCTTCACCATCTTTGAGCTGGTGGTAAGTAATGAAAAATCCCTATTAAAAATGTTGCCATTTGGTTCTGAATCCCTGGTACATCCCTCTGAATGACTAATGAGGCACTTAGAAGTTTTTAATTATTTTTATAAGGTTTCCACTGTTTTTTTAAAGATCCCTAAAATTACCCAAATATATATTTATACCCATTTTTATGTACCCCAAATTTAATGAGAGCACTTATTTTGCTGAAAAAAATTGCTTTATATAAATTTTCTGCATTTAAACAAAAAATGCATATAACAAATTTGACCTTATTTAATGACAGTAAATATTTTTATTATGGCCACAAATAGACGTCTACAATGTTTTCCTGAGTTAGTTTGATTTTTTGGGGGTACAGGCAGAATTCCTCACTTTCTCCAATGCCAGCTAGAATTATCACGCGTTTCCTGTTATTGCCATTTTGGAATAGTATAGGTGTGATAAATGGGAGCGTGCAGGCTGCAATAACACGATTTGGGAGGTAGGTGTCATAACATTAGCTGTGATCTCAGATCGTGTTATCAAGGCTAATTGGATACCCCCCTTGGTAAGAACTCTGATCCCTCCCCCCAGTGTCAGAGATGCACAGGAGTGAGTGGACAGTGGGGAAGGGAGGAGAGGTGCGGAGAAAGGGTTTCATAAAAAATCTATATAATGATATTCTGATCTCCTGTAAAAAGCATAGATAGGTGATATATGCTACAAATCTGGCCATACCTCCCGTCAGCTGATGCACCAGGATGCTGCCTCTTTCTCTGCACAAGTCATGGAAATGGGGATAATGTGAAACACTACAATCATTCTGAGACGAGACGGACAGTACGAGGAAAGGATTTTTGTTAATCTAAGGGCAAGATTCATACCAGCCCACACCATCCACACCGTATAACATGGGATATACTAACCAGTTAACAGCATGAACAAAACAGCATCAGCCAAAGACTGATCTTAACTGTAACATAACCCTTATGTAAGCAATAACTATATACAAGTCTTGCAGAAATATGGCCGCACTGGGACGGGCGCCCAGCATCCTCTATGGACTAGGAGAAAAAGATTTACCGGTAGGTTTAAAATCTTATTTTCTCTTACGTCCTAGAGGATGCTGGGGACTCCGTAAGGACCATGGGGATTACACCAAAGCTCCCAAACGGGAGAGAGTGCGGATGACTCTGCAGCACCGATTGAGCAAACAGGAGGTCCTCGTCAGCCAGGGTATCAAACTTATAGAATTTTGCAAAGGTGTTTGAACCCTACAAAGAAGCAGCTCAGCACAGCTGTAGTGCAGAGACCCCTCGGGCAGCTGCCCAATAAGGGCCCACCTTCCTAGTGGAATGGGCCTTGACCGATTTTGGTAACGGCAATCCAGCCGTAGAATGAGCCTGCTGAAACGTGTTACAGATCCAGCGAGCAATAGTCTGCTTGTTGGCTGCATACAGGACAAATAGTGCTTCTGTTTTTCTGACTCTAGCCGTTCTGGCAACGTAAATTTTCAAAGCCCTGACCACATCAAGGGACTCGGAATCCTCCAAGTTTCGCGTAGCCACAGGCACCACAATAGGTTGGTTCATATGAAAAGATGACACCACCTTAGGCAAAAATTTAGGACAGGTCCGCAATTCTGCTCTATCCATATGGACAACCAGACAGGGGCTTTTATGAGACAAAGCCGCCAATTCCGACACTCGCCTAGCCGAAGCCAAGGCTAACAACATGACCACCTTCCAAGTGAGATATTTTAACTCCACCATTTCAAGTGGTTCAAACCAGTGCGACTTAAGGAAACTCAACACCACATTAAGGTCCCAAGGCGCCACCGGAGGTACAAAAGGAGGCTGAATATGCAGCACTCCCTTCCCAAAAGTCTGTACTTCTGGGAGAGAAGCTAATTCTTTCTAAGAGAAAATAGATAAGGCCGAAATCTGAACCTTAATGGAGCTCGATTTTAGGCCCATATTCACTTGTTTGTAGGAAGTGAAGGAAACGGCCTAGATGGAATTCTTCCGTAGGAGAATTCCTGGCCTCACACCAAGAAACATACTTTCGCCATATACGGTGATAGCGTTTAGCTGTTATGTCCTTCCTAGCCTTTTTCAGAGTAGGAATGACCTAATCCGGAATGCCCTTTTCCGCTAGGATCTGGCGTTCAACCGCCATGCCGTCAAATGCAGCCGCGGTAAGTCTTGAAACAGACAGGGCCCCTGTTGCAACAGGTCCTGCCTTAGAGGAAGAGGCCACGGACCTTCTGTGAGCATCTCCTGCAGATCCGGATACCAGGCCCTTCGCGGCCAATCTGGAACAATGAGAATTATCTGTACTCCTCTTTTTCTTATTATTCTCAACACCTTTGGGATGAGAGGAAGAGAAGGAAACACAAGCAGACTGGAACACCCACGGTGTCACCAGGGCGTCCACAGCTACCGCCTGAGGGTCTCTTGACCTGGCGCAATATCTCAGTAGCTTTTTGTTGAGGCGGGACGCCATCATGTCTATCTGTGGCAGTCCCCACTGACTTGCAATCTGTGCGAAGACTTCCTGATGAAGTCCCCACTCTCCTGGATGCAGGTCATGCATGCTGAGGAAGTCTGCTTCCCAGTTGTCCACTCCTGGAATGAACACTGCTGACAGTGCGCTTACATGATTTTCTGCCCAGCAAAGAATCCTAGTGGCTTCCGCCATCTCCACTCTGCTCCTTGTGCCGCCTTGGCGGTTTACGTGAGCCACTGCGGTGATGTTGTCTGACTGAATCAGAACCGGTAGGTCGCGAAGTAAGTTCTCCGCTTAATGCAGGGCGTTGTATATGGCCCTTAACTCCAGGAGGTTGATGTGAAGACAAGTCTCCTGACTTGTCCAAAGTCCTTGGAAGTTTATTCCTTGTGTGACTGCTCCCCAAACTCGGAGGCTCGCGTCCGTGGTCACCAGAAACCAGTCCTGAATGCCGAACCTGCGGCCCTCTAGAAGGTGAGCACTCTGTAGCCACCACAGGAGAGATACCCTGGCCCTGGGAGACAGGGTGATCAATTGATGAATCTGTAGACGAGACCCGGACCACTTGTCCAGTAGGTCCCATTGGAAGGTCCTCGCATGGAACCTGCTGAAGGGAATGGTCTCGTACGATGCCACCATCTTTCCCAGGACTCGAGTGCAGTGATGCACGGACACCTGTTTTGGCTTCAGTAGGTTCCTGACCAGGGTCATAAGTTTCTTTCTGAGCCTTTTCCATCGGAAGATAAACCCTTTTCTGGTCCATATCCAGGATCATGCCCAGGAAGGTCAGACGAGTCGTAGGAACCAGCTGTGACTTTGAGATCTTGAGAATCCAGCCGTGTTGCTGTAACACTTTCAGTGAAAGTGACACGTTGCTCAGCAACTGCTCTCTTGATCTCGCTTTTATGAGATAGTCCAAGTACGGGATAATTATGACACCCTGCTTGCGCAGGAGCACCATAATTTCCGCCATTACCTTGGTGAAAATCCTCGGGGCCGTGGAAAGCCCAAACGGCAACGTCTGAAATTGGTAATGACAATCTTGTACCGCAAATCTCAGGTACACCTGGTGAGGTGGATATATGGGAACATGAAGGTATGCAGTATAGGTTCAGGGATTTTAAATTTAAAATGGGTCTGGCCGAACCGTCCGGTTCTGGGACTATAAACAGGGTTGAGTAATAACCACTCCCCTGTTGAAGTAGGGGAACCTTGACCACCACCTGTTGAAGATACAATTTGTGAATTGCATTTAACACTAACTCCCTTTCTGGGGGAGAAGCCGGCAGGGCCGATTTGAAAAACCGGCGAGGAGGCACCTCTTCGAATTCCAGCTTGTAACCCTGGGAAACAATTTCTATTGCCCAGGGGTCCACTCGTGAGTGAATCCAGATATGGCTGAAAAGTCGAAGATGTGCCCCCACTAGGGTGGACTCCCGTAGTGGAACCCCAGCGTCATGCGGTGGATTTTGCAGAGGCCGGAGAGGACTTCTGCTCCTGGGAACTAGCTGTGTTGTGCAGCTTTTTTCCTCTGCCCTTACCTCTGGCAAGAAAGGACGCACCTCATACTTTCTTGCTTTTCTGTGACCGAAAGGACTGCATTTGATAATGTGGCGCTTTCTTAGGCTGTGAGGGAATATAAGGCAAAAAATTGGATTTACCAGCCGTAGCTGTGGAGGCCAGGTCCGAGAGACCTTCTCCAAACAATTCCTCACCTTTGTAAGGTAAGACCTCCATTTGCCTTTTTGAGTCGGCATCACCTGTCCATTGCCGGGTCCATAGGACTCGTCTAGCAGAAATCGACATAGCGTTGACTCTAGAACCCAGTAAAGCAGTGTCTCTTTGAGCATCTCTCATATATAAGACAGCATCTTTTATATGTCCTAGGGTCAATAAGATGGTATCCTTATCCGGGTCTCAATCTCCGCTGATAAGGTATCTGTCCACGCTGCTACCGCGCTACAAACCCAAGCCAACGCAATAGCCGGTCTGAGTAAAGTACCAGAATGTGTGTAAATGGACTTCAAAATAACCTCCTGCTTGCGATCAGCAGGATCCCTTAGGGTAGCCGTATCTTGGTATGGCAGCGCTACCTTTTTGGATAAGCGTGTCAACGCTTTGTCCACCCTAGGGGAGGATTCCGACCGTATCCTGTCCTTTGCCGGGAAAGAATACGCCATAAGAATCCTTTTGGGAATCTGCAGTTTTTTGTCTGGAGATTCCCACGCTTTTTCACACAACTCGTTCAGCTCATGTATGGGGGGGAAAGGTGACTTCAGGTTTCTTTCCCTTATACATGTGTACCCTCATGTCGGGGACAGGGGGTTCTTCTGTGATATACAAAACTTCTTTTATTGCAATAATCATATATCATTTAGCCAATTTTGGCTGTAACTTTGCATCATCGTAGTCGACACTGGAGTCAAAATCCGTGTCGGTTTCAGAGTCTACTATTTGGGATAGTGGGCGCTTTTGAGACTCTGAAGGTCTCTGCGATATAGGAACAGACGTGGGTTGACTCCCTGGTGGTTCCTTAGCTGCAGCTTTGTCTAATCTTTTGTACAATAAATTTACATTTGCACTTAAAACATTCCACATATCCATCCAGTCAGGTGTCGGCTAGAGATGAGCGGGTTCGGTTTCTCTGAATCCGAACCCGCACGAACTTCATGTTTTTTTCACGGGTCCGAGCAGACTCGGATCCTCCCGCCTTGCTCGGTTAACCCGAGCGCGCCCGAACGTCATCATGACGCTGTCGGATTCTCGCGAGACTCGGATTCTATATAAGGAGCCGCGCGTCGCCGCCATTTTCACACGTGCATTGAGATTGATAGGGAGAGGACGTGGCTGGCGTCCTCTCCATTAGAAATTAGATTAGAAGAGAGAGAGAGAGATTGTGCAGAGTCAGACAGAGTTTACCACAGTGACCAGTGCAGTTGTTGTTAGTTAACTTTTATTTATTTTAATATAATATATCCGTTCTCTGCTATATCCGTTCTCTGCCTGAAAAAAAACGATACACAGCAGCAGCCAGTCACACAGTGTGACTCAGTCTGTGTGCACTCAGCTCAGCCCAGTGTGCTGCACATCAATGTATAAAAGGCAAAGCTTATAATAATTGTGGGGGAGACTGGGGAGCACTGCAGGTTGTTATAGCAGGAGCCCCCAGGAGTACATAATATTATATTAATTTAAAATTAAACAGTGCACACTTTTGCTGCAGGAGTGCCACTGCCAGTGTGACTAGTGGTGACCAGTGCCTGACCACCAGTATAGTAGTATATTGTTGTATGTATTGTATACTATCTCTTTATCAACCAGTCTATATTAGCAGCAGACACAGTACAGTGCGGTAGTTCACGGCTGTGGCTACCTCTGTGTCGGCAGTCGGAACTCGGCAGGCAGTCCGTCCATCCATAATTGTATTACAATATATACCACCTAACCGTGGTATTTTTTTTTCTTTCTTTATACCGTCGTCATAGTGTCATACTAGTTGTTACGAGTATACTACTATCTCTTTATCAACCAGTGTACAGTGCGGTAGTTCACGGCTGTGGCTACCTCTGTGTCGGCAGTCGGCAGGCAGTCCGTCCATCCATAATTGTATTATTATTATAATATATACCACCTAACCGTGGTTTTTTTTTCATTCTTTATACCGTCATAGTGTCATACTAGTTGTTACGAGTATACTACTATCTCTTTATCAACCAGTGTACAGTGCGGTAGTTCACGGCTGTGGCTACCTCTGTGTCGGCAGTCGGCAGGCAGTCCGTCCATCCATAATTGTATTATTATTATAATATATACCACCTAACCGTGGTTTTTTTTTCATTCTTTATACCGTCGTCATAGTGTCATACTAGTTGTTACGAGTATACTACTCTCTCTTTATCAACCAGTGTACAGTGCGGTAGTTCACGGCTGTGGCTACCTCTGTGTCGGCAGTCGGCAGGCAGTCCGTCCATCCATAATTGTATTATAATATATACCACCTAACCGTGGTTTTTTTTTCATTCTTTATACCGTCGTCATAGTGTCATACTAGTTGTTACGAGTATACTACTATCTCTTTATCAACCAGTGTACAGTGCGGTAGTTCACGGCTGTGGCTACCTCTGTGTCGGCAGTCGGCAGGCAGTCCGTCCATCCATAATTGTATTATTATTATAATATATACCACCTAACCGTGGTTTTTTTTTCATTCTTTATACCGTCGTCATAGTGTCATACTAGTTGTTACGAGTATACTACTATCTCTTTATCAACCAGTGTACAGTGCGGTAGTTCACGGCTGTGGCTACCTCTGTGTCGGCAGTCGGCAGGCAGTCTGTCCATCCATAATTGTATTATTATTATAATATATACCACCTAACTGTGGTATTTTTTTTTCTTTCTTTATACCGTCGTCATAGTGTCATACTAGTTGTTACGAGTATACTACTATCTCTTTATCAACCAGTGTACAGTGCGGTAGTTCACGGCTGTGGCTACCTCTGTGTCGGCACTCGGCAGGCAGTCCATCCATCCATAATTGTATTATTATTATAATATATACCACCTAACCGTGGTTTTTTTTTCATTCTTTATACCGTCGTCATAGTGTCATACTAGTTGTTACGAGTATACTACTATCTCTTTATCAACCAGTGTACAGTGCGGTAGTTCACGGCTGTGGCTACCTCTGTGTCGGCAGTCGGCAGGCAGTCCGTCCATCCATAATTGTATTATTATTATAATATATACCACCTAACCGTGGTTTTTTTTTCATTCTTTATACCGTCGTCATAGTGTCATACTAGTTGTTACGAGTATACTACTATCTCTTTATCAACCAGTGTACAGTGCGGTAGTTCACGGCTGTGGCTACCTCTGTGTCGGCAGTCGGCAGGCAGTCCGTCCATCCATAATTGTATTATTATTATAATATATACCACCTAACCGTGGTTTTTTTATACCACCTAAACGTGGCAGTCCGTCCATAATTGTATACTAGTATCCAATCCATCCATCTCCATTGTTTACCTGAGGTGCCTTTTAGTTCTGCCTATAAAATATGGAGAACAAAAAAGTTGAGGTTCCAAAATTAGGGAAAGATCAAGATCCACTTCCACCTCGTGCTGAAGCTGCTGCCACTAGTCATGGCCGAGACGATGAAATGCCAGCAACGTCGTCTGCCAAGGCCGATGCCCAATGTCATAGTACAGAGCATGTCAAATCCAAAACACCAAATATCAGAAAAAAAAGGACTCCAAAACCTAAAATAAAATTGTCGGAGGAGAAGCGTAAACTTGCCAATATGCCATTTACCACACGGAGTGGCAAGGAACGGCTGAGGCCCTGGCCTATGTTCATGGCTAGTGGTTCAGCTTCACATGAGGATGGAAGCACTCAGCCTCTCGCTAGAAAACTGAAAAGACTCAAGCTGGCAAAAGCACCGCAAAGAACTGTGCGTTCTTTGAAATCCCAAATCCACAAGGAGAGTCCAATTGTGTCGTTTGCGATGCCTGACCTTCCCAACACTGGACGTGAAGAGCATGCGCCTTCCACTATTTGCATGCCCCCTGCAAGTGCTGGAAGGAGCACCCGCAGTCCAGTTCCTGATAGTCAGATTGAAGATGTCAGTGTTGAAGTACACCAGGATGAGGAGGATATGGGTGTTGCTGGCGCTGGGGAGGAAATTGACCAGGAGGATTCTGATGGTGAGGTGGTTTGTTTAAGTCAGGCACCCGGGGAGACACCTGTTGTCCGTGGGAGGAATATGGCCGTTGACATGCCAGGTGAAAATACCAAAAAAATCAGCTCTTCGGTGTGGAGGTATTTCACCAGAAATGCGGACAACAGGTGTCAAGCCGTGTGTTCC
This sequence comes from Pseudophryne corroboree, assembly GCF_028390025.1. Taxonomy (NCBI): domain Eukaryota; kingdom Metazoa; phylum Chordata; class Amphibia; order Anura; family Myobatrachidae; genus Pseudophryne; species Pseudophryne corroboree. Next base: position 48,514,793 of record NC_086449.1, on the reverse strand, counting down.
CTTTGTCAAGCTGTAATAAGTAGGGGTAAGGACGTTAACCACCTCGGAACATCCTCCCTTATACGTCACCTGCAGCGCATTCATAATAAGTCAGTGACAAGTTCAAAAACTTTGGGTGACAGCGGAAGCAGTCCACTGACCAGTAAATCCCTTCCTCTTGTAACCAAGCTCACGCAAACCACCCCACCAACTCCCTCAGTGTCAATTTCCTCCTTCCCCAGGAATGCCAATAGTCCTGCAGGCCATGTCACTGGCAAGTCTGACGAGTCCTCTCCTGCCTGGGATTCCTCCGATGCATCCTTGCGTGTAACGCCTACTGCTGCTGGCGCTGCTGTTGTTGCCGCTGGGAGTCGATGGTCATCCCAGAGGGGAAGTCGTAAGCCCACTTGTACTACTTCCAGTAAGCAATTGACTGTTCAACAGTCCTTTGCGAGGAAGATGAAATATCACAGCAGTCATCCTACTGCAAAGCGGATAACTGAGTCCTTGACAACTATGTTGGTGTTAGACGTGCGTCCGGTATCCGCCGTTAGTTCACAGGGAACTAGACAATTTATTGAGGCAGTGTGCCCCCGTTACCAAATACCATCTAGGTTCCACTTCTCTAGGCAGGCGATACCGAGAATGTACACGGACGTCAGAAAAAGACTCACCAGTGTCCTAAAAAATGCAGTTGTACCCAATGTCCACTTAACCACGGACATGTGGACAAGTGGAGCAGGGCAGGGTCAGGACTATATGACTGTGACAGCCCACTGGGTAGATGTATGGACTCCCGCCGCAAGAACAGCAGCGGCGGCACCAGTAGCAGCATCTCGCAAACGCCAACTCTTTCCTAGGCAGGCTACGCTTTGTATCACCGCTTTCCAGAATACGCACACAGCTGAAAACCTCTTACGGCAACTGAGGAAGATCATCGCGGAATGGCTTACCCCAATTGGACTCTCCTGTGGATTTGTGGCATCGGACAACGCCAGCAATATTGTGTGTGCATTAAATATGGGCAAATTCCAGCACGTCCCATGTTTTGCACATACCTTGAATTTGGTGGTGCAGAATTTTTTAAAAAACGACAGGGGCGTGCAAGAGATGCTGTCGGTGGCCAGAAAAATTGCGGGACACTTTCGGCGTACAGGCACCACGTACAGAAGACTGGAGCACCACCAAAAACTACTGAACCTGCCCTGCCATCATCTGAAGCAAGAAGTGGTAACGAGGTGGAATTCAACCCTCTATATGCTTCAGAGGTTGGAGGAGCAGCAAAAGGCCATTCAAGCCTATACAATTGAGCACGATATAGGAGATGGAATGCACCTGTCTCAAGTGCAGTGGAGAATGATTTCAACGTTGTGCAAGGTTCTGATGCCCTTTGAACTTGCCACACGTGAAGTCAGTTCAGACACTGCCAGCCTGAGTCAGGTCATTCCCCTCATCAGGCTTTTGCAGAAGAAGCTGGAGGCATTGAAGAAGGAGCTAACACGGAGCGATTCCGCTAGGCATGTGGGACTTGTGGATGCAGCCCTTAATTCGCTTAACAAGGATTCACGGGTGGTCAATCTGTTGAAATCAGAGCACTACATTTTGGCCACCGTGCTCGATCCTAGATTTAAAGCCTACCTTGGATCTCTCTTTCCGGCAGACACAGGTCTGCTGGGGTTGAAAGACCTGCTGGTGACAAAATTGTCAAGTCAAGCGGAACGCGACCTGTCAACATCTCCTCCTTCACATTCTCCCGCAACTGGGGGTGCGAGGAAAAGGCTCAGAATTCCGAGCCCACCCGCTGGCGGTGATGCAGGGCAGTCTGGAGCGACTGCTGATGCTGACATCTGGTCCGGACTGAAGGACCTGACAACGATTACGGACATGTCGTCTACTGTCACTGCATATGATTCTCTCAACATTGATAGAATGGTGGAGGATTATATGAGTGACCGCATCCAAGTAGGCACGTCACACAGTCCGTACTTATACTGGCAGGAAAAAGAGGCAATTTGGAGGCCCTTGCACAAACTGGCTTTATTCTACCTAAGTTGCCCTCCCACAAGTGTGTACTCCGAAAGAGTGTTTAGTGCCGCCGCTCACCTTGTCAGCAATCGGCGTACGAGGTTACATCCAGAAAATGTGGAGAAGATGATGTTCATTAAAATGAATTATAATCAATTCCTCCGCGGAGACATTGACCAGCAGCAATTGCCTCCACAAAGTACACAGGGAGCTGAGATGGTGGATTCCAGTGGGGACGAATTGATAATCTGTGAGGAGGGGGATGTACACGGTGATATATCGGAGGGTGAAGATGAGGTGGACATCTTGCCTCTGTAGAGCCAGTTTGTGCAAGGAGAGATTAATTGCTTCTTTTTTGGGGGGGGTCCAAACCAACCCGTCATATCAGTCACAGTCGTGTGGCAGACCCTGTCACTGAAATGATGGGTTGGTTAAAGTGTGCATGTCCTGTTTTGTTTATACAACATAAGGGTGGGTGGGAGGGCCCAAGGATAATTCCATCTTGCACCTCTTTTTTCTTTTCTTTTTCTTTGCATCATGTGCTGATTGGGGAGGGTTTTTTGGAAGGGACATCCTGCGTGACACTGCAGTGCCACTCCTAGATGGGCCCGGTGTTTGTGTCGGCCACTAGGGTCGCTAATCTTACTCACACAGCTACCTCATTGCGCCTCTTTTTTTCTTTGCGTCATGTGCTGTTTGGGGAGGGTTTTTTGGAAGGGACATCCTGCGTGACACTGCAGTGCCACTCCTAGATGTGCCCGGTGTTTGTGTCGGCCACTAGGGTCGCTAATCTTACTCACACAGTCAGCTACCTCATTGCGCCTCTTTTTTTCTTTGCGTCATGTGCTGTTTGGGGAGGGTTTTTTGGAAGGGACATCCTGCGTGACACTGCAGTGCCACTCCTAGATGGGCCCGGTGTTTGTGTCGGCCACTAGGGTCGCTTATCTTACTCACACAGCGACCTCGGTGCAAATTTTAGGACTAAAAATAATATTGTGAGGTGTGATGTGTTCAGAATAGGCTGAAAATGAGTGTAAATTATGTTTTTTGAGGTTAATAATACTTTGGGATCAAAATTACCCCCAAATTCTATGATTTAAGCTGTTTTTTAGGGTTTTTTGAAAAAAACACCCGAATCCAAAACACACCCGAATCCGACAAAAAAAATTCGGTGAGGTTTTGCCAAAACGCGGTCGAACCCAAAACACGGCCGCGGAACCGAACCCAAAACCAAAACACAAAACCCGAAAAATTTCCGGCGCTCATCTCTAGTGTCGGCTTTGCCGACGGATACATCACATTAATTTGCTCCACCTCCTCACTAGGAGAGCCTTCTACCTCAGACATGTCGACACACGTGTACCGACACACCACACACTCAGGGAATCCTCTTATCTGAAGACAGTTCCCCCTTAAGGCCCTTTGGAAAGACAGAGAGAGAATATACCAGCACACACCCAGCGCTAATGACCCAGAAAAAACACAATATGTTTACCCAGATAGCGCTGTAATCTGTATATTGCACCAATTATGTGCCCCCCCTTTTAAAACCCTCTTTCACTGTGGATAAGCAGGGGAGAGTCCGGGGAGCTTCCTCTCAGCGCTGTGCTGTGGAGAAAATGGCGCCAGTGAGTGCTGAGGAAGCTGTCCCGCTCAAATATACTAAAAACCTGGCGGGGGCTCAGTGCCCAGCTGTGTATATATACATATACATATATATATATATATATATATATATATATATATATGTATATTTGCCAGAAAAGAGGTTTTATTGCTGCCCAGGGCGCCCCCTGCGCCCTGCACCCTTACAGTGACTGCCATGTGTGAGGTGTATGGGAGCAATGGCGCACAGCTTTACTGCTGTGCGTTACCTCAGTGAAGATCATGAAGCCTTCTGCCGCCTCTGAAGTCTTATTTTCCTCTCATACTCACCCGGCTTCTATCTTCCGGCTCTGCGAGGAGGACGGCGGCGCGGCTCTGGGACAGACGGCGAGGGTGAGACCTGCATACCGATCCCTCTGGAGCTAATGGTGTCAAGTAGCCTAAGAAGCAGAGCATTGAAACTCACAGAAGTAGGTCTGCTTCTCTCCCCTCAGTCCCTCGATGCAGGGAGTCTATTGCCAGCAGGCTCCCTGAAAATAAAAAACCTAACAAATATACTTTGACAGGAAGCTCAGGAGAGCTCCCTGTAATGCACCCAGTCTCCACTGGGCACAGTAGTAAACTGAGGTCTGGAGGAGGGGCATAGAGGGAGCAGCAAGTGCACACCCATACGTAAAGTTCTTTCTTAAAGTGCCCATGTCTCCTGCGGAGCCCGTCTATCCCCATGGTCCTTACGGAGTCCCCAGCATCCTCAAGGACGTAAGAGAAAAACACAATAGTGTAGAAATCCTTTTCATAGAATATCCAATATATTTAACACATCTCACTCACAAAGTTCCCAGAAATTTCAGGCATATCAAGGTATCTTTATGTTCAAGATTTCCTCAAATAGACTCCACAAGAAATCCAAAATGGACCCAGCTTTCTTTGTGCTTTCAACCTGTAGGATATGTGTCAAAGTTGCCTCCGATACACATACAGCAGAAAGAGACACCGATAGTGCAATATTCCCTTATACAAATAGGTTTTTTATTTTTACATAAATGCACTCACATGGTAAAGTAGAATAACAAGCATATCATATGTCTTTATCCTGCAATTCCCAAGAGGACACCACACTGGATTGCTGGGATGGTAGTTTACAGCAAGGTAAGTACGAGTCCCAGTTACCCACAGCTCAGCCTTCCAGGCAGTGTACAAACGGTGTGCAGGAATCCATCAGGATACAGAGGACGTGATCCCGCTTAACGCGTTACGGATTTAACCTTTTTTCCAAAGCGGATAGTGCCCATGTAGCAATAGACCTCCCTTATATACCCCCACAATTCATAAAAAACAAAGTCAGCTGTGGAACAGTTCGTTAGAACATTCAAACGCCACTCTTCCGATATCGTCACTTCCGGTCACGTGGTCTGCGTCTTCACAGGAACTCCCATCAAGCTCTCGCACACTGCCCTTCCCGCTTGCGGCTCAAATGCGTTCCATATAGATAATCGTAACTTCCGGTCATGTGGGTCGCTATATCAATGAATTTCCACCAAGTCGCTGTGTGTTGTAATACTTCTTTGCAGGTTACGTGCACTCCATATGGTCAGTCTCAATGACTTATATACATTTATCGACATTATATACATGAATACATTATATACATTAATCTATCTATATATGTGCATCAATTCTCTATATTATTTAGTTTGCATTGAGTGCTAATATGTGCTGGTAGACACGCCTGATAGGTGGTGCTAAACACGTCTTTCTAATCGTGCACCCCCTAATAAAATGTCCTGCGCATGCCTATGTGTGCCGTATTCATATCTGATGATTTAATAGGAACGTTGTTAATAAGATTTTACTTACCGCTAAATCTATTTCTCGTAGTCCGTAGAGGATGCTGGGGACTCCGTAAGGACCATGGGGAACAGACCGGCTCCGCAGGAGATAGGGCACTTTAAGAAAGACTTTGGATTCTGGGTGTGCACTGGCTCCTCCCTCTATGCCACTCCTCCAGACCTCAGTTAGGGAAACTGTGCCCAGAGGAGACGGACAATACGAGGAAAGGATTTTAGTTAATCCAAGGGCAAGATTCATTCCAGCCACACCAATCATACCGTATAACCTGTGATAAACTACCCAGTTAACAGCATGAACAACAACATAGTCTCGGTTCAAACCGATGAAACTATAACATAACCCTTACCGGTAAGTAAAATCTTATTTTCTCTAACGTCCTAGAGGATGCTGGGGACTCCGTAAGGACCATGGGGATTATACCAAAGCTCCCAAACGGGCGGGAGAGTGCGGATGACTGCAGCACCGATTGAGCAAACAGAAGGTCCTCCTCAGCCAGGGTATCAAACTTATAGAACTTTGCAAAGGTATTTGACCCTGACCAAGTAGCAACTCGGCATAGTTGTAGTGCAGAGACCCCTCGGGCAGCCGCCCAAGAAGAGCCCACCTTCCTAGTGGAATGGGCCTTAACCGATTTTGGTAACGGCAATCCAGCCGTAGAATGAGCCTGCTAAATCGTGTTACAGATACAGTGAGCAATAGTTTGCTTTGAAGCAGGGCTGCCAACTTTGTTGGCTGCATACAGGACAAACAGTGCTTCTATTTTTCTGATCCTAGCTGTTCTGGCCACGTAAATTTTCAAAGCCCTGACCACATCAAGGGACTCGGAATCCTCCAAGTCACGTGTTCATATGAAAGGATGAGACCTCCTTAGGCAGGAATTGAGGACGGGTCCGCAATTCCGCTCTATCCATATGGAAAACCAGATAGGGGCTTTTTTGTGATAAAGCCGCCAATTCCGAAACTCGCCTAGCCGAAGCCAAGGCTAACAACATGACCACCTTCCAGGTGAGATATTTCCACTCCACTGTCTTAAGTGGTTCAACTTCAGGTAATGAGGCCAATTCTTTTTGAAAGAAAATGGATAAGGCCGAAATCTGAACTTTTAATGGAGCCTAATTTTAGGCCCAAATTCACTCCAGCTTGTAGGAAGTGAAGAAAACTGCCTAGGTGGAATTCTTCCGTAGGAGCATTCCTGGACTCACACCAAGAAACATATTTTCTCCATATTCGGTGATAACGTTTAGATGTCATGTCCTTCCTAGCCTTTATTAGCGTAGGAATGACCTCATCCGGAATACCTTTATCCGATAGGATCCGGCGTTCAACCGCCATGCCGTCAAACGCAGTCGCGGTAAGTCTTGGAACAGACAGGGACCTTGTTGTAACAAGTCCTGCCTTAGAGGAAGAGGCCACGGATCTTCTACGAGCATTTCTTGCAGATCCGGATACCAGGTCCTTCGTGGCCAATCTGGAACAATGAGAATTGTTCTCACTCCTCATTTTCTTATTATCCTCAACACTTGGGTATGAGAGGAAAAGGAGGAAACACATATACCAACTGGAACACCCATGGTGTCACTAGGGCGTCCACAGCTACCGCCTGAGGGTCTCTTGACCTGGCACAATATCTTTGTAGCTTTTTGTTGAGACGAGAGGACATCATGTCTATTTGGGGTACCCCCCACCGACATGCAATCTGCGTGAAAACTTCCTGACGAAGTCCCCACTCTCCCGGATGCAGATCCTGTCTGCTGAGGAAGTCTGCTTCACATTTGTCCACTCCCAGAATGAACACTACTGACAGATCGCTTACATGATTATCCGCCCAGCGAAGAACTCTGATGGCTTCCGCCATTGCCACTCTGCTCCTTGTGCCGCCTTGGCGGTTTACATGAGCTTCTGCGGTGATGTTGTCTGACTGGATCAGAACTGGTCGCTTATGAAGTTATATCTCCGCTTGATGTAGGGCGTTGTATATGGCCCTTAGTTCCAGGATGTTGATGTGAAGACAAGTCACTTGACTTGACCAAAGTCCTTGGAAATTTCTTCCCTGTGTGACCGCTCCCCAACCTCGGAGGCTTGCGTCCGTGGTCACCAGGATCTAGTCCTGACTGCCGAACCTGCAGCCCTCTAGAAAGTGAGCACTGTTTAGCCACCACAGGAGAGATACTCTGGCCCTGGGGGACAGGGTGATCCGCTGATGCAATTGCAGATACGACCCGGACCATTTGGCCAATAGGACCCATTGGAAGGCCCTTGCATGGAATCTGCCATATGGAATGGCTTCGTATGTTGCCACCATCTTTCCCAGAACTTAAGTGCAATGATGTACTGACACTTGTTTTGGTTTCAACAAGTTCATGACTAGAGTCATGAGTTCCTGCGCTTTTTCCTTCGAAAGAAAAACCCTTTTCTGGTCTGTGTCCAGAATCATGCCCAAGAAGGGCAGACAAGTTGTAGGATTCAACTGCGACCATGGAATATCGAGAATCCAGCGTTGTCGCTGTAACACATTCAGTGAAAGTGGTACGCTGCTCAGCAACTTCACCCGTGTTCTCGCTTTTATGAGGAGATCGTCCAAGTACGGGGTAATTGTGACACCCTGCTAGCGCAGGAGCACCATCATTTCCGCCATTACCTTGGTGAAAATTCTTGGGGCCGTGGAAAGCCCAAACGGCAACGTCTGACATTGGTAATGACAATCCTGTACCACCAATCTCAGGTACGCCTGATGAGGAGGATATATGGGGACATGCAGGTATGCATCCTTTATGTCCAGAGATACCAAAAAATCTCCCCCTTCTAGGCTGGCGATGACCGCCCTGAGAGATTCAATCTTGAACTTGAACAGTTTTAAGTAAAGGTTCAGGGATTTAAAATTTAAAATGGGTCTGACCGAACCGTCCGGTTTCGGGACCACAAACAGAGTTGAGTAGTACCCCTGCCCTTTTTGAAGCAGGGGAACCTCTACCACCACTTGTTGCACACACAATTTGTGAATCGCATGTAACACTATCTCCCTTTCCAGGGGTTGTTTCGGTAGGGCCAATTTTAAAAACCGGCGAGGAGGCACTTCTTCGAATTCCAGCTTGTAACCCTGGGAAACAATTTCTATTGCCCATGGATCCACCTGTGAGTGGACCCAGACGTGTCTGAACAGTCGAAGACGTGCCCCCGCAGGAGCTGACTCCCTCAGAGGAGCCGCAGCGTCATGCGGTGGATTTAGCAGAGGCCGGGGAGGACTTCTGTTCCTGGGAAATAGCTGTGTTGTGCAGCTTTTTCCCTCTGCCCTTACCTCTGGCAAGAAAGGACGATCCATGTGCTCTCTTGCTTTTATTGGAACGAAAGGACTGCATTCGATAATGAGGTGCTTCCTTAGATTGTGAGGGAATATATGGCAAAAATTTGATTTACCTGCCGTGGAGACGAGATCCAAGAGGTCCTCTCCAAACAATTCCTCACCCTTGTAAGGCAACAACTCCATATGCCTATTTTAGTCTGCATCACCTGCCCATTGCATGTTCCACAGGACACGTCTAGCAGAAATCGACATAGCATTGACTCTAGAACCCAGTAGACTAACGTCTCTTTGGGCATGTCTTTATATATATATATATATACATATATATACACATATATATATACATATATATACATATATATATACATATATACATACATACATATATATATATATATATATATATATATATACACATACATATATATATATATATATATATACATACACATACATACATATATATATATATATATATACACATACATACATATATATATATATATATATATATATATATATACACATATACACACACACTAGGGACAATAACATGGTATCCTTATCTAGGGTTTCAATCTCCGCTGATAAGGTATCTGTCTACGCTGCTACAGCGCTATAAACCCAATCCAACACAATCGCCGGTCTGAGTAGTGTACCAGAATGTGTGTAAATGGACTTCAAAGAACCTTTACTGCATGCTATCTGCAGGATCCCTGAGGATAGTTGTAAAGTCAGCGCTACCTTTTTTGGGTAAACGTGTCAATGACTTGTACACCCTAGGGGAAGATTCCCATCGTATCCTGGCCCCATTAGGGAAAGGATACTCCCTGAAAATTCTTTTTGAGAAGCTGCAGCTTCTTGTCTGGAGATTCCCGCTCTTTTTCTTCATGAGAGGAGGGAAATTTACTTCAGCTTTCTTCCCCTTAAACTAGAGATGAGCGGGTTCGGTTTCTTTGAATCCGAACCCGCACGAACTTCACTTTTTTTTTCACGGGTCCGAGCGACTCGGATCTTCCCGCCTTGCTCGGTTAACCCGAGCGCGCCCGAACGTCATCATGACGCTGTCGGATTCTCGCGAGGCTCGGATTCTATCGCGAGACTCGGATTCTATATAAGGAGCCGCGCGTCGCCGCCATTTTCACACGTGCATTGAGATTGATAGGGAGAGGACGTGGCTGGCGTCCTCTCCATTTAGATTAGATTTAGAAGAGAGAGAGAGAGATTGCTGTGATACTGTAGATTAGAAGAGAGTGCAGAGTGCAGACAGAGTTTAGTGACTGACGACCACAGTGACCAGTGACCACCAGAGACAGTGCAGTTGTTTGTTTTATTTAATATATCCGTTCTCTGCCTGAAAAAAACGATACACAGTCACACAGTGACTCAGTCTGTGTGCACTGCTCAGCCCAGTGTGCTGCACATCAATGTATTGTATATAAAGCTTATAATTGTGGGGGAGACTGGGGAGCACTGCAGGTTGTTATAGCAGGAGCCAGGAGTACATGATAAATAATATTATATTAAAATTAAACAGTGCACACTTTTGCTGCAGGAGTGCCACTGCCAGTGTGACTAGTGGTGACCAGTGCCTGACCACCAGTATATTAGTAGTATTGTATACTATCTCTTTATCAACCAGTCTATATTAGCAGCAGACACAGTACAGTGCGGTAGTTCACGGCTGTGGCTACCTCTGTGTCGGCACTCGGCAGGCAGTCCGTCCATCCATAATTGTATTATAATATATACCACCTAACCGTGGTTTTTTTTTCGTTCTTTATACCGTCGTCATACTAGTTGTTACGAGTATACTACTATCTCTTTATCAACCAGTGTACAGTGCGGTAGTTCACGGCTGTGGCTACCTCTGTGTCGGAACTCGGCAGGCAGTCCGTCCATCCATAATTGTATTATAATATATACCACCTAACCGTGGTTTTTTTTTCGTTCTTTATACCGTCGTCATACTAGTTGTTACGAGTATACTACTATCTCTTTATCAACCAGTGTACAGTGCGGTAGTTCACGGCTGTGGCTACCTCTGTGTCGGCACTCGGCAGGCAGTCCGTCCAACCATAATTGTATTATATACCACCTAACCGTGGTTTTTTTTTCATTCTTTATACCGTCGTCATACTAGTTGTTACGAGTATACTACTATCTCTTTATCAACCAGTGTACAGTGCGGTAGTTCACGGCTGTGGCTACCTCTGTGTCGGCACTCGGCAGGCAGTCCGTCCAACCATAATTGTATTATATACCACCTAACCGTGGTTTTTTTTTCATTCTTTATACCGTCGTCATACTAGTTGTTACGAGTATACTACTATCTCTTTATCAACCAGTGTACAGTGCGGTAGTTCACGGCTGTGGCTACCTCTGTGTCGGCACTCGGAAGCCCGTCCATAATTGTATATACCAGTGACCTAACCGTGGTTTTTTTTTCTTTCTTTATACATACATACATACTAGTTACGAGTATACTATCTCTTTATCAACCAGTCTATATATTAGCAGCAGACACAGTACAGTGCGGTAGTTCATGGCTGTGGCTACCTCTGTGTCGGCACTCGGCAGCCCGTCCATAATTGTATATACCACCTAACCGTGGTTTTTTTTTCTTTCTTTATACATACATACATACTAGTTACGAGTATACTATCTCTTTATCAACCAGTCTATATATTAGCAGCAGACACAGTACAGTGCGGTAGTTCACGGCTGTGGCTACCTCTGTGTCGGCACTCGGCAGCCCGTCCATAATTGTATACTAGTATCCAATCCATCCATCTGCATTGTTTACCTGAGGTGCCTTTTAGTTGTGCCTATTAAAATATGGAGAACAAAAATGTTGAGGTTCCAAAATTAGGGAAAGATCAAGATCCACTTCCACCTCGTGCTGAAGCTGCTGCCACTAGTCATGGCCGAGACGATGAAATGCCAGCAACGTCGTCTGCCAAGGCCGATGCCCAATGGCATAGTACAGAGCATGTCAAAACCAAAACACCAAATATCAGTAAAAAAAGGACTCCAAAACCTAAAATAAAATTGTCGGAGAAGCGTAAACTTGCCAATATGCCATTTACCACACGGAGTGGCAAGGAACGGCTGAGGCCCTGGCCTATGTTCATGGCTAGTGGTTCAGCTTCACATGAGGATGGAAGCACTCAGCCTCTCGCTAGAAAACTGAAAAGACTCAAGCTGGCAAAAGCACCGCAAAGAACTGTGCGTTCTTTGAAATCCCAAATCCACAAGGAGAGTCCAATTGTGTCGGTTGCGATGCCTGACCTTCCCAACACTGGACGTGAAGAGCATGCGCCTTCCACCATTTGCACGCCCCCTGCAAGTGCTGGAAGGAGCACCCGCAGTCCAGTTCCTGATAGTCAGATTGAAGATGTCAGTGTTGAAGTACACCAGGATGAGGAGGATATGGGTGTTGCTGGCGCTGGGGAGGAAATTGACCAGGAGGATTCTGATGGTGAGGTGGTTTGTTTAAGTCAGGCACCCGGGGAGACACCTGTTGTCCGTGGGAGGAATATGGCCGTTGACATGCCAGGTGAAAATACCAAAAAAATCAGCTCTTCGGTGTGGAGGTATTTCACCAGAAATGCGGACAACAGGTGTCAAGCCGTGTGTTCCCTTTGTCAAGCTGTAATAAGTAGGGGTAAGGACGTTAACCACCTCGGAACATCCTCCCTTATACGTCACCTGCAGCGCATTCATAATAAGTCAGTGACAAGTTCAAAAACTTTGGGTGACAGCGGAAGCAGTCCACTGACCAGTAAATCCCTTCCTCTTGTAACCAAGCTCACGCAAACCACCCCACCAACTCCCTCAGTGTCAATTTCCTCCTTCCCCAGGAATGCCAATAGTCCTGCAGGCCATGTCACTGGCAAGTCTGACGAGTCCTCTCCTGCCTGGGATTCCTCCGATGCATCCTTGCGTGTAACGCCTACTGCTGCTGGCGCTGCTGTTGTTGCCGCTGGGAGTCGATGGTCATCCCAGAGGGGAAGTCGTAAGCCCACTTGTACTACTTCCAGTAAGCAATTGACTGTTCAACAGTCCTTTGCGAGGAAGATGAAATATCACAGCAGTCATCCTACTGCAAAGCGGATAACTGAGTCCTTGACAACTATGTTGGTGTTAGACGTGCGTCCGGTATCCGCCGTTAGTTCACAGGGAACTAGACAATTTATTGAGGCAGTGTGCCCCCGTTACCAAATACCATCTAGGTTCCACTTCTCTAGGCAGGCGATACCGAGAATGTACACGGACGTCAGAAAAAGACTCACCAGTCTCCTAAAAAATGCAGTTGTACCCAATGTCCACTTAACCACGGACATGTGGACAAGTGGAGCAGGGCAGGGTCAGGACTATATGACTGTGACAGCCCACTGGGTAGATGTATGGACTCCCGCCGCAAGAACAGCAGCGGCGGCACCAGTAGCAGCATCTCGCAAACGCCAACTCTTTCCTAGGCAGGCTACGCTTTGTATCACCGCTTTCCAGAATACGCACACAGCTGAAAACCTCTTACGGCAACTGAGGAAGATCATCGCGGAATGGCTTACCCCAATTGGACTCTCCTGTGGATTTGTGGCATCGGACAACGCCAGCAATATTGTGTGTGCATTAAATATGGGCAAATTCCAGCACGTCCCATGTTTTGCACATACCTTGAATTTGGTGGTGCAGAATTTTTTAAAAAACGACAGGGGCGTGCAAGAGATGCTGTCGGTGGCCAGAAAAATTGCGGGACACTTTCGGCGTACAGGCACCACGTACAGAAGACTGGAGCACCACCAAAAACTACTGAACCTGCCCTGCCATCATCTGAAGCAAGAAGTGGTAACGAGGTGGAATTCAACCCTCTATATGCTTCAGAGGTTGGAGGAGCAGCAAAAGGCCATTCAAGCCTATACAATTGAGCACGATATAGGAGATGGAATGCACCTGTCTCAAGTGCAGTGGAGAATGATTTCAACGTTGTGCAAGGTTCTGATGCCCTTTGAACTTGCCACACGTGAAGTCAGTTCAGACACTGCCAGCCTGAGTCAGGTCATTCCCCTCATCAGGCTTTTGCAGAAGAAGCTGGAGGCATTGAAGAAGGAGCTAAAAGGGAGCGATTCCGCTAGGCATGTGGGACTTGTGGATGCAGCCCTTAATTCGCTTAACAAGGATTCACGGGTGGTCAATCTGTTGAAATCAGAGCACTACATTTTGGCCACCGTGCTCGATCCTAGATTTAAAGCCTACCTTGGATCTCTCTTTCCGGCAGACACAGGTCTGCTGGGGTTGAAAGACCTGCTGGTGACAAAATTGTCAAGTCAAGCGGAACGCGACCTGTCAACATCTCCTCCTTCACATTCTCCCGCAACTGGGGGTGCGAGGAAAAGGCTCAGAATTCCGAGCCCACCCGCTGGCGGTGATGCAGGGCAGTCTGGAGCGACTGCTGATGCTGACATCTGGTCCGGACTGAAGGACCTGACAACGATTACGGACATGTCGTCTACTGTCACTGCATATGATTCTCTCAACATTGATAGAATGGTGGAGGATTATATGAGTGACCGCATCCAAGTAGGCACGTCACACAGTCCGTACTTATACTGGCAGGAAAAAGAGGCAATTTGGAGGCCCTTGCACATACTGGCTTTATTCTACCTAAGTTGCCCTCCCACAAGTGTGTACTCCGAAAGAGTGTTTAGTGCCGCCGCTCACCTTGTCAGCAATCGGCGTACGAGGTTACATCCAGAAAATGTGGAGAAGATGATGTTCATTAAAATGAATTATAATCAATTCCTCCGCGGAGACATTGACCAGCAGCAATTGCCTCCACAAAGTACACAGGGAGCTGAGATGGTGGATTCCAGTGGGGACGAATTGATAATCTGTGAGGAGGGGGATGTACACGGTGATATATCGGAGGGTGAAGATGAGGTGGACATCTTGCCTCTGTAGAGCCAGTTTGTGCAAGGAGAGATTAATTGCTTCTTTTTTGGGGGGGGTCCAAACCAACCCGTCATATCAGTCACAGTCGTGTGGCAGACCCTGTCACTGAAATGATGGGTTGGTTAAAGTGTGCATGTCCTGTTTTGTTTATACAACATAAGGGTGGGTGGGAGGGCCCAAGGATAATTCCATCTTGCACCTCTTTTTTCTTTTCTTTTTCTTTGCATCATGTGCTGATTGGGGAGGGTTTTTTGGAAGGGACATCCTGCGTGACACTGCAGTGCCACTCCTAGATGGGCCCGGTGTTTGTGTCGGCCACTAGGGTCGCTAATCTTACTCACACAGCTACCTCATTGCGCCTCTTTTTTTCTTTGCGTCATGTGCTGTTTGGGGAGGGTTTTTTGGAAGGGACATCCTGCGTGACACTGCAGTGCCACTCCTAGATGGGCCCGGTGTTTGTGTCGGCCACTAGGGTCGCTAATCTTACTCACACAGCTACCTCATTGCGCCTCTTTTTTTCTTTGCGTCATGTGCTGTTTGGGGAGGGTTTTTTGGAAGGGACATCCTGCGTGACACTGCAGTGCCACTCCTAGATGGGCCCGGTGTTTGTGTCGGCCACTAGGGTCGCTAATCTTACTCACACAGTCAGCTACCTCATTGCGCCTCTTTTTTTCTTTGCGTCATGTGCTGTTTGGGGAGGGTTTTTTGGAAGGGCCATCCTGCGTGACACTGCAGTGCCACTCCTAGATGGGCCCGGTGTTTGTGTCGGCCACTAGGGTCGCTAATCTTACTCACACAGTCAGCTACCTCATTGCGCCTCTTTTTTTCTTTGCGTCATGTGCTGTTTGGGGAGGGTTTTTTGGAAGGGCCATCCTGCGTGACACTGCAGTGCCACTCCTAGATGGGCCCGGTGTTTGTGTCGGCCACTAGGGTCGCTAATCTTACTCACACAGCTACCTCATTGCGCCTCTTTTTTTCTTTGCGTCATGTGCTGTTTGGGGAGGGTTTTTTGGAAGGGACATCCTGCGTGACACTGCAGTGCCACTCCTAGATGGGCCCGGTGTTTGTGTCGGCCACTAGGGTCGCTTATCTTACTCACACAGCGACCTCGGTGCAAATTTTAGGACTAAAAATAATATTGTGAGGTGTGAGGTATTCAGAATAGACTGAAAATGAGTGTAAATTATGGTTTTTGAGGTTAATAATACTTTGGGATCAAAATGACCCCCAAATTCTATGATTTAAGCTGTTTTTTAGTGTTTTTTGAAAAAAACACCCGAATCCAAAACACACCCGAATCCGACAAAAATAATTCGGTGAGGTTTTGCCAAAACGCGTTCGAACCCAAAACACGGCCGCGGAACCGAACCCAAAACCAAAACCCGAAAAATTTCAGGCGCTCATCTCTACCTTAAACATGTGTACCCTGTCAGGGACAGATGAGTCATCAGTGATATGCAAAACATCTTTTATCACAATAATCATATATTGAATACTTTTCTGACAGTTTTGGCTGTACTTTGCATTATCGTAGTCGACACTGGAGTCAGACTCTGTATCGATATCAGTGTCTATTATCTTGGATAGTGAGCGTTGTGAGACTCTGAAGGTCTCTATGACATAGGGACAGACATGGGTAGATTCCCTGTCTGTTCTCTAATCTTTTGTGTAATAATTCATCTTAGCCCTTAATTTCACATATCCAATTGGGCGTCAGGGTTGTCGACGTCGACGCCACACACATTTGCTCCATCTCCTCCTTAGGAGATCCTTTTGCCTCAGACATGTCGACACACATGTACCAACACACCCCACACTCAGGGAATGCTTTTCTGAAGAAAGTTCCCCCACAAGGCCCTTTGGAGAGACAGAGATAGTATGCCAGCACACACCCCAGCGCTATATGACCTAGGAAAAACACAGCAATTTAATGTTTACCCCGTAGCACTGTTATTATCTGCGCCAAATTATGTGCCCCCTCTTCTTTAAAACCCTCTCTTCTACCGTGATATAAGCAGGGGAGAGTCTGGGGAGCTTCCTCTCAGCGGTGCTGTTGAGAAAAACATGGGGCTGGTGAGTGCTGAGGGAGAAGCCCCGCCCCCTCGGCGGCGGGCTTCAGTCCCGCTAAAAGTGTAAAATTGGCGGGGGCTCATGCATATATACAGTGTCCAGCTGTATATATGCTCCTTTTGCCAAATAAGAGGTTTATATTGCTGCCCAGGAGGGGCGTGGCTTGGCTGGCTGAGGGAGAAGCTGCATTTCACATGGGCTCCAGCCTGCAAGCCTGCAGATAGCCCAATATATCCCACATCCGTGCCTTATTCCCCACACTTTCCTACCCCTGCCTTCCAACTATCATTACTGACCCGGGGGGAGCGTGCTGCGGAGTCGGGAGGCAGCTCCGGCTGTCTCTGCGGATTGCGGCCTTCCCCCGCATGTGAAGCCGGGACCTCGATTTTGGAGCTACACCGGGACCGGAGTTGGAGCAGCACACGGGC
The DNA here is from genome assembly GCF_028390025.1 of Pseudophryne corroboree. Classification (NCBI taxonomy): domain Eukaryota; kingdom Metazoa; phylum Chordata; class Amphibia; order Anura; family Myobatrachidae; genus Pseudophryne; species Pseudophryne corroboree. The sequence continues at coordinate 48,497,579 of NC_086449.1, read as the reverse complement.
GCCTGACGTCGCCCCTCGCTCCCGCCGGGGCACCTGCTGGAGCCTGCTGCCTGTCCCTCCGCACCGCCCACCACCTTGCCTGGCGGCTGGAAGCGGCGGACACGGCTCTACTATCCTCCGCTCTACGATCCTTCGCTGACGGTGAGTGACGGACGCTGGCGGCCATCTTCCCTCCCCACGCCGTTTCACCAACGACGCGCCCGGGCAGCACTCTGATAGCGGAACCTTGCGGGACACTTGGGGCCACTCTTCCGCCACCTTTCTCTGCTGACCAACTGACTCAAACACTCTGGGGAGGTGCTGCGGAATCGGGGAGTAGTTTTAAGCGCTCCCGCGAGTTACGGCCCTCTCCCCAGATTGAAGCCGAGGCCTAAAGTGGTAACGGAGCTAGGCCTGGACTCCAAGAGCCGCACCGGCACCCGCCTGTGGAGGCCTCCGGATCCCTGCGCAGGATAGGTGGGGCACTTGCTACCGTCAGGCTGCCCCTTAAACATACATACCCAGCAGCCCGGGAGGCTGGCCCCCGGAATCCAGAGTAACGAGGTCTCGTGAGGAGAGCAGCTGCCATCTGACCGCGGCTTTCCCTGAGACCCCAGACGAACGGCCCGGAACACGTATTAGCGGCCCGCGCACCCGAAGCTTATACCCTCTCCCCTGCAGCCGCGACACCCAGTGTCTGATCACTAGCAGCGATTTACTGACGAAAGGTGACGGGGACCGGTCATACTTCTTGGGGCTGAGGGGCTGTGAATACGCTGCACTCCAGACCACGGCACCCAGGCTTTCCTGCAGTCCTCCCTCATATCATATCATATCTTATGGGAATGCCTTTCTCCCCCTCTGAGATAACCCAGCGGCTAAGTGTTATAGCTTTGCACCATGCCGGATCACCGTTGCTACTGATGCCGCAATGATTTGCTGATGCCAACCCGTAGGAAGCCGCTCCGCTGAAGGCATCCTCTTGTGAGCTATGCAATCTCCTTTCACCGCATTACCTTGACCTTAAGGAATCTAAACTCCTTGATGCTGATTGAGTGATGCCCAGGAACAAGAAATCTTCCTAGAAGTCCAGTACATCAACTCCGCGGGGGAACATGTCGCAGATAATTTCTACAATCCGCCTCGCCCACTTTAACAGAAAACCCTTCCGTTATAAACCCCCCCCCCGCCCCCCTCTCCCCGCATACCTCTCACCCACCCTCTCCAAGCGTGGATGTTCCACAAGCATGCCCCTGAAGATTTCCAGACATCCTCCGACACATTTCTGAAGCCATTGACGACTGTCATTGAAGCCCAGTCGGTAGAGATCCGCTCCCTTCACACACGGTTAACAGATTTGGATAACAGAGGGAGGAGAAACAACATCCGTGTGCAGGGATTGCCAGAAGACGTCCCTCAAACAGGCCTGACTGACGCTCTCACAAAAATTTTCAACAAAATATTAGGTAACGACCCCAACGATACTATCACTTTTGACAGGGTCCACCGCACCCTGAAACCAAGAGGCCTCTCCGCAGACAGACCATGCGATATCATCTGCAGATTGCATTATTTCACTCAGAAGGATGACATCATGCGCAAGGTACGCCAACTCGATGGAGTCGACTTCAACGGCTCACTGCTTCATATTTACCGAGACTTGTCCTGGCACACCCTCCAACAGCGGAAGGCCCTAAAGCCCCTAATGGACGAGCTCCGTAAACGCCAATTGAAATACCATTGGGGCTTTCCCTTCAACCTCCAAGTCTCCTCATCCGGGAAAACACACACCCTCAACTCCCACTCGGACCTCCCTGTGTTCTGTAAAGATCTTGGCATACCGAAACTAAACCTACGCGACTGGGCCTTCCCTACTCCAACGTTGCCACCTCTCCAACTCCCGAGTACAGGCACCCCCTGGCGGGAGGTGCGGAGGGCCGGGATGAAGGGAACCAGTGATTCCCCCTCTGGCAAAGAGTCTAATGCTACCGGATTGATAACCTGAGATCTTTGGCTTGTCCTTGATCTCCCTAACTTATCTCTTTAGGTTACAGCGTGATACCATTCCTCACCACTGATGAACCTTCATTTGATGTCTCGCTGTCACTGGGGCTCCGCCCCCCCCCCAATATGTCCTGGGCCGTTGAATGCTAACCCCTGTTTCCTGACTATGAGATTTCTTGCATCCTACTACTCGAAGATTTCTCTATGTTAACAAGGTTTACAGTTTACAGTTTATAGTTTACAATTAGTTAAAACTATGCATGTATAATGATTATTGCACTATTTTTTCTCATTTTCAAAATGCCTTTGGCGGTGGCTTCTTCACCGCCCCACACCCGCTCCTGGCTGTTTTGCCTCTTGGGTTTCCAATCCTTAGATGGATCGGCTTCCCCACTGCGGGTTTTTTGATTGTTATTGTTGTTTTCTCTCCATGCTCTGTCCTTTTCTTTTTCCCTCCTATTCTCTCCTCTTTCCTTTCATTGAACATCCTGGACTCACCGCCCTCCATCATGACCTATGTCTCCTATGACATCCCCTGGTAGAGTTAAAGTAACATCGATCAACGCGAAGGGCCTTAACGTGCCGGAGAAAAGAGCATCCCTTTTACGGTCCCTTTGGGCTGATAGAGTAGATGTTGCGCTGGTCCAGGAGTCGCATTTTAAATTTCAGCTAAGAGCCTTTTATAATATTCTCTGGGACCCTCCAACTGTCAGACATATCAGTTTGCAAGCTGAACCTGGGTCGTCTCCTGATAGTGCGTTGTAAAATATGCATGTGCCCATACACATTTGTCGCTCTTTATGCCCCAAATAAGGACCAGGTCCCATTTTTCCGCTCCGCCCTTTCCCAAATGGAACCACTCCTTTCAGGGGTTGTTGTTCTGGGGGGTGACTTGAACTGGATAATGGATCCATCCTTAGACTCATCTTCTAATGCCCCCCGGACCTCCCAACGTCAATACCGACAGGTCAGACGACTGTTCCACGACCTCCAGCTGGCAGACTCCTGGAGGGTTCTTCATCCCACTGAAAGGGATTACTCCTTTTACTCACCACCACACAATGCTTACTCCCTCCTCGATTATTTATTTCTGAGTCACAGACATCTCCCTTTCCTAATAGACTCCTCCATAGGCTCGATAACCTGGTCTGATCATGCCCCAGTGACTCTTTCAACCCCCCCAGACTACCCCGGGTCAATGGACCTGTCGTCTTAATGAGTCTACAGGACCAATATTGCAGGTGCGAAATAGAAAAGGCATTGACTGAATTCTTCTCTATAAATGATACCGACGACGTCTCAAAGATTACCCTGTGGGATGCACATAAATGCACCATAAGGGGTAAGCTCATACAGTTGGGGACATTTATGAAGAAACAGAGGTCAGCACTAATCACAAAACTATTAGAACGACTCCACCAGCTTGAGTCCCCGCACAAAACGTCTCTATCAGAGACTGACTACCTAGAACTACTTGACACAGGCCCAACTAAAGAAAACCCTTACTGATAGTATCCAGCTTTCAGTCCGTAAATGCAACTCCAAATACTACCAGTGGGGTAATAAACCTGGTCACCTCCTGGCCCAGGCTCTCAAGGCCCAACGCTCCTCTTTGTATATTAACAACGTAAAATATCCTGGAGATGCTCTCCGATTCAAAACCCCTTTAATTGCTGCATGCTTCAAACAGTATTACTCCCTTTTATATAATTTGGAGAACCGACCCGATGGAACCGCCTCCCCTTACAACTTTCTACAGGCAAAGGCATATTTAGACAAGGTGTCCTACCCCGTCCTATCACCTTCAGATAGGGAAGCACTGGAACTACCTTTTTCCTAGCAAGAACTGGAAAACGCCTTGACCTCGACACACTCTGGCAAGAGACCAGGGCCGGATGGCTTAACGCTCACCTACTATAAACAATTCAAAGATCTCCTCTACTCCAGGCCTTTAATTCTATCTCCGCAGATACCCATTTCTCAAGCCAGTCCTTAGAGGCTCACATCTCCGTTCTACCTAAGCCCGGTCAAGACCCCTCGATGTGCTCCAGTTATAAGCCCATATCTCTTCTAAATGTCGAGCTTTTCGCAAAACTAATGGCAAACAGACTGAATGTATTCCTGCCTTCCCTGATCCACAATGACCAGGTGGGCTTTGTTCCGAACCGTGAGGCTAAGGACAATACCACTAAGGTACTGAGCCTAATTCATATAGCATCCCAGGGTGGTTCTCCTACTGTGCTGCTATCCACCGACGCCGAAAAGGCTTTTGATAGAGTCAGTTGGGGTTTTATGAGGTCTGTACTGGGGCACATCGGTTTGGGCCCACTAGCGCTTGGCAGAATTATGGGACTTTATAGATCACCCACAGCACGGGTCCGAGTTAACGGATCCTTATCCGACCCCTTTTCCATAAGTAACGGGACAAGACAGGGCTTCCCACTATCCCCTTTACTCTTTGTCCTCTGTATCAAAGCTTTTGCGAGAGCTATTAGGACTAATGACCGCATTACTGGCCTGAAGGTTGGCGATACAGAGCACAAACTTTCCCTGTTTGCTGATGATTTATTAGCTACAATAACATACCCAGTTTCCTCCCTCCCTCATCTCATGCAGGAGCTGTCCCACTTCGGGTTAGTCTCCAACTTTAAGATTAACATGTCCAAATCCTGCGCCCTGAACATCTCCACTCCCCCCGACACAGTGGCCAAACTTAAACAATCCTTCCCCTTTAATAAGATTTTACTCACCGGTAAATCTATTTCTCGTAGTCCATAGTGGATGCTGGGGACTCCGTAAGGACCATGGGGAATAGTGGCTCCACAGGAGACTGGGCACAACTAAGAAAGATTTAGGACTACCTGGTGTGCACTGGCTCCTCCCTCTATGCCCCTCCCCCAGACCTCAGTTAGAATACTGTGCCCGAAAGAGCTGACACAATAAGGAAAGGATTTTGGAATCCCGGGTAAGACTCATACCAGCCACACCTGATATCGCTGCTGTCTAGGTAGCCTCGATTCGGTCCCTTCAAGTATCATGTCACCTCTGGATACCAGGTCGTAATGTATTGCTGAGAGAACTCAAGAAGACACACAGCCGTATGTCTCATAAGTAATCTGCTTACTGTGTTGTCCTTCAGAGCATATATAAGGCACATTGTACATATTAGTCATGGTGGTCAGCTCACATTACTGTCCCTGAAGGTGGGGGCCCACTCAATATAACATATGTTCTTTCCATCTTTGGTAATCAGCAAATGTGCAGTGTACAGTTTATTTTTACAGCACTGGTTACATCATACTCTTTCCTTAGCTGTTTCTCCCTATCAACAGTGTATATTCTTAACTTTGTACTTATAAGATGCATCCAGCTGTCCCTTACTTCATATAGACAAATATAGTACAGACAAGTTTGCTGACTGTCTCTAAGCTCAATACAGTTCATTAAATCTGTTTCATATAGTGAAGCTTGTAACATATTCAGCCCTTACTTGGAACTCACTTCTTTATTCAACACAAAAACCTCCTATATGTGTATTTATCCATTTGATTATTATAACACAATATAGTAATAAAACATTAAGCTAACACACCAATCACACCGTATAACTCGTGATACTATACCCAGTTAACAGTATGAAAAATAATTGAGCCTCTCAACAGATGGCTCTCAACAATAACCCTTTAGTTAAACAATAACTATATACAAGTATTGCAGACAATCCGCACTTGGGATGGGCGCCCAGCATCCACTACGGACTACGAGAAATAGATTTACCGGTGAGTAAAATCTTATTTTCTCTAACGTCCTAAGTGGATGCTGGGGACTCCATAAGGACCATGGGGATTATACCAAAGCTCCCAAATGGGCGGGAGAGTGCGGATGACTCTGCAGCATCGAATGAACAAACTCTAGGTCCTCCTCAGACAGGGTATCAAACTTGTAGAATTTTGCAAATGTGTTTGACCCCGACCAAGTAGCTGCTCGGCAAGATTGTAAAGCCGAGACCCCTCGGGCAGCCGCCCAAGAAGAGCCCACCTTCCTCGTGGAATGGGCTTTCACTGATCTAGGATGCGGCAGTCCAGCCACAGAATGTGCAAGCTGAATCGTGCTACAGATCCAGCGAGCAATAGTCTGCTTTGAAGCAGGAGCACCCAGCTTGTTGGGTGCATACAGGATAAAGAGCGAGTCAGTTTTTCTGACACTAGCTGTCCTGAAAACATACATTTTTAGGGCCCTGACTACGTCCAGCAACTTGGAATCCTCCAAGTCCCTTTTAGCTGCAGGCACTACAATAGGTTGGTTCAAATGAAAAGCTGACACCACCTTAGGGAGGAATTGGGAACGAGTCCTCAATTCCGCCCTATTCATATGGAAAATCAGATAAGGCTTTTACATGACAAAGCCGCCAATTCTGACACACGCTTGGCCGAAGCCAAGGCCAACAGCATGACCACTTTCCACGTGAGATACTTTAGCTCCATAGTTTTAAGTGGCTCAAACCAATGCGACTTTAGGAAATCCAACACCACGTTGAGATCCCAAGGTGCCACTGGAGGCACAAAAGGGGGCTGAATATGCAGCACTCCTTTAACAAATGTCTGAACTTCAGGCAGTGAAGCCAGTTCTTTTTGGAAGAAAATCGACAGAGCCGAAATCTGGACCTTAATGGAACCCAATTTGAGGCCCATAGTCACTCCTTACTGGAGGAAGTGCAGGAATCGACCCAGTTGAAATTCATCCGTTGGAGCCTTCCTGGCCTTACACCAAACAACAAATTTCCGCCATATGCGGTGATAATGTTTTGCGGTCACACCTTTCCTAGCCTTAATCAGCGTAGGAATTACTTCCTCCAGAATGCCCTTTTCCTTTAGGATCCAGTGTTCAACCGCCATGCCGTCAAACGCAGCCGCAGTAAGTCTTGGAACAGACAGGGCCCCTGCTGCAGCAGGTCCTGTCTGAGCGGCAGAGGCCATGGGTCCTCTGAGATCATTTCTTGAAGTTCTGGGTACCAAGATCTTCTTGGCCAATCCGGAACCACGAGTATAGTTCTTACTCCTCTCCTTCTTATTATTCTCAGTACCTTGGGTATGAGAGGCAGAGGAGGGAACACATAAACCGACTGGTATATCCACGGTGTCACTAGAGCGTCCACAGCTATCGCCTGAGGGTCCCTTGACCTGGCGCAATATCTTTTTAGCTTTTTGTTGAGGCGGGACGCCATCATGTCCACCTGTGGCCTTTCCCACTGGTGTGCAATCATTTGGAAGACTTCTGGATGAAGTCCTCACTCTCCCGGGTGGAGGTCGTGTCTGCTGAGAAAGTCTGCCTCCCAGTTGTCCACTCCGGGAATGAACACTGCTGACAGTGCTAACACATGATTTTCCACCCATCGGAGAATCCTTGTGGCTTCTGCCATCGCCATCCTGCTTCTTGTACCGCCCTGTCGGTTTACATGGGCGACCGCCGTGATGTTGTCTGACTGGATCAGCACCGGCTGGTGTTGAAGCAGAGGTCTTGCCTGACTTAGGGCATTGTAAATGGCCCTTAGTTCCAGAATATTTATGTGTAGGGAAGTCTCCTGACTTGACCATTGTACTTGGAAGTTTCTTCCCTGTGTGACTGCCCCCCAACCTCGAAGGCTGGCATCCATGGTCACCAGGACCCAGTCCTGTATGCCGAATCTGCGGCCCTCTAGAAGATGAGCACTCTGCAACCACCACAGCAGCGACACCCTGGCCCTTGGAGACAGGGTTATCTGAAGATGCGATCCGGACCACTTGTCCAACAGATCCCACTGAAAGATCCTTGCATGGAACCTTCCGAATGGAATTGCTTCGTAAGAAGTCACCATCTTTCCCAGGACTCGCATGCAGTGGTGCACCGACACCTGTTTTGGTTTTAGGAGGTCTTCGACTAGAGATGACAACTCCTTGGCCTTCTCCTCCAGGAGAAACACTTTTTTCTGTTCTGTGTCGAGAACCATCCCCAGGAACAGTAGACGCGTTGTAGGAACCAGCTGCGACTTCGGAATGTTCAGGATCCAGCCATGCTGTTTTAGCACTGCCCCAGCTAGTGCTACTCCAATCAACAACTGTTCCCTGGACCTCGCCTTTATAAGGAGATCGTCCAAGTACGGGATAATTATAACTCCCTTTTTTCGAAGCAGTATCATCATCTCTGCCATTACCTTGGTAAATACCCTCGGTGCCGTGGACAGACCAAACAGCAACATCTGGAATTGGTAATGACAGTCCTGTACCACAATCTGAGGTACTCCTGGTGAGGGGGGTAAATGGGGACATGCAGGTAAGCATCCTTGATGTCCAGTGATACCATGTAATCCCCTTCGTCCAGGTTTGCAATAACCGCCCTGAGCGATTCCATTTTGAACTTGAACCTTCGTATATAAGTGTTCAAGGATTTCAAATTTAAAATGGGTCTCACCGAACCGTCCGGTTTCGGTACCAAACATTGTGGAATAGTAACCCTGTCCCTGTTGAAGGAGGGGTACCTTGACTATCACCTGCTGCGAATCCAGCTTGTGAAGTGCCTACAGCACTGCCTCCCTCCGAGGGAGCTGTCTGCAAGGCAGATTTGAGGAAACGGCGAGGGGGAGACGTCTCGAATTCCAGCTTGTACCCCTGAGATACTACCTGTAGTATCCAGGGATCCACCCATGAGTGAGCCCACTGGTCGCTGAAGTTCCTGAGACGGGCCCCCACCGTACCTGGCTCCGCCTGTGGAGCCCCAGCGTCATGCGTTGGACTTAGAGGAAGCGGGGGAGGACTTTTGTTCCTGGGAACTGGCTGTAAGTTGCAGCTTTTTCCCTCTACCTCTGCCTCTGGGCAGAAAGGACGCGCCTTTAACCCGCTTGCCTTTCTGTGGCCGAAAGGACTGTACCTGATAATACGGTGCTTTCTTTGGTTGTGAGGGAACATGGGGTAAAAATTTTGATTTCCCAGCTGTAACTGTGGAAACGAGGTCCGAGAGACCATCCCCACACAACTCCTCACCCTTGTAAGGCAAAACTTACATGTGCCTTTTAGAATCAGCATCACCTGTCCACTGCCGAGTCCACAATCCTCTCCTGGCAGAAATGGACATTGCGTTTATTTTAGATGCCAGCCAGCAAATATCCCTCTGTGCATCTCTCATGTGTAAGACTGCGTCTTTAATATGCTCTGTGGTTAGCAATATAGTGTCCCTGTCTAAGGTCTGACAGGGAATCTGACCACGCAGCTGCAGCACTGCACATCCCTGCTGAAGCAATAGCTGGTCTCAGTATAATGCCTGAGTGTGTATATACAGACTTCAGGATAGCCTCCTGCTTCCTATCAGCAGGCTCCTTTAGGGCGGCCGTGTCCGGAGACGGTAGTGCCACCTTCTTTGACAGACGTGTGAGCGCTTTATCCATCCTAGGGGAAGTCTCCCAACGTGACCTGTCCCTGGAGGGAAAGGGTACGCCATTAGTAACTTTTTAGAAATTACCAGTTTCTTATCGGGGGAAACCCACGCTTCTTCATTTAATTCGTCAGATGGGGGAAAAACCACTGGTAGCTTTTTCTCCCCAAACAGAATACCCTTTTTTGTGGTACCTGGGGTAATATCAGAAATGTGCAACACATTTTTCATTGCCGTAATCATGTAACGGGTGGCTCTATTGGAATGTACACTAGTCTCATGGTCTTCGACACTGGAGTCAGTATCCATGTCGACATCTGTGTCTGCCATCAGAGGTAGTGGGCGTTTTAGGACCCTGATGGCTTTTGAGACGCCTGGGCAGGCACGGACTGAGAAGCCAGCTGTCCCACATCTGCTATGTCGTCAAACCTTTTATATAAGGAGTTGACACTGTCGCGTAATTCCTTCCACATGTCCATCCACTCAGGTGTCGACCCCGCAAGGGGTGACATCACATTTATCTGCATCTGCTCCGCCTCCACATAAGCCTCCTCAAACATGTCGACACAGACATACCGACACACCACACACACACACACACACACACACACACACACAGGGAATGCTCTGACCGAGGACAGGACCCCACAAAGTCCTTTGGGGAGAAAGAGAGAGAGAGTATGCCAGCACACACCAGAGTGCTATATAATGCAGGGATTCACACTACCCACAGTGATTTTTCCCTTATAGCTGCTATAATACACAATTTTGCACCTAAATTTAGTGCCCCCCCTCTCTTTTTAACCCTTTGAGCCTGAAAACTACAGGGGAGAGCCTTGGGAGCTGTCTTCCAGCTTCACTGTGAAGAGAAAATGGTGCCAGTGTGCGGAGGGAGATAGCCCCGCCCAATTTTTCGGCGGACTTCTCACGCTTTTTTATGGATATTTTAGCTGGGGATTTTACACATATATAGTCTTGCTGACTATATTATGTGTTTTTTAGCCAATTTAAGGTACTCTAATTGCAGCCCAGGTCGCCCCCCCCCCCTCCCCCCCCAGCGCCCTGCACCCATCAGTGACCGGAGTATGTGGTGTGCATGGGGAGCAATGGTGCACAGCTGCAGTGCTGTGCGTTACCTTAATGAAGACCGAAGTCTTCTGCCGCCGATTTCCAGGAACGTTCTTCTTGCTTCTGGCTCTGCAAGGGGGACGGCGGCGCGGCTCCGGGACCGGACGACCGAGGCTGGGCCTGTGTTCGATCCCTCTGGAGCTAATGGTGTCCAGTAGCCTAAGAAGCCCAAGCTAGCTGCAAGCAGGTAGGTTCGCTTCTCTCCCCTAAGTCCCTCGTAGCAGTGAGTCTGTTGCCAGCAGATCTCACTGAAAATAAAAAACCTAATAAATACTTTCTTTTCTAGGAGCTCAGGAGAGCCCTTAGTGTGCATCCAGCCCGGCCGGGCACAAAATTCTAACTGAGGTCTGGGGGAGGGGCAGAGGGAGGAGCCAGTGCGCACCAGGTAGTCCTAAATCTTTCTTAGTTGTGCCCAGTCTCCTGCGGAGCCGCTATTCCCCATGGTCCTTACGGAGTCCCCAGCATCCACTTAGGACGTTAGAGAAACTTGGAATACTTCCCACCTATCCTACTTGGGAATACAGCTGCCGAGCGATCTGTCCTGTCTGTTAACTTTGAATTTTGCGCCCCTTCTCCGAACACTCAGGGCTGATTATAGCAGATGGTACCTCAAACCACTCTCTTGGCTGGGGAAGGTGAATGTTGTGTAGATGAATACTCTCCCCAAGCTACTCTACAAACTACAGGCTCTCCCCATACGGATCCCAGACTCCTGGTTCAAGTCCATCCAACTCTTGATACAACAATTTACCTGGTCTCGGAGGCGGCCTAGAATTAGCCGGTCCACTATGATTCGCTCCACCCGAAGTGGTGGTTTCCAGTTACCTGATATCAGAGGCTACTATTGGGCAATTTTGCTTAATAGGGTTCTGGATTGGATGAGGAGTCGAGATACAAAGCAGTGGGTGGCTCTGGAGGGGCTCTATATGCAACAATTCCCAGAGATCTTCCCTTGGCTACCTTCCCTCCCCTCACACAACAATCACTGCAACCCTCTCATTCTGGAAACAAGCACGCCGCCGGCCCTTCCTCTCTTCTGATTTTGGCCAGTTGACCTCTTTTCTAGCTAACCCCGACTTTCTACCCGGCTTAACACCCTCCCACTTTTATGATTGGGCCCTCGAGGGTCTCTTTAGGGTAGGCCAGTTGGCGACCTCCTCAGGAGTTAGACAGTTTTCGGAAGTACGATCTAAATGGGAAATCCCACAACATGACTTCTGGAAATATCTACAGCTTAGACATTTTCTGCACTCCAAACACAGATATCTCCAGGCCTCACGGGAACTAACACAGTTTGAGAGGTTGTGCTTCTCTACATGCACCCCCCAGCATACAGTCTCCGCACTTTACAAATTATTACAGAGCTCCGGTGCTCAGACGCCCACACCCTTCCAGTTGGCCTGGGAGAGGGATCTCGGGATTCAACTAACAGATAAAGACTGGCGGATGATATTCCTCAAATCCCATAAAAGCTCAGTTTGTATACAAGTTAGGGAAACCCAATATAAACTTTGAATGGGATGGTACAGACACCTCCTCTCTCCTTCACTTCATGTATCCCGGAGTGACGGACAGATGTTGGAGATGTCTCAACGCCACTGGCTCTCTAATGCACATCTGGTGGAACTGTCCCCTACTCCGACCATTCTGGGTTGATGTCATCTCCATTTCTCAAGACATACTCCAAGCCCTTGTCCTTACTGACCCGGCCTTTTGGTTGCTTTCCCACTCCTCAATATCACTGGCTCAGCACAAAACATCATTACTCCGCCACCTGTCTAATGCAGCACGGGCAGTTATCCCCACTCTATGGAGATCTCCATCTCCGCCCACAAGGAATCTATGGTTCACTAGAATTAATTATTATATGAATATGGAGAACATCCTCCTGGTTTCTAGAGATAAACTCCAAGAGTTCATGACCACCTGGTTACCTTGGATAGAATATACATCCTCCAAAGACTACAAAGACTACATCTACGCCACCAAATGACTTAGCTCCGCAGTTAATCGATTAAAGAGACTACATTACACCTCGACCTCAGTTCGAGGGCCCCCAGATTTGGTCACACTATGTTCTTCTCCTCTCCTTTCCTTCATTTCATACTTCGCTCTTTCTATAACTTTTCTACTATGTTACCTACAATATCACGATTGCAATCACTGTATAGACAGATAGCGAGTGGATACCACTTTGACACTATAGAACAACCTACTAATGCCTGTACTTATACCGACCCTAGTGTCTGGGGTGGTACGCTACCCTGCTCCTTATGGTTATAATGTACTTGACCTTAATTATACGTTCTGATGCTTTTTGTCTAAATGTGATGTAATCCCCATATTTTTCTGAATAAAAACAGATTATACAAAAAAAATATTGCTGCCCAGGGCGCCCCCGAGTTTAGGACACATCATTTTCGTTAGTTACTGGATGTAAAATCATGTACTATCTAAAGTGCGCAGCTAGCCTGACGCACGCTTCACTGATCGCTTCATCAGAGGCCTCTGATGAAGAGAACAGCAAAGCGTGCGTCAGGCTAGCTGCGCACTTTAGGTAGTTACTGGATGTAAAGTCATGTACTAACAAAAAATAAGAATTTACTTACCGATAATTCTATTTCTCGGAGTCCGTAGTGGATGCTGGGGTTCCTGAAAGGACCATGGGGAATAGCGGCTCCGCAGGAGACAGGGCACAAAAAGTAAAGCTTTTAACCATGTGGTGTGTACTGGCTCCTCCCCCTATGACCCTCCTCCAAGCCTCAGTTAGGTACTGTGCCCGGACGAGCGTACACAATAAGGAAGGATCTTGAATCCCGGGTAAGACTCATACCAGCCACACCAATCACACCGTACAACTTGTGATCTAAAACCCAGTTAACAGTATGATAACAGAGGAGCCTCTGAAAGATGGCTTCCTACAACAATAACCCGATGAAGGCAACAATAACTATGTACAATTATTGCAGATAATCCGCACTTGGGATGGGCGCCCAGCATCCACTACGGACTCCGAGAAATAGAATTATCGGTAAGTAAATTCTTATTTTCTCTATCGTCCTAGTGGATGCTGGGGTTCCTGAAAGGACCATGGGGATTATACCAAAGCTCCCAAACGGGCGGGAGAGTGCGGATGACTCTGCAACACCGAATGAGAGAACTCCAGGTCCTCTTTTGCCAGGGTATCAAATTTGTAGAATTTTACAAACGTGTTCTCCCCCGACCACGTAGCTGCTCGGCAGAGTTGTAATGCCGAGACCCTTCGGGCAGCCGCCCAAGATGAGCCCACCTTCCTTGTGGAATGGGCCTTAACAGATTTAGGCTGTGGCAGGCCTGCCACAGAATGTGCAAGTTGAATTGTGCTACAAATCCAACGAGCAATCGACTGCTTAGAAGCAGGAGCACCCAGCTTGTTGGGTGCATACAGTATAAACAGCGAGTCAGATTTTCTGACTCCAGCCGTCCTTGAAATGTATATTTTTAAAGCTCTAACAACGTCCAACAACTTGGAGTCCTCCAAGTCGCTTGTAGCCGCAGGCACTACAATAGGCTGGTTCAGGTGAAACGCTGATACCACCTTAGGGAGAAAATGCGGACGCGTCCGCAGTTCTGCCCTATCCGAATGGAAAATTAGATATGGGCTTTTGTAAGATAAAGCCGCCAGTTCTGACACTCTCCTGGCTGAAGCCAGGGCTAGTAGCATGGACACTTTCCATGTGAGATATTTCAAATCCACCTTTTTTAGTGGTTCAAACCAATGGGATTTGAGGAAATCTAAAACTACGTTTAGATCCCACGGTGCCACCGGAGGCACTACAGGGGGCTGTATACGCAGTACACCCTTAACAAAAGTCTGGACTTCAGGAACTGAGGCCAATTCTTTTTGGAAGAATATTGACAGGGCCGAAATTTGAACCTTAATAGATCCCAACTTGAGACCCATAGACAATCCTGATTGCAGGAAATGCAGGAATCGACCCAGTTGAAATTCCTCCGTCGGAGCACTCCGATCCTCGCACCACGCAACATATTTTCGCCAAATGCGGTGATAATGTTTCGCGGTTACTTCCTTCCTTGCTTTAATCAAAGTAGGAATGACTTCTTCCGGAATGCCTTTTCCCTTTAGGATCCGGCGTTCAACCGCCATGCCGTCAAACGCAGCCGCGGTAAGTCTCGAAACAGACAGGGACCTTGCTGAAGCAGGTCCCTTCTCAGAGGTAGAGGCCACGGATCGTCCGTGATCATCTCTTGAAGTTCCGGGTACCAAGTCCTTCTTGGCCAATCCGGAGCCACTAGTATCGTTCTTACTCCTCTTTTCCTTATAATTCTCAATACCTTTGGTATGAGAGGCAGAGGAGGAAACACATATACCGACTGGTACACCCAAGGCGTTACCAGCGCGTCCACAGCTATTGCCTGCGGGTCTCTTGACCTGGCGCAATACCTGTCCAGTTTTTTGTTGAGGCGAGACGCCATCATGTCCACCATTGGTCTTTCCCAACGGGTTACAAGCATGTGGAAAACTTCTGGATGAAGTCCCCACTCTCCCGGGTGAAGGTCGTGTCTGCTGAGGAAGTCTGCTTCCCAGTTGTCCACTCCCGGGATGAACACTGCTGACAGTGCCATCACATGATTCTCCGCCCAGCGAAGAATCCTCGCAGCTTCTGCCATTGCACTCCTGCTTCTTGTACCGCCCTGTCTGTTTACATGGGCGACTGCCGTGATGTTGTCCGACTGGATCAACACCGGTTTTCCTTGAAGCAGAGGTTCTGCCTGACTTAGAGCATTGTAGATTGCTCTTAGTTCCAGAATGTTTATGTGAAGAGACATCTCCAGGCTCGACCACACGCCCTGGAAGTTCCTTCCTTGTGTGACTGCTCCCCAGCCTCTCAGGCTGGCGTCCGTGGTCACCAGGATCCAATCCTGTATGCCGAATCTGCGGCCCTCCAAAAGATGAGCGCTCTGCAACCACCACAGAAGAGATACCCTTGTCCTTGGAGACAGGGTTATCCGCCGGTGCATCTGAAGATGCGACCCTGACCATTTGTCGAGCAGATCCCTCTGGAAAATTCTTGCGTGGAATCTGCCGAATGGAATTGCTTCGTAAGAAGCCACCATTTTTCCCAGGACTCTTGTGCATTGATGTACAGACACCTTTCCTGGCTTTAGGAGGTTTCTGACAAGTTCGGATAACTCCTTGGCTTTTTCCTCCGGGAGAAATACCTTTTTCTGAACCGTGTCCAGAATCATCCCTAGGAACAGCAGACGTGTTGTCGGAATTAACTGGGATTTTGGAATATTCAAAATCCACCCGTGCTGTTTTAGCACTTCTTGAGACAGTGCTACTCCCATCTCTAGCTGTTCTCTTGACCTTGCCCTTATTAGGAGATCGTCCAAGTATGGGATAATTAACACGCCTTTTCTTCGAAGAAGAATCATCATCTCGGCCATTACTTTGGTAAAGACCCGAGGTGCCGTGGACAATCCAAACGTCAGCGTCTGAAACTGATAGTGACAGTTTTGTACGACGAACCTGAGGTACCCCTGGTGTGAGGGGTAAATTGGGACGTGGAGATACGCATCCTTGATGTCCAAGGATACCATAAAGTCCCCTTCTTCCAGGTTCGCTATCACCGCTCTGAGTGACTCCATCTTGAACTTGAACTTTTTTATGTACAGGTTCAGGGATTTCAGATTTAGAATAGGTCTTACCGAGCCGTCCGGCTTCGGTACCACAAATAGAGTGGAATAATACCCCTTTCCCTGTTGTAAAAGGGGTACTTTGACTATCACCTGCTGAGAGTACAGCTTGTGAATGGCTTCCAAGACCGTCACCCTGTCGGAGGGGGACGTTGGTAAAGCAGACTTCAGGAAACGGCGAGGTGGAGACGTCTCTAGTTCTAACCTGTACCCCTGAGATATTATCTGCAGGATCCAGGGATCTACCTGCGAGTGAGCCCACTGCACGCTGAACTTCTTGAGACGACCCCCCACCGCCCCCGAGTCCGCTTGAGAAGCCCCAGCGTCATGCTGAGGCTTTTGTAGAAGCGGGAGAGGGCTTCTGTTCCTGGGAAGGAGCTGCCTGTTGCTGTCTCTTCCCCTTTCCTCTGCCTCGTGGCAGATATGAATATCCCTTTGCTCTCTTGTTTTTAAAGGAACGAAAGGGCTGCGGTTTAAAAGTCGGTGTCTTTTTCTGTTGGGGAGTGACTTGAGGTAAAAAGGTGGATTTCCCGGCTGTAGCGGTGGCCACCAAATCAGATAGACCGACTCCAAATAACTCCTCCCCTTTATACGGCAAAACTTCCATATGCCGTTTTGAGTCCGCATCGCCTGACCACTGTCGCGTCCATAAACTTCTTCTGGCCGAAATGGACATAGCACTTACCCGTGATGCCAGCGTGCAGATATCCCTCTGTGCATCACGCATATAAAGAAATGCATCCTTTATTTGCTCCAAAGACAGTAAAACATTGTCCCTATCCAGGGTATCAATATTTTCAATCAGGGACTCTGACCAAGCTACTCCAGCACTGCACATCCAGGCTGTCGCTATAGCTGGTCGTAGTATAACACCTGTATGTGTGTATATACTTTTTTGGATATTTTCCATCCTCCTATCTGCTGGATCTTTAAGTGCGGCCGTCTCAGGAGAGGGTAACGCCACTTGTTTTGATAAGCGTGTGAGCGCCTTGTCCACCCTAGGAGGTGTTTCCCAGCGCGCCCTAACCTCTGGCGGGAAAGGGTATAAAGCCAATAACTTCTTTGAAATTAGCATTTTTTTATCGGGGGCAACCCACGCTTCATCACACACCTCATTTAATTCTTCTGATTCAGGAAAAACTATAGGTAGTTTTTTCACACCCCACATAATACCCTGTTTAGTGGTACCTGTAGTATCAGCTATATGTAACGCCTCCTTCATTGCCAAAATCATATAACGTGTGGCCCTACTGGAAAATACGGTTGATTCGTCACCGTCACCACTGGAATCAGTGCCTGTGTCTGGGTCTGTGTCGACCGACTGAGGCAAAGGGCGTTTTACAGCCCCTGACGGTGTTTGAGGCGCCTGGACAGGCACTAATTGATTGTCCGGCCGTCTCATGTCATCAAACGACTGCTTTAGCGTGTTGACACTATCCCGTAATTCCATAAATAAAGGCATCCATTCTGGTGTCGACCCCCTAGGAGGTGACATCCCCATATTTGGCAATTGCTCCGCCTCCACACCAATATCGTCCTCATACATGTCGACACACACGTACCGACACACAGCAGACACACAGGGAATGCTCTAAACGAAGACAGGACCCCACTAGCCCTTTGGGGAGACAGAGGGAGAGTCTGCCAGCACACACCAAAAGCGCTATATATGACAGGGATAGCCTTATAATAAGTGCTCCCTATATAGCTGCTTTAAATATATATATATAATGCCACAATTTTGCCCCCCCTCTCTTGTTTTACCCTGTTTCTGTAGTGCAGTGCAGGGGAGAGACTGGGAGCCTTCCTGACCAGCGGAGCTGTGAGAGGAAAATGGCGCCGTGTGCTGAGGAGATAGGCCCCGCCCCTTTTTCGGCGGGCTCGTCTCCCGCTCTTCAATGGATTCAGGCAGGGGTTAAATATCTCCATATAGCCCCCGGAGGCTATATGTGAGGTATTTTATGCCTAAAAAAGGTTTCTCATTGCTGCCCAGGGCACCCCCCCCCCAGCGCCCTGCACCCTCAGTGACTGCCGTGTGAAGTGTGCTGAGAGCAATGGCGCACAGCTGCAGTGCTGTGCGCTACCTTAAGAAGACTGAGGAGTCTTCTGCCACCGATTCTGGACCATCTTCTGTCTTCAGCATCTGCAAGGGGGCCGGCGGCGCGGCTCCGGTGACCCATCCAGGCTGTACCTGTGATCGTCCCTCTGGAGCTTGATGTCCAGTAGCCAAGAAGCCAATTCATCCTGCACGCAGGTGAGTTGACTCCTTCTCCCCTAAGTCCCTCGCTGCAGTGATCCTGTTGCCAGCAGGACTCACTGTAAAATAAAAAACCTAGCTAAACTTTCTCTAAGCAGCTCTTTAGGAGAGCCACCTAGATTGCACCCTTCTCGGCCGGGCACAAAAACCTAACTGAGGCTTGGAGGAGGGTCATAGGGGGAGGAGCCAGTACACACCACATGGTTAAAAGCTTTACTTTTTGTGCCCTGTCTCCTGCGGAGCCGCTATTCCCCATGGTCCTTTCAGGAACCCCAGCATCCACTAGGACGATAGAGAAATTATGTGTCCTAAACTCGGGGAAGCACTGCCCTATGTTTAAGAGAATACATTCATATGTATAAAGCAGTGGAGAGTAATACTGACAGTGTGTTCCAATACTCATGGTGGAGTAACACGGAGTGCTGAGAAGTTTGTGAAGTAAAACAATTGCCCATAATGCCTTATAACAATCTATAGCTACGTCTGTTACTGTGTGTGCATTTTTTGAATTTATTAAAACTACTATTTATAGTGTATAACACATAACAGACACGCGGACAGAACCCTTATTGACAACGTTCCTATTATATCATCAGATGTGAATACGGCACACAGGTGCCCACTTTATATTATCACAGAGATTGTTGAACTACATTAAAGGTGATCATCTGCAGTGAGCAACGGAGTGATTAAGGCAAAAATGCGCATGCGCATGGTACGCAGTGCGCTAAGTATTTTAGCACAAAACTTAGTATATTTACTCACGCCCAAATGAAGAATTTTCATCATTGAAGTAATCGGAGTGTGATTGACAGGAAGTGGGTGTTTCTGGGCGGAAAATGGCAGTTTTCTGGGAGTGTCCGGAAAAACGCAGGCGTGTCAGGGAAAAACGCGGGAGTGTCTCGAGAAACGGGGGAGTGGCTGGCCGAACGCAGGGCGTGTTTGTGACGTCAAACCAGGAACGAAACGGCCTGAGCTGATCGCAATCTGTGAGTAAGTCTCGAGCTACTTAGAAACTGCTAAGAAATTTCTATTCGCAATTCTGCTAATCTTTCGTTCGCAATTCTGCTAAGCTAAGATACACTCCCAGAGGGCGACGGCCCAGTGTGTGCAATGCTGCTAAAAGCAGCTAGCGAGCGAACAACTCGGAATGACCACCAATGTACACAAAGGAACAGGGATAAAGCACGTTTATAGGTACTATGATGATACATGCTATCTAGATAAAAGATCTAAGGGGATACCGATACTGCTTAGAGCCACGTTAATACCTGTACAAGGCACAATGAGAGAGAGAGAGAGAGAGAGAGAGAGAGAGAGAGAGAGAGAGAGAGAGAGAGAGAGAGAGAGAGAGAGAGAGAGAGAGAGAGAGAGAGAGAGATATATATATATATATATATATATAATTCTGGTATACCTGGATACAGTAACACACTGCACAATCTCTACATGATTGAAATCTCTATATATATATTTATGGTGTGTTATCAGTATAAAATTACTGTGATATAACGCGTGTGAATAGTAATATCCCTACATGGACACCACATATAGATGGGCATACATAGGCTCTGAGTGAGATATCCTGATATATATACTAGTATCCTAATAGCAGGTGACCCATTGTACTAAATCTCCGCAGCCTTGGAAGAGCTAGAACATTGCAATAGTGAGGCTGGCATAATCTTGCCTGACATCTGCTACATTAGAAGGGGAACAAATACAAATGGAAACATAATATCTGAACTGACACATGTTGCTTTCCCCTTGTGGATGTAATAATATCTATGTGTTCTGAAGTATATTGGCGTGCACTCTAAACCAAGCAGTATGGCAACAGTAACCGTTTCAACACTGAAACATAACTGGATGTGAAAACACAACTTATACCCTAGAAGAGTAACACTCACACACACACCTATCTGACCAGTATATGTTTCTGGGAGTGATAATAAGATGAACAACACTCCTAAACTGATATGTACTGGATAAGGTGAATATGTTCAACATAAAGTGGTCATTGGTTACCCTGTCTTCAAACGATCTATTACTACAGATATTTGAAGTCCTGGGAAGGACAATAAAATTAATATGTCTGAGATCGTTAGGACTTTAAGGAGCTCTCTCAACGGATAAAATGATATCAGTGTGATTCATGAGATATAGATAACGAGTGATCATATATGACCATATAGGACATTAATATACTCACTACATATGAGCAAATAGGACACACTTTATTTACTTTGAACTCTAAGATATATTTATAAGAAGTTAATCCAGTAACATCCAATGCGCAGAACATTTACTTTTAATCACGATTTCTTTCTTATTTACACTTATTCTATCTTCCTTTTAATATTCGCTGGTTTTATTATATATTGTAATAAAAGTTATATTTTATCTTATATCCATAACTGTGCACCACCATAGGGCAATCTTTTTCTCCTTTTTTCTACTGTATATTTACATTGCCTGTGGTAGCACCCCCCAAAAAATATTTATTGCTGAACATGATTGTTATTAGATATTAAAAATGGGGGTCACCCATGTGATATAGACACACCTGTGCGGCCAGTTTCCATATAGCGAGAAAGAGTAAAGGTGGGGACACACTAACAGATATATCTGCAGATCAATTGATCTGCAGATATATCTATGGACGGATAGAGCAAGTGTGTTCAGCATACACACTGCCCGATCCGTCGGGGACTGACGTCATGAACTGGGCGGGCGTGTACACACGCCCACCCAGTTCAGCTGTCAATCCACGCCGGCCGCCCTGTACACACACAGCGACGCGCCAATATATCGATAGATATATTGGCCGTCGGCTGTGCTGCGCGGCTGACGCGATACGTCTGTGAACGACGGAGTTCACAGACGTATCGGCCGTACACACTAGCAGACGGTCCCGTGATATATCGGCCGTTCAAGAGAACGGCCGATATATCGATCAGTGTGTACGGGCCTTTAGCCTAAGCAAACAAGCCTCTGACAGGGGACTAGCTTGTAATAGGGGCAGGTGCTCTCAAGTCTACTCCAGTGTCGAATGCAGGATTTTTCCTGGGGGTTGGGGTTCCATGTGATTACACATATACAGTACATCATGCATACACACACCTATATAGCATACAGACATACACATATATACACTAGTGATGTGCACCGGAAATTTTTCGTGTTTTGGTTTTGGATTCGGTTCCGCGGACGTGTTTTGAATTCGGAAGCGTTTTGGTAAAACCTCCCTGAATTTTTTTTGTCAGATTCGGGTGTGTTTTGGATTCGGGTGGGTTTTTTTTTTTCAAAAAAACCTAAAAATACAGCTTAAATCATAGAATTTGGGGGTCATTTTGATCCCATAGTATTATTAACCTCAATAACCATAATTTACACTCATTTTCAGTCTATTGTGAACACCTCACACTATTATTTTTAGTCCTAAAATTTGCACCAAGGTCGCTGTGTGACTAAGCTAAGCGACACAAGTGGCCGACACAAACACCTGGCCCATCTAGGAGTGGCACTGCAGTGTCAGACAGGATGGCACTTCAAAAAAATAGTCCCCAAACAGCACATGATGCAAAGAAAAATGAAAGAAAAAAAGAGGTGCAAGATGGAATTGTCCTTGGGCCCTCCCACCCACCCTTATGTTGTATAAACAGGACATGCACACTTTAATGAACCCATCATTTCAGCGACAGGGTCTGCCACACGACTGTGACTGAAATGACTGGTTGGTTTGGGCCCCCACCAAAAAAGAAGCAATCAATCTCTTCTTGCACAAACTGGCTCTACAGAGGCAAGATGTCCACTTCATCATCAGCCTCCGATTCCTCACCCCTTTCATTGTGTACATCCGAAGAAGCACACAAAAATAAATTAATCTATTCTGGCGCACCCCTGCAGCTGAGAAATATGTTGCTCTAGAGGTATCACCAACCTCTGTTGTGAACAGAAAATACAAAAATGGGCAAACATATAATATCAAGCGCTGGGAATTAAAATTCAAACCTTCCCTTTATGAATGGTTGTATTGAGGGTGTGTTATTATCCCCTCTTCCTCTATTCCACTTCTTATGGGGACCACTTCAATCCTCAATCCACATTCAGAATGGTACCATGTAAAAAAAACATATAATACAATGGTGTAGTATGTCTTAGCCGGATCAGACTTCACCCTAGTGATTCTCAGTTCAAGGAGTTGATAGGTGTTGAGCCTCCACCAATTTTTAGGGAACAGAGAACAGAAAGAGCGTACCCAAACTCACAGTAGGAATAGATGTGACAATCGTGTAAAGGTATCTTTATGTGAAATCACAGAGGATAGTCTAGAGGGCGTACCCCAACTCACAGTGACTGGAGAGAAATGAAACCCATAAAGGTTTCTTTAAGTGAGGACCACAGATTACAGCGTACCCCAACTCACGATAAAAAGACGTTTGTAATCCTATCACGGTATCTTTTACTCTTCAAATACCAGATGAGAAACAGTGCAAAAAGGTTTATTCCATAAAATTCGATAAAATATTCACACAGGAATATACAATTAACTGGTAAAAATCAACTAAAAAGGAGCATAGGTGCACGATCATACCACCCAGATTTGGACACCTGAAGTATATCACCTGAGCATGCAAGTTCCGGAGTTCTTATTGGTGCGTCCAGGGTCCAAAGTCCAGGTGGGAAGAAAGTGCATCAAAATAAAAAGAAAAAGCTCCTGTCTGCTGCCAACGCGTTTCAATCTCTGCAAGAGATCTTCCTCATCCCCCTTTTCACAGATTATTAATTCGTCCCCACTGGAATCCACCATCTCAGATCCCTGTGTACTTTCTGGAGGAAATTGCTGGTGAATGTCTCCACGGAGGAATTGATTATAATTTATTTTGATGAACATCATCTTCTCCACATTTTCTGGAAGTAATCTTGTATGCCGATTGCTGACAAGGTGAGCGGCTGCACTAACACTCTTTCGGAGTACACACTGGAGGGGTGGGCAACTTAGGTAAAATAAAGCCAGTTTCTGCAAGGGCCTCCAAAATGCCTCTTTTTCCTGCCAGTATACGTATGGACTGTCTGACGTGCCTACTTGGATGCAGTCACTTATATAATCCTCCACCATTCTTTCAATGGTGACAGAACCATATGCAGTGACAGTAGACGACATGTCAGTAATCGTTGGCAGGTCCTTCAGTCCGGACCAGATGTCAGCACTCGCTCCAGACTGCCCTGCATCACCGCCAGCGGGTGGACTCTGAATTCTTAGCCTTTTCCTCGCACCCCCAGTTGCGGGAGATTGTGAAGGAGGAGCTGTTGACGGGTCACGTTCCGCTTGACTTGACAATTTTCTCACCAGCAGGTCTATGAAGCTCTGCAGACTTGTGTCTGCCGGAAAGAGAGATCCAACATAGGTTTTAAATCTAGGATCGAGCACGGTGGCCAAAATGTAGTGCTCTGATTTCAACAGATTGACCACCCGTGAATCCTGGTTAAACAAATTAAGGGCTCCATCCACAAGTCCCACATGCCTAGCGGAATCGCTCTGTTTTAGCTCCTCCTTCAATGTCTCCAGCTTCTTCTGCAAAAGCCTGATGAGGGGAATGACCTGACTCAGGCTGGCAGTGTCTGAACTGACTTCACGTGTGGCAAGTTCAAAGGGTTGCAGAACCTTGCACAACATTGAAATCATTCTCCACTGCGCTTGATTCAGGTGCATTCCCTCTCCTTTGCCTAGATCGTGGGCAGATGTATAGGCTTGAATGGCCTTTTGCTGCTCCTCCATCCTCTGAAGCATATAGATGGTTGAATTCCACCTCGTTACCACCTCTTGCTTCAGATGATGGCAGGGCAGGTTCAGGACTGTTTGCTAGTGCTCCAGTCTTCGGCACGCAGTAGCTGAATGCTGAAAGTGGCCCGCAATTCTTCGGGTCACCGACAGCATCTCTTGCATGTCCCTGTCGTTTTTTAAATAATTCTGCACCACCAAATTAAATGTATGTGCAAAACATGGGTCGTGCTGGAATTTGCCCAGATGTAATGCACGCACAATATTGGTGGCGTTGTCCGATGTCACAAATCCCCTGGAGAGACCAATTGGGGTAAGCCATTCTGCGATGATGTTCCTCAGTTTCCGTAAGAGGTTGTCAGCTGTGTGCCTCTTATGGAAAGCGGTGATACAAAGCGTAGCCTGCCTAGGAACGAGTTGGTGTTTGCGAGATGCTGCTACTGGTGCCGCCGCTGCTGTTCTTGCTGTGGGAGGCAATACATCTACCCAGTGGGCTGTCACAGTCATATAGTCCTGAGTCTGCCCTGCTCCACTTGTCCACATGTCCGTGATTAAGTGGACATTGGGTACAACTGCATTTTTTAGGACACTGAACCTTGCACAACATTGAAATCATTCTCCACTGCGCTTGAGTCAGGTGCATTCCCCCTCCTTTGCCTATATCGTAGGTAGCTGCATAGGCTTGAATGGCCTTTTGCTGCTCCTCCATCCTCTGAAGCATATAGAGGGTTGAATTCCACCTCGTTACCACCTCTTGCTTCAGATGATGGCAGGGCAGGTTCAGGAGTGTTTGCTGGTGCTCCAGTCTTCGGCATGCAGTGGCTGAATGCCGAAAGTGGCCCGCAATTCTTCGGGCCACCGACAGCATCTCTTGCACGCCCCTGTTGTTTTTTAAATAATTCTGCACCACCAAATTCAATTTATGTGCAAAACACGGGACGTGTTGGAAATTGCCCACGAGTAATGCACGCACAATATTGGTGGCGTTGTCTGATGTCACAAATCCCTAGGAGAGTCCAATTGGGGTAAGCTTTTCTACGATGATGTTCCTCAGTTTCCGTAAGAGGTTGTCAGCTGTGTCCCTCTTATGGAAAGCGGTGATACAAAGCGTAGCCTGCCTAGGAACGAGTTGGCATTTGCGAGATGCTGCTACTGGTGCCGCCGCTGCTGTTCTAGCTGCGGGAGGCAATACAGCTACCCAGTGGTCTGTCACAGTCATATAGTCCTGAGTCTGCCCTGCTCCACTTGTCCACATGTCCGTGATTAAGTGGACATTGGGTACAACTGCATTTTTTAGGACACTGGTGACTCTTTTTCTGACGTCTGTGTACATTTTCGGTATTGCCTGCCTAAAGAAATGGAACCTAGATGGTATTTGGTACCGGGGACACAGTACCTCAAACAAGTCTCTAGTTGCCTCTGAATTAAAGGTGGATACCGGAAACACGTTTCTCACCACCCAGGCTGCCAAGGCCGGAGTTATCCGCTTTGCAGCAGGATGACTGCTGTGATATTTCATCTTCCTCGCAAAGGACTGTTGGACAGTCAATTGCTTACTGGAAGTAGTACAAGTGGTCTTCCGACTTCCCCTCTGGGATGACGATCGACTCCCAGCAGCAACAACAGCAGCACCAGCAGCAGTAGGCGTTATACTCAAGGATGCATCGGAGGAATCCCAGGCAGGAGAGGACTCGTCAGACTTGCCAGTGACATGGCCTGCAGGACTATTGGCTTTCCTGTGTAAGGTGGAAATGGACACTGAGGAAGTTGGTGGTGTGGTATGCAGGAGCTTGGTTCCAAGAGGAAGGGATTTAATAGTCAGTGGACTGCTTCCGCTGTCATCCAAAGTTTTTTAACTTGTCACTGACTTCTGATGAATGCGGTCCAGGTGACGTATAAGGGAGGATGTTCCTAAGTGATTAACGTCCTTAACCCTACATATTACAGCTTGACAAAGGAAACACATGGCTTGACACCTGTTGTCCGCATTTGGGTTGAAATAATTCCACACAGATGAGGTGATTTTTTTTGTATTTTGACCAGGCATGTCAATGGCCATATTCGTCCCACGGACAACAGCTGTCTCCCCGGGTGCCTGACTTAAACAAACCACCTCACCATCAGAATCCTCCTTGTCAATTTCCTCCCCAGCAACACCCATATCCTCATCCTGGTGTACTTCAACAGTGACATCTTCAATTTGACTATCAGGAACTGGACTGCGGGTGCTCCTTCCAGCACTTGCAGGGAGTGTGCAAATGGTGGAAGGCGTAAGCTCTTCTCGTCCAGTGTTGGGAAGGTCAGGAATCGCAACCGACACAATTGGACTCTCCTTGGGGATTTGTGATTTAGAAGAACGCACAGTTCTTTGCCATGCTTTTGCCAGGTTAAGTCCTTTCATTTTTCTAGCGAGAGGATGAGTGCTTCCATCCTCATGTGAATCTGAACCACTAGCCATGAACATAGGCCAGGGCCTCAGCCGTTCCTTGCCACTCCGTGTCGTAAATGGCATATTGGCAAGTTTACGCTTCTCATCAGACGCTTTCAATTTAGATTTTTGGGTCATTTTACTGAACTTTTGTTTTTTGGATTTTACATGCTCTCTACTATGACATTGGGCATCAGCCTTGGCAGACGACGTTGATGGCATTTCATCGTCTCGGCCATGACTAGTGGCAGCAGCTTCAGCACGAGGTGGAAGTGGATCTTGATCTTTCCCTATTTTAACCTCCACATTTTTGTTCTCCATTTTTTAATGTGTGGAATTATATGCCAGTATCAATAGCAATGGTCTACTACTATGTATACTGCGCACAACTGAAATGCACTACAGGTATGGATGGATAGTATACTTAACGACACAGAGGTAGGTACAGCAGTGGCCTTCCGTACCGTACTGCTATATATACTGGTGGTCACGGTCAGCAAACTGCAAAACTAAAATGCACCACAGGTATAGAATCTAGATGGATAGTATACTTGACGACACAGAAGTAGGTAGAGCAGTGGCCTTCCGTACCGTACTGCTATATATACTGCTGGTCACTGTCAGCAAAACTCTGCACTGTACTCCTCCTATATAATATACTGGTGGTCCCCAGTCCCCACAATAAAGCAGTGTGAGCACAGATATATGCAGCACACTGAGCACAGATATGGAGCGTTTTTCAGGCAGAGAACGGATAATACTGGTGGTCACTGGTCAGCAAAACTCTGCACTGCACTCCTCCTATATAATACAGCTGCTCCCCAGTCCCCACAATTAAGCAATAAGCACAAATATTAATAAACGGAGAGGACACCAGCCACGTCCTCTCCCTAACATTTCCAATGGGCGCGCTCGGGTTAACCGAGCCATACGGAAGAATCCGAGTATGCCTCGGACCCGTGTAAAATAGGTGAAGTTTGGGGGGGTTCGGTTTCCGAGGAACCGAACCCTCTCATCACTAATATACACACACACCTCCCACTCACCAAGCAGAAGAAGGATCAGCTGCAGTCAGGACAAGGCCCCATTCTATTAGGCTACGCCCCAAAAAATGCCGTGATTCGCAGGTCTTCCTTGAAGCGGATAATGGGACCGCTGTGGCAATGCTAGCAGCTCTGAGTAGATGCCGGGACCTGGAGGATCTCGCACAGACTCCTCCAAACTGCAGGCTTCTGATAGGTGTGACACGACAAGCTATTCTGTAAGCATGGTGAGTGACATGCTGCTGGGGGCAGGGGTGTAT
Organism: Pseudophryne corroboree; assembly: GCF_028390025.1. Classification (NCBI taxonomy): domain Eukaryota; kingdom Metazoa; phylum Chordata; class Amphibia; order Anura; family Myobatrachidae; genus Pseudophryne; species Pseudophryne corroboree. The sequence goes on along the minus strand of NC_086449.1, from coordinate 48,469,591 downwards.
GCAGCTTTAGGTCCCACAGTCCAACTACCGGCTCCCCGTTCAGGCCCCGTCCCCATTCATTCAGAGTTCGCTCATGCGCAGTCGTTTTCTGAGGGGGAGGGAAGGTTGCAGTGGGAATCCGGGAGCTGCCATTCAATATGCGGGGCAGTGGGGGACTCAAGCAAAATACGGGAGGGTAGGCAAGTCTGCTGTATATATATATATATATATATATAATGTGCAGTGTTATTATACAGCAGGGACTCTGTCCTAAGTTATACACATGATGTACTAGGGACTATATACCAATAACATCTCTCTCTATATATACTGTATATGTATAATGTGCGGTGTTATTATACAGCAGGGACTATGTCCTAGGTTATATACATAATACGCTAGGGACTGTATACCAATAACATCTATCTCTATATATACTGTATATGTATAATGTGCAGTGTTATTATACAGGAGGGACTCTGTCCTAGGTTATACACATGATACACTAGGGACTATATACCAATAACATCTATCTATATATATGCTGTATATAAATAATGTGCAGTGTTATTATACAGCAAGGACTCTGTCCTAGGTTATACACATGATACACTAGGGACTATATACCAATAACATCTCTCTCTACATATACTGTATATGTATAATGTGCAGTGTTATTATACAGCAGGGACTCTGTCCTAGGTTATATACATGATACACTAGGGACTATATACCAATAACATCTCTCTCTATATATACTGTATATGTATAATGTGCAGTGTTATTATATAGCAGGGACTCTGTCCTAGGTTATACAGATGATACGCTAGGGACTATATACCAATAACATCTATCTCTATATATACTGTATATGTATAATGTGCAGTGTTATTATACAGCAGGGACTCTTCCCTAGGTTATACAGATGATACGCTAGGGACTATATACCAATAACATCTATCTCTATATATACTGTATATGTATAATGTGCAGTGTTATTATACAGCAGGGACTCTGCCCTAGGTTATACACATGATACACTAGGGACTATATACCAATAACATCTCTCTCTACATATACTGTATATGTATAATGTGCAGTGTTATTATACAGCAGGGACGCTGTCCTAGGTTATACACATGATACACTAGGGACTATATACCAATAACATCTATCTCTATATATACTGTATATGTATAATGTGCAGTGTTATTATACAGCAGGGATACTGTCCTAGGTTATATACATGATACGCTAGGGACTATATACCAATAACATCTATCTCTATATATACTGTATATGTATAATGTGCAGTGTTATTATACAGCAGGGACTCTGTCCTAGGTTATACACATGATACACTAGGGACTATATACCAATAACATCTATCTCTATATATACTGTATATGTATAATGTGCAGTGTTATTATACAGCAGGGATCCTGTCCTAGGTTATATACTTGATACGCTAGGGACTATATACCAATAACATCTATCTCTATATATACTGTATATGTATAATGTGCAGTGTTATTATACAGCAGGGACGCTGCCCTAGGTTATACACATGATACACTAGGGACTATATACCAATAACATCTATCTCTATATATACTGTATATGTATAATGTGCAGTGTTATTATACAGCAGGGATACTGTCCTAGGTTATATACATGATACGCTAGGGACTATATACCAATAACATCTCTCTGTATATACTGTATATGTATAATGTGCAGTGTTATTATACAGCAGGGACTATGTCCTAGGTTATATACATAATACGCTAGGGACTATATACCAATAACATCTATCTCTATATATACTGTATATGTATAATGTGCAGTGTTATTATACAGCAGGGACGCTGCCCTAGGTTATACACATGATACACTAGGGACTATATACCAATAACATCTATCTCTATATATACTGTATATGTATAATGTGCAGTGTTATTATTCAGCAGGGATACTGTCCTAGGTTATATACATGATACGCTAGGGACTATATACCAATAACATCTCTCTATATATACTGTATATGTATAATGTGCAGTGTTATTATACAGCAGGGACTATGTCCTAGGTTATATACATAATACGCTAGGGACTATATACCAATAACATCTATCTCTATATATACTGTATATGTATAAGGTGCAGTGTTATTATACAGCAGGGACTCTGCCCTAGGTTATACACATGATACACTAGGGACTATAGACCAATAACATCTATCTCTATATATACTGTATATGTATAATGTGCAGTGTTATTATACAGCAGGGACTCTGTCCTAGGTTATATACATGATACACTAGGGACTATAGACCAATAACATCTATCTTTATATATACTGTATATGTATAATGTGCAGTGTTATTATACAGCAGGGACTCTGTCCTAGGTTACAAACATGATACACTAGGGACTATATACCAATAACATCTATCTCTATATATACTGTATATGTATAATGTGCAGTGTTATTATACAGCAGGGATACTGTCCTAGGTTATACACGATACACTAGGGACTATATACCAATAACATCTATCTCTATATATACTGTATATGTATAATGTGCAGTGTTATTATACAGCAGGGACTCTGTCCTAGGTTATACACATGATACACTGGGGGCTATATACCAATAACATCTCTCTCTATATATACTGTATATGTATAATGTGCAGTGTTATTATACAGCAGGGATACTCTCCTAGGTTATACACATGATAGGATACAGATATAGCTTTCTCTCCCTATATACACCTATACTACAGATGTAGCCACGCTCATCTATACCGTGATGCATTCACACATGCGCACGCATTGTTGCATAGTGTGAACGCGCCGCTGTGATACTGATTGCAGCGGGTGTTAGCGCCATAGTGTAACATGGTGTGTGCATGCGTACGCAGTGGGCACACTTGTCACAACATCGCTGCCGCGATACACAACGATGAGCATGGCTACATCTGTATATATAATATACACAATATATATGCCGGTATATGATGCTACATGTATAAATATAATGAGCGCTGTGTATTACACCGCAGGGTCATCCCATCCCCCATCCGCCGCTCGCCCACCTTCCATCCAAGGACCTTATTCAATAAGGATTGCAAAATTATCAAATCACAATCCGGCTTATTATGGAACGGCTGCGCATGAGCAGTGTTTGCATTGCGCACGTGCGAGTAATAATAGCGACAGAAAATGCGTATACACCGTGATCACATGCAGACGCTATTTGACTGACAGGAAGCCGGCATTTCTGGGTGGAAACCTGACATTTTCTGGGTGTGTGTGATAAAACGCAGGCGTCCCAGGAGTTTTTAAGGAGGGCCTCTGACATCAGCGATGACCACTTCCAGCCTCTTGTGTCACAAGAATTGTAGCCGACCTTACCTGGCGCAGATAGGAAAAATCTTCCATGTTCCGGTAATTGCGCATGGTTCTGCGATCAGCTGCATATTGCGATGCAGTCACAGTTTCTGCAATGGGCGTTTTTTCTCAATTTCTGGGCGGCAACTATTTGATCGCAGAAACTGCTTTTTATCAGAAATAGCAATCCTTACTGCATAAGGGGCCTAATTCAGATCTGACTGCAACAGCAAAATATTTCTGTAATGGGCAAAACCATGTGCAGTGGTAACATGTGCAGAGAGAGTTAGATTTGGGTGGGGTGTGTTCAAACTGAAATATAAATTGCAGTGTAAAAATAAATCAGCCAGTATTTACCCTGCACAGAAACAGTATAACCCACCCAAATCTAACTCTCTCTGCACATGTTACATCTACCCCACCTGCAGTGCACATGGTTTTACCCATTAGAGATAGATTTTGCTTTTGCAATCAGGTCTGAATTAGGGCCTAGGTCCCACGTGTGGGGAGCTGGTCACTCATACCATATATGGTGCCCACAGACGTCTCTCATACACAAGGAACATCGCTCACCTCACTGCCGGTCACCGTCACCTCCTCTCCCGACTCCTCCACTGAAATGTGTTGTGTCCAATGTTATCAACTCTAAAATAAAAAACAAGCAGCTGTTGTGTGAAAAACAAGCCCAGCACCAGCGTCCTCACTCCTGCTCCTCTCTCCACACACACAGGAAACTTCTCCTCCCCCCTCCTTCACCTAATCCATGTCCTCCACTCTGAGCTCACACAGAGCCTCTCTCTCTCTCACACTCCCTGATTGCATTAACTCCTTCAGCTCCTGAAGTGGTTACAGCCCCATAGTAAAGCAGGATAATGCAAGGGTGTGGATCATAGGATCCACAGTGTCTAGGTCGACAATGTTTGGGTTGACAGTCACAAGGTCACTAGGATAATCATCATTTCTGCCATTACCTTCGTAAACACCCTTGGTGCGGTGGACAGTCCAAACGGCAGCGTCTGGAACTGGTAGTGACAGTCCTGTACCACAAATCTGAGGTACTCCAGGTGAGGATGGTAAATGGGAACATGCAGGTAAGCATCCTTGATGTCCAGGGATACCATGTAATCCCCCTCGTCCAGGCTTGCAATAACCGCCCTGAGCGATTCCATCTTGAACTTGAATTTCGTTATGTATGTGTTCAAGGATTTCAAATTTAAAATGGGTCTCACCGAACCGTCCGGTTTCGACACCACAAACAGAGTGGAATAGTAACCCCTTCCTTGTTGAAGGAGGGGCACCTTGACTATCACCTGCTGGGAATACAGCTTGTGAATTGCCTCTAGCACAGCCTCCCTGCCGGTAAAGCAGATTTGAGGAAACGGCGTGGGGGAGACGTCTCGAATTCCAGCCTGTACCCCTGAGATACTATTTGAAGAATCCCGGGATCCACCTGTGAGCGAGCCCACTGACCGCTGAAATTTTTGAGGCGGCCCCCCACTGTACCTGGCTCCGCCTGTGGAACCCCACCGTCATGCGGTGGACTTGGAAGAAGCGGGGGAGGACTTTTGTTCCTGAGAACCTGCTGCTTGTGGCAGTCTTTTGCCTCTACCTCTGCCCTTGGGCAGAAAGGACCGGCCTTTCCCCCGCCTGCTTTTCTGGGGTCGAAAGGACTGTACCTGATAATACGGCGCTTTCTTAGGTTGTGAGGGAACATGGGGCAAAAAAGCTGACTTCACAGCTGTTGCTGTGGAAACCATAGGCGTGCGCAGCTAATTGTATTAGGGGGTGCACCGCAGGAGGGGCGCATCTAGCACCGCCTTTTGGGGCGTATCTAGAACCACACAGGGACATGTCTAGAACCTTTTTACATTCTTGCAATAAAATCACATGGTTTAATCTAATTTCTCTCTTTCCTAATAATAAAGTAGATATAATACACCCCAGAGAAATAAAATAAAACATAATGGTGCGACCGCCGGCTGGTACTGACTGTCCGGGTACGGCATATCCCTGAGTCCTAGCTGCTGCTGCACCCTATTGCTGCTTACACGTCCCCAATCTATCCCTGACCCAGTGGCTTAACTAGAGAGTGGTGGGCCTAGGTGCATGTGCATTCCCCTCCCCACGCACCCTACCCCTCGTACCCTCCCAGCACCTACACCCTGATTTTGAGTGGACCACTCTGAAAAATATGGCATATTTAGGGGACCGAACATTTCAGTTTTAATATAACACAAGTAAGGTTTATAATTTACATGTGTGCAATCAGAGCTACATCTGCCTCTTTCTATACCATCAGACCCCTCCTCTGCAGGACACCAGCATTTGTCACATATGTCTCCATGCTCACCAGCTACTGACAGTACTGCCCCTTATTCAGATTATGCCACATGATATGAGCCGAAATTCACATTGCGCCGCACAGTACGAGCCGAAATTCACATTACGCCACACCATATGAGCTGAAATTCACTTTACACGACACGGCATTAGCCGAAATTCACATTACACCACACAGTATGAGCCGAAACTTACATTACGCCCCACAGCATGAGACGAAATTCACATTACGCCACACAGTATGATCCAAAATTCTCATTACACCACACAGTATGAGCTGAAATTTACATTACACTACACAGTACGAGTTGAAATTGACATTACACCACACACTATGAGCTTAAATTCGCATTACACCACATGGTACGAGCTTTTAGTTTTATAAACTTTTGTCAAGCTACACATTGCTAGAACAGAGAGTATCTGTATTTCTTTCTGGAAACCTGAGTGATGCAGCCGCACCGCTGGTCTCATATATATGTATATATATATATATATATATATATATATATATATATAATATACACAATGAAAATTTATGTATTTGTACATTGAAACGTTGACAGTACCACAAGGCTCCTGTCTTGTTTCATCGCCGTGAGTGCCGCCCCACAGATGATTTTTATATGGGGAAGGGAAACGTCTTTTCTCCATTTGGAAGGCACCGTTTTTTTTTTATTACCTTGATGAAGTGGAGTGCCGCCTGATATGTTGCTTTATATATATATATACAGCCCACCGCACCCCAACCCCTGGGAATGGCGAGTGCAGTGGTTCCTCGTGTTTGTTTATATATATATATATATATATATATTTTATAATTTTATATATATATACATATGTGTGTGTGTGTGTGTATATATATATATATATATATAATCTGTGTATGTATAATGTATAAACAGGCTTCTTTTCTTTTTTTTCTGAGTGCATTTGAAGTCCTACAGTCTACAGATTTTTTTTTTTTTTTAGGGGGGGTGGGTAACTTTTTGTACATGAACTGGCAGAGCTGCAGGCCTGCAGCACTGCAGTGTCCTTCTCCTTAACACTTACCGACTGACTGCTGAGCGGTGTGTTTCACTCGGCTCCAGCTCAGACTCTGAGCCCTCCCAAGAGGAATGGTGGCCTGAGGCTGTGGCTGCACACCTGCAGAGCACGGACGTGAGGGGGGAGAGAGCCGCAGACGAGAGGAGCAGACAGCGCGTGGACGGAGCGGGGAGAGAGCCGCAAATGGGAGGGCGATACAGAGCGCGGACAGGAGGGGGGAGAAAGCCGCGTACGGGAGGGGGTAGACAGAGTGAGGACAACAGGGGGGTGGGAGAGAGCCGGGGACAGGAAGGGGAGACAGAGCGCGGCCAGGAGAGGGGAGAAAGCCACGTATGGGAAGGGGGAGACAGAGTGAGGACAAGAGGGGGGAGATAGCCGGGGACAGGAGGAGGAGACAGAGCGCGGGCGGGAGGCGTAGAGAGAGCTGACTGGTGGCGGGAGGAAACACAGGAACGAACAGGGATCACCATGCTGCAGGCGTAGCGTGTAGGGGGTGCCGGACATTAGGGGGTGCCTGTGCGCACCAGGCACCCCCCGTGCACACGCCTATGGTGGAAACTAGGTCCGAGAGACCATCCCCGAACAACTCCTCACCCTTATAAGGCAAAACTTCCATGTGCCTTTTCGAATCTGCATCCCCTGTCCACTGCCGAGTCCACAATACTCTCCTGGCAGAAATGGACAATGCACTTACTTTAGATGCCAGCCGGCAGATCTCCCTCTGTGCATCTCTCATGTATAAGACTGAGTCTTTGATATGCTCTATGGTTAGCAGAATCGTGTCTCTGTCTAGGGTGTCAATATTTTCTGACAGATTATCTGACCACGCAGCGGCAGCACTGCACATCCATGCTGACGCAATAGCCGGTCTAAGTATAATGCCTGAGTGTGTGTATACAGACTTCAGGATAGCCTCCTGCCTTCTATCAGCAGGTTCCTTTTGGGCGGCCGTATCCGGAGACGGTAGTGCCACCTTCTTAGACAAACGTGTGAGCGCTTTATCCACCCTAGGGGGTGTTTCCCAACGTGACCTATCCTCTGGCGGGAAAGGGTACGCCATTAGTAACTTTTTAGAGATTACCAATTTCTTATCGGGAAAAACCCACGCTTCTTCACACACTTCATTTAATTCTTCAGATGGGGGAAAAACTACTGGAAGTTTTTTCTCTCCAAACATAATACCCTTTTTTGTGGTACCTGGGGTAATATCAGAAATGTGTAATACCTCTTTCATAGCCTCAATCATGTAACGAATGGCCCTATTGGACATTAAAGTAGTCTCATCGTCGTCGACACTGGTATCTGAATCCGTGTCGACATCCGTGTCTGCCATCTGAGGTAGCGGGCGTTTTAGAGCCCCTGATGGCTTTTAAGGCGTCTGGGCAGGCACGAGCTGAGAAGCCGGCTGTCCCACATTTGGCATGTCGTCAAATTTCTTATGTAAGGAGTCGACACTTCCATTCAGGTGTCTGCCCCGCAGGGGGTGACATCACATTTACAGGCATTTGCTCTGCCTCCACATAACTCTTCTCATCAAACATGTCGACACAGCCGTACCGACACACCGCACACACACAGGGAATGCTCTGATTGAGGACAGGACCCCACAAAAAGCCCTTTGGCGAACCAGAGAGAGAGTATGCCAGCACACACCAGAGCGCTATATAATGCAGGGACTAACTGAATTATGACCCCTTATAGCTGCTTATTGTATTAAACTGCGCCTAAATTTAGTGCCCCCCCTCTCTTTTTTACCCTTTCTGTAGTGTAGACGGGTGTGGTTCGTTTTATCGACAGTGCCTAGGTCGACAATGGTTAGGTCGACCACTATAGGTCGACAGTCACTAGGTCGACACGGATGGAAGGTCGACAGGGTTTTTATGTCGACATGTGCTAGGTCGACAGGTCTAAAGGTCGACATGTATTTTTTTTTTGGGTGTAGTTTTCTACGTAAAGTGACCGGGATCCCAAATTAGCGCACCGCGTCCCCTCGCATGGCTCGCTTCGCTCGCCATGCTTCGGGCATGGTGCCTTCGCTTCGCTCGGCACACTTTACCGTTCCAATCGTAGTCCACATTACACCGCACAGTAGCGTCTGTCACATTACACCGCACAGTAGCGTCTGTCACATTACACTGCACAGTAGCGTCCGTCACATTACACTGCACAGTAGCATCTGTCACCTTACACCGCACAGTAGCGTCCGTTACTCACATTACACAGCATAGTAGCGTCTGTCACATTACACTGCACAGTAGCGTCCGTCACATTACACTGCACAGTAGCATCTGTCACCTTACACCGCACAGTAGCATCCGTTACTCACATTACACTGCATAGTAGCGTCTGTCAAATTACACCGCACAGTAGCGTCTGTCACGTTACACCGCACAGTAGCGTCCGTTACTCACATTACACCGCACAGTAGCGTCTGTCACATTACACCGCACAGTAGCGTCTGTCACATTACACTGCACAGTAGCGTCCGTCACATTACACTGCACAGTAGCATCTGTCACATTACACTACACAGTAGCGTCCGTTACTCACATTACACAGCATAGTAGCGTCCGTCACATTACACTGCACAGTAGCGTCCGTCACATTACACTGCACAGTAGCATCTGTCACCTTACACCGCACAGTAGCATCCGTTACTCACATTACACAGCATAGTAGCGTCTGTCAAATTACACCGCACAGTAGCGTCTGTCACATTACACAGCACAGTAGCATCTGTCACATTACACCACACAGTAGCGTCCGTCACATTACACCGCACAGTAGCATCTGTCACATTACACCGCACAGTAGCGTCTGTCACATTACACTGCATAGTAGCATCTGTCACCTTACACCGCACAGTAGCGTCTGTCACATTACACTGCACAGTAGCGTCTGTCACCTTACTCCGCACAGTAGCATCTGTCACATTACACTGCACAGTAGTGATGAGCGAGGTTCGGTTTTACTCGGTTTTACTCGGTTTTACTCGGTTCTCAAAACGGCATCTTATTGGCTATCCAAAACACGTGACATCCGTGAGCCAATAAGATGCCGTTTTGAGAACCGAGTAAAACCGAGTAAAACCGAGTAAAACCGAATCCGCTCATCACTACTGCACAGTAGCGTCTGTCACATTACACTGCACAGTAGCATCTGTCACCTTACACCGCACAGTAGCGTCTGTCACATTACACCGCACAGTAGAATCCGTTACTCACATTACACCGCACAGTAGCATCCGTTACTCACATTACACCGCACAGTAGCGTCTGTCACATTACACCGCACAGTAGCGTCTGTCACATTACACTGCACAGTAGCGTCCGTCACATTACACTGCACAGTAGCATCTGTCACCTTACACCGCACAGTAGCATCCGTTACTCACATTACACAGCATAGTAGCGTCTGTCAAATTACACTGCACAGTAGCGTCTGTCACATTACACAGCACAGTAGCATCTGTCACATTACACCACACAGTAGCGTCCGTCACATTACACCGCACAGTAGCATCTGTCACATTACACCGCACTGTAGCGTCTGTCACATTACACTGCACAGTAGCATCTGTCACCTTACACCGCACAGTAGCGTCTGTCACATTACACTGCACAGTAGCGTCTGTCACATTACACTGCACAGTAGCATCTGTCACCTTACACCGCACAGTAGCGTCTGTCACATTACACCGCACAGTAGCATCCGTCACATTACACAGTACAGTAGCGTCTGTCACATTACACCGCACAGTAGCGTCCGTCACATTACACTGCACAGTAGCATCTGTCACCTTACACTGCACAGTAGCGTCCGTCACATTACTCCGCACAGTAGCATCTGTCACATTACACTGCACAGTAGCGTTTGTCATATTACACTGCACAGTAGCATCTGTCCCATTACACCGCACAGTAGCGTCTGTCACATTACACTGCACAGTAGCATCTGTCACATTACACCGCACAGTAGCGTCTGTCACATTACACTGCACAGTAGCATCTGTCACATTACACCGCACAGTAGCATCTGTCACATTACACAGCACAGTAGCATATGTCACATTACACCGCACAGTAGCGTCCGTCACATTACACCGCACAGTAGCGTCCATCACATTACACCGCACAGTAGCGTCCGTCACATTACACTAAACAGTAGCATCTGTCACATTACACCGCACAGTTGCGTCCGCCACATTATACAGCACAGTAGCGTCCGCCACATTACACAGCACAGTAGCATCTGTCACATTACACCGCACAGTAGCATCTGTCACATTACACAGCACAGTAGCATCTGTCACATTACACCGCACAGTAGCGTCCGTCACATTACACTGCACAGTAGCGTCTGTCACATTACTCCGCACAGTAGCATCAGTCACATTACACCGCACAGTAGCATCTGTCACATTACACAGCACAGTAGCATCTGTCACATTACACCGCACTGTAGCGTCAGTCACATTACACCGCACAGTAGCATCAGTCACATTACACAGCACAGTAGCGTCGTTCACATTACACCGCACTGTAGCGTCGTTCACATTACACCGCACAGTAGCGTCGTTAACATTACACCGCACAGTAGCATCTGTCACTCCGCACAGTAGCGTCTGTCACATTACACTGCACAGTAGCATCTGTCACCTTACACCGCACAGTAGCATCCGTTACTCACATTACACAGCATAGTAGCGTCTGTCAAATTACACCGCACAGTAGCGTCTGTCACATTACACAGCACAGTAGCATCTGTCACATTACACCCCACAGTAGCGTCTGTCACATTACACCGCACAGTAGCATCTGTCACCTTACACCGCACAGTAGCGTCTGTCACCTTACACCGCACAGTAGCATCCGTCACATTACACAGTACAGTAGCATCTGTCACATTACACTGCACAGTAGCATCTGTCACCTTACACCGCACAGTAGCGTCTGTCACATTACACAGCACAGTAGCATCTGTCACATTACACCGCACAGTAGCATCTGTCACATTACACAGCACAGTAGCGTCCGTCACATTACTCCGCACAGTGGCATCTGTCACATTACACAGCACAGTCTGTCACATTACACCGCACAGTAGCGTCTGTCACATTACACCGCACAGTAGCATCTGTCACATTACACAGCACAGTAGCATCTGTCACATTACACCGCACAGTAGCATCTGTCACATTACACCGCACAGTAGTGTCTGTCACATTACACCGCACAGTAGCGTCCGTCACATTACACTGCACAGTAGCGTCCGTCACATTACACCACACAGTAGCGTCTGTCACATTACACCGCACAGTAGCGTCTGTCACATTACTCCGCACAGTAGCGTCAGTCACATTACACCGCACAGTAGCATCTGTCACATTACACAGCACATTAGCATCTGTCACATTACACCGCACAGTAGCATCAGTCACATTACACCGCATAGTAGCGTCTGTCACATTACACCGCACAGTAGCATCGTTCACATTACACCGCACAGTAGCATCTGTCACATTACTCCGCACAGTAGGGTCTGTCACATTACACTGCACAGTAGCATCTGTCACCTTACACCGCACAGTAGCATCTGTCACATTACACCGCACAGTAGCATCCGTCACATTACACAGCACAGTAGCATCTGTCACATTACACCACACAGTAGCGTCTGTCACATTACACCACACAGTAGCGTCTGTCACATTACACCGCACAGTAGCATCTGTCACATTACACTGCACAGTAGCATCTGTCACCTTACACCGCAGAGTAACGTCTGTCACATTGCACCGCACAGTAGCATCTGTCACCTTACACCGCACAGTAGCGTCTGTCACATTACACCGCACAGTAGCATCCGTTACTCACATTACACAGCATAGTAGCGTCTGTCAAATTACACCGCACAGTAGCGTCTGTCACATTACACAGCACAGTAGCATCTGTCACATTACACCACACAGTAGCGTCTGTCACATTACACCGCACAGTAGCATCTGTCACCTTACACCGCACAGTAGCGTCTGTCACATTACACCGCACAGTAGCATCCGTCACATTACACAGTACAGTAGCATCTGTCACATTACACTGCACAGTAGCATCTGTCACCTTACACCGCACAGTAACGTCTGTCACATTACACCGCACAGTAGCGTCTGTCACATTACACTGCACAGTAGCATCTGTCACATTACATTGCACAGTAGCATCTGTCACATTACACCGCACAGTAGCGTCCACCACATTACACAGCACAGTAGCATCTGTCACATTACACCGCACAGTAGCATCTGTCACATTACACAGCACAGTAGCGTCCGTCACATTACACTGCACAGTAGCGTCAGTCACATTACACTGCACAGTAGCATCTGTCACATTACACCGCACAGAAGCGGCCGCCACATTACACCGCACAGTAGCGTCCGTCACATTACACCGCACAGTAGCATCTGTCACATTACACAGCATAGTAGCGTCCGTCACATTACACTGCACAGTAGCGTCCGTCACATTACACTGCACAGTAGCATCTGTCACCTTACACCGCACAGTAGCATCCGTTACTCACATTACACAGCATAGTAGCGTCTGTCAAATTACACCGCACAGTAGCGTCTGTCACATTACACAGCACAGTAGCATCTGTCACATTACACCACACAGTAGCGTCCATCACATTACACCGCACAGTAGCATCTGTCACATTACACCGCACAGTAACGTCTGTCACATTACACTGCACAGTAGCATCTGTCACCTTACACCGCACAGTAGCGTCTGTCACATTACACTGCACAGTAGCGTCTGTCACCTTACTCCGCACAGTAGCATCTGTCACATTACACTGCACAGTAGCGTCTGTCACATTACACTGCACAGTAGCATCTGTCACCTTACACCGCACAGTAGCGTCTGTCACATTACACCGCACAGTAGAATCCGTTACTCACATTACACCGCACAGTAGCATCCGTTACTCACATTACACCGCACAGTAGCGTCTGTCACATTACACCGCACAGTAGCGTCTGTCACATTACACTGCACAGTAGCGTCCGTCACATTACACTGCACAGTAGCATCTGTCACCTTACACCGCACAGTAGCGTCCGTAACTCACATTACACAGCCTAGTAGCGTCTGTCACATTACACTGCACAGTAGTGTCCGTCACATTACACTGCCCAGTAGCATCTGTCACCTTACACCGCACAGTAGCGTCCGTCACATTACACAGTACAGTAGCGTCTGTCACATTACACCGCACAGCAGCGTCCGTCACATTACACTGCACAGTAGCGTTTGTCATATTACACTGCACATTAGCATCTGTCCCATTACACCGCACAGTAGCGTCTGTCACATTACACCGCACAGTAGCATCTGTCACATTACACCGCACAGTAGCGTCTGTCACATTACACCGCACAGTAGCGTCCGTCACATTACACCGCACAGTAGCGTCTGTCACATTACACCGCACAGTAGCATCAGTCACATTACACCGCACAGTAGCATCTGCCACATTACACAGCACAGTAGCATCTGTCACATTACACCGCACTGTAGCATCAGTCACATTACACCGCACAGTAGCATCTGTCACATTACACCGCACTGTAGCGTCAGTCACATAACACCGCACAGTAGCATCAGTCACATTACACCGCATAGTAGCGTCTGTCACATTACACCGCACTGTAGCGTCGTTCACATTACACCGCACAGTAGCATCTGTCACATTACTCCGCACAGTAGCGTCTGTCACATTACACTGCACAGTAGCATCTGTCACCTTACACCGCACAGTAGCATTCGTTACTCACATTACACAGCATAGTAGCGTCTGTCAAATTACACCGCACAGTAGCGTCTGTCACATTACACAGCACAGTAGCATCTGTCACATTACACCACACAGTAGCGTCTGTCACATTACACCGCACAGTAGCATCTGTCACCTTACACCGCACAGTAGCGTCTGTCACATTACACCGCACAGTAGCGTCCGTCACATTACACCGCACAGTAGCGTCCGTCACATTACACTGCACAGTAGCATCCGTCACATTACACCGCACAGTAGCGTCCGTCACATTACACCGCACAGTAGCATCTGTCACATTACACCGAACAGTAGCATCTGTCACATTACACAGCACAGTAGCATCTGTCACATTACACCGCACAGTAGCGTCCGTCACATTACACCACACAGTAGCATCTGTCACATTACACCGAACAGTAGCATCTGTCACATTACACAGCACAGTAGCATCTGTCACATTACACCGCACAGTAGCGTCCGTCACATTACACAGCACAGTAGCGTATGTCACCTTACACCGCACAGTAGCGTCTGTCACATTACACAGCACAGTAGCATCTGTCACATTACACCGCAGAGTAGCATCTGTCACATTACACAGCACAGTAGCGTCCGTCACATTACTCCGCACAGTAGCATCTGTCACATTACACAGCACAGTAGCATCTGTCACATTACACCGCACTGTAGCGTCGTTCACATTACACCGCACAGTAGCATCTGTCACATTACTCCGCACAGTAGCGTCTGTCACATTACACTGCACAGTAGCATCTGTCACCTTACACCGCACAGTAGCATTCGTTACTCACATTACACAGCATAGTAGCGTCTGTCAAATTACACCGCACAGTAGCTTCTGTCACATTACACAGCACAGTAGTATCTGTCACATTACACCACACAGTAGCGTCTGTCACATTACACCGCACAGTAGCATCTGTCACCTTACACCGCACAGTAGCGTCTGTCACATTACACTGCACAGTAGCGTCCGTCACATTACACCGCACAGTAGCGTCCGTCACATTACACTGCACAGTAGCATCCGTCACATTACAACGCACAGTAGCGTCCGCCACATTACACCGCACAGTAGCGTCCGCCACATTACACAGCACAGTAGCATCTGTCACATTACACCGCACAGTAGCATCTGTCACATTACACAGCACAGTAGCGTCCGTCACATTACACCGCACAGTAGCGTCAGTCACATTACACTGCACAGTAGCATCTGTCACATTACACCGCACAGTAGCGTCCGCCACATTACACCGCACAGTAGCGTCCGTCACATTACACCGCACAGTAGCATCTGTCACATTACACCGCACAGTAGCATCTGTTACTCACATTACACTGCACAGTAGCGTCCGTCACATTACACCGCACAGTAGCGTCCGTCACATTACACTGCACAGTAGCATCCGTCACATTACAACGCACAGTAGCGTCCGCCACATTACACCGCACAGTAGCGTCCGCCACATTACACAGCACAGTAGCATCTGTCAAATTACACCGCACAGTAGCGTCTGTCACATTACACAGCACAGTAGCATCTGTCACATTACACCACACAGTAGCGTCCGTCACATTACACCGCACAGTAGCATCTGTCACATTACACCGCACAGTAGCGTCTGTCACATTACACTGCACAGTAGCATCTGTCACATTACACCTCACAGTAGCGTCTGTCACATTACACTGCACAGTAGCGTCCGTCACATTACACAGTACAGTAGCGTCTGTCACATTACACCGCACAGTAGCGTCCGTCACATTACACTGCACAGTAGCGTTTGTCATATTACACTGCACATTAGCATCTGTCCCATTACACCGCACAGTAGCGTCTGTCACATTACACCGCACAGTAGCATCTGTCACATTACACCGCACAGTAGCGTCTGTCACATTACACTGCACAGTAGCATCTGTCACATTACACCGCACAGTAGCGTCTGTCACATTACACTGCACAGTAGCGTCCGTCACATTACACTGCACAGTAGCATCTGTCACATTACACCGCACAGTAGCATCTGTCACATTACACTGCACAGTAGCGTCTGTCACATTACACCGCACAGTAGCGTCTGTCACATTACACTGCACAGTAGCATCTGTCACATTACACAGCACAGTAGCATATGTCACATTACACCGCACAGTAGCATCTGTCACATTACACCGCACAGTAGCGTCTGTCACATTACACTGCACAGTAGCATCTGTCACATTACACCGCTCAGTAGCATCTGTCACATTACACAGCACAGTAGCATATGTCACATTACACCGCACAGTAGCGTCCGTCACATTACACTGCACAGTAGCGTCCGTCACATTACACCGCACAGTAGCGTCCGTCACATTACACTGCACAGTAGCATCTGTCACATTACACTGCACAGTAGCATCTGTCACATTACACCGCACAGTAGCGTCCGCCACATTACACAGCACAGTAGCATCCGCCACATTACTCCGCACAGTAGCATCTGTCACATTACACCGCACAGTAGCATCTGTCACATTACACAGCACAGTAGCGTCCGTCACATTACTCCGCACAGTAGCATCTGTCACATTACACAGCACAGTAGCATCTGTCACATTACACCGCACAGTAGCATCTGTCACATTACACCGCACAGTAGCGTCCGTCACATTACACCGCACAGTAGCATCTGTCACATTACACAGCACAGTAGCATCTGTCACATTACACCGCACAGTAGCATCTGTCACATTACACCGCACAGTAGCGTCCGCTACATTACACAGCACAGTAGCGTCCGCCACATTACACAGCACAGTAGCATCTGTCACATTACACCGCACAGTAGCATCTGTCACATTACACAGCACAGTATCGTCCGTCACATTACTCCGCACAGTAGCATCTGTCACATTACACAGCACAGTAGCATTTGTCACATTACACCGCACAGTAGCATCTGTCACATTACACCGCACAGTAGCGTCCGTCACATTACACCGCACAGTAGCATCTGTCACATTACACCGCACAGTAGCATCTGTCACATTACACCGCACAGTAGCGTCCGTCACATTACACCGCACAGTAGCGTCTGTCACATTACACCGCACAGTAGCATCAGTCACATTACACCGCACAGTAGCATCTGCCACATTACACAGCACAGTAGCATCTGTCACATTACACCGCACTGTAGCATCAGTCACATTACACCGCACAGTAGCATCTGTCACATTACACCGCACTGTAGCGTCAGTCACATAACACCGCACAGTAGCATCAGTCACATTACACCGCATAGTAGCGTCTGTCACATTACACCGCACTGTAGCGTCGTTCACATTACACCGCACAGTAGCATCTGTCACATTACTCCGCACAGTAGCGTCTGTCACATTACACTGCACAGTAGCATCTGTCACCTTACACCGCACAGTAGCATTCGTTACTCACATTACACAGCATAGTAGCGTCTGTCAAATTACAACGCACAGTAGCGTCTGTCACATTACACAGCACAGTAGCATCTGTCACATTACACCACACAGTAGCGTCTGTCACATTACACCGCACAGTAGCATCTGTCACCTTACACCGCACAGTAGCGTCTGTCACATTACACCGCACAGTAGCGTCCGTCACATTACACCGCACAGTAGCGTCCGTCACATTACACTGCACAGTAGCATCCGTCACATTACACCGCACAGTAGCGTCCGTCACATTACACCGCACAGTAGCATCTGTCACATTACACCGAACAGTAGCATCTGTCACATTACACAGCACAGTAGCATCTGTCACATTACACCGCACAGTAGCGTCCGTCACATTACACCACACAGTAGCATCTGTCACATTACACCGAACAGTAGCATCTGTCACATTACACAGCACAGTAGCATCTGTCACATTACACCGCACAGTAGCGTCCGTCACATTACACAGCACAGTAGCGTATGTCACCTTACACCGCACAGTAGCGTCTGTCACATTACACAGCACAGTAGCATCTGTCACATTACACCGCAGAGTAGCATCTGTCACATTACACAGCACAGTAGCGTCCGTCACATTACTCCGCACAGTAGCATCTGTCACATTACACAGCACAGTAGCATCTGTCACATTACACCGCACTGTAGCGTCGTTCACATTACACCGCACAGTAGCATCTGTCACATTACTCCGCACAGTAGCGTCTGTCACATTACACTGCACAGTAGCATCTGTCACCTTACACCGCACAGTAGCATTCGTTACTCACATTACACAGCATAGTAGCGTCTGTCAAATTACACCGCACAGTAGCTTCTGTCACATTACACAGCACAGTAGCATCTGTCACATTACACCACACAGTAGCGTCTGTCACATTACACCGCACAGTAGCATCTGTCACCTTACACCGCACAGTAGCGTCTGTCACATTACACTGCACAGTAGCGTCCGTCACATTACACCGCACAGTAGCGTCCGTCACATTACACTGCACAGTAGCATCCGTCACATTACAACGCACAGTAGCGTCCGCCACATTACACCGCACAGTAGCGTCCGACACATTACACAGCACAGTAGCATCTGTCACATTACACCGCACAGTAGCATCTGTCACATTACACAGCACAGTAGCGTCCGTCACATTACACCGCACAGTAGCGTCAGTCACATTACACTGCACAGTAGCATCTGTCACATTACACCGCACAGTAGCATCTGTCACATTACACAGCACAGTAGCATCTGTCACATTACACCGCACAGTAGCGTCCGTCACATTACACCACACAGTAGCATCTGTCACATTACACCGAACAGTAGCATCTGTCACATTACACAGCACAGTAGCATCTGTCACATTACACCGCACAGTAGCGTCCGTCACATTACACAGCACAGTAGCGTATGTCACCTTACACCGCACAGTAGCGTCTGTCACATTACACAGCACAGTAGCATCTGTCACATTACACCGCAGAGTAGCATCTGTCACATTACACAGCACAGTAGCGTCCGTCACATTACTCCGCACAGTAGCATCTGTCACATTACACAGCACAGTAGCATCTGTCACATTACACCGCACTGTAGCGTCGTTCACATTACACCGCACAGTAGCATCTGTCAAATTACTCCGCACAGTAGCGTCTGTCACATTACACTGCACAGTAGCATCTGTCACCTTACACCGCACAGTAGCATCTGTTACTCACATTACACAGCATAGTAGCGTCTGTCAAATTACACAGCACAGTAGCGTCTGTCACATTACACAGCACAGTAGCATCTGTCGCATTACACCACACAGTAGCGTCCGTCACATTACACCGCACAGTAGCATCTGTCACATTACACCGCACAGTAGCGTCTGTCACATTACACTGCACAGTAGCATCTGTCACCTTACACCGCACAGTAGCGTCTGTCACATTACACTGCACAGTAGCGTCTGTCACCTTACTCCGCACAGTAGCATCTGTCACATTACACTGCACAGTAGCGTCTGTCACATTACACTGCACAGTAGCATCTGTCACCTTACACCGCACAGTAGCGTCTGTCACATTACACAGCACAGTAGAATCCGTTACTCACAGTACACCGCACAGTAGCATCCGTTACTCACATTACACCGCACAGTAGCGTCTGTCACATTACACCGCACAGTAGCGTCTGTCACATTACACTGCACAGTAGCGTCCGTCACATTACACTGCACAGTAGCATCTGTCACCTTACACCGCACAGTAGCGTCCGTAACTCACATTACACAGCCTAGTAGCGTCTGTCACATTACACTGCACAGTAGTGTCCGTCACATTACACTGCACAGTAGCATCTGTCACCTTACACCGCACAGTAGCATCCGTTACTCACATTACACAGCATAGTAGCGTCTGTCAAATTACACCGCACAGTAGCGTCTGTCACATTACACAGCACAGTAGCATCTGTCACATTACACCACACAGTAGCGTCCGTCACATTACACCGCACAGTAGCATCTGTCACATTACACCGCACAGTAGCGTCTGTCACATTACACTGCACAGTAGCATCTGTCACCTTACACCGCACAGTAGCGTCTGTCACATTACACTGCACAGTAGCGTCTGTCACCTTACTCCGCACAGTAGCATCTGTCACATTACACTGCACAGTAGCGTCTGTCACATTACACTGCACAGTAGCATCTGTCACCTTACACCGCACAGTAGCGTCCGTCACATTACACAGTACAGTAGCGTCTGTCACATTACACCGCACAGTAGCGTCCGTCACATTACACTGCACAGTAGCATCTGTCACCTTACTCCGCACAGTAGCATCTGTCACATTACACTGCACAGTAGCGTCTGTCACATTACACTGCACAGTAGCATCTGTCACCTTACACCGCACAGTAGCGTCTGTCACATTACACCGCACAGTAGAATCCGTTACTCACATTACACCGCACAGTAGCATCCGTTACTCACATTACACCACACAGTAGCGTCCGTCACATTACACCGCACAGTAGCATCTGTCACATTACACCGCACAGTAGCGTCTGTCACATTACACTGCACAGTAGCATCTGTCACCTTACACCGCACAGTAGCATCTGTCACCTTACACCGCACAGTAGCGTCCGTAACTCACATTACACAGCCTAGTAGCGTCTGTCACATTACACTGCACAGTAGTGTCCGTCACATTACACTGCACAGTAGCATCTGTCACCTTACACCACACAGTAGCATCCGTTACTCACATTATACAGCATAGTAGCGTCTGTCAAATTACACCGCACAGTAGCGTCTGTCACATTACACAGCACAGTAGCATCTGTCACATTACACCACACAGTAGCGTCCGTCACATTACACCACACAGTAGCATCTGTCACATTACACCGCACAGTAGCGTCTGTCACATTACACTGCACAGTAGCATCTGTCACCTTACACCGCACAGTAGCGTCTGTCACATTACACTGCACAGTAGCGTCTGTCACCTTACTCCGCACAGTAGCATCTGTCACATTACACTGCACAGTAGCGTCTGTCACATTACACTGCACAGTAGCATCTGTCACCTTACACCGCACAGTAGCGTCCGTCACATTACACAGTACAGTAGCGTCTGTCACATTACACCGCACAGTAGCGTCCGTCACATTACACTGCACAGTAGCATCTGTCACCTTACACTGCACAGTAGCGTCCGTCACATTACTCCGCACAGTAGCATCTGTCACATTACACTGCACAGTAGCGTTTGTCATATTACACTGCACATTAGCATCTGTCCCATTACACCGCACAGTAGCGTCTGTCACATTACACCGCACAGTAGCATCTGTCACATTACACCGCACAGTAGCGTCTGTCACATTACACTGCACAGTAGCATCTGTCACATTACACCGCACAGTAGCGTCTGTCACATTACACTGCACAGTAGCGTCCGTCACATTACACTGCACAGTAGCATCTGTCACATTACACAGCACAGTAGCATCTGTCACATTACACCGCACAGTAGCATCTGTCACATTACACCGCACAGTAGCGTCCGCCATATTACACAGCACAGTAGCGTCCGCCACATTACACAGCACAGTAGCATCTGTCACATTACACCGCACAGTAGCATCTGTCACATTACACAGCACAGTATCGTCCGTCACATTACTCCGCACAGTAGCATCTGTCACATTACACAGCACAGTAGCATCTGTCACATTACACAGCACAGTAGCATCTGTCACATTACACCGCACAGTAGCGTCCGTCACATTACACAGCACAGTAGCGTCTGTCACCTTACACCGCACAGTAGCGTCTGTCACATTACACAGCACAGTAGCATCTGTCACATTACACCGCACAGTAGAATCCGTTACTCACATTACACTGCACAGTAGCGTCCGTCACATTACACTGCACATTAGCATCTGTCCCATTACACCGCACAGTAGCGTCTGTCACATTACACCGCACAGTAGCATCTGTCACATTACACCGCACAGTAGCGTCTGTCACATTACACTGCACAGTAGCATCTGTCACATTACACCGCACAGTAGCGTCTGTCACATTACACTGCACAGTAGCGTCCGTCACATTACACTGCACAGTAGCATCTGTCACATTACACCGCACAGTAGCATCTGTCTCATTACACTGCACAGTAGCGTCTGTCACATTACACCGCACAGTAGCGTCTGTCACATTACACTGCACAGTAGCATCTGTCACATTACACAGCACAGTAGCATATGTCACATTACACCGCACAGTAGCATCTGTCACATTACACCGCACAGTAGCGTCTGTCACATTACACTGCACAGTAGCATCTGTCACATTACACCGCACAGTAGCATCTGTCACATTACACAGCACAGTAGCATATGTCACATTACACCGCACAGTAGCGTCCGTCACATTACACTGCACAGTAGCGTCCGTCACATTACACCGCACAGTAGCGTCCGTCACATTACACTGCACAGTAGCATCCGTCACATTACACAGCACAGTAGCATCTGTCACATTACACCGCACAGTAGCATCTGTCACATTACACAGCACAGTAGCGTCCGTCACATTACACCGCACAGTAGCATCAGTCACATTACACTGCACAGTAGCATCTGTCACATTACACCGCACAGTAGCGTCCGCCACATTACACCGCACAGTAGCGTCCGTCACATTACACCGCACAGTAGCATCTGTCACATTACACCGCACAGTAGCATCTGTTACTCACATTACACAGCATAGTAGCGTCTGTCAAATTACACCGCACAGTAGCGTCTGTCACATTACACAGCACAGTAGCATCTGTCACATTACACCACACAGTAGCGTCCGTCACATTACACCGCACAGTAGCATCTGTCACATTACACCGCACAGTAGCGTCTGTCACATTACACTGCACAGTAGCATCTGTCACCTTACACCGCACAGTAGCGTCTGTCACATTACACTGCACAGTAGCGTCTGTCACCTTACTCCGCACAGTAGCATCTGTCACATTACACTGCACAGTAGCGTCTGTCACATTACACTGCACAGTAGCATCTGTCACCTTACACCGCACAGTAGCGTCTGTCACATTACACCGCACAGTAGAATCCGTTACTCACAGTACACCGCACAGTAGCATCCGTTACTCACATTACACCGCACAGTAGCGTCTGTCACATTACACCGCACAGTAGCGTCTGTCACATTACACTGCACAGTAGCGTCCGTCACATTACACTGCACAGTAGCATCTGTCACCTTACACCGCACAGTAGCGTCCGTAACTCACATTACACAGCCTAGTAGCGTCTGTCACATTACACTACACAGTAGTGTCCGTCACATTACACTGCACAGTAGCATCTGTCACCTTACACCGCACAGTAGCATCCGTTACTCACATTACACAGCATAGTAGCGTCTGTCAAATTACACCGCACAGTAGCGTCTGTCACATTACACAGCACAGTAGCATCTGTCACATTACACCACACAGTAGCGTCCGTCACATTACACCGCACAGTAGCATCTGTCACATTACACCGCACAGTAGCGTCTGTCACATTACACTGCACAGTAGCATCTGTCACCTTACACCGCACAGTAGCGTCTGTCACATTACACTGCACAGTAGCGTCTGTCACCTTACTCCGCACAGTAGCATCTGTCACATTACACTGCACAGTAGCGTCTGTCACATTACACTGCACAGTAGCATCTGTCACCTTACACCGCACAGTAGCGTCCGTCACATTACACAGTACAGTAGCGTCTGTCACATTACACCGCACAGTAGCGTCCGTCACATTACACTGCACAGTAGCGTCCGTCACATTACACTGCACAGTAGCATCTGTCACCTTACTCCGCACAGTAGCATCTGTCACATTACACTGCACAGTAGCGTCTGTCACATTACACTGCACAGTAGCATCTGTCACCTTACACCGCACAGTAGCGTCTGTCACATTACACCGCACAGTAGAATCCGTTACTCACATTACACCGCACAGTAGCATCCGTTACTCACATTACACCACACAGTAGCGTCCGTCACATTACACCGCACAGTAGCATCTGTCACATTACACCGCACAGTAGCGTCTGTCACATTACACTGCACAGTAGCATCTGTCACCTTACACCGCACAGTAGCATCTGTCACCTTACACCGCACAGTAGCGTCCGTAACTCACATTACACAGCCTAGTAGCGTCTGTCACATTACACTGCACAGTAGTGTCCGTCACATTACACTGCACAGTAGCATCTGTCACCTTACACCACACAGTAGCATCCGTTACTCACATTACACAGCATAGTAGCGTCTGTCAAATTACACCGCACAGTAGCGTCTGTCACATTACACAGCACAGTAGCATCTGTCACATTACACCACACAGTAGCGTCCGTCACATTACACCACACAGTAGCATCTGTCACATTACACCGCACAGTAGCGTCTGTCACATTACACTGCACAGTAGCATCTGTCACCTTACACCGCACAGTAGCGTCTGTCACATTACACTGCACAGTAGCGTCTGTCACCTTACTCCGCACAGTAGCATCTGTCACATTACACTGCACAGTAGCGTCTGTCACATTACACTGCACAGTAGCATCTGTCACCTTACACCGCACAGTAGCGTCCGTCACATTACACAGTACAGTAGCGTCTGTCACATTACACCGCACAGTAGCGTCCGTCACATTACACTGCACAGTAGCATCTGTCACCTTACACTGCACAGTAGCGTCCGTCACATTACTCCGCACAGTAGCATCTGTCACATTACACTGCACAGTAGCGTTTGTCATATTACACTGCACATTAGCATCTGTCCCATTACACTGCACAGTAGCGTTTGTCATATTACACTGCACATTAGCATCTGTCCCATTACACCGCACAGTAGCGTCTGTCACATTACACCGCACAGTAGCATCTGTCACATTACACCGCACAGTAGCGTCTGTCACATTACACTGCACAGTAGCATCTGTCACCTTACACCGCACAGTAGCGTCTGTCACATTACACTGCACAGTAGCGTCTGTCACCTTACTCCGCACAGTAGCATCTGTCACATTACACTGCACAGTAGCGTCTGTCACATTACACTGCACAGTAGCATCTGTCACCTTACACCGCACAGTAGCGTCTGTCACATTACACTGCACAGTAGCATCTGTCACCTTACACCGCACAGTAGCGTCCGTCACATTACACAGTACAGTAGCGTCTGTCACATTACACCGCACAGTAGCGTCCGTCACATTACACTGCACAGTAGCATCTGTCACCTTACACTGCACAGTAGCGTCCGTCACATTACTCCGCACAGTAGCATCTGTCACATTACACTGCACAGTAGCGTTTGTCATATTACACTGCACATTAGCATCTGTCCCATTACACCGCACAGTAGCGTCTGTCACATTACACCGCACAGTAGCATCTGTCACATTACACCGCACAGTAGCGTCTGTCACATTACACTGCACAGTAGCATCTGTCACATTACACCGCACAGTAGCGTCTGTCACATTACACTGCACAGTAGCGTCCGTCACATTACACTGCACAGTAGCATCTGTCACATTACACAGCACAGTAGCATCTGTCACATTACACCGCACAGTAGCATCTGTCACATTACACCGCACAGTAGCGTCCGCCATATTACACAGCACAGTAGCGTCCGCCACATTACACAGCACAGTAGCATCTGTCACATTACACCGCACAGTAGCATCTGTCACATTACACAGCACAGTATCGTCCGTCACATTACTCCGCACAGTAGCATCTGTCACATTACACAGCACAGTAGCATCTGTCACATTACACAGCACAGTAGCATCTGTCACATTACACCGCACAGTAGCATCTGTCACATTACACCGCACAGTAGCGTCTGTCACATTACACTGCACAGTAGCGTCCGTCACATTACACTGCACAGTAGCATCTGTCACATTACACAGCACAGTAGCATCTGTCACATTACACCGCACAGTAGCATCTGTCACATTACACCGCACAGTAGCGTCCGCCATATTACACAGCACAGTAGCGTCCGTCACATTACACCGCACAGTAGCGTCCGTCACATTACACTGCACAGTAGCATCCGTCACATTACACAGCACAGTAGCATCTGTCACATTACACCGCACAGTAGCATCTGTCACATTACACAGCACAGTAGCGTCCGTCACATTACACCGCACAGTAGCGTCAGTCACATTACACTGCACAGTAGCATCTGTCACATTACACCGCACAGTAGCGTCCGCCACATTACACCGCACAGTAGCGTCCGTCACATTACACCGCACAGTAGCATCTGTTACTCACATTACACCGCACAGTAGCATCTGTTACTCACATTACACAGCATAGTAGCGTCTGTCAAATTACACCGCACAGTAGCGTCTGTCACATTCCACAGCACAGTAGCATCTGTCACATTACACCACACAGTAGCGTCCGTCACATTACACCGCACAGTAGCATCTGTCACATTACACCGCACAGTAGCGTCTGTCACATTACACTGCACAGTAGCATCTGTCACCTTACACCGCACAGTAGCGTCTGTCACATTACACTGCACAGTAGCGTCTGTCACCTTACTCCGCACAGTAGCATCTGTCACATTACACTGCACAGTAGCGTCTGTCACATTACACTGCACAGTAGCATCTGTCACCTTACACCGCACAGTAGCGTCTGTCACATTACACCGCACAGTAGAATCCGTTACTCACAGTACACCGCACAGTAGCATCCGTTACTCACATTACACCGCACAGTAGCGTCTGTCACATTACACCGCACAGTAGCGTCTGTCACATTACACTGCACAGTAGCGTCCGTCACATTACACTGCACAGTAGCATCTGTCACCTTACACCGCACAGTAGCGTCCGTAACTCACATTACACAGCCTAGTAGCGTCTGTCACATTACACTACACAGTAGTGTCCGTCACATTACACTGCACAGTAGCATCTGTCACCTTACACCGCACAGTAGCATCCGTTACTCACATTACACAGCATAGTAGCGTCTGTCAAATTACACCGCACAGTAGCGTCTGTCACATTACACAGCACAGTAGCATCTGTCACATTACACCACACAGTAGCGTCCGTCACATTACACCGCACAGTAGCATCTGTCACATTACACCGCACAGTAGCGTCTGTCACATTACACTGCACAGTAGCATCTGTCACCTTACACCGCACAGTAGCGTCTGTCACATTACACTGCACAGTAGCGTCTGTCACCTTACTCCGCACAGTAGCATCTGTCACATTACACTGCACAGTAGCGTCTGTCACATTACACTGCACAGTAGCATCTGTCACCTTACACCGCACAGTAGCGTCCGTCACATTACACAGTACAGTAGCGTCTGTCACATTACACCGCACAGTAGCGTCCGTCACATTACACTGCACAGTAGCGTCCGTCACATTACACTGCACAGTAGCATCTGTCACCTTACTCCGCACAGTAGCATCTGTCACATTACACTGCACAGTAGCGTCTGTCACATTACACTGCACAGTAGCATCTGTCACCTTACACCGCACAGTAGCGTCTGTCACATTACACCGCACAGTAGCGTCCGTCACATTACACTGCACAGTAGCGTCCGTCACATTACACTGCACAGTAGCATCTGTCACCTTACTCCGCACAGTAGCATCTGTCACATTACACTGCACAGTAGCGTCTGTCACATTACACTGCACAGTAGCATCTGTCACCTTACACCGCACAGTAGCGTCCGTCACATTACACAGTACAGTAGCGTCTGTCACATTACACCGCACAGTAGCGTCCGTCACATTACTCCGCACAGTAGCATCTGTCACATTACACTGCACAGTAGCGTTTGTCATATTACACTGCACATTAGCATCTGTCCCATTACACCGCACAGTAGCGTCTGTCACATTACACCGCACAGTAGCATCTGTCACATTACACCGCACAGTAGCGTCTGTCACATTACACTGCACAGTAGCATCTGTCACATTACACCGCACAGTAGCGTCTGTCACATTACACTGCACAGTAGCGTCCGTCACATTACACTGCACAGTAGCATCTGTCACATTACACAGCACAGTAGCATCTGTCACATTACACCGCACAGTAGCATCTGTCACATTACACCGCACAGTAGCGTCCGCCATATTACACAGCACAGTAGCGTCCGCCACATTACACAGCACAGTAGCATCTGTCACATTACACCGCACAGTAGCATCTGTCACATTACACAGCACAGTATCGTCCGTCACATTACTCCGCACAGTAGCATCTGTCACATTACACTGCACAGTAGCATCTGTCACCTTACTCCGCACAGTAGCATCTGTCACATTACACTGCACAGTAGCGTCTGTCACATTACACTGCACAGTAGCATCTGTCACCTTACACCGCACAGTAGCGTCTGTCACATTACACCGCACAGTAGAATCCGTTACTCACATTACACCGCACAGTAGCATCCGTTACTCACATTACACCACACAGTAGCGTCCGTCACATTACACCGCACAGTAGCATCTGTCACATTACACCGCACAGTAGCGTCTGTCACATTACACTGCACAGTAGCATCTGTCACCTTACACCGCACAGTAGCATCTGTCACCTTACACCGCACAGTAGCGTCCGTAACTCACATTACACAGCCTAGTAGCGTCTGTCACATTACACTGCACAGTAGTGTCCGTCACATTACACTGCACAGTAGCATCTGTCACCTTACACCACACAGTAGCATCCGTTACTCACATTACACAGCATAGTAGCGTCTGTCAAATTACACCGCACAGTAGCGTCTGTCACATTACACAGCACAGTAGCATCTGTCACATTACACCACACAGTAGCGTCCGTCACATTACACCACACAGTAGCATCTGTCACATTACACCGCACAGTAGCGTCTGTCACATTACACTGCACAGTAGCATCTGTCACCTTACACCGCACAGTAGCGTCTGTCACATTACACTGCACAGTAGCGTCTGTCACCTTACTCCGCACAGTAGCATCTGTCACATTACACTGCACAGTAGCGTCTGTCACATTACACTGCACAGTAGCATCTGTCACCTTACACCGCACAGTAGCGTCCGTCACATTACACAGTACAGTAGCGTCTGTCACATTACACCGCACAGTAGCGTCCGTCACATTACACTGCACAGTAGCATCTGTCACCTTACACTGCACAGTAGCGTCCGTCACATTACTCCGCACAGTAGCATCTGTCACATTACACTGCACAGTAGCGTTTGTCATATTACACTGCACATTAGCATCTGTCCCATTACACTGCACAGTAGCGTTTGTCATATTACACTGCACATTAGCATCTGTCCCATTACACCGCACAGTAGCGTCTGTCACATTACACCGCACAGTAGCATCTGTCACATTACACCGCACAGTAGCGTCTGTCACATTACACTGCACAGTAGCATCTGTCACCTTACACCGCACAGTAGCGTCTGTCACATTACACTGCACAGTAGCGTCTGTCACCTTACTCCGCACAGTAGCATCTGTCACATTACACTGCACAGTAGCGTCTGTCACATTACACTGCACAGTAGCATCTGTCACCTTACACCGCACAGTAGCGTCTGTCACATTACACTGCACAGTAGCATCTGTCACCTTACACCGCACAGTAGCGTCCGTCACATTACACAGTACAGTAGCGTCTGTCACATTACACCGCACAGTAGCGTCCGTCACATTACACTGCACAGTAGCATCTGTCACCTTACACTGCACAGTAGCGTCCGTCACATTACTCCGCACAGTAGCATCTGTCACATTACACTGCACAGTAGCGTTTGTCATATTACACTGCACATTAGCATCTGTCCCATTACACCGCACAGTAGCGTCTGTCACATTACACCGCACAGTAGCATCTGTCACATTACACCGCACAGTAGCGTCTGTCACATTACACTGCACAGTAGCATCTGTCACATTACACCGCACAGTAGCGTCTGTCACATTACACTGCACAGTAGCGTCCGTCACATTACACTGCACAGTAGCATCTGTCACATTACACAGCACAGTAGCATCTGTCACATTACACCGCACAGTAGCATCTGTCACATTACACCGCACAGTAGCGTCCGCCATATTACACAGCACAGTAGCGTCCGCCACATTACACAGCACAGTAGCATCTGTCACATTACACCGCACAGTAGCATCTGTCACATTACACAGCACAGTATCGTCCGTCACATTACTCCGCACAGTAGCATCTGTCACATTACACAGCACAGTAGCATCTGTCACATTACACAGCACAGTAGCATCTGTCACATTACACCGCACAGTAGCGTCCGTCACATTACACAGCACAGTAGCGTCTGTCACCTTACACCGCACAGTAGCGTCTGTCACATTACACAGCACAGTAGCATCTGTCACATTACACCGCACAGTAGAATCCGTTACTCACATTACACTGCACAGTAGCGTCCGTCACATTACACTGCACATTAGCATCTGTCCCATTACACCGCACAGTAGCGTCTGTCACATTACACCGCACAGTAGCATCTGTCACATTACACCGCACAGTAGCGTCTGTCACATTACACTGCACAGTAGCATCTGTCACATTACACCGCACAGTAGCGTCTGTCACATTACACTGCACAGTAGCGTCCGTCACATTACACTGCACAGTAGCATCTGTCACATTACACCGCACAGTAGCATCTGTCTCATTACACTGCACAGTAGCGTCTGTCACATTACACCGCACAGTAGCGTCTGTCACATTACACTGCACAGTAGCATCTGTCACATTACACAGCACAGTAGCATATGTCACATTACACCGCACAGTAGCATCTGTCACATTACACCGCACAGTAGCGTCTGTCACATTACACTGCACAGTAGCATCTGTCACATTACACCGCACAGTAGCATCTGTCACATTACACAGCACAGTAGCATATGTCACATTACACCGCACAGTAGCGTCCGTCACATTACACTGCACAGTAGCGTCCGTCACATTACACCGCACAGTAGCGTCCGTCACATTACACTGCACAGTAGCATCTGTCACATTACACTGCACAGTAGCATCTGTCACATTACACCGCACAGTAGCGTCCGCCACATTACACAGCACAGTAGCATATGTCACATTACACCGCACAGTAGCGTCCGTCACATTAAACTGCACAGTAGCGTCCGTCACATTACACCGCACAGTAGCGTCCGTCACATTACACTGCACAGTAGCATCTGTCACATTACACTGCACAGTAGCATCTGTCACATTACACCGCACAGTAGCGTCCGCCACATTACACAGCACAGTAGCATCCGCCACATTACTCCGCACAGTAGCATCTGTCACATTACACCGCACAGTAGCATCTGTCACATTACACAGCACAGTAGCGTCCGTCACATTACTCCGCACAGTAGCATCTGTCACATTACACAGCACAGTAGCATCTGTCACATTACACCGCACAGTAGCATCTGTCACATTACACCGCACAGTAGCGTCCGTCACATTACACCGCACAGTAGCATCTGTCACATTACACAGCACAGTAGCATCTGTCACATTACACCGCACAGTAGCATCTGTCACATTACACCGCACAGTAGCGTCCGTCACATTACACCGCACAGTAGCATCTGTCACATTACACCGCACAGTAGCATCTGTCACATTACACCGCACAGTAGCGTCCGTCACATTACACCGCACAGTAGCGTCTGTCACATTACACCGCACAGTAGCATCAGTCACATTACACCGCACAGTAGCATCTGCCACATTACACAGCACAGTAGCATCTGTCACATTACACCGCACTGTAGCATCAGTCACATTACACCGCACAGTAGCATCTGTCACATTACACCGCACTGTAGCGTCAGTCACATAACACCGCACAGTAGCATCAGTCACATTACACCGCATAGTAGCGTCTGTCACATTACACCGCACTGTAGCGTCGTTCACATTACACCGCACAGTAGCATCTGTCACATTACTCCGCACAGTAGCGTCTGTCACATTACACTGCACAGTAGCATCTGTCACCTTACACCGCACAGTAGCATTCGTTACTCACATTACACAGCATAGTAGCGTCTGTCAAATTACACCGCACAGTAGCGTCTGTCACATTACACAGCACAGTAGCATCTGTCACATTACACCACACAGTAGCGTCTGTCACATTACACCGCACAGTAGCATCTGTCACCTTACACCGCACAGTAGCGTCTGTCACATTACACCGCACAGTAGCGTCCGTCACATTACACCGCACAGTAGCGTCCGTCACATTACACTGCACAGTAGCATCCGTCACATTACACCGCACAGTAGCGTCCGTCACATTACACCGCACAGTAGCATCTGTCACATTACACCGAACAGTAGCATCTGTCACATTACACAGCACAGTAGCATCTGTCACATTACACCGCACAGTAGCGTCCGTCACATTACACCACACAGTAGCATCTGTCACATTACACCGAACAGTAGCATCTGTCACATTACACAGCACAGTAGCATCTGTCACATTACACCGCACAGTAGCGTCCGTCACATTACACAGCACAGTAGCGTATGTCACCTTACACCGCACAGTAGCGTCTGTCACATTACACAGCACAGTAGCATCTGTCACATTACACCGCAGAGTAGCATCTGTCACATTACACAGCACAGTAGCGTCCGTCACATTACTCCGCACAGTAGCATCTGTCACATTACACAGCACAGTAGCATCTGTCACATTACACCGCACTGTAGCGTCGTTCACATTACACCGCACAGTAGCATCTGTCACATTACTCCGCACAGTAGCGTCTGTCACATTACACCACACAGTAGCGTCTGTCACATTACACCGCACAGTAGCATCTGTCACCTTACACCGCACAGTAGCGTCTGTCACATTACACTGCACAGTAGCGTCCGTCACATTACACCGCACAGTAGCGTCCGTCACATTACACTGCACAGTAGCATCTGTCACCTTACACCGCACAGTAGCATTCGTTACTCACATTACACAGCATAGTAGCGTCTGTCAAATTACACCGCACAGTAGCTTCTGTCACATTACACAGCACAGTAGCATCTGTCACATTACACCACACAGTAGCGTCTGTCACATTACACCGCACAGTAGCATCTGTCACCTTACACCGCACAGTAGCGTCTGTCACATTACACTGCACAGTAGCGTCCGTCACATTACACCGCACAGTAGCGTCCGTCACATTACACTGCACAGTAGCATCCGTCACATTACAACGCACAGTAGCGTCCGCCACATTACACAGCACAGTAGCATCTGTCACATTACACCGCACAGTAGCATCTGTCACATTACACAGCACAGTAGCGTCCGTCACATTACACCGCACAGTAGCGTCAGTCACATTACACTGCACAGTAGCATCTGTCACATTACACCGCACAGTAGCGTCCGCCACATTACACCGCACAGTAGCGTCCGTCACATTACACCGCACAGTAGCATCTGTCACATTACACCGCACAGT
This sequence comes from Pseudophryne corroboree, assembly GCF_028390025.1. Lineage (NCBI taxonomy): Eukaryota > Metazoa > Chordata > Amphibia > Anura > Myobatrachidae > Pseudophryne > Pseudophryne corroboree. The sequence goes on along the minus strand of NC_086449.1, from coordinate 48,435,309 downwards.
AGCATCTGTTACTCACATTACACAGCATAGTAGCGTCTGTCAAATTACACCGCACAGTAGCGTCTGTCACATTACACAGCACAGTAGCATCTGTCACATTACACCACACAGTAGCGTCCGTCACATTACACCGCACAGTAGCATCTGTCACATTACACCGCACAGTAGCGTCTGTCACATTACACTGCACAGTAGCATCTGTCACCTTACACCGCACAGTAGCGTCTGTCACATTACACCGCACAGTAGAATCCGTTACTCACAGTACACCGCACAGTAGCATCCGTTACTCACATTACACCGCACAGTAGCGTCTGTCACATTACACCGCACAGTAGCGTCTGTCACATTACACTGCACAGTAGCGTCCGTCACATTACACTGCACAGTAGCATCTGTCACCTTACACCGCACAGTAGCGTCCGTAACTCACATTACACAGCCTAGTAGCGTCTGTCACATTACACTGCACAGTAGTGTCCGTCACATTACACTGCACAGTAGCATCTGTCACCTTGCACCGCACAGTAGCATCCGTTACTCACATTACACAGCATAGTAGCGTCTGTCAAATTACACCGCACAGTAGCGTCTGTCACATTACACAGCACAGTAGCATCTGTCACATTACACCACACAGTAGCGTCCGTCACATTACACCGCACAGTAGCATCTGTCACATTACACCGCACGGTAGCGTCTGTCACATTACACTGCACAGTAGCATCTGTCACATTACACCGCACAGTAGCGTCCGTCACATTACACTGCACAGTAGCATCTGTCACCTTACTCCGCACAGTAGCATCTGTCACATTACACCGCACAGTAGCGTCTGTCACATTACACTGCACAGTAGCGTCTGTCACCTTACTCCGCACAGTAGCATCTGTCACATTACACTGCACAGTAGCATCTGTCACCTTACACCGCACAGTAGCGTCCGTCACATTACACAGTACAGTAGCGTCTGTCACATTACACCGCACAGTAGCGTCCGTCACATTACACTGCACAGTAGCATCTGTCACCTTACTCCGCACAGTAGCATCTGTCACATTACACTGCACAGTAGCGTCTGTCACATTACACTGCACAGTAGCATCTGTCACCTTACACCGCACAGTAGCGTCTGTCACATTACACCGCACAGTAGAATCCGTTACTCACATTACACCGCACAGTAGCATCCGTTACTCACATTACACCACACAGTAGCGTCCGTCACATTACACCGCACAGTAGCATCTGTCACATTACACCGCACAGTAGCGTCTGTCACATTACACTGCACAGTAGCATCTGTCACCTTACACCGCACAGTAGCATCTGTCACCTTACACCGCACAGTAGCATCCGTAACTCACATTACACAGCCTAGTAGCGTCTGTCACATTACACTGCACAGTAGTGTCCGTCACATTACACTGCACAGTAGCATCTGTCACCTTACACCACACAGTAGCATCCGTTACTCACATTACACAGCATAGTAGCGTCTGTCAAATTACACCGCACAGTAGCGTCTGTCACATTACACAGCACAGTAGCATCTGTCACATTACACCACACAGTAGCGTCCGTCACATTACACCACACAGTAGCATCTGTCACATTACACCGCACAGTAGCGTCTGTCACATTACACTGCACAGTAGCATCTGTCACCTTACACCGCACAGTAGCGTCTGTCACATTACACTGCACAGTAGCGTCTGTCACCTTACTCCCCACAGTAGCATCTGTCACATTACACTGCACAGTAGCGTCTGTCACATTACACTGCACAGTAGCATCTGTCACCTTACACCGCACAGTAGCGTCCGTCACATTACACAGTACAGTAGCGTCTGTCACATTACACCGCACAGTAGCGTCCGTCACATTACACTGCACAGTAGCATCTGTCACCTTACACTGCACAGTAGCGTCCGTCACATTACTCCGCACAGTAGCATCTGTCACATTACACTGCACAGTAGCGTTTGTCATATTACACTGCACATTAGCATCTGTCCCATTACACCGCACAGTAGCGTCTGTCACATTACACCGCACAGTAGCATCTGTCACATTACACCGCACAGTAGCGTCTGTCACATTACACTGCACAGTAGCATCTGTCACATTACACCGTACAGTAGCGTCTGTCACATTACACTGCACAGTAGCGTCCGTCACATTACACTGCACAGTAGCATCTGTCACATTACACAGCACAGTAGCATCTGTCACATTACACCGCACAGTAGCATCTGTCACATTACACCGCACAGTAGCGTCCGCCATATTACACAGCACAGTAGCGTCCGCCACATTACACAGCACAGTAGCATCTGTCACATTACACCGCACAGTAGCATCTGTCACATTACACAGCACAGTATCGTCCGTCACATTACTCCGCACAGTAGCATCTGTCACATTACACAGCACAGTAGCATCTGTCACATTACACAGCACAGTAGCATCTGTCACATTACACCGCACAGTAGCGTCCGTCACATTACACAGCACAGTAGCGTCTGTCACCTTACACCGCACAGTAGCGTCTGTCACATTACACAGCACAGTAGCATCTGTCACATTACACCGCACAGTAGCATCTGTCACATTACACAGCACAGTAGCGTCCGTCAAATTACTCCGCACAGTAGCATCTGTCACATTACACAGCACAGTAGCATCTGTCACATTACACCGCACTGTAGCGTCGTTCACATTACACCGCACAGTAGCATCTGTCACATTACTCCGCCCAGTAGCGTCTGTCACATTACACTGCACAGTAGCATCTGTCACCTTACACCGCACAGTAGCATTCGTTACTCACATTACACAGCATAGTAGCGTCTGTCAAATTACACCGCACAGTAGCGTCTGTCACATTACACAGCACAGTAGCATCTGTCACATTACACCACACAGTAGCGTCTGTCACATTACACCGCACAGTAGCATCTGTCACCTTACACCGCACAGTAGCGTCTGTCACATTACACTGCACAGTAGCGTCCGTCACATTACACCGCACAGTAGCGTCCGTCACATTACACCGCACAGTAGCGTCTGTCACATTACACCGCACAGTAGCGTCTGCCACATTACTCCGCACAGTAGCATCAGTCACATTACACCTCACAGTAGCATCTGCCACATTACACAGCACAGTAGCATCTGTCACATTACACCGCACTGTAGCGTCAGTCACATTACACCGCACAGTAGCATCAGTCACATTACACCGCATAGTAGCGTCTGTCACATTACACCGCACTGTAGCGTCGTTCACATTACACCGCACAGTAGCATCTGTCACATTACTCCGCACAGTAGCGTCTGTCACATTACACTGCACAGTAGCATCTGTCACCTTACACCGCACAGTAGCATTCGTTACTCACATTACACAGCATAGTAGCGTCTGTCAAATTACACCGCACAGTAGCGTCTGTCACATTACACAGCACAGTAGCATCTGTCACATTACACCACACAGTAGCGTCCGTCACATTACACCGCACAGTAGCATCTGTCACATTACACCGCACAGTAGCGTCTGTCACATTACACTGCACAGTAGCATCTGTCACCTTACACCGCACAGTAGCGTCTGTCACATTACACAGCACAGTAGCATCTGTCACATTACACCGCAGAGTAGCATCTGTCACATTACACAGCACAGTAGCGTCCGTCAAATTACTCCGCACAGTAGCATCTGTCACATTACACAGCACAGTAGCATCTGTCACATTACACCGCACTGTAGCGTCGTTCACATTACACCGCACAGTAGCATCTGTCACATTACTCCGCACAGTAGCGTCTGTCACATTACACTGCACAGTAGCATCTGTCACCTTACACCGCACAGTAGCATTCGTTACTCACATTACACAATATAGTAGCGTCTGTCAAATTACACCGCACAGTAGCGTCTGTCACATTACACAGCACAGTAGCATCTGTCACATTACACCACACAGTAGCGTCTGTCACATTACACCGCACAGTAGCATCTGTCACCTTACACCGCACAGTAGCGTCTGTCACATTACACTGCACAGTAGCGTCCGTCACATTACACCGCACAGTAGCGTCCGTCACATTACACTGCACAGTAGCATCCGTCACATTACAACGCACAGTAGCGTCTGCCACATTACACCGCACAGTAGCGTCCGCCACATTACACAGCACAGTAGCATCTGTCACATTACACCGCACAGTAGCATCTGTCACATTACACAGCACAGTAGCGTCCGTCACATTACACCGCACAGTAGCGTCTGTCACATTACACCGCACAGTAGCGTCCGCCACATTACACCGCACAGTAGCGTCCGTCACATTACACCGCACAGTAGCATCTGTCACATTACACCGCACAGTAGCATCTGTTACTCACATTACACAGCATAGTAGCGTCTGTCAAATTACACCGCACAGTAGCGTCTGTCACATTACACAGCACAGTAGCATCTGTCACATTACACCACACAGTAGCGTCCGTCACATTACACCGCACAGTAGCATCTGTCACATTACACCGCACAGTAGCATCTGTCACCTTACACCGCACAGTAGCGTCTGTCACATTACACTGCACAGTAGCGTCTGTCACCTTACTCCGCACAGTAGCATCTGTCACATTACACCGCACAGTAGAATCCGTTACTCACAGTACACCGCACAGTAGCATCCGTTACTCACATTACACCGCACAGTAGCGTCTGTCACATTACACCGCACAGTAGCGTCTGTCACATTACACTGCACAGTAGCGTCCGTCACATTACACTGCACAGTAGCATCTGTCACCTTACACCGCACAGTAGCGTCCGTAACTCACATTACACAGCCTAGTAGCGTCTGTCACATTACACTGCACAGTAGTGTCCGTCACATTACACTGCACAGTAGCATCTGTCACCTTACACCGCACAGTAGCATCCGTTACTCACATTACACAGCATAGTAGCGTCTGTCAAATTACACCGCACAGTAGCGTCTGTCACATTACACAGCACAGTAGCATCTGTCACATTACACCACACAGTAGCGTCCGTCACATTACACCGCACAGTAGCATCTGTCACATTACACCGCACAGTAGCGTCTGTCACATTACACTGCACAGTAGCATCTGTCACCTTACACCGCACAGTAGCGTCTGTCACATTACACTGCACAGTAGCGTCTGTCACCTTACTCCGCACAGTAGCATCTGTCACATTACACTGCACAGTAGCGTCTGTCACATTACACTGCACAGTAGCATCTGTCACCTTACACCGCACAGTAGCGTCCGTCACATTACACAGTACAGTAGCGTCTGTCACATTACACCGCACAGTAGCGTCCGTCACATTACACTGCACAGTAGCATCTGTCACCTTACTCCGCACAGTAGCATCTGTCACATTACACTGCACAGTAGCGTCTGTCACATTACACTGCACAGTAGCATCTGTCACCTTACACCGCACAGTAGCGTCTGTCACATTACACCGCACAGTAGAATCCGTTACTCACATTACACCGCACAGTAGCATCCGTTACTCACATTACACAGCATAGTAGCGTCTGTCAAATTACACCGCACAGTAGCGTCTGTCACATTACACAGCACAGTAGCATCTGTCACATTACACCGCACAGTAGCATCTGTCACATTACACAGCACAGTATCGTCCGTCACATTACTCCGCACAGTAGCATCTGTCACATTACACAGCACAGTAGCATCTGTCACATTACACAGCACAGTAGCATCTGTCACATTACACCGCACAGTAGCGTCCGTCACATTACACAGCACAGTAGCGTCTGTCACCTTACACCGCACAGTAGCGTCTGTCACATTACACAGCACAGTAGCATCTGTCACATTACACCGCACAGTAGCATCTGTCACATTACACAGCACAGTAGCGTCCGTCAAATTACTCCGCACAGTAGCATCTGTCACATTACACAGCACAGTAGCATCTGTCACATTACACCGCACTGTAGCGTCGTTCACATTACACCGCACAGTAGCATCTGTCACATTACTCCGCACAGTAGCGTCTGTCACATTACACTGCACAGTAGCATCTGTCACCTTACACCGCACAGTAGCATTCGTTACTCACATTACACAGCATAGTAGCATCTGTCAAATTACACCGCACAGTAGCGTCTGTCACATTACACAGCACAGTAGCATCTGTCACATTACACCACACAGTAGCATCTGTCACATTACACCGCACAGTAGCATCTGTCACCTTACACCGCACAGTAGCGTCTGTCACATTACACTGCACAGTAGCGTCCGTCACATTACACCGCACAGTAGCGTCCGTCACATTACACCGCACAGTAGCGTCTGTCACATTACACCGCACAGTAGTGTCTGCCACATTACTCCGCACAGTAGCATCAGTCACATTACACCGCACAGTAGCATCTGCCACATTACACAGCACAGTAGCATCTGTCACATTACACCGCACTGTAGCGTCAGTCACATTACACCGCACAGTAGCATCAGTCACATTACACCGCATAGTAGCGTCTGTCACATTACACCGCACTGTAGCGTCGTTCACATTACACCGCACAGTAGCATCTGTCACATTACTCCGCACAGTAGCGTCTGTCACATTACACTGCACAGTAGCATCTGTCACCTTACACCGCACAGTAGCATTCGTTACTCACATTACACAGCATAGTAGCGTCTGTCAAATTACACCGCACAGTAGCGTCTGTCACATTACACAGCACAGTAGCATCTGTCACATTACACCACACAGTAGCGTCCGTCACATTACACCGCACAGTAGCATCTGTCACATTACACCGCACAGTAGCGTCTGTCACATTACACTGCACAGTAGCATCTGTCACCTTACACCGCACAGTAGCGTCTGTCACATTACACAGCACAGTAGCATCTGTCACATTACACCGCAGAGTAGCATCTGTCACATTACACAGCACAGTAGCGTCCGTCAAATTACTCCGCACAGTAGCATCTGTCACATTACACAGCACAGTAGCATCTGTCACATTACACCGCACAGTAGCATCTGTCACATTACACAGCACAGTAGCGTCCGTCACATTACACCGCACAGTAGCGTCAGTCACATTACACTGCACAGTAGCATCTGTCACATTACACCGCACAGTAGCGTCCGCCCCATTACACCGCACAGTAGCGTCCGTCACATTACACAGCACAGTAGCATCTGTCACATTACACCGCAGAGTAGCATCTGTCACATTACACAGCACAGTAGCGTCCGTCACATTACTCCGCACAGTAGCATCTGTCACATTACACAGCACAGTAGCATCTGTCACATTACACCGCACTGTAGCGTCGTTCACATTACACCGCACAGTAGCATCTGTCACATTACTCCGCACAGTAGCGTCTGTCACATTACACTGCACAGTAGCATCTGTCACCTTACACCGCACAGTAGCATTCGTTACTCACATTACACAGCATAGTAGCGTCTGTCAAATTACACCGCACAGTAGCTTCTGTCACATTACACAGCACAGTAGCATCTGTCACATTACACCACACAGTAGCGTCTGTCACATTACACCGCACAGTAGCATCTGTCACCTTACACCGCACAGTAGCGTCTGTCACATTACACTGCACAGTAGCGTCCGTCACATTACACCGCACAGTAGCGTCCGTCACATTACACTGCACAGTAGCATCCGTCACATTACAACGCACAGTAGCGTCCGCCACATTACACCGCACAGTAGCGTCCGCCACATTACACAGCACAGTAGCATCTGTCACATTACACCGCACAGTAGCATCTGTCACATTACACAGCACAGTAGCGTTCGTCACATTACACCGCACAGTAGCGTCAGTCACATTACACTGCACAGTAGCATCTGTCACATTACACCGCACAGTAGCGTCCGCCACATTACACCGCACAGTAGCGTCCGTCACATTACACCGCACAGTAGCATCTGTCACATTACACCGCACAGTAGCATCTGTTACTCACATTACACAGCATAGTAGCGTCTGTCAAATTACACCGCACAGTAGCGTCTGTCACATTACACAGCACAGTAGCATCTGTCACATTACACCACACAGTAGCGTCCGTCACATTACACCGCACAGTAGCATCTGTCACATTACACCGCACAGTAGCGTCTGTCACATTACACTGCACAGTAGCATCTGTCACCTTACACCGCACAGTAGCGTCTGTCACATTACACTGCACAGTAGCGTCTGTCACCTTACTCCGCACAGTAGCATCTGTCACATTACACTGCACAGTAGCGTCTGTCACATTACACTGCACAGTAGCATCTGTCACCTTACACCGCACAGTAGCGTCTGTCACATTACACCGCACAGTAGAATCCGTTACTCACAGTACACCGCACAGTAGCATCTGTTACTCACATTACACCGCACAGTAGCGTCTGTCACATTACACCGCACAGTAGCGTCTGTCACATTACACTGCACAGTAGCGTTCGTCACATTACACTGCACAGTTGCATCTGTCACCTTACACCGCACAGTAGCGTCCGTAACTCACATTACACAGCCTAGTAGCGTCTGTCACATTACACTGCACAGTAGTGTCCGTCACATTACACTGCACAGTAGCATCTGTCACCTTACACCGCACAGTAGCATCCGTTACTCACATTACACAGCATAGTAGCATCTGTCAAATTACACCGCACAGTAGCGTCTGTCACATTACACAGCACAGTAGCATCTGTCACATTACACCACACAGTAGCGTCCGTCACATTACACCGCACAGTAGCATCTGTCACATTACACCGCACAGTAGCGTCTGTCACATTACACTGCACAGTAGCATCTGTCACCTTACACCGCACAGTAGCGTCTGTCACATTACACTGCACAGTAGCGTCTGTCACCTTACTCCGCACAGTAGCATCTGTCACATTACACTGCACAGTAGCGTCTGTCACATTACACTGCACAGTAGCATCTGTCACCTTACACCGCACAGTAGCGTCCGTCACATTACACAGTACAGTAGCGTCTGTCACATTACACCGCACAGTAGCGTCCGTCACATTACACTGCACAGTAGCATCTGTCACCTTACTCCGCACAGTAGCATCTGTCACATTACACTGCACAGTAGCGTCTGTCACATTACACTGCACAGTAGCATCTGTCACCTTACACCGCACAGTAGCGTCTGTCACATTACACCGCACAGTAGAATCCGTTACTCACATTACACCGCACAGTAGCATCCGTTACTCACATTACACCGCACAGTAGCGTCCGTCACATTACACCGCACAGTAGCATCTGTCACATTACACCGCACAGTAGCGTCTGTCACATTACACTGCACAGTAGCATCTGTCACCTTACACCGCACAGTAGCATCTGTCACCTTACACCGCACAGTAGCGTCCGTAACTCACATTACACAGCCTAGTAGCGTCTGTCACATTACACTGCACAGTAGTGTCCGTCACATTACACTGCACAGTAGCATCTGTCACCTTACACCACACAGTAGCATCCGTTACTCACATTACACAGCATAGTAGCGTCTGTCAAATTACACCGCACAGTAGCGTCTGTCACATTACACAGCACAGTAGCATCTGTCACATTACACCACACAGTAGCGTCCGTCACATTACACCACACAGTAGCATCTGTCACATTACACCGCACAGTAGCGTCTGTCACATTTCACTGCACAGTAGCATCTGTCACCTTACACCGCACAGTAGCGTCTGTCACATTACACTGCACAGTAGCGTCTGTCACCTTACTCCGCACAGTAGCATCTGTCACATTACACTGCACAGTAGCGTCTGTCACATTACACTGCACAGTAGCATCTGTCACCTTACACCGCACAGTAGCGTCCGTCACATTACACAGTACAGTAGCGTCTGTCACATTACACCGCACAGTAGCGTCCGTCACATTACACTGCACAGTAGCATCTGTCACCTTACACTGCACAGTAGCGTCCGTCACATTACTCCGCACAGTAGCATCTGTCACATTACACTGCACAGTAGCGTTTGTCATATTACACTGCACATTAGCATCTGTCCCATTACACCGCACAGTAGCGTCTGTCACATTACACCGCACAGTAGCATCTGTCACATTACACCGCACAGTAGCGTCTGTCACATTACACTGCACAGTAGCATCTGTCACATTACACCGCACAGTAGCGTCTGTCACATTACACTGCACAGTAGCGTCCGTCACATTACACTGCACAGTAGCATCTGTCACATTACACAGCACAGTAGCATCTGTCACATTACACCGCACAGTAGCATCTGTCACATTACACCGCACAGTAGCGTCCGCCATATTACACAGCACAGTAGCGTCCGCCACATTACACAGCACAGTAGCATCTGTCACATTACACCGCACAGTAGCATCTGTCACATTACACAGCACAGTATCGTCCGTCACATTACTCCGCACAGTAGCATCTGTCACATTACACAGCACAGTAGCATCTGTCACATTACACAGCACAGTAGCATCTGTCACATTACACCGCACAGTAGCGTCCGTCACATTACACAGCACAGTAGCGTCTGTCACCTTACACCGCACAGTAGCGTCTGTCACATTACACAGCACAGTAGCATCTGTCACATTACACCGCACAGTAGCATCTGTCACATTACACAGCACAGTAGCGTCCGTCAAATTACTCCGCACAGTAGCATCTGTCACATTACACAGCACAGTAGCATCTGTCACATTACACCGCACTGTAGCGTCGTTCACATTACACCGCACAGTAGCATCTGTCACATTACTCCGCACAGTAGCGTCTGTCACATTACACTGCACAGTAGCATCTGTCACCTTACACCGCACAGTAGCATTCGTTACTCACATTACACAGCATAGTAGCGTCTGTCAAATTACACCGCACAGTAGCGTCTGTCACATTACACAGCACAGTAGCATCTGTCACATTACACCACACAGTAGCGTCTGTCACATTACACCGCACAGTAGCATCTGTCACCTTACACCGCACAGTAGCGTCTGTCACATTACACTGCACAGTAGCGTCCGTCACATTACACCGCACAGTAGCGTCCGTCACATTACACCGCACAGTAGCGTCTGTCACATTACACCGCACAGTAGCGTCTGCCACATTACTCCGCACAGTAGCATCAGTCACATTACACCGCACAGTAGCATCTGCCACATTACACAGCACAGTAGCATCTGTCACATTACACCGCACAGTAGCATCTGTCACATTACACCGCATAGTAGCGTCTGTCACATTACACCGCACTGTAGCGTCGTTCACATTACACTGCACAGTAGCATCTGTCACATTACTCCGCACAGTAGCGTCTGTCACATTACACTGCACAGTAGCATCTGTCACCTTACACCGCACAGTAGCATTCGTTACTCACATTACACAGCATAGTAGCGTCTGTCAAATTACACCGCACAGTAGCGTCTGTCACATTACACAGCACAGTAGCATCTGTCACATTACACCACACAGTAGCGTCCGTCACATTACACCGCACAGTAGCATCTGTCTCATTACACCGCACAGTAGCGTCTGTCACATTACACTGCACAGTAGCATCTGTCACCTTACACCGCACAGTAGCGTCTGTCACATTACACAGCACAGTAGCATCTGTCACATTACACCGCAGAGTAGCATCTGTCACATTACACAGCACAGTAGCGTCCGTCAAATTACTCCGCACAGTAGCATCTGTCACATTACACAGCACAGTAGCATCTGTCACATTACACCGCACTGTAGCGTCGTTCACATTACACCGCACAGTAGCATCTGTCACATTACTCCGCACAGTAGCGTCTGTCACATTACACTGCACAGTAGCATCTGTCACCTTACACCGCACAGCAGCATTCGTTACTCACATTACACAGCATAGTAGCGTCTGTCAAATTACACCGCACAGTAGCGTCTGTCACATTACACAGCACAGTAGCATCTGTCACATTACACCACACAGTAGCGTCTGTCACATTACACCGCACAGTAGCATCTGTCACCTTACACCGCACAGTAGCGTCTGTCACATTACACTGCACAGTAGCGTCCGTCACATTACACCGCACAGTAGCGTCCATCACATTACACTGCACAGTAGCATCCGTCACATTACAACGCACAGTAGCGTCCGCCACATTACACCGCACAGTAGCGTCCGCCACATTACACAGCACAGTAGCATCTGTCACATTACACCGCACAGTAGCATCTGTCACATTACACAGCACAGTAGCGTCTGTCACATTACACCGCACAGTAGCGTCAGTCACATTACACTGCACAGTAGCATCTGTCACATTACACCGCACAGTAGCGTCCGCCCCATTACACCGCACAGTAGCGTCCGTCACATTACACCGCACAGTAGCATCTGTCACATTACACAGCATAGTAGCGTCCGTCACATTACACTGCACAGTAGCGTCCGTCACATTACACAGCACAGTAGCATCTGTCACATTACACCGCACAGTAGCATCTGTTACTCACATTACACAGCATAGTAGCGTCTGTCAAATTACACCGCACAGTAGCGTCTGTCACATTACACAGCACAGTAGCATCTGTCACATTACACCACACAGTAGCGTCCGTCACATTACACCGCACAGTAGCATCTGTCACATTACACCGCACAGTAGCGTCTGTCACATTACACTGCACAGTAGCATCTGTCACCTTACACCGCACAGTAACGTCTGTCACATTACACTGCACAGTAGCGTCTGTCACCTTACTCCGCACAGTAGCATCTGTCACATTACACTGCACAGTAGCGTCTGTCACATTACACTGCACAGTAGCATCTGTCACCTTACACCGCACAGTAGCGTCTGTCACATTACACCGCACAGTAGAATCCGTTACTCACATTACACCGCACAGTAGCATCCGTTACTCACATTACACCGCACAGTAGCGTCTGTCACATTACACCGCACAGTAGCGTCTGTCACATTACACTGCACAGTAGCGTCCGTCACATTACACTGCACAGTAGCATCTGTCACCTTACACCGCACAGTAGCGTCCGTAACTCACATTACACAGCCTAGTAGCGTCTGTCACATTACACTGCACAGTAGTGTCCGTCACATTACACTACACAGTAGCATCTGTCACCTTACACCGCACAGTAGCATCCGTTACTCACATTACACAGCATAGTAGCGTCTGTCAAATTACACCGCACAGTAGCGTCTGTCACATTACACAGCACAGTAGCATCTGTCACATTACACCACACAGTAGCATCCGTCACATTACACCGCACAGTAGCATCTGTCACATTACACCGCACAGTAGCGTCTGTCACATTACACTGCACAGTAGCATCTGTCACCTTACACCGCACAGTAGCGTCTGTCACATTACACTGCACAGTAGTGTCTGTCACCTTACTCCGCACAGTAGCATCTGTCACATTACACTGCACAGTAGCGTCTGTCACATTACACTGCACAGTAGCATCTGTCACCTTACACCGCACAGTAGCGTCTGTCACATTACACTGCACAGTAGCGTCTGTCACCTTACTCCGCACAGTAGCATCTGTCACATTACACTGCACAGTAGCGTCTGTCACATTACACTGCACAGTAGCATCTGTCACCTTACACCGCACAGTAGCGTCCGTCACATTACACAGTACAGTAGCGTCTGTCACATTACACCGCACAGTAGCGTCCGTCACATTACACTGCACAGTAGCATCTGTCACCTTACTCCGCACAGTAGCATCTGTCACCTTACTCCGCACAGTAGCATCTGTCACATTACACTGCACAGTAGCATCTGTCACCTTACACCGCACAGTAGCGTCTGTCACATTACACCGCACAGTAGAATCCGTTACTCACATTACACCGCACAGTAGCATCCGTTACTCACATTACACCGCACAGTAGCGTCTGTCACATTACACCGCACAGTAGCGTCTGTCACATTACACTGCACAGTAGCGTCCGTCACATTACACTGCACAGTAGCATCTGTCACCTTACACCGCACAGTAGCGTCCGTAACTCACATTACACAGCCTAGTAGCGTCTGTCACATTACACTGCACAGTAGTGTCCGTCACATTACACTGCACAGTAGCATCTGTCACCTTACACCACACAGTAGCATCCGTTACTCACATTACACAGCATAGTAGCGTCTGTCAAATTACACCGCACAGTAGCGTCTGTCACATTACACAGCACAGTAGCATCTGTCACATTACACCACACAGTAGCATCCGTCACATTACACCACACAGTAGCATCTGTCACATTACACCGCACAGTAGCGTCTGTCACATTACACTGCACAGTAGCATCTGTCACCTTACACCGCACAGTAGCGTCTGTCACATTACACTGCACAGTAGCGTCTGTCACCTTACTCCGCACAGTAGCATCTGTCACATTACACTGCACAGTAGCGTCTGTCACATTACACTGCACAGTAGCATCTGTCACCTTACACCGCACAGTAGCGTCCGTCACATTACACAGTACAGTAGCGTCTGTCACATTACACCGCACAGTAGCGTCCGTCACATTACACTGCACAGTAGCATCTGTCACCTTACACTGCACAGTAGTGTCCGTCACATTACTCCGCACAGTAGCATCTGTCACATTACACTGCACAGTAGCGTTTGTCATATTGCACTGCACATTAGCATCTGTCCCATTACACCGCACAGTAGCGTCTGTCACATTACACCGCACAGTAGCATCTGTCACATTACACCGCACAGTAGCGTCTGTCACATTACACTGCACAGTAGCATCTGTCACATTACACCGCACAGTAGCGTCTGTCACATTACACTGCACAGTAGCGTCCGTCACATTACACTGCACAGTAGCATGTGTCACATTACACCGCACAGTAGCATTTGTCATATTACACAGCACAGTAGCGTCCGCCACATTACACAGCACAGTAGCATCTGTCACATTACACCGCACAGTAGCATCTGTCACATTACACAGCACAGTATCGTCCGTCACATTACTCCGCACAGTAGCATCTGTCACATTACACAGCACAGTAGCATCTGTCACATTACACAGCACAGTAGCATCTGTCACATTACACCGCACAGTAGCGTCCGTCACATTACACAGCACAGTAGCGTCTGTCACCTTACACCGCACAGTAGCGTCTGTCACATTACACAGCACAGTAGCATCTGTCACATTACACCGCACAGTAGCATCTGTCACATTACACAGCACAGTAGCGTCCGTCACATTACTCCGCACAGTAGCATCTGTCACATTACGCAGCACAGTAGCATCTGTCACATTACACCGCACTGTAGCGTCGTTCACATTACACCGCACAGTAGCATCTGTCACATTACTCCGCACAGTAGCGTCTGTCACATTACACTGCAATGTAGCATCTGTCACCTTACAACGCACAGTAGCATTCGTTACTCACATTACACAGCATAGTAGCGTCTGTCAAATTACACCGCACAGTAGCGTCTGTCACATTACACAGCACAGTAGCATCTGTCACATTACACCACACAGTAGCGTCTGTCACATTACACCGCACAGTAGCATCTGTCACCTTACACCGCACAGTAGCGTCTGTCACATTACACTGCACAGTAGCGTCCGTCACATTACACCGCACAGTAGCGTCCGTCACATTACACCGCACAGTAGCGTCTGTCACATTACACCGCACAGTAGCGTCTGCCACATTACTCCGCACAGTAGCATCAGTCACATTACACCGCACAGTAGCATCTGCCACATTACACAGCACAGTAGCATCTGTCACATTACACCGCACTGTAGCGTCAGTCACATTACACCGCACAGTAGCATCAGTCACATTACACCGCATAGTAGCGTCTGTCACATTACACCGCACTGTAGCGTCGTTCACATTACACCGCACAGTAGCATCTGTCACATTACTCCGCACAGTAGCGTCTGTCACATTACACTGCCCAGTAGCATCTGTCACCTTACACCGCACAGTAGCATTCGTTACTCACATTACACAGCATAGTAGCGTCTGTCAAATTACACCGCACAGTAGCGTCTGTCACATTACACAGCACAGTAACATCTGTCACATTACACCACACAGTAGCGTCTGTCACATTACACCGCACAGTAGCATCTGTCACCTTACACCGCACAGTAGCGTCTGTCACATTACACCGCACAGTAGCGTCCGTCACATTACACCGCACAGTAGCGTCCGTCACATTACACTGCACAGTAGCATCCGTCACATTACACCGCACAGTAGCGTCCGCCACATTACACCGCACAGTAGCGTCCGTCACATTACACCGCACAGTAGCATCTGTCACATTACACCGCACAGTAGCGTCCGTCACATTACAGCACACAGTAGCATCTGTCACATTACACCGCACAGTAGCATCTGTCACATTACACAGCACAGTAGCATCTGTCACATTACACCGCACAGTAGCGTCCGTCACATTACACAGCACAGTAGCGTCTGTCACCTTACACCGCACAGTAGCGTCTGTCACATTACACAGCACAGTAGCATCTGTCACATTACACCGCACAGTAGCATCTGTCACATTACACAGCACAGTAGCATCTGTCACATTACACCACACAGTAGCGTCTGTCACATTACACCGCACAGTAGTGTCTGTCACATTACACAGCACAGTAGCATCTGTCACATTACACCACACAGTAGCGTCTGTCACATTACACCGCACAGTAACATCTGTCACCTTACACCGCACAGTAGCGTCCGTCACATTACACTGCACAGTAGCGTCCGTCACATTACACCGCACAGTAGCGTCCGTCACATTACACCGCACAGTAGCATCTGTCACATTACACCGCACAGTAGCGTCCGCCACATTACACAGCACAGTAGCATCTGTCACATTACACAGCACAGTAGCGTCTGTCACATTACACCGCACAGTAGCATCTGTCACATTACACCGCACAGTAGCGTCTGTCACATTACACAGCACAGTAGCATCTGTCACATTACACCGCACAGTAGCATCTGTCACATTACACAGCACAGTAGCGTCCGTCACATTACTCCGCACAGTAGCATCTGTCACATTACACAGCACAGTAGCATCTGTCACATTACACCGCACAGTAGCGTCTGTCACATTACACCGCACAGTAGCGTCTGTCACATTACACCGCACAGTAGCGTCCGTCACATTACACCGCACAGTAGCGTCTGTCACATTACACCGCACAGTAGCGTCTGTCACATTACTCCGCACAGTAGCATCAGTCACATTACACCGCACAGTAGCATCTGTCACATTACACCGCACTGTAGCGTCAGTCGCATTACACCGCACAGTAGCGTCCGTCACATTACACTGCACAGTAGCGTCTGTCACATTACTCCGCACAGTAGCATCAGTCACATTACACCGCACAGTAGCATCAGTCACATTACACCGCATAGTAGCGTCTGTCACATTACACCGCACAGTAGCGTCGTTCACATTACACCGCACAGTAGCATCTGTCACATTACACCGCACAGTAGCGTCTGTCACATTACACTGCACAGTAGCATCTGTCACCTTACACCGCACAGTAGCATCCGTTACTCACATTACACAGCATAGTAGCGTCTGTCAAATTACACCGCACAGTAGCGTCTGTCACATTACACAGCACAGTAGCATCTGTCACATTACACCACACAGTAGCGTCTGTCACATTACACCGCACAGTAGCATCTGTCACATTACACTGCACAGTAGCATCCGTCACATTACACAGTACAGTAGCATCTGTCACCTTTACACCGCACAGTAGCTTCTGTCACATTACACTGCACAGTAGCATCCGTCACATTACACAGTACAGTAGCATCTGTCACATTACACCGCACAGTAGCATCTGTCACATTACACCGCACAGTAGCATCTGTCACATTAGACTGCACAGTAGCATCTGTCACATTACACTGCACAGTAGCATCTGTCACATTACACCGCACAGTAGCATCTGTCACATTACACCGCGCAGTAGCATCTGTCACATTACACTGCACAGTAGCATCTGTCACATTACACCGCACAGTAGCGTCCGCCACATTACACAGCACAGTAGCATCTGTCACATTACACCGCACAGTAGCATCTGTCACATTACACCGCACAGTAGCATCTGTCACATTACACCGCACAGTAGCGTCCGTCACATTACACAGCACAGTAGCGTCCGTCACATTACACAGCACAGTAGCGTCTGACACATTACACAGCACAGTAGTGTCCGTCACATTACACTGCACAGTAGTGTCCGTCACATTACTCCGCACAGTAGCATCTGTCACATTACACTGCACAGTAGCGTCTGTCACATTACACTGCACAGTAGCATCTGTCACCTTACACCGCACAGTAGCGTCTGTCACATTACACCGCACAGTAGAATCCGTTACTCACAGTACACCGCACAGTAGCATCCGTTACTCACATTACACCGCACAGTAGCGTCTGTCACATTACACCGCACAGTAGCGTCTGTCACATTACACCGCACAGTAGCGTCTGTCACATTACACTGCACAGTAGCGTCCGTCACATTACACTGCACAGTAGCATCTGTCACCTTACACCGCACAGTAGCGTCCGTAACTCACATTACACAGCCTAGTAGCGTCTGTCACATTACACTGCACAGTAGTGTCCGTCACATTACACTGCACAGTAGCATCTGTCACCTTACACCGCACAGTAGCATCCGTTACTCACATTACACAGCATAGTAGCGTCTGTCAAATTACACCGCACAGTAGCGTCTGTCACATTACACAGCACAGTAGCATCTGTCACATTACACCACACAGTAGCGTCCGTCACATTACACCGCACAGTAGCATCTGTCACATTACACCGCACAGTAGCGTCTGTCACATTACACTGCACAGTAGCATCTGTCACCTTACACCGCACAGTAGCGTCTGTCACATTACACTGCACAGTAGCGTCTGTCACCTTACTCCGCACAGTAGCATCTGTCACATTACACTGCACAGTAGCGTCTGTCACATTACACTGCACAGTAGCATCTGTCACCTTACACCGCACAGTAGCGTCCGTCACATTACACAGTACAGTAGCGTCTGTCACATTACACCGCACAGTAGCGTCCGTCACATTACACTGCACAGTAGCATCTGTCACCTTACTCCGCACAGTAGCATGTGTCACATTACACTGCACAGTAGCATCTGTCACATTACACTGCACAGTAGCATCTGTCACCTTACACCGCACAGTAGCGTCTGTCACATTACACCGCACAGTAGAATCCGTTACTCACATTACACCGCACAGTAGCATCCGTTACTCACATTACACCGCACAGTAGCGTCCGTCACATTACACCGCATAGTAGCATCTGTCACATTACACCGCACAGTAGCGTCTGTCACATTACACTGCACAGTAGCATCTGTCACCTTACACCGCACAGTAGCGTCTGTCACATTACACTGCACAGTAGCGTCTGTCACCTTACTCCGCACAGTAGCATCTGTCACATTACACTGCACAGTAGCGTCTGTCACATTACACTGCACAGTAGCATCTGTCACCTTACACCGCACAGTAGCGTCTGTCACATTACACCGCACAGTAGAATCCGTTACTCACATTACACCGCACAGTAGCATCCGTTACTCACATTACACCGCACAGTAGCGTCTGTCACATTACACCGCACAGTAGCGTCTGTCACATTACACTGCACAGTAGCGTCCGTCACATTACACTGCACAGTAGCATCTGTCACCTTAAACCGCACAGTAGCGTCCGTAACTCACATTACACAGCCTAGTAGCGTCTGTCACATTACACTGCACAGTAGTGTCCGTCACATTACACTGCACAGTAGCATCTGTCACCTTACACCGCACAGTAGCATCCGTTACTCACATTACACAGCATAGTAGCGTCTGTCAAATTACACCGCACAGTAGCGTCTGTCACATTACTCAGCACAGTAGCATCTGTCACATTACACCACACAGTAGCGTCCGTCACATTACACCGCACAGTAGCATCTGTCACATTACACCGCACAGTAGCGTCTGTCACATTACACTGCACAGTAGCATCTGTCGCCTTACACCGCACAGTAGCGTCTGTCACATTACACTGCACAGTAGCGTCTGTCACCTTACTCCGCACAGTAGCATCTGTCACATTACACTGCACAGTAGCGTCTGTCACATTACACTGCACAGTAGCATCTGTCACCTTACACCGCACAGTAGCGTCCGTCACATTACACAGTACAGTAGCGTCTGTCACATTACACCGCACAGTAGCGTCCGTCACATTACACTGCACAGTAGCATCTGTCACCTTACTCCGCACAGTAGCATCTGTCACATTACACTGCACAGTAGCGTCTGTCAAATTACACTGCACAGTAGCATCTGTCACCTTACACCGCACAGTAGCGTCTGTCACATTACACCGCACAGTAGAATCCGTTACTCACATTACACCGCACAGTAGCATCCGTTACTCACATTACACCGCACAGTAGCGTCTGTCACATTACACCGCACAGTAGCGTCTGTCACATTACACTGCACAGTAGCGTCCGTCACATTACACTGCACAGTAGCATCTGTCACCTTACACCGCACAGTAGCGTCCGTAACTCACATTACACAGCCTAGTAGCGTCTGTCACATTACACTGCACAGTAGTGTCCGTCACATTACACTGCACAGTAGCATCTGTCACCTTACACCACACAGTAGCATCCGTTACTCACATTACACAGCATAGTAGCGTCTGTCAAATTACACCGCACAGTAGCGTCTGTCACATTACACAGCACAGTAGCATCTGTCACATTACACCACACAGTAGCGTCCGTCACATTACACCACACAGTAGCATCTGTCACATTACACCGCACAGTAGCGTCTGTCACATTACACTGCACAGTAGCATCTGTCACCTTACACCGCACAGTAGCGTCTGTCACATTACACTGCACAGTAGCGTCTGTCACCTTACTCCGCACAGTAGCATCTGTCACATTACACTGCACAGTAGCGTCTGTCACATTACACTGCACAGTAGCATCTGTCACCATACACCGCACAGTAGCGTCCGTCACATTACACAGTACAGTAGCGTCTGTCACATTACACCGCACAGTAGCGTCCGTCACATTACACTGCACAGTAGCATCTGTCACCTTACACTGCACAGTAGTGTCCGTCACATTACTCCGCACAGTAGCATCTGTCACATTACACTGCACAGTAGCGTTTGTCATATTACACTGCACATTAGCATCTGTCCCATTACACCGCACAGTAGCGTCTGTCACATTACACTGCACAGTAGCATCTGTCACATTACACCACACAGTAGCGTCTGTCACATTACACTGCACAGTAGCATCTGTCACCTTACACCGCACAGTAGCGTCTGTCACATTACACTGCACAGTAGCGTCCGTCACATTACACCGCACAGTAGCGTCCGTCACATTACACCGCACAGTAGCGTCTGTCACATTACACCGCACAGTAGCGTCTGCCACATTACTCCGCACAGTAGCATCAGTCACATTACACCGCACAGTAGCATCTGCCACATTACACAGCACAGTAGCATCTGTCACATTACACCGCACTGTAGCGTCAGTCACATTACACCGCACAGTAGCATCAGTCACATTACACCGCATAGTAGCGTCTGTCACATTACACCGCACTGTAGCGTCGTTCACATTACACCGCACAGTAGCATCTGTCACATTACACAGCACAGTAGCGTCCGTCAAATTACTCCGCACAGTAGCATCTGTCACATTACACAGCACAGTAGCATCTGTCACATTACACCGCACTGTAGTGTCATTCACATTACACCGCACAGTAGCATCTGTCACATTACTCCGCACAGTAGTGTCTGTCACATTACACTGCACAGTAGCATCTGTCACCTTACACCGCACAGTAGCATTCGTTACTCACATTACACAGCATAGTAGCGTCTGTCAAATTACACCGCACAGTAGCGTCTGTCACATTACACAGCACAGTAGCATCTGTCACATTACACCACACAGTAGCGTCTGTCACATTACACCGCACAGTAGCATCTGTCACCTTACACCGCACAGTAGCGTCTGTCACATTACACTGCACAGTAGCGTCCGTCACATTACACCGCACAGTAGCGTCCGTCACATTACACTGCACAGTAGCATCCGTCACATTACAACGCACAGTAGCGTCCGCCACATTACACCGCACAGTAGCGTCCGCCACATTACACAGCACAGTAGCATCTGTCACATTACACCGCACAGTAGCATCTGTCACATTACACAGCACAGTAGCGTCCGTCACATTACACCGCACAGTAGCGTCAGTCACATTACACTGCACAGTAGCATCTGTCACATTACACCGCACAGTAGCGTCCGCCCCATTACACCGCACAGTAGCGTCCGTCACATTACACCGCACAGTAGCATCTGTCACATTACACAGCATAGTAGCGTCCGTCACATTACACTGCACAGTAGCGTCCGTCACATTACACAGCACAGTAGCATCTGTCACATTACACCGCACAGTAGCATCTGTTACTCACATTACACAGCATAGTAGCGTCTGTCAAATTACACCGCACAGTAGCGTCTGTCACATTACACAGCACAGTAGCATCTGTCACATTACACCACACAGTAGCGTCCGTCACATTACACCGCACAGTAGCATCTGTCACATTACACCGCACAGTAGCGTCTGTCACATTACACTGCACAGTAGCATCTGTCACCTTACACCGCACAGTAACGTCTGTCACATTACACTGCACAGTAGCGTCTGTCACCTTACTCCGCACAGTAGCATCTGTCACATTACACTGCACAGTAGCGTCTGTCACATTACACTGCACAGTAGCATCTGTCACCTTACACCGCACAGTAGCGTCTGTCACATTACACCGCACAGTAGAATCCGTTACTCACATTACACCGCACAGTAGCATCCGTTACTCACATTACACCGCACAGTAGCGTCTGTCACATTACACCGCACAGTAGCGTCTGTCACATTACACTGCACAGTAGCGTCCGTCACATTACACTGCACAGTAGCATCTGTCACCATACACCGCACAGTAGCGTCCGTCACATTACACAGTACAGTAGCGTCTGTCACATTACACCGCACAGTAGCGTCCGTCACATTACACTGCACAGTAGCATCTGTCACCTTACACTGCACAGTAGTGTCCGTCACATTACTCCGCACAGTAGCATCTGTCACATTACACTGCACAGTAGCGTTTGTCATATTACACTGCACATTAGCATCTGTCCCATTACACCGCACAGTAGCGTCTGTCACATTACACCGCACAGTAGCATCTGTCACATTACACCGCACAGTAGCGTCTGTCACATTACACTGCACAGTAGCATCTGTCACATTACACCGCACAGTAGCGTCTGTCACATTACACTGCACAGTAGCGTCCGTCACATTACACTGCACAGTAGCATCTGTCACATTACACAGCACAGTAGCATCTGTCACATTACACCGCACAGTAGCATCTGTCACATTACACCGCACAGTAGCGTCCGCCATATTACACAGCACAGTAGCGTCCGCCACATTACACAGCACAGTAGCATCTGTCACATTACACCGCACAGTAGCATCTGTCACATTACACAGCACAGTATCGTCCGTCACATTACTCCGCACAGTAGCATCTGTCACATTACACAGCACAGTAGCATCTGTCACATTACACAGCACAGTAGCATCTGTCACATTACACCGAACAGTAGCGTCCGTCACATTACACAGCACAGTAGCGTCTGTCACCTTACACCGCACAGTAGCGTCTGTCACATTACACAGCACAGTAGCATCTGTCACATTACACCGCACAGTAGCATCTGTCACATTACACAGCACAGTAGCGTCCGTCAAATTACTCCGCACAGTAGCATCTGTCACATTACACAGCACAGTAGCATCTGTCACATTACACCGCACTGTAGCGTCGTTCACATTACACCGCACAGTAGCATCTGTCACATTACTCCGCACAGTAGCGTCTGTCACATTACACTGCACAGTAGCATCTGTCACCTTACACCGCACAGTAGCATTCGTTACTCACATTACACAGCATAGTAGCGTCTGTCAAATTACACCGCACAGTAGCGTCTGTCACATTACACAGCACAGTAGCATCTGTCACATTACACCACACAGTAGCGTCTGTCACATTACACCGCACAGTAGCATCTGTCACCTTACACCGCACAGTAGCGTCTGTCACATTACACTGCACAGTAGCGTCCGTCACATTACACCGCACAGTAGCGTCCGTCACATTACACCGCACAGTAGCGTCTGTCACATTACACCGCACAGTAGCGTCTGCCACATTACTCCGCACAGTAGCATCAGTCACATTACACCGCACAGTAGCATCTGCCACATTACACAGCACAGTAGCATCTGTCACATTACACCGCACTGTAGCGTCAGTCACATTACACCGCACAGTAGCATCAGTCACATTACACCGCATAGTAGCGTCTGTCACATTACACCGCACTGTAGCGTCGTTCACATTACACCGCACAGTAGCATCTGTCACATTACTCCGCACAGTAGCGTCTGTCACATTACACTGCACAGTAGCATCTGTCACCTTACACCGCACAGTAGCATTCGTTACTCACATTACACAGCATAGTAGCGTCTGTCAAAGTACACCGCACAGTAGCGTCTGTCACATTACACAGCACAGTAGCATCTGTCACATTACACCACACAGTAGCGTCCGTCACATTACACCGCACAGTAGCATCTGTCACATTACACCGCACAGTAGCGTCTGTCACATTACACTGCACAGTAGCATCTGTCACCTTACACCGCACAGTAGCGTCTGTCACATTACACAGCACAGTAGCATCTGTCACATTACACCGCAGAGTAGCATCTGTCACATTACACAGCACAGTAGCGTCCGTCAAATTACTCCGCACAGTAGCATCTGTCACATTACACAGCACAGTAGCATCTGTCACATTACACCGCACTGTAGTGTCATTCACATTACACCGCACAGTAGCATCTGTCACATTACTCCGCACAGTAGTGTCTGTCACATTACACTGCACAGTAGCATCTGTCACCTTACACCGCACAGTAGCATTCGTTACTCACATTACACAGCATAGTAGCGTCTGTCAAATTACACCGCACAGTAGCGTCTGTCACATTACACAGCACAGTAGCATCTGTCACATTACACCACACAGTAGCGTCTGTCACATTACACCGCACAGTAGCATCTGTCACCTTACACCGCACAGTAGCGTCTGTCACATTACACTGCACAGTAGCGTCCGTCACATTACACCGCACAGTAGCGTCCGTCACATTACACTGCACAGTAGCATCCGTCACATTACAACGCACAGTAGCGTCCGCCACATTACACCGCACAGTAGCGTCCGCCACATTACACAGCACAGTAGCATCTGTCACATTACACCGCACAGTAGCATCTGTCACATTACACAGCACAGTAGCGTCCGTCACATTACACCGCACAGTAGCGTCAGTCACATTACACTGCACAGTAGCATCTGTCACATTACACCGCACAGTAGCGTCCGCCCCATTACACCGCACAGTAGCGTCCGTCACATTACACCGCACAGTAGCATCTGTTACATTACACAGCATAGTAGCGTCCGTCACATTACACTGCACAGTAGCGTCCGTCACATTACACAGCACAGTAGCATCTGTCACATTACACCGCACAGTAGCATCTGTTACTCACATTACACAGCATAGTAGCATCTGTCAAATTACACCGCACAGTAGCGTCCGTCACATTACACCGCACAGTAGCATCTGTCACATTACACAGCATAGTAGCGTCCGTCACATTACACTGCACAGTAGCGTCCGTCACATTACACAGCACAGTAGCATCTGTCACATTACACCGCACAGTAGCATCTGTTACTCACATTACACAGCATAGTAGCATCTGTCAAATTACACCACACAGTAGCGTCCGTCACATTACACCGCACAGTAGCATCTGTCACATTACACCGCACAGTAGCGTCTGTCACATTACACTGCACAGTAGCATCTGTCACCTTACACCGCACAGTAACGTCTGTCACATTACACTGCACAGTAGCGTCTGTCACCTTACTCCGCACAGTAGCATCTGTCACATTACACTGCACAGTAGCGTCTGTCACATTACACTGCACAGTAGCATCTGTCACCTTACACCGCACAGTAGCGTCTGTCACATTACACCGCACAGTAGAATCCGTTACTCACATTACACCGCACAGTAGCATCCGTTACTCACATTACACCGCACAGTAGCGTCTGTCACATTACACCGCACAGTAGCGTCTGTCACATTACACTGCACAGTAGCGTCCGTCACATTACACTGCACAGTAGCATCTGTCACCTTACACCGCACAGTAGCGTCCGTAACTCACATTACACAGCCTAGTAGCATCTGTCACATTACACTGCACAGTAGTGTCCGTCACATTACACTGCACAGTAGCATCTGTCTCCTTACACCGCACAGTAGCATCCGTTACTCACATTACACAGCATAGTAGCGTCTGTCAAATTACACCGCACAGTAGCGTCTGTCACATTACACAGCACAGTAGCATCTGTCACATTACACCACACAGTAGCATCCGTCACATTACACCGCACAGTAGCATCTGTCACATTACACCGCACAGTAGCGTCTGTCACATTACACTGCACAGTAGCATCTGTCACCTTACACCGCACAGTAGCGTCTGTCACATTACACTGCACAGTAGCGTCTGTCACCTTACTCCGCACAGTAGCATCTGTCACATTACACTGCACAGTAGCGTCTGTCACATTACACTGCACAGTAGCATCTGTCACCTTACACCGCACAGTAGCGTCCGTCACATTACACAGTACAGTAGCGTCTGTCACATTACACCGCACAGTAGCGTCCGTCACATTACACTGCACAGTAGCATCTGTCACCTTACTCCGCACAGTAGCATCTGTCACATTACACTGCACAGTAGCGTCTGTCACATTACACTGCACAGTAGCATCTGTCACCTTACACCGCACAGTAGCGTCTGTCACATTACACCGCACAGTAGAATCCGTTACTCACATTACACCGCACAGTAGCATCCGTTACTCACATTACACCGCACAGTAGCGTCTGTCACATTACACCGCACAGTAGCGTCTGTCACATTACACTGCACAGTAGCGTCCGTCACATTACACTGCACAGTAGCATCTGTCACCTTACACCGCACAGTAGCGTCCGTAACTCACATTACACAGCCTAGTAGCGTCTGTCACATTACACTGCACAGTAGTGTCCGTCACATTACACTGCACAGTAGCATCTGTCACCTTACACCACACAGTAGCATCCGTTACTCACATTACACAGCATAGTAGCGTCTGTCAAATTACACCGCACAGTAGCGTCTGTCACATTACACAGCACAGTAGCATCTGTCACATTACACCACACAGTAGCGTCCGTCACATTACACCGCACAGTAGCGTCTGTCACATTACACTGCACAGTAGCATCTGTCACCTTACACCGCACAGTAGCGTCTGTCACATTACACTGCACAGTAGCGTCTGTCACCTTACTCCGCACAGTAGCATCTGTCACATTACACTGCACAGTAGCGTCTGTCACATTACACTGCACAGTAGCATCTGTCACCTTACACCGCACAGTAGCGTCCGTCACATTACACAGTACATTAGCGTCTGTCACATTACACCGCACAGTAGCGTCCGTCACATTACACTGCACAGTAGCATCTGTCACCTTACACTGCACAGTAGCGTTTGTCATATTACACTGCACATTAGCATCTGTCCCATTACACCGCACAGTAGCGTCTGTCACATTACACCGCACAGTAGCATCTGTCACATTACACCGCACAGTAGCGTCTGTCACATTACACTGCACAGTAGCATCTGTCACATTACACCGCACAGTAGCGTCTGTCACATTACACTGCACAGTAGCGTCCGTCACATTACACTGCACAGTAGCATCTGTCACATTACACAGCACAGTAGCATGTGTCACATTACACCGCACAGTAGCATCTGTCACATTACACCGCACAGTAGCGTCCGCCATATTACACAGCACAGTAGCGTCCGCCACATTACACAGCACAGTAGCATCTGTCACATTACACCGCACAGTAGCATCTGTCACATTACACAGCACAGTATCGTCCGTCACATTACTCCGCACAGTAGCATCTGTCAAATTACACCGCACAGTAGCGTCTGTCACATTACACAGCACAGTAGCATCTGTCACATTACACCACATAGTAGCGTCCGTCACATTACACCACACAGTAGCATCTGTCACATTACACCGCACAGTAGCGTCTGTCACATTACACTGCACAGTAGCATCTGTCACCTTACACCGCACAGTAGCGTCTGTCACATTACACTGCACAGTAGCGTCTGTCACCTTACTCCGCACAGTAGCATCTGTCACATTACACTGCACAGTAGCGTCTGTCACATTACACTGCACAGTAGCATCTGTCACCTTACACCGCACAGTAGCGTCCGTCACATTACACAGTACATTAGCGTCTGTCACATTACACCGCACAGTAGCGTCCGTCACATTACACTGCACAGTAGCATCTGTCACCTTACACTGCACAGTAGCGTTTGTCATATTACACTGCACATTAGCATCTGTCCCATTACACCGCACAGTAGCGTCTGTCACATTACACCGCACAGTAGCATCTGTCACATTACACCGCACAGTAGCGTCTGTCACATTACACTGCACAGTAGCATCTGTCACATTACACCGCACAGTAGCGTCTGTCACATTACACTGCACAGTATCGTCCGTCACATTACACTGCACAGTAGCATCTGTCACATTACACAGCACAGTAGCATGTGTCACATTACACCGCACAGTAGCATCTGTCACATTACACCGCACAGTAGCGTCCGCCATATTACACAGCACAGTAGCGTCCGCCACATTACACAGCACAGTAGCATCTGTCACATTACACCGCACAGTAGCATCTGTCACATTACACAGCACAGTATCGTCCGTCACATTACTCCGCACAGTAGCATCTGTCAAATTACACCGCACAGTAGCGTCTGTCACATTACACAGCACAGTAGCATCTGTCACATTACACCACACAGTAGCGTCCGTCACATTACACCACACAGTAGCATCTGTCACATTACACCGCACAGTAGCGTCTGTCACATTACACTGCACAGTAGCATCTGTCACCTTACACCGCACAGTAGCGTCTGTCACATTACACTGCACAGTAGCGTCTGTCACCTTACTCCGCACAGTAGCATCTGTCACATTACACTGCACAGTAGCGTCTGTCACATTACACTGCACAGTAGCATCTGTCACCTTACACCGCACAGTAGCGTCCGTCACATTACACAGTACATTAGCGTCTGTCACATTACACCGCACAGTAGCGTCCGTCACATTACACTGCACAGTAGCATCTGTCACCTTACACTGCACAGTAGCGTTTGTCATATTACACTGCACATTAGCATCTGTCCCATTACACCGCACAGTAGCGTCTGTCACATTACACCGCACAGTAGCATCTGTCACATTACACCGCACAGTAGCGTCTGTCACATTACACTGCACAGTAGCATCTGTCACATTACACCGCACAGTAGCGTCTGTCACATTACACTGCACAGTAGCGTCCGTCACATTACACTGCACAGTAGCATCTGTCACATTACACAGCACAGTAGCATGTGTCACATTACACCGCACAGTAGCATCTGTCACATTACACCGCACAGTAGCGTCCGCCATATTACACAGCACAGTAGCGTCCGCCACATTACACAGCACAGTAGCATCTGTCACATTACACCGCACAGTAGCATCTGTCACATTACACAGCACAGTATGGTCCGTCACATTACTCCGCACAGTAGCATCTGTCACATTACACAGCACAGTAGCATCTGTCACATTACACCGCACAGTAGCGTCCGTCACATTACACAGCACAGTAGCGTCTGTCACCTTACACCGCACAGTAGCGTCTGTCACATTACACAGTACAGTAGCATCTGTCACATTACACCGCACAGTAGCATCTGTCACATTACACAGCACAGTAGCGTCCGTCACATTACTCCGCACAGTAGCATCTGTCACATTACACAGCACAGTAGCATCTGTCACATTACACCGCACTGTAGCGTCGTTCACATAACACCGCACAGTAGCATCTGTCACATTACTCTGCACAGTAGCGTCTGTCACATTACACTGCACAGTAGCATCTGTCACCTTACACCGCACAGTAGCATTCGTTACTCACATTACACAGCATAGTAGCGTCTGTCAAATTACACCGCACAGTAGCGTCTGTCACATTACACAGCACAGTAGCATCTGTCACATTACACCACACAGTAGCGTCCGTCACATTACACCGCACAGTAGCATCTGTCACATTACACCGCACAGTAGCGTCTGTCACATTACACTGCACAGTAGCATCTGTCACCTTACACCGCACAGTAACGTCTGTCACATTACACTGCACAGTAGCGTCTGTCACCTTACTCCGCACAGTAGCATCTGTCACATTACACTGCACAGTAGCGTCTGTCACATTACACTGCACAGTAGCATCTGTCACCTTACACCGCACAGTAGCGTCCGTCACATTACACAGTACAGAAGCGTCTGTCACATTACACCGCACAGTAGCGTCCGTCACATTACACTGCACAGTAGCATCTGTCACCTTACTCCGCACAGTAGCATCTGTCACATTACACTGCACAGTAGCGTCTGTCACATTACACTGCACAGTAGCATCTGTCACCTTACACCGCACAGTAGCGTCCGTCACATTACACTGCACAGTAGCATCTGTCACCTTACTCCGCACAGTAGCATCTGCCACATTACACTGCACAGTAGCGTCTGTCACATTACACCGCACAGTAGCGTCTGTCACATTACACTGCACAGTAGCGTCCGTCACATTACACTGCACAGTAGCATCTGTCACCTTACACCGCACAGTAGCGTCCGTAACTCACATTACACAGCCTAGTAGCGTCTGTCACATTACACTGCACAGTAGTGTCCGTCACATTACACTGCACAGTAGCATCTGTCACCTTACACCACACAGTAGCATCCGTTACTCACATTACACAGCATAGTAGCGTCTGTCAAATTACACCGCACAGTAGCGTCTGTCACATTACACAGCACAGTAGCATCTGTCACATTACACCACACAGTAGCGTCCGTCACATTACACCACACAGTAGCATCTGTCACATTACACCGCACAGTAGCGTCTGTCACATTACACTGCACAGTAGCATCTGTCACCTTACACCGCACAGTAGCGTCTGTCACATTACACTGCACAGTAGCGTCTGTCACCTTACTCCGCACAGTAGCATCTGTCACATTACACTGCACAGTAGCGTCTGTCACATTACACTGCACAGTAGCATCTGTCACCTTACACCGCACAGTAGCGTCCGTCACATTACACAGTACATTAGCGTCTGTCACATTACACCGCACAGTAGCGTCCGTCACATTACACTGCACAGTAGCATCTGTCACCTTACACTGCACAGTAGCGTTTGTCATATTACACTGCACATTAGCATCTGTCCCATTACACCGCACAGTAGCGTCTGTCACATTACACCGCACAGTAGCATCTGTCACATTACACCGCACAGTAGCGTCTGTCACATTACACTGCACAGTAGCATCTGTCACATTACACCGCACAGTAGCGTCTGTCACATTACACTGCACAGTAGCGTCCGTCACATTACACTGCACAGTAGCATCTGTCACATTACACAGCACAGTAGCATGTGTCACATTACACCGCACAGTAGCATCTGTCACATTACACCGCACAGTAGCGTCCGCCATATTACACAGCACAGTAGCGTCCGCCACATTACACAGCACAGTAGCATCTGTCACATTACACCGCACAGTAGCATCTGTCACATTACACAGCACAGTATCGTCCGTCACATTACTCCGCACAGTAGCATCTGTCACATTACACAGCACAGTAGCATCTGTCACATTACACAGCACAGTAGCATCTGTCACATTACACCGCACAGTAGCGTCCGTCACATTACACAGCACAGTAGCGTCTGTCACCTTACACCGCACAGTAGCGTCTGTCACATTACACAGTACAGTAGCATCTGTCACATTACACCGCACAGTAGCATCTGTCACATTACACAGCACAGTAGCGTCCGTCACATTACTCCGCACAGTAGCATCTGTCACATTACACAGCACAGTAGCATCTGTCACATTACACCGCACTGTAGCGTCGTTCACATTACACCGCACAGTAGCATCTGTCACATTACTCTGCACAGTAGCGTCTGTCACATTACACTGCACAGTAGCATCTGTCACCTTACACCGCACAGTAGCATTCGTTACTCACATTACACAGCATAGTAGCGTCTGTCAAATTACACCGCACAGTAGCGTCTGTCACATTACACAGCACAGTAGCATCTGTCACATTACACCACACAGTAGCGTCCGTCACATTACACCGCACAGTAGCATCTGTCACATTACACCGCACAGTAGCGTCTGTCACATTACACTGCACAGTAGCATCTGTCACCTTACACCGCACAGTAACGTCTGTCACATTACACTGCACAGTAGCGTCTGTCACCTTACTCCGCACAGTAGCATCTGTCACATTACACTGCACAGTAGCGTCTGTCACATTACACTGCACAGTAGCATCTGTCACCTTACACCGCACAGTAGCGTCCGTCACATTACACAGTACAGAAGCGTCTGTCACATTACACCGCACAGTAGCGTCCGTCACATTACACTGCACAGTAGCATCTGTCACCTTACTCCGCACAGTAGCATCTGTCACATTACACTGCACAGTAGCGTCTGTCACATTACACTGCACAGTAGCATCTGTCACCTTACACCGCACAGTAGCGTCTGTCACATTACACCGCACAGTAGAATCCGTTACTCACATTACACCGCACAGTAGCATCCGTTACTCACATTACACCGCACAGTAGCGTCTGTCACATTACACCGCACAGTAGCGTCTGTCACATTACACTGCACAGTAGCGTCCGTCACATTACACTGCACAGTAGCATCTGTCACCTTACACCGCACAGTAGCGTCCGTAACTCACATTACACAGCCTAGTAGCGTCTGTCACATTACACTGCACAGTAGTGTCCGTCACATTACACTGCACAGTAGCATCTGTCACCTTACACCACACAGTAGCATCCGTTACTCACATTACACAGCATAGTAGCGTCTGTCAAATTACACCGCACAGTAGCGTCTGTCACATTACACAGCACAGTAGCATCTGTCACATTACACCACACAGTAGCGTCCGTCACATTACACCACACAGTAGCATCTGTCACATTACACCGCACAGTAGCGTCTGTCACATTACACTGCACAGTAGCATCTGTCACCTTACACCGCACAGTAGCGTCTGTCACATTACACTGCACAGTAGCGTCTGTCACCTTACTCCGCACAGTAGCATCTGTCACATTACACTGCACAGTAGCGTCTGTCACATTACACTGCACAGTAGCATCTGTCACCTTACACCGCACAGTAGCGTCCGTCACATTACACAGTACATTAGCGTCTGTCACATTACACCGCACAGTAGCGTCCGTCACATTACACTGCACAGTAGCATCTGTCACCTTACACTGCACAGTAGCGTTTGTCATATTACACTGCACATTAGCATCTGTCCCATTACACCGCACAGTAGCGTCTGTCACATTACACCGCACAGTAGCATCTGTCACATTACACCGCACAGTAGCGTCTGTCACATTACACTGCACAGTAGCATCTGTCACATTACACCGCACAGTAGCGTCTGTCACATTACACTGCACAGTAGCGTCCGTCACATTACACTGCACAGTAGCATCTGTCACATTACACAGCACAGTAGCATGTGTCACATTACACCGCACAGTAGCATCTGTCACATTACACCGCACAGTAGCGTCCGCCATATTACACAGCACAGTAGCGTCCGCCACATTACAC
This sequence comes from Pseudophryne corroboree, assembly GCF_028390025.1. Lineage (NCBI taxonomy): Eukaryota > Metazoa > Chordata > Amphibia > Anura > Myobatrachidae > Pseudophryne > Pseudophryne corroboree. Next base: position 48,400,902 of record NC_086449.1, on the reverse strand, counting down.
AGCACAGTAGCATCTGTCACATTACACCGCACAGTAGCATCTGTCACATTACACAGCACAGTATCGTCCGTCACATTACTCCGCACAGTAGCATCTGTCAAATTACACCGCACAGTAGCGTCTGTCACATTACACAGCACAGTAGCATCTGTCACATTACACCACACAGTAGCGTCCGTCACATTACACCACACAGTAGCATCTGTCACATTACACCGCACAGTAGCGTCTGTCACATTACACTGCACAGTAGCATCTGTCACCTTACACCGCACAGTAGCGTCTGTCACATTACACTGCACAGTAGCGTCTGTCACCTTACTCCGCACAGTAGCATCTGTCACATTACACTGCACAGTAGCGTCTGTCACATTACACTGCACAGTAGCATCTGTCACCTTACACCGCACAGTAGCGTCCGTCACATTACACAGTACATTAGCGTCTGTCACATTACACCGCACAGTAGCGTCCGTCACATTACACTGCACAGTAGCATCTGTCACCTTACACTGCACAGTAGCGTTTGTCATATTACACTGCACATTAGCATCTGTCCCATTACACCGCACAGTAGCGTCTGTCACATTACACCGCACAGTAGCATCTGTCACATTACACCGCACAGTAGCGTCTGTCACATTACACTGCACAGTAGCATCTGTCACATTACACCGCACAGTAGCGTCTGTCACATTACACTGCACAGTAGCGTCCGTCACATTACACTGCACAGTAGCATCTGTCACATTACACAGCACAGTAGCATGTGTCACATTACACCGCACAGTAGCATCTGTCACATTACACCGCACAGTAGCGTCCGCCATATTACACAGCACAGTAGCGTCCGCCACATTACACAGCACAGTAGCATCTGTCACATTACACCGCACAGTAGCATCTGTCACATTACACAGCACAGTATCGTCCGTCACATTACTCCGCACAGTAGCATCTGTCAAATTACACCGCACAGTAGCGTCTGTCACATTACACAGCACAGTAGCATCTGTCACATTACACCACACAGTAGCGTCCGTCACATTACACCACACAGTAGCATCTGTCACATTACACCGCACAGTAGCGTCTGTCACATTACACTGCACAGTAGCATCTGTCACCTTACACCGCACAGTAGCGTCTGTCACATTACACTGCACAGTAGCGTCTGTCAACTTACTCCGCACAGTAGCATCTGTCACATTACACTGCACAGTAGCGTCTGTCACATTACACTGCACAGTAGCATCTGTCACCTTACACCGCACAGTAGCGTCCGTCACATTACACAGTACATTAGCGTCTGTCACATTACACCGCACAGTAGCGTCCGTCACATTACACAGTACAGTAGCATCTGTCACATTACACCGCACAGTAGCATCTGTCACATTACACAGCACAGTAGCGTCCGTCACATTACTCCGCACAGTAGCATCTGTCACATTACACAGCACAGTAGCATCTGTCACATTACACCGCACTGTAGCGTCGTTCACATTACACCGCACAGTAGCATCTGTCACATTACTCCGCACAGTAGCGTCTGTCACATTACACTGCACAGTAGCATCTGTCACCTTACACCGCACAGTAGCATTCGTTACTCACATTACACAGCATAGTAGCGTCTGTCAAATTACACCGCACAGTAGCGTCTGTCACATTACACAGCACAGTAGCATCTGTCACATTACACCACACAGTAGCGTCTGTCACATTACACCGCACAGTAGCATCTGTCACCTTACACCGCACAGTAGCGTCTGTCACATTACACTGCACAGTAGCGTCCGTCACATTACACCGCACAGTAGCGTCCGTCACATTACACCGCACAGTAGCGTCTGTCACATTACACCGCACAGTAGCGTCTGCCACATTACTCCGCACAGTAGCATCAGTCACATTACACCACACAGTAGCATCTGCCACATTACACAGCACAGTAGCATCTGTCACATTACACCGTACTGTAGCGTCGTTCACATTACACCGCACAGTAGCATCTGTCACATTACTCCGCACAGTAGCGTCTGTCACATTACACTGCCCAGTAGCATCTGTCACCTTACACCGCACAGTAGCATTCGTTACTCACATTACACAGCATAGTAGCGTCTGTCAAATTACACCGCACAGTAGCGTCTGTCACATTACACAGCACAGTAACATCTGTCACATTACACCACACAGTAGCGTCTGTCACATTACACCGCACAGTAGCATCTGTCACCTTACACCGCACAGTAGCGTCTGTCACATTACACCGCACAGTAGCGTCCGTCACATTACACCGCACAGTAGCGTCCGTCACATTACACTGCACAGTAGCATCCGTCACATTACACCGCACAGTAGCGTCGGCCACATTACACCGCACCGTAGCGTCCGTCACATTACACCGCACAGTAGCATCTGTCACATTACACCGCACAGTAGCGTCCGTCACATTACAGCACACAGTAGCATCTGTCACATTACACCGCACAGTAGCATCTGTCACATTACACAGCACAGTAGCATCTGTCACATTACACCGCACAGTAGCGTCCGTCACATTACACAGCACAGTAGCGTCTGTTACCTTACACCGCACAGTAGCGTCTGTCACATTACACAGCACAGTAGCATCTGTCACATTACACCGCACAGTAGCATCTGTCACATTACACAGCACAGTAGCATCTGTCACATTACACCGCACAGTAGCGTCCGTCACATTACACAGCACAGTAGCGTCTGTCACCTTACACCGCACAGTAGCGTCTGTCACATTACACAGCACAGTAGCATCTGTCACATTACACCGCACAGTAGCATTTGTCACATTACACAGCACAGTAGCGTCCGTCACATTACTCCGCACAGTAGCATCTGTCACATTACACAGCACAGTAGCATCTGTCACATTACACCGCACTGTAGCGTCGTTCACATTACACCGCACTGTGGCGTCGTTCACATTACACCGCACAGTAGCATCTGTCACATTACTCCGCACAGTAGCGTCTGTCACATTACACCGCACAGTAGCATCTGTCACCTTACACCGCACAGTAGCATTCGTTACTCACATTACACAGCTTAGTAGCGTCTGTCAAATTACACCGCACAGTAGTGTCTGTCACATTACACAGCACAGTAGCATCTGTCACATTACACCACACAGTAGCGTCTGTCACATTACACCGCACAGTAGCATCTGTCACCTTACACCGCACAGTAGCGTCTGTCACATTACACAGCACAGTAGCGTCCGTCACATTACACTGCACAGTAGCGTCCGTCACATTACACCGCACAGTAGCGTCCGTCACATTACACCGCACAGTAGCATCTGTCACATTACACCGCACAGTAGCGTCCTCCACATTACACAGCACAGTAGCATCTGTCACATTACACAGCACAGTAGCGTCTGTCACATTACACCGCACAGTAGCATCTGTCACATTACACCGCACAGTAGCGTCTGTCACATTACACAGCACAGTAGCATCTGTCACATTACACCGCACAGTAGCATCTGTCACATTACACAGCACAGTAGCGTCCGTCACATTACTCCGCACAGTAGCATCTGTCACATTACACAGCACAGTAGCATCTGTCACATTACACCGCACAGTAGCGTCTGTCACATTACACCGCACAGTAGCGTCTGTCACATTACACCGCACAGTAGCGTCCGTCACATTACACCGCACAGTAGCGTCCGTCACATTACACCGCACAGTAGCGTCTGTCACATTACACCGCACAGTAGCGTCTGTCACATTACTCCGCACAGTAGCGTCAGTCACATTACACCGCACAGTAGCATCTGTCACATTACACCGCACTGTAGCGTCAGTCGCATTACACCGCACAGTAGCGTCCGTCACATTACACTGCACAGTAGCGTCTGTCACATTACTCCGCACAGTAGCATCAGTCACATTACACCGCACAGTAGCATCAGTCACATTACACCGCATAGTAGTGTCTGTTACATTACACCGCACAGTAGCGTCGTTCACATTACACCGCACAGTAGCATCTGTCACATTACACCGCACAGTAGCGTCTGTCACATTACACTGCACAGTAGCATCTGTCACCTTACACCGCACAGTAGCATCCGTTACTCACATTACACAGCATAGTAGCGTCTGTCAAATTACACCGCACAGTAGCGTCTGTCACATTACACAGCACAGTAGCATCTGTCACATTACACCACACAGTAGCGTCTGTCACATTACACCGCACAGTAGCATCTGTCACATTACACTGCACAGTAGCATCCGTCACATTACACAGTACAGTAGCATCTGTCACCTTTACACCGCACAGTAGCTTCTGTCACATTACACTGCACAGTAGCATCCGTCACATTACACAGTACAGTAGCATCTGTCACATTACACTGCACAGTAGCATCTGTCACATTACACCGCACAGTAGCATCTGTCACATTACACTGCACAGTAGCATCTGTCACATTACACTGCACAGTAGCATCTGTCACATTACACCACACAGTAGCATCTGTCACATTACACCGCACAGTAGCATCTGTCACATTACACTGCACAGTAGCATCTGTCACATTACACAGCACAGTAGCGTCTGACACATTACACAGCACAGTAGTGTCCGTCACATTACACTGCACAGTAGCGTCCGTCACATTACACCGCACAGTAGCGTCCATCACATTACACTGCATAGTAGCATCTGTCACATTACACCGTTCAGTAGCGTCCGCCACATTACACAGCACAGTAGCGTCTGTCACATTATACCGCACAGTAGCGTCTGTCACATTACACAGCACAGTAGCATCTGTCACATTACACCGCACAGTAGCGTCCGTCACATTACACTGCACAGTAGCGTCCGCCACATTACACAGCACAGTAGCATCTGTCGCATTACACCACACAGTAGCGTCTGTCACATTACACAGCACAGTAGCATCTGTCACATTACACTGCACAGTAGCGTCCGTCACATTACACCACACAGTAGCGTCTGTCACATTACACAGCACAGTAGCATCTGTCACATTACACCGCACAGTAGCGTCTGTCACATTACACAGCACAGTAGCATCCGTCACATTACACCGCACAGTAGTGTCCGCCACATTACACCGCACAGTAGCGTCCGCCACATTACACCGCACAGTAGCATCTGTCACATTACACCGCACAGTAGCGTCTGTCACATTACACAGCACAGTAGCATCTGTCACATTACACCGCACAGTAGCATCTGTCACATTACACCGCACAGTAGCGTCTGTCACATTACACCGCACAGTAGCGTCTGTCACATTACACAGCACAGTAGCATCTGTCACATTACACAGCACAGTAGCATCTGTCACATTACACAGCACAGTAGCGTCCGTTACATTACACCACAGTAGGGTCCGTCACATTACTCCGCACAGTAACGTCTGTCACATTACACAGCACAGTAGTGTCCGTTACATTACTCCGCACAGTAGCGTCCGTTACATTACTCCGCACAGTAGCGTCTGTCACATTACTCCGCACAGTAACGTCTGTCACATTACTCCGCACAGTAGCGTCTGTCACATTACTCCACACAGTAGCGTCTGTCACATTACTCCGCACAGTAGCGTCTGTCACATTACTCCGCACAGTAGCGTCTGTCACATTACTCCGCACAGTAACGTCTGTCGCATTACTCCGCACAGTAGCGTCCGTCACATTACTCCGCACAGTAGCGTCTGTCACATTACTCTGCACAGTAGCGTCTGTCACATTACTCTGCACAGTAACGTCTGTCACATTACTCCGCACAGTAGCGTCCGTCACGTTACTCCGCACAGTAGCGTCTGTCACATTACTCTGCACAGTAGCGTCTGTCACATTACTCCGCACAGTAGCGTCTGTCACATTACTCCACACAGTAGCGTCCGTCACATTACACCGCACAGTAGCGTCCGTCACATTACTCCGCACATTAGTGTCCGTCACATTACACAGGAGGGGAGACAGAGATAGAGGAGGGTGAGAGAGTGAAGGGGGGGGTGAGAGAGAGGGGGTAGAGAGAGAGAGAGGAGGGTGAGAGAGTGAAGGGGGGGGTGAGAGAGACGGGGTAGAGAGAGAGGAGGGTGAGAGAGTGAAGGGGGGGGTGAGAGAGAGGGGGTAGAGAGAGAGAGAGGAGGGTGAGAGAGTGAAGGGGGGGGGTGAGAGAGACGGGGTAGAGAGAGAGAGGAGGGTGAGAGAGTGAAGTGGGGGGGGGGGTGAGAGAGAGAGAGACCATCTCTGGCATGGTCCCAGCTCCCTGTCCCTCTTGCAGCTCTTTGCCTTTGTGTCCCACAGCAGGTCATCTCCTTATGTTCCCTTCCCCCAGACCCCTCTAACCTGTGTCTAGTCAGTGTGAGCCACGGGAGAGGAGGGCCGGGCAGAGGGGGACCGTCATCATGGAGCTTCTGGGAGCCGCGGCGTGCGGCCAGACAGACAGGCAGGAGAGGAGGGCTGGGTGGAGGATGCACATCACCATGGAGCCGCTGGGATCTGGCGGGCGGACGCGCGCTGTACAGTGAGTGAAGGTGACTCACTCACTGAGCAGCGGTGCCCTCCACTGACCGGCGCTCTACGCAGCTTGCAAAGCCCGCATACGCGTTGTGCCGGCGCTGGCCAGAGCACACGGGGAAGGCAGCTTCAGCACTGCCTGCTGTATGTAGTAATAGTATCAGTGCCGAATGCACCGCTGCAGTGCTAATACAACGCAGGCAGCGCTGAAGCTGCGGCACAGGCATGCAGTTGTGGGTCCAGGTGAATGGCGCCTCTCTCATGATTTGGGGGGAGCGAGTTGCCCCCTTGCCCCCCCCCCCCCGCATTCTGACGCCCCTGTGTTGTAGGTCTATAATTTAATCCAGTCTAGCAATATAAGTAAAAATAGGGGTAGCTGTAATGATTACCACTTCGGCTTGCTGTATTAATAAAAAGTGCCTGGCACGGGATTATTTTTCCTCTATCTGCTTCTGCAAATTTGGTGCAGTTCATTAAACAAAAACCAGTGCGTGGTCTCTTATCTCGTCCCCAACTGCTTAGTGCTGCTGTGTGTTATATTCAGCTCATTTATATGGATTTATGCTGTGCGGTGGTGTCATTCACTTACACCTCCGGATGATAGGCTGCCATCGATCAACTCCTCCCCCGACTCCTCCTTCCGTCTGTTAACTGGATGGCGCTAGCCACCCTTACCACGTGTCACTGCTCATTATGCCCTCGGCTCGGCTTGCTGATTGGACGACGTCTGAGCTGCAAACTGCTCTATTCTGACAGCCGCCAGTGGACCTCAACGCCTCTGGTCTCCCTAGTGATGCCTCGTTTGGCCACTGCTGCCCGACCTCCGCAGCTCTGCCTCCGCCATCAGTACTACCAAGCCTGAGTAGCACTATCAGGACCCAGTCGCCGCTGTATGTTTACAGCTCTTTCAGCGGCGCTGGTGTACCAAATGCGCACACTAGCTGAGGGAACGCCAGTCTGAACTCCGCCGTCGAGAGCGCCTTTTATATGCTCCCGACCACCAGCGCGTGAATCCCCTCCTTTGCACACGGCACCCTGCTTTAACGGCACGGGGACCACTTCTTTGCACACAGCCCTACTTTTACCGGTGCGTAGCCTCCTTCTCTACACACGGCTCTAATTCGCCGGCGCGAGGCTTCCTTCTCTACACACGGCTCTAATTCACCGGCGCGTGGCTTCCTTCTCTACACACGGCTGTAATTCACCGGCGCGTGGCTTCCTTCTCTACACACGGCTCTAATTCACCGGCGCGTAGCTTCCTTCTCTACACACGGCTCTAATTCACCGGCGCGTAGCTTCCTTCTCTACACACGGCTGTAATTCACCGGCGCGTGGCTTCCTTCTCTACACACGGCTGTAATTCACCAGTGCGTAGCTTCCTTCTCTACACACGGCTCTAATTCACCGGCGCGTGGCTTCCTTCTCTACACACCTCTCTAATTCACCGGCGCGTGGCTTCCTTCTCTACACACGGCTCTAATTCACCGGCGCGTGGCTTCCTTCTCTACACACGGCTGTAATTCACCGGCGCGTGGCTTCCTTCTCTACACACGGCTGTAATTCACCGGCGCGTGGGCTCCTCCTCTATGTTGTTAACAACTGCAGCGCTATATATTAAATTCAACACCCTCCTCTAAGTCAGTGTCGGCATGCAGTCAATTACCCATACACCCCACGAACTCTCTCCCCAACATTAATATATATAACTCCATATACATGCATTTCATTAGCATATACATAATGTACATATCATTATATACACTTATACATATATCAATATATAATCCCCTTTCTGTATTTACATATTTATACAGTAGCCCGATATTAGGCTACAACAGGGTGTGAAGGTCGACAAGGTTTCTAGGTCAACACGTCAAAAGGTTGACATGAGTTTTACACTTTTTTTAGTGTCATTTTCTCCGTACAGTGAACGGGAAGCCCAAATAGTGCACCGTGACCCCTCGCATAGCTCGCCTCACTCGCCATGCTTCGGGCTAGGTGCCTCGCTCCACTACCGCTGATCTCGGCACAGGTTACTGTTCCCAATCGTAGTCCACGTGGATCGTTAAGTATGAAAAAGTTCAAACAAAGAAAAAAATGTGAAAAACTTATGTCGACATTTTGACCTGTTGACCTAGAACATGTCGACCTAGAATCCCTGTCTACCTTGAAAACATGTCGACCTATAGTGGTCTGTTGTGCAAATGGAATAGACAACAGGTGGAAATTATAGGCAATTAGCAAGACACCCCCAATAAAGGAGTTGTTCTGCAGGTGGTGACCACAGACCACTTCTCAGCTCCTATGCTTTCTGGCTGATGTTTTAGTCACTTTTGAAAGCTGGCGGTGCTTTCACTCTAGTGGTAGCTTGAGACAGAATCTACAACACACACAAGTGGCTCAGGTAGTGCAGCTCATCCAGGATGGCACATCAATGCGTGCTGTGGCAAGAAGGTTTGCGGTGTCTGTCAGCGTAGTGTCCAGAGCATGGAGGCGCTACCAGGAGACAGGCCAGTACATCAGGAGACGTGAAGGAGGCCGTAGGAGGGCAACAACCCAGCAGCAGGACCGCTACCTCCGCCTTTGTGCAAGGAGGAACAGGAGGAGCACTGCCAGAGCCCTGCAAAATGACCTCCAGCAAGCTACAAATGTGCATGTGTCTATTCAAACGATCAGAAACAGACTCCATGAGGGTGGTATGAGGGCCCGACGTCCACAGGTGGGGTTTGTGCTTACAGCCCAACACCGTGCAGGATGTTTGGCATTTGCCAGAGAACACCAAGATTGGCAAATTCGCCACTGGTGCCCTGTGCTCTTCACAGATGAAAGCAGGTTCTCACTGAGCACATGTGACAGACGTGACAGAGTCTGGAGACGCCAAGGAGAACGTTCTGCTACCTGCAACATCCTCCAGCATGACCGGTTTGGCAGTGGGTCAGTAATGGTGTGGGGTGGCATTTCTTTGGGGGGCCTCACAGCCCTCCATGTGCTTGCCAGAGGTAGCCTGACTGCCATTAGGTACCGAGATGAGATCCTCAGACCCCTTGTGAGAACATATGCTGGTGCGGTTGGCCCTGGGTTCCTCCTAATGCAAGACAATACTAGACCTCATGTGGCTGGAGTGTGTCAGCAGTTCCTGCAAGACGAAGGCATTGATGCTCTGGACTGGCCCACCCGTTCCCCAGACCTGAATCCAATTGAGCAAATCTGGGACATCATGTCTCGCTCCATCCACCAACGCCACGTTGCACCACAGACTGTCCAGGAGTTGGCGGATGCTTTAGTCCAGGTCTGGGAGAAAGATCCCTCAGGAGACCATCCGCCACCTCATCAGGAGCATGCTCAGGCATTGTAGGGAGGTCATACAGGCACGTGGAGGCCACACACACTATTGAGCCTCATTTTGACTTGTTTTAAGGACATTACATCAAAGTTGTATCAGCCAGTAGTGTGTTTTTCCACTTTAATTTTGAGTGTGACTCCAAATCCAGACCTCCATGGGTTTATAAGTTTGATTTCCATTGATCATTTTTGTGTGATTTTGTTGTCAGCACATTCAACTATGTAAAGAACAAAGTATTTAATAAGAATATTTAATTCATTAAGATCTAAGATGTGTTATTTTAGTGTTCCCTTTATTTTTTTGAGCATTGTATATACATATATGATGGGAGGTATGATATATATAAATCATACCTCCCAACTGTCCCAATTTTCGTGGGACGAACCCAATTTTTTGGGTCTGTCCCGCTGTCCCTCCCGCGAGCTGCAGTGTCCCATGGAGGGGGGGTAGTTCGGAGGATCTCTGTCACTCGCTGCTCTGCTCAGTTCACGCAAAGCAACACCCCCTTTTCAACAGACCACGCCCCCTTTTTGGAGCCAGTCACACAAGTACAAACAGAAAAATAAAAACACAAACAGAAAAAGTCCTAGCACTTGTTATGCTCCATCATCAGTCCTCTGTAGTGGTTTGCAGCCACACACATGCCATGCTCTCCGGCACAGTCAATGTCCGTAGTCCCTGGGGCTGCAAACTGATCCCTGCTAATCGGCATCAATGCAGTGCATTGTGGGTGTAAAAGATATAAATTGTCCTAGTTTCTTGCGGACACTGGGGTGCATTCTTTTTCTCCACTCCAAGGACAAGGTATCCCTCAAAGGGACAGTGCAACAACTGAGAGGCCCCCAAAAAAGTATGGTATTCAGACTTTCCTTTCTCATATCTCGCTGGACAGCTTGGCCCCATTCCTCCGGAATGCAATATGGACGCTGCTTAACTGCTTTTTTCAATTGTCTCGCTGACCATGTATCTGCCTATGGAACAGTGGATGGTCCAGGTGAACCAGAAAGGTACTTAGAGGTTCTTGCCCCCAAAGAAAGTAGTCTGGCAGTGCTTTTCCATTCTTCTCCCTTTTACAAGGTAGGGCCTTGAAGAATTTCCCTAGTTTTGTCTGTGTGGTTCCTCTAAGAGCTCACTAAATCCTGGGAAATTGCATCCCAATATGAGAGGATAGGGGAGCTTAGGACCAACAATGTCTACCATCTCATAAGTATGCCCTTTTATGGTGAGGTTCACACGCACCCAAGAGAACTCTGGCACCTTTTCCACTGGCCTGGGCAGGATACCCTCTGAGATCAGGGTCAGCTCTCTCCCTGGGGTCAATTCAATCCAGGGATAGTTTGTCGACAATTCCCTGACTTGTCAATATCGTGGGAATTAGTTTGGCGGGAGTTTCCAGTTTTGTCAGTTATTCTAATCGGGGCGTGTTCGCCGACATAAATATGCATGTCGGGGAGTGGTTGGGCAAAGAGTTATTTTCCCGCCTAAAATTTCTGGCGGCGATGGCGAGTCTATATAGCAGAAGTTTGCAAGAAGAAGACGCTGCCATTCTGCCTAGCATTTGTGAGGAGTGCTTTAGAGTGGTCTGAGCACTGTCAGCACAAGGGAGAGTCTATCAGAGTGGAAGAGCACACACAGGACACTAGGATTTTCTTTAGTAAGTATTTAACTGAAACTTTTTTTGAGAAACAACTTTTATTATTTCACAAGTGATGCATGACATTATCACATAGCAAAAACATGGGCCCTCATTCCGAGTTGTTCGCTCGCAAGCTGCTTTTAGCAGCTTTGCACACGCTAAGCCGCGGCCCTCTGGGAGTGAATCTTAGCTTCTTAAAATTGCGAACGAAAGATTCGCAATATAGCGAAAAGACATCTCTGTGCAGTTTCTGAGTAGCTCGAGACTTACTCGGCATCTGCGATCAGTTCAGTGCTTGTCGTTCCTGGTTTGACGTCACAAACACACCCAGCGTTCGCCCAGACACTCCTCCGTTTCTCCAGCCACTCCCGCGTTTTTCCCAGAAACTGTAGCGTTTTTTCGCACACTCCCATAAAACTTCCTGTTTCCGCCCAGAAACACCCACTTCCTGTCAATCACATTACGATCACCAGAACGAAGAAAAAAACGTGAGTAAAATTCCTAACTGCATAGCAAATTTACTTGGCGCACTCGCATTGCGGACATTGCGCATGCGCACTAAGCGGAAAATCGCTGCGATGCGAAAAAAATTACAGAGCAAACAACTCGGAATGACCACCATGGTAATTGCGTACAGAAGCTGGGTCGTACCTCCCAGAATCAATGTACTCAAAAGTGGAGAGAAAAAAATCAATATAGAGAATTGGTATCAATTCCAGCATTAAACTATATACTTCCTAGAGAACAAACAGAACCATCAAAAAGGGATATACATTCTTGTAATACAACCGAACAATCAAATAATAACTGAGGGAAGGGAAGAGCTAGGGAAAGAGGGATAGGGAACCATTAGCGGAGGTGAAGAGTAGAAGCTGCCAAATGTTTTATCTATTGTCTCAGGATCAGGCCCTCATTCCTAGTTGATCGCTAGCTGCCGTTGTTCGCTGAGTAGCGATCATTTCTAAACTGGCAAATCTGCGCATGCGTATGCACCGCAATGCACACTCGCGGCGTACGGGTACAAAGAGCATCGTGGTTTTGCACAGGTTCTAGCGACGCTTTCAGTCACACTGGTGGACACAAGGAGATTGACAGGAAGTGGGAGGTTCTGGGTGTCAACTGACCATTTTCTGGGATTGTTTGGAAAAACGCAGGCGTGGCTGGGCATTTGCTGGGCGGGTATCTGACGTCATTACCGTGTCATTAGTCGCAGCAATCATCGCACAGAATAAGTAACTACAGGACTGGTCTTGTTTTGCACAAAATGTGTTTGCTGCCGCTCTGCTGCACAGGCGTTCGCACTCTTGCACAGCGAAAATACACCCCCCCATGGGCGGCGACTATGCGTTTGCACGGCTGCTAAAAGTAGCTAGCAAGCGCTCAACTCGGAATGAATGCCCATATCTCTGCTGTCTCAAAGTGACTAAAGAGAAATCACGTCTTCACCCTTTTTCTTTTTTCTTTAGAGAGACGTCTCGAGCAAAGACAGGAAAGTGAAGACAGCCGGAAGAACAAAATATGGTTATTTTAACAAAGCAGAATCTAATTGCCGATATAAATACCATGTGGTGGTTTCAAACCTCATATATAAAAATTAAAAATTGTCCTTCTGTCTTTCTATACAAATCCACAGTTTACAAGTGAAGATAGTGACATTTTCTATACAAGCGTATTAAACCATGGCGGAGGCAACTAAAACAATTTGAAATCCCTACCACCCTGATGGGGGCAGACAGCAGCACAGAGTATATCAGAAGACACCATAACTCCGGAATTGCTGGAGCAATATACTCAAAAATTGGTACACATATGCCTTACAATCTGGCAACAAACTCTGTGGGTGGAAGACACCCCTGGCGCCCCTAGGGGTGGGACAGCAGCACAGAGTATTTCAGGAGAAGGCAAAACTGTGGAAGGGATTGAGCAATTTACGCCAAACTTGGTACATATCTGAATTACAATCTGTGAACAAACTCTGTGGGGGTTAGACACCCTAGGGGTGGGACAGTAGCACAGAGTATTTCAGGAGACAGCATAAATACCGGTTGGTTACACCAATTTACACCAAACTTGGTACACATATGACGTACAATCTGTGAACAAACTCTGTGGGAATTAGACACCCCTAGGGGTGGGACAGCAGCACAGAGTATTTCAGGAGACAGCATAAATCCCGGTTGGTATCACCAATTTACATCAAACTTGGTACACATCCGACTTAAAATCTGGGAACAAACTCTGTGGGGGTTAAACACCCCTAGCACCCCTAGGGGTGGGACAGCAGCACAGAGTATTTCAGGAGACAGCAAAACTGTTGTAGGCCTGGAGCAATTTACACCAAAGTTGGTACACATCTGACTTACAGTCTGAGAACAAACTCTGTGGGGGTTAGACACCCCTAGGGGTGGGACAGCAGCACAGAGTATTTCAGAAGACAGCATAACTCCAGAATGCCTAGACCAATTTACAGCAAACTTGGTACACATATGACTTAAAAGCTGGTAACAAACACTGTGGGGTTAAGACACCCCTAGCACCCCCAGGGGTGAGGCAGCAGCACAGAGTTTTTCAGCAGACAGCAAAACTCTGGAATTCCTGGAGCAATTTACACCAAACTTGCTACACATATTACTTACACTCTTGGAACAAACACTGTGGGGGTAACACACCACTAGCACCCCTAGGGGTGTGCCAGCAGCACAGAGTATATCAGGACATGCATGATATGCCAGTGATGACAGGGCTGCATGTGACAGGGCCAGTGACATGAGGTGAGGAGGGGAATGGAGGTAGCACAAACCCACACACTGAGAGTTATATAGTGGAAGTAGCACGGTACCCCAGCAGCAAAGAGTATATCAGGAGATACATAATGTGCTGTGCTATATAAGAAACTGTAAATAAATCGATAATTTCACTGGGGCAGTAGCATGATGTGAGGAGGGGAATGGAGGCAGCAGGAAGCCACAGGCTGAGAGTTGTATAGTGGGAAGAGCAGGGTGCCTTGGGGGACCAAAAAGGGGTCCGGCCACTACTCAAAGTGCAACTGGGAAGCAAGATATGCCTATATACTAGATCTCCAACCAACGTAAATTAACAAACAACTATCATTCTCCTTTACCATCCTCATCCCGTAGCGAAGCACGGGTATTCAGCTATCTACAATATTATTTATACTGTGTGTTTCATATTTACATTTATTTTTGTAAACAGACATTCTTAAAATCCCAGGTAATGCCGGGTACTCCAGCTAGTAATTTATAAATCCTAGATTGTGACTCAGTCTAGAGATGTAATAAACAGATTCATTTAATTTTTGCACTCCTTTTTCAGTATCAGGTAAATTGCCTGACAAAATATAATAATTGTAATAATAAAGTTTTCACCATGCCTAGGAAAGGAGGAACTTTCACAACCCAGTTTTGCATAATTGCTTTATCAGCTATGGTAACGATGACTGTCAGCACTGGAATGATAGATTTCTTATAGATACCCAGGTTCCAGTTATCAAAGTTAGCACATAACATTACCAATGGGTCTAAAGATAAGCAAAGGGAAAATAAATTATTAATTAAGCCCAGGACCTTCCCCCAAAATGTACGAATCTTCCCACATTCCCATAGATTATGGAATAAAGTCGCATTGACGTAATGACATTTAGGACATTGGACAGATTCCTCTGTCACCATGGGGTATATTTACTAATATTCGTTTTAGACATTTTTAAGGGTGTTTGATCTCGAATGGTATCGGGTGCATTTTACTGCAACGTTTTGAATCCTGACACGGTCATTTACTAAGCTGCCGAGTTTGCAACATTCGTCTTTTCCGATGTCGATGTGATTCGTAATGTCTGGCAGTGTTTTACGGGAGTGATTAGTAAAACACTGCCTGACAAAACACAAGGAATCCCGGCCGGATCTGTGAGATCCGTGCAGGGCTTCATTGTGCACCTTTAAAAAAAAAAATTAAAGTGTTAAAAATAAAAAAATTGCATGGGGTCCCGCCTCCTAAGCACAACCAGCCTCAGGCTCTTTGAGCCGGTCCTGGTTGCAAACATATGGAGGGGAAATTGACAGGGGTTCCCCCAAATTTTAACATTCAGCACCGGGCTCTGCGCCTGGTCCTGGTGCCAAAAATATGGGGGACAAAAAGCATAGGGGTCCCCCGTATTTTTAACACCAGCACCGGGCTCCACTAGTCAGAGAGATAATGCCACAGCCGGGGGACAATTTTATATAGGTCCCTGCGGCCCTGGCATTATATCACTAACTAGTCACCCCTGGCCGGGTTACCCTGGAGGAGTGGGGACCCCTTAAATCAAGGGGTCCCCAACCCCCTCCAGCAACACAAGGGCCAGGGGTGAAGACCGAGGCTGTCCCCCCCATCCAAGGGCTGCGGATGGGGGGCTGATAGCCATGTGTAAAAATAAGAATATTGTTTTTTGTAGCAGTACTATAAGTCCCAGCAAGCCTTCCCCAGAAGCTGGTCCTTGGAGAACCACAAGTACCAGCATGCGGTGGAAAAACAGGCCCGCTGGTACCTGTAGTACTACTACAAAAAAAATACCCAAATAAAAACAGAACACACACCTTGAAAGTAAAACTTTATTACATGCATGCACACCTACATTCACACATACTTACCTATGTTCACACAAGGGTCGGTCCACTTCTCCAAGTAGAATCCATGGAATCCACCTGAAAATAAAATTATACTCCCAAAAATCCAGTGTAGATCGGTCCTCTTATGAGCTTTTAATCCACGTACTTGGCAAAAAAAAAAAAACCCGAACCACGCACTGAAAGGGGTCCCATGTGTACACATGTGACCCCTTTCCCTGACTGCCGAGACCCCCCGTGACTCCTGTCACAGAGGGTCCCTTCAGCCAATCAGGGAGCGCCATGTCGTGGCACTCTCCTGATTGCCTGTGTGCTCCTGAGCTGTCAGTCAGGCTGCGCACGGCAGAGATACAATGTAGCGCATAGGCGCTACATTGTATCCAATGGTGGGAACTTTGCGGTCAGCGGTGAGGTTACTCACGATCAACCACTGACCGCAAAGTTCCCACCATTGGATACAATGGAGAATCTATGCACTACATTGTATCTTCAGTGCGCAGCCTCAATCACACTACAGGAGCGCACAGCCAATCAGGAGAGTGCCACGACGTGGTGCTCCCTTATTGGCTGAAGGAACCCTCTTTGACAGGAGTCAGGGGGGGTCCCAGCAGTCGGGGAAAGGGGTCCCATGTGTAAACATGGGACCCCTTTCAGTGCGTGGTTCGGCTTTTTCGGTTTGTTGTTTTGCCAAGTACGTGGATTTACAAAGAGGACAGAAGCTACCCTGGATTATGTGAGTATAATTTTTTTCTCAGGTACCCCGTGGAGTCTACATGGAGAAGTGGACTGAGCCTCATGTGAACATAGGTAAGTATGTATGTATGTAGGTGTGCATGTATGTAATAAAGTTTTACTGTCATGGTGTGTGTGTCCTGTTTTTTGTTGGGTATTTTTTTTATTAGTACTACAGGTACCAGCTTCCCACCGCATGCTGGTACTTGTGGTTCTCCAAGTACCAGCTTGCGGGGGAGGCTTGCTGGGACTTGTAGTACTGCTACAAAAAACAATATTCTATTTTTTTCACAAGGCTATCAGCCCCCCATCCGCCGCCCTTGGATGGGGGGGACAGCCTAAGGCTTCACCCCTGGCCCTTGGGTGGCTGAAGGGGTTACCACTCCTCCAGGGTACCCCAGCCAGCGGTGACTAGTTAGTGATTTAATGCCAGGGCCGCAGGGACCAAGATAAAAGTGTCCCCCGGCTGTGGCATTATCTCTCTGACTAGTGGAACCCAGTGCCTGTTCCAAAAATACGGGGACCCCTACGCTTTTTGTCCCCCATATTTTTGGCACCAGGACCAGGCCCCTGTCATTTTTTTTTCACATATTTTTTCAACCAGGACCGGCTCAAAGAGCCCGAGGCTGGTTATGCTTAGGAGGGGGTGACCCCACGCAAAAAATGTTCCCAGTTTTTACAGTAAACAGACCCTTTCCCATAGATAACCATGCACAGATCTCACTGATCCGTGCATGGTTATCCAAACTCGACTGGAAAAAGCAGGTCTATTTTTTTGCTGCTTTTTTTAACGATTCGCAAAAAAAATACACCCGCACTTGAGCACTCAGAGACTAACACCCAAATACGAATGAATAGTGAATACCCGTGTTGTAAGAAATAACAGCCGCGTTTGACCGATGGTCTATTCATTTGTATTTCTGAACTTTGCCAATCAAACCATTACGAATAGCCCAAACACTGCCGAGATTTGTGCTTAGTGAATTCCCATGTTAGGACTTAGAAAAAAAAATACAAATCGGACAAACTCGGATTTTTAGTAAATATTGGCCCATGTGTTTACGTTGAGCTTGGGAAATGTAAATCCTATGTATCATTTTGAAATGAGTTTCTTGTAAAGATGAAGAGGACAATGGAGGTTATTCCGAGTTGATTGCTCGTTAGCAGTTTTTAGCAGCTGTGCAAACTCTATGCCGCTGCCCACTGGGGAGCGTATTTTAGCTTAGCAGAAGTGTGAACGCTTGTGCAGCCGAGCTCTGCAAAACAGTTAGTGCAGTTTCTGAGTAGCTTTGAACCTACTTCAACCTATTCGTGTCTGGATTTGACGTCATACTCCCGCCCAGCGAACGCCCAGCCACACCTACGTTTTTTCAGACATGCCTGCGTTTATGCAAACACTCCCTGAAAACGGACAATTGACACTCAGAAACTCCCCTTTTCTGTCAATCTTCTAGCGGTTGCCAGTGCAAAGAAAATCTTTGCTAGAACCTGTGCACAACCACAAAGGGCTTTGTACCCATACATCGCGCGTGTACATTGTGGGGCATACGCATGCGCAGAAATTAAATTTTTTCAGCTGATCGCTGTGCTGCGAAAATCAGCGAGCGATCAACTCGGAGTGACTCTTAATAAACGTAGAGTATTATCAAAATATTTAAATAATGGGGTATGGTCTTCCAAGGAGGGAATGATATATTTCCAACCTTGAACTGTAGCTTTCCAAACAGATTTAGAAACATCTCGAGTAAGTAGTGATTTAAGATATCGGGGTTGGTAAGGTATTAAACCATGGGTACGTAATAATGAATGGAACTTGCCTAAGGGGGTCATACCGAGTTGATCGCTCGTTACGGATTTTCGCTGCACAGCAATCAGGTAAAAAAAATGGCAAACCTGCGCATGCGCACACGATGCAATGCGCACGCATGTCGTACGGGTACAAAGAGCGTCGTTGCTGTGTAATAGATATAGCGAAGAATCCATTTGCACGTCCGATCGCAAGGAGATGGACAGAAAAGGGGCGTTTATGGGTGTCAGCTGACCGTTTTCTGGGAGTGGTAGGGAAAATGCAGGCGTGTCCGGGCGTTTGCAGGGCGGGTGTGTAACGTCAAATCCGGCCCCATAAAGACTGAAGTGATCGCAAACGTTGAGTAAGTCCAGAGCTACTCAGAAACTGCACAAAATGTTTTTGCAGAGCGCGGCTGCACATGTGATCACACACTTGCAAAGTGAAAATACACTCCCCTGTGGGCGGTGACAATGCGTTTGCATGGCTGCTAAAAGTAGCTAGCGAGCGATCAACTCGGAATGACCCCCTAAATCTCTTGACTCTGGTAACGGTTTGGGACTGTTAGAAACAAAATGCCTGGCTTGTAAATACATAAAAAAATGATTGTTTGGTATATGAAACTTCTCTTTAAGATCTTGAAAGGAAAGCAATCGGCCACCTGCTTCAAAAACATCCCTGATAGAAATAATGCCCTTATACTTCCAAATCTGGAAAGTAGGATTCTCTAAACCCGGAATTCATAAGGGATTTTCCCAGAATGTAGTAAAGTGAGAGCTTTGTGGAAGACTTTACGATGTATGGCTTACCAGGCTAAATACGTGTCTTTAAATAGAACATTTGTCATCATTCTTGGAGGAAGTTTAGAAATTGGAGTGTGTATTAAAGCCGCAGGTGAGAAAGGGGAAAAAAATGTAAATTTCAACTCCAAATTTGTATATCTACTGTAAGAATGAAACCAATGTAATTTATATCTCATATGGACGGCATTCCGTAAGTCTGGCCCTCCCAACCCTCTTTGCGTCCACGAAAGGTGAAGTTTGACTAAAGAAGCCCTAAGTTTTTACCCTTCCAGAGAAATTTAGAAAACAGTGAATGACATAAAAGTTGGTCCTTCTTAATATTACAGTGTACAGTAGTACAGTATATACAGATGCAAACAAACGTGATAAAGCCACAGTAGAGTCCATTGACATTTGGAGTGTGAGCGTCCAACGTGTTGCAGGTACAGTGTGGTCTATTGATGTTAGGGATATGTATTGATGTTAGGCATATGCTTGCGTCTAAATCCCGTACCCATTACGGCATAATCAAAAACAATGGGCTTATGCATCTGTCATTTGGCGACGTGTCCGAGTGGTGAAGTGTGCCGCTTCTCATGTTTAGAGTCCTGGGTTTGATTCCCAAAGTGCAAATGCATGTTATTTGTTTCCTGACACATTATTCATTTTTTAATGTTTGTATCTATTGTGCTGTACTATACTTTCACATTCAATGGAAGTGTGCAGGGCAAAGCTGCAGGAGAGTCACAATACTCTAGCTAAAATACACAGGGGCGATAGGGATAGTCGGATAGAGCTCTATACAAATTACGATACACCGGACTAGATTGGATAGCAAGTTGACAAAATGGCTGCCGCCCGTGACCCCCTGCCTCACACATGGAGCGAGCGACTGCACAGGTTTTGCAGGCTACTGGGCAAAGCTGAAGGAGTGTCTGAATACCTTAGCTAAAATACTCAGGAGCGATAGGGATAAGCGAGCTCTGCGCACATTACGATACACCACTGTGTATTTTAAATAGCGGAATGTGCCGCTCCTGCAGCTGTGTTTTGATTTATATAAAATCTGTGTGCACACCTCTATTTAATGTGAAGGTATATTATTACTATAGATTACAAAAAAACCTCATGTGCAAATGTAATATAAGCAGTGATCCTTTCCCATTGGTCTTTTTGTAGGGGACTTGGACACTCATTTTGGATGTTTTAGTAAATGAGAGAATGAATACTAGGGTTCATTCCGAGTTGTTCGCTCGCAAGCTGATTTTAGCAGATTTACTCACGCTAAGTCGCCGCCTACTGGGAGTGAATCTTAGCTTCTTAAAATTGCGAACGACGTATTCGCAATATTGCGATTACACACCTCTTAGCAGTTTCAGAGTAGCTTCAGACTTACTCGGCATCTGCGATCAGTTCAGTGCTTGTCGTTCCTGGTTTGATGTCACAAACACACCCAGCATTCGCCCAGACACTCCCCCGTTTCTCCGGCCACTCCTGCGTTTTTCCCGGAAACGGTAGCGTTTTTTAACACACACCCATAAAACGGCCAGTTTCCGCCCAGTAACACCCACTTCCTGTCAATCACATTACGATCACCAGAACGAAGAAAAAGCTGTGAGTAAAATACCTAACTGCATAGCAAATTTACTTGGCGCAGTCGCACTGCGGACATTGCGCATGCGCACTAAGCGGAAAATAGCTGCGATGCGAAGAAATTTACAGAGCGAACAACTCGGAATGACCACCACTGTCTGCATAACATGGTATTTATCCAACCCCATCCTGCTTCCCCCCGCTCATTTCACAGATAGACAGGGAGGTCAGGTTACAATAAATTGACGACACAGTACTAATGTAGACAGTAAGTAAATGAAGAGCTGATAAGAAGTGCTGACACAAGCTCTTGCATCCCTTCTCATACAGTACAGCACAGATTCTCTAACGTCAGTAAACTACAGTATTGCTTGAACACTTACTGTAGTAGCGTCTGCATACACTACAGTATTTTTACATTTATTGATATGTCTACGGGTGTATTTTTGAAAGCGGAATTAGACGCTCATGAAGCTTTGCTCTGATTTATGTAAATCCTGTGTGCATGTTTCTACTGAATGTGATGGTACTATTACAGTAGATTACCTCAAAACATTTTTTTTTATAAAGTGTCTGAAAAAATATAATTTTTATTAATTGCTCATTCTACAGGACCTCATTGCCGCTGTGTATACAGTATACTGTATTATAACTAGTGTATAGAGACACTCTTCCAGCAGTGCCCAGATTCTTGCAATATCGATACCATTGCTCGCTCCATACAGTTGCTGTGGGCTTCCGTGAGGCGTTGGGTCACGATTGGCAGCCATTTTGTGAACCCGTTATGGGTTACACCCATAGACATATCAATAAATGTAAAAATACTGTAGTGGGGTATGGGTCGTTGGGTCACCTTAACTTAGGTCGACAGTCATTGGGTCGATCACGATAGGTCGACATGCATTAGGTTGACAGGGTAACTAGGTCAACATGTTGACCTAGTAGATGTTGACCTATCGTGGTCAACCTAAGTTGGGTCGACCCAATGACCGTATCCCCTGTAGTGTATGCAGACACAAATACAGTGTTTGAGCAATACTGTAGTTCATTGATGTTACATAATCTGTGCTGTACTGTATGAGAAGGGACACAAGAGCTTGTGTCAGCACTTATCAGCTCATTTACTTACTGTCTACATTAGTACTGTGTTGTCAATTTATTGTAATCTGACCTCCCTGTCTATCTGTAAAATGAGCAGGGGGAAGGGGGAAGCGGGATGGGGGTGGGGGGAGGTGTTGGCTAAATACCATGAGTCCCGGTTCGATTCCCACAGTGCGAATACATGTTTATTTTTTTCTGACACTTTATATATTTATTTTTTGTAATCTATAGTAATATACCTTCACATTCAGTAGAAGTGTGCACACAGATTTTACATAAATCAGAACAAAGCTGCAAAGCTGTAGGAGGGGAAGCGGGATGGGGGTGGGGGGAGGTGTTGGCTAAATACCATTTTATGAAGACAGTATTCATTCTCTGATCTGCTGAAGCATCCAAAATAAGTGTCCAAGACCCCTACAAAAAGACCATTGGGAAAGGATCACTGCTTACAGTACATTTGCACATGAGCTTTTTTTGTAATCTATAGTAATATACCTTCACATTCAATAGAAGTGTGCACACAGATTTTATATAACTCAAGACACAGCTGCAGGAGCAGCACATTGCGCTATTTAAAATACACAGATGTGTATTGTAATGTGCATAGAGCTTGCTTATCCCTACTGCCCCTGTGTATTTTAGCTAGGGTATTCAGACGCTCCTTCAGTTTTTCCCAGTAGCCTGCAAAACCAGTGCCGTCACTCGCTCCATGTATGAGGGCTGCCACGAGGCTGGGGTCACAGGTGGCAGCCATTTTGTCAACTTGCTATGCAATTGAGTCTGGTGTATAGAGCTCTCCTATCCCTATCACTCCTGTGTATTTTAGCTAGAGTATTGTGACGCTCCTGCAGCTTTGCCCTGCTTTATATAAAACTTGTTTCCACACTTCTATTAAATGTGAAAGTATAGTACAGTACAATAGATACAAAAATTAAAAAATTAATAATGTGTCAGGAAAAAATTAACATGCATACTCACTTTGGGAATCGAACCCGGGACTCTAAGCATGGGAAGCAGCACACTTCACCACTCGGACACGTCGTGGAATGACAACTGCACAAGCTCATGTGTAAATGTACTGCAAGCAGTGAGCCCTTCCCATTGGTTTTTGTGTAAGGGACTTGGCCACTCATATGTGCTCATATCGGATGCTTCATCATACTGTATCCTTATAGCTAATGGACCATAGTTTGTAACAAGTTCTACAGTTAATCATGATTTGCATCTATATAAACTACAGTTTTGCTTATTGCGTTTGAGTCTGTATACACTAACATGGCAAAGGACACGTGTTTTTACACGTTCGTTTGCGTCTCTATAAACTTTTTTTCTCTGCTCTCTCCATCTGACCATTGGTCTGTGTGTACAGTATGCAGTACGTACATTCGTCACTGACCATTTGAAAGAGCTTGTAGATCAATCCGCCGCTCTTTGCTCTAAAATACTGGATTAGTGAAACATTAGCCACTCAGTGGTGGAGATGTGTATTGCATGCTGAGTATGTAGTCGTGCCTCAACGCGCATGTCCATGATTAAACGCAGCAACCTAAGCTATCATCAAGTCGTGACTAAACCTCCGTCTAGCAACAGAAACAGCAAAGATAACGGAGGCTTCATCTGTATACTGTTCAAGTGTTCTTATGAAATACAGATATATACTGTAAATAAATATATATGTATATATATATATATATATATATATATATATATCCAATCTCCGGTATACTGTGATGTCATTTAATTGGCGTTAAGCCAATTAAATGACATCACAGTATTCTGGAGATTGGATAATGATCCTACAGACATTTTCTGTAAGGGATTGGAAGACACATTAAATAAAGCTGTGGAAGGTAACAATATTTCTACGAATGTGGCTGCTTCCCTTCTAAGAGTGTCCCCACATATACCAGTATTTTACTTACTGCTGAAACTGCACAAGGATCCTGTAACACCCCTGGGGAGACCTATAATCTTGGCAAGGGACTCGTTAGTCTATGACGTATCACTTTTTTTGACTGTTATTTGCAAACAGTCATTCAAGTGGAGAAAACCTATTTACAGGATACTACAATGTTTCTGAATAAATGAAATGAATTAACCTATCCAATAGATGGATGTTGGATGTGTACTGTAGATATAGTTAGTTTGTATACTTACATACCGCATAGTAGAGGCATTGAGGCAACATGAAGGCTGCTTATCAATAACAATAAACATACAGGACCTGATTTAGAATTGTTCCTGGAACTCTTACGGTTGGTACTCAACAGGAATTACTTCTTATTTAATGGAGAGATTTTTATACAACTACTTGGTTGTGCGATGGGGTCCTGTGTGGCACCAGCTTACCCGAATGTGTTTTCAGTAGAGAAAGATTTGTTTTTCAGCAATCCACAATTGTCTGCGAAAATACAGTTCTTCTGTAGATTTATAGATGATATATTTTTGCTATGTCATAGTGAGAAAACTGAATTTGTCGAAATGATGGCTGACGTTAATTTAATGGATCCCAATATCAAGTTCACTTTCAATATTGGTGATGACAGCATACATTTTCTGTACGTTTGTGTTAAAAAGAAGGAAGGGAAATTTAATACTACAGTATATAACAAACCTACTGACTGTAACTCCCTTCTTACTGCATCTAGTCACCACCCAAGAGCGCTAAGAGATGGTTTACCCTACTCTCAGTATTTAAGAGTGAGGAGGATTTGTAATAATGTAAATGATGAATGTGAGCAACTAAACCTGATGACAAGACGATTTTTCCAAAAGGGATACACATCTGACAGTTTCCAAAGAGCACGAAATAGAGCTATGAGTGTACCCAGATCTGAGCTTCTCAAAAGGAAAGTATTGATACTCAAGATAAGAGAATAACATGGATCAATGAGTTTTCCACATCTAGCTCAGAAATCGTGAAGGTGGCAAAGACACACTGGCCTATAATTAAAAGTGACAAAAATGTACCTTTACTACATGACACCAAATTATTGCCATGTTATAAAAGAGCAAATAAACATCTGTGACTGGGTAGTTCCCACAGACATCACTTAACTTGAACACAATCAATAATAAAAAACAACATTTTCTATCCAAGAAACCGGGGAATGATCGCTGCTTGGGATGCGCTACATGCAGTTCTTTGGAAACCGGAGACGTATTTACTAGTGAGGAGCGGGTTCGGTTCCCCGGGATCCGAACCCCCCCGAACTTCACCCAGACTCAGATCCGAGCGCGCCTGAAAATCATCATCCCGCTGTCGGTTTCTCGCGAGATTCGTATTCTATATAAGGAGTCGCGCGTCGCTGCCATTTTTCACTCGTGCATTGGCGATGATAGTGAGAGGACCTGGCATTCTCTCTGTGTTTCTGTGTTCAGTGTGCTGCAAATATCTGTGCTCAGTGTGCTGCAAATATCTACATTCTCTGCCTGAAAAACGCTCCATATCTGTGCTCAGTATGCTGCAAATATCTGTGCTCAGTGTGCTTTATTGTGGGGACTGGGGACCACCAGTATTATATAGTAGGAGGACAGTGCAGAGTTTTGCTGACCAGTGACCACCAGTATTATACGTTCTCTGCCTGAAAAACGCTCCATATCTGTGCTGCATTGTAGCATATAGTAGGAGGACAGTGCAGAATTTTGCTGACCAGTGACAACCAGAATTATATCAGTATAGTACAGTAGTCCACTGCTCTACCTACCTCTGTGTCGTCAAGTATACTATCCCATCCATACCTGTGGTGCATTTTAGTTTTGCGCAGTATATATAGTAGTAGGAGGACAGTGCATAATTTTGCTGACCACCAGTATATAATATATAGCAGTACGGTACAGTAGGCCACTGCTCTACCTAGCTCTGTGTCGTCAAGTATACTATCCATACATACCTGTGGTGCATTTAAGTTTTGCGCAGTATATATAGTAGGAGGGCAGTGCATAATTTTGCTGACCACCAATATATAATATATAGCAGTACGGTACAGTAGTCCACTGCTCTACCTACCTCTGTGTCGTCAAGTATACTATCCATCCATAACTGTGGTGCATTTAAGTTTTTGTGCGCAGTATATATATATAGTAGTAGGACAGTGCATAATTTTGCTAATGACCAGTATATAATTTATAGCAGTACGGTACAGTAGGCCACTGCTCTACCTAGCTCTGTGTCGTCAAGTATACTATCCATCCATACCTGTGTGCATTTAAGTTCTGCGCAGTATATATACTAGGAGGACAGTGCATAATTTTGCTGACCACCAGTATATAATATATAGCTGTACGGTACAGTAGTCCACTGCTCTACTTACCTCTGTGTCGTCAAGTATACTATCCCATCCATACCTGTGGTGCATTTAAGTTTTGCACAGTATATATAGTAGAAGGACAGTGCATAATTTTACTGACCACCAGTATATAATATATAGCAGTACGGTACAGTAGGGCACTGCTTTACCTACCTCTGTGTCATCAAGTAAACTATCCATCCATACCTGTGGTGCATTTAAGTTTTTGTACGCAGTATATATATAGTAGTAGGACAGTGCATAATTTTGCTAATGACCAGTATATAATATATAGCAGAACGATAAAGTAGGCCACTGCTCTACCTACCTCTGTGTCATCAAGTATACTATCCATCAATACCTGTAGTGCATTTAAGTTGTGCGCAGTACATATAGTAGTAGGCCATTGCTATTGATATATTACTGGCAAATAATTCCACACATTAAAAAATGGAGAACAAAAATGTGAAGGGTAAAATAGGGAAAGATCAAGATACACTTCCACCTCGTGCTGAAGCTGCTGCCACTAGTCATGGCCGAGACAATGAAATGCCATCAACATCGTCTGCCAAGGCGATGCCCAATGTCATAGTAGAGAGCATGTAAAATCCAAAAAAATAAAGTTCAGTAAAATTACCCAGAAATCTAAATCAAAATCGTCTGAGGAGAAGCGTAAACTTGCCAATGTGCCATTTACGACACGGAGTGGCAAGAAACGGCTGAGGGCCTGGCCTATATTCATGGCTAGTGGTTCAGCTTCACATGAGGATGGAAGCACTCATCCTCCTGCTAGAAAACTTAAAAGAGTTAAGATGGCAAAAGCACAGCAAAGAACCGTGCGTTCTTCTAAATCACAAATCCCCAAGGAGAGTCCAATTGTGTCGGTTGCGATGCCTGACCTTCCCAACACTGGACGGGAAGAGGTGGCACCTTCCACCATTTGCACGCCCCTGCAAGTGCTGGAAGGAGCACCCGCAGTCCAGTTCCTGATAGTCAAATTGAAGATGTCACTGTTGAAGTACACCAGGATGAGGATATGGGTGTTGCTGGCGCTGGGGAGGAAATTGACAAGGAGGATTCTGATGGTGAGGTGGTTTGTTTAAGTCAGGCACCCAGGGAGACACCTGTTGTCCGTGGGATGAATATGGCTATTGACATGCCTGGTCAAATTACAAAAAAAAATCACCTCTTCGGTGTGGAATTATTTCAACAGAAATGCGGACAACTGGTGTCAAACCGTTTGTTGCCTTTGTCAAGCTGTAATAAGTAGGGGTAAGGACATTAACCACCTAGGAACATCCTCCCTTATACGTCACCTGGAGCGCATTCATCAGAACTCATTGACAAGTTCAAAAACTTTGGGTGAGAGCGGAAGCAGTCCACTGCCAACTAAATCCCTTCCTCTTGTAACCAAGCTCCTGCAAACCACACCACCAACTCCCTCAGTGTCAATTTCCTCCTTACACATTAAAGCCAATAGTCCTGCAGGCCATGTCACTGTCAAGTCTGACGAGTCCTCTCCTGCCTGGGATTCCTCCGATGCATCCTTGAGTGTAACGCCTACTGCTACTGGCGCTGCTGTTGTTGCTGCTGGGAGTCGATCGTCATCCCAGAGGGGAAGTCAGAAGACCACTTGTACTACTTCCAGTAAGCAATTGACTGTCCAACAGTCCTTTGCGAGGAAGATGAAATATCACAGCAGTCATCCTGCTGCAAAGCGGATAACTCACGCCTAGGCAGCTGCGCTGTTGAAAAACGTGTTTCCGGTATCCACCGTTAATTCACAGGGAACTAGAGAATTGATTGAGGTACTGTGTCCCCGGTACCAAATACCATCTAGGTTCCATTTCTCTAGGCAGGCGATACCGAAAATGTACACAGACGTCAGAAAAAGACTCACCAGTGTCCTAAAAAATGCAGTTGTACCCAATGTCCACTTAATCACGGACATGTGGACAAGTGGAGCAGGGCAGACTCAGGACTATATGACTGTGACAGACCACTGGGTAGCTGTATTGCCTCCCGCAGCTAGAACAGCAGCGGCGGCACCAGTAGCAGCATCTCGCAAATGCCAACTCGTTCCTAGGCAGGCTACGCTTTGTATCACCGCTTTCCATAAGAGGCACACAGCTGACAACCTCTTACGGAAACTGAGGAACATCGTCGTAGAAAAGCTTACCCCAATTGGACTCTCCTAGGGATTTGTGACATCAGACAACGCCACCAATATTGTGCGTGCATTACACGTGGGCAATTTCCAACACGTCCCGTGTTTTGCACATAAATTGAATTTGGTGGTGCAGAATTATTTAAAAAACAACAGGGGCGTGCAAGAGATGCTGTCGGTGGCCCGAAGAATTGCGGGCCACTTTCGGCATTCAGCCACTGCATGCCGAAGACTGGAGCACCAGCAAACACTCCTGAACCTGCCCTGCCATCATCTGAAGCAAGAGGTGGTAACGAGGTGGAATTCAACCCTCTATATGCTTCAGAGGATGGAGGAGCAGCAAAAGGCCATTCAAGCCTATGCAGCTACCTACGATATAGGCAAAGGAGGGGGAATGCACCTGACTCAAGCGCAGTGGAGAATGATTTCAATGTTGTGCAAGGTTCTGCAACCCTTTGAACTTGCCACACGTGAAGTCAGTTCAGACACTGCCAGCCTGAGTCAGGTCATTCCCCTCATCAGGCTTTTGCAGAAGAAGCTGGAGACATTGAAGGAGGAGCTAAAACAGAGCGATTCCGCTAGGCATGTGGGACTTTGTGGATGGAGCACTTAATTTGCTTAACCAGGATTCACGGGTGGTCAATCTGTTGAAATCAGAGCACTACATTTTGGCCACCGTGCTCGATCCTTGATTTAAAACCTACGTTGTATCTCTCTTTCCGGCAGACACAAGTCTGCAGAGGTTCAAAGACCTGCTGGTGAGAAAATTATCAAGTCAAGCGGAACGTGACCCGTCAACAGTTCCTCCTTCACATTCTCCCACAACTGGGACTGCGAGGAAAAGGCTAAGAATTCAGAGCCCACCCGCTGGCGGTGATGCAGGGCAGTCTAGAGCGAGTGCTGACATCTGGTCCGGACTGAAGAACCTGCCAACGATTACTGACATGTCGTCTACTGTCACTGCATATGATTCTGTCACTATTGAAAGAATGGATGATTATGAGTGACCGCATCCAAGTAGGCATGTCAGACAGTCCGTACATATACTGGCAGGAAAAAGAGGCAATTTGGAGGCCCTTGCAGAAACTGGCTTTATTTTACCTAAGTTGCCCCCCCTCCAGTGTGTACTTCGAAAGAGTTTCTAGTGCAGCCGCTCACCTTGTCAGCAATCGGCGTACGAGGTTACTTCCAGAAAATGTGGAGAAGATGATGTTCATCAAAATGAATTATAATCAATTCCTCCGTGGAGACATTCACCAGCAATTGCCTCCAGAAAGTACACAGGGACCTGAGATGGTGGATTCCAGTGGGGACGAATTAATAATCTGTGAGGAGGGGGATGCACACAGTGAAAGGAGTGAGGAATCGGAGGATGTGGAGGAGGTGAACATCTTGCCTCTGTAGAGCCAGCTTGTGCAAGGAGAGATTGATTGCTTCTTTTTTGGTGGGGGCCCAAACCAACCAGTAATTTCAGTCACAGTCGTGAAATGATGGGTTGGTTAAAGTGTGTATGTCCTGTTTATACAACATAAGGGTGGGTGGGAGGGCCCAAGGACAATTCCATCTTGCACCTCTTTTTTCTTTCATTTATCTTTGCATCATGTGCTGTTTGGGGACTATTTTTTGAAGTGCCATCCTGTCTGACACTGCAGTGCCACTCCAGGATGGGCCAGGTGTTTGTGTTGGCCACTTGGGTCGCTTAGCTTAGCCATCCAGCGACCTTGGTGCACCTCTTTTTTCTTTGCATCATGTGCTTTTTGGGGACTATTTTTTGAAGTGCCATCCTGACTGACACTGCAGTGCCACTCCTAGATGGGCCAGGTGTTTGTGTCGGCCACTTGGGTCGCTTAGCTTAGTCACACAGCTACCTCATTGCACCTCTGTTTTTCTTTGCATCATGTGCTGTTTGGGGACAATTTTTTTAATCTGCCATCCTGTCTGACACTGCAGTGCCACTCCTAGATGGCCCAGGTGTTTGTGTCGGCCACTTGTGTCGCTTAGCTTAGTCATCCAGTGACCTCGGTGCAAATTTTTGCGACTAAAAACAATATTGTGAGGTGTTCAGAATAGACTGGAAATGAGTGGAAATTATGGTTATTGAGGTTAATAATACTTTGGGATCAAAATGACCCCCAAATTCTATGCTTTAAGCTGTTTTTGAAGTGTTTTTGTAAAAAAACACCTGAATCCAAAACACACCCGGATCCGTCAAAAAAATTTCAGGGAGGTTTTGCCAAAACGCGTCCGAATCCAAAACACGGCCGCGGAACCGATTCCAAAACCAGAACAGAAAACCCGAAAAATGTTCAGTGCATATCACTAGTATTTACACACCCAAGAACAGGAAAGAAAATTAAGATTCATCACATATTCACCTGCACTAGTTGATTTGTTATTTATTTTATACGCTGTCCTTGTGGATTGCTGTATATAGGAAAGACCATTTGTACTCTTTGCGAACGCATGGCACAGCACAGAAGTGCAATTCGCCTGGCATTGGAAGGAAAACAAATTGACCAGCCTGTTGCCAAACATTTTAAGGAATATAAACATAATCTCTCCTCACTTAAATACAAAATGATTGATTGTGTCCCAGAGAGGCCCAGGGGAGGAGACCGTGCAAAGGAACTCTTACAGCGTGAAACACGCTGGATGTATGAGCTTAACACGATCAAACCTTTGGGACTCAATGAACAGCTTAGCTTCAATTGCTTTATGTAACATTTGCTACAATATGATATATTTTGTTGAGGTTAGATTCCAGGAATTGATACACATTACATGTTTATTTAATGGTAATGTCTGCATGATGATACTGGTGCATATTGCCTAGAGATGATGGGTATGATTACTGATTGATACTACATGTATATTGACTATCGATTGATGCATTGTATATAATAATTTGCCCCTACAACGCTTTTTTCATACTCTGATGTCACTTCGTTTTTTACTACAGCTTGTGTGTTGAAGGTATTAGATGCGCTTCCCGTTACCTGGCAACCTGACGTCAGGAGACCTGTGACGGGCGCATTCTGCTGACGTCGGATGTGTCCAGCGCGGGACGTGGCGGCTTGTTCTGAACACTGGGTGAAGCTACATTAAGTGAGCACTTGATTTTATCTTTTGTCCTTCCGAAAAATTATTTACTGAATTGAAACGCTGACTGAAATACTGTCTCAGTATACTTATTACTTGAAGAAATCCTGTGAGTGCCGCCAACACCAGCTGTCTATATATATATGGATATAGTCATGAACATGACTCAGGGTAATATGATATACTTGCAGCATGTCACAGTCAGCGCGGGGAGCTGTGCTCTGAATCCTCCTTGGTAAAGCATTTTAGCATGTCCCAACAGCTGTTCCGTGTCTCCTTCCCCAGGGGACTGCCAACACAGCTACACACAGAGAAGTTACACATCCCAGGCACTGCTTTGTTTGTTGGCATATTCAGCTCCAAATCCTCTTTTATGAGCTCATATAGCTCATACATTGCTGAAGAGGAAAGGCGGTACAGCTTTACCACACGATCCTCTCGCATCCCATCAAGCAATCGTCTTTCATGATAAAGACGAGGCCTGGGGATACGGGGCAGGTGCAGATTGCTGTTTGGAGTTATGTTGTCAGTACTGTGCTCCTCCAGCCATTGCCTTCTGGCTTCATTTGCACAGGCTGCAAGCAGAAACACCCAAACAGAATCTGGGAATGTCTCCATGGTGGGGTATATTTACTAAGGTCCCGATTTTGACGAGATGCCGTTTTTTCTTCAAAGTGTCATCTCGGTCATTTACTAAACTCAAATCACGGCAGTGATGAGGGCATTCGTATTTTTTTGGAAGTAGTTGTAAAAAAATACGAATGAATACACCATCGGACAAAATACGCCAGCAAATTAGTAAAACTCGGTCATTTACTACAAAGTGCAAATCTCAAAAGAGGAAAACACTGCCGTGAAAAATTACAAATCGCAAAAAAGTGCTAAAAAAAAGCAGACCTGCTTTTTTGATCCGTGATTGTATAGGCATGCACGGATCCATGAGATCCGTGCATGTCTATCAGTGGGAAGGGGTGGGAAAGTGGGTATTTTCCCCCCAAAAAATGCATGGGGTCCCCCCTCCTAAGCATAACCAGCCTCGGGCTCTTTGAGCCAATCCTGGTTGCAGAAATATGGGGAAAAAATTGACAGGGGTTCCTTCATATTTAAGCAACCAGCATCGGGCTCTGTGCCTGGTCCTGGTTCCAAAAATACGGGGGACAAAAAGAGTAGGGGTCCCCCGTATTTTTAAAACCAGCACCGGGCTCCACTAGCTGGACAGATAATGCCACAGCCGGGGGTCACTTTTATATAGTGCCCTGCGGCCGTGGCATCAAAAATCCAACTAGTCACCCCTGGCCGGTGTACCCTGGGGGAGTGGGGACCCCTTCAATCAAGGGGTCCCCCCCAGCCACCCAAGGGACAGGGGTGAAGCCCGAGGCTGTCCCCCCATCCAATGGGCTGCGGATGGGGGGCTGATAGCCTTTGTTGAAAATGAAAAGATATTGTTTTTAGTAGCAGTACTACAAGTCCCAGCAAGCCTCCCCCGCATGCTGGTACTTGGAGAACCACAAGTACCAGCATGCAGCGGAAAATCGGGCCCGCTGGTACCTGTAGTACTACTACTAAAAAAATACCCAAAAAAACACAAGACACACACACCTTGAAAGTAAAGTTTTATTACATACATCCACACAAACATACATACATACTTACCTATGGCCCCACGCAGGTCGGCCCTCTTCTCCAGTAGAATCCAAGGGGTACCTGTTGAATAAATTATACTCACCAGATCCAGGGTCCCAGGCTCCTCGTAGCATCCCTTTGTAATCCACGTACTTGATTAAAATAAAAAAACGGAGTCCCGACCACGCACTGAAAGGATACCCATGTTTTCACATGGGTCCCCTTTCCCCGAATGCCAGAAACCCACTCTGACTTCTGTCTAAGTGGGTTTCTTCAGCCAATCAGGGAGCGCCACGTTGTAGCACTCTCCTGATCGGCTGTGTGCTCCTGTACTGACTGACAGGCGGCACACGGTAGTGTTACAATGTAGCGCCTATGCGCTCCATTGTAACCAATGGTGGGAACTTTCTGCCCTGCGGTTGACCTAAAGTGACGTCACCGCTGAGCAGAAAGTTCCCACCATTGGTTACAATGGAGCGCATAGGCGCTACATTGTAACACTGCCGTGTGCCGCCTGTCACTCAGTACAGGAGCACACAGCCGATCATGAGAGTGCTACAACGTGGCGCTCCCTGATTGGCTGAAGAAACCCACTTAGACAGAAGTCAGAGTGGGTTTCTGGCATTCGGGGAAAGGGGACCCATGTGAAAACATGGGTCTCCTTTCAGTGCGTGGTCGGGACTCCGTTTTTTTATTTTAATCAAGTACGTGGATTACAAAGGGATGCTACGAGGAGCCTGGGACCCTGGATCTGGTGAGTATAATTTATTCAACAGGTACCCCTTGGATTCTACTGGAGAAGAGGACCGACCTGCGTGGGGCCATAGGTAAGTATGTATGTATGTTTGTGTGGATGTATGTAATAAAACTTTACTTTCAAGGTGTGTGTGTCTTGTGCTTTTTTGGGTATTTTTTTAGTAGTAGTACTACAGGTACCAGCGGGCCCATTCTTCCGCCGCGTGCTGGTACTTGTGGTTCTCCAAGTACCAGCATGCGGGGGAGGCTTGCTGGTCCTTGTAGTACTGCTACTAAAAACAATATCTTTTCATTTTGTCAAAAGGCTATCAGCACCCCATCCGCAGCCAATTGGATGGGGGGGACAGCCTCGGACTTCATCCCCTGGCCCTTGGGTGGCTGGGGGGGGGACCCCTTGATTGAAGGGGTCCCCACTCCCCCAGGGTACCCCGGCCAGTGGTGACTAGTTGGATTTTTGATGCCACGGCCGCAGGGCACTATATAAAAGTGACCCCCGGCTGTGGCATTATCTGTCCAGCTAGTGGAGCCCGGTGCTGGTTTTAAAAATACAGGGGACCCCTACTCTTTTTGTCCCCCGTATTTTTGGAACCAGGACCAGGCGCAGAGCCCGATGCTGGTTGCTTAAATATGGGGGAACCCCTGTCATTTTTCCCCCCATATTTTTGCAACCAGGATCGGCTCAAAGAGCCCGAGGCTGGTTATGCTTAGGAGGGGGGACCCCACGCATTTTTTTTTTTAGATTTTCCAGTGTTTAATTTAAAAAAAAAAAATGAACCCCAGCACGGATCACACAGATCCGGCCGAGATTCATTTAAAAAAAGTCGGCAGTGTTTTGCTAATCACTGCCGTAAAAATAAATAAAAAAACACGAATGACATCGACATCGGAACAAAAGAAAAATCTGAATACGACAGCTTAGTAAATTAGTCGTAATAAATTCAAAAAGTTGCAGTTTTACACTTTCGATGTCATTCGTGATTGAACTTTGACCTTTTTCCGAAAATTACGAATGTTAGTAAATATACCCCGGTGTGTGAGAAAGTGGACAGAGCTAGGGTAAAATCTCCAAACTATACAAATCCAAAACTCAGGGATGGAGTAGGAACAAGACACAATCCTCTCCAGAGTCCTCCTGGCAGCTGGTCCAGCAATCCTCCTTCTTCAGCTGTAAATCCTCTTCTGCAGCTTGTCATGTAATCTGAGACAACTGAAAAGAGGGAGATACCACTTTCTACAGAAGCCAGGGAGAAAGGGATAGTTGGTTGGACACATATAGGGACTATTTAAAGGTTTCCTAAAAGGAAAAAAAAAACATTTTGGAAACAAAATTTACTAAACTCTCATCCCCCAAGGGGTGAGAGAAAAAAATGGAGAGTTCATTGAATTGGTCTGGTCCTTATAACCTACAGTATAGTGAAAACATATTGTCGGGAATTACTCAAACATCGCTGACTAAAGCCAAACATCGCTGAGTTGTGAATTAGTGGGAATTCCAATTGTCACCAAATCTTCTGAAAAATCACGAATTTGGCAAAATCGCCCTGGATTGAATTGACCCCACAGTTATGAATGGCCAGTTGTACAATTTAATTGTATCCTGTCTCAGTGTGCTGCCAAACTGTGTACTCAACAGTGTCCTTGTGCTTAAGGGGAAATAAAAAAACACTCTTAAGGGGGGAACTCACGGAGCGATATTCTAAGCAATCTGACTAGATTGCTTAGAATTTAAGCACGATTGCTCCGTGTGTAGCCCCCTCAGCGATAGCGATTCGCAGCCCCGTGCATCGTTATCGCTGCTGCTAGATTGGCCAATCTAGCGGGTCACTCACTTCACCCGCTGAGTGAAATGAGCGCCCCCCCCCCCCCGTCTCCCCCTGCATGCTCAGCACAGATCGCGCTGTGCTGAGCGGCAGGAGAGATGTGTGCTGAGCGGGTGACAGTTACTATATCACTGTTCTCCCCCAAGCCAAAAATTGTTCTCCCCCAAGCCAAAAAATTATCTGGCGCCCGCCCCCTCCCTTCATAATTGGCACTAGCCGCCAAAAATGGGGTGTGGCTTCATTAAAATGGGTGTGGCTTCACTGAAAGTGGTGTGGCGTTGCAGGAAAAGACTACCTTATACCCCTGTTTTGCAACCTGCACGGCGAGACATTGGCGACCACAGGAAAAAAAATAATCCTGATTCATGCCCATTACATTATTTGTCATTATTCCTCCTTATAGTAATGCCCCTTACACATTATGCCACACACCATAATGCCTGTGACACATTATGCCACACACTATAATGCCTGTGACACATTATGCCACACACTATAATGCCTGTGACACATTATGCCACACATCACAATGCCTGTTATACATTATGCTACACACTACAATGCCCCTGAGATATTATAACACATACAATGCCTGTGATACAGTATACCACACACTGACATGCCTGTGACACATTATGACACACACCGCAAATGCCCATTATACATTATACCAGACACTGCAATGCCCTTAAGACATTATGCCACATACAATGCCTGTGATACAGTATACCACACATCATCATGTCTGTGACACATTATGACACACACTGCAATACCCGGTATACATTATACCACACTCTGCAATGCCCCTAAGACATTATGCCACATACAATGCCCGTGATACAGTACACCACACACCGTCATGCCTGTGACACATTATGACACACACCGCAATACCCGTTATACATTATGCCACATACAATGCCCGTGATACAGAATACCACACACCGTCATGTCTGCAACACATTATGACACACACCATAAGGCTTCTAATTACTTTTCTCATACGTCCTAGAGGATGCTGGGGTCCACTTCTGTACCATGGGGTATAGACGGTTCTACAGGAGCCATGGGCACTTTAAGACTTTTCTAGATTGTGAACTGGCTCCTCCCTCTATGCCCCTCCTCCAGACCTCAGTTTAGAAAATGTGCCCAGGCAGACTGGATGCACTCCTGGGGAGCTCTACTGAGTTTCACTGAAAAGACTTTATGTTAGGTTTTTTTATTTTCAGGGAGACTGCTGGCAACAGTCTCCCTGCTTCGTGGGACTTAGGAGGAAGAAGTAGGAACCAACTTCCTAAATAGTTTCATGGCTCTGCTTCTTGCTGACAGGACACCATTAGCTCCTGAAGGGTCCTGAACACTAGCTGCTGCTATGCGCTCACTTCCACAGCACACCGTCACCCCCCCTAACAGAGCCAGAAGTCAGAAGATGTGTGAGTATTATTACCGGAGGTCTGCAAGAGGGACCTCCGGTCATCGTGACGGCTCAAGGTACCGCGCAGCAAGCGGGAATGCTGCGCGGACATACTACCCATACACAGCGCACAGCAGGGTGCAGGGCGCCCTGGGCAGCATGAAAACCTATTCTTACACTGGCAAAAGTAGCATATTATGCCATGGCACAATCATACACCCCCACCAGTATAAATAGAAATTCTGAGGGGAAATGTGCCATTACAGGGGGTGGAGCTTCCTCCTCAGTCACCCAGCACACTGCTGAGCGCCATTTTCTCCACACAGGCTGCAGGGGAAGAAACGCTGGTCCTCTTCCACTTCTGAACCAAGTATCAGGGTGTAAATAAGGGGAGGGGACATTGTATTTGGTGCTGTATTGTATAATTTTACATTATAAAAGTGCTATAGGTCTCTGTGGACATTTTATATTACACAGGGCTTTTATATTGGCACTTAGTTGTGAACTGGCAAATCCTTTCTGTGTCCTTCTGACAGATTTACTGTGGGTCTGTCCCCTATAAGCCCCGGAGTGTCTGTGGTGTGTTTGTGCATGTGTGGTGACATGTCTGAGGCAGGGAGCTCTTCCCCTGAGGGAGCCATTTTAGGGACACAGAGTTGTAATGTGGTGGCGCTGCCGGCACACCACGAGCCTGAATGGGTGAAAGAATTATGTGGTAGTGTGAATCATATCAGTAAGAGATTGGATAAGTCTGAGTCTCATGCAGAAACCTGGAGAAAATACATGGAAGATGTGATTTTTAATAGTTCTGCTTTTCATCCACAGGGGATCCCTCTGGGTCACATAAAAGGTCATTTGCAGAAGTAGTACAAACTGATACCGAAACGGACTCTGATTCCTGTGTTGACACTACTGATTCCAGGGGAATAAATCCAAAATTAGCTAAAAACATTCAGTACATGATTGTTGCTATAAAAGAGGTCTTAGAAGTTACAGAACCCCCTCCTTTACCTCAGGAGAAGGCTTACTTTTATAAAGAAAAGAAAATTAACGTAACTTTTCCTCCATCTAATGAGCTGAACACTCTCTTTGAGGAAGTCTGGGTAAACCCTGAAAAGTAATTTCAGATTCTCCCAAAAATTCAGGTAGCTTATCCTTTCCCGACAGAGGACAGGAAAAGGTAGGAGTCACCCCCCGTTTTAGACAGTGCCTTGTCACGATTAACAAAAAAGGTGATTCTCTCTGCACCTGGGACGGCTTCCCTAAAGGAACCGGCAGACCGCAAGTTGGAGACTACATTGAAATCTATTTATGTGGCCAATGGGACACTACTCAGACCTACTATTGCCTGTGCGTGGGTGAGTAGTGCTATTGAAAAGTGGTCAGACAACTTGTCATCAGAGATTGACACGATAGATAGAGGCGAGATTCTCCTAACATTGAGTCATATCAAAGACGCTGCTGCGTATATGCTAGAAGCCATGAAAGATATTGGGCTCTTGGGATCAAAAGCCGCTACCATGGCTATTTCAGCAAGGAGGGCGTTGTGGATTCGCCAATGGAATGCTGATGCATATTCCAAAAGAAATATGGAGGCTCTCCCGTATAAAGGTGAGGCCTTGTTTGGAGATGGGCTGGATGCTTTAGTTTCTGCGGCTACTGCAGTTATGTCGACATTCTTGCCTTATGCTCCTGCGCCGATGAAAAAGACACATCACTCTCAGATGCAGTCCTTTCGCCCCAATAAATACAAAAAAGGTAAAGGTTCCCCTTTCTTTGCGGGTAGAGGAAGGGGAAAAGGAAAAAAGTCTGTAGCATCTCCAGGATCACAGGAGCAGAAATCAACCCCTGCTTCTGCCAAATCTTCAGCATGACACTGGGGCTCGCTTGCGGGAGTCCACTCAGGTGGGGGCACGTCTGAAACTTTTCAGTCAGTTCTGGGTTCAATCTGGCCTGGACCCGTGGATCTTACAAATTGTGTCCCACGGGTACAAACTGGAGTTTCAAGATGTTCCCCCATGCCGATTTTTCAAATCGGCCTTACCAGCTTCTCTTCCAGACAGGGAAGTAGTAGCAGCAGCAATAAAAAAATGTCAGGAACAAGTCATTGTCCTGGTCCCCTTGTCACAACAAGGAGAAGGGTTTTATTCAAGCCTCTTTGTAGTTCCGAAGCCGGACGGCTTGGTCAGACCAATTCTAAACCTGAAATCTCTGAATCTCTACCTGCAAAGGTTCAAGTTCAAGATGGAGGCTCTGAGGGCAGTGATTTCCAGTCTGGAGGATGGGGAGTTCATGGTGTCAGTGGACATAAAGGATGCCTACTTACATGTTCCCATCTATCCTCCTCATCCAGATATCTGAGATTCGTGATACAGGAGTGTCATTACAAATTTCAAACGTTGCCGTTTGGACTCTCCACAGCACCGAGGGTGTTCACCAAGGTGATGGCAGAGATGATGGTCCTCCTTCGACAGAAAGAAGTCAATATAATTCCTTACCTGGACGATCTCCTGATAAAAACGAGGTCCAGGGAAAAGTTGGTGCAGAACATTGCACTCTCCCTGACAGTACTTCAACAACACGGTTGGATCATACATTTTCCAAAATCACAGTTGGAACCGACGACAAGATTATCCTTTCTCGGGATGATACTGGACACAGAAGTACAGAGGGTATTTCTTCCAGTGGAAAAGGCTCTGGAAATCTAGAGAATGGTCAAACAAATTCTGAAACCAACAAGAGTGTCGATTCATCAATGCATTTGGTTGTTGGGAAAGATGGTAGCGGCCTACGAGGCCATACAGTTTGGCCGGTTCCATGCCAGTGGGACCTGTTGGACAAGTGCACCGGAAGCTAATCCTGTCATCCAAAGCCAGAATTTCCCTCCTGTGTTGGCTACACAGTTCTCACCTACTAGACGGACGCAGGTTCGGGATTCAGGACTGGGTCCTAGTAACCATGGATGCAAGTCTCGGAGGCTGGGGTGCAGTCACGCAGGGAGAAAGCTTCCAAGGAAGATGGTCAAGTCAGGAAACCTGTCTTCACATAAACGTTCTGGAGTTGAGAGTCATTTACAATGGCCTTCTACAAGCGGGGCATCTTCTTCAAGATCAACCCGTACAGATCCAGTCGGAAAATGTAACAGCAGTTGCATATATAAGCTGTCAGCGTGGAATGAAAAGCAGAGCGGCGATGGCAGAGGTGACAAAGATCCTCCTCTGGGCAGAAAGACATGCAAGAGCTCTGTCGGCAATTTTCATTCCGGTAGTGGACAACTGGGAAGCAGACTTCCTCAGCAGACATGATCCCCATCCAGGAGAATGGGGCCTCCAAAGAAGTCTTCGCAGAGGTGACAGGTCTTAGGGGAGTTCCTCAAGTAGACATGATGGCATCTCATCTCAACAAGAAGCTTCAGAGATATTGTTCCAGGTCAAGAGACCCTCAAGCAATAGCAGTGAATCCACTGGTGACCCAGTGGGTGTTTTGGTCAGTGTATGTCTTTTCTCTACTTCCACTAATACCAAAAGTGCTCAAGATCGTGAGAAAAACAAGTGTTCGAGCGATCCTCATTGTCCCAGACTGGCCAAGGAGAGCTTGGTATCCAGATCTTCAGGAGTTGCTAATAGAAGATCCTCGACCTCTTCCTCTTTGCGAGGACCTGCTGCAGCAGGGGCCGTGTGTGTAACAAGACTTACCACAGCTACGTTTGGCGGCATGGCTGTTGAGCGCTGGATCCTAGCCCGAAAGGGAATTCCAAAAGAAGTCATTCCCACTCTGATTCAGGCCAGGAAAGGAGTAACGTCTAAACATTACCACCGTATTTGGAGAAAATATGTGTCTTGGTGTGAATCCAAGAAGGCTCCTACAGAAGAGTTTCAGTTAGGATGTTTTCTCCATTTTCTGCAGGCAGGTGTGGAGGCGGGCCTTAGATTGGGTTCAATCAAGGTCCATATTTCGGCCTTGTCCGTTTTCTTTCAGAAACAATTGGCCTCCCTTCCAGAAGTTCAGACTTTCGTGAAAGGGGTTCTGCACATCTAACCTCCATTTGTGCCTCCAGTGGCACCATGGGATCTTAACGTTTTGTTGCAATTCCTTCAAATCGGATTAGTTTGAACCTCTACAGGAGATAGAGTTGAAGTTTCTCACTTGGAAAGTGGTCATGTTGTTGGCCTTGGCATCCGCAAGGAGGGTGTCTGAGTTAGGGGCCTTGTCTCACAAGAGTCCTTACTTGATCTTCCATGAAGATTGTTATGATTCCAGTACTTCCGACCAGGGGAGATCTTTTGACAAAGGCAGGAGTACTTGAAGGGAATGCTGGTAACGGGAGCAGGAAAGCCTAGTAACCCCTGGCGCCCTAACTCCGTTGTCTCGCCCGTGTTATCAGAAATCCCCTGCGTGACTATGGTTGCTTGAGCCCATGGCAGCCGCGTTTGAAGGGCGGATTATGTCTGCCCAACTCCGATGCCCCCTCAGGTCTTAATGGGAGACAAAGGGAAATCCGAGACAGGGTGATAACAAGGGGCCCTCTGACTAAACAACCAGGCCAGGGGCTACAAGCTAACTAAACTTAAACCAGAAGTATGTGCGGACAAACCGCCATGGAAAAGGACAACCAAAAACCCACTAGTCCGTTACTCCTACCCAGCACCGCTGGATACCAGAGTGGATTTGTGGGAGCGGAATCCTCCGCAAAAGCTCTGAAACACAATATAACAAATAATAAAATAGTAAGCGGTCAAGCCGCAACACACGGCTACGCCGCGACTCTCAGCAACTGATACAGCAAACAGGAAGCTATAACCGGCGTCTGTGAGAAGCCCAGGAAGTGTTCTTAACAGAGAGTCCTCCAATCAGCTGTTTGGAGGCTGATTGGATTAAATGCCATGCAGCTGCCAAGCTGCATGGCCAGGGAAACAGATCAGTGATAATTACAATTGAACCTAGCAACGGGGAACGCAGTCCGCAAGTGGCGTCCCCGTTGCTAAGGTCCGTGCGGCTCCGTGCGCCCGGCGTCTAGCGTTGCTAGGGAGCCGGCGGCTGTCCGCATACGGCGTCCCTGGTTGCTAGGCGCCGGGCCGCACTGACGAGCGGACCCTCGGCGCCTAACAAAGATAGGGCTGAGTTAAGAACTCGTCAGCAATTTCTTCCGAAGGTGGTTTCTTCTTTCCATATAAACCAACCTATTGTGGTGCCAGTGGCTACTGACACCTTCGCTGCGTCAAAGTCTCTGGATGTGGTCAGAGCTTGGAAAATTTATATAGCAAGAACAGCTTGGATACGGAAAACAGAGTCTCTGTTTGTCCTGTATGCTCCCAACAAGATTGGGTGTCCTGCTTCTAAGCAGACCTTGGCACGCTGTATCAGAGGTATGATTCAGCACGCTCATTCCACAGCAGGATTGCCGATACCGAATTCGATGAATGCCCATTCTAATAGAAAGGTGGGCTCATCCTAGGAGTCTGACCGGGGGTCTCTGCGTTACAACTTTGCCAAGCAGCTACTTGGTCAGGGGCAAACTCGTTTGCTAAGTTTTACAAGTTTGACACCTTCGCCGATGAGGACCTCAAGTTTGGTCATTCGGTGCTGCAATGGTCATCAGCTCTCTCCCGCCCATACTGGAACATTGGTATAACCCCATGGTACTGAATTGGACCCTAGCATCCTCTAGGACACATGAGAAAACAGGATTTTAATACCTAGCGGTAAATCCTTTTCTCCTAGTCCGTAGAAGATGCTGGGCACCCAGCCCAGTGCGTACTTTACCTGCAGTTGTTATTTTGTTAAAAATGTTTTCAGCACGGTTGCTGTATGTTCATGCCCGTTGGCATGTGTTCTGTTGAATGCCATGTGTGCGGCATGGTTGAAGTCTGAGCTGGTATGAATCTCACTGTTAACTTAAAAGTAAATCTTTTCCTCGAAATGTCCGTCTCCCTGGGCACAGTCCCTATACTGAGGTCTGGAAAAGGGGCATAGAGGGAGGAGCCAGTTCACACTCTAGAAAATTCTTAAAGTGCCCATGGCTCCTGCGGAACCATCTATACCCCATGGTACTGAAGTGGACCCCGGTACCGGTAGGTATTAAAATCCTGTTTTAAATTACCTGATCGTTGCCATGAGTTTCATGATCTTGGTTCCATGCACGGTGCCAGGGGTTTTCATGCTCAGGGTGTCATGCTCGTTGCCAGGGGATTTCACGCTCAGGGTGTTATGCTCGTTGCCAGAGGTTTCATGCGCTGGGTGTCAAGCTTGTTGCCAGGGGGTAATGCTTGTTGTCAGGGATTTCATGCACTGGGTGTCATTGGGAGTAAGCCCAAACCGCTCCCCTCTGTTTAGTGTGCCGTGGGCACCGCTGCCCAATCCCCCCGTTGCTGTTGCAGCCACTGCGCCAGGGTAGCAGGGTGGCAGGGCTGCAGGGTGCCACTGGCTGCGGCCAGCAATATGCGCTCCCGCGGGTCACGGCACCTCCTAGACGCAAGAAGTCAAGCAAGACTTCTAGCATGTCTCCTCCATGGCGACGGCCATTTTGGAGGGGACATTTAGCAGATTGACATTCGGACGACTAGTCCGCATGTCAATCTGCTCTGAAAGTGGCGGCGCACCCGCAGTGGCTGCAGGGGCAGTAGTTACGCCACTGACAGTTCCCACACCGGCTGGCTGGCACAATGCTGTCTAGCTGTTACAGGTCTCTCTCACTGAGCTGCTGAGGTATAATATGTGGCAGCTCTATGCTTCCCTCTGATGTACTCTAGAGTCTAAGGGGGTCATTCCGAG
Source organism: Pseudophryne corroboree (assembly GCF_028390025.1). Taxonomy (NCBI): domain Eukaryota; kingdom Metazoa; phylum Chordata; class Amphibia; order Anura; family Myobatrachidae; genus Pseudophryne; species Pseudophryne corroboree. The sequence goes on along the minus strand of NC_086449.1, from coordinate 48,356,802 downwards.
TTGGTCGCTTGCTAGCAGATTTTCGCTGCCGTGCAAACGCTAAGCAGCCGCCCGCTGGAAGTGTATATTAGCTTTGCAGAAGTGTGTATGCTTGCATCGCAGAACAGTTACAAAAATATTTTGTGCAGTTTTAGAGCAGCTCAAAACCTACTCAGCGCTTGCGATCACTTCAGATAATTCAGTTCCAGATTTGATGTCACAAACACGCCCTGCGTTCTCCCAGCCACGCCTGCGTTTTTCCTGGCATGCCTGCATTTTTCCAAACACTCCCTGAAAACGGTCAGTTGCTACCCAGAAACGCCCATTTCATGTCAATCACTCTGCGGCAGCCAGTGTGACTGAAATGCATCGCTAGACCCTGTGTGAAACTATATTGTTCGTTGTAATAGTAAATTGCCCCGCATACGCATGCACAGAAGTGCCATTTTTTAGCCTCATAGCTGCGCAGCGAACAAATGCAGCTAGCGATCAACTCGGAATGACGCCCTATGTCACTCTGCACCTGTCACACTTACTCTTCTCCTCACACGCTGGGATGTATGTCTCCCACACAGGGTGGCTGATGTTGATGGAGTATGGTGCTCTCTAGCTAATTGGCTTTCCCCTTTTCACTGCAGATTACCCTGGGTCATGGTGCCACGCAGGGCTTAAAGTGGTCCAGGAGAAGTGGGGGAACTCACCTCTCCTGCTTAGCGCGCCCCGGCAAGGGGGTGTGGCCTCATTAAAATGGGTGTGACCTCATTAAAATGGGCGTGGACTCATCTGATCTCATCACGGCCACCACAGGGAAAAAAAAAGTCCCATTTTACACATTACGGCAGGCAAGAGTCTCCATTTTACACAGTACGGCAGGCAAGTGTCCCCATTTTACACAGTACGGCAGGCACGTGTCCCCATTTTACACATTACGGCAGGCACGTGTCCCCATTTTACACATTGCGGCAGGCACGTGTCCCCATTTTACACATTACGGCAGGCACGTGTCCCCATTTTACACATTACGGCAGGCACGTGTCCCCATTTTACACATTACGGCAGGCACGTGTCCCCATTTTACACATTACGGCAGGCACATGTCCCCATTTTACATATTACTGCAGGCAAGTGTCCTCATTTTACACATTACGGCAGGCAAGTGTCCTCATTTTACACATTACGGCAGGCAAGTGTCCTCATTTTACACATTACGGCAGGCAACTGTCCTCATTTTACACAGTACGGCAGGCAAGTGTCCCCATTTTACACAGTGTGGCAGGCAAGGGTCCTCATTTTACACATGATGGCAGGCACGTGTCCCCATTTTACACAGTACGGCAGGCAAGTGCCCCCATTTTACACATTACGCAGGCAAGTGTCCCCATTTTACACATTACGGCAGGCAAGTGTCCTCATTTTACACAGTGTGGCAGGCAAGTGTCCCATTTTTACACAGTACGGCAGGCACGTGTCCCCATTTTACACATTACGCAGGCAAGTGTCCCCATTTTACACAGTATGGCAGGCACGTGTCCCCATTTTACACAGTACGGCAGGCACGTGTCCCCATTAAACACATTACGCCAGGCAAGTGTCCTCATTTTACACATTACGGCAGTCAAGAGTCCCCATTTTATACAGTACGGCATTCAAGTGTCCCCAATTTACACAGTGTGGCAGGCAAGTGTCCCCAATTTACACAGTGCGGCAGGTAAGTGTCCCCATTTTACACAGTACGGCAGGCAAGAGTCCCCATTTTACACAGTACGGCAGGCAAGAGTCCCCATTTTACACAGTACGGCAGGCAAGTGTCCCCAATTTACACAGTGTGGCAGGCAAGTGTCCCCATTTTGTACAGTGTGGCAGGCAATTGTCAAGTGGGGGGGGGGGGGGAGGGAGGGGGGGAAGGAAGGGACAACTTACATATGAAGAGGATCTTCCCGCTCTTCGGGTCGGGCCACCTCTTCTTCCTCGCGCCGGCCGCCTTCTCCTTCCAGCTCCCCCTCCTCCTACCGAGTACTCCTGCTTGGGGGGCGGAGTTTCGCGTCATTCCGCGAAACTCCGCCCTCCGAGCAGGAGTACTCGGGAGGAGGAGAAGGGGGAAACAGGGACCAGCAAAGTGCCAAGAAACGGCACTGCCTGGGAGACTATTGAACAGTACTGTCTCACGGACCGGCTGCCATTGAAGAGAAGCAAGGCACTTTGAATCTGGCACCATTCACGGCTCCCGGACCACCAGCTAATGAGAAGCTGCCACTTGACAGCTTCTCATTGGCTGGCGGTCCGGGAGCCGTGATAGGCTCACGCCAGATTTTAATAAAGCCGTCTGACTCCGCCCCCTGTATTACTCCGCCCCCCTGCATTACTGGCCACCTAAGTGCCTGACTCCGCCTCCCCCCGCATTACTGGCTGCCGAAGGGACCGATTCCATACGCCCCCCACCGTATTACTGGCTGCTGAAGTTGCCCGACTCCGCCCCCTTCTCTCTCTGCTTATTATGAGACTATCCTAACTGCTTACGGCTGCTATCAGCGCCCTCAGCAGCAGAGTAAGCAGAGAGAGAAGGGGGCGGAGTCGGGTACTTCAGCAGCCAGTAATGCGGTGGGGGGCGGAGTCGGGCACTTCGGCAGCCAGTAAGACGGTGATGGGGGGGCGGGCGCCACCGCGCCAGCCAGGTCACTGAATCGCGTCCGTGTCTGCAATGCTCAGTGCTCACTCAGTGAGTACACATTGTGTGTGGGAGGGGGGCGCGGCAGAACGGTGACTATATAGACAGTACACAGTGACAGTACTAGTGCTGCTGTAGTGCTGTGCTGTAGATAGGCTAACAACTTGAAAAAAGTGGGCGGGACGGCGGCGGAACTGCGTTCCGCCTCCAATTGCAATTGCCGGAACGCAGTTCCGCCCCGTTCCGACCCACTTTAACCCCTGGTGCCACGCTCAGGGGACGCCTGCTGTATCTCCAGGCCACGCTCGCTCCCTCTCCCTGGCCGATCACTTGTTACTAGGCAGCACTTCTTACACGGTCGGTGTCCAGCCTCCTAGCGCCCTTCTCCTTGTGGCACACTAATGGAGCAGATCAGCTTTTCCCTCACAGTGCGGCTCCTGTCACAGCCACTCCAGCACCTGCTGTCACCGGATGTCTCTCCAGCAGCACACACCAGTTCCCTCTCCCCTCAGACCTCTCTCTTTCCCTCTCAACAGGCTCCGCCCCCTCTCAGTTCACAGGCCAGCCTGTTGCTGGGGCTCTGGATCTTTCCACTCTCCAATGCTGCAGCTGTCATCCTCCTGGATCCTAGTGTCCGTGCTAGCATCAGCCAGTAAGGGAACTGTTAACCCCTGCAGCACTGGAGCATCCATAACAAAGGGCAGCACTATAAGTCCATTTATAAACATGATAGCCACTATTAGTCATAGTGCTTTAATGGGCCATCACATATACACTGTACACACAGCTCAGCCAATTTACAGGAGAGTACAACACAGCACACAGCAGCGTGCCCGCCGAGCATAGTGACAAGATGGCGAGTCCCAGCCACTGTGCCCTTATATAGAATCCAAAACCTGCAAGAATCCAATGCCGGGAGGATGACGTTTTCCCTCGATGTGGAATCTGAGCCAGGTGGGAACCACAGCTCAGGTAGCTCAGATCCCAGATATTCCGTAGGCAGGAGAGTTGGCGTGCATTAGCAGAGCGAAGAGGATTGGTGGGAGTGTAAAGGGAGATAAGATAAGAGATGTAGATGGGAGAGGAGTGGGTGAGGGCTTTGTAAGTGAGTGTGAGAAGCTTGAAATGAATTCTGAAAGGGAAGGGGAGCCAGTGAAGCTCTAATAAGAGAGGAGAGGTGGATGTAGTGCGTTTGGTGAGGAAGATGAGCCGGGCAGCAGCATTGAGGATAGATTGGAGTGGAGAGAGGTATTTGTCAGGAATGCCAGTCAGGAGCAGATTACAGTAGTCCAGTCTGGAGATGACCAGTGAGTGGATAAGAGTCTTAGTAGCATCCTGGGTCAGAAAGTGTCTGATTCTGGAAATATTTTTTAGATGAAAACGGCAGGTTTGTGAGAGGTGCTGAATGTGTGGTTTGAAGGAGAGGGAGGAGTCAAGGATTACTCCAAGACAGCGCACTTGTGGGCTAGAGGAGATAGTAGTGCCATCAATAGATAATGAGATTGTAGGAGGTGAGGTTATGCGGGAGGGAGGGAAGATGATCAGCTCGGTCTTAGACATGTTAAGTTTAAGAAAGCGCTAAGACATCCAGGAAGAGATAGCAGAGAGACAGTTGGAGATACGAGTGAGGAGAGCAGGGGAGAGGTCTGGAGAGGAAAGATAGATTTGGGTGTCATCAGCATAGAGATGATATTGGAAACCAAAAGAACTAATGAGCTTACCTAGTGAGGATGTATAGAGAGAGAAGAGAAGAGGACCAAGGACACTTAATTACTACATAATGATGACTGAATTGTGTAGAATTTATTTTTATGGTAAGTGGGGAATGGACAGGACCGCCTTATGTGACAGGTCTATTGTAATACACATCATGATTATGATAGTGTTAGTATTAGTACATCAATTCAGGATGATGGTTCATTTACTAATTTTTTTATGTTCGGTACATGTAATATACTTGTAATATAAAGCTTTCCACTCCCCACCTACCACAAAGAATAAATCCTATAGTGTGTGACTGTATGTTTACATCATCATCTAGCAATTGCAGGGTTATTTAATTGTGTAGTCAGTAGCTTGTGAAATTACCCTTGCACCCCAGTGATGTCACTGTTATATGAGCCAGACACCCAGTGCTTGCAGTGTGAAATGACAGGCCTGTGCCAGGCAGCCTGGGAGAGATCAGCCCACCATTGTTACATGTCATAGGCACTAAACTGGGCACAGAGGCGTTACCGGGTGTGGTGATGCAGGGTACGCACCATTGATCTCTTGGCGCTCTTGAGGCAAAAAGGGGTCATGGTTGTATGTAGAGGGGGGGTGGACTCCTGGGGATCACGAGATCATCACTCCGTGGGGCATGTTATTTTGGTGTCACCCCCTCCAGGTGTCACACCTAGGTGCGGGATGCACCCCTTGCACCTCCCTTGTGATGTCACTGGCTGGACACAAACACACACATTACTGTGCACGTACCAGGACCCACCACACCACCAGCTCTATGTGTCCACACCACAGCCCCCACTGCAGATACCACCTAGCAGAGACCTTCTAATCCCTAGCACTCTTTCAGGTCAGGCTTGTGTGCTGTATGTCTGGAGTAACAGGGAGAGAGCCCCCCACCTTTATAGTACTAAGAGGGAAAATCAGGGTTAGGGTATCATGGTTAGTTTAGGTTTTTGGATATCAGGTTAGAGGTTTAGGGTTGGTGAAGAGGTTTGGGTTAGGGTATTAGGGTTGGTATAATGGATTGAGTTACTGTATTAGGGTTGGTGTAGTGGTTTGTGTTATGGTGTTAGGGTTAGTTAAGGAAAGAATAGGGTAATCCCTCCACTAACTGGTGAGGGAGCTCACTCAGAAAGACACAATATTAGACTTAATACTTACAAATGAAAACAGAATATCGAACGTAAAAGTGGGTGAAAACCTGGGATCCAGTGATCATCAAGCAGTATGGTTCAGCATAAAGACAGAGACTGAATCATCCCATACAAAAACAAAGGTGTTGGATTTTAGGAAGGCTGATTTTGTAGGGATGGGAAAATGTGTAAGCGATTCTTTGGTAGAGTGGAGGAACTTGGAAGCAGTGCAGGAGAGGTGGGAAACATTAAAATGTGCAATATTAAAGGCAGCAGACCTTTGTATCAAAAGTGTTAGGAAAAACACAAGGAAAAGGAAGCCAGTGTGGTTTGCAAAAGAAGTAGCAAATATTGTGAAAGCAAAAAAGATGGCTTTTAGGAAATATAAGCAGACACAAAATAATGAAGACAAAAAGATATATCTTGTTAGACAGAAGGAGACAAAGAAGGTAATCAGATGTGCAAAGGCACAAGCTGAGGAGAAAATGGTCCAGTCAGTGGGTAACCTTTTTTTAGGTATATAAGCAAAAGGAGAAAAACAAAAGGCGGAATAATAAAACTAAAGACGGACACTGGGAGTCTTGTTGAGGGAGACAATTGAATAGTAGATCATCTTAATAATTATTTTTGCTCAGTATTTATTACTGAAAGAGTGGGTAAGGGGCCACAGTTAAGTTGCAGGGATATTCAGGAAAATTAAACAAGTACATTTACAGAGGAGAAGGTCCTAACAGAACTATCAAAGCTGAAAGTGGACAAATCTATGGGATACATCCAAGGATACTAAAAGAACTTAAAGAGGTGCTGGTAGCACCATTGACAGAATTATTCAACCAGTCATTAGCTACAGGAGTAATTCCAGGGGACTGGAAAAGAGCAAACGTAGTCCCACTGCACAAAAGTGGAAGCAAGGAAGAGGCAAACAACTACAGACCAGTGAGTCTTACATCAGTAGTAGGGAAATTGATGGAAACACTCTTAATAGAAAGAGTTGTAGATTATCTCAAATCCGGCAATTTACTGGATCCCAAACAGCATGGATTCACAAGGGGGGAGATCATGTCAAACAAATCTTATTGACTTTTTTGACTGTGTGACTAAAGTGATTGATAAAGATGGAGCCATGGATATAGCTTATCTAGACTTTAGTAAGGCTTTTGACACTGTGCCACATCCCAGACTGCTAAATAAACTTGAAAGTTTGGGATTGGATATTAGGATTATTGAATGGATAAGATCTTGGTTGAAGGATAGAAAACAGAGTTGTGGTAAATGGAGTGCATTCACGTGAAGGAAATGTTACCAGTGGAGTACCCCAGGGATCTGTACTTGGACCAGTGCTTTTTAATAACTTTATTGGTGACATTGAAAATGGCATTAAAGGGAAAGTATGCCTTTTTGCAGATGACACAAAGGTATGCAACAGGGTAGACACACCAGGTGGGGTAAAACAAATGATTGAGGTTCTAGGTAGACTAGAGGAATGGTCAAGAGTCTGGCAATTACAGTTTAATGCCAAAAAATGCAAAATCATGCACTTGGGTCTCAAAAATCCAAAGGCTAAATATAGTATTAATGGCACTATACTGGAAACTACTGAGGAGGAAAGGGATCTTTTGAGTCACTATTTCAGATGACTTAAAGGCAGGTAAGCAATGCAACAAGGCAATGAGGAAGGCTAGTCAGATGCTTGGCTGCATTGGGAAAGGAATCAGCAGCAGAAAGAAAGAAGTAATAATGCCACTGTATAGGTCATTGGTACGGCCTCATCTAGAATACTGTGTTCAATTCTGGAGGCCATATCTTCAAAAGGATATTAATACATTAGAAACTGTACAAAGAAGGGCAACTAAAATGGTGCATGGCCTACATCACAAAACATACACAGAAAGACTAAGAAATCTCAATATGTATAGTTTGGAGCAGAGAAGGGAAAGGGGGGACATGATAGAAACTTTCAAATATATCAAGGGTTTTAACAAAGTCTAGGAGGGAAACATTCTCCAAATGAAGAGAAGTAATAGGACACGAGGACATGCACTGAGACTGGAGGAGAAGAGGTTCAGGGGAAAGTTAAGGAAAAATTACTTCACAGAAAGGGTAGTGGACAAGTGGAATAGCCTCCCATCAGAGGTGGTAGAGGCTAAGACAGTAGAGCAATTTAAACATGCATGGGATAGACATAAGGATATCCTTACAAAGAAATAAGAATCAATTAAGGTTAGAGATAAAAATAATGTAAAAAAAAAAAAAGGGGGGCAGACTAGATGGGCCAAGTGTTTTTTATCTGCCGACAAATTCTATGTTTCTATGTAGGGCTTACCAGTTAGGGTATTAGGGTAGGGGTTAGAGTGAGGTTTGGGGCGAGGGTTAGGGGCAGGATTAGGGTAGGGATGCTATACGTCCTGTATTTACCGATCTAAATATCTTTAGATTCAGGCCAAAGCCCAGAGTATACAGTTTTCAACTGCTGTGTAAGGTGGAATTGCAGTATCCTTTACACACTCACCTATATACCTAGAACCAGTCCAGTCCAAGAAATACAAGGTTCTGAACCAATAATCCTGAGACTGCAGCCTATCGACTTACTGGGGACTAGTGACAATGATGTTAAGTGATGTTTTTTTATAAGATAAGAAATGTTTCAACACACAAACTGGTGTCATCCATTATATGTGGGTGGTCAGTTTACTTTAAATGTGACATGTTTTAAGTCTACTTCCTAGGGCCTCATTCACACTTCTATGCAATGCTGATGTTCCTGCAACTGAGCAATTATCAGTAGACTGCACACGTCACAAGCTACTCCTGCAATGCCAATCACAAAAAGGAACAAAAGTATAGTGCTATGAATTGTTTGAGGGAGGGGGGTCCAAAATCAGCATCTTGCCTAGGGCCCCATGAGGTCTAAATCCAGCTCTGATGAATGTAGGTTATATGAAGAAGAAAAGAGTGTATAAGTATTAGTGATGTGCACCGGAAATTTTTCGGGTTTTGTGTTTTGGTTTTGGATTTGGTTCCGTGGCCGTGTTTTGGATTCGGATGCGTTTTGGCAAAACCTCCCTGAAGTTTTTTTGTCGGATTTGGGTGTGTTTTGGATTCGGGTGTTTTTTTACAAAAAAGCCTCAAAAACAGCTTAAATCATAGAATTTGGGGGTAATTTTTTATCCCATAGTATTATTAACCTCAATAGCCATAATTTCCACTAATTTCCAGTCTATTCTGAACACCTCACACCTCACAATATTATTTTTAGTCCTAAAATTTGCACTGAGGTCACTGGATGGCTAAGCTAAGCGACCCAAGTGGCCGACACAAACACCTGGCCCATCTAGGAGTGGCACTGCAGTGTCAGATAGGATGGCAGATTTAAAAAATAGTCCCCAAACAGCACATGATGCAAAAAAAAAGAGGTGCAATGAGGTAGCTGTGTGACTAAGCTAAGCGACCCAAGTGGCCGACACAAACACCTGGCCCATCTAGGAGTGGCACTGCAGTTTTCTAGCGAGAGGATGAGTGCTTCCATCCTCATTTGAATCTGAACCACTAGCCATGAACATAGGCCAGGGCCTCAGCCATTCCTTTCCACTCCGTGTCGTAAATGGCATATTGGAAAGTTTACGCTTCTCATCAGACGCTTTTAATTTTGATTTTTGGGTCATTTTACTGATCTTTTATAGTATACTTGATGACACAGAGGTAGAGCAGTGGACTACTGTACCGTACTGCTATATATATAGTGGTGGTCAGCAAAATTCTGCACTGTCCTCCTACTATATACTGCGCACAACTAAAATGCAGCACAGGTATGGATGCATAGTATACTTGACGACACAGAGGTAGAGCAGTGGACTACTGTACCGTACTGCTATATATATACTGGTGGTCAGCAAATTTCTGCACTGTCCTCCTACTATATACTGCGCACAACTAAAATGCAGCACAGGTATGGATGCATAGTATACTTGACTACACAGAGGTAGAGCAGTGGACTACTGTACCGTACTGCTATATATATATACTGGTGGTCAGCAAAATTCTGCACTGTCCTCCTACTATGGAGGTCATTCCGAGTTGTTCGCTCGCAAGGCGATTTTAGCAGAGTTGCTCACGCTAAGCCGCCGCCTACTGGGAGTGAATCTTAGCATCTTAAAATTGCGAACAATGTATTCGCAATATTGCGATTACAAACTACTTAGCAGTTTCAGAGTAGCTTCAGACTTACTCGGCATCTGCGATCAGTTCAGTGCTTGTCGTTCCTGGTTTGACGTCACAAACACACCCAGCGTTCGCCCAGACACTCCCCCGTTTCTCCAGCCACTCCCGCTTTTATTCCGGAAACGGTAGCGTTTTTTCCCACACGCCCATAAAACGGCCTGTTTCCGCCCAGTAACACCCATTTCCTGTCAATCACACTACGATCGCCTGAGCGAAGAAAAAGCCGTGAGTAAAAATACTACCTTCATAGCAAAATTACTTGGCGCAGTCGCAGTGCGGACATTGCGCATGCGCACTAAGCGGAAAATCGCTGCGATGCGATGAAATTTACCGAGCGAACGACTCGGAATGAGGGCCCATATACTGCGCACAACTAAAATGCAGCACAGGTATGGATGCATAGTATACTTGACGACACAGAGGTAGAGCAGTGGACTACTGTACTGTACTGCTATATATATACTGGTGGTCAGCAAAATTCTGCACTGTCCTCCTACTATATACTGCGCACAACTAAAATGCAGCACAGGTATGGATGCATAGTATACTTGATGACACAGAGGTAGAACAGTGGACTACTGTACCGTACTGCTATATATATATATATATATATATATATATATATACTGGTGGCCAGCAAAATTCTGCACTGTCCTCCTACTATATACTGCGCACAACTAAAATGCAGCACAAGTATGGATGGATAGTATACTTGACGACACAGAGGTAGAGCAGTGGACTACTGTACCGTACTGCTATATATATAATGGTGGTCACAGCAACATTCTGCACTGTCCTCCTACTATATACTGCGCACAAATAAAATGCAGCACAGGTATGGATGCTTAGTATACTTGACAACACAGAGGTAGAGCAATGGACTACTGTACCGTACTGCTATATATATATACTGATGGTCACGGCAAAATTCTGCACTGTCCTCCTACTATATACTACAATGCAGCACAGATATGGAGCGTTTTTCAGGCAGAGAATGTAGATATTTGCAGCACACTGAGCACAGATATTTGCAGCACACTGAGCACAGATATTTGCAGCACACTGAGAACAGATATTTGCAGCACACTGAGCACAGATATTTGCAACACACTGAACACAGAAACTGAGAACGCAGCCACGCCCTCTCGCTATCATCTCCAATGCACAAGTGAAAATGGCGGCGATGCGCTGCTCCTTATATAGAATATGAATCCTGCGAGAATCCGACAGCGGGATGATGACGTTCAGGCGCTCTCGGGTTAACCGAGCAAGGCGGGAAGATCTGAGTCTGCCTCGGAACCGTGTAAAATGGGTGAAGTTCGGGGGGGTTCGGATCCCGAGGAACCAAACCCGCTCATTACTAATAAGTATGTTCTATAGAACTCTACAGAACACTCCAAGCATCAAAAAGATTGTGTTTAATGAGGGATGTTGGAGGAACCTATTTTAATCTTGGGGGATCTGTCCATACTGGTACTATATTACAGTATCCTCCAATAATGAATCTTCCCTTTGTCAGCTTAGTCAGGTAGGTCGGGATGCTGTGTAACTCTGCCGAAAGGGCCACTGGTCCCATTGGTTGCTGGGCAATCACAATGCCAGATAGAGCAGGGCACTCTGGGCTAGATTAACTTGGCAGCCAGAGATTGGCTGTACGTGCCATCACGCAGTTGATGTGAGTATCTCATTAGAGAGGCTGGTTCTCTCCACAGCTGCCGATTGATTCTTACCTTTGTTATTACCCAGGTAGTGCTGCATGTCCAATGCCAGTGATCGCTTATACCTCAGTGCTGCTGCCTGGTTCATTCCATGTGTATCGTCCTGGGCTCCTGACCTGCATATGCTGCCGTTTCTGTTTCCAGTTACTACGTTCTTGTGGAATTTTATTTTTGTATCTACTACCTGCAAGTACTACTATTTCTACACAGTGACTTCCATCCATGCTGATTATCAACTGCAAAGCCATATGTGTCCATGTTTACTCAGTAATTACCACCTGCTATTCAGGTGTATGCTGTGCTGGACTTTATGCTGCTATTATTGCTGAAAGCTATTCAATTTACATACTGTGTGGATTCTGAGTTGCTGCCATTACTACATACCTCCCAACAGGGGTAAATATGTTTAAAATGAGTTTCCTGTAATAAAATAACATCAGCCTTTTGTCACAAAGAATTACAGTGCCATAATTATCTTATTGGGAGAGTTCAGCCCATTTACATGCAAAGTGAAGCTTCTAAGGGGTTTATTGAAGAAGCGTTGGGTTATAAAACCGCCACTTCTGATCATGTTTATGTCTATCCCAAAATTTAAAAGGGCAATGCTTTTATTACCCATCTCTAGCTAGTAAAAGCATTGCCTTTTTAAATATTGGGTATAAACACAAACAGTAGTGCTAGGATTTACAACCCAATGTTTCCTAAATTAACCACTAAGTGTAGTGGAGGATGATATGGAGAAGAGCGCTGAGACACCAGGGGCAAGGTGAGCAGCACATGGATACTAAAAATTACCAAATTGCAGTAGAATTGGAGGACAACTGGAAGATTGCCAATGTGAGAGTGGAGTAAGGGTGAATAAAACCATAACAGTAAAATTATGGCAAGGGAGAGGTATTGCCGAGGGTTTGATGCCTCGATTAATGAACAAAGCCACAACAATCCCTAAGGAGAAAACCTAGGCCGATGTCATGGAAATGGCAGGACACACCAGGGAATGTGTAAAAACCATAGTAACAAGTAGGGATGATGAGTAAGTGGAGAGAGAGGAAAAGCAAAAAGAAAAGGAGGTAAGGAGGGAGCAGGAACAGCTGCTATGAGAGGGGGAAGGGAAGCAAATTTACCAGAGAAGGGCATAGGGCCTAGAATTAATAATACTATAATAATAAAGAAGGGATCTCCTGATCCCATCACCAAGAGCATATACAGGTTGAGTCTCCCTTATCCAAAATGCTTGGGACCAGAGGTATTTTGGATATGAAATTTTTCCGTATTTTGGAATAATTGCATACCATAATGAGATATCATGGTGATGGGACTGTAAATCTAAGCACAGAATGCATTTATGTTCCATATACACCTTATACACACAGCCTGAAGGTCATTTAATACAATATTTTTAATAACTTTGTGTATTAAACAAAGTTTGTGTATATTGAGCCATCAGAAAACAAAGGTTTCACTATCTCACTTTCACTCAAAAAAGTCCGTATTTCGGAATATTCCGTATTTCTGAATATTTGGATATGGGATACTCAACCTGTAATTATTTAAAAATCTCTCCTGAAGAGGACCACACCAGTTATATCCATTGGATTCCCAGTGCAGGGAATCCAATGGATAAATTTACTGGGAGAGGAGGATTTTGAAAATGTAAAATCAAATGTGGAAATCCCATAGTGACCCTGATCCTTTGTTGTATACTATGCCACTGCTGCAGTGCAAACACACAATTGATTTGCAATTACGCTCACAGTGAGTATTCAATCGCAAGTGAATGACAGGAAGTGGCCATTTTGTGGGAGGTCATGAAGAGTGGTGGCAAAAAAAACCCCATCTCCAGCGTGTCAGTCTGTATTAAAAGATCTACAGTAATTAAACGGACGGTCAATAGGATAAGGTCAACAGGTTAAAGGTAGACAGTATATAAGATCGACAGGTACAAAAGGTGGACACAAAAATGCTTGACATGTTTTTGTTTTTTAGGGGTTATTTTCATTGTGTAACCATATGTGACCACCATTAGTAGAAACGCTTCACTCGCCATGCTTCCGGCTTACTACAGGTAATCATTTGTGACATTGATTGTAAATTAAGCAAAAGTTGAGAAAAAACTGAAGCCCCCCGAAAAAATGTTAACTATTGTCATGTCGACCCTTTGAACCCATCAAACAGAGGCCTGTTGACCTATCATCCTGATACCGTCTCAGTTGTAGCATCTATTCTGAGTGACCACAGACCCATTGCTTTCTGAGTAGGGGGAGAATTGGGCAGATGACAGCTCTGGGAAGAGAATGGTGTGATAAGAAACATACATAATATGGGACTGTCAGTCTCTACTGATTACCCGATTTAATAACTGGTCAAATAACTCACAATACATGACCGTTATCTTGTCAGGAAATTGCTCCCAGCTACCTATACCTGTTACAGACTGCACTCTGCTCACCTGTGACTGGGAAGTTTACTGTAAGGGGAACCTCAAGATTACAACACTCAATTTTGCACTCGCCTATCTCAGGCTCCCGCTTCAGTCATAAATCTGCTGCCCTGCTTTGTAGGTCAAATCTTTCAGATTATTTAGATTATGCCAGGGGGTGACACTAAGGAGTTTGTTTGCAAAAACAGTGATTTGCTGTAGCTGCTGAGTAGTCACTGCTGATAACTCTCATTATCCTCCCTTGTGGGAACCCCTGACAGGAGAGAGAGACAGCAGCACATGATCACACACAGCAGGGTCCTCTTATCTGTACTGGTGTGCACTCATCCATAGTATGCTGCTGCTGCTGCTATTAGGGTAAGAATCGTTAGTAATCTTTCTGTAGTTAAACACATTTCTTTAATTAGAGTATCTGGTGTCAGTAATGATTCTGTTAATGCTGTAATGGTATGGAAAACAGCACATCCGATAAATATAGGTAGTGCCTACAAGATGCTGACAATCCAAGGTTCACAATAAAATAACATTTAATACACCAAAATCATAATTTAGGGATGAATTCACACAAGGTTAAATTGCATTTGGAATTTATTGCATATTATATTATATTGCATGAGTATTGTGCTGAGTGATAAGAAAAGAAATATCACAGTGAATATATATTTCAAACAAGAAACCCCGTACTATAGGCAGCAATGTTAGTTTAAATACTTGCAAAACTTCCCAGAAGATATTGCTACTAATGTTATATAGAAATATCTCACAACAACAAGCATTTAAGCAAAGACACGCCCTTTTATGCAGAGTATGACACGCCCCCTCGGTGGTACGGAGCAATTTGAGCCGCACATCCTACTGTAATATTCCTGATTCTAGTTTTCAAAAGTAGGCGAGTATGGATATACAGTACATACAGCAAAACACATATAAAAGGAGAAAGTCCAAATAAGCCTACAGCTGTATAATCTGTCCCAAGGGAAATTGGCATTTATTAATTAAATGTATTTCCAAAAAAGTCAGAAAATTTGCTATTTAAAACAGTAAACATTTTCCTCGGGGTGGGCACCCAGAGAGCAGTGTATGCTAATATGGGGGAGCAGGTCAGTGCAATCACCCTTTCTGGGCGGCTCTTCACATGTGATTTCTAGCAGTAGCAGTTTTGAGAAAATGGTCATTTCGGCCTCTGCCTGGTTAATTCGCTTAATGCAGAGATGGGGAACCTTCGGTCCTCCAGCTGTTGTTGAACTACACATCCCAGCATGCCCTGCAACAGTTTTAACATGGCCAAATAGCAAAACTGCAAGGCATGCCGGTATGTGTAGTAGACATCCCTGGCACATGCACAGAACGGGTACTGCACAGGCCCATCCAGGGCCGTCTTTTCGTATGGGCTCAATGGGCTCTTGCCCAAGGGCCCCAGGAGTATAAGGGCCCTAGGCTGATAGCTGAGGGTCCCTTCTTTCCAGGGGTACCAGATTTTTGAAAATCGGTCCTAGGGAACCAGAGATATCCGACTTCAAAGCAGTGGTCCCCACCCAAGCCTGTTAATTGCTCTTCCCAGCCAGATATCTCAGGCTCTGTATGACTTAGAGTTTTTCTGAGGGTAAATTTCAAAAGATAGAACTCTCCACTTTCGGTAGACACTAGCAGCTTGTCTCTACTATGCCCAGAACAAGAAATATCAGCCTTCATGCAGCTGGTACCTGCTCAAGCTCCACTCACCTAATATCAAGTTTTATATATTTGTTGGTGGATTGCTCTGGCTCCTGAGCTCTGATACTCAAGTCCCCAGTACATCCTGACAGGTGAGACACTCTAATTTTTTATCCCATTCAAAGCTGAGAATTCTTTTTCCAGGAACTTGAGATATCTGCAGTCAAGCAAGCTGCCCTCCTAGCAGAAAATGATGAAATTTAAGCCCACTCCACTATCGACCCCTCCCTTATGTATTAAACACACCCTACCACCCTGGAAGTCATGTACCTGGGCCCCTTCATTCAGCCCAATGCCTCCTTCTACAGTTTAGTGTTCTCCCTCCCGGCCCATCTCCCACCATCTGTGCAGTAAAGGAGTAATTAGCAGAAATTACTGCTCCAGGTCCTACATGCTGAGCGGAATATAGAACACCCCCACCTTCCACGGGACAACAAAGCTGCCGCTGATAGCACCCCCCACCCATGGAAGAAACTGCACAGAGGATCGTGATTACACTCCTTACTGAATAACCACCTACACTGGCTAAGCTGTGCGGCAGGGGGATTGTTTTACTCCAAGTTATTCTCGTGAGGACAGGAGACAAGGAAAGACAGCAGCAAAGCAGGGAATACGAAGTATCATTCCTTCTACAGAGCAATCCCTGATTGGCAGGAAGACCCTGTGTTTATATTTCATCCACAGCTATAAAATGATATAAATAATCTATTTGCTGAGTAGTAATAATGATAAATGATTCTTTGAGGTTTTTAATATCGTTTGCGAGATAGTCATCGTTACATGATCACCTAAGTATCTCTCCTGGGTCTATCTTCTAAAATGTAGAAGAGGAATGTACAAAAGTATTAGTATTTATGAAATCGTTTTATTCAATGAGTGTTATGGGGGGAGGCCCTCGATATCCCAGCTGTCAGAATCCCAGCGCTCTGTATACCGGCGGTCGGGATCTTGGCGCAGATATGCTGGGAGCTGGTATCCCAAGCGCCGGTATATCGTAGTACACCCGTTATGGGGACAACTGCTAGTAACATGTATGGTTATTACAGATATGGGGCCGGATGTAATGGTTTGGAGACGGCCAGAGCTCTGAGACTCCGTCCCCACTCATACGTTATTTCACAGCAGCAAATGTTTACAAGGCAAAACCAGACTCAGAGCTCCGGCCGTCTCGCAGCCCATTACATCCGGCCCATTATTTGTACATGGTCCTTCAGTCTACGTACAGGACAGATCTGTCTGCGTTACATCACTGAGTACTATGGACCTGATTCAAAGATATATGCAGCCAGATCTGCGCCCATCTCCTCACATGCTGGGGGCTGCCCAGCACAGGACAAGGCTGCCCGGTATGTGTGACGGTCTGCCTCCCGATGCGTCTTCAATTAGACTGCAGATGCATAACACTAAGCTTGACCTACAGCAGCGCAGCCTGTCTGCGCTATCAGGTGGTCGGCCACCATTTTTTAAATTGGAGCAGCTGCATGTGACATCATGCACCCGCCCCCCAATGCTGCGTCACCACCCCGCAGTGGTCGCTGCTGTAAATCATCTTGTGGCCACATCCTTCCAGGATGCAGCCACGAGAAGGGTCACACATGTGCACTGCGGCCAGTGCATGTGCGCAGACCACCCAAATGCAGCCGCTGCGTACAGATGCACAGCTGTGTTCAGGTCTGTATGACCCCCTATGTTAAGGTATCGTGTATATTATTACTGTCATACTAGTTTTATTTATTGTGAAGGAACTTAACTATTAGCCTGGTACACAATGGCCCTCATTCCGAGTTGTTCGCTCGCAAGGCGATTTTAGCAGAGTTGCACACGCTAAGCCGCCGCCTACTGGGAGTGAATCTTAGCATCTTAAAATTGCGAACGAAGTATTCGCAATATTGCGATTAGCACACCTCTTAGCAGTTTCAGAGTAGCTTCAGACTTACTCGGCATCTGCGATCAGTTCAGTGCTTGTCGTTCCTGGTTTGACGTCACAAACACACCCAGCGTTCGCCCAGGCACTCGCCCGTTTCTCCTGCCACTCCTGCGTTTTTTACGGAAACGGTAGCGTTTTTTCCCACACGCCCATAAAACGTCCTGTTTCCGTCCAGTAACACCCATTTCCTGTCAATCACATTACGATCGCCAGAGCGATGAAAAAGCCGTGAGTAAAATTCCTAACTCCATAGCAAATTTACTTGGCGCAGTCGCAGTGCGAACATTGCACATGCGCACTAAGCGGAAAATCGCTGCGATGCGAAGAAATTTACCGAGCGAACGACTCGGAATGAGGGCCAATGTGCACAACTTGGGACTTATTAAATTACATGATGTGGAAAACAAGCATGTGCTGTAACCCATAGCAACCAAATATCAGCTATTAGCTGTCTAGTGCCAGCAAACAAACAAATGTTCTAATTAGGTTGCTATGGGATACAGACAACCAGTGTATTACTTGCACCATTTTAGTAAATAGTAATATAAAAGGTATTAGAGAAAGAACACGGAGGTATAGAGACCAGAGGAAAGACCTGTAGCGGGTATACTGTAGTTACTACACAGTTCTTTGAAAGCCAGAGATTTTCACTCCATTTGTGTGCTGGATGTAAAGGGCAATAGAAATACAAGCAAAACAAGCCTGAATTTACATGTATTATTACTGACCTTTATCATCCAGCGATCATAGACAGTGAGAATCAGTGGCTTTGAAAAACGGATATTTAGTAAATATAACTGTTGTCTGTTGAAAATCTCAAGCGACCAGGTTCTGGAATACAATGTGTTAAATATGGAGACTCACACAGGACATAGTAAAAAGGATAATCATTTATCAAAGTTACAATAATGAAAACATGCAAGTAACAAGTTCTAGTCAGTTACAATAATAACAAGAACAAATTAGAACACTCAGCTCTTATCCCAGATGTTATAAGAGCTGTCCCAGATGATGGTCATCGATTAAGTAGTTTAAATAATGTAGTTCAGTCATTCTCTAGGGTAACGCCTAATAACTTTGTCACAAGTTACAAGCTGGAGGGTGTTTGTAGAAGTCTAGGTCCGCTGCAGCCATACCTAGCTTCCATCAGAACTACTTGCTATGTGTAAGTCTCTAGGCTTTATAACCCTGCAAGGATACACTAACATTGTCTTACCAGATATTACATTCAGGGTCTGTGACGCTGGGTGCAGTAGTCATTCAGGATAACATAATATGTTATTCTAGACAACTGTACCCTTTCCCCTACTTATGTACACAATACCCCAAACATCTTACTAGACAGTTTCCATCTGAGATACTGATAACAGGAACATATATTTATTATAATCAGACATCCTAAAAGCTGTATACACTTCCCACTCACTATGTCTTTCACACTATGTCAAAGGTGAAAGAAAACTTGTAACTTAACGTGAGACTTTATTTCTAACTGGTGCCTATGGGGTATATTCAATTGTGGTAGAATTCATGAAAATGTCGAAAAACGGCTCATTTTGGACACAAAAAACCTGTCGAATTGGATTCGACAATTCAATACAGTACTTTTCATCAAAAAACCTGCCGTTTCATTTTCGAGTTTTTGCAATTCGACATGTCTGCAATGTTAAAAATGTGGCTTTTCGACAAAAGTATGGTGGTCATTCCGAGTCGTTCGCTCTGTAAATTTCTTCGCATCGCAGCGATTTTCCGCTTAGTGCGCATGCGCAATGTCCGCAGTGCGACTGCGCCAAGTAAATTTGCTATGCACTTAGGATTTCTACTCACGGCTTTTTCATCGTTCTGGTGATCGTAATGTGATTGACAGGAAATGGGTGTTACTGGGCGGAAAGTAGCCGTTTTATGGGTGTGTGCGGGAAAACGCTACCGTTTCCGGAAAAAACGCAGGAGTGGCCGGAGAAACGGGGGAGTGTCTGGCCGAACGCTGGGTGTGTTTATGACGTCAAACCAGGAACGACAAACACTGAACTGATTGCAGATGCCGAGTAAGTCTGAAGCTACTCTGAAACTGCTAAGAAGTGTGTAATCGCAATATTGCGAATACATCGGTCGCAATTTTAAGAAGCTAAGATTCACTCCCCGTAGGCGGCGGCTTAGCGTGAGTAAATCTGCTAAAATCCGCTTGCGAGCGAACAACTCGGAATGAGGGCCAATATTCAATTGAAGAATGTCGATTCGACAACAGTGCTTTTCGACAGTCAGTTTGTCAATTTCATTCCACCTCATTTTTCTGTCGTGAGCTGATAAAAATTTTTTATAACATGTATTTTTTGGTGCGTTTTTGATTGCTAATAGCATATCTATTTATATTTGAAGGGATTATTTATTTGGTTTGTCTATTTATGAGCCACAAGTATTATTTAATCGATTATATAAAAGAATATATTTTTTTTACTGACTACAATAATGGAGCGTTTAGTGCATGTTTTTCAGTTGGAAGGGGTGTTGAAAGTGTTAAAGATCCAGAAAAAAATTACGTGGGGTCCCCCCTCCTAAGCATAAACAGCCTCGGGCTCTTTGAGCCGGTCCTGGTTATAAAAATGCGGGGGGGGAAATTGACAGGGGTTCCCCCATATTTTAACAACCAGCACCGGGCTCTGCGCCTGGTCCTGGTGCAAAAAATATGGGGAACAAAAGACGTAGGGGTCCCCCGTATTTTTAACACCAGCACCGGACTCCACTAGTCAAAGAGATAATGCCACAGCCGGGGAACACTTTTATATAGGTCCCTGCGGCCCTGGCATTAAATCACCAACTAGTCACCCTAGGCCAGGGTACCCTGGAGGAGTGGGGACCCCTTAAATCAAGGGGTCTCTTCCTCCAGCCACCCAAAGGCCAGGGGTGAAGCCCAAGGCTGTCCCCCCATCCAAGGGTGGCGGACGGGGGGCTGATAGCCTTTTGTGTCAAAAAAAGAATATTGTTTTTTGCAGCAGAACCACAAGTCCCAGCAAGCCTCCCCCGCAAGCTGGTACTTGGAGAACTACAAGTACCAGCATGCGGGCAAATAACGGGCCTGCTGGTATCTGTAGTTCTACTACAAAAAAATACCCCCCAAAAAACAATGCACACACCGTGAAAGTACAACTTTATTACATACATGCACACCTACATACACACATACCTACCTATGTTGACACGAAGCAGTCGGCCCTCTTCTCCAGTAGAATCCAGGGGTACCTGTAAATAAAATTATACTCACAAACAATCCTGTGTAGATCTGTCCTCTTCTTTAAGTTTGTAATCCAGCTACTTGGTAAAATAAAAAAACAAAAAACCCGAACCATGCACTGAAAGGGGTCCCATGTTTAACATGGAACCCCTTTCCCCGACTGGCGGGACCCCCCATGACTGCTGTCAAAGAGGGTCCCTTCAGCCAATCAGGGAGCGCCACATCATGGCACTCTCCTGATTGGCTGTGCGCGCCTGAACTATCACTCAGACGGCGCACTGGAGATATCCATTGTATCCAATGGTGGGAACTTTGTGGTCTGCGGTAGATCGTGAGGTTAAGAGGGGTCCCTCTTGTGGTTGGCACCACTTAACCTCACGGTCTACCGCTGACCGCATAGTTCCCACCATTGGATACAATGGAGCGCCTATGCTCTACATTGTAGCTCCAGTGCGCCGCCTGAGAGACAGTTCAAGCACGAACAGCCAATCAGGAGAGTGCCATGATGTGGTGCTCCCTGATTGGCTGAAGGGACCCTCTTTGACCGCAGTCACGGGGGTCCCACCAGTCGGGGAAAAGGGTCCCATGTGTAAACATGGGACCCCTTTCAGTGCGTGGTTCAGGTTTTTCATTTTTTTTATTTTACCAAGTCCCTGGATTACAAATTTAAGAAGAGGACCAATATACACTGGATTGTTTGTGAGTATAATTTTATTTACAGGTACCCCTGGATTTTACTGGAGAAGAGGACCGACTGCTTCATGTCAGCATAGGTAAGTATGTGTGTATGTAGGTGTGCATGTACAATAAAATTGTACTTTCATGGTGTGTGTGTTTTGTTTTTATTTGGGTATTTTTTTTGTAGTAGAACTACAGGCACCAGTGGGCCCGTTTTCCCCCTGCATGCTGGTACTTGTGGTTCTCCAAGTACCAGCTGGTGGGGAGGCTTGCTGGGACTTGTGGTTCTGCTGCAAAAAACAATATTTTTTTTGACACAAAAAGCTATCAGCCCCCCAATCTGCCGCCCTTCGATGGGGGGGGGGGGGGGGCAGCCTCGGGCTACACCCCTGGCCCTTGGGTGGCTGGAGGAAGGGACCCCTTGATTTAAGGGGTCCCCACTCCTCCAGAGTACCCCGGCCAGTGGTGACTAGTTGGTGATTTAATGCCAGGGCCGCAGGGACCTATATAAAAGTGTCCCCCGGCTGTGGCATTATCTCTCAGACTAGTGGAGCCCGGTGCTGGTGTTAAAAATACGGGTGACCCCGACGTCTTTTGTCACCCATATTTTTTGCACCAGGACCATGCACAGAGCCCAGTGCTGGTTGTTAAAATATGGGGGAACACCTGTCAATTTCCCCCCGTATTTTTACAACCAGGACTGGCTCAAAGAGCCCCAGGCTGGTTATGCTTAGGAGGGGGGACCCCACGCAATTTTTTTCAGGATTTATTCATCACTTTTGTGATGTCCATGAAGTCGAATCCAGGCCGCCCACTATTCGTCAATTGGTCCGTTTTTTTCGACAAAGGGACTGTCGAATCCTTTATTAATTGAATATGTCGAATTCTGGTCCTGGGTGGAGGGTTTCGCCTGCCGAATTGTGTCGAATCCAAAAACTGTCGAATACATGCCAGAATTCGACCGCAATTGAATATACCCCTATATGTCTGCAAAGCACTAATCCTAATAAAAAGTATGTACAGTATATAAAGCAATGAGGTCATACATATACAAAATGGAGTTAAACATGGACATAATGGCATCTAAAAAGTGGTTAAAAATAACACCCCGTACAATAACCCATATGGTGAAACAGAGCAGCATACATTGTTCCTGTAGAAATACCCAGTACTCATAGCCCTGTTGGTCAGAGAAGGAATCCCAGTACCGAGAGGAGCTGCTGGAACTCTGTACTAGTCTCAGCACCTGCATGAGCAGAACAGCTGTATATTACAGAGCTCTGTAATGGCAGTCCCACGGTCATTGGCTATTGTTATACTGCAGCTCTAGTTCCTAACACAGAGACCTTCCCAAGGGGAAAAGTACCTCCAGGTCCACTTGTCTGACCTCTCCTGTCTTTATCAAGAGCCATTTATATAAAACACTTGTCACATTCACAAAATAAATATTGGCTCCATTGAATTCATATAGTTGTGATAAGTTACATTACTTATGATACACAAGCTGCATTCAGGCCCTCAGAGTGACTCCGCATGTGATTACTGAGTGTTTTCTTACTAGTAAAACACTTGCTGCATTCAGAACATGTAAATGGTTTCTCTCCTGTGTGACGCCACTGGTGTATAACAAGAAATGACTTCAGGGAAAAACACTTCCTACATTCAGAACATGTAAATGGTTTCTCTCCTGTGTGACTCCTCTGATGTCTAATAAGAATGGACTTCTGGGAAAAACACTTGCTACATTCAGAACATATAAATGGTTTCTCTCCTGTGTGACTGCTCTGATGTATAACAAGCTCTGACTTCTGGGAAAAACACTTGCTGCATTCAGAACATTCAAAAGGTTTCTCTCCTGTGTGAATCCTCTGATGTATAGCAACATGTGACTTCAGGGAAAAACACTTGCTGCATTCAGAACATGTAAATGGTTTCTCTCCTGTGTGAACTCTCTGATGCAAAACAAGAGATGACTTCCTGGTAAAACATTTGCTACATTCAGAACATGTAAATGGTTTCTCTCCTCTGTGAATCCTCTTATGTATAACAAGCGCTGACTTCTGGGAAAAACACTTGCTACATTCAGAACATGTAAATGGTTTCTCTCCTGTGTGACTCCTCTGATGTCTGATAAGATATGATTTACATGTAAAGCTTCTGTCACACTCAGAGCACATATGTGGTTTCTCTCCTGTGTGACTCTTGTGATGTCTGATAAGATGTGATTTACATGTAAAGCTTCTGTCACACTCAGAGCACAGATGTAGTTTCTCTCCTGTGTGACTCCTCTGATGTATAACAAGATATGACTTCTGGGAAAAACACTTGCTGCATTCAGAACATGTAAATGGTTTCTCTCCTGTGTGACTCCTCTGATGTATAACAAGATATGACTTCTGGAAAAAACACTTGCTGCATTCAGAACATGTAAATGGTTTCTCTCCTGTGTGACTCCTCTGATGTATGATAAGCTGTGATTTATGTGTAAAGCTTTTGTCACACTCGGAGCACAGATGTGGTCTCTCTCTTGTGAGACTCATCATGTATTAGATAAAAACTTCTATCCAGAAAATAATGAAAAAATAGTTTTTTTTTAACCCTCCAGATGCTTAAGGAGAAATTATATCTTTAGTTGGCTAGATCAGGGAACAAGGAGCCTTTCCACGTCGACTCTTTCTGCAGCCTTGTCTTCTATTCTTAGTGGGACTCCAGCTCCTTAAGTTACCTGTAAAAAAAAAAAAAGGTGTTATTTCATAGCCTGAAGATCACCATTGTAATCCGTTGTAGTGTTTTATTGTGTAAGGAACATGAGGTATCTTTATGTATGTTGCCTAATTGCTGGGCTCCCATTTTCAGTCAGATGTGCAGTACAGAGACCCCTTTCCTCCTGCCACAGGTACTATATATATATATATATATATATATATATATATATATATATATATATATATATATATATAACAAATTAAATTATAATAAAATTATGTTATCAAATTGGAATGAAAGGACGGGCAGTATCCAATTAGCCGCAGTATATTGATAACTTATAGCAAATGCAATCATTTGGTATCGTGTTAGTGGCGATAAGTTATCATCGATAAGTCTCCATAGGGTTTATCGTGGATTTCTCTTCTGTGAGCTGGTGGTAAGTAATTAAAAATCACTATTAAAAATGTTGGCATTTGGTCCTGAATCCCTGGTACATCCCTCTGAATGACTAATGAGGCACTTAGAAGTTTTTAATTATTTTGAGACAGGTATATTGGGGTGTTTAATGAGTAGGACAGGTGTTTTTAAGCTTTCAGGTGGGCGTAATCAGTCTGTTTTCACTTTTTTTTTTAAAGTTCCCTAAAATTACCCAAATATATACTTATACCCATTTTTATGTACCTCAAATTTAGAGCATTTATATAAATAACTTTTATATAATTTTCTGCATTTAAAAAGAAAAAAGGAAAATAACAGAAATTTAATGACACCTAATTTAATGACAGTAAATACTTTTATTATGGTCACTAATACACATCTACAATGTTTTCCTATGTTAGTTTGATTTTTTTGGGGTACAGGCAGAATTCCTCACTTTCTCCAATGCCAGCTAGAATTATCACGCGTTTCCTGTTATTGCCATTTTGGAATAGTATAGGTGTAATAAAGGGGAGCGCGCAGGCTGCGATAACCTGATATTTTGGGAGGTAGGTGTGATAACATTAGCTGTGATCTCAGATCGTGTTATCAAGGCTAATTGGATACCCCCCTTGGTAAGAACTCTGATCCCTCCCCCCAGTGTCAGAGATGCACAGGAGTGAGCGGACAGTGGGGAAGGGAGGAGAGGTGTGGAGAAAGGGTTTCATACCAAATCTATGTAATGATATTCTGACCTCCTGTAAAAAGCCTGGATAGGTGATATATGCTACAAATCTGGCCATACCTCCCGTCAGCTGATGCACCAGAATGCTGCCACTTTCTCTGCACAAGTCATGGAAATGGGGATAATGTGACACCAGTGGCGGTTCTTGCCACGGGCAAGCAGGACTTTTGCCCGGGGCGCCGCCTTCCGGAGGGCGCTGGCGCCTTCCGGAGGGCGCCGCACCGTGGCAAGATCCGCCACTGCTGCCCGCTGTGTCCCCCGTCCGCTGCCCGCTGCCGTCCCCGGCGCCTCCTGTGAAGGGAACTAGACGCTATGCGTCTAGTTTCCCTTCGTGGAGAGTAACTGCTGAGCGGTGCGCGATGACGTCATCGCGCACCGCACAGCAAAGGTCCTCTCCACGAAGGGAACTAGACGCATAGCGTCTAGTTTCTCTTCGTGGAGAGGACCTTTTGCTGTGCGGTGCGCGATGACGTCATCGCGCACCGCTCAGCATTCAAGCGGCGCTTTCAATGTACAGGGGGCGTGACTCACCACGCCCCCTGTATTAGGCCACGCCCCTTCCCTGCCCGGGGCGCTCTGCGCCCTTGAACCGGCCCTGTGTGACACACTACAATCATTCTGAGCAGTGTGTGTAGAGGAAACAGCAGAATTCCAGGATCTGTAACCTGAGCAACCAGTATATATAAGAGCACATAGATATCTATGTAAGAGACACGGGTAGGTTTGGTGCTTGTGTTCACGGCATAAAGAAAATCAGAATTTTCTTATGTACTTTCCAGAAAATCTGTTCTCATTATCCAACTGGGGAACATGGCTTACACTGGGCATATATTTGGGCACTTGGAGAAATAATTTATTTAAACTTAATTGATGCTCTCCCCTATATACCCCTCCTACATCAAGTAGATCACCAGTTTCACAAAGAAAGCCCTAATGGAGACACCACATTCAAACTAAAAAACAAACAAACAAACAAACAAACAAACAGGACAACAACAGTATATTATAAGGGAGGTAAGCACTGTAATGCTGAGAAGCCAGCAGGATAAGTTTCTGATTTAAATGAAAAATAGAAACTAAATCAACTGGAGAGTCCAAATTTAAGGGGAACAGGGGGAACATAACGTGGCTGCATATGAAAAAAAAAAACCCTGGATAAAGGTCTGAAACGTCAAAATGGAGGCCAGTTTTCAGTGAAAGGGGATAAAATGGGCTGTGATTTGACACTTAATGGATGACTAAGCCCCTCATCAAAGCAATCCTGATCTGGGGCTCAGAGACTCCGCTGTATTCACACCAAATAATGTATGTCTTCCACACTGAGTGGTAGATCTCAGCCTTTGTAGGCTTTCAAGCTCTAAGCATAGTCTAAATGATTGAACAAAAAAAGATCACTTAATGATCATGGCTTCAAGTGTCATCCTATCAAACCAGGGTAAGGAAATTTTCCTAGACTGTGTATTCATAGAGGTAGATGCACAGGTGGTGCTATTAGCAAAGACCTAAGAACCACCTAAAATAAATAATAGAATCTAAATATTTAACGCCTTAAAATAGCCATTTGCAGATATAACCACTGGACCAGCTCATGGCATTCATTCCACAATGAAAATCAAGTTTTGTTCTTCCCAACATTTGCAAAACTTCCCTCAAATGTGTTGCACTTGCAGATTGCTTTGCTTTCACCTTTTGTCCTGTTTATCACAAACCAGTTCAATGGGGTTTATGTCTGGAGACTGCGTTGTCTTTTACCTGATTTCAAACCTACAACTGAAATGTTCTTTTCCATGAGTTAGTTCTGAAATAACCTGTAGGCATATATTGGGGCATTATCTTGCTGTAGGCAGACCCCATGACCAACTAATTGTAGACCAGAGGATATTACATTGAGTTGCAAAATGCGGTGATAGACCTTATGGTTCAGGGTACCAGTCACTCTGTGCAAGTCTATATATATATATATATATATATATATATATATATATATATATATTGGTAGATGCTCAATTAGCTTAGTGATATCATTCAGGTGCTCGAAAGGGAGGGGTATTGCATTTGTTTCCCCCAGCACCCTGACTGACCTTCGTGAAGACCCTCGTTGCCGTGGAGTGACCGAATGGCAGTGCTTGGAACTGAAAGTGATCGTCTAACAGTGCAAATCTGAGATAAGCCTGATGCAGCGGCCAAATGGGAATGTGGAGGTACGCACCCTCGATATCTAGGGACACCAGAAACTCCCCCTCCTCCAGACCTGAGATCACTGCCCTCAGAGACTCCATTTTGAAATTGAACTCCCTTAGATAATGGTTTAGCGATTTCAAGTTCAAAATTGGCCTGACCAAACCATCTGGTTTAGGTACCATGAAAAGGTTCAAATAGTAACCCTTGTTTCTCTGACGTCCTAGTGGATGCTGGGAACTCCGTAAGGACCATGGGGGATAGCGGCTCCGCAGGAGACTGGGCACAAAAGTAAAGCTTTAGGACTACCTGGTGTGCACTGGCTCCTCCCCCTATGACCCTCCTCCAAGCCTCAGTTAGATTTTTGTGCCCGGCCGAGAAGGGTGCATTCTAGGAGGCTCTCCTGAGTTTCTTAGAAAAAGTTTAGTTTTAGGTTTTTTATTTTCAGTGAGACCTGCTGGCAACAGGCTCACTGCATCGAGGGACTAAGGGGAGAAGAAGCGAACCTGCCTGCTTGCAGCCAGCTTGGGCTTCTTAGGCTACTGGACACCATTAGCTCCAGAGGGACCGAACACAGGCCCAGCCTCGGAGTCCGGTCCCAGAGCCGCGCCGCCGGCCCCCTTACAGAGCCAGAAGCAAGAAGAGGTCCGGAAAATCGGCGGCAGAAGACATCAGTCTTCACCAAGGTAGCGCACAGCACTGCAGCTGTGCGCCATTGCTCCTCAGGCACACTTCACACTCCGGTCACTGAGGGTGCAGGGCGCTGGGGGGGCGCCCTGAGCAGCAATAAAAACACCTTGGCTGGCGAAAATACATCACATATAACCCCCAGGGCTATATGGATGTATTTTAACCCCTGCCAGAATACAGCAAAAGCGGGAGAAAAGTCAGCCGAGAAGGGGGCGGAGCCTATCTCCTCAGCACACTGGCGCCATTTTCCCTCACAGCTCCGCTGGAAGGACGTCTCCCTGACTCTCCCCTGCAGTCCTGCACTACAGAAAAGGGTAAAACAAGAGAGGGGGGCACTAATTAGGCGCAGTATTAACATAAACAGCAGCTATAAGGGGAAAAACACTTCTATAAGGTTATCCCTGTATATATATAGCGCTCTGGTGTGTGCTGGCATACTCTCCCTCTGTCTCCCCAAAGGGCTAGTGGGGTCCTGTCCTCTATCAGAGCATTCCCTGTGTGTGTGCTGTGTGTCGGTACGATTGTGTCGACATGTATGAGGAGGAAAATGGTGTGGAGGCGGAGCAATTGCCTGTAATGGAGATTTCACCCCCTAGGGAGTCGACACCTGAGTGGCTGAGCTTATGGAAGGAATTACGTGACAGTGTCAGCTCTTTACAAAAGACGGTTGATGACATTAGACAGCCGGCTACTCAGCTTGTGCCTGTCCAGGCGTCTCAAAAGCCATCAGGGGCTCTAAAACGCCCGTTACCTCAGATGGCAGATACAGACGCCGACACGGATACTGACTCCAGTGTCGACGATGAAGAGACGAATGTGACTTCCAGTAGGGCCACACGTTACATGATTGAGGCTATGAAAAATGTTGTACATGTTTCTGATAATACAAGTACCACTAAAAAGGGTATTATGTTTGGTGAGAAAAAACTGCCTGTAGTTTTTCCTGCATCTGAGGAATTAAATGAAGTGTGTGATGAAGCGTGGGTTTCCCCCGATAAAAAACTGATAATTCCTAAAAGGTTATTAGCATCATACCCCTTCCCGCCAGAGGATAGGGCACGTTGGGAAACACCCCCTAGGGTGGATAAAGCGCTCACACGTTTGTCTAAACAACTGGCACTACCGTCTCCTGATACGGCCGCACTTAAGGAACCTGCTGACAGAAAGCAGGAGAATATCCTAAAATGTATATACACTCACACGGGTGTTATACTGCGACCAGCAATCGCCTCAGCCTGGATGTGCAGTGCTGGGGTGGCTTGGTCGGATTCCCTGACTGAAAATATTGATACCCTAGATAGGGACAGTATATTACTGACTATAGAGCATTTAAAAGATGCATTTTTATATATGCGTGATGCACAGAGGGATATTTGCCGACTGGCATCAAGAGTAAGTGCGCTGTCCATTTCTGCCAGAAGAGGGTTATGGACGCGGCAGTGGTCAGGTGATGCGGATTCCAAAAGGCATATGGAAGTATAGCCTTATAAAGGGGAGGAGTTATTTGGGGTAGGTCTATCAGACCTGGTGGCCACGGCAACTGCTGGGAAATCCACATTTTTACCCCAGGTAACCTCTCAACATAAGAAGACGCCGTATTATCAGGCGCAGTCCTTTCGGCCCCATAAGGGCAAGCGGGCAAAAGGCTCCTCATTTCTGCCCCGTGGCAGAGGGAGAGGAAAAAGGCTGCAGCAAACAGCCAGTTCCCAGGAACAGAAGCCCTCTCCCGCTTCTGCCAAGTCCTCAGCATGACGCTGGGGCTTTACTAGCGGACTCAGGCACGGTGGGGGCCCATCTCAAGAATTTCAGCGTGCAGTGGGCTCACTCACAGGTGGACCCCTGAATCCTTCAGGTGGTATCTCAGGGGTACAAATTGGAATTCGAGACGTCTCCCCCTCGCCGTTTCCTAAAGTCTGCTTTACCGACGTCTCCCTCCGACAGGGAGGCGGTATTGGAAGCCATTCACAAGCTGTATTCCCAGCAGGTGATAATCAAGGTACCCCTCCTGCCACAGTTTGTGGTACCGAAGCCGGACGGCTCGGTGAGACCTATTTTAAATCTGAAATCCTTGAACACTTACATAAAAAGGTTCAAATTCAAGATGGAGTTACTCAGAGCGGTGATTGCGAACCTGGAAGAAGGGGATTATATGGTGTCTTTGGACATCAAGGATGCTTACCTCCATGTCCCAATTTACCCTTCTCACCAAGGGTACCTCAGGTTTGTGGTACAGAACTGTCACTATCAGTTTCAGACGCTGCCGTTTGGTTTGTCCACGGCGCCCCGGGTCTTTACCAAAGTAATGGCCGAAATGATGATACTCCTTCGAAGGAAGGGAGTTTTAGTTATCCCTTACTTGGACGATCTCCTGATAAGGGCAAGATCCAGGGAACAGTTGGTAGTCGGGGTAGCACTATCTCAAGTAGTGTTGCGGCAGCACGGTTGGATTCTCAATATTCCAAAATCGCAGCTGATCCCGACGACACGTCTTCTATTCCTAAGGATGATCCTGGACACAGTCCAGAAAAAGGTGTTTCTCCCGGAGGAGAAAGCCAGGGAGTTATCCGAGCTAGTCAGAAACCTCCTAAAACCAGGCCAAGTGTCAGTGCATCAATGCACAAGGGTCCTGGGAAAAATGGTGGCTTCCTACGAAGCAATCCCATTCGGCAGATTCCACGCAAGAACTTTCCAGTGGGACCTGCTGGACAAATGGTCCGGATCGCATCTTCAGATGCATCAGCGGATAACCCTGTCACCAAAGACAAGGGTGTCTCTCCTGTGGTGGTTGCAGAGTGCTCATCTTCTAGAGGGCCGCAGATTCGGCATTCAGGACTGGGTCCTGGTGACCACGGAAGCCAGCCTGCGAGGCTGGGGAGCAGTCACACAGGGAAGAAATTTCCAGGGCTTGTGGTCAAGCCTGGAGACATCACTTCACATAAATATCCTGGAGCTAAGGGCCATTTACAATGCCCTAAGCCAAGCAAGACCTCTGCTTCAAGGTCAGCCGGTGCTGATCCAGTCGGACAACATCACGGCAGTCGCCCACGTGAACAGACAGGGCGGCACAAGAAGCAGGAGGGCAATGGCAGAAGCTGCAAGGATTCTTCGCTGGGCGGAAAAATAAGAATTTACTTACCGATAATTCTATTTCTCGTAGTCCGTAGTGGATGCTGGGAACTCCGTGAGGACCATGGGGAATAGCGGCTCCGCAGGAGACTGGGCACAAAAGTAAAGCTTTAGGACTACCTGGTGTGCACTGGCTCCTCCCCCTATGACCCTCCTCCAAGCCTCAGTTAGGATACTGTGCCCGGACGAGCGTACACAATAAGGAAGGATTTATGAATCCCGGGTAAGACTCATACCAGCCACACCAATCACACCGTACAACTTGTGATCTGAACCCAGTTAACAGCATGATAACAGAGGAGCCTCTGGATAGATGGCTCACAACAACAATAACCCGATTTAGTTAACAATAACTATGTACAAGTATTGCAGACAATCCGCACTTGGGATGGGCGCCCAGCATCCACTACGGACTACGAGAAATAGAATTATCGGTAAGTAAATTCTTATTTTCTCTGACGTCCTAGTGGATGCTGGGAACTCCGTAAGGACCATGGGGATTATACCAAAGCTCCCAAACGGGCGGGAGAGTGCGGATGACTCTGCAGCACCGAATGAGAGAACTCCAGGTCCTCCTCAGCCAGGGTATCAAATTTGTAGAATTTAGCAAACGTGTTTGCCCCTGACCAAGTAGCTGCTCGGCAAAGTTGTAAAGCCGAGACCCTTCGGGCAGCCGCCCAAGATGAGCCCACCTTCCTTGTGGAATGGGCTTTTACAGATTTTGGCTGTGGCAGGCCTGCCACAGAATGTGCAAGCTGAATTGTATTACAAATCCAATGAGCAATAGTCTGCTTGGAAGCAGGAGCACCCAGCTTGTTGGGTGCCTACAGGATAAACAGCGAGTCAGATTTTCTGACTCCAGCCGTCCTGGAAACATATATTTTCAGGGCCCTGACTACGTCCAACAACTTGGAGTCCTCCAAGTCACTAGTAGCCACAGGTACCACAATAGGTTGGTTCAGATGAAACGCTGAAACCACCTTAGGGAGAAAATGAGGACGAGTCCTCAATTCCGCCCTGTCTGAATGGAAGATCAGATAAGGGCTTTTACAGGATAAAGCCGCCAACTCTGACGCGCCTTGCCGAGGCCAGGGCCAACAGCATGACCACTTTCCATGTGAGATATTTTTACTCCACAGATTTAAGTGGTTCAAACCAATGTGACTTTAGGAACCCCAAAACTACATTGAGATCCCAAGGTGCCACTGGAGGCACAAAAGGAGGCTGTATATGCAGTACCCCTTTTACAAACGTCTGAACTTCAGGAACTGAAGCTAGTTCTTTCTGGAAGAAAATCGACAGGGCCGAAATTTGAACCTTAATGGACCCCAATTTTAGGCCCATAGACACTCCTGTTTGCAGGAAATGCAGGAATCGACCTAGTTGAAATTCCTCCGTCGAGGCCTTACTGGCCTCGCACCACGCAACATATTTTCGCCAAATGCGGTGATAATGCTTTGCGGTTACATCCTTCCTGGCTTTGATCAGGGTAGGGATGACTTCATCCGGAATGCCTTTTTCCTTCAGGATCTGGCGTTCAACCGCCATGCCGTCAAACGCAGCCGCGGTAAGTCTTGGAATAGACAGGGTCCTTGCTGGAGCAGGTCCCTTCTTAGAGGTAGAGGCCACGGGTCCTCCGTGAGCCTCTCTTGAAGTTCCGGGTACCAAGTCCTTCTTGGCCAATCCGGAGCCACAATTATAGTTCTTACTCCTCTCCGTCTTATAATTCTCAGTACTTTTGGTATGAGAGGAAGAGGAGGGAACACATACACTGACTGGTACACCCACGGTGTTACCAGAGCGTCCACAGCTATTGCCTGAGGATCCCTTGACCTAGCGCAATACCTGTTCAAATTTTTTTTTTTTTTGTTTAGGCGGGACGCCATCATGTCCACCTTTGGTTTTTCCCAACGGTTTACAATCATGTGGAAGACTTCTGGGTGAAGTCCCCACTCTCCCGGGTGGAGGTCGTGCCTGCTGAGGAAGTCTGCTTCCCCGTTGTCCGCTCCCGGAATGAACACTGCTGACAGTGCTATCACATGATTTTCCGCCCAGCGAAGAATCCTTGCAGCTTCTGCCATTGCCCTCCTGCTTCTTGTGCCGCCCTGTCTGTTTACGTGGGCGACTGCCGTGATGTTGTCCGACTGGATCAGCACCGGCCGACCTTGAAGCAGAGGTCTTGCTTGGCTTAGGGCATTGTAAATGGCCCTTAGCTCCAAGATATTTATGTGAAGTGATGTCTCCAGGCTTGACCACAAGCCCTGGAAATTTCTTCCCTGTGTGACTGCTCCCCAGCCTCGCAGGCTGGCATCCGTGGTCACCAGGACACAGTCCTGAATGCCGAATCTGCGGCCCTCTAGAAGATGAGCACTCTGCAACCACCACAGGAGAGACACCTTTGTCTTTGGTGACAGGGTTATCCGCTGATGCATCTGAAGATGCGATCCGGACCATTTGTCCAGCAGGTCCCACTGGAAAGTTCTTGCGTGGAATCTGCCGAATGGAATTGCTTCGTAGGAAGCCACCATTTTTCCCAGGACCCTTGTGCACTGATGCACTGACACTTGGCCTGGTTTTAGGAGGTTTCTGACTAGCTCGGATAACTCCCTGGCTTTCTCCTCCGGGAGAAACACCTTTTTCTGGACTGTGTCCAGGATCATCCCCAGGAATAGAAGACGTGTCGTCGGGATCAGCTGCGATTTTGGAATATTGAGAATCCAACCATGCTGCCGCAACACTACTTGAGATAGTGCTACCCCGACTACCAACTGTTCCCTGGATCTTGCCCTTATCAGGAGATCGTCCAAGTAAGGGATAACTAAAACTCCCTTCCTTCGAAGGAGTATCATCATTTCGGCCATTACTTTGGTAAAGACCCGGGGTGCCGTGGACAAACCAAACGGCAGCGTCTGAAACTGATAGTGACAGTTCTGTACCACAAACCTGAGGTACCCTTGGTGAGAAGGGTAAATTGGGACATGGAGATAAGCATCCTTGATGTCCAGAGACACCATATAATTCCCTTCTTCCAAGTTCGCAATCACTGCTCTGAGTGACTCCATCTTGAATTTGAACCTTTGTATGTAAGTGTTCAAAGATTTCAGATTTAAAATAGGTCTCACCGAGCCGTCCGGCTTCGGTACCACAAACAGCGTGGAATAATACCCCTTTCCCTGTTGTAGGAGGGGTACCTTGATTATCACCTGCTGGGAATACAGCTTGTGAATGGCTTCCAATACCGCCTCCCTGTCGGAGGGAGACGTCGGTAAAGCAGACTTTAGGAAACGGCGAGGGGGAGACGTCTCGAATTCCAATTTGTACCCCTGAGATACCACCTGAACGATCCAGGGGTCCACCTGTGAGTGAGCCCACTGCACGCTGAAATTTTTGAGACGGGCCCCCACCGTTCCTGGGAACTGGCTGTTTGCTGCAGCCTTAGTAGAGAGAGCACCACTTTCTGTCAAACTCAAGTGACAGGTCGACACGCCCACAATTATGCAAATCAAGCCTCAACCACGCCCACAACTAGGCAACCCACGCATGACCACGCCCCTAATTATGCAAATCACGCCCTAATCACGCCCCTAATTATTCAAATCACGCCCTAATCACGTCCCTAATCACTCCTCCGACACGCCCACTTTCCCTCCCCTTCTGATGTTGTTTTATAGGAAATAAGCTTGCAAAAGGAGTTATAAGCGTCGTTTAACCATTGAAAACCCTCCTGTTTATTAACTCTTAGTTGCACCAGTAAATGTTATATCCTGATGATTTATAAAATAAGCGTACGAGCTACGAATGCTGTTTATTGGCTTCAGAGTGCTATCTATAAAAGTGTACGCTATTATGTCTGCGGACAAAAGAAGCGTTGTGTTACGAGGGTCGGCAAACCGAAAAAAGCGTATGAAGAATGCATATTACACAGTATTAAACCCGGGGAGTTATAGTGGCTTTGATAAGTTTTATACATCGAATAAATATGTGTTTAAACGTGGCGATATTAAAGAATGGCTGCAAAAACAAGACGCGTATACATTACATAAGCCGGTCAGGAAAAACTATAAAAGGAACATGATCTGCGTATCGGATATAAATCGACAATGGCAATGCGACTTGGTTTCGCTCATAGATCTTGCTAAGTACAACGATGGATTTAAGTACATACTAACCATCATCGATATTTTCAGCAAGAGATCGTGGGCTGAAAGCCTAATGACTAAGAACGCTACATCAGTCGCTAATGCTTTTGAAAAAATATTTCAGCAGGGTTCCGTACCAAAGAAGCTGCAAACAGACTGCGGTAAAGAGTTTCTAAACAAAACCTTAAAAAAAGTATTAGAAAAATACGATATACATCATTTTACGACTAATAACGACGTAAAGGCGGCTGTCATAGAGCGCTTTAATAGAACTTTAAAAACACGGATGTGGCGCTATTTCACAGCGCAGAATACTTACAGATATATAGATGTTTTACAGGACTTTATATACAGCTATAATAATACGTACCACAGAACGATTAAGTGTGCACCGTGTGAAGTGAAGCCCTCTAACGCATTGAGGATTTTTAAGACGGTGTATGGCGATTACTTTAAAGACTGTAAACAAGCGCCTTGTTTATCCATCGGTGAACACGTGCGCATATCCAAATATAAGGATATATTTCAGAAAGGTTACGAAGATAATTATTCTGAGGAAATATTTGTCATACAGAGTGTGAACACTAAAGGTCTTAAGCCGCTTTATAAGTTGACAGATCTGTACGGTGAAGTTATAACGGGTAGTTTTTACCCCGAAGAACTTCAAAGCATCCCCAAAAACTATAAAAGAATTTACAAAGTGGAAAAGATTTTAAAAAATAAGACGGTCAGAGGTCAAAAATACGCGTTAGTCAAATGGCGCGGGTACCCCGCAAAATTTAACAGTTGGGTCGATGCATCGGAGATAAAAGACATATAAAGCTCATTACTATCTACACAAGACGAGCAATGGATGACAAGTCGTTCTACATAACTTTACCCAGCAATGCCTCATCGGTTACTTTCCCGCAAAATAAGATTTCTAACTATACGACAAAACTTGCAAAGTCGATACACTTAAGCGGTGAGTGGAAAGTCGCTCTTACAGAGATACAATATCCGCACACGTGGAATACATTGGATTTACAAGATTGTAGATTGCAAATATCATGGGGTGGAACGGCGGATCAGCCGGTGGCAAGAGTCGTGAGTGTGTGCATTAAACCGGGTTTTTATGAAACAATTGATGCGCTACTGAACGTAATCAATGCGGAAATTGTACAACAGAAACTGGACGTTGGATTAAGACTAACGTACGATCCGTTTGCACGCATTGTAACATGCGACAGTAAGCGGATGTATCAAATCCACGCCGGTTCTAAGCTGACATGGATACTGGGTTTACAGCCTAAAACTAAGATTTCTAAACCATGCGCCGACATCAAAGGTGGTCAGTATACGCTGTACGTGTACACAGACATTATCGAACACCAGAGGGTCGGTGATAGTTATGTACCGCTACTCCGCACTGTCGAAATTAAGGGCCATAACAATGAGGTGATCACAATACGATATGAGAAGCCCGATTACGTACCTTTGTGCAAAGCGCATTTTGACACAGTGGCCATAGAGATAAAGAACGACCAGAACAAGAACATCTCATTTAAGTTTGGTAAAGTGATCGTGAAACTACACTTTAGACGTCGCAAAAACGATATTTATTAACTAAACAGAATGGTAGCTGTTAAAAATTATGGCGATCCTGGTCTCTACGTGCAATATTATAAAACGCAAGCCGGTAATGGATTACCGGGTTTTCACGGCAGCGCGTACATGTACGGATGCGGTTTAGGCGGTATTTTTCGAAGTCTTTTCAGAAAAGCTGTTCCTCTTTTCCGGAGAGGCTTAGAGTTAGCTAAACCGCACATGAAGACCGCGGCCCGTAATATCGCGAAAGACGTTATCGGTCAAGCCACAACGGCCGTGATGAATAAAATACACGATGCGAACCAAGCGAAACAAGATGGTTCAGGACTAATATATACAAGAAAAGGCGTGTCTAAAAGAAAACGGAAGCGTATGATAGCGCTTCCGCCATGGGACATACCCTTTTTAAATAAAAACCAGAGACGACGCAACTCAAAGAAGAAGAGAAAGCCGAAGCGCTCCGTCGGTGATATTTTTTAAACAACATGTCTTTCATACACTCCGAGTCCGTTGAATGCGCAAAAACAGAGCTGGATCTTTTTGAC
Source organism: Pseudophryne corroboree (assembly GCF_028390025.1). NCBI lineage: Eukaryota > Metazoa > Chordata > Amphibia > Anura > Myobatrachidae > Pseudophryne > Pseudophryne corroboree. The sequence goes on along the minus strand of NC_086449.1, from coordinate 48,319,241 downwards.
GTGCCTCCGACACAAACTAGCATAGAGAAAAGTCTATACGTCGAAGTTCAACCTTTAGCGGCATTATCCGACACAGCGCCGCTTGAATTTTATATAGCGGCCAGCGGCGAACACTACTATGATCTGAACAACACACTGCTGTACGTGACGTGTAAGATCGTACGAAACGATAACACACAGCTGGTCCAAGGGGCTCGGGTTGCCCTTATTAATTACCCCATAGCTACATTATTCAGCCAAGTGGATGTAACTTTGGGCGACAGGCTCATATCACAATCCAACAACCTTTACGCTTACAGGGCGTACATTGAGACTATATTGAATTATAGCTCGGACGCTTTGTCAACAAAGCACACCACAGGCTTATTTTACAAAGATGTGGCTGGAGAACACAACAACAGGACACTGGACGGACCTAATACGGGGTTCAAAAAACGCGCAGAAGCAACATCGCAGAGTCGCACGGTTGAATTGCTCGGACCGCTTCACTGCGACCTTTTCCACCAACATAAACTAATTTTAAACGCTGTTGACCTGAAGATTAAACTCACCAGAAACAAAGACGCATTCTGCTTAATGTCAGCTGAAGCGGATGCCTTTAAAATACAGATCACAGCGGCGTCCCTGTTCGTGAAAAGAGTTCAGGTCTCACCGGCCGTGCGGATCGGGCACGCGCAGGCCCTGCTAAATGGCAATGCGAAATACGCGATTGACCGCGTTGGGATGAAAATCTACAGCGTACCAGCGGGCAGTAGAGTATTTAATCTAGAAAATCTATTTTTAGGTCAAGTTCCGAAAACGGTCATAGCCGGCTTTGTGGACAACGAAGCATTTTCAGGCGTCCTTAATCGGAATCCACTTTGTTTTGAACATAAAAATGTAAGCTTTGCGTCCCTTTATCTGGATGGTACGCCGCACCCTGCAAAACCATTTCAACCAGACTTTGAACACGGTAATGCCGTAAGAGAGTATATGTCGCTCATACAGATCACAAATAAGCAGAAATCTGACGCCGGCATACTGATTGACCGCGAGGAGTACCTCAACGGCTATACACTATTTGCTTTTGATCTGTCGCCGGAGCAGGAATGCGGAGAACACCTTTCCCTGATAAGAACAGGCAATCTACGCGCAGAATTTCGCTTTGCAGAAGCGTTGGACCGGACAGTCAATGTGATAATATACGCTCTATTTGATAACATCATCGAAATTAATCAAAGGCGCGATGTGCTGTACGATTATCTATAAATGAAATAAACTAACACTACGCTGCTTGAAAAATGAACACATTACAGATAAACTGTATTCTGTACGCCGTGCAAAGCACAAGGCATATTTTTAAAGGAACGTATCCGTGTGATCTGTTGCCTAACGATAAACTGACGCAATACCCCTGCGCGTTTGTAATCAACACGCATAGCAGCGGGCAGCCCGGCGAACACTGGTTGGCCGTTTATTTTAATGAACACGGCATTTGTTATTTCTTTGATTCATACGGGCTCTCGCCGGACAGTGACATTTTCCCAAAGAATATCGTCAAGTTTTTACATTTTAATTCTAAAAGTATTTGTCACCAAAACTGTCGGTTACAAGGTTTTTCAAGCGCTGTATGCGGCCAATACTGTATTTACTTTATATTTATGATGTGTAAAAACTACAAATATGAGGATATTCTGACCCGATTTAGTAATGATACAAAATGTAATGACCGTTTAGTTGCAATGTTTGTAAGGCGACTGCCGAAAAGTCATTGTTTGAATCGCTATTCGGATAAATGTATACAGAAATGTGTAACTTGTAATCATCCCTGTGTTTGAAACATTTTATGTACAATGTTTCATAACTATAATAAACAATGATTTTAAACGTTATGTTGTTGTGCGTGTAATCTTCTTCCAAAAACATAGATTAGAAACAAAGAACAAAACAGACCATTATAAATCATAAGGATATTTTATTGTAACATAAAAAGCATATTTACAGTTACATTAATGTTGCAATATTATAACAATTGTAATCAATACGATGTTTGAAGCATTTTAAATACAATGTTTCATAACTATAATAAACAAACTTTTTTAAACTTTATTACAATGCCAATCCTTAAAAACAATATACCATAGAAATAGATCATAGACTCAACCACGGTGAATCCTGTAACAATCCTACATCACGTTTCTTAGGCATTAAGTAACCGTGAGTCGTTGTTAAACCTGGGCTGCTTAAAACATTGAAGCGTCTTTTTTTATACACTTCTAGCGTTGGAGTTAATAAAAAGTCACCATCAACGTTGTATGTTTCTGATTTTAAACGTTCTAGGTAAATTCTGTTTGATGCGTTGCCGACTACAGTGGATGGAATATTTAATTCAGCCATAGCGTGCATAATTTCACTCCACCCATTTGGCATTTTACGGCTCGACACGCTGTGGCTTTGCGTTATGTGTCTTATTAAATCTAACATGTTGGATCCCTGTACAGCGTTACCTTTATACAGAAATTCGCCTTTAGCGTTCCAGTTTGTGATGTGTTTAGACCCGGCCATTTTACTCAAAAGAATTTCAGAGTTCTTCCTATACCGGGCATTAACGCCATCCACAACATCGTGATAAACAGAATCAGAACCGTCTGACTGATCAGAGTTGCTTGTTTGAGGATCAGTTGGCATTTTGGGCGTTAAAAGAGTTAAAGATGACATTTCTCTATCAGATTGCTTACTCAACACCAGATATTTCTGCAAAGCTGCTGTGTAACGTATAGCTTTATCATATTCCGATAAATCATTATTCTGTAGTATGTTTATGATTTCCACATCCAGACCTTGGGTGACTGTTTTACGTATATCATCATTAACCGGTTTGTTGCGTAAACGTTCTAACTGCTGCTGAGGCACTAGATACATTTTCTCAGCGTATTCCATTAACGATTAGTCAGTAGACCAGTTATTAACGGTATAGCAAAACCAAGCAATGAGCCAATAAAACCTCCGGACTGCTTCACCAACCGCTTCTTTTTACCAATGTTGCATTTCTTATTGCAAAGTGATTTTATAAGGGCCCGCTTCTTTTTAAGGTAATTCAACTGACGTTGTGTCAAGGGTATTTTACCTTTAAGTATGTTGAGGGCTATCTCACAAATGGTTGTCACCAAATCGTTTGAAGCGTTGGATAAAATAGCATTTCTTTGAGCGGGAGTCGCCTTTATTAATGCTTTTAAAAGCGTCCAATTACGACGTAAACGATTCGACATGCTCTCTGTCGGTGGCTCTAAGATAAATGACTAAAGTTGTAGAATTACCGCTTTTTAGAAGCATGTTTTTTAATGACATAAGCCACCGGCTCATCTGGTGGAAATAAGCCGCTTCGTAAACGGTATTCGTCAAGTGTATTGGTTCTTAAATCAACCAGTAAATAGCCATACGGTACGGTTGTCGCATTTTGGAATGCGTCCAGAAAGAACTTACTATTACCGGGGTACATTTGTCTAGCCAGAGTCGTCACCTGCAATTTATCCCTTGGATTTTTGAAAAGGACCATATATTTTGTGTTTAGATGTATCGTCCTGCTCTTTTTACCTTGGCAAAAGACATTTTGCACTAGGTACATGATACTGAGGTTTCTGTGATGTACATACTTTGTGAATGCTTTCTCAATCTCAGAATTATTACTAGCCGACTCCATCAGATCATCAACAACCGCTAAATTAATCCTATCAGGAGGAAAAAGTTGGTCGTCGTTAAAAGTCTCAGGTAGACCCTCTATAAAACGAATGCTTGGGTAATCACGCAGAAGCTGATCGTACATAGGTTGCCAACAGCCGTAAAACCAAACAATATTATCAGGCTGGTGTGATATGTGCGTAGCTGCATTTTGCAGCAGCATTTTTACAAAATAACTTTTACCCGAGTTGGAGGGGCCTGCTAAAATGCATGAAAATGGATGTTGCAGTCTGACATCCATCTTAATAACCAAACGGTAGCGTTGTGAAGTTATCTGTAAGCCTCAGTTTAGTGTAAACGCACTTTTGCGTTTTCTGCAGCATTCGCGTTTCAATTTGCCAATACTTTTTAACCCGCACTATGCCTGGTTGACGTATCACAATTTTTTTCTGGTCGTCACCTTCGGGATTTAAAGGGTAATCCAAGACCAACTCTTTCAGGCTGTCAAAGTTGACATGTTGCGCATTATCAACGTTGATAATGCGCAACATGTCAACTTTGACAGCCTGAAAGAGTTGGTCTTGGATTACCCTTTAAATCCCGAAGGTGACGACCAGAAAAAAATTGTGATACGTCAACCAGGCATAGTGCGGGTTAAAAAGTATTGGCAAATTGAAACGCGAATGCTGCAGAAAACGCAAAAGTGCGTTTACACTAAACGGAGGCTTACAGATAACTTCACAACGCTACCGTTTGGTTATTAAGATGGATGTCAGACTGCAACATCCATTTTCATGCATTTTAGCAGGCCCCTCCAACTCGGGTAAAAGTTATTTTGTAAAAATGCTGCTGCAAAATGCAGCTACGCACATATCACACCAGCCTGATAATATTGTTTGGTTTTACGGCTGTTGGCAACCTATGTACGATCAGCTTCTGCGTGATTACCCAAGCATTCGTTTTATAGAGGGTCTACCTGAGACTTTTAACGACGACCAACTTTTTCCTCCTGATAGGATTAATTTAGCGGTTGTTGATGATCTGATGGAGTCGGCTAGTAATAATTCTGAGATTGAGAAAGCATTCACAAAGTATGTACATCACAGAAACCTCAGTATCATGTACCTAGTGCAAAATGTCTTTTGCCAAGGTAAAAAGAGCAGGACGATACATCTAAACACAAAATATATGGTCCTTTTCAAAAATCCAAGGGATAAATTGCAGGTGACGACTCTGGCTAGACAAATGTACCCCGGTAATAGTAAGTTCTTTCTGGACGCATTCCAAAATGCGACAACCGTACCGTATGGCTATTTACTGGTTGATTTAAGAACCAATACACTTGACGAATACCGTTTACGAAGCGGCTTATTTCCACCAGATGAGCCGGTGGCTTATGTCATTAAAAAACATGCTTCTAAAAAGCGGTAATTCTACAACTTTAGTCATTTATCTTAGAGCCACCGACAGAGAGCATGTCGAATCGTTTACGTCGTAATTGGACGCTTTTAAAAGCATTAATAAAGGCGACTCCCGCTCAAAGAAATGCTATTTTATCCAACGCTTCAAACGATTTGGTGACAACCATTTGTGAGATAGCCCTCAACATACTTAAAGGTAAAATACCCTTGACACAACGTCAGTTGAATTACCTTAAAAAGAAGCGGGCCCTTATAAAATCACTTTGCAATAAGAAATGCAACATTGGTAAAAAGAAGCGGTTGGTGAAGCAGTCCGGAGGTTTTATTGGCTCATTGCTTGGTTTTGCTATACCGTTAATAACTGGTCTACTGACTAATCGTTAATGGAATACGCTGAGAAAATGTATCTAGTGCCTCAGCAGCAGTTAGAACGTTTACGCAACAAACCGGTTAATGATGATATACGTAAAACAGTCACCCAAGGTCTGGATGTGGAAATCATAAACATACTACAGAATAATGATTTATCGGAATATGATAAAGCTATACGTTACACAGCAGCTTTGCAGAAATATCTGGTGTTGAGTAAGCAATCTGATAGAGAAATGTCATCTTTAACTCTTTTAACGCCCAAAATGCCAACTGATCCTCAAACAAGCAACTCTGATCAGTCAGACGGTTCTGATTCTGTTTATCACGATGTTGTGGATGGCGTTAATGCCCGGTATAGGAAGAACTCTGAAATTCTTTTGAGTAAAATGGCCGGGTCTAAACACATCACAAACTGGAACGCTAAAGGCGAATTTCTGTATAAAGGTAACGCTGTACAGGGATCCAACATGTTAGATTTAATAAGACACATAACGCAAAGCCACAGCGTGTCGAGCCGTAAAATGCCAAATGGGTGGAGTGAAATTATGCACGCTATGGCTGAATTAAATATTCCATCCACTGTAGTCGGCAACGCATCAAACAGAATTTACCTAGAACGTTTAAAATCAGAAACATACAACGTTGATGGTGACTTTTTATTAACTCCAACGCTAGAAGTGTATAAAAAAAGACGCTTCAATGTTTTAAGCAGCCCAGGTTTAACAACGACTCACGGTTACTTAATGCCTAAGAAACGTGATGTAGGATTGTTACAGGATTCACCGTGGTTGAGTCTATGATCTATTTCTATGGTATATTGTTTTTAAGGATTGGCATTGTAATAAAGTTTAAAAAAGTTTGTTTATTATAGTTATGAAACATTGTATTTAAAATGCTTCAAACATCGTATTGATTACAATTGTTATAATATTGCAACATTAATGTAACTGTAAATATGCTTTTTATGTTACAATAAAATATCCTTATGATTTATAATGGTCTGTTTTGTTCTTTGTTTCTAATCTATGTTTTTGGAAGAAGATTACACGCACAACAACATAACGTTTAAAATCATTGTTTATTATAGTTATGAAACATTGTACATAAAATGTTTCAAACACAGGGATGATTACAAGTTACACATTTCTGTATACATTTATCCGAATAGCGATTCAAACAATGACTTTTCGGCAGTCGCCTTACAAACATTGCAACTAAACGGTCATTACATTTTGTATCATTACTAAATCGGGTCAGAATATCCTCATATTTGTAGTTTTTACACATCATAAATATAAAGTAAATACAGTATTGGCCGCATACAGCGCTTGAAAAACCTTGTAACCGACAGTTTTGGTGACAAATACTTTTAGAATTAAAATGTAAAAACTTGACGATATTCTTTGGGAAAATGTCACTGTCCGGCGAGAGCCCGTAGGAATCAAAGAAATAACAAATGCCGTGTTCATTAAAATAAACGGCCAACCAGTGTTCGCCGGGCTGCCCGCTGCTATGTGTGTTGATTACAAACGCGCAGGGGTATTGCGTCAGTTTATCGTTAGGCAACAGATCACACGGATACGTTCCTTTAAAAATATGCCTTGTGCTTTGCACGGCGTACAGAATACAGTTTATCTGTAATGTGTTCATTTTTCCAGCAGCGTAGTGTTAGTTTATTTCATTTATAGATAATCGTACAGCACATCGCGCCTTTGATTAATTTCGATGATGTTATCAAATAGAGCGTATATTATCACATTGACTGTCCGGTCCAACGCTTCTGCAAAGCGAAATTCTGCGCGTAGATTGCCTGTTCTTATCAGGGAAAGGTGTTCTCCGCATTCCTGCTCCGGCGACAGATCAAAAGCAAATAGTGTATAGCCGTTGAGGTACTCCTCGCGGTCAATCAGTATGCCGGCGTCAGATTTCTGCTTATTTGTGATCTGTATGAGCGACATATACTCTCTTACGGCATTACCGTGTTCAAAGTCTGGTTGAAATGGTTTTGCAGGGTGCGGCGTACCATCCAGATAAAGGGACGCAAAGCTTACATTTTTATGTTCAAAACAAAGTGGATTCCGATTAAGGACGCCTGAAAATGCTTCGTTGTCCACAAAGCCGGCTATGACCGTTTTCGGAACTTGACCTAAAAATAGATTTTCTAGATTAAATACTCTACTGCCCGCTGGTACGCTGTAGATTTTCATCCCAACGTGGTCAATCGCGTATTTCGCATTGCCATTTAGCAGGGCCTGCGCGTGCCCGATCCGCACGGCCGGTGAGACCTGAACTCTTTTCACGAACAGGGACGCCGCTGTGATCTGTATTTTAAAGGCATCCGCTTCAGCTGACATTAAGCAGAATGCGTCTTTGTTTCTGGTGAGTTTAATCTTCAGGTCAACAGCGTTTAAAATTAGTTTATGTTGGTGGAAAAGGTCGCAGTGAAGCGGTCCGAGCAATTCAACCGTGCGACTCTGCGATGTTGCTTCTGCGCGTTTTTTGAACCCCGTATTAGGTCCGTCCAGTGTCCTGTTGTTGTGTTCTCCAGCCACATCTTTGTAAAATAAGCCTGTGGTGTGCTTTGTTGACAAAGCGTCCGAGCTATAATTCAATATAGTCTCAATGTACGCCCTGTAAGCGTAAAGGTTGTTGGATTGTGATATGAGCCTGTCGCCCAAAGTTACATCCACTTGGCTGAATAATGTAGCTATGGGGTAATTAATAAGGGCAACCCGAGCCCCTTGGACCAGCTGTGTGTTATCGTTTCGTACGATCTTACACGTCACGTACAGCAGTGTGTTGTTCAGATCATAGTAGTGTTCGCCGCTGGCCGCTATATAAAATTCAAGCGGCGCTGTGTCGGATAATGCCGCTAAAGGTTGAACTTCGACGTATAGACTTTTCTCTATGCTAGTTTGTGTCGGAGGCACGTCAAAAAGATCCAGCTCTGTTTTTGCGCATTCAACGGACTCGGAGTGTATGAAAGACATGTTGTTTAAAAAATATCACCGACGGAGCGCTTCGGCTTTCTCTTCTTCTTTGAGTTGCGTCGTCTCTGGTTTTTATTTAAAAAGGGTATGTCCCATGGCGGAAGCGCTATCATACGCTTCCGTTTTCTTTTAGACACGCCTTTTCTTGAATATATTAGTCCTGAACCATCTTCTTTCGCTTGGTTCGCATCGTGTATTTTATTCATCACGGCCGTTGTGGCTTGACCGATAACGTCTTTCGCGATATTACGGGCCGCGGTCTTCATGTGCGGTTTAGCTAACTCTAAGCCTCTCCGGAAAAGAGGAACAGCTTTTCTGAAAAGACTTCGAAAAATACCGCCTAAACCGCATCCGTACATGTACGCGCTGCCGTGAAAACCCGGTAATCCATTACCGGCTTGCGTTTTATAATATTGCACGTAGAGACCAGGATCGCCATAATTTTTAACAGCTACCATTCTGTTTAGTTAATAAATATCGTTTTTGCGACGTCTAAAGTGTAGTTTCACGATCACTTTACCAAACTTAAATGAGATGTTCTTGTTCTGGTCGTTCTTTATCTCTATGGCCACTGTGTCAAAATGCGCTTTGCACAAAGGTACGTAATCGGGCTTCTCATATCGTATTGTGATCACCTCATTGTTATGGCCCTTAATTTCGACAGTGCGGAGTAGCGGTACATAACTATCACCGACCCTCTGGTGTTCGATAATGTCTGTGTACACGTACAGCGTATACTGACCACCTTTGATGTCGGCGCATGGTTTAGAAATCTTAGTTTTAGGCTGTAAACCCAGTATCCATGTCAGCTTAGAACCGGCGTGGATTTGATACATCCGCTTACTGTCGCATGTTACAATGCGTGCAAACGGATCGTACGTTAGTCTTAATCCAACGTCCAGTTTCTGTTGTACAATTTCCGCATTGATTACGTTCAGTAGCGCATCAATTGTTTCATAAAAACCCGGTTTAATGCACACACTCACGACTCTTGCCACCGGCTGTTCCGCCGTTCCACCCCATGATATTTGCAATCTACAATCTTGTAAATCCAATGTATTCCACGTGTGCGGATATTGTATCTCTGTAAGAGCGACTTTCCACTCACCGCTTAAGTGTATCGACTTTGCAAGTTTTGTCGTATAGTTAGAAATCTTATTTTGCGGGAAAGTAACCGATGAGGCATTGCTGGGTAAAGTTATGTAGAACGACTTGTCATCCATTGCTCGTCTTGTGTAGATAGTAATGAGCTTTATATGTCTTTTATCTCCGATGCATCGACCCAACTGTTAAATTTTGCGGGGTACCCGCGCCATTTGACTAACGCGTATTTTTGACCTCTGACCGTCTTATTTTTTAAAATCTTTTCCACTTTGTAAATTCTTTTATAGTTTTTGGGGATGCTTTGAAGTTCTTCGGGGTAAAAACTACCCGTTATAACTTCACCGTACAGATCTGTCAACTTATAAAGCGGCTTAAGACCTTTAGTGTTCACACTCTGTATGACAAATATTTCCTCAGAATAATTATCTTCGTAACCTTTCTGAAATATATCCTTATATTTGGATATGCGCACGTGTTCACCGATGGATAAACAAGGCGCTTGTTTACAGTCTTTAAAGTAATCGCCATACACCGTCTTAAAAATCCTCAATGCGTTAGAGGGCTTCACTTCACACTGTGCACACTTAATCGTTCTGTGGTACGTATTATTATAGCTGTATATAAAGTCCTGTAAAACATCTATATATCTGTAAGTATTCTGCGCTGTGAAATAGCGCCACATCCGTGTTTTTAAAGTTCTATTAAAGCGCTCTATGACAGCCGCCTTTACGTCGTTATTAGTCGTAAAATGATGTATATCGTATTTTTCTAATACTTTTTTTAAGGTTTTGTTTAGAAACTCTTTACCGCAGTCTGTTTGCAGCTTCTTTGGTACGGAACCCTGCTGAAATATTTTTTCAAAAGCATTAGCGACTGATGTAGCGTTCTTAGTCATTAGGCTTTCAGCCCACGATCTCTTGCTGAAAATATCGATGATGGTTAGTATGTACTTAAATCCATCGTTGTACTTAGCAAGATCTATGAGCGAAACCAAGTCGCATTGCCATTGTCGATTTATATCCGATACGCAGATCATGTTCCTTTTATAGTTTTTCCTGACCGGCTTATGTAATGTATACGCGTCTTGTTTTTGCAGCCATTCTTTAATATCGCCACGTTTAAACACATATTTATTTGATGTATAAAACTTATCAAAGCCACTATAACTCCCCGGGTTTAATACTGTGTAATATGCATTCTTCATACGCTTTTTTCGGTTTGCCGACCCTCGTAACACAACGCTTCTTTTGTCCGCAGACATAATAGCGTACACTTTTATAGATAGCACTCTGAAGCCAATAAACAGCATTCGTAGCTCGTACGCTTATTTTATAAATCATCAGGATATAACATTTACTGGTGCAACTAAGAGTTAATAAACAGGAGGGTTTTCAATGGTTAAACAACGCTTATAACTCCTTTTGTAAGCTTATTTCCTATAAAACAACATCAGAAGGGGAGGGAAAGTGGGCGTGTCGGAGGAGTGATTAGGGGCGTGATTAGGGCGTGATTTGCATAATTAGGGGTGTGATTAGGCGTGATTTGCATAATTAGGGGCGTGGATATGCGTGGTTTGCCTAATTGTGGGCATGGTTAAGGCTTGATTTGCGTAATTGTGGGCGTTCCGACCTGTCACTTGAGTTTGACAGAAAGTGGTGCTCTCTCTACTAGCCTTTTTCCTCTCCCTCTGCCACGGGGCAGAAATAAGGAGCCTTTTGCCCGCTTGCCCTTATGGGGCCGAAAGGACTGCGCCTGATAATACGGCGTCTTCTTATGTTGAGAGGCTACCTGGGGTAAAAATGTGGATTTCCCAGCCGTTGCCATGACCACCAGGTCTGTTAGACCTACCCCAAATAACTCCTCCCCTTTATAAGGCTATACTTCCATATGCCTTTTGGAATCAGCATCACCTGACCACTGTCTTGTCCATAACCCTCTTCTGGCAGAAATGGACAACGCACTTACTCTTGATGCCAGTCGGCAAATATCCCTCTGTGCATCACGCATATATAGAAATGCATCTTTTAAATGCTCTATAGTCAGTAATATACTGTCCCTATCTAGGGTATCAATATTGTCAGTCAGGGAATCCGACCAAGCCACCCCAGCACTGCACATCCAGGCTGAGGCGATTGCTGGTCGCAGTATCACACCCGTGTGAGTGTATATACATTTTAGGATATTTTCCTGCTTTCTGTCAGCAGGTTCCTTAAGGGCGGCCGTATCCGGGGACGGTAGTGCCACCTGTTTAGACAAGCGTGTGAGCGCTTTATCCACCCTAGGGGGTGTTTCCCAACGTGCTCTATCCTCTGGCGGGAAGGGGTATGATGCTAATAACTTTTTAGGAATTAACAGTTTTTTATCGGGGGAAACCCACGCCTCATCACACACTTCATTTAATTCCTCAGATGCAGGAAAAACTACAGGCAGTTTTTTCTCACCAACATAATACCCTTTTTAGTGGTACTGGTATTATCAGAAATATGTACAACATTTTTCATAGCCTCAATCATGTAACGTGTGGCCCTACTGGAAGTCACATTCGTCTCTTCATCGTCGACACTGGAGTCAGTATCCGTGTCGGCGTCTGTATCTGCCATCTGAGGTAACGGGCGTTTTAGAGCCCCTGATGGCTTTTGAGACGCCTGGACAGGCATAGGCTGAGTAGCCGGCTGTCTCATGTCATCAATCTTTTGTAAAGAGCTGACACTGTCACTTAATTCCTTCCATAAGCTAAGCCACACAGGTGTCGACTCCCTAGGGGGTGACATCTCCATTACAGGCAATTGCTCCGCCTCCACACCATTTTCCTCCTCATACATGTCGACACAATCGTACCGACACACAGCACACACACAGGGAATGCTCTGATAGAGGACAGGACCCCACTAGCCCTTTGGGGAGACAGAGGGAGAGTATGCCAGCACACACCAGAGCGCTATATATATACAGGGATAACCTTATAGAAGTGTTTTTCCCCTTATAGCTGCTGTTTTATTAATACTGCGCCTAATTAGTGCCCCCTCTCTTTTTTAACCCTTTCTGTAGTGTAGTAACTGCAGGGGAGAGCCAGGGAGCTTCCCTCCAATGGAGCTGTGAGAGAAAATGGCGCCAGTGTGCTGAGGAAATAGGCTCCGCCCCTTTTTCGCGGACTTTCTCCTGCATTTTTATGGATTCTGGCAGGGGTTAAAATACATCCATATAGCCCTGGAGGTTATATGTGATGTATGTTTGCCAGCCAAGGTGTTTTTATTGCTGCTCAGGGCGCCCCCCCCAGCGCCCTGCACCCTCAGTGACCGCAGTGTGAGGTGTGTATGAGGAGCAATGGCGCACAGCTGCAGTGCTGTGCGCTACCTTGGTGAAGACTGATGTCTTCTGCCGGCGATTTTCCGGACCTCTTCTTGCTTCTGGCTCTGTAAGGGGGCCGGCGGCGCGGCTCTGGGACCGGACTCCGAGGCTGGGCCTGTGTTCGGTCCCTCTGGAGCTAATGGTGTCCAGTAGCCAAGAAGCCCAAGCTGGCTGCAAGCAGGCAGGTTCGCTTCTTCTCCCCTTAGTCCCTCGATGCAGTGAGCCTGTTGCCAGCAGGTCTCACTGAAAATAAAAAACCTAAAACTAAACTTTCACTAAGAAGCTCAGGAGAGCCCCTAGTGTGCACCCTTCTCAGCCGGGCACAAAAATCTAACTGAGGCTTGGAGGAGGGTCATAGGGGGAGGAGCCAGTGCACACCAGGTAGTCCTAAAGCTTTACTTTTGTGCCCAGTCTCCTGCGGAGCCGCTATTCCCCATGGTCCTTACGGAGTTCCCAGCATCCACTAGGACGTCAGAGAAACCATGTGATAGCACTGTCAGCAGTGTTCATTCCGGGAGTGGACAACTGGGAAGCAGACTTCCTCAGCAGGCACGACCTCCACCCGGGAGAGTGGGGACTTCACCCAGAAGTCTTCCACATGATTGTAAACCGTTGGCAAAAACCAAAGGTGGACATGATGGCGTCCCGCCTCAACAAAAAACTGGACAGGTATTGCGCCAGGTCAAGAGACCCTCAGGCAATAGCTGTGGACGCTCTGGTAACACCGTGGGTGTAGCAGTCAGTGTATGTGTTCCCTCCTCTGCCTCTCATACCCAAGGTACTGAGAATTATAAGACGGAGAGGAGTAAGAACTATACTCGTGGCTCCGGATTGGCCAAGAAGGACTTGGTACCCGGAACTTCAAGAGATGCTCACAGAGGACCCGTGGCCTCTACCTCTAAGAAGGGACCTGCTCCAGCAAGGACCCTGTCTGTTCCAAGACTTACCGCGGCTGCATTTGACGGCATGGCGGTTGAACGCCGGATCCTGAAGGAAAAAGGCATTCCGGAAGAAGTCATTCCTACCCTGATCAAAGCCAGGAAGGATGTGACCGCAAAGCATTATCACCGCATTTGGCGAAAATATGTTGCGTGGTGCGAGGCCAGGAAGGCCCCAACGGAGGAATTTCAACTGGGTCGATTCCTGCATTTCCTGCAAACAGAAGTGTCTATGGGCCTAAAATTAGGATCCATTAAGGTTCAGATTTCGGCCCTGTCGATTTTCTTCCAGAAAGAACTGGCTTCAGTTCCTGAAGTTCAGACGTTTGTCAAGGGGGTGCTGCATATACAGCCTCCTTTTGTGCCTCCAGTGGCACCTTGGGATCTCAATGTAGTTTTGGGGTTCCTAAAATCACATTGGTTTGAACCGCTTAAATCTGTGGATTTGAAATATCTCACATGGAAAGTGGTCATGCTGTTGGCCCTGGCTTCGGCCAGGCGCGTGTCAGAATTGGCGGCTTTATCTTATAAAAGCCCTTACCTGATTTTTCATACGGACAGGGCAGAATTGAGGACTCGTCCTCAATTTCTCCCGAAGGTGGTTTCAGCGTTTCACCTGAACCAGCCTATTGTGGTACCTGCGGCTACTAGGGACTTGGAGGACTCCAAGTTGCTGGACGTTGTCAGGGCCCTGAAAATATATGTTTCCAGGACGGCTGGAGTCAGAAAATCTGACTCGCTGTTTATCCTGTATGCACCCAACAAGCTGGGTGCTCCTGCTTCTAAGCAGACTATTGCTCGTTGGATTTGTAGTACAATTCAGCTTGCACATTCTGTGGCAGGCCTGCCACAGCCAAAATCTGTAAATGCCCACTCCAGAAGGGAGGTGGGCTCATCTTGGGCGGCTGCCCGATGGGTCTCGGCTTTACAACTTTGCCGAGCAGCTACTTGGTCAGGGGCAAACACGTTTGCAAAATTCTACAAATTTGGTACCCTGGCTGAGGAGGACCTGGAGTTCTCTCATTCGGTGCTGCAGAGTCATCCGCACTCTCCCGCCCGTTTGGGAGCTTTGGTATAATCCCCATGGTCCTTACGGAGTTCCCAGCATCCACTAGGACGTCAGAGAAAATAAGAATTTACTTACCGATAATTCTATTTCTCGTAGTCCGTAGTGGATGCTGGGCGCCCATCCCAAGTGCGGATTGTCTGCAATACTTGTACATAGTTATTGTTAACTAAATCGGGTTATTGTTGTTGTGAGCCATCTATCCAGAGGCTCCTCTATTATCATGCTGTTAACTGGGTTCAGATCACAAGTTGTACGGTGTGATTGGTGTGGCTGGTATGAGTCTTACCCGGAATTCATAAATCCTTCCTTATTGTGTACGCTCGTCCGGGCACAGTATCCTAACTGAGGCTTGGAGGAGGGTCATAGGGGGAGGAGCCAGTGCACACCAGGTAGTCCTAAAGCTTTACTTTTGTGCCCAGTCTCCTGCGGAGCCGCTATCCCCCATGGTCCTTACGGAGTTCCCAGCATCCACTACGGACTACGAGAAATAGAATTATCGGTAAGTAAATTCTTATTTTTGCTGATTAGGTGGAACTGGAACAATGACCTCTGACTTTTCCAATTTTTGTAGGATAGCCCTGTCAGTAAAGCTGGCAAGCCTGATTTGAAGAATCGGTGAGGTGGGAGATCTTGAAACTCCAGTCTGTACCCCTGGGACACAATATCCTGTACCCAGGGATTCCAGGCCGGACGACACCCAGACGTATCTGAAACATCTGAGTCTTACTCCCACCTGTCCGTTCTCCAGGCTGTGCGGTCCACAGTCATGTCGAGGATTTTGACGTACCAGAAGCAGGCTTCTGGTCCTGGGAACCTGCAGGTGCAGGTTTTTGGGATTTTGCCCGACCACCTCTAAAGAAAGTGGTAGGGGGCTTGGACTTTTTTGTCTTGGCGGCCCGAAAGGACTGCGATGCAGATGAAGAAAAGGGTTTCTTCGTAGAAGGCGGAGCTGAGGGAAGAAAAGGTGACTTACCCATGGAGGCCATGGAAATCCACGCATCCAACACTTCCCCAAATAGAGCCTGACCTGTGTAGGGTAGGTTCTCCACACTTCTCCTGGATTTCACGTCTGCAAACCATTGGCATAGCCAGAGTCCTCTGCAAGCTGAGACGGACATGGAAGATATCCTTGCATTCAGCTTACCCAGATCCTTCATGGATTCCACCATGAACACCGCAGAATCCTGTATGTTGCGTAAAACAGTTCAATGTCACTTCTAACCCCTCTAGTACCGTGCCTGACCACTTTACTATTGCTTTAGAGATCCACGCACAGGCAATAGTTGGCCGTAACGCCACCCCTGAAGCAGTGTATATGGATTTAAGCGTAGTGTCAATCTAACGATCAGCCAGTTCTTTTAACACGGTAGAACCCGGGACAGGTAAAACCACCTTTTTTGACAGCCTGGAGACAGATAGGTGAACTATGGGCGGGGTCTCCCAACTTTTACTATTGTCTTCAGGGAAGGGAAAAGCAACCAGAATCCTCTTGGGGATCTGGAATGTTTTCTCCAGGTCTTCCCAGGATTTAACAAATAGAGAGGTTAATTCTTTGGATGCAGGGAAGGTTAGCGAGGCTTTCTTATTGTCTGTGAAGTAAGCTTCCTCAACCTCCACAGGTGGGGTGTCAGTAATGTTTAACACATCTCTAATGGCCTCAATCATCAGCTGCACCCCCTTTGCAAGGTATGCCGCCCCCCTCAGCACATCCCCATCACCGTCCCCCGTGTCTACATTCTCTGCCTGAAAACGCTCCATATCTGTGCTCAGTGTGCGCAAATATCTGATCAGTGTGCTGCATTGTGGGGACTGGGGACCACCAGTATATAATATATACTTTTCTATAGCTTCTATACTGCTTGTCAGGACACATGGGTCACAGTTACACCGCTCTGTACTGATATATACAATAATATATATACTTTTCTATAGCTTCTATACTGCTTGTCAGGTGTCAAATACTGTGACAGAGGCAACATTCTAAAGGCCTAACAGCTATATATGTGTACTACGGGATAGTATGTATATTATGCATACACATAATAATCACAATATCAAAGGTGACCTCATATTCACCATTATAGTCCAAAAGCATAAGAGAATCCATTTTGTTTCTAGCTAAATGAGAAAGCATATTCATATGAACTTTATACAAACTAAGAGCTAAGAGGAACAAAACAACTTTGTTGGCTAATATTAAATCCACGTACGCACATCCGAAGTCCAGTTTAATTCCTAATAAGGAGACATGGTTAGCTCACGAGTCAGCCTCATCACGAGGATGTATTGGCTAAATATCCTTTGGTTTTCTTTGCCAATGATCCTAATATTGCATAACACTGTACTCAGCATGTATGAAATCATATGGGAGGGTTATAAGAATGGGGCGTAACTGTACGTTATAAAAATCATTGTATTGACATGTATCTGGGTTGATTCATTTTGACCCAGGCTAAGAGAATGTAGTCTCTAGACCTGTATATGGGCGTGGTCCTGAAATAAAATAAATGTTCACTTGCTTTCTAAATCTGACTTCCATATAGTCATTACTTAATATCAACAACAACAACAACAACACCACCAACATGGTTAAAGTAGTATTTAACAATTAGGAGGTCTGTCCTTGGGACCTAAATAAATCTCAATCTCTTCATCGAATTCCCAGCCAGCCAGCAGCTCAGGACGGAAGGAATATTCCAGGATCATTACAGCACTGGTAAATATAGAATATCGGCCCTCATTCCGAGTTGATCGGTCGCAAGGCGAAATTTAGCAGAGTTACACACGCTAAGCCGCCGCCTACTGGGAGTGAATCTTAGCTTCTTAAAATTGCGACCGATGTATTCGCAATATTGCGATTACTAACTACTTAGCAGTTTCAGAGTAGCTTCAGACTTACTCTGCCTGTGCGATCAGTTCAGTGCTTGTCGTTCCTGGTTGACGTCACAAACACACCCAGCGTTCGCCCAGGCACTCCCACCGTTTCTCCGGCCACTCCTGCGTTTTTTCCGGAAACGGTAGCGTTTTCAGCCACACGCCCCTGAAACGCCGTGTTTCCGCCCAGTAACACCCATTTCCTGTCAATCACATTACGATCGCCGGAGCGATGAAAAAGCCGTGAGTAAAATTACTTTCTACATAGCAAAGTTACTTGGCGCAGTCGCAGTGCGAACATTGCGCATGCGTACTAAGCGGATTTTCATTGCGATGCGATGAAAAATACCGAGCGATCAACTCGGAATGAGGGCCATCATGGTATGTGCTATATTACAGTACATGCTGTTTCTATACCTGCCAGCTGTCTGTGTGATTTTATTTTTATAATATGAGAATTAGGAGTGAGGAGATTGACTAAGCTAGGAAAATAACTCAGGGACCGTTTGTTGTTGTGCATGTAAATGTGGTAAAATGTAATACAAAATTTGTGTTATTGAAAAAAAAATGGAAACCTCTGTTTTTCATCCCATGAGTAATGGTATGAGTGAATGCTTTGGACCTCTTTCTCGGTGTTTGGATGAGTTCCAATCTGAGCTCACAGTATTATGGGGGAGTCATCGTTAACGCTGTGAGTGCCAGATAAGATAAGGTCCAAAGTAATGTGAAAACACATAGATCACCTCCCTCTTTAATAGACATATGTGTGCAAGAGTGTAAATGAGAACAAATAGGGTGATTACCCGCGGTTACAGTTGATTATAAGTAATTTGATTGAAATTGTATACTGTAATACTGTGCTACAAAGAGCTGCTGATTGTTTTAATCATATATGGATTCTGGTAAATAACAGAATCTACGGACTAGAGTCCCAAGTATATTCTGAGTCTGTTTGCTAACCTTGTTTATTTAACATAGATTATTGTGCACAGAAGAATTGAGCAACTCTAAAGAGGTGTGTTGCTTTGTGATTATAGTTGTAATTAAGGGTGTACTGTCGCTTTCAGAAACAGATGTGTTGCGTGTGTAAAATGCCGGCTGGTCTGGATGACAGCCAATATCTCCGCGTATGGGAGGGCAGTGTGTATTTCATGTTAAGGAAGAAATATATATATGCACCGATTTTGTATAGTACTGTGACTAAGGGGTACAGTCTACAGAAAATATGGGCCCTCATTCCGAGTTGTTCGCTCGGTAAATTTCTTCGCATCGCAGCGATTTTCCACTTAGTGCGCATGCGCAATGTTCGCACTGCGACTGCGCAAAGTAAATTTGCTATGCAGTTAGGTATTTTACTCACGTTTTTTTCTTCGTTCTGGCGATCGTAATGTGATTGACAGGAAGTGGGTGTTTCTGGGCGGAAACAGGCCGTTTTATGGGTGTGTGCGAAAAAACGCTACCGTTTCTGGGAAAAACGCGGGAGTGGCTGAAGAAACGGAGGAGTGTCTGGGCGAACGCTGGGTGTGTTTGTGACGTCAAACCAGGAACGACAAGCACTGGACTGATCGCAGATGCCGTGTAAGTCTGGAGCTACTCAGAAACTGCTAAGAGGTGTGTAATCGCAATTTTGAGAATCTTTTGTTCGCAATTTTACTATGCTAAGGTTCTCTCCCAGTAGGCGGCGGCTTAGCGTGTGCAATGCTGATAAAAGCAGCTTGCGAGCGAACAACTCGGAATGAGGGCCATGAAGAAAAACAAACAAACAATGTTGTGCATTTCAATTATGCTGTATAATTTTGGCCTGATCAACCAATGCAAGCGTATATTGAAATCTGCAAGATATTGAAGTTTGCAAACTGTTTATTATTATTTAATTTATGGGCGCCCAACTTATGAAAAAAAAAGACTATAAAACTATGGTACCAAAAGGACATGCCCTTGCGCTGGCGAAACTGTATATATCATTTTGTGTTTTATGGTGTCTTGTATGTCGGACATGAAAGTTCAGTGTTTGTTCTATTAAGTATATTCTCAGATCTGTGTCTAACAGAAACTTTCTGTCTGTAACTGTTTGGCATGTTTACAAGTCTTGTGAATAATGTTTATATATTTGGTGAACTGAGGAAAGAAAATAGAATTAAAGATTTGAGTGTTCATGTTAAAATGGCTTTTGGCAGATCTAAAAATAAATAAATGTGTAGTTAGAAATGTGTTTATCTGGTGTTATTATTTAACTATGAAGCGAAGTATTCCATATGGTATTGTTTAATACGTAAATATTCTTTGATGCAATATATTGTGAGAAGGTCTGCCAGCAAATTAATGGCTGGATGCCGTGTGTTGTATTGCGATATAAAGGGGGAAAAAGTTTTTTTTCCCCCCTGTAAAATAAGTTAAAAAAAAAAAAAAAGTCTTCAGTTTCCAACGCTGTGTAGCATGGAGAGCTAGGGAGCTGTGACAGCCCAGACTCGTGCCCCCCTTTTAGCAGCAGCAGCATAAGCCATGACGTAGTGAAAAGAAAAAAAAAGTGTACAGTGAGTTTTGATTTTTTTTCATCTAATGAGATGGTTCATAATAAGCATAAGCAATACTCTAGATATATTTTGTGCTACAAATGCTGTTGGAAGACAATGATTTGCAATTTTAAATGTTTGTTATACAAACGATCTACTCTATTTTTTAACATAAGAACAAATGTAGTGAACTGATATCTTAAACAGATAGTCTGTAGAGAGAGCTGCCAATAATAAAAAAAGGGTGTAGTTACAGGAGCATAACTGTAATCAGAAAAAAATCCCAGGAGCATATACAGGCTAGAAGCGTCATCGCTAACAGAGCTGCAGCTGGCAGATAGTCGAGAAGTCACTACACGATAGTCACTACGCCCCATCGCTGCAAACAGATTTCTCCCTCTCAGATGTGGGCTGTACGGGGGGGGGGGGGGGAGTTTTCAAAGCAGCGG
The DNA here is from genome assembly GCF_028390025.1 of Pseudophryne corroboree. Classification (NCBI taxonomy): domain Eukaryota; kingdom Metazoa; phylum Chordata; class Amphibia; order Anura; family Myobatrachidae; genus Pseudophryne; species Pseudophryne corroboree. The sequence goes on along the minus strand of NC_086449.1, from coordinate 48,298,506 downwards.
TAGCTAGAATCATAGGGAAAGATAAAGGTATCATTCTGTAAAGTATATGCTGTAAATCACAGATTGCTACAAACAATTAATCACTGATTCCAGTATTAACATACTTTTAGGCAATTCTTCAAATTTATTTGGAAGAAACCTAGTTTGTAAGTTACAGTGTAAAATATACTGTATCACAGATGAGGTATTTCTACAGATTCCAGAAAGTATAGAGCAGATTCAGTGGATACATAGCATACTGTTAGGGTCTCCTGCCCTGTGCTGCCACGTCGTCATGGCAACCGGGAGGCAAGTGCTAGCGGGGTAACCTGAGCGCAGCTGATACTCCGGTTCGGGTCTTTTGCTGTGCAGTGGTTGCAGACTCTGTGCACGGCAGGGGATCCGGTGCTGGGTTTTGTGCTCACAGTCTGTGAGGTCTGAGTGGGGCGTGGACAGCACCTGCTATATAAACCCTCTTCTCAGGTTAGGCAGATGCTGCTGAATCTTTGTTGGTTAGTCAGTTCCTGAAAGTTAGCCAGTACTGTGTAACTTTGTATTTGCTTGTTGCTTACTGCAAATAGGCCTTGGGATCTGGTACTACACTCTGCCGATCCAGACCTAGCAGTAAGACTGGAGTCAGTCGTTTAACCTGCTGGGGTTCTTTTGTTACTCTGTGAACCTAGCAAGTTTGCGGCTGTATTCTCAGACTTGCCTGCCAAAATCCTTTCTCACTGTGCAAGGTGTCCAGGTGTCAGTTTAGTGGCAGTAAGCTGAACCGGTGCACTGCAAGTGAGGACTAGGATTGTGGGGACTCTCCTTGTGTCTATTATTCCATCTCTGACCAAGGAGTTTACTGCCACACCCGTTGGTAACCCTTTAGGGTTTTGCTGTTGCCCTTAGCAACAGCATTTCGGGTTCTCTACGTATTAAAACACAACATCTTGCTTTTTCCATCTGAGCATTCCTAATACTAGGGAGACACCCAGTTTCTTAGCCTCTGGGCTTCTCTGTTCACTTTGTGTTTATTTCGTTACCCTATCACCTTCTGTGTACGTAATGTCATATTCCCCAGTCTGTCTGTGAGTTCATTTGTTTTGCATCCCTATCCGTTCAGATACCAGTACATTCCTGCAGGCACTGGTGTGCATAACAGTTCAGACGCCAGTACATTCCTGCAGGCACTGGTGTGCATAACAGTTCAGACACCAGTACATTCCTGCAGGCACTGGTGTGCATAACATATTCAGCAGCCTAATACTCCTGTTGAAATTTTGTGGGAATATGGAGCATACCCCTCAAAATACGTTGCAACAGGTGGTCGATCAGGTGCAGGTCCTGACTCGACAATTTAATGATTTGTCCATTAAAATGCACACCTCCCAGGCCGCTGGCAAAGCTCCCGCAGCAGCAGCACCTTCAGGGGTTAAGGAGCCGAAAGTAAATCTCCCGGATTGTTTTTCTGGAGATCGCTCGCAGTTCTTTTGTTTCAAGGAGAGCTGCAAGCTATACTTCCGGCTTAGCCCTCAGTCTTCTGGGTCGGAGATTCAGCGGGTGGGCATAGTGATTTCCTTGCTACAAGGAGACCCACAGGTCTGGGCATACGGGTTGCAGCCTGACTGTCCGTCGCTTAAAAGTGTTGATGCTTTTTTTACGGCACTGGGCATGTTGTATGATGACCCTGACAAGACGGCCTCAGCCGAGGCTCAGATTTCGATCCTTAAGCAAGGGCGAAGGCCAGTTGAGGTTTACTGTACGGAGTTTCGAGGTTGGCCCATGATACCCAGTGGAATGACCCAGCCCTGAGACACCAGTACCGAAGAGGTCTTTCTAACCAGATAAAAGACCAACTGGTACAATATCCCTTGCCTGATAGCTTGGATCAGCTCATGCAGTTATCCATCCGGGTGGATAGACGGCTGAGAGAGCGTAGGCTTGAAAGAGAGACCAAGGTTTCTTTCTTTCCCAAGGGAACCTCAGACTCTGAGGAATTTTCCGAGGAGCCTATGCAGATTGGGGCTACCCGCCTCTCCTCGTGTGAGAAGACGCGGAGGAGACAGCAGGGGTTGTGTTTGTACTGTGGGAATAAAGGTGATGTGGTAGTATCATGCCCAGAAAAGTCGGAAAACTTCAGGGCCTGAGGGTGATGGGAAATATCCTGTCAGGCCAGAAGTCAGAATTTCCCAAGAAGACTTTTATCATTCCGGTGACCTTGAAGATCCTCGGTCAAACTGTCAAGACTGAGGCCTTTGTGGACAGTGGGGCCGACGGGGTTTTTATGGACCGCCAATTCGCCCTGACACACTCTGTTCCCTTAGTACCCTTGGCATTGGAAATTGAGATTTGTGGGTTAAACGGGGACCATTATCCCAAGGTAAAATGACCTCTTGCACTAGCCAGATTTCTTTGTTTATTGGAGCCACACACTCTGAAAAATTGTCCTTTTATGTGACTGTCTGTACTTTTGCCCCATTGGCGTTGGGGTTACCCTGGTTAAGGGCCCACAATCCTCAATTTGACTGGGTCTCTGGGGAGATTCTTAGTTGGGGTACTGATTGTTTCAGGAGTTGCTTGAGCCTTCCAGTCAGGCTTTCGCAGCTAAGTTTGCCAGGATTGCCAGGATGATATGCAGATTTTGCGGACGTGTTCTCCAAAAAAGTTGCAGAGGTACTACCTCCCCATCGCCCCTATGACTGTGCCATTGATTTGTTGCCGAATGCTAAGCTTCCCAAGAGCAGGTTGTACTCCCTGTCACGTCCTGAGACTCAGGCTATGGCAGAGTACATTCAGGAGAACTTGGCTAAGGGATTTATCAGACCTTCACAGTCTCCGGTTGGGTCGGGGTTCTTCTTCGTGGGTAAAAAGGACGATTCGTTGCGACCCTGCATCGACTTCAGGGAATTGAACCGTATCACGATTAAAAACTCATACCCACTGCCTCTCATTTCAGTCTTGTTTGACCAGCTTCGTACTGTTACCAATTTTTCTAAGATTGACCTACGCGGGGCGTACAATCTAATCCGAATAAGAGAGGGGAATGAATGGAAGACTGCCTTTAATACCCACTCAGGGCATTATGAATATTTGGTGATGCCTTTTGGGCTCTGTAATGCCCCGGCAGTCTTCCAGGATTTCATGAACGATGTACTCAGGGAATATTTGGATAGATTCTTAGTTGTATACTTAGATGACATCCTAATCTTCTCCCATTCGCTGGAGGAACATCGGAAGCATGTACACTTAGTCCTACAGAAACTCAGAGACCACCGGCTTGGGGCGAAGCTGGAGAAGTGCGAATTTGAAGTTCAGCAAATCGCATTTCTAGGATATATTATCTCCCCAGAAGGTTTCCAAATGGAGGGTTCCAAGGTACAGGTAGTCCTGGATTGGGTGCAGCCCACTAGTTTGAAGGCGCTTCAGCGTTTCCTGGGCTTTGCGAGTTTTTATAGACGATTTATCGCTGGATTTTCGTCTATAGTGGCGCCCTTGGTGGCACTCACTAAGAAAGGGGCGGATGTTGCTCACTGGTCTTGTGAGGCTAAAGCGGCTTTTGCCCGTCTCAAAAGGGCATTTGTCTCGGCCAAGGTGCTGCGATACCCAGATCCAGAGCGTCCTTTTGTGGTGGAGGTGGATGCCTCTGAGATGGGTATTGGGGCAGCGCTCTTTTAGATGGGAGTGTTTGATAATCGCCTTCATCCCTGTGCTTACTTTTCCTGTAAATTTTCGCCTGCCGAGATGAATTATGACGTGGGTAACCGGGAATTGTTGGCTATTGAGGATGCACTCGAGGAGTGGAGACACTGGCTTGAGGGGGCTAAGTTTGTGGTCTCAATTCTCACCGACCATAAGAATCTGGCATATTTAGAGTCAGCGAAGCGTCTCAATGCCAGGCAGGCACGATGGGCTTTGTTTTTTGCTCGCTTTAATTTTTTGATAACATATCGCCCTGGGTCAAAAAACATCAAGGCTGATGCGCTCTCGCTGAGTTTTGCTCCAATCCAGGAGACCACCGAGGAGCCGTTGCCCATTGTGTCCCCATCATGTATTAAAGTGGGCATTACCCAGGACCTCTTGTCATTAGTCCTTAGAGCACAGGAGCAGGCTCCTCCAGACCTTCCGGTAGGTCTTTTGTTTATGCCTCCTAGGTTAAGACAGCGAGTGATCCTGGAATTCCATGCCAAGAAGTCGGCAGGTCACTCGGGTATTGCCAGAACTCGGGAGTTGCTATCTAGGGCGGTGTGGTGGCCCTCGGTGGCTAAGGATGTGGATCAGTGGGTTCGGGCATGTGACATCTGTGCCCGAAATAAGACTCCTAGAGGGGTTCCTGTTGGCCCATTACATCCACTCTCTATTCCATCTAAGCCATGGACCCACATTTCAATGGATTTTGTGGTGGACTTGCCCAAATCCTCGGGGATGACAGCCATCTGGGTTGTCGTTGACAGGTTTTCGAAGATGGCGCACTTCGTTCCACTGGTTGGGCTGCCATCGGCCAGACGCCTGTCTGAATTATTTATGCTGCATGTTGTGCGTCTCCACGGGTTGCCACTTGATGTGGTCTCTGACCGCGGATCCCAGTTTGTGGCCAAATTCTGGAGGGCATTTTGTTCCGATCTCCAGATTTCTGTCAGCTTGTCGTCAGGCTACCATCCGCAGTCTAATGGGCAGACTGAAAGGGTGAACCAGTCCTTGGAGCAGTTCCTCAGGTGTTATGTCTCCAACTGTCAGACTGACTGGGTTGCTCATCTGTCCATGGCGGAGTTTGCCTATAACAACGCGGCTCACTCTGCTACAGGGATCTCTCCCTTCCATTGTGTGTATGGGCATCATCCTAAGGCCAATTCTTTTGACCCCCTGGACTCCACTCCTGGTGGTTCCTCTGTGGTTTCGGTCCTTAGAGGTATTTGGAGGAAAGTGAAGAAAGCCCTTGTGTCTGTGTCATTAGTGACCAAAAGGGTTTTTGATAAGCGGAAAAGACCCTGCAGCTTCAAATTAGGAGACTTCATCTGGTTGTCTACCAAGAATTTGAAGTTGAGACAGCCATCTCATAAGTTAGGCCCCCGGTTCATCGGCCCTTATAAGATCACCAGGGTTATCAATCCGGTGGCATTTCAGTTAGATCTGCCCCGTTCTTTGGGTATCAATAAAACATTTCATTGTTCCCTTTTAAAACGGGCGATTAGTAATCCTTCTTCCAGTGGAAGACCTTCCCCTCTTCTGATACGTGGCCAGAGGGAGTTTGTTGTTGAAAGGATTCTTGACTCCAAGATGGTTCGGGGTCGGCTGTCATTTTTGGTGCACTGGAAGGTGTATGGCCCGGAGGAGCGGTCGTGGGTGCGCAGTTGTGATCTTCATGCCCCCAGACTGATACGCTCTTTCTTCTCGCAGTTCCCCGATAAACCCGGTGGTAGGGGTTCTTTGACCCCTCGTCAGAGAGGGGGTACTGTTAGGGTCTCCTGCCCTGTGCTGCCACGTCGTCATGGCAACCGGGAGACAAGTGCTAGCGGAGTAACCTGAGCGCAGCTGATACTCCGGTTCGGATATTTTGCTGTGCAGTGGTTACAGGCTCTGTGCACGGCAGGGGATCCGGAGCTGGTTTTTGTGCTCACAGTCTGTGAGGTCTGAGTGGGGCATGGACAGCACCTGCTTTATAAACCCTCTTCTCAGGTTAAGCAGATGCTGCTGAATCTTTGTTGGTTAGTCAGTTCCTGAAAGTTAGCCAGTACTGTGTAGCTTTGTATTTGTTGTTGCTTACTGCAAATAGGCCTGGGGATTTGGTACTACACTCTGCCAATCCAGACCTAGCAGTAAGACTGGAGTCAGTCGTTTAACTTGCTGGGGTTCTTTTGCTACTCTGTGAACTTAGCAAGTTTGCGGCTGTATTCTCAGACTTGCCTGCCAAAATCCTTTCTCACTGTGCAAGGAGTTCAGGTGTCAGTTTAGTGGCAGTAAGCTGAACCTGTGCACTGCAAGTGAGAACTAGGATTGTGGAGACTCTCCTTGTGTCTATTATTCCATCTCTGACCAAGGAGTTTACTGCCACACCCGTTGGTAACCCTTTAGGGTTTTGCTGTTGCCCTTAGCAATAGCATTTCGGGTTCTCTACATATTAAAACACAACATCTTGCTTTTTCCATCTGAGCATTCCTAATACTAGGGAGACACCCAGTTTCTTAGCCTCTGGGCTTCTCTGTTCACTTTGTGTTTATTTCGTTACCCTATCACCTTCTGTGTACGTAATGTCATATTCCCCAGTCTGTCTGTGAGTTCATTTGTTTTGCATCCCTATCCGTTCAGATACCAGTACATTCCTGCAGGCACTGGTGTGCATAACAGTTCAGACACCAGTACATTCCTGCAGGCACTGGTGTGCATAACAATGACAGGGCACATGGATAATGTCCCTGATCAGAGGGTGGAACTGTCAAATACTGTGACAGAGGCAACATTCTAAAGGCCTAACAGCTATATAGATGTACTACGGGATAGTACGTGTATTGGTGGTCATTCTGAGTTGCTCGCTCGGTAATTTTTTTCGCATCGCAGCGATTTTCCGCTTATTGTGCATTAGCAATGTTCGCACTGCAACTGCGCCAAGTAAATTTGCTATGCAGTTAGGAATATTACTCACGGCATTACGAGGTTTTTTTCTTCGTTCTGGTAATCATAATGTGATTGACAGGAAGTGGGTGTTTCTGGGCGGAAACTGGTCGTTTTATGGGCGTGTGTGAAAAAATGCTATCGTTTCTGGGAAAAACGCGGGAGTGGCTGGAGAAACGGAGGAGTGTCTGGGCGAACGCTGGGTGTGTTTGTGACGTCAAACCAGGAACGACAAGCACTGAACTGATCGCAACTGGCAGAGTAAGTCTCGAGCTACTCAGAAACTGCACAGAGATGTCTTTTCGCAATATTGCAAATCTTTCGTTCGCAATTTTAAGAAGCTAAGATTCACTCCCAGTAGGCGGCGGCTTAGCATGTGCAAAGCTGCTAAAAGCAGCTTGCGAGCGAACAACTCGGAATGAGGGCCATTATGCATACACATAATAATCACAATATCAAAGGTTACCTCATATTCACCATTATAGTCCAAAAGCATAAGAGTACCCATTTTGTTTCTAGCTAAATGAGAAAACATATTCATATGAACTTTATACACACTAAGAGCTAAGAGGAACAAAACAACTTTGTTGATCAATATTAAATCCACGTACGAACATCCGAAGTCCAGTTTAATTCCTAATAAGGAGACATGGTTAGATCACGAGTCAGCCTCATCACAAGAATGTATTGGCTAAATATCCTTTGGTTTTCTTTGCCAATTGTCCTAATATTGCATAACACTGTACTCAAGGTGTATGAAATCATATGGGAGGGTTATAAGAATGGGGCGTAACTGTATGTTATAAAAATCATTGTATTGACATATATCTGGGTTAATTCATTTTGACACAGGCTAAGAGAATGTAGTCTCTAGACCAGTATATGGGCGTGGTCCTGAAATAAAATAAATGTTCACTTGCTTTCTAAATCTGACTTCCATATAGTAGTATTTAACACAGGATACATGTGTCACAGTTACACTGCTCTTTACTGATATATACAATAATATTGTGCATCCTGGATTCGACTTCATGGACGGCACAAGTGTTTAAAAAACCCTGAAAAAAAATGCGCGGGGTCCCCCCTCCTAAGCATAACCAGACTCGGGCTCTTTGAGCCGGTCCCGGTTGTAAAAATACGGGGGGGGGGAATTGACAGGGGATGCCCCGTATTTTAACAACCAGCACCGGGCTCTGCATCCGGTCCTGGTGCAAAAAATATGGGGGACAAAAGACGTAGGGGTCCCCCGTATTTTTTACACCAGCATCGGGCTCCACTAGCTGGAGAAATAATGCCACAGCCGGGGGACATTTTTATACCGGTCCCTGCGGCCGTGACATTAAATCCCCAACTAGTCACCCCTGGCTGGGGTAACCTGGAGGAGTGGGGACCCCTTAAATCAAGGGGTCCCTACCTCCAGCCATCCAAGGGCCAGGGGTGAAGCCCGAGTCTGTCCCCCCCCCCCCCCCATCCAAGGGCGGCGGATGGGAGGCTGATAGCCAAGTGTCAAAATAAAGAATATTGTTTTATGTAGCAGAACTACAAGTCCCAGCAAGCCTCCCCCGCAAGCTGGTACTTGGAGAACCATAAATACCAGCATGCGAGGGGAAAACGGGCCCGCCGGTACACGTAGTTCTGCTGCAAAAAAATACCCAAATAAAAACAGTACACACACACCATGATAGTATAACTTTATTACATACATGCACACCGACACACACCTATGTTGACACGAAACAGTCGGTCCCCTTCTCTACATAGAATCCACGAGTTACCTGTAAATAAAATTCTACTCACAACAATCCATTGTAGATCTGTCCTCTTCTGCTTGTAATCCACATACTTGTCAAAATAATAAAACGCAAAACCCGATCCACGCAGTGAAAGGGGTCCCATGTTTACACATGGGACCCCTTTCCCCGACTGCTGAGACTCCCCGTGACTCCTGTCACAGAGGGTCCCTTGAGCCAGTCAGGGAGCGCCACGTCGGTGCACTCTCCTGATTGGCTGTGCGCATCTGAGCTGTGAGGCGGCGCATAGCACATAGCCGCTCTATTATATTCAATGGTGGGAACTTTGCGTCAGCGGTTGAGGTTACTCGCGGTCAACCGCTGACCACAAAGTTCCCACCATTGAATATAATGGAGCGGCTATGTGCTATGCACCGCCCGAGACCTCAGACGCGCACAGCCAATCAGGAGAGTTCCACGACGTGGCGCTCCCTGATTGGCTGAAGGGACCCTCTTTGACAGCAGTCACGGGGGATCCCGGAAGTCCCTTTCAGTGCGTGGATCGGGTTTTGCGTTCTATTATTTTGCCATGTACGTGGATTACAAGCAGAAGAGGACAGACCTACACAGGATTTTTGTGAGTATAATTTTATTTACAGGTAACTCGTGGATTCTACTGGAGAAAAGGACTGACTCTTTGTGTCAACATAGGTAAGTATGTTTGTGTCGGTGTGCATGTATGTAATAAAGTTATACAATCACGGTGTGTGTGTACTGTTTTTATTTGGGAATTTTTTTTGCAGTAGTACTACAGGTACCAGCGGGCCCGTTTTCCCACGCATGCTGGTACTTGTGGTTCTCCATACCAGCTTGCGGGGAGGCTTGCTGGGACATGTAGTTCTGCTACAAAAAACAATATACTTTATTTTGACACTTGGCTATCAGCCTCACATAGTAACATAGTAACATAGTATCTGAGGTTGAAAAAAGACAATTGTCCATCGAGTTCAACCTATTTGTGGTCTCCTATGCAGATGATTTGACTAAAATTTCTGACTGATGCTGCTGTCAGCCATTGCATTTTATCCCTATTTATAGTAACTATAATGCATGACTATGGATATCCTTATCCAATAGGAATTTATCTAATCCATTCTTAAAGGTGTTGACAGATTCCGCCATTACAACTCCCTCGGGCAGGGAATTCCAAACACGTATTGTCCTTACCGTGAAAAAGCCTTTATGCCGTATTGTGCGGAATCTCCTCTCCTCTAACCTGAGCGAGTGTTCACGAGTCCTCTGTGTTGATCTAACCAAAAACAGGCCCGCGCAAGCTCTGTGTATTGTCCCCTTATATATTTGTAGATGTTGATCATATCCCCTCTTAGTCTCCGCTTTTCCAATGTAAACATGCCTAGTCTTTCAAGCCTTTCCTTGTATTCCATCGTCTCCATGCTCTTAATTAGTTTGGTCGCCCTCCTCTGTACCTTTTCAAGCTCCAGGATATCCTTTTTGTAGTACGGTGCCCAGAATTGTACACAGTATTCAAGGTGTGGCCTCACTAGTGATTTATATAACGGGAGTATAATACTCTCGTCCCTAGTATCAATACCCCGTTTTATGCATGCTAATATCTTATTAGCCTTCTTTGCTGCAGTCCTACTTTGGGTACTACTGCTTAGCTTGCTATCTATGAGGACACCTAAGTCCTTTTCCAGTACAGAATCCCCTAATTTTACCCCATTTAGTAGGTAGGTGTAATTTTTGTTCTTGTTACCACAGTGCATTACCTTACACTTGTCTGTGTTGAAGCGCATTCTCCATTTGGCTGCCCATGCTTCTAATTTAACTAAGTCGTTCTGAAGAGACTCTGCATCCTCCTCTGTATTTATAGCCTTACACAATTTGGTACCATCTGCAAAAATTGATACCATGCTCTCTAGACCTTCTGTTATGTCGTTAATGAAAATATTGAACAATAGCGGTCCTAATACTGAGCCTTGCGGCACACCCCTTAGCACTTCAGTCCAAGTTGAAAAAGATCCATTAACCACAACGCACTGCTTCCTATTATCTAACCAGTTCTTGACCCAAGTGCATATTGTGCTTCCTAGCCCTGATTCTTGTAGCTTGTAGATAAGTCTCATGTGTGGTACAGTATCGAACGCTTTGGCAAAGTCTAAAAAGATTACCCTTGGATGGGGGGGGGGGCAGCCTCGGGCTTCACCCCTGGCCCTTGGGTGGCTGGAGGAGGGGGACCCCTTGATTTAAGGGGTCCCCACTCCTCCAGGGTACCCCGGCCAGGGGTGACTAGTTGGGGATTTAATGCCACGGCCGCAGGGACCGGTATAAAAGTGTCCCCCGGCTGTGGCATTATTTCTCCAGCTAGTGGAGCCCGGTGCTGGTGTGAAAAATACGGGGGATCCCCTATCAATTTCTTCCCCGTATTTTCACAACCAGGACCGGCTCAAAGAGCCCGAGGCTGGTTATGCTTAGTAGGGGGGACCCCACACATTTTTTTTTGTGTTTTCTCTTGGTTCTTCCCACAGTCCAAAACATACTCAAGCAAGGACTTTGTCCATAGCCCTCCTAAATGATGCCCCCTGATCAGTGGTGGTGTATAGCTGGGGTGATATAAAGTTCAGTGATGTCACTCTGTCTCCTCCCCAGCTCCTTGTGTCTGTGGCTTCTGCTGCTGCAGGGTGAGGTCTGTGCTCTGATTGGCTCTCACTGACTCAGAGAGCCAATCAGAGCTAGCAGTGTGCCCTGTTGCTAAGCAGCAGCCTAGAGAGGGGAGGGGGTTTGGGGACTGGCTGAGCAGGCTCATGTCTGAAGCAGAGAGCGTGTCAGACAGCCTCCAACGAACTTAGGAAGTTTCCCTGATACAGACACAGCAGCAAGGGGAGGCATAGCTATTGGTAATTAGAAAAAAAAAAACCACCATCGGAAGACCATCGAATGACTATCATTCGATGGTGAAAAACATCGGGAGGGCACCATTAAATGCTTAAACCACTACCATGTCCTGGTTATTGAGGTTAATAATACTATGGGATTGAAATGACCCCCAAATTCTATGAGTTAAGCTGTTTTTGAGGGTTTTTTGAAAAAAAACACCAGAATACAAAACACACCCGAATCCGACAAAAAAATTTCAGGGAGGTTTTGCCAAAACGCGTCCGAATCCAAAACACGGCCGCGGAACCAAATCCAAAACACAAAAAATTTCCGGTGCATATCACTAGCTAGGGGGTGGCGGCATGCTGCGGGAGTGAGCAGTCGCCTGGGGCAGCTAACGATCATCACCCTCAGGAGCTCAGTGTCCTGTCAGAGGAGATAGTGGCTCATAACCCCTCAGGGTGGACACTACTCCCCCCATAAGTCCCATGAAGCAGGAAGGCTGTTGCCAGCAGCCTCCTTGTGCCTAAAATACTCTTAGAAAAATAATAAAAACTAAAGAAGCGCTAGGAGCTCCCCTGGCTCTGACAGGCTCCTCCGGGCACATTTTCTAAACTGGGTCTGGTGGGAGGGGCATGGAGGGAGGAGCCAGCCCACACTGTTGAACTCATGAGGTGCCAGTGGCTCCTGGTGGACCCATCTATACCCCATGATACTAATGTGGACCCCAGCATCCTCTAGGACGTAAGAGAAATAGGGTTTGGCTGGCCCTGATGATACATTAGGGACTATATATCAGTAACATCTGTCTCTATATACACTGTGTATGTATAATGTGCAGTGTTATTATACAACTGGTACTCTGCCCTAGGTTATACACTTGATACGCTAAGAACTTTAGGCCTAATTCAGAGTTGATGCAGCAGCAAATTTGTTAGCAGTTGGGCAAAACCATCTGCAGTGCAGCGGAGGCAGATATAACATGTGCAGAGAGAGTTAGATTTGGGTGGGTTAGTGATATAATACAGCAGGGACTCTGTCCTAAGTTATACACATGATACGCAAGGGCAGCGGTGGCCAACGCGTGGCTCTTAAGCCGCATGTGGCTTTTTCTTTATTCAAATGTGGCTCCCAACACTCTAAATCATGTGACCACAACAGATACAGAAACCGCTGCACTCCAGCCAGACATGCAGCACTACAGGGACTGAAAACTGAAGGAGCCAGATACTAGAGACACCCACCAGCAAACAGAGAACACATTAGAGACAGCTGCAATGGAGTGATACATGAGGGTGGACTAGAGTGACACATGGCAGAGCTGGCTGGAGAGACACAGGAGGGTCCTAGCAGGAGTGACGCGGAAGGGTGCTGGAAGTAGTGAAACATGGGAGAGCTGGCTGGAGTGACATAGGAGGGTGGTAGCAGGAGTGACACAAGGGTGTTGGCAGGAGTGACACATGGGAGAGCTGGCTGGAGTGACATAGGAGGGTGGTAGCAGGAGTGACACAAGGGTGTTGGCAGGAGTGACACATGGGGGAGCTGGCTGGAGTGACATAGGAGGGTGGTAGCAGGAGTGACACAAGGGTGTTGGCAGGAGTGACACATGGGAGAGCTGGCTGGAGTGACATAGGGGGGTGGTATCAGGAGTGACACATGGGAGAGCTGGCTGGAGTGACATAGGAGGGTGGTATCAGGAGTGACACATGGGAGAGCTGGCTGGAGTGACATAGGAGGGTGGTAGCAGGAGTGACACATGGGGGAGCTGGCTGGAATGACATAGGAGGGTGGTAGCAGGAGTGACACATGGGGGAGCTGGCTGGAGTGACATAGGAGGGTGGTAGCAGGAGTGACACAAGGGTGTTGGCAGGAGTGACACATGGGAGAGCTGGCTGGAGTGACATAGGAGGGTGGTAGCAGGAGTGACACAAGGGTGTTGGCAGGAGTGACACATGGGAGAGCTGGCTGGAGTGACATAGAAGGGTGGTAGCAGGAATGACACAAGGGTGTTGGCAGGAGTGACACATGGGAGAGCTGGCTGGAGTGACATAGGAGGGTGGTATCAGGAGTGACACATGGGAGAGCTGGCTGGAGTGACATAGGAGGGTGGTAGCAGGAGTGACACAAGGGTGTTGGCAGGAGTGACACATGGGAGAGCTGGCTGGAGTGACATAGGATGGTGGTATCAGGAGTGACACATGGGAGAGCTGGCTGGAGTGACATAGGAGGGTGGTAGCAGGAGTGACACAAGGGTGTTGGCAGGAGTGACACATGGGGGATCTGACTGGAGTGACATAGGAGGGTGGTAGCAGGAGTGACACAAGGGTGTTGGCAGGAGTGACACATGGGAGAGCTGGCTGGAGTGACATAGGAGGGTGGTAGCAGGAGTGACACAAGGGTGTTGGCAGGAGTGACACATGGGAGAGCTGGCTGGAGTGACATAGGAGGGTGGTAGCAGGAGTGACACAAGGGTGTTGGCAGGAGTGACACATGGCAGAGCTGGCTGGAGTGACATAGGAGGTGATAGCAGGAGTGACACGGAAGGGTGCTGGAAGTAGTGAAACATGGGAGAGCTGGCTGGAGTGACATAGGAGGGTGGTAGCAGGAGTGACACAAGGGTGTTGGCAGGAGTGACACATGGGAGAGCTGGCTGTGGCTGGAGTGACATAGGAGGGTGGTAGCAGGAGTGACACAAGGGTGTTGGCAGGAGTGACACATGGGAGAGCTGGCTGGAGTGACATAGGAGGGTGGTAGCAGGAGTGACACAAGGGTGTTGGCAGGAGTGACACATGGGGGAGCTGGCTGGAGTGACATAGGAGGGTGGTAGCAGGAGTGACACAAGGGTGTTGGCAGTAGAGACACAAGGGAGAGCTGGCTGGAGTGACATAGGGGGGTGGTATCAGGAGTGACACATGGGAGAGCTGGCTGGAGTGACATAGGAGGGTGGTATCAGGAGTGACACATGGGAGAGCTGGCTGGAGTGACATAGGAGGGTGGTAGCAGGAGTGACACATGGGGGAGCTGGCTGGAATGACATAGGAGGGTGGTAGCAGGAGTGACACATGGGGGAGCTGGCTGGAGTGACATAGGAGGGTGGTAGCAGGAGTGACACAAGGGTGTTGGCAGGAGTGACACATGGGAGAGCTGGCTGGAGTGACATAGGAGGGTGGTAGCAGGAATGACACAAGGGTGTTGGCAGGAGTGACACATGGGGGAGCTGGCTGGAGTGACATAGGAGGGTGGTAGCAGGAATGACACAAGGGTGTTGGCAGGAGTCACACATGGGGGAGCTGGCTGGAGTGACATAGGAGGGTGGTAGCAGGAGTGACACAAGGGTGTTGGCAGGAGTGACACATGGGGGAGCTGGCTGGAGTGACAGGAGGGTTGTAGCAGGAGTGACACAAGGGTGTTGGCAGGAGTGACACATGGGGGATTTGGCTGGAGTGACATAGGAGAGTGGTAGCAGGAATGTCACAAGGGTGTTGGCAGGAGTGACACATGGGAGAGCTGGCTGGAGTGACATAGGAGGGTGGTATCAGGAGTGACACATGGGAGAGCTGGCTGGAGTGACATAGGAGGGTGGTAGCAGGAGTGACACAAGGGTGTTGGCAGGAGTGACACATGGGAGAGCTGGCTGGAGTGACATAGGAGGGTGGTAGCAGGAATGACACAAGGGTGTTGGCAGGAGTGACACATGGGAGAGCTGGCTGGAGTGACATAGGAGGGTGGTATCAGGAGTGACACATGGGAGAGCTGGCTGGAGTGACATAGGAGGGTGGTAGCAGGAGTGACACAAGGGTGTTGGCAGGAGTGACACATGGGAGAGCTGGCTGGAGTGACATAGGAGGGTGGTATCAGGAGTGACACATGGGAGAGCTGGCTGGAGTGACATAGGAGGGTGGTAGCAGGAGTGACACAAGGGTGTTGGCAGGAGTGACACATGGGGGATCTGACTGGAGTGACATAGGAGGGTGGTAGCAGGAGTGACACAAGGGTGTTGGCAGGAGTGACACATGGGAGAGCTGGCTGGAGTGACATAGGAGGGTGGTAGCAGGAGTGACACAAGGGTGTTGGCAGGAGTGACACATGGGAGAGCTGGCTGGAGTGACATAGGAGGGTGGTAGCAGGAGTGACACAAGGGTGTTGGCAGGAGTGACACATGGGAGAGCTGGCTGGAGTGACATAGGAGGTGATAGCAGGAGTGACACAAGGGTGTTGGCAGGAGTGACACATGGGGGAGCTGGCTGGAGTGACATAGGAGGGTGGTAGCAGGAGTGACACATGGGAGAGCTGGCTGGAGTGACATAGGAGGGTGGTAGCAGGAGTGACACATGGGAGAGCTGGCTGGAGTGACATAGGAGGGTGGTAGCAGGAGTGACACATGGGAGAGCTGGCTGGAGTGACATAGGAGGGTGGTAGCAGGAGTGACACATGGGGGAGCTGGCTGGAGTGACATAGGAGGGTGGTAGCAGGAGTGACACAAGGGTGTTGGCAGGAGTGACACATGGGAGAGCTGGCTGGAGTGACACAAGTGTGCTAGCAGGAGTGACACATGGGGAGCTGAAGTTTATTATGTGAAAGTGGCTTTTTCAATGGATTTGGCTTACATTTTTTTATTTTATGTCCTTCCTGCTTTTTCAATGTATTTTATACCAGGGGTGTGGTCTAGAAGGCACAAGGCCACATTCCATTTTTGCATGTGCGCCATCTGCTCGATGTCGTACCCAACAAGGTTTTTTGGCTCTTTGTCACTGACTGGTCGGCCACCCCTGCGCTAGGGACTATTCTGAGTTGATCGCAGCAGGAATTTTGTTATCAGTTGGACAAAACCATGTGCACTGCGGGGGAGACAGATATAACCTGTGCAGAGAGAGTTAGATTTGGGTGGGGTGTGTTCAAACTGAAATCTAAATTGCAGTGTAAAAATAAAGCAGCCAGTATTTACTAGTGATGTGCACCGGAAATTTTTTGGGTTTTGGTTTTGGGTTCGGTTCCGCGGCCGTGTTTTGGGTTCGAACGCGTTTTGGCAAAACCTCACCGAATTTTTTTTGTCGGATTCGGTTGTGTTTTGGATTCGGGTGTTTTTTTCAAAAAACCCTAAAAAACAGCTTAAATCATAGACTTTGGGGGTCATTTTGATCCCATAGTATTATTAACCTCAATAACCATAATTTACACTCATTTCCAGTCTATTCTGAACACCTCACAAAATTATTTTTAGTCCTAAAATTTGCACCGAGGTCGCTGGATGGCTAAGCTAAGCGACACAAGTGGCCGACAGAAACACCTGGCCCATCTAGGAGTGGCACCGCAGTGTCAGGCAGGATGGCCCTTCCAAAAATACTCCCCAAACAGCACATGACGCAAAGAAAAAAAGAGGCGCAATGAGGTAGCTGTGTGAGTAAGCTAACCGACCCTAGTGGCCGACACAAACACCTGGCCCATCTAGGAGTGGCACTGCAGTGTCACGCAGGATGGCCCTTCCAAAAAATACTCCCCAAACAGCACATGACGCAAAGAAAAAAAGAGGCGCAATGAGGTAGCTGTGTGAGTAAGCTAAGCGACCCTAGTGGCCGACACAAACACCTGGCCCATCTAGCAGTGGCACTGCAGTATCAGGCAGGATGGCCCTTCCAAAAAATACTCCCCAAACAGCACATGACGCAAAGAAAAAAAGAGGCGCAATGAGGTAGCTGTGTGAGTAAGCTAAGCGACCCTAGTGGCCGACACAAACACCTGGCCCATCTAGGAGTGTCACTGCAGTGTCACCCAGGATGGCCCTTCCAAAAAATACTCCCGAAACAGCACATGACGCAAAGAAAAAAAGAGGCACAATGAGGTAGCTGTGTGACTAAGCTCAGCGACCCAAGTGGCCAACACAAACACCTGGCCCATCTAGGAGTGTCACTGCAGTGTCACGCAGGATGGCCCTTCCAAAAAATACCCCCCAAACAGCACATGACGCAAAGAAAAAAAGAGGCGCAATGAGGTAGCTGTGTGAGTAAGCTAAGCGACCCTAGTGGTCGACACAAACACCTGGCCCATCTAGGAGTGGCACTGCAGTGTCGCGCAGGATGGCCCTTCCAAAAAATAGTCCCCAAACAGCACATGATGCAAAGAAAAATGAAAGAAAAAAGAGGTGCAAGATGGAATTGTCCTTGGGCCCTCCCACCCACCCTTATGTTGTAAAAACAGGACATGCACACTTTAAAGAACCCATCATTTCAGTGACAGGGTCTGCCACACGACTGTGACTGAAATGACTGGTTGGTTTGGGCCCCCACCAAAAAAGAAGCAATCAATCTCTCCTTGCACAAACTGGCTCTACGGAGGCAAGATGTCCAACTCATCATCATCGTCCGATTCATCACCCCTTTCACTGTGTACATCCCACTCCTCACAGATTATTAATTCGTCCCCACTGGAATCCACCATCTCAGGTCCCCGTGTACTTTCTGGAGGCAATTGCTGCTGGTGAATGTCTCCATGGAGGAATTGATTATAATTCATTTTAATGAACATCATCTTCTCCACATTTTCTGGAAGTAACCTCGTACGCCGATTGCTGACAAGATGAGCGGCGGCACTAAACACTCTTTCGGAGTACACACTGGAGGGAGGGCAACTTAGGTAGAATAAAGCCAGTTTGTGCAAGGGCCTCCAAATTGCCTCTTTTTCCTGCCAGCATACGTACGGACTGTCTGACGTGCCTACTTGGATGCGGTCACTCATATAATCCTCCACCATTCTTTCAATGGTGAGAGAATCATATGCAGTGACAGTAGATGACATGTCAGTAATCGTTGGCAGGTCCTTCAGTCCGGACCAGATGTCAGCATCAGCAGTCGCTCCAGACTGCCCTGCATCACCGCCAGCGGGTGGGCTCGGAATTCGTAGCCTTTTCCTCGCACCCCCAGTTGCGGGAGAATGTGAAGGAGGAGATGTTGACGGGTCGCGTTCTGCTTGACTTGACAATTTTCTCACCAGCAGGTCTTTGAACCTCTGCAGACTTGTGTCTGCTGGAAAGAGAGATCCAACGTAGGTTTTAAATCTAGGATCGAGCACGGTGGCCAAAATGTAGTGCTCTGATTTCAACAGATTGACCACACGTGAATCCTGGTTAAGCGAATGAAGGGCTCCATCCACAAGTCCCACATGCCTAGCGGAATCGCTCTGTTTTAGCTCCTCCTTCAATGCCTCCAGCTTCTTCTGCAAAAGACTGATGAGGGGAATGACCTGACTCAGGCTGGCAGTGTCTGAACTGACTTCACGTGTGGCAAGTTCAAAAGGTTGCAGAACCTTGCACAACATTGAAATCATTCTCCACTGCGCTTGAGATAGGTGCATTCCACCTCCTTTGCCTATATCGTGGTCAGATGTATAGGCTTGAATGGCCTTTTGCTGCTCCTCCATCCTCTGAAGCATATAGAGGGTTGAATTCCACCTCGTTACCACATCTTGCTTCAGATGATGGCAGGGCAGGTTCAGGCGTTTTTGGTGGTGCTCCAGTCTTCTGTACGCGGTGCCTGTACGCCGAAAGTGGCCCGCAATTCTTCTGGCCACCGACAGCATCTTTTGCATGCCCCTGTCGTTTTTTAAATAATTCTGCACCACCAAATTCAAGGTATGTGCAAAACATGGGACGTGCTGGAATTTGCCCACATGTAATGCACGCACAATATTGCTGGTGTTGTCCGATGCCACAAATCCCCAGGAGAGTCGACTTGGGGTAAGCCATTCTGAGATGATCTTCCTCAGTTGCCGCAAGAGGTTTTCAGCTGTGTGCGTATTCTGGAAAGCGGTGATACAAAGCGTAACCTGCCTAGGAACGAGTTGGCGTTTGCGAGATGCTGCTACTGGTGACGCTGCTGCTGTTCTTGAAGCGGGAGGCAACACATCTACCCAGTGGGCTGTCATAGTCATGTAGTCCTGAGTCTGCCCTGCTCCACTTGTCCACATGTCTGTGGTTAAGTGGACATTGGGTACAACTGCATTTTTTAGGACACTGGTGAGTCTTTTTCTGACGTCCGTGTACATTCTCGGTATCGCCTGCCTAGAGAAGTGGAACCTAGATGGTATTTGGTAACGGGGGGCACACTACCTCAAGCAATTCTCTAGTTCCCCGTGAACTAACGGCGGATACTGGATGCACGTCTAACACCAACATAGTTGTCAAGGCCTCAGTTATCCGCTTTGCAACAGGATGACTGCTGTGATATTTCATCTTCCTCGCAAAGGACTGTTGGACAGTCAATTGCTTACTGGAAGTAGTACAAGTGGTCTTCCGACTTCCCCTCTGGGATGACGATCGACTCCCAGCAGCAACAACAGCAGCGCCAGCAGCAGTAGGCGTTCCACTCAAGGATGCATCGGAGGAATCCCAGGCAGGAGAGGACTCGTCAGACTTGCCAGTGACATGGCCTGCAGGACTATTGGCTTTCCTGGGTAAGGAGGAAATTGACACTGAGGGAGTTGGTGGTGTGGTTTGCGCGAGCTTGGTTACAAGAGGAAGGGATTTACTGGTCAGTGGACTGCTTCCGCTGTCGCCCAAAGTTTTTTAACTTGTCACTGACTTATTATGAATGCGCTGCAGGTGACGTATAAGGGAGGATGTTCCTAGGTGGTTAACGTCCTTACCCCTACTTATTACAGCTTGACAAACGCAACACACGGCTTGACACCAGTTGTCCGCATTTCTGTTGAAATAATTTCACACTGAAGAGCTGATTTTTTGGGTATTTTGACCAGGCATGTCAATGGCCATATTCCTCCCACGGACAACAGGTGTCTCCCCGGGTGCCTGACTTAAACAAACCACCTCACCATCAGAATCCTCCTTGTCAATTTCCTCCCCAGCGCCAGCAACACCCATATCCTCATCCTGGTGTACTTCAACACTGACATCTTCCATTTGACTATCAGGAACTGGACTGCAGGTGCTCCTTCCAGCACTTGCAGGGGGCATGCAAATGGTGGAAGGCGCAAGCTCTTCCCGTCCAGTGTTGGGAAGGTCAGGCATCGCAACCGACACAATTGGACTCTCCTTTGGGATTTGTGATTTCGAAGAACGCACAGTTCTTTGCTGTGCTTTTGCCAGCTTAAGTCTTTTCTTTTTTCTAGCGAGAGGATGTGTGCTTCCATCCTCATGTGAAGCTGAACCACTAGCCATGAACATAGGCCAGGGCCTCAGCCGTTCCTTGCCACTCCGTGTCGTAAATGGCATATTGGCAAGTTTACGCTTCTCCGCAGACGCTTTTAATTTTGATTTTTGGGTCATTTTACTGACCTTTTGTGTTTTGGATTTTACATGCTCTGTACTATGACATTGGGCATCGGCCTTGGCAGACGACGTTGATGGCATTTCATCGTCTCGGCCATGACTAGTGGCAGCAGCTTCAGCACGAGGTGGAAGTGGATCTTGATCTTTCCCTATTTTTTTAACCTCCACATTTTTGTTCTCCATATTTTAATGCACACAACTAAAAGCCACCACAGGTATACAATGTAGATGGATGGATAGCATAGTATTATATTACTTATGGACGACGAGTGCACCGACGACACAGAGGTAGGTACAGCCGTGGCCTACCGTACTGCTTATATATATATAATATACTGTATAACAATAATAATGGACCTGGTGGACACTGTCAGCAGACTGCTAAACTAGTATGAAAAAAAAAAAAAGCCACCACAGGTATACAATGTAGATGGATGGATATACTATAGTATAGTATTATATTACTTATGGACGACGAGTGCACTGACGACACAGAGGTAGGTACAGCCGTGGCCTACCGTACTGCTTATATATATGGGATGTAAAATCCAGGCGCAACAATTAAATTGGAAAGTGGAAGAAGAAGAAGAAAGAATGCAAGGAAATGACGGACTGAATGTTTTTAAACTAAATTATAACACATTTATTCAATAAACATAAAAAATGCTATATAAGCACAATAAAAAGGACGGTTCGTATCTAGAACTTATTTCCAGTGTCAGTCCCTTTAAATAAAATTGATCCACAAAGTCACAGCCTAATCGGCTTCAAGTGTCCTGAGACCTGTTTTCCTTTGCCACAAGGGTTTCTGATATTGTAAACCGTGCTTTTTACATATGGTGTGCTATAAAAGTCACACTGTGGTCTCATAAAGTGCCTTTGCGTAAGTAAAACAAAACGGTAGGACCATATACACCCTATTTGCATTAGTGTATGCCGACGCAGTTATTCCTGATAACAGTATACGCTGCTTGTACTTTCTGATATTAGTTCGTACTGATCGTATACCTTTTACCCTCCGCTCCGTCCGCCGGGTCTCCGTCTCTGTCCGGGCTCTCTGTCCGAACTCCCACTTTAGTTATTAGCCGGCCGCCGCCTCCCAGAGCCGCAGTGCTTCTCCGTTCTGCACTGCTGGTGGGCTTTGGAACGCACCACTCTGGCTTCCGGTTTCGCGGTCCGCGGCTTCCGGGGGTGTGTGCGGGGTATGTGCAGTCAGCGTTCACTTGGGTGATTGAGTCCTCTCGGTGCAGCTCCAACGCGTTTCCCCCCCTCAGGGGCTTCGTCAGGGATTATATATATGATATACTGTATAAAATAATAACGGACCTGGTGGAGACTGTCAGCAGACTGCTAAACTAGTATGAAAAAAAAAAAAGCCACCACAGGTATACAATGTAGATGGATGGATAGTATAGTATTATATTACTTATGGACGACGAGTGCACTGACGACACAGAGGTAGGTACAGCCGTGGCCTACCGTACTGCTAGATATATATAAAATAAATATAATATATTGTATAATAAATAATAACGGACCTGGTGGACACTGTCAGCAGACTGCTAAACTATTGAATACAGATAAAATCCCTTCGGGACCCCTTAATTGCGCAAAAAAATCACAAAGCAGCCTACTGGGTACTCACAATCTCCAAGGTACCCCTCCAAAAGTACCAAGAAATGTATAACAGAAGAAGCCAAGTGGTGGAGACAAATTTCCCCTTAGGCGCTCAACATAACAATATAGAAAATATCAAAAAATATATATATAAAAAGTGAAGTAATACATTCCTTAATGGGTAGAAGAAATCCAGGACATAGTTGCACTCCTTCTCCACTTATCAATACCTCACGAATGCAGGGAAGTATGCAAAGAAAAAGATCATAGCATGTGTCGTATAGAGATGAGCGGGTTCGGTTTCTTTGAATCCGAACCCGCACGAACTTCACTTTTTTTTTCACGGGTCCGAGCGACTCGGATCTTCCCGCCTTGCTCGGTTAACCCGAGCGCGCCCGAACGTCATCATGACGCTGTCGGATTCTCGCGAGGCTCGGATTCTATCGCGAGACTCGGATTCTATATAAGGAGCCGCGCGTCGCCGCCATTTTCACACGTGCATTGAGATTGATAGGGAGAGGACGTGGCTGGCGTCCTCTCCATTTAGATTAGATTTAGAAGAGAGAGAGAGAGAGAGATTGCTGTGATACTGTAGATTAGAAGAGAGTGCAGAGTGCAGACAGAGTTTAGTGACTGACGACCACAGTGACCAGTGACCACCAGAGACAGTGCAGTTGTTTGTTTTATTTAATATATCCGTTCTCTGCCTGAAAAAAACGATACACAGTCACACAGTGACTCAGTCTGTGTGCACTGCTCAGCCCAGTGTGCTGCACATCAATGTATTGTATATAAAGCTTATAATTGTGGGGGAGACTGGGGAGCACTGCAGGTTGTTATAGCAGGAGCCAGGAGTACATGATAAATAATATTATATTAAAATTAAACAGTGCACACTTTTGCTGCAGGAGTGCCACTGCCAGTGTGACTAGTGGTGACCAGTGCCTGACCACCAGTATATTAGTAGTATTGTATACTATCTCTTTATCAACCAGTCTATATTAGCAGCAGACACAGTACAGTGCGGTAGTTCACGGCTGTGGCTACCTCTGTGTCGGCACTCGGCAGGCAGTCCGTCCATCCATAATTGTATTATATACCACCTAACCGTGGTTTTTTTTTTCTTTCTTTATACCGTCGTCATAGTCATACTAGTTGTTACGAGTATACTACTATCTCTTTATCAACCAGTGTACAGTGCGGTAGTTCACGGCTGTGGCTACCTCTGTGTCGGAACTCGGCAGGCAGTCCGTCCATCCATAATTGTATTATAATATATACCACCTAACCGTGTTTTTTTTTCGTTCTTTATACCGTCGTCATACTAGTTGTTACGAGTATACTACTATCTCTTTATCAACCAGTGTACAGTGCGGTAGTTCACGGCTGTGGCTACCTCTGTGTCGGAACTCGGCAGGCAGTCCGTCCATCCATAATTGTATTATAATATATACCACCTAACCGTGTTTTTTTTTCCGTTCTTTATACCGTCGTCATACTAGTTGTTACGAGTATACTACTATCTCTTTATCAACCAGTGTACAGTGCGGTAGTTCACGGCTGTGGCTACCTCTGTGTCGGCACTCGGCAGGCAGTCCGTCCAACCATAATTGTATTATATACCACCTAACCGTGGTTTTTTTTTCATTCTTTATACCGTCGTCATACTAGTTGTTACGAGTATACTACTATCTCTTTATCAACCAGTGTACAGTGCGGTAGTTCACGGCTGTGGCTACCTCTGTGTCGGCACTCGGCAGGCAGTCCGTCCAACCATAATTGTATTATATACCACCTAACCGTGTTTTTTTTTTCATTCTTTATACCGTCGTCATACTAGTTGTTACGAGTATACTACTATCTCTTTATCAACCAGTGTACAGTGCGGTAGTTCACGGCTGTGGCTACCTCTGTGTCGGCACTCGGCAGCCCGTCCATAATTGTATATACCAGTGACCTAACCGTGGTTTTTTTTTCTTTCTTTATACATACATACTAGTTACGAGTATACTATCTCTTTATCAACCAGTCTATATATTAGCAGCAGACACAGTACAGTGCGGTAGTTCACGGCTGTGGCTACCTCTGTGTCGGCACTCGGCAGCCCGTCCATAATTGTATATACCACCTAACCGTGGTTTTTTTTTCTTTCTTTATACATACATACTAGTTACGAGTATACTATCTCTTTATCAACCAGTCTATATATTAGCAGCAGACACAGTACAGTGCGGTAGTTCACGGCTGTGGCTACCTCTGTGTCGGCACTCCGCAGCCCGTCCATAATTGTATATACCAGTGACCTAACCGTGGTTTTTTTTTCTTTCTTTATACATACATACTAGTTACGAGTATACTATCTCTTTATCAACCAGTCTATATATTAGCAGCAGACACAGTACAGTGCGGTAGTTCACGGCTGTGGCTACCTCTGTGTCGGCACTCGGCAGCCCGTCCATAATTGTATATACCAGTGACCTAACCGTGGTTTTTTTTTTCTTTCTTTATACATACATACTAGTTACGAGTATACTATCTCTTTATCAACCAGTCTATATATTAGCAGCAGACACAGTACAGTGCGGTAGTTCACGGCTGTGGCTACCTCTGTGTCGGCACTCGGCAGCCCGTCCATAATTGTATATACCAGTGACCTAACCGTGGGTTTTTTTTCTTTCTTTATACATACATACTAGTTACGAGTATACTATCTCTTTATCAACCAGTCTATATATTAGCAGCAGACACAGTACAGTGCGGTAGTTCACGGCTGTGGCAACCTCTGTGTCGGCACTCGGCAGCCCGTCCATAATTGTATACTAGTATCCAATCCATCCATCTGCATTGTTTACCTGAGGTGCCTTTTAGTTGTGCCTATTAAAATATGGAGAACAAAAATGTTGAGGTTCCAAAATTAGGGAAAGATCAAGATCCACTTCCACCTCGTGCTGAAGCTGCTGCCACTAGTCATGGCCGAGACGATGAAATGCCAGCAACGTCGTCTGCCAAGGCCGATGCCCAATGGCATAGTACAGAGCATGTCAAAACCAAAACACCAAATATCAGTAAAAAAAGGACTCCAAAACCTAAAATAAAATTGTCGGAGGAGAAGCGTAAACTTGCCAATATGCCATTTACCACACGGAGTGGCAAGGAACGGCTGAGGCCCTGGCCTATGTTCATGGCTAGTGGTTCAGCTTCACATGAGGATGGAAGCACTCAGCCTCTCGCTAGAAAACTGAAAAGACTCAAGCTGGCAAAAGCACCGCAAAGAACTGTGCGTTCTTTGAAATCCCAAATCCACAAGGAGAGTCCAATTGTGTCGGTTGCGATGCCTGACCTTCCCAACACTGGACGTGAAGAGCATGCGCCTTCCACCATTTGCACACCCCCTGCAAGTGCTGGAAGGAGCACCCGCAGTCCAGTTCCTGATAGTCAGATTGAAGATGTCAGTGTTGAAGTACACCAGGATGAGGAGGATATGGGTGTTGCTGGCGCTGGGGAGGAAATTGACCAGGAGGATTCTGATGGTGAGGTGGTTTGTTTAAGTCAGGCACCCGGGGAGACACCTGTTGTCCGTGGGAGGAATATGGCCGTTGACATGCCAGGTGAAAATACCAAAAAAATCAGCTCTTCGGTGTGGAGGTATTTCACCAGAAATGCGGACAACAGGTGTCAAGCCGTGTGTTCCCTTTGTCAAGCTGTAATAAGTAGGGGTAAGGACGTTAACCACCTCGGAACATCCTCCCTTATACGTCACCTGCAGCGCATTCATAATAAGTCAGTGACAAGTTCAAAAACTTTGGGTGACAGCGGAAGCAGTCCACTGACCAGTAAATCCCTTCCTCTTGTAACCAAGCTCACGCAAACCACCCCACCAACTCCCTCAGTGTCAATTTCCTCCTTCCCCAGGAATGCCAATAGTCCTGCAGGCCATGTCACTGGCAAGTCTGACGAGTCCTCTCCTGCCTGGGATTCCTCCGATGCATCCTTGCGTGTAACGCCTACTGCTGCTGGCGCTGCTGTTGTTGCCGCTGGGAGTCGATGGTCATCCCAGAGGGGAAGTCGTAAGCCCACTTGTACTACTTCCAGTAAGCAATTGACTGTTCAACAGTCCTTTGCGAGGAAGATGAAATATCACAGCAGTCATCCTACTGCAAAGCGGATAACCGAGTCCTTGACAACTATGTTGGTGTTAGACGTGCGTCCGGTATCCGCCGTTAGTTCACAGGGAACTAGACAATTTATTGAGGCAGTGTGCCCCCGTTACCAAATACCATCTAGGTTCCACTTCTCTAGGCAGGCGATACCGAGAATGTACACGGACGTCAGAAAAAGACTCACCAGTCTCCTAAAAAATGCAGTTGTACCCAATGTCCATTTAACCACGGACATGTGGACAAGTGGAGCAGGGCAGGGTCAGGACTATATGACTGTGACAGCCCACTGGGTAGATGTATGGACTCCCGCCGCAAGAACAGCAGCGGCGGCACCAGTAGCAGCATCTCGCAAACGCCAACTCTTTCCTAGGCAGGCTACGCTTTGTATCACCGCTTTCCAGAATACGCACACAGCTGAAAACCTCTTACGGCAACTGAGGAAGATCATCGCGGAATGGCTTACCCCAATTGGACTCTCCTGTGGATTTGTGGCATCGGACAACGCCAGCAATATTGTGTGTGCATTAAATATGGGCAAATTCCAGCACGTCCCATGTTTTGCACATACCTTGAATTTGGTGGTGCAGAATTTTTTAAAAAACGACAGGGGCGTGCAAGAGATGCTGTCGGTGGCCAGAAAAATTGCGGGACACTTTCGGCGTACAGGCACCACGTACAGAAGACTGGAGCACCACCAAAAACTACTGAACCTGCCCTGCCATCATCTGAAGCAAGAAGTGGTAACGAGGTGGAATTCAACCCTCTATATGCTTCAGAGGTTGGAGGAGCAGCAAAAGGCCATTCAAGCCTATACAATTGAGCACGATATAGGAGATGGAATGCACCTGTCTCAAGTGCAGTGGAGAATGATTTCAACGTTGTGCAAGGTTCTGATGCCCTTTGAACTTGCCACACGTGAAGTCAGTTCAGACACTGCCAGCCTGAGTCAGGTCATTCCCCTCATCAGGCTTTTGCAGAAGAAGCTGGAGGCATTGAAGAAGGAGCTAAAAGGGAGCGATTCCGCTAGGCATGTGGGACTTGTGGATGCAGCCCTTAATTCGCTTAACAAGGATTCACGGGTGGTCAATCTGTTGAAATCAGAGCACTACATTTTGGCCACCGTGCTCGATCCTAGATTTAAAGCCTACCTTGGATCTCTCTTTCCGGCAGACACAGGTCTGCTGGGGTTGAAAGACCTGCTGGTGACAAAATTGTCAAGTCAAGCGGAACGCGACCTGTCAACATCTCCTCCTTCACATTCTCCCGCAACTGGGGGTGCGAGGAAAAGGCTCAGAATTCCGAGCCCACCCGCTGGCGGTGATGCAGGGCAGTCCCGGAGCGACTGCTGATGCTGACATCTGGTCCGGACTGAAGGACCTGACAACGATTACGGACATGTCGTCTACTGTCACTGCATATGATTCTCTCAACATTGATAGAATGGTGGAGGATTATATGAGTGACCGCATCCAAGTAGGCACGTCACACAGTCCGTACTTATACTGGCAGGAAAAAGAGGCAATTTGGAGGCCCTTGCACAAACTGGCTTTATTCTACCTAAGTTGCCCTCCCACAAGTGTGTACTCCGAAAGAGTGTTTAGTGCCGCCGCTCACCTTGTCAGCAATCGGCGTACGAGGTTACATCCAGAAAATGTGGAGAAGATGATGTTCATTAAAATGAATTATAATCAATTCCTCCGCGGAGACATTGACCAGCAGCAATTGCCTCCACAAAGTACACAGGGAGCTGAGATGGTGGATTCCAGTGGGGACGAATTGATAATCTGTGAGGAGGGGGATGTACACGGTGATATATCGGAGGGTGAAGATGAGGTGGACATCTTGCCTCTGTAGAGCCAGTTTGTGCAAGGAGAGATTAATTGCTTCTTTTTTGGGGGGGGTCCAAACCAACCCGTCATATCAGTCACAGTCGTGTGGCAGACCCTGTCACTGAAATGATGGGTTGGTTAAAGTGTGCATGTCCTGTTTTGTTTATACAACATAAGGGTGGGTGGGAGGGCCCAAGGATAATTCCATCTTGCACCTCTTTTTTCTTTTTCTTTGCATCATGTGCTGATTGGGGAGGGTTTTTTGGAAGGGACATCCTGCGTGACACTGCAGTGCCACTCCTAAATGGGCCCGGTGTTTGTGTCGGCCACTAGGGTCGCTAATCTTACTCACACAGTCAGCTACCTCATTGCGCCTCTTTTTTTCTTTGCGTCATGTGCTGTTTGGGGAGGGTTTTTTGGAAGGGACATCCTGCGTGACACTGCAGTGCCACTCCTAGATGGGCCAGGTGTTTGTGTCGGCCACTAGGGTCGCTAATCTTACTCACACAGCTACCTCATTGCGCCTCTTTTTTTCTTTGCGTCATGTGCTGTTTGGGGAGGGTTTTTTGGAAGGGACATCCTGCGTGACACTGCAGTGCCACTCCTAGATGGGCCCGGTGTTTGTGTCGGCCACTAGGGTCGCTAATCTTACTCACACAGTCAGCTACCTCATTGCGCCTCTTTTTTTCTTTGCGTCATGTGCTGTTTGGGGAGGGTTTTTTGGAAGGGCCATCCTGCGTGACACTGCAGTGCCACTCCTAGATGGGCCCGGTGTTTGTGTCGGCCACTAGGGTCGCTAATCTTACTCACACAGTCAGCTACCTCATTGCGCCTCTTTTTTTCTTTGCGTCATGTGCTGTTTGGGGAGGGTTTTTTGGAAGGGCCATCCTGCGTGACACTGCAGTGCCACTCCTAGATGGGCCCGGTGTTTGTGTCGGCCACTAGGGTCGCTAATCTTACTCACACAGCTACCTCATTGCGCCTCTTTTTTTCTTTGCGTCATGTGCTGTTTGGGGAGGGTTTTTTGGAAGGGACATCCTGCGTGACACTGCAGTGCCACTCCTAGATGGGCCCGGTGTTTGTGTCGGCCACTAGGGTCGCTTATCTTACTCACACAGCGACCTCGGTGCAAATTTTAGGACTAAAAATAATATTGTGAGGTGTGAGGTATTCAGAATAGACTGAAAATGAGTGTAAATTATGGTTTTTGAGGTTAATAATACTTTGGGATCAAAATGACCCCCAAATTCTATGATTTAAGCTGTTTTTTAGTGTTTTTGGAAAAAAACACCCGAATCCAAAACACACCCGAATCCGACAAAAATAATTCGGTGAGGTTTTGCCAAAACGCGTTCGAACCCAAAACACGGCCGCGGAACCGAACCCAAAACCAAAACACAAAACCCGAAAAATTTCAGGCGCTCATCTCTAGTGTCGTACAGTCACAATTTAATTTCAAAATCACTGACACACATTTAACATTAACACAATCCACATAAAAGAATTATACGCAAAGTTCTGCTGAGAATGGGAGACCAGAATAATTACCAATAAAAATTGAGAACTGATTTTTGTCAGATCTCAAAAAGGCAG
This sequence comes from Pseudophryne corroboree, assembly GCF_028390025.1. Classification (NCBI taxonomy): domain Eukaryota; kingdom Metazoa; phylum Chordata; class Amphibia; order Anura; family Myobatrachidae; genus Pseudophryne; species Pseudophryne corroboree. The sequence goes on along the minus strand of NC_086449.1, from coordinate 48,268,823 downwards.
CGTCTCTCCGGAAAAGACCACTGGAACCAGCCTTGGCAATCAAATCAGCTCTGCAGATCTTTTATCATCAGCAGCTTCGGAGTCCGGTAGGTCCCTTATTTACCAACGCGTTTCCACCCGCGATGCTGCGGGTCTTTTTCAAGGTGAAGTGAAGGGACAATGTTCTGATCCATATATTTATTCAAAAATCCACCAATCAAAATCCTAATCCTCTATTCCAAACAGCTGTTATGCCACAGATAGGTTACCATGGAGATGCAATCCTCCAATCCCTAGAGATCGATACATCACTTCCGGGGGCGTGGCTTATCGTTTGATTTTCACTAATCATATATATAGAGAGATGTGTCATTAAAAACTTTATAAAGTAATGGGCTTTAAACAGAACTCCCATTACCTGAACGCATTGCTTATTCAGAATGTATTTACAGCGCTGGCCGGGATCTCCACCAAACCATTAGGTAGCGGAGCTTCCGCCAACCATCCCTATGGGATCGGTGACGGCTTCCGCCAACCCCTTCCACTCGGGCAGCGGGACTTCCGCCAACCGTTCTTAAAACGTAGATGTCCCCGGCGGCTTCCGCCAACCACTTGACCTCCAGCCGTGCGACATCCTATGACGTATATTCTATCCCGGCCCCGTCACTTCCGGCTGTCTGTGGATTTCATATGCAGCCATTCCTCTGCATACTTATAATTTAAGATGCTGTGGTGGCGTATACTTCCGCCAACCATTCAATTACTTTTTGCCATCCAACAACCCGGAAGTGGTGACCAAACTCCCTAACCTGATTATATCTCCTTGGCACATAAATATAAATACATATAAAATACATTGTAATGCATCCCAATTAAAAGTCCAGCTCTCAAGGATGATGATGAAACCTAAAAATAAACATATATTAAAAACATTATAAAAATAAAACACAGATCACATAAATATAAGAAAAATGCATTTATAAAAACCATTTGAGCTCAAAATCATTATTTAACCCAAACGGATGCTAAACTAGTATGAAGAAAAAAAAAGCCACCACAGGAGTGTTTTTCAGGCAGACAAATGTATACTGGACTGGTGGTCACTGTCAGCAAAACTGTGCACTGTACTCCTGCTATAACTGCTCCCCAGTCCCCACAATTAGGCAGTGTGAGCAGTGCACTCAGCACAGATATATCATGCAGCAGTGCAGCACACTGAGTGAGCACAGATATGGTAGAGCGTTTTTTTCAGGCAGAGAAACAAGCAAAGGATTAAACTCACTGGTGGTATAATCAAAACCCTGCACTGTACTCCCTAACAGCTGCTCCCCGTCCCCAATCCTCCCCACAATTATAAGTAAGTCACTCAGTCTTTATACTCAGTCTTTTTCTACTATAACGGAGAGGACGCCAGCCACGTCCTCTCCCTATCAATCTCAATGCACGTGTGAAAATGGCGGCGACGCGCGGCTCCTTATATAGAATCCGAATCTCGCGAGAATCCGACAGCGGGATGATGACATTCAGGCGCGCTCGGGTTAACCGAGCAAGGCGGGAGGATCCGAGTCGCTCGGACCCGTGAAAAAAAAGGTGAAGTTCGGGCGGGTTCGGATCCCGAGGATCCGAACCCGCTCATCACTAATATTTACCCTGCACAGAAACAAAATAACCCACCCAAATCTAACTCTCTTTGCACATGTTACACCAATTACCCCCTATATACCAATAACCTCTATCTCTATATATACTGTATATCTATAATGTGTAGTGTTATTATTAGAGATGCGCACCGGAAATTTTTCGGGTTTTGTGTTTTGCTTTTGGATTCGGTTCCGCGGCCGTGTTTTGGATTCGGACGCGTTATGGCAAAAATTCCCAGAAAACTTTGTCAGATTCAGCTGTGTTTTGGATTTGGGTGTTTTTTTTTCCAAAAACCCCTCAAAAACAGCTTAAATCATAGAATTTGGGGGTAATATTGATCCTATAGTATTATTAACCTCAATAACCATAATTTCCACTCATTTCCAGTCTATTCTGAATTATTTTTAGTCCTAAAATTTGCACCGAGGTCACTGGATGACTAATCTAAGCGACCCAAGAGGGCGGCACAAACACCTGGACCATCTAGGAGTGGCACTGCAGTGTCAGACAGGATGGCACTTAAAAAACTAGTCCCCAAACAGCGCATGAAGCAAAGAACAGAGACAAAGAGGTGCACTGTGGTTGCTGGACGGCTAAGCTAAGCGACACAAACACCTCAATATCACAGGAATTATTTGTTCTAATCAATGGTATTATTGGTCCAAATCATTGGAAGAAAATGACAAAATCACTGGAATCATTTGGCAAGATCACTGTAATTAATAATTAATTATAAATCACTGATATTAATTGGTAAAATCTCGCTATCGCCTGCCTAGTGAAGTGGAATCTAGATGGTATTTTGTACCGGGGACACAATAACTTCATCAATTGTCTAAATTCCACTGCACTAATGGCAGAAAACGGGCGCACGTCTAACAGCGCTCTGATTATACTGATCACTGATGATACTACGGAGAACTGACACTGAGCAGCGAGAACAGCACTGGACTATTGTACTGTAGTACACTGGTCACCACAATGCAGCACTGATCAGGATACTAGAAGTGACACAGGGCAGCAAGATACAGCAATGGCCTACTATACTGTACTACTATATACTGGTGGTCACCACAATACTGCAGTATACTACTATACTGCTCACAAACAATGCAGCACAGATATGGATACTTGAAGTGACACGGAGCTACAAGATACAGCAATGGACATAGAAACATAGAATTTGTCGGCAGATAAGAACCACTTGGCCCATCTAGTCTGCCCCTTTTTTTTTTTTTTTTTAAATATTATTTTTTATCTCTAACCTTATTTGATCATTATTTCTTTGTAAGGATATCCTTATGTCTATCCCATGCATGTTTAAATTGCTCTACTGTCTTAGCCTCTACCACCTCTGATGGGAGGCTATTCCACTTGTCCACTACCCTTTCTGTGAAATAATTTTTCCGCAAATTTCCCCTGAACCTTCCCCCCCTCCAGTCTCAGTGCATGTCCTCGTGTCCTATTGCTTCTCTTCATTTGGAGAACGTTTCCCTCCTAGACTTTGTTAAAACTCTTGATATATTTGAAAGTTTCTATCATGTCCCCCCCCTTTCCCTTCTCTGCTCCAAACTATACATATTGAGATTTCTTAGTCTTTCTGGGTATGTTTTGTGATGTAGGCCATGCACCATTTGAGTTGCCCTTTTTTGTACAGTTTCTAATGTATTAATATCCTTTTGAAGATATGGCCTCCAGAACTGAATACAGTATTCTAGATGAGGCCGTACCAATGACATATACAGTGGCATTATTACTTCTTTCTTTCTGCTCCTGATTCCTCTCCCAATGCAGCCAAGCATCTGACTAGCCTTCCTCATTGCCTTGTTACATTGCTTATCTGCCTTTAAGTCATCTGAAATAGTGACTCCTAGATCCCTTTCCTCCTCAGTAGTTTCCAGTATAGTGCCATTAATACTGTATTTAGCTTTAGGATTTTTGAGACCCAAGTGCATGATTTTGCATTTTTTGGCATTAAACTGTAATTGCCAGACTCTTGACCATTCCTCTAGTCTACCTAGATCCTCAATCATTTGGTGTGTCTACCCTGTTGCATACCTTTGTGTCATCTGCAAAAAGGCATACTTTCCCTTTAATGCCATTTGCAATGTCACCAATAAAGATATTAAAAAGCACTGGTCCAAGTACAGATCCCTGGGGTACTCCACTGGTAACATTTCCCTCCTGTGAATGCACTCCATTTACCACAACTCTCTGTTTTCTATCCTTCAACCAAGATCTTATCCATTCAATAATCCTAATATCCAATCCCAAACTTTCAAGTTTATTTAGCAGTCTGCGATGTGGAACTGTGTCAAAAGCCTTACTAAAGTCTAGATAAGCTATATCCATGGCTCCACCTTTATCCATCACTTTAGTCACACAATCAAAAAAGTCAATAAGATTTGTTTGACATGATCTTCCCCCCAGTGAATCCATGCTGTTTGGGATCCAGTAAATTGCCGGATTTGAGATAATCTACAACTCTTTCTTTTAAGAGTGTTTCCATCAATTTCCCTACTACTGATGTAAGACTCACTGGTCTATAGTTGTTTGCCTCTTCCTTGCTTCCACTTTTGTGCAGTGGGACTACGTTAGCTCTTTTCCAGTCCCCTGAAATTACTCCTGTAGCTAATGACTGGTTGAATAATTCTGTCAATGGTGCTACCAGCACCTCTTTAAGTTCTTTTAGTATCCTTGGATGTATCCCATCTGGCCCCATAGATTTGTCCACTTTCAGCTTTGAGAGTTCTGTTAGGACCTTCTCCTCTGTAAATGTACTTGTTTCATTTTCCTGAATATCCCTGCAACTTAACTGTGGCCCCTTCCCCTCTCTTTCAGTAGTAAATACTGAGCAAAAATAATCATTAAGATGATCTGCTATTAAATTGTCTCCTTCAACAAGACTCCCAGTGTCCGTCTTTAGTTTTATAATTCCGCCTTTTGTTTTTCTCTTTTTGCTTATATACCTAAAAAAAGTTTTGCCTCCTTTACCCACTGACTGGGCCATTTTCTCCTCAGCTTGTGCCTTTGCACATCTGATTACCTTCTTTGTCTCCTTCTGTCTAACAAGATATATCTTTTTGTCTTCATTATTTTGTGTATGCTTATACTGTATTCCTAAAAGCCATATACTGTTGGTCCCCAAAATGCACTGTACTACATACTTGCCTACCCTCCCTCATTCTGCAGGAGACTCCCTGAAATAGTAGCAATCTGCCTCACTCCCTGAATAGTCCAGCAATATCCCTGATTGCACCTGACCCCCATTATGTAGCTATTACATTCTTGGGGAGAAAAATTAATCAGAGATACATACATTCAAATGGGCTCATCAGTGCCATTTCCCTGCATTGGTTATAAGGCACAATGATCCCCATGCATTTTAAATAAGGTTTCTCGTGGCCACTTACAGTATATGGAACCTCTTGTAAAGCACAATACCTGAAAAATTCCTGCAAAATATCAGTGTCTTTACTTCAAAAAGTAGACCTTACTAACTTTGGGGCTCATTTTCATTTGGATGTAAGTCATTTTCATGACACACCTCTCCAATGTAGCAGCACACGTCCGCGCTGAGAGATGGTACTTTCACAATCTCCCTGAAATGCTTTTTCAAAAGTAGACAAGAATGCTGTACTACTATACTGCTCATAACAATGCAGCACAGATATGGATACTTGAAGTGACATGGAGCTGCAAGATACAGCAATGGCCTACTGTACAACTATAAACTGTTGGTCACCAAAATGCTACACTGTACTACTATATATACTGCTCACAACAATGCAGCACAGATATGGATACCTGAAGTGACACAGAGCTGCAGGATACAGCAATGGACTACTGTACTCTACTACTATACTGGTGGTCACCAAAATGCTGCACTGTATTACTATATATATATATATATATATATATATATATATACACACACACACACACACACTGGTCACACAACAATGCAGCAGATATTGAGCACTGATTATCAGGAAACTGTCTAGAACTGAGTCTTACAGCAATGGCCTACTATAATTATATACTGGTGGTCCCCACAATGCAGCACACTGAGCACAGATACTGTATTTGCAGCACACTGAGCACAGATATGGAGCTTTTCAAACAGAGAACTTAGATATTTGCAGCACACTGAGCACAGATCTTTGTAGCACACTGAGCACAGATATTTGCAGCACACTGAGCACAGATATTTGCAGCACACTGAGCACAGATATTTGCAGCACACTGAGCACAGATACAGAGCTTTTCAGGGAGAGAACGTAGCCACGTCCTCTGTTCAATCTCCAATGCACGAGTGAAAATAGAAACATAGAAACATAGAATTTGACGGCAGATAAGAACCACTTGGCCCATCTAGTCTGCCCCTTTTTTTTATCCTTTAGGCAATCTCAACCCTTTTTAAAATGCTCTACAGTCTTAGCCTCTACCACCTCTGATGGGAGACTATTCCACTTATCCACTACCCTTTCTATGAAGTCATTTTTCCTTAAATTTCCCCTGAACCTCCCCCCTCCTCGAGTGATAAATATTTCTCTTCCTTTGAAGAATGTTTCCCTCCTTAACTTTGTTAAGACCCTTGATATATGTGAAAGTTTCTAACATGTCCCCCCTTTCCCTTCTCTCCTCCAAACTATACATGTTAAGATCTTTTAGCCTTTCCGGGTAAGTTTTGTGATGTAGGCCATGCACCATTTTAGTTGCTCTTCTTTGTACACTCTCTAATGTATTTATATCCTTCTAGAGATATGGTCTCCAGAACTGGACACAGTATTCCAGATGGGGATACAATGGCGGCGACGCGCAGCTATTTATATGGAATACGAATCTCGCGAGAATCCGACAGCAGGATGATGATGTTTAGCCTCGTTCGGGTTAACCGAGCAAGGCGGGAAGATCCGAGGCTGCCTCGGACCCGAGAAAAATAGGTGATCTCAACGAACAGAACCCGCTCATCTCTAGTTATTGTATACTGTATATGTATAATGTGCAGTGTTATTATACAGCAGGGACTCTGTAGTAGGTTATACACATAATACACTGGGGAATATATACCAATAACATCTAACTCTATATATACTGTATGTATCATGTGCAGTGTTATTATACAGCAGGGACGCTGTCCTAGGTTATACACATGACACGTTGGGGACTATATACCAATGACATCTCTCTCTATATATATACTGTATATGTATAATGTGCAGTGTTATTATACAGCAGGGACGCTGTCCTAGGTTATACACATGATACGCTAGGGACTATATACCAATAACATCTATCTCTATATATACTGTATATGTATAATGTGCAGTGTTATTATACAGCAGGGACTCTGTCCTAGGTTATATACATGATACACTAGAGACAATATACCAATAACATCTATATATACTGTATATGTATAATGTGCAGTGTTTTATACAGCAGGGACTCTGTCCTAGGTTATACACACGATACACAAGGGAGTATATAACAATAATATCTATCTCTATATATACTGTATATGTATAATGTGCAGTGTTATTATACAGCAGGGACGCTGTCCTAGGTTATACACATGATACACTGGGGACTATATACCAATAACATCTATCTCTATATATACTGTATATGTATAATGTGCAGTGTTATTATACAGCAGGGACTCTGTAGTAGGTTATACACATAATACACTGGGGAATATATACCAATAACATCTAACTCTATATATACTGTATGTATCATGTGCAGTGTTATTATACAGCAGGGACACTGTCCTAGGTTATACACATGACACGTTGGGGACTATATACCAATGACATCTCTCTCTATATATATACTGTATATGTATAATGTGCAGTGTTATTATACAGCAGGGACGCTGTCCTAGGTTATACACATGATACGCTAGGGACTATATACCAATAACATCTATCTCTATATATACTGTATATGTATAATGTGCAGTGTTATTATACAGCAGGGACTCTGTCCTAGGTTATATACATGATACACTAGAGACAATATACCAATAACATCTATATATACTGTATATGTATAATGTGCAGTGTTTTATACAGCAGGGACTCTGTCCTAGGTTATACACACGATACACAAGGGAGTATATAACAATAATATCTATCTCTATATATACTGTATATGTATAATGTGCGGTGTTATTATACAGCAGGGACGCTGTCCTAGGTTATACACATGATACACTGGGGACTATATACCAATAACATCTATCTCTATATATACTGTATATGTATAATGTGCAGTGTTATTATACAGCAGGGACTCTGTCCTAGGTTATAAACATGATACGCTATGGACAATATACCAATAACATCTATCTCTATATATACTATATATGTATAATGTGCAGTGTTATTATACAGCAGGGACGCTGTCCTAGGTTATACACATGATACGCTAGGGACTATATACCAATAACATCTATCTCTATATATACTGTATATGTATAATGTGCAGTGTTATTATACAGCAGCGACGCTGTCCTAGGCTATACACATGATACGCTAGGGCATACTTGACTACCTGACCCTCTCCATGAGGGAGAAAATGCTCTGTTCCTGGACTTTCCTGGGAATGTATGATTGCCATCACCTGTGGTGAAACACCTTTCTTATCAATTAACTAGCTCACCACAGGTGATGGCAATCATACATTCCCAGGAAAGTCCAGGAACAGAGCATTTTCTCCCTCATGGAGAGGGTCAGGTAGGCAAGTATGCGCTAGGGACTATATACCAATAACATATCTATCTATCTCTCTCTCTCTCTCTCTATATATATATATATATATATATATATATTGTGACAAGAACACTGGGATAGTGTTTGAGGGCAGGTATGTTTGTCCCAGGTTCTTGTCTTACATGTTTTAGAAAATGAAAACTTCTAGGAAAAATGCTTTTGTTTTGTCAGAACCTTTTCAGTTTGCTGTAAAAGCTGGGTAAAGGCTCTGAGAGAGAGATAAGGCGAGTTCTAGACATTGGGCCCAGTTCGGGTCTTTGGCCTCACAGAAGGCTAATCAGGGTTTCAGCTGTGTAAGAGTGTTATAGGGCTGCTAGCCTGATTTGTATGGGCAGACTGCCTGGGAAGGCTGCAGGATCTGTGTGAGAGAAAATAAGATTTTACTCACCGGTAAATCTATTTCTCGTAGTCCGTAGTGGATGCTGGGGACTCCGTAAGGACCATGGGGAATTGACGGGCTCCGCAGGAGACTGGGCACTCTAAAGAAAGATTTAGGACTATCTGGTGTGCACTGGCTCCTCCCCCTATGACCCTCCTCCAAGCCTCAGTTAGGACACTGTGCCCGGACGAGCGTACACAATAAGGAAGGATTTTTGAATCCCGGGTAAGACTCATACCAGCCACACCAATCACACCATATAACACGTGATAGGAACCCCGGTTAACAGTATGATAACAAATGGAGCCTCTGAAAAGATGGCTCACAACAAAACCCGAATTTTGTAACAATAACTATGTACAAGTATTGCAGACAATCCGCACATGGGATGGGCGCCCAGCATCCACTACGGACTACGAGAAATAGATTTACCGGTGAGTAAAATCTTATTTTCTCTAACGTCCTAGTGGATGCTGGGGACTCCGTAAGGACCATGGGGATTATACCAAAGCTCCCAAACGGGCGGGAGAGTGCGGATGACTCTGCAGCACCGAATGAGAGAACTCCAGGTCCTCCTCAGCCAGGGTATCCAATTTGTAGAATTTTGCAAACGTGTTTGCCCCTGACCAAGTAGCTGCTCGGCAAAGTTGTAAAGCCGAGACCCCTCGGGCAGCCGCCCAAGACGAGCCCACTTTCCATGTGGGAATGGGCTTTTACAGATTTTGGCTGCGGTAAGCCTACCGCAGAATGCGCCAGCTGAATAGTGCTACAAATCCAGCGCGCAATAGACTGCTTAGAAGCAGGAGCACCCAGCTTGTTGGGTGCATACAGGATAAACAGCGAGTCAGTTTTTCTGACTCCAGCCATCCTGGAAACATAATTTTTCAGGCCCTGACTACGTCCAGCAACTTGGAATCCTCCAAGTCCCTAGTAGCCGCAGGCACCACAATAGTTTGGTTCAAGTGAAACTCTGAGACCACCTTTGGGAGAAACTGAGGACGAGTCCTCAATTCTGCCCTATCCATATGGAAAATCAGATAAGGGCTTTTACAAGACAAAGCTGCCAATTCTGAAACCCGCCCGGCTGACGCCAGGGCTAACAGCATGACCACTTTCCACGTGAGATATTTTAAATCCACAGTCTTAAGTGGTTCGAACCAATGTGATTTCAGGCAATGCCAAAACCACATTGAGATCCCAAGGTGCCACTGGGGGCACAAAAGGAGGCTGAATAAGCAGAACTCCTTTGACAAAAGTCTGAAATTCAGGCAACGAAGCCAGTTCTTTCTGGAAGAAAATCGACAGAGCCGAAATCTGGACCTTGATGGACCCCAATTTGAGGCCCAACGTCACCCCTGCTTGCAGGAAGTGCAGGAATCGACCCAGTTGAAATTCCTCCGTCGGGGCCTTCTTGGCCTCACACCAAGCAACATATTTCCACCAAATGCGGTGATAATGTCTTGCGGTGACATCCTTCCTGGCTTTGATCAGGGTAGGGATGACTTCCTCCGGAATACCCTTTTCCTTCAGGATCCGGTGTTCAACCGCCATGCCGTCAAACGCAGCCGCGGTAAGTCTTGGAACAGACAGGGTCCCTGCTGCAGCAGGTCTTGTCTGAGCAGCAGAGGCCAAGGGTCCTCTGCAAGCATCTCTTGAAGTTCCGGGTACCAAGAAGAGCTGGCCAATCCGGAACCACGATTATGGTTTTCACTCCTCGCCTTCTTATTATTCTCAGTACCTTGGGTATGAGAGGTAGAAGATGAAACACATAAACCAACTGGTACACCCATGGTGTCACTAGAGCGTCCACCGCTATCGCCTGAGGGTCTCTTGACCGGGCGCAATATCTTTTCAACTTGTTGTTGAGGCGGGACGCCATCATGTCTACCTGTGGATTTTCCCACCGGTTGACCAGCATTTGGAAGACTTCTGGATGAAGTCCCCATTCTCCCGAGTGGAGGTCATGCCTGCTGAGGAAGTCTACTTCCCAGTTGTCCACTCCCGGAATGAACACTGCTGTCAGTGCTAACACATGATTCTCTGCCCATTTGAGAATCCTTGTGGCTTCTGCCATCGCCATCCTGCTTTCTCGTGCCGCCCTGTCTGTCTACATGGGCGACCGCCGTGATGTTGTCTGACTGGATCAGTACCGGCTGATTTTGAAGCAGGTGTCTTGCCTAGCTTAGGGCATTGTAAATGGCCCTTAGCTCCAGGATATTTATGTGAAGAGAAATCTCCTGATTTGACCACAGTCCTCGGAAATTTCTTCCCTTTGTGACTGCCCCCCAGCCCCGAAGGCTGGCATCCGTGGTCACCAGGACCCAGTCCTGTATTCCGAATCTGCGGCCCTCTAGTAGATGAGCCCTCTGCAGCCACCACAGCAGCGACACCCTGGTTCTGGACGATAGGGTTATCCGCTGTTGCATCTGTAGATGGGACCCGGACCATTTGTCCCACAGGTCCCACTGGAACGTCCTTGCGTGGAACCTTCCGAATGGAATTATGCTTCGTACGAAGCTACCATTTTTCCCAGGACTCGTGTGCATTGATGTACCGACACCTGTCCTGGTTTTAGGATGTCTCTGACTAGAGATGAGAACTCCTCGGCTGTTTCCACTGGAAGAAACACTCTTTTGTGTCCAGAATCATTCCCAGAAACAGCAGACGTGTCGTCGGGACCAGCTGTGACTTTGGAATATTGAGAATCCAGTCGTGCTGTTGTAGCACTTCCCGAGAAAATGCTACCCCCACTACCAACTGTTCTTTGGACCTCGCCTTTATCAGGAGATCGTCCAAGTACGAGATAATAAAAACTTCCTTCTTGCGAAGGAGTATCATCATTTCGGCCATTACCTTGGTAAAGACCTTCAGTGCCGTGGACAACTCCAACGGCAGCGTCTGGAACTGATAGTGACAGTCCTGTACCACATATCTGAGGTACTCCTGGTGAGGAGGGTAAATGGGGACATGCAGGTACGCATCCTTGATGTCCAGGGAGACCCTGTAATCCCCCTCGTCCAGGCTCGTAATAACCGCCCTGAGCGATTCCATCTTGAACTTGAATCTTCTGATATAAAAGTTCAAGTATTTTAATTTTAAGATGGGTCGCACCGAACCGTTCTGTTTCGGTACCACAACCACTGTGGAATAGTAACCCCTTCCTTGCTGAAGGAGGGGCACCTTGACAATCACTTGTTGTGATTATAGTGTTGAGTAGCCACCAACACCGCCTCCCTGGCAGAGGGAGGTGCCGGTAAGGCAGATTTTAGGAAAACGGTGGGGGGAAGAACGTCTCGAACTCCAGCCTGTACCCCTGAGATACTACTTGAAGGACCCAGGGATCCATGTGAGAGAGCCCACTGGGCGCCGAAATTTCTGAGATGGGCCCCCACCGTACCCGGGTCCGCCTGAGCAGCCCCAGCGCCATGCTGTGGACCTACCGGATGCAGGGAGGACTTCTGCTCTTGGGAACTAGCTGTGTGCTGCAGCTTTTTCCGCTACCTATCTTGCTTTTCTGGGGCCGAAAGGACTGTACTTGATGATACGGTGCTTTCTTTTGTTGTGGGGTAGCCTGTGGCAAAAAAATCGATTTCCCAGCAGTAGCTGTGGAAACGAGGTCTGAAAGACCATCCCCCAAACAGTTTTACCCCCTTATAGGGCAAACTTCCATATGCCGATTCGAGTCGGCATCGCCTGACCATTGCCAAGTCCATAACCCCCGTCTGGCGGCAATGGACCTAGCGCTTATTTTTGATGCCAGCCGGCAAATATACCTGCATCACGCATGTATAAGACCACGTCTTTTATATGCTCTATTTTCAGCAAAATATTGTCCCTATCCATAGTTATTTTCCGACAGGGAATCTGACCACGCAGCGGGAGCACTGCACATCCATGCCGATGCAATGGCTGGTCGCAATATAATGCCCCAGTGTGTGACTATATCTTTTAGGGTGACCACCTGCTTTCTATCAGCAGGTTCCTTCAGGGCGGCCGTATCCGGAGACGGTAGTGCCACCTTTTCTGATAAGCGTGTAAGCGCTGTATCTACCCTATGGGGTGTTTCCCCACGTGATCTATCCTCTGGCGGGAAAGGGTACGCTGCCAATAACCGTTTAGAAATTATCAATTTCTTACCGGGGGAAGACCACGCTTCCTCACACACCTCATTTAATTTCTCAGATGCAGGAAAAACTACTAGTAGTTTTCTCTCACCAACATAATACCCTTTTATGTGGTACCTGGGGTATTATCATAAATGTGTAATACATTTTTCATTGCCTCAATCATGTAACGGTTGGACCTATTTTGATGGTACACTAGTCTCATCGTCGTCGACACTGGAGACGGTATCCGTGTCGACATCTGTGTCTGTCATCTGAGGTAGCGGGCGTTTTTAGAGCCCCCCATGACATTTGAGACGCTGGAACAGGCACAAGCTGAGTAGCCGGCTGTTCTGTGTCGTCGACCTTTTGTGTAAGGAGTTGACACTTTCACGTAATCCTTCCATAAGTCCAACCACTCCGGTGTCGACCCCGCAGGGGGGTGACATCACATTTACAGGCATTCGCTCCGCCTCCACATCATTATCCTCCTCATACATGTCGACACAGCCGTACCGACACACAGCACACACACAGGGAATGCTCTGACAGAGGACAGGACCCCACAAAGCCCTTTGGGGAGACAGAGGGAGAGTATGCCAGCACACACCAGGGCGCTATATATCACAGGGATATCACCTATAAAGAGTGTTTTCCCTTATAGCTGCCTATATATATTGTATACTGCGCCTAAATTGTGCCCCCCCTCTCTTTTTTAACCCTTGCTGTAGTGTATTGACTGCAAGGGAGAGCCAGGGAGCTTCCCTCCAACGGAGCTGTGAGGAAAAATGGCGCCAGTGTGCTGAAGGAGATAGCTCCGCCCCTTTTTCGCAGACTTTTCTCCCGCATTTTTATGGATTCTGGCAGGGGTTAAAAAGCACCTATATAGCCTCTGGGGTTATATATGGTGCCAGTTTGCCAGCCAAGGTGTCAGTATTGCTGCAGCTTATGGGGGAGCTGGGGAGGTGTATGTTGTGACTGGGACACCTATCCCTGTCTTGTGAAATTACTGTGTTTGGGAGCTCGAGGTGGGCTCTATACAGTGCCCCCTTAATAGTGGGTAGCTAGGAGGGGGTGTTCGGAGGGTCTGCCTTAGAAGGTTGGACTCAATACTGATTTACTTACGGGAGTTTTGGGGTTAGGGACAGCCTAAAAGTTTTGCTCCATGCCACGATGCAATGTCACATTGTCTGTTTTGGAGGGGAAATTATTATTCTTTTTTTTTCTTTTTTTTTTTTGTAGTGGGAGGATGCCTTAAATGTACGGAGGGCGCTGCGACATGTCTAATCGCCACTGTATTTTTTGCCTACCGGTTTTCTACTGAGTGGTTAGGATTTCAGAGAGTTTTTTCTTGTAGACGGGGGGTGGGGATAGTTTTTTGTTGTAGGGATCCAAGTATGCCAATGTTCGGGGTGGTGTACAGGGAGGGGGGGGGTGGGACTTGGGGGTAAAGGTTTCTCAAGGTCTGGGGCGATGCCTGGGGGTTTAGTTTTTAGGATTATTTGCAACTGCTGAACTGTTTTTGTTTTCTTTCCTTAACTGCATTGTGGTATGTGGAAAATGTGTATTGCCATGTTATTGGGAGTGCAATGTGGTGCTTGCTGGATGATGTGTGTTATAACGGAGTCTTAGATATATGGTATACAGCGGTACTATGACAACTGACTTAGTTCAATTTCTTTCCTGGAACGTACGGGGCCTCAACGACAAGATTAAAAGGACGTTGGTCCTTAGACAAATTAAGCAGTTAGGGGCGGACGTCATCTGTCTGATGGAGACTCACCTAGTTGGGGCTAGAGTTCTATCGTTAAAAAAACCTTGGGTGGGTTGGTCCTACCATTCAACCCATACCTCTTCTTCTCGGGGAGTCTCCATCTTGATCAAGAAACATGTCCCGTTTGTGATAGAGCAGGTACAAATTGATCCATGGGGTAGGTCGGTTTTTATTAAGTGCCAGATTCACGCTATATCACTTGAGCACTTTATATACCACCTCCGTATTCCCCGGAAATCCTTAAAAAGGCTGCAGAGTTTTTAGCTTTGTTTCCTGATGCTCCCGTCACTAGCCTGGGGGATTACAACAACACCCTAGATCCGACCCTGGATAGGCTCACGGCTGCTGGGATACCTCCCGGACATGGCGGTGGTTCATTTAGAGCAATGGTGGAGGGCATGGGGCTGGTCGATGTGTGGCGTCAAAGACATCCTGGTACTAAACAATATTCTTGCTTCTCACTTACATATTCTGCTTTTTCTAGAATAGACCTTGCTTTGATTTCTCCTGAATTGCTACCACGGGTCCGCTCGGTGCAGCTTGAAACCAGGGGGATCTCTGACCATTCCCCGGTCTCCCTGGTTCTGGATATGGGAGGGTTGCGAGGTCAGGCGTTTTGGAAGCTAAACCCTTTCTGGCTTACTAGACTGGACGCTGATGAGACGCTGGAGGGACAGTGGGCGGAGTTTCTGCAATTTAATGAGGGTACTGCTCCTCTATCTATACTCTGGGACGCATTTAAGTCCCATCTACGGGGCACCCTTATACGGGCAGTTTCGATTCTGAAGAAATCATATAGGGAAAAAGAGGCTACTCTGGTGGCTTCATGTAGGTCCCTGGAACTTGCCTACCTGACTGATAATTTGTCTTCCTCTAAGGAGGCTTGGTTGAGAGCACAGAGGGAATGGACCGACTGCCTGACTGACAAAGCTAAGTACAGACTACTCTTTACTAAACATTCACTTTATGCTATAAGCGACAGACCGGGTGGGTTCCTGGCCAGACTGGCACGTACTGAGCAACCGTCTAATACTGTGATTAGTCTTACAGACCGTGACGGCATCATGTATGACCATACCCCAGACATAGTCAACCAATTCCTTGACTACTATATTAATTTATACAACACTAGGTTGACTTGCACGGAGGAAGATCTCAAGTCATACCTTAACGCTGTTCCCCTGCCGACACTGACCCCTGATGCGTGAGAACTCCTTGATTCCCCGATCTCCCTGGCCGAGGTGGAAAGGGCCATACAGTCCTTCCCTGGTGGTAAAGCGCCGGGGCTGGATGGTATACCTGCAGAGTTCTACAAAAAGCACAGGGAATTCTGCGCGCCTAGATTGTTGGCTCTTTATGAGGGAATGTTTGGGGAGGGAAAGGTACCAGAATCTATGTCTGAGGCACTAATTATCGTTCTGCTAAAGCCCGATAAGGACCCCACTAGAGTGGAATCTTACCGGCCCATATCCCTGCTGCCTACTGATGTCAAAATCCTAGCTAAAATACTGGCGGTTAGACTTAACTCAGTTATAACCCAGCTGGTTCATGACGATCAGACCGGATTTATGCCTGGGAAATCTATGCTGATCAATCTTAGGAGATTGTTTACTCATCTGCAGGTCCCTCATGGGGATGACCACTCCTCGATTATTGTTTCATTGGACGCTGCTAAAGCGTTCGACTCTATTATATGTATAATGTGTATATATATATATATATATATATATATATATATACACTGTATATGTATAATGTGCAGTGTTATTATACAGCAGGGACTCTGGCCTAGGTTATACACATGATACACTAGGGACTATATACCAATAACATCTATCTCTATATATACTGTATATGTATAATGTGCAGTGTTATTATACAGCAGGGACTCTGTCATAGGTTATACACATGATACACAAGGGACTATATAACAATAATATCTATCTCTATATATACTGTATATGTATAATGTGCAGTGTTATTATACAGCAGGGACGCTGTCCTAGGTTATACACATCATATGCTAGGGACTATATACCAATAACATCTATCTCTATATATACTGTATATGTATAATGTGCAGTGTTATTATACAGCAGGGACTCTGTCCTAGGTTATATACATGATACACTAGGGACTATATACCAATAACATCTATCTCTACATATACTGTATATGTATAATGTGCAGTGTTATTATACAGCAGGGACTCTGTCCTAGGTTATATACATGATACACTAGGGACAATATAACAATAATATCTATCTCTATATATACTGTATATGTATAATGTGCAGTGTTATTATACAGCAGGGACGCTGTCCTAGGTTATATACATGATACACTAGAGACTATATACCAATAACATCTATCTATATATACTGTATATGTATAATGTGCAGTGTTATTATACAGCAGGGACTCTGTCCTAGGTTATATACATGATACACTAGGGACTATATACCAATAACATCTATCTCAATATATACTGTATATGTATAATGTGCAGTGTTATTATACAGCAGGGACTCTGTCCTAGGTTATACACATGATACGCTGGGGACTATATACCAATAACATCTATCTCTATATATACTGTATATGTATAATGTGCAGTGTTATTATACAGGAGGGACTCTGTCCTAGGTTATATACATGATACACTAGGGACTATATACCAATAACCTCTATCTCTATATATACTGTATATGTATAATGTGCAGTGTTATTATACAGCAGGGACTATGTCCTAGGTTATATACATGATACACTAGGGACTATATACCAATAACATATCTCTCTATATATACTGTATATGTATAATGTGCAGTGTTATTATACAGCAGGGACTCTGTCCTAGGTTATACACATGATACGCTAGGGACTATATACCAATAACATCTCTCTCTATATATACTGTATATGTATAATGTGCAGTGTTATTATACAGCAGGGACTCTGTCCTAGGTTATACACATGATACACTAGGGACTATATACCAATAACATCTATCTCTATATATACTGTATATGTATAATGTGCAGTGTTATTATACAGCAGGGTTACTGTCCTAGGTTATACACATGATACACTAGGGACTATATACCAATAACATCTATCTCTATATATACTGTACATGTATAATGTGCAGTGTTATTATACAGCAGGGACTCTGTCCTAGGTTATATACATGATACGCTAGGGACTATATACCAATAACATCTCTCTCTATATATACTGTATATGTATAATGTGCAGTGTTATTATACAGCAGGGATACTGTCCTAGGTTATATACATGATACACTAGGGATTATATACCAATAACATCTATCTCTATATATACTGTATATGTATAATGTGCAGTGTTATTATACAGCAGGGACGCTGCCCTAGGTTATACACATGATACACTAGGGACTATATACTAATAACATCTATCTCTATATTGATGGAGCTGAACTCATCAGCGCTGTCTGGTCACTAAAGAAATATCCTTCAAATATCAAGTCACCTCTTTGCAGCAGGGGCCAACGCGTTGGGAGAACACTCAATGAAACAAATACACAGGATATGTCTCACAAGTATTCTGCTTTGCTTTGGTCAGCTTGCATATATATATACATAGATTTCCACATTCAG
Organism: Pseudophryne corroboree; assembly: GCF_028390025.1. Classification (NCBI taxonomy): domain Eukaryota; kingdom Metazoa; phylum Chordata; class Amphibia; order Anura; family Myobatrachidae; genus Pseudophryne; species Pseudophryne corroboree. The sequence goes on along the minus strand of NC_086449.1, from coordinate 48,250,527 downwards.
CCATAGTTGGCCGCCCACATATCCTCCCCAAAGGAGGGGTTACAGACTAAACATTGGTTCAGTGTAAGCTACGTGCCCTTTTAATAGGTGATTTCCAGTAAATGTCTAGCATAATTATCATATAACTGTACATACCCCTTGCCCTACTTCTTCTTATCTGTTGTGCTCAAAGTCCTCTGAGAACTACCAGATGCTTCCCTTTTGAAACCAGGGTGTACGTGCCTAACGTGTAGTTTACATTATTTTCCATAGTTCAAATATAGTAACATATGTCCAAGGCTAGCTCGTTCACATCTCTTTCTTATATAAAAAGCATTTGATTATTATAACCCAATATAGTGGCTAATTATCAACTCTCTCTCTCTCTCTCTCTCTCTATATATATATATATATATATATATAGAGAGAGAGAGAGAGAGAGAGAGAGACATGCCATTTTCTGGGTGTGTGTGAGAAAGCGCAGGCGTGCCCATGCGTTTTTAAGGAGGGCCTCTGACGTCAGCGATGACCACTTCCAGCCTCTTGCGTCGCAAGAATTGTAGCCGACCTTAGCTGGCGCAGATAGGAAAAATGTTCTATGTTCCGGTAATTGCGCATGATTCTGTGATCAGCTGCATATTGCGATGCAGTCACAGTTTCTGCAATGGGCGTTTTTTCTCAATTTCTGCCCAGCTACTATTAGATCGCAGAAACTGCTTTTTATCAGAAATTGCAATCCCTACTGCATAAGGGGCCTAATTCAGACCTGACTGCAACAGCAAAATATTTCTCTAATGGGCAAAATCATGGGGGTCATTCTGAGTTGATAGTAGCTGTGCTAAATTTAGCACAGCTACGATCAGGAACACAGACATGCGGGTGGACGCCCAGCACAGGGCTAGCCCATCCCACATGTCAATCCCTTCCTCGTCGCTGAAGTACAAAGGCATCGCACAGCGGCCAAGCTATTGTACTTCATGAGTAGCTCCCGGCCAGTGCAGCTTTTGCGCACAGGCTGGGAGCTACTTGTCACTGCCCTGGTCAAAGCAGCTGCGCGTGACATCACGCAGCCGCTGCGGTTCGCCCCCCCTTCCCCCGCACGGTCCAGCCACACCTGCGTTGGCCGGACTGTGCCCACAGAACGGCGTCCAAACGCCACCGTGCCACCCTCTCCCACCTAGCGACCACTTCTGCCTGTCAATCAGGCAGAGGTGATTGCTAGGCAATGACATCCATCAGCTGTCAGCCATGCCCACCCCTGCAGTGCACATGGTTTTGCCTATTAGAGAAAGATTTTGCTTTTGCGATCAGGTCTGAATTAGACCCTAGGTCCCACGTGTGGGGAGCTGGTCACACACAGGGCCGTAACTACCTAGGGGCCAGCGGTGCGCTGCACACAGCGCAAATGCGCTGAGGGCGCAGCCACTGCCATCTCTCTTTGCCGGCACTCACTGAAATAGATGTTACCAGCGGGGCTCCCAGCTTCAGGAAGCTGTTTGCAGGGCAGCATCAGGTGGCCGGCGATACTGCTGCTGTCAGTGCTGGGTGTCCTGTGTATGCCCGGGGATAGTTAATGTTGTCCCTCACTCCCTCTGCTGGCTGGAGGTCCCGGAGTCCCCCCTCTGATTGGTGCCCAGGGTAAGCTGCTTTTTGTCCTGCTGGGCTCAGTCAGTCAGTGTCAGGCTGATGTGCTGGGGGCTCCGTGGGGAAGAGGCAGGAAGGAGAGAGGGTCATGTGCATGGTGCCTGCGGCTGCATGGTACTATGTATGTATGTATGTATGTATGTACAGAGTACTGTATATGTGTGTATGTAAGTACATTGTCGATGTAGGTGTGTACAGTGTGCATGTATGTGTACAGTGTGTGTGTGTGTGTATGTATGTATGTTTGTGTGTACAGGTATGTGTGTGCAGTGTATATGTATGTATGTATGTATGTGTGTGCAGTGTATGTGTGTACAGTGTGTGTGTGTGTATGTATGTACAGACTGATACTGTATGTGTGTATGTAAGTACATTGTGTATGTACAGTGTATGTGTGTACAGTGTATATGTATGTGTGTATGTACAGTATATGTATGTACAGAGTACATGTGTGTACAGTGTGTGTATGTACGTATGTATATACAATGTATATGTACTGTATGTATGTACAGAGTACTGTATATGTGTGTATGTAAGTAAATTGTCTATGTATGTACAGTGTATATGTATGTGTGTTCAGTATGTGTTTCTGTACAGTGTATTTGTGTGTGTACAGTATGTATGTGTATGTACATGTACAGTGTATATGTATGTGTATAGTGTTTATGTAAGTATGTGCAGTGTATATGTGTATAGTGTATATGTGTATGTACATGGTGTGTGTGTGTGTGTGTGTGTGTGTGTGTGTGTGTGTGTGTGTGTGTGTGTGTGTGTGTATACAGTGTCTGTATGTATGTATGTATGTATGTATGTACAGTGTATGTGTACGTATCTATGTATGTACAGGGTGTGTATATATGTGTGTACAGCTGGGCCATAGTTGCCTACCCTCCCACCTTCTGCGGGAGACTCGGTTCACAGTGGAGTTTTCCCGCTGCCCCATATTTTACATGAATTCCCCCAAATTAAATTGCAACATCCTTAATCAGGATTGCACAAGTGTGAGTCCATATACGACAGGGTGGGTCCTGGACGAGAGGACTGGGCCATAAGCTTTGACACCAGAAGCAGGCCCTATCCACGAGCCTGCTGGTTCCCCCACCCTCCTCCTGACCAAAAAACATCTGACAAGAGCCGTCAAGAAAGGACTCTTCTGCCCCCATCTAGATCACTGCTGCACTGGTAAGTACCGCTTATCTACCTGCACTTCCCCAACTCTGTGGGTACACGCCTGCTTTACCGACTCTCCAGACTTTAATGTGTAAATGGAGGCTCTCCCTGTCATAATGTGAAAAAGGGGACTCTGCCTGCCGTAATGTGTAGAAGGGGACTCTGCCTGCCGTAATGTGTAGAAGGGGACTCTCCCTGTCATAATGTGAAAAAGGGGACTCTGCCTGCCTTAATGTGTAGAAGGGGACTCTGCCTGCCTTAATGTGTAGAAGGGGACTCTGCCAGCCGTAATGTGTGACAGGGGCTCTACCTAGAGCAATGTGTGTAAGTGGTGCTACTGTGCGGCATCATTTGAATAAAGGAGACTAATGTGCAGCGTACTATGAATTGGTATTATTTGTGGCCACACCCCTATATTTTTGGCGCACGCCTGTGGCACGCACTGACCCTTCGTTAATTATAATGGGGGGGATGCTCCGATGCTGTTTCTTGCACACAGCGCTAAAATGTCTAGTTACGGCACTGGTCACACATACCATATATGGTGCCCACAGATGTCTCTCACATACCTCCCAACATGACCCTCCAGGAGGGACAGAATGCTCTGCTCCTGGACTTCTCTTAATTTATGATTGCCATCACCTGTGCTGAAACACCTTTCTTATCCATTAACTAGTTCAACGCAGGTGACGGCAATCTTAAATTAAGAGAAAAGTCCAGAAGCAGAGCATCGTGTCCCTCCTGGAGAGGGTCATGTTGGGAGGTATGCTCTCATACACCAGGCACATCGCTCACCTCACTGTCACCTGCCGCCTCCACTGAAATGTGTTGTGTCCAATGTTGCCAATGAGTGAAAAACAAGCCCAGCACCAGCGTCCTCACTCCTGCTCCTCTCTCCACACACACAGGAAACTTCTCCTCCCCCCTCCTTCCCCTAATCCATGTCCTCCACTCTGAGCTCACACAGAGCCTCTCTCTCACTTCCTGATTGTATTAACTCCTTCAGCTCCTGAAGTGGTTACAGCTCCATAGTAAAGCAGGATAATGCAATGAATCCTGTTACAACACAGCGGCTTTACTGGTAGCAGACATATGGCTGAGTATATTCAGGCTTGGGCCCGGTCACACAAGTCCAAAAATAAAAATAAAAACACAAACAGAAAAACTCTTAGCACTTTTTATGCTCCAACATCAGTTCTCTGTAGTGGTTTGCAGCCACACACATGTCATGCTGTCCGGCACGGTCAATGTCCTTTGGGGGTTATTCCGACCCAATCGCTTGCTGAAGTTTCACACAGCGCAGCGATTGGGTCAGAACTGCGCATGCGCCAGTGCCGCAGTGCACCGGTGCATAGCAGCCGTTGTTGCCTAGCGATCGCCTTTGAGGCAGAGCCGGTCGCTGGGCGGGAGGGGGCTGGATGGCGGCGTTAAGCCGCCATTTAGGGGGCACAGTCTGGCCAATGCAGGCGTGGCCGGACCGTTGGGGGGCAGGGCGGGGCGGTCCGCGGCGGCTGCGTGAAGTCACGCCACATGTCAGTGGGAATGAACGTGGGTGTGCTAAATTTAGCACAGCTATGATCAACTCGGAATGACCCCCATAGTCACTGTTGCTGCAAACTGATCCCTGCTCACTGGCCCCTAATAGGCATCAGCGCAATGCATTGTGGGTGTAAAAGGAACAAATTATCCTCATTTCTTGCGGACACTGGGGGATGCAGGCTTTTTTTCCACTCCAAGGACATGGTATCCCGCAAAGGGACAGTGCGACAACCGAGTGGTCCAGCAAAAAATATGGTGTTCGGACTTTCCTTTCCCATATCTCGCCGGACAGCTTGGCGCCATTCCTCCAGAACGCAATAGGGTCACTGTTCAACTGCTTCTTTCCATTGTCCCGCTGACTATGTATCCGCTAATGGAACATTCGAAGGTCCAGGTGAACCAGAAAGGTACTTAGAGGTTCTTTCCCCCCCCTAAAAAAGTAGTCTGGCAGTGCTTTTCCATTCTTCTTCCTTTTACGAGGTAGGGCCTTGGAGACTTTCCGTAGTTTTGTCTCTGTGGTTTCTCTAAGAGCTCACTAGATCCTGTGAAATTGCATCCCAATATAAGAGGACAGGGGAGCTTAGGACCAGCCGTGGTAACCACCTCATAAAGGCCCGTATACACGGGCAGATCTAGGGAGAGATGTGTGCTGAGCGAAGCGCTCAGCACACATCTCTCCCCCTGCTCAGCACAGCGTGATGTGTGCCGAGCGTGCGGGGGGAGCGGGGGGGTGCCCATTTCACCTAGCGGGTGAAGTGAGTGACCTGCTAGATTGGCCTGCATTCACGGCAGATGTTAGTCACATAGAAACACATTCTCACAGGAGAAGGGACCAGCGGCTAATGCCATACAAAACCAAATAAACTAAGTGCGTCAGAGTGGGCACCCTGTGGAACCCAATGTACCTCGCAGAAAGAGATTTAAACATGGTAAGTCTACCATAAATCTCCTTTTCTGCAGCGGGGTACACTGGTATTCCACAGGGAATAACAGCGGGGATGTCCTAAAGCAGTTCCTCATGGGAGGGGACGCACTGTAGCGGGCACAAGAACCCAGCGTCCAAAGGAAGCATCCGGGGAGTCAGAAGTATCAAAGGCATAGATCCTGATAAACGTGTTCACAGAGGACCACGTAGCTGCCTTGCACAATTGTTCTGCGGATGCGCCACGGTGGGCCGCCCAAGATGTTCCAAAAGACCGAGTAGAATGATAGCAGCTGGAGCTGGGAGCCTGGGCTTGTGCAGGAGCTGGGAGCTGGGGCTTGTGCAATCACCATTCTAATCCATCTGGCCAAGGTTTGCTTATTCGCAGGCCAGCCATGTTTGTGAAAACCAAAAAGTGCAAAAAGGATATCTGACCTCCTGATAGAGGCAGTCCTCCCCACATAAACATGGAGAGCCCGTACCACATACAAAGATCTCTCTTTGGAGGACAAACCAGGAGAGATGAAGGCCGGAACCACAATCTCTTGGGGAGGGTGAAAAGATAATACCACCTTAGGCAAATTACCTGGACGAGTTCTAAGAACTGCCCAGTCACGGTGAAAAATCATAAAGGGTGGACAACAGGACAAAGCGCCTAAGTCCAACACCCTTCTAGCAGAGGCAATAGCCAGCAAAAAGAGGACCTTGTCAGTGAGCCATTTAAGGTCCACCTTCTCAAGAGGTTCAAATGGAGCCTCTTGTAGGGCTTTCAGGACAACAGAGAAATCCCATGGAGCCACAGGAGGGACATAAGGAGGTTGAATCCGCAATACGCCCTGAGTGAATGTATGAACGTCAAGAGATGCAATTTTCCGCTGAAACCACACCGACAAGGCAGATATGTGAACATTGAGGGAGGCCAGACGAAGTCCTAAGCCCAGGCCTTGCTGCAAAAAAGCCAGAAGCCTGGAAGTACTAAACTTGTAAGCATCATAATTCTTAGCAGCACACCAGGTGCAGTAAGAATTCTAGACCCTATAATAAATCCGTGCAGAAGCCTGTTTGCGGGCCTTTAGCATAGTTTGGATAACCGCCTCGGAAAATCCTTTGATTCTCTAGAGGGAAGCTTCAAGAGCCACGCCGTCAAAGCCAATCTGGCCAGGTCCGGATAGACACAAGGGCCCTGAATGAGGAGGTCTGGGTATTGAGGAAGTAGAAGAGGATGCTCTAATGACAGACCCTGCAGGTCTGAGAACCAATGCCATCTGGGCCACGCTGGAGCAACTAGAAGTAGTATTCCCCTTTCTTGCTTGAACTGCCGTAGTACCCTGAGCAGGAGTGACACTGAAGGGAACATGTATGGCAGCCGAAAGTTCCATGGAATTGCCAGTGCATCCACGAACGCTTCTTGAAGATCCCTTGTCCTTGATCCAAAGACCGTAACTTTGTGATTGTGTCGAGATGCCATCAGGTCTACATCTGGTAGGCCCCACTTGTCCACTAGGACAGTGGTGGCCAACCCGCGGCTCTTCCATCCACCGCATGTGGCTCGGTCGGCTCCTGGCCACCGCTGCCCCCAGAGAAATGCATGCCTCTCCGACGGCGGTGTCTTGCTTCAGAGCTCGCGGACCGGCAGCTAAGGCTCCTGATTGGCTGCCGGAATGCAAGCTTTGATTGGTTCATGGACCGGTGCATAATTCAAAAGAGACACCGCCACCGGAGAGTGAGCAGCAGCAGCGCGGTGAGCGGGGCTGGTGAGCACTGTGGGGATGTGTATCTGGCACTGGGGGCATATCAGGCACTGGGGGCATATCTGGCACTGGGGGCATAGCAGGCACTGGGGGCATATCTGGCACTGGGGGCATAGCAGGCACTGGGGGCATATCTGGAACTGGGTGCATAGCAGGCACTGTGGGGACATGTGTATCTGGCACTGGGAGCATAGCAGGCTCAGTGGGGACATGTGTATCTGGTACTGGGGGCATAGTAGGCACTGTGGGGACATGTGTATCTGGTACTGGGGGCATAGTAGGCACTGTGGGGACATGTGTATCTGGCACTTGGGGCATAGCAGGCACTGTGGGGACATGTGTATCTGGCACTGGGGACATAGCAGGCACTGTGGGGACATGTGTATCTGCAGTGATGGCATAGCTGGCACTGGGGGCATAGCTGGCACTGGGGGCATAGCAGGCACTGTGGGGACATGTGTATCTGGCACTGGGGGCATAGCAGGCACTGTGAGGACATGTGTATCTGGCACTGGGGGGCATAGTAGGCACTGTACTGACATGTGTATCTGGCACTGGGAGCATAGCAGGCACTGTGGGGACATGTGTATCTGGCACTGGGGGGCATAGTAGGCACTGTACTGACATGTGTATCTGGCACTGGGAGCATAGCAGGTACTGTGGGGACATGTGTATCTGCAGTGGTGGCATAGCTGGCACTGGGGGCATAGCAGGCACTGTGGGGACATGTGTGTCTGGCACTGGGGTATAGCAGGCACTGTGGGGACATGTGTATCTGCACTGGGGGCATAGCAGGCACTGTGGGGACATGTGTATCTGGCACAGGTGGCATATCTGACACTGGGGGCATAGCAAGCACTGTGGGGACATGTGTATCTGGCACAGGGGGCATGGCAGGCACTGGAGACATAGCAAGCACTGTGGGGACATATGTATCTGGCACAGGGAGCATAGCAGGCACTGGGGGCATAGCAAGCACTGTGGGGACATGTGTATCTGGCACTGGGGGCATATCTGGCACTGGGGGCATAGCAGGCACTGTGGGGACATGTGTATCTGGCACTGGGGGCATAGCTGGCACTGTGGGGACATGTGTATCTGGCACTGTACAACATGACGAAAAACAGGGTTGTGATATGAGGTCATACTTCTACAAACGTCATACCGAAAGGTGTGCAGACAAAAATGGGGTGTAGCTTTGTGACAACTAGGCGTGCGCATGATAGTGTCTCTTGCTCTTAACTACAGATCTTTCCTGGCTCTTTGCCTCTGACTGGTTGGCCACCCCTGCAATAGGAGTTGAAAGAGTTCCCAATGAAGACTCCACTCTCTGGCGTGCACGTCCTGATGACTGAGGAAATCTGCTTCCCAGTTGAGGACACCCGGGATGAACACTGCTGTTATTGCTGGCAGATGGCGTTCCACCCAATGAATGATTTTTGACACTTCCATCATTGCAGCGCGGCTTCGAGTGCCGCCTTGATGCTTTATGTATGCCACCGTGGTGGCGTTGTCTGATTGTACTTGAACAGGCCTGTTCTGTACCATAGGCAGGGCAAGTGTCAATGCATTGAACACTGTCTGCAATTCCAGAATGTTTATTGGGAGGAGAGATTACTCCCTGGTCCACTGACCCTGGAGAGAGTGTTGCTGCAACACCGGTTCCCAACCCCACAGACTGGCATCCGTAGTCAGTAGGACCTAGTTAGAGGTCCAGAAGGGACGGCGCCTGCTCAATTGTTGGTGCTGTAGCCACCAGCTCAGTGACAGATGAACCTCCGGAATCAAGGAGATCATTTGAGACCTGATCTGATGAGGCAGTCCATCCCACTTGCCAATAGGAAACTTCAGATATTGCTGATGATATAAAGCAACAGGTATGTGTAGGTAAACATCCTGTATATCCAGGGATACCATAAAATCTTCGGGTTCCATGGCAAGTACAATAGAGCGCATAGTTTCCATATGGAATTTGGACACTCTCACAAACTTGTTCAATGATTTGAGGTTGAGTATAGGCCAGAAGGACCCATTTGGTTTCAGAACAAGAAACAGGGTCAAATAGTATCCCCTGCTTGGGTACAGGGGTACCAGCACTACCACTCCTGTATCCAGGAGGGATTGCAAAACCAAGTGTAGCGCTTGCGCTTTTAATGGATCCTAAGGGATAACTGTTGAGCAGAACTGGCATGCAGGACGTTTCTAGAAAGAGATCGCTTAACTGTGAGAGACCACTTCCCACACCCAGGCATCCGAAGTGGTCCATAACCAGGCCTTAGCGAACTGCAGAAGTCGGCCTCCCACCCTGGAGTCCCGCAGGGGGAGGCCCGCCCCATCATGCAGCAAACTTGTCTTGTTTGGAAGCAGGCTGACGGGTGGCCCAGGATTGTTTGGATTTGGGCTTAGTGGTTTTGGAAGCACAGGCCTGTCTCGGGTACATCTGACCTTTTGCTTTCCCTGGAGGTCGAAAGTCACGAGAGAGGTACTCTTAGCCTTCGGAGCAGAAGGATTAGTACTTGGGAGAAACGCTGTCTTAGCAGACGCCAAGTCAGTCACAATCTTGTTTAGATCCTCCCCAAGGTCTTTTTGGAGTCTAGGTCCACTTTCCAGGACCATAACCACAGTATTTGGTGAGCCAGAATAGATGTAGGGGATGCCTTGGCTGTCATCACACTTGCCTCAGAGGCCGCCTCCTGAATATAGTGGGAGGCTGTGGTAATACGAAACAGATACTGTCTGGCAGTGTTGGGAAAATCCAGAGGCAGCTCATCCTCAATTGCCTGAATCCATGCTTCAATTCCTTTTGCAGCCCAGGAGACTGCCATAGTGGGTCTATGCACAGCTCCAGTAAGGGAGTAGATAGACTTCAGGCATCCCTCCACACGCTTATCCGTCGGTTCCTTTAGTGAGTTGACATTGGCAACCATGGGCGTCCACTGGCGGTGGAGTTTCCCATTTGTTACTTAATTCCACAGGGATAGGATAACAAGCTAGCATCTTTTAAGACAGGAAAATCTTCTTTCCTGGAGATGACCAGGATTCCTGACGTATGTCAATTAAATGGTCAGAATGTGGCAAAACCACTTTAGCAAATTTCTGACGTTTGAACTTGGCAGGTTTTTTAGATGCAGTAGTGGGCTCGATCTCATCATTAATTTGGAGAATAAGCTTAATAGCCTCCACTAGGTCTGGAACATCAACCTAGGTTGTAGATTCCTCATCAGAAGCGACTGTATCAGTGTCTGACCGATCAGTATATTCCCCATCCTCGTCGGACAAATTATCCGAAATATTAGTGGATTGTGAGGAAGTGATGGCTCGCTTAGAGGACCCCTTGGCCCCAGAGGGGCGTGGGGTAGACTTTTGTTTAACCAAGGATTGATTCAATTGTCGTAATTGAGTAGACAGATTATCCGCCCATGGCGGATTAACTACAGGGACTATATGTGTCTGCAATAGCACAGGAGGTCCCATAGGGGGCGTAAAACATGTCACAAGTGTAGTTAACATACTTGAGAACGCTGCCCAAGGTGGGTCCTGATTGACCACAGGAGTAGCAGACTGACTGGGAGATACATGACACCCAGTACCGGAACCATCAGTTAAAATTTCCCCCTCAGGTAAATCCGCGGTGTCAGCACTGCCTGATGCAGAAGCGCCCACGGAGTTCCCGCCCCCTGTGTGGCAGACATTATAGGGAATGCAGCCTTAGTGCTGAACAGTACAATATAGCCAGACAAATACAAAAACCTGCAGATAACACCCTGTGTTATGTGACCGTAAATACAGGACACAAACAGGGGATTTAAGCAATATGAGGTGACTGAAACACACAGTAAAAGACCCAAACAGAATATACTGTGTAGCACTATATATATATATATATATATATATATATAAGAAACCCTGACGCACCTAGCCCCCCAAGGTACAGAATATAGAGATAGCAATTAGTGTGATACAGTTAGAATAAAGCACACACAGCAGCTATAGGCACACTCAGTCACAGGTACAATGCAGAAGTTATTACAGAGAACAATAAAACTGCACTGGACTAGTAAAATTTATACATAACTATGTAAGTATACAGATATAACAATGCACAGTAATTACTGGATGTATATCACAGAATAATTGTACTAGATATTTTGACAGTAGCAGACTTGTTCTTAAATAACACTGTCTAAAATGACATGTAGAATACTTAACTGCCTGTAAAAGCACAGCTCTGTGAGACAGGAGGCTTTACAGTGGAGAATGTGCCCTGCAGTCCCAGAAATCAGCTCAGCTAGGTTAAAAAAATAGCGCCAAATCTCTGTCAGGAAGTGAGGGAGAGGAAAATGCAGCTCCAGGGAGAGAACACCAGCAGTATATGGCGCCCGGAGCTGGGGGAGGGGCTACAGGTCAGCGCCTTATCCCCTCTGCTGGACTTCACCACCGGGTACTGCGGGGCCTATTATAAATGGATTTTAATAAATCCGACCTGTGCCCCATTGCCCTGGTGGATATAGTGGGGTCCCTCTGCGGCACAGTGTCCCATCTCCTGGGACTGCGGTGAGATCGCGATATCTGGCAGGTCCCACATGGGGGACCCTCTTACCTCCTCCCCTTGTGCATCCACGCGATTCTGGAGACAGCAGCAGCGGTGTGCCTAAGAACCGATGCTTCCCCGCTGCAATTACTCGGTAACCTGGCCGCAGGAGTATGCAGCGCCGCTGAGGAAGGTGATAGAGCCCAGGGCCGGATTAACAATGGGGCTAATAGAGCTGCAGCTCCAGGCCCACCCTCCAAAAAAGGCCCACAAAATCTGTAGATGTTTTTGCTGAAGTAAACAGGAAAAAATAAATTCCTGCTACTGCAGCCTGCTGTGCCCTAGGGACCGCCCACTCCGGCATCAATAACCATCCCCCCCCCCCCCTCCCCTCAACCCTTGAACCCCATGCTGCAGCACTGGTCCGTGGCACACGCAGGGAACCCAACGGAGCAATTTGTTTTTTTTCATATTTGTAGACATTGAAGCCCCACCCACTCACGGTATTAGGCCACACCCCTCCGCTGTATTATGCCCGCGATTCACTAGCCTGTCAAGAGAGGAGTCCTGCTGGCAGGAACTCCAATGGCTGGAAAGGAGAAGGCGCTCATCACCAGGTTTCCTTGCAAGAGCCCTGACTGCAGAACAGGAAATCCATCCAGCAGCACTGCAAAGTAACCACGGCTCTGTGCTTTCATCCTCCACATCTACTGCTGGCTGGACATAACTTCAGTAACTAGGGGCAGGAGGTGTGTGCACCCACACTGTAGCTATACACATACTGTAATCGGGTTGGGATCGATATGTATGTCTATATAATATATATATATATATATATATATATATATATATACATACAGAAGGAAAGCACTCCCAGTGAAATAAATGATAGTCCCGGTGCCCGTAGTAGGCATTTCAAGCCCAAATCCAGTATATACACATGGGTAATCCGCAGCACACGGTCAGGAATACAAGCGAAGATAGCAGAAGTACTGCAACATTTTGATATTTATTATATCGTAATCAGGCACATTAACAAGCAAACATACGACTGACCTTATATCCCATTTCACCCACATGGCGAGGACCGCATCCGGAAACAGAGGGACGGCGCCAATGTATGACGTCATCACTACCCGTCCGTTGCTAGGACCACCAGCCAAACAAAACAATTAAAAGCATGAATAAAAACACAGCTAGAGGGTATATGCAGAAGCAATCTACATAACATATTATAATATAGATAACATTATACTACAAAGTAGCATCTCAAAGAGTAACATAATAAGATATACAATTCAAATACATGCAGATATGCCAGAATATTCATTCAAACCCCTCGGTGACAGGGTTTGTAGGTGGTAAATCCACAGAGCCTCACTCTTCAATAGTTTAGAAGCATGGTCACCCCTCCTTAAATTAACCAGTATATGATCAATGATCATATACCGTAACGTAGCCAAACTGTGACCCACCTGCATATAATGACGGGCCACCGGTTGGTCGCTATGATTGGTGGAAATAGCTTGTCGTATTGCATATCTGTGTGCGGCCATACGTTCTCGCAGGGTGCGTTCAGTTTTCCCTACATAACAGAGTATGCAGGGACAAGTAATAAGATACACAATGTGGCGTGTAGTACATGACACGCGATGTTTAATATAAAACTTCTTACCACTATATGGATGTCAAAAACTGTCACCAACAACAAGAGAGCGACAGGTAGTACAATCCAGACAGCGGTAGCATCCATTTTTACGGCTGCTGAATGCCGGTGATGTCTGTACGCATAACAATATCTCTCATGTTACAGTCACGAGAATAACAATTTATAACTCTAGTATCGGAAAGTTTTAATGCTCCATCAGTGTCACAATCCTGACTGTAATTCTCGTATTTGGTGACTTACCCCTGCCATCTGTCCCAGATCCTGTGTCTTTTTACTCACTGAGTTAAACAGCTTGTCAGCACTATGAGTTTTCCTGAGTTCTCTGCCTGAAAGGTAATAGTTAATTAGCTCCACCTGTGGTGAGCTCCTGTGTGAGGCTGAATTCAGTAATCTGAAGTTTAGGCCTAAAAGCCAGCATCCTATGTTTTGCAGAAGTTCAGGCTTCAGTGTTCTCTCGGCCTGCTAGGCCTCATTCTCCATCACAGCCTAGTCTAGAGTAGTCACATGACAGTGACTGTTCACCTGACCCAGAGTTGTCCAATCCTCTGCCAGCCTGAGACTGTCTGCATCACCTAATCCTGCTCACCAATCACCAAGGACCAGGAAGTATAAATCAGGAGGCTGAGTTAGAAACTGGGCCAGTTCCTTGTGTCACACACAGCTATGTGTGAGCCTTAAAGCTGAGCTCCATAAAGTTGTGATCTCCAGAGCTCCCGTATCCCTGTGGCCTCCGTACCTCCGTGCCTCAGTACCTCCGTGCCGTGCCTCAGTACCTCCGTGCCTCAGTACCTCCATGCCTCAGTACCTTCGTGCCTCATCACCTCCGTGCTTCCAGCACCTCCGTGCCTCAGTACCTCCGTGCCTCAGCATCTCTGTGCTTCCAGCACCTCTGTGCCTCAGCACCCCAGTGTCTCTACGCACCCCAGTGCCTCTACGCACCTCAATGCCTCTACGCACCTCAGTGCCTCTACACACCTCAGTGTCTCCAAGCACCTCAGTGTCTCCAAGCACCTCAGTGTCTCCAAGCACCTCAGTGTCTCCAAGCATCTCAGTGTCTCCAAGCATCTCAGTGTCTCCAAGCACCCCGTGCCCTTTAGCACAGTTGTACCTGGTATTCTTCACTGATTCATCAGCGCCTTTCCAGTTCTGTCTTTCAGGAGACCTTCGGCGTTCGCCTCCTGTCTGCCGACCTAATCCTGCATGAGGAGAACCTAGATTCGGCCATCTCTGCTGCGGTTCCTCTTCCCAGTCACCGGAAGAGACCCCGAGTTCACGGCACTCCCAAACCAGGTCAGTGGTAGTATTCATATAATCCTCCAGTCGCCCGCACAGACTTCACTAACACCGGGTTCACAAAACCTCAGTCATGACAGTAAGAACTGGCCACATGGACCCGGCCAAAAGTGTTTGTCTGACGCAGGACCTCCTAAGCAATATCGCAGGACGCTTGGAAGGTCTGGAGTCGACTCAGCATCAATTGGCACAGTGTCTGCAGCCGAGTTCTTTCTCCAGAGATTCTCTGACCTTCTGCACTAGGACTCCTGACCAACTGCAGATTTTCTACCAGATGTTATTACAGTTACAAGAACTTTTGTCTAGTATTATTTCTGTGATGCCTGATCTCTTCAGGAATACTACCAACATTGTTGATCCTGTTTTGTCCCAACCAGTTAATAGAGTCTCTTCCTCTGTGCAAGGAAAAGTTGTTCATCAGAGCTATCCACGGCCCAAGCTCTCTGAAGCTCAACGTCAGCGGCGTAGGGAGCTACACCTCTGTCTTTACTGTGGAAATTCCGGTCATTTTGTTAAAGACTGCATTCTTCGCAAGCCAGGGAATGGTGACAAATCTCAGTATCATAGTGCTCATGTCTACAAGTCATCCACAGTAGCCGATCCTGCTACTGCTGACGGGGGTATCAAGAAGGCTACTCTGAAAGAGACTCAAATTTATGACTGGGGTCCGGTGATTAAAAGCCCTTATTCCAAGTTGGGTGTCCAGAGAAGAATATTCAAGCTATTTACAGTCACAGAGGAGTCAGAGTGTCCAGCCCCAGGAGGGGCGTCTTCAGAGTGTCCAGCCCCAGGAGGGGCGTCTTCAGAGTGTCCAGCCCCAGTGAGTCTACAGAGTGCTGCCCAGCCAGAGAGTCTACAGAGTGCTGCCCAGCCAGAGAGTCTACAGAGTGCTGCCCAGCCAGAGAGTCTACAGAGTGCTGCCCAGCCAGAGAGTCTACAGAGTGCTGCCCAGCCAGAGAGTCTACAGAGTGCTGCCCAGCCAGAGAGTCTACAGAGTGCTGCCCAGCCAGAGAGTCTACAGAGTGCAGCCCAGCCCCGTGAAGTGGGGGCTCTTTCCTCAGCCCAGCCCCGTGAAGTGGGGGCTCTTTCCTCAGCCCAGCCCCGTGAAGTGGGGGCTCTTTCCTCAGCCCAGCCCCGTGAAGTGGGGGCTCTTGCCTCAGCCCAGCCCCGTGAAGTGGGGGCTCTTGCCTCAGCCCAGCCCCGTGAAGTGGGGGCTCTTGCCTCAGCCCAGCCCCGTGAAGTGGGGGGCTCTTGCCTCAGCCCAGCCCCGTGAAGAGGGGGCTCTTGCCTTAGCCCAGCCCTGTGAAGAAAGGGCTCAGCCCGTCCCGGTTCCAGCCGGTCCAGCAATATTCCAGGCTCCACCTGGTCAGTGCGTCCCAATTCCAGCCGGTCCAGCAATACTCCAGGCCCAGCCTGGTCAGTCCGTCCCGGTTCCAGCCGGTCCAGCAATACTCCAGGCCCAGCCTGGTCAGTCCGTCCCGGTTCCAGCCGGTCCAGCAATACTCCAGGCCCTGCCTGGTCAGTCCGTCCCGGTTCCAGCCGGTCCAGCAATACTCCAGGTCCTGCCTGGTCAGTCCGTCCCGGTTCCATCCGGTCCAGCGATACTCCAGGACCAGCCTGGTCAGTCTTCATTGGCTCCAGCCAATTTAAGTATCCTCGGATCCAATCCAGTCCTACTCATCCAGCCAAAGCTTTCTTCAGTTTCAGCCTCTAAGCTTTCGTCTGATGGTTTTCCACCTATTTACTTTGATGGAGATTTATTGCAATATGCCGCTCTGGTTGAACAATTTCTCTCTCGAATGGAGTCTGATCCTTCAGGTGCAGTAACTCCTTCCAACGTTACTCGATATCTGTTCCTGGCATTCAGAGGAAGAGCTTTGGAGTGGGCCAACATGCTTTTTGAGAGGAATGATCCTGTGTTCCATGATTTACAGGCTTTTAGTAATTGTCACGAACCGGTCTCTCACCTTTGCGGGTTCTGGGGTTCATCCGTTGTCAGTGCGGTTGCTCGCGGTGCTGTGTGCCCGTGTGGGGACGTGGCGTGATCAATGGCACAGGTAATGCAGAGTCTGGGAACTGTGAGTGCGGGGACCAAATGGCCTAAGGCACTGCAGTGTGTCTGCTGTATAGGAGGTGGCCATGTTGGAGACCAAATAGCTAATACAGAGCACTTGTGAAAACACCTGTGGGCAGGTGTAAGCCAATCCCGTGCTTGTGCTGCCTTTAAGTAGGCTGGGATTATGTTACTCTGGGCCAGTGCTTTGTTGTATCAACGCTGTGCTCTAGCTCTGAGCTCTCTCCGTGCATTCCTGTGTGATTCCCGTGGTCCAGATATCGCCTCCGTTCCCAGAGGTCCGTCTGCAGCCTTCACTGCTGAAAGATCCACCGGCTCTCCGCTGTGCTGTCAGTTAATTGCTCACCTACTGGAAACAGTTGAATTCCCAGAGTCTTGCATGAGGTTACCTAGTCTGTCTGCCTATCCTACAAAGTCTGGAGGATCTCATTTCCCTCAGCTGTTCGTTTGTTCAACTCTGCATTTAACCCATTCATCACCTTGTCTTCTACTACAGTTTCACAGTGATCTCCGGAACCCGCAAGTAACCCAATTCAGTACTTTTTATTTGCTATGTTGTCATTACAAGGATAATTCTTCACAGTCTCTCAGTTAACTCTCAAAACTCCATTGCAAATCCTTACAGTTATCTCTTCATGTCTGCATTATCCAGTTAATAACATTCTGCAGTTCAGCATCAAAGCTTGTTTATATTTGGACAATCCAACATTTATTCATCAGCTTGTTTTGCATATGTTTCCATGAACATTTCTTTTATTTATTTTTTGAGTTTTCTCTTGCATATTATTCCTGCAATACTTCAGTATAATATGATGATTAACAACTTGTCAGTTAACTCTTTACTGAATTGTTATTTTGAATAAATATATGAAGCGGAACTTTCTTCGTCCTCCCTGCTTTCTTCATAGCCCAGCACCTACACCTGTGGTTGGTCCCGGGTTAACGGATTCACAAAAACACCCGGACCTGACAGTAATGCAGTCTTTAAATAATTTACTCCAAAGCCCTCGGAATCTGACTCGGTTAAAAGATCATGCTCCAAAAAGAATCTCAGTTCGTCTTCATTCAAACTACAACAGTCTGATACAAAAGTAAGTTTGTGCAGTCCTGCCAAAGATAATCAAAGTATCTCCTTCCTTAAGAATCCGACCATTAAGGTTGGTCATGTAGGAGTCTTTCCTAGCCCAATACTAAGTTCTCCGCCAAAGAATTCAAAGCTACAGTGCACTTCTTGGTCATTTTCAAACTGTGTATCTAAAGGAGATTCGTATTTTCCATTACACTTGGACTCAGACTCTGAATTTGATCCAGTTTATGATGCTACTCCTTTCCTGGGAGGTGCTGTTCCTTCCTGTTATGCTTCCACGCATGAAGAGGTTCCAGAATCACCAAAAAGCTCTACAGGTCTCTGTATGAAAAGTCCTCGTTATAGAACAAGATTTAATTTAAGCCTCAGTGGAGTGCTAGCTTCGAAAGCACAATCTTCTCGCACTACAAAACGAGGAGAGGAACCTTCTACAGTTTATTCCTCAGTCCTTTCTGATTAAGGAAATTCCAGTCTTGTCTATGATGGATGGTCTACCTGTTCAGAAGATGAAGATCAGGAAGACTTCTAAAGAATCCAGCTTAAGTTTTGTTTCTGGACCCTCCGGTTTCCACTTTTCAGAAGCTTTGTGTACAAGTTATTCATCAAGTTCCCCTAGATTTCAAGATGGGTGTCCGGAGTCCACCCTTGAAGAGGGGGATACTGTCACAATCCTGACTGTAATTCTCGTATTTGGTGACTTACCTCTGCCATCTGTCCCGGATCCAGTGTCTTTTTACTCACTGAGTTAAACAGGTTGTCAGCACTATGAGTTTTCCTGAGTTCTCTGCCTGAAAGGTAATAGTTAATTAGCTCCACCTGTGGCTGTGGTGAGCTCCTGTGTGAGGCTGAATTCAGTAATCTGAAGTTCAGGCCTAAAAGCCAGCATCCTATGTTTTGCAGAAGTTCAGGCTTCAGTGTTCTCTCGGCCTGCTAGGCCTCATTCTCCATCACAGCCTAGTCTAGAGTAGTCACATGACAGTGACTGTTCACCTGACCCAGAGTTGTCCAATCCTCTGCCAGCCTGAGACTGTCTGCATCACCTAATCCTGCTCACCAATCACCAAGGACCAGGAAGTATAAATCAGGAGGCTGAGTTAGAAACTGGGCCAGTTCCTTGTGTCACACACAGCTATGTGTGAGCCTTAAAGCTGAGCTCCCTAAAGTTGTGATCTCCAGAGCTCCCGTATCCCTGTGGCCTCCGTGCCTCCGTGCCTCAGTTCCTCCGTGCCTCAGCACCTCCGTACTTCCAGCACCTCTGTGCCTCAGTACCTCCGTGCCTCAGTACCTCCGTGCCTCAGTACCTCCGTGCCTCAGCACCTCTGTGCCTCAGCACCTCCGTGCCTCAGCACCCCAGTGTCTCTACGCACCCCAGTGTCTCTACGCACCCCAGTGCCTCTACGCACCCCAGTGCCTCTACGCACCTCAGTGCCTCTACGCACCTCAGTGTCTCCAAGCACCTCAGTGTCTCCAAGCACCTCAGTGTCTTCAAGCACCTCAGTGTCTCCAAGCACCCCGTGCTAT
Source organism: Pseudophryne corroboree (assembly GCF_028390025.1). NCBI lineage: Eukaryota > Metazoa > Chordata > Amphibia > Anura > Myobatrachidae > Pseudophryne > Pseudophryne corroboree. The sequence continues at coordinate 48,231,347 of NC_086449.1, read as the reverse complement.
TTAGCACAGTTGTACCTGGTATTCTTCACTGATTCATCAGCGCCTTTCCAGTTCTGTCTTTCAGGAGACCTTCGGTGTTCGCCTCCTGTCTGCCGACCTAATCCTGCATGAGGAGAACCTAGATTCGGCCATCTCTGCTGCGGTTCCTCTTCCCAGTCACCGGAAGAGACCCCGAGTCCAAGGCACTCCCAAACCAGGTCAGTGGTAGTATTCATATAATCCTCCAGTCGCCCGCACAGACTTCACTAACACCGGGTTCACAAAACCTCAGTCATGAGAATCAGACATATACCAGTTAATTTAAGGAGGGGTGACCGTGCTTCTAAACTATTGAAGAGTGAGGCTCGGTGGATTTACCGCCTACAAACCCTGTCACCGAGGGGTTTGAATGAATATTCTGGCATATCTGCATGTATTTGAATTGTATATCTTATTATGTCACTCTTTGAGATGCTACTTTGTAGTATAATGTTATCTATATTATAATATGTTATGTAGATTGCTTCTGCATATACCCTCTAGCTGTGTTTTTATTCATGCTTTTAATTGTTTTGTTTGGCTGGTGGTCCTAGCAACGGACGGGTAGTGATGACGTCATACATTGGCGCCGTCCCTCTGTTTCCGGATGCGGTCCTCGCCATGTGGGTGAAATGGGATATAAGGTCAGTTGTATGTTTGTTTGTTAATGTGCCTGCTTACGATATAATAAATATCAAAACGTTGCAGTACTTCTGCTATCTTCGCTTGTATTCCTGACCGTGTGCTGCGGATTACCCATGTGTATATACTGGATTTGGGCTTGAAATGCCTACTACGGGCACCGGGACTATCATTTATTTCACTGGGAGTGCTTTCCTTCTGTATGTATATATATATATATATATATATATATATATATATATATATATATTATATAGACATACATATCGATCCCAACCCGATTACAGTATGTGTATAGCTACAGTGTGGGTGCACACACCTCCTGCCCCTAGTTACTGAAGTTATGTCCAGCCAGCAGTAGATGTGGAGGATGAAAGCACAGAGCCGTGGTTACTTTGCAGTGCTGCTGGATGGATTTCCTGTTCTGCAGTCAGGGCTCTTGCAAGGAAACCTGGTGATGAGCGGCTTCTCCTTTCCAGCCATTGGAGTTCCTGCCAGCAGGACTCCTCTCCCGACAGGTTAGTGAATTGCGGGCATAATACAGCGGAGGGGTGTGGCCTAATACCGTGAGTGGGTGGGGCTTCAATGTCTACAAATATATAAAAAAAAAAAATTGCTCCGTTGGGTTCCCTGCGTGTGCCACGGACCAGCGCTGCAGCATGGGGTTCAAGGGTTGAGGGGAGGGGGGGTGTTATTGATGCCGGAGTGGGCGGTTCCTAGGGCACAGCAGGCTGCAGTAGCTGGAATTTATTTTTTCCTGTTTACTTCAGCAAAAACATCTACAGATTCTGTGGGCCTATTTTGGAGGGTGGGCCTGGAGCTGCAGCTCCTTCAGCCCCATTGTTAATCCGGCCCTGGCTGCGACATACCAGACACTTCAGCTAAAGTGGGCTGATATGTGCCAGATGCCAAAAAATGCAATGCAGCGAGAAATTTCCACATCCCAGGCACTGCTTTGTTTGTTGGCATTTTCAGCTCCAAATCCTCTTTTATGAGCTCATATAGCTCATACATTGCTGAAGAGGAAAGGTGGTACAGCTTTACCACACGATCCTCTCGCATCCCATCAAGCAATCGTCTTTCATGATAAAGACGAGGCCGGGGGATACGGGGCGGCTGCAGATTGCTGTTTGGAGTTATGTTGTCAGTACTGTGCTACTCCAGCCATTGCCTTCTGGCTTCATTTGCACAGGCTGCAAGCAGAAACACCCAAACAGAATCTGGGAATGTCTCCATGGTGTGTGAGAAAGTGGACAGAGCTAGGGAAAAATCTCCAAACTATACAAATCCAAGACTCAGGGATGGAGTAGGTCCAAGACACAATCCTCTCCAGAGTCCTCCTGGCAGCTGGTCCAGCAATCCTCCTTCTTCAGCTGTAAATCCTCTTCTGCAGCTTGTCATGTAATCTGAGACAACTGAAAAGAGGGAGATACCATTTTCTACAGAAGCCAGGGAGAAAGGGATAGTTGGTTGGACACATATGGGACTATTTAAAGGTATTCTAAAAAGAAAACGAAAACATTTTGGAAAAAATTTGACTAAACTCTCACCCCTTGGGGGATGAGAGAAAAAAATTGAGAGTTCATTGAATTGGTCTGGTCCTTATAACCTATAGGGAAAATGTACTGTCATGAATTACACAAACATTGCTGACTAAAACCAAACATCGCCAACTAAAGCCAAACATCGCCGAGTTGTGAATTAGTGGGAATTCCAATTGTCGCCAAAACGTCAGGAAAATTGCGAATTCGGCAACATCGCCCAGAATTGAATTAACCCCAATGTATGTATGACACTACACGCTGGTCTTCAGAGTGTGACAAAAAAAGATCACCAGCGAGTGATGCCTAACAAACATTAATTAATGAGAGGACTTCAGGCTGGCTCTGGAAAACAGGAAAAGAAAGTATAAACTGCTCATTATGTTCCACCTTGATTAATTGATTTGTCTGTATGCTCTCAGTTACAGTTATCATTGGCAACATTTCTGCGATTTATTAAGGACTGGACAATTAAGGAAATTGATCCTCACATTATAACAAGCATTATGGTTTTAGTATATTTCTTATACTGTATGTTATTTAAACCTTAAATGTGTGTTTACTCCTTTTCCCTATCCTTCATATATGACAATATCGCACTTTGGGGGGAGGATAGCGAGTAACTACTTGCGCTGTGATTTTGACAGATTAAGGGTAATCTCTCTACTACCATAGTGCTGATACGTCTCCTTTTTCTTTCTTCCAGCTGTAAGACTGCCATACCCTCTTTCATTCCCTGTCCAATACCAACCACTTGGCAAGACAGGAGAACAGCAGAAGGGTGAGGACACTATCATAGAAACATAGAATTTGACAGCAGATAAGAACCACTTGGCCCATCTAGTCTACCCCTTTTTTTTATCCTTTAGGTAATCTCAACCCTTTTTGAACCTTTATTCTTTGTAAGGATATTCATATGCTTTTTCCAATCATGTTTAAATTTCTCTACAGTCTTAGCCTCTACCACATCTGATGGGAGGCTATTCCACTTATCCACTACCCTTTCTGTGAAGTAATTTTTCCTTAAATTTCCCCTGAACCTGCCTCCCTCCAGACTCAAGGTGTGTACACATGGGGGTATATTTACTAAAAATCGTATTTGTACCGATTTGGAGGGAGATTCATAACGAATGACATCGAATGTGTAATTGTGCAACTTTTTAAATTTTTACGACTAATTTACTAAGCTGTCGCATTTTACATTTTCGTGTTTTCCGATGTCGATGTCATTCGTATTTTTTGTCAGTGTTTTACGGGGGTGAATAGTAAAACACTGCCGACATGAACACAATGAATCTCGGCCGGATCTGTGAGATCCATGCAGGGCTTCATTGTGCATCTTTCATAATAAAAAAAAACTTTTTTCAAATCATCAAAAAAAATGCGTGGGGTCTCCCTCCTAAGCATAACCAGCCTCGGGCTCTTTGAGCCGGTCCTGGTTGAAAAAATATGGGGGGGAAAATTACAGGGGTTCCCCATATTTAATCAACCAGCACCGGGCTCTGCGCCTGGTCCTGGTTCCAAAAATATGGGGGACAAAAAGCGTAGGGGTCCCCCGTATTTTTGAAACCAACACCGGGCTCCACTAGCCAGGTACACAATGCCACAGCCGGGGGATACTTCTATCTAGGTCCCTGCGGCCCTGGCATTACATACCCAACTAGTCACCCCTGGCTGGGGTACCCTGGAGGAGTGGGAACCCCTTAAATCAAGGCCCCCCACCCTCCAGCCACCCAAGGGCCAGGGGTGATGCCCGAGGCTGTCCCCCCCCCCATCCAAGGGCGGCGGATGGGGGCCTGATAGCCTTTTAGAAAAAAATTGAATATTGTTTTTAGTAGTAGTACTAGAAGTCCCAGCACGCCTCCCCCACAAGCTGGTACTTGGAGAACCACAAGTACCAGCATGTAGAGGAAAACCGGGCCCGCTGGTACCTGTAGTAGTACTACTACTAAAAACATACCCCAATAAAAACAGGACACACACACCTTGAAAGTATAAGTTTATTACATACATGCACACCTGCAAACACGAGGGTCGTTCCTCTTCTCCATGTAGAATCCATGGGGTACCTGTGAAAAAAATTATACTCACATAATCCAGTGTAGATCGGTCCTCTTCTGTTCTTTGCATAATCCACGTACTTGGCAAAATAAAAAAACGGACACCCGACCACGCACTGAAAGGGGCCCAATGTTTTCACATGGGACCTCTTTCCCCATCTGCAGGGACCCCCCTGACTCCTGTCTAAGAGGGTCCCTTCAGCCAATCAGGGAGCGCCACGTCGTGGCACCCTCCTGATTGGCTGTGTGCTCCTGTAGTGTCTGTCAGGCAACACTCGGCAGAGATACAATGTAGCGCCTATGCGCTCCATTATATCCAATGGTGGGAACTTTGCGGTCAGCGGTTGACCGAAAGTAACCTCACCGCTGACCGCAAATTTCCCACCATTGGATACAATGGAGCGCATAGGCGCTACACCCTTGGTATATTTGAAAGTTTCTATCATGTTCCCCCTTTCCCTTCTCTCCTCCATACTATACATGTTAAGATCTTTTAGCCTTTCCGGGTAAGTTTTGTGATGTAGGCCATGCACCATTATAGTTGCCCTTCTTTGGACACTCTCTAATGTATTTATGTCCTTCTGGAGATATGTTCTCCAGAACTGGACACAGTGGCCCTCATTCCGAGTTGTTCGCTCGCAAGCTGCTTTTAGCAGCATTGCACAAGCTAAGCCGCTGCCTACTGGGAGTGAATCTTAGCATAGTAAAATTGTGAACGAAAGATTCGCAATATTGCGATAAGACATCTCTGTGCAGTTTCAGAGTAGCTCGACACTTACTCGGCATCTGCGATCAGTTCAGTGCTTGTCGTTCCAGGTTTGACGTCACAAACACACCCAGCGTTCGCCAGACACTCCTCCGTTTCTTCAGCCAGAAACCCAGAAACGGTAGCGTTTTTTCCCAAATGCCCCTAAAACGGCCTGTTTCCGCCCAGAAACACCCACTTCCTGTCAATCACACTCCGATCGCCTGAGCGAAGAAAAAGCCGTGAGTAAAATACCTAACTTCTTAGCAAATTTACTTGGCGCAGTCGCAGTGCGGACATTGCGCATACGCACTAAGCGGAAAATCGCTGCGATGCGATGAAATTTACAGAGCGAACAACTCGGAATGACCACCAGTATTCCAGATGGGGCCGCACCAATGACCTATACAGTGGCATTATTACTTATTATTTCCTGCTACTGATTCCTCTCCCTATGCAACCAAGCATCTGACTTGCCTTCCTCATTGCTGAATTGCTTTCCTGCCTTTAAGTCATTTGAAATAGTGACTCCTAAATACCTTTCCTCCTAAGTAGTTTCCATTATAGTACCCTTGATTCTATATTTAGCCATTGGGTTTTTGAGACCCAAGTGCATGATTTACATTTTTTTTAGCATTAAACTGTAGTTGCCACGTTCTTGCCCATTTCTCAAGCCTACCTAGGTCATCAATCATTTGTTACTACAGTCCCAGCTTCTATTATAATCACATGGTTACATTTGTACTAAATATGGCTACCTCAGCAAGAGTGAGACACTGATGCCTCATACCTCTATTGGGAAATAGAGACTTATGTTTATACGGTTTCCTATTTCAAAATTAAGACTGACCAGAAGATTCATACCCTCTGTATACCCTGACAGCTGGGTAACTGATAGACTAAATAACAGTAACTCAACAAACATTCTGAAGCATGGTAACTGAGCGACAAATCAGGATTATCTAACAGATTTCTCCAGCACATGCAAAATCCTCCTTGATTTAGGAGGACCTATTGATACACTCTCTTTTTGAGCCTACTTCCTCTTCTACAAGAGTGGCACCTTGCTTTTTATGGTTAAAGAGAACCTACTACCATACCACACTGCATAAGCCCAATCTCGTCTCATCTTGGAAGCAATTCAGTGTCGGGCCTGGCAAGTACCTGGATGGGAGACCACCTGTGAATATTATGTTCTGTAGGTCCCTAACTACTGTATACCACTGTAAAAAGTTCACCCTGCACGGTCTCTGATATATACCGTTGCATTTATGCAATGAATGTATCACAATTTCTTTAATATTTTCACAGAAATAGAAGCCTTTATGGTTCACTAACTTAGCGTTTAGTCTTTGGGCTTATTTGTGTCTTTATATTAAGTGCTTAAATAATAGTTATGCTTTAATAAACAAATCAGTACTCTTCTGTTTCTGAGTTTGAGTACTCCCAACCAAGGTTACTTCTTTTTCTTTATACCTGCATATTGAAGTAGTCAAAAGGTCGACAGTCAAAAAGTCTACATGAAATCGGTAGACGGTAGTAAAGGTTGTCAGGGTCAAAAGGTCAACATGGAAATGGTCAACACAAAAAAAGGTCTACAATAGTGTTTTAAGTTTAGTTGTTGTTTTGTATGTTGCATCATCTATGACCCCAATCAGTGAACACATTTACCCTTGTGGACTCGCTCCACGCTTTGGCAAGGTGACTCACTTTGCTACCACTGCACTTGCCACAGGTTACTATTTCCAATCATAGTCCACGTGGATGGTAAATCAAGCAAAAGTTAAAAAATATGTGAAACATAAAATATGTATTTTAACCGTTGCCATGTTGACCTTTTAAACCCGTTAGCATTTTGCACCTGTCTACCTTAAGCACTGTCTACAGGGCAACTTCAGGCTATGCAAAACTTTTTTTTAGAGATGTGTAGTTTGCACCTTGCCTCCCAGAAACAGAATCCCTGATACCATAGCTCATAGGTTACTATTGGCTAACATTATATATTTAGATGGCATTCATAGGCGAAACTAGACATTTGGTAATGGGTGGTCCCAGTTGGGCCCCCACTCCCAAAAAGAAGTGCAGAGCTAATGATGTGCGCGCGCCAAAGGGGTGCGTGCCGAAAAAAATGGGCCGGGCCACATACCAGAAGTGGCTTGGTCATTGAAAATGGGGGGTGTCAACATTACATGCCTCCTATTTCTTGTCACACTTGGAACATTCTTTTCAAATCCAAATGCACCTTACCTGTATGATGGTTGATCACAATGTGGAACCTCTGAAGAACTGTATCCTCTGAGGCAGACGGTGTCTTCAGTTGGTATTCACTATTCATGTAGGAGATCTCATCGTCTGGAAGATGCCTGTTCGTGTAGGAATATTAACAAGGTCAGCATCATATGACAGCGGTTCAACCAGACTAACATCCTGCTCCCCTGTATCACACCCTGCCCCCTGCGTCTCAGGCACACCACCTCGCCCTCGCATCTCTCAGCCACACCATCTCCCCCTGCATCTCTCGGCCACACCATCTCCCCCTGTGTCTCTCGGCACAACATTACCTCCCCCTGCGTCATCTCTCAGCACACCCTCATCTACACCCTGGTCATCACCCCATGCAATATCTCTCAGCACACCACCACCTACCCCCTGTGTTGTTGCTCAGCACACCATCACCCACCACCTAAATCATCTCTCAGCCACACCATTATCTCCCCCTTGTGTAATTTCTCAGCACACCATCACCTCCCCCTGAGTCATCTCTCAGCACACCATCACATTCTATGTCTCGTGCCCTCCCCCTTCATTCTATCTCAGTGTCTCTCCCCTTCATTTGTGTCTCTCCGTGTCTCTGCCTTCATTCTGTGTCTTTCAGTGTGTTTCCCCCCCCCCATTCTATGTCTCTTAGTGTCTCCCCCCTTCTGTCTCTCAGTGTCTCTCCCCCCATGTCTCTCAATGTGTGTCTCTCTCTCTCCTCCCCTATGTCTCTGTGTCCATCTGTCCCTTCTATGTCTGTCAGTGTCTCTCCCCTCCCCCATGTCTCTCAATGTGTCTCTTTTCTAGCACCAGCCCTTCTAATAATTTCACAGGGTCACCCCTCTTCCCCTTCTTACATCCTGGGAGCCAGCAGGGTGAGGCGGCTGGAGCCAGGAGCCGGCGGGGTGAGGCGGAATGCAGCAGGCAGATCAGACAGGGAGCGTGACACATCACGGTCATGCTCCCTGCAGCAAGAGTATCTGGTGGGGGGCAGGAGGACAGCAGCCAATGATGGAGGGCAGAGGGAGGACTGGTGGAGCTCCGGTGTGTGCGAATGCGGTGTGATGTCATGTCACACCGCGCTTACTTGCTACCATGGGGGGCTACAGCATCAGCGTGGCTGTAGTAGTCCTCCCGGTCAGCAAATGCATTCCTGACCGGGAGGACGCTAATGAAATTAATAAATGGTGGTTTGAGGCTAATGGGTGGTCCGGTGCACCCCCAGACCACCACCCCAGATTCGCCTATGATGGCATTCGCTACCGTGTCCAAGCTCCAGAATGCTTTGCAAACCAGCGCTTGGTAAATCTGACTGCAATAGCTGCACCCAAAGAAACCTACAGGATGGAGGGACCATGACAGACAATGAATCCTTGATTAATCCCAGGATTGTTAATATCCCACAAATAATAATTAAATAGACCCCTTAACAATAATACCGAACAAATGCGACTTGTTTGCAGTATCTGCTGCGCTCACTGTCTTTAACCACTAGAGGGAGACAAGACCACATAAGTTGCTGGTAAGCGCAGGCCGTCCAGAGCTCACAATGGAGCAGTTAGAACATTTTTTCCTCTTTTTCTGTGCAGTCTCTGACAGGTCCAGTGATGGAACAGGTATTAACCATTGTATTAACGGGTGTTGCACAGATAATTAGTTCCGGAACTCTATTTGTGTTACGGACCTTCCAGTGTCTTAATAGCAGCTAGCATCGGCAGCTGTGGATATAGACTGCGGCCCTTATTCCATTAATTATTACACCTGAAGATTTCCAGTTCATCTGACACTCTGTGACAAGGGTTGTGTGCTTTTTATTATCCTTCATTTTTATTTTTATTTCACCTGCTGTCATTGGTATTATTAAATTGGTAAAAACATTTTTTTTATTAAACATCCATTTTCATACGTTGGCTCTCTTTTCTTTATATTTCTGATATACAGCGCAGCCGTTTTTTATGTATTTTTTCTCTTTGTCTCTCAACTACACATAGTTGGTCGGCAAGCGCAGTAACTCAGAAATTTAATTATTCAATTATTACACATTTATACACATTTCTTGTGTTATTAAATTGACAGAGGCGCATTTTTAGCAGTTAATAGATTTTATTCTGTTTTTGCAATTTCTCTGTGTTTTTTCTGCTAGCTGCCTCTGTATTGAACTAATTAGTTTATTATCTGTTATTCATTCATTTATTCTTTCTTGTTTTTTGGACATGGCAGACTTGACTTGCATATCAGAATGTGCTAGGAGAAGACGTTGTTACATACTTACCTACTTTGCTGCCTCCTCCTCCGGGAGGAGGCAGCGTTGTAGGTGTATGGGGGGCGTGGCCGGCAGCAGGAGAGACGGTCCGGGGGCGTGACCGGCGGTTGAATGGGCGGTCCGGGGCGTGGCTTCTCGCGCGCGTCATCATGACTCCGCCCCCCGCTGTGCTGTGCCGATAAACGAGGCGCTGCATAGTGGGGGGCGGAGCTACGATGACGAGATTCAGCGCGAATCGCGTCATCGGACCCCCTCGGGCCGCCCGCACGTTCTCTGCTGCGGGCGGCTGAGGGGGAGAGCGGGAGGCTTGCCCACCTTTCCGGGGGGCCGGGAGGGTCACCCGATTTTCGGGAGCCTCCCGGCCATTCCGGGAGGGTAGGCAAGTATGCGTTGTTATGAGGCTGATTTTAATGGAGATCCTGAGACCACTACTTCTACTTTAATTCAGAATAATCATGAGAAAGAGTTTAACGCTCTCTTTTATAAACTAGAAGACCTTATGAAGACTGAAACCCGCCATTGGTGGGATGGGATCCGGTCTGAAAATCGACAGTTCCTAGGTCGACAATGTTTAGGTCGACCACTATTGGTCGACAGTCACTAGGTCGACATGGATGGAAGGTCGACAGGGTTTCTAGGTCGACATGTGCTAGGTCGACAGGTCTAAAGGTCGACATGAGTTTTTTTTATTTTATTTTTTCATTTTTTTTATTTTTTCATACTTAACGATCCATGTCGACTACGATTGGAACGGTAAAGTGTGCCGAGCGAAGCGGTAGCGGAGCGAAGGCACCATGCCCGAAGCATGGCGAGCGAAGCGAGCCATGCGAGGGGACGCGGTGCGCTAATTTGGGATCCCGGTCACTTTCCGAAGAAAACGACACCAAAAAAAAAAAACTCATGTCGACCTTTAGACCTGTCGACCTAGCACATGTCGACCTAGAAACCCTGTCGACCTTCCATCCATGACGACCTAGTGACTGTCGACCAATAGTGGTCGACCTAAACATTGTCGACCTAGGCACTGTCGATAAAACGAACCACACCCGGTGGGATATGGTCACCTTACAAAAATACATTAAATATAGAAAAATTCCCAGAGGTCTCAGGATCTTCAAGACTCTAGCTTTTATTGATGATTCTGTACTGAAATCTAAATGGGATTCAACATTAGATGACTGTTCTTTTGCATTAATGGAACTGTTGGTAAATTTCCGTAGAGAGAAAACTATATCACTCTCTCAGGAAATAGAATAAACCAAAAAATGCCTCAGTGTGTATGTAGACCATCCACAATTTCAGCATAATGATGCTAAATTGAATCACAAAATAGAACAATATGAAAAGGAGGTGATTGATGGTAAAAATAGGAAGTTTAACAGAGACACTGAGGACTATAATCAGGATAAAGTCCGCAGTTATAATAAGCAATTTCATGCATCTAACAGAGGGAGATCTAGGAGTATCTCAAATCGGAGACCTTTTAAAAATAAGAGTCCCTATATTAACAGAATGGCGCAGAGAGAACAGAAATATCAGTTTGAGAGACACTCAAACTCATCTACTGCACCGAGACAGGAGTCTAGACAAATGACCTCACAGGGAGATCCCCTGATAGATTTATCGGTCAGGCCTAAAACTCTCATGAAAATACATTCCCCCCCCCTAAAAAATGGGGAGCTGGTAACTAATTCTAATCTTTTTTTAGAGAAAGAACAGAGGCTTCCAAAATACAGACTGCCTTACCACATACAAAACCGGTACGAAGCTCTCAGAGTAGATTCCCCAAAAAGAGCAAGGGAAGAAAATTCTGAGGATGTAGAGGAGGCAGTAGGATACAAAGAAAAAAAGCGAGATCTGAGACCGTGAGCCAAACTAACATCTACAATTTGTCCTCCATTCAAATTAGTGAGCCTGAGTCTAAATTATTAGCTAAAGGCCTCAAATTTGCCCCTTCCAGACCACCGACTTTCTTTAATTTATTTGTGGAACTTAACACTTACATACGAACTCTAGCACGTAAGAAATACTTTGCCACTAAAAATCTCATGAGATGCAAACAGGATGGTTCACCCATCCTATTGGATGATCAGGATAGAACTAGCCTTAATATGTTGGAATCTCTTCTCCTTGAGAATGATTCATCCATTTCTCCTGTGCAGATTTATAATCAAGAACGCATTAACAAGCGTACCCACATCTTTAGGAATAAATCCCAATTTTTTTCCCTTCATCACAGGAGTCCTCCTATAGACATATTTTACAGAAAGACAATTGATGACTTTAATAACTTATGCCAAAGGGAGATGAGGAAATTTAAGTATAGACAGAATTTGTCTGTCCAGGAGAGACTGGCTTTGCAGAAACTTGCCAATGGCCCCTCCCTTGTCATTAAGCCGGCAGACAAGGGAGGGGGCATTGTTATCCAGAACACTGAGGATTATCTATCTGAGGCCTATAGGCAGCTTGATGATGGTATTACCTATGTTAAATTGCCTGCTAACCCCACGCAAGATTTCCATAAAATTTTAACAACATTAGTCAAGGGAGCCCTAGATGGGGATGTTATCACCAAGGAAGAATTTAGATATTTAGTCCCTACCCACCCGATTTAGTCCCTACCCACTGCACAGCAAAAGACCCGAACCGGAGTATCAGCTGCGCTCAGGTTACTCCGCTAGCACTTGTCTCCCAGTTGCCATGACGACGTGGCAGCACAGGGCAGGAGACCCTAACAGTACCCCCCCTCTGACGAGGGGTCAAAGAACCCCTACCACCGGGTTTATCTGGGAACTGCGAGAAGAAAGAGCGTATCAGTCTGGGGGCATGAAGATCACAACTGCGCACCCACGACCGCTCCTCCGGGCCATACCCCTTCCAGTGCACCAAAAATGACAGCCAACCCCGAACCATCTTGGAGTCAAGAATCCTTTCAACAACAAACTCCCTCTGGCCACGTATCAGAAGAGGGGAAGGTCTTCCACTGGAAGAAGGATTACTAATTGCCCGTTTTAAAAGGGAACAATGAAATGTTTTATTGATACCCAAAGAACGGGGCAGATCTAACTGAAATGCCACCGGATTGATAACCCTGGTGATCTTATAAGGGCCGATGAACCGGGGGCCTAACTTATGAGATGGCTGTCTCAACTTCAAATTCTTGGTAGACAACCAGACGAAGTCTCCTAATTTGAAGCTGCAGGGTCTTTTCCGCTTATCAAAAACCCTTTTGGTCACTAATGACACAGACACAAGGGCTTTCTTCACTTTCCGCCAAATACCTCTAAGGACCGAAACCACAGAGGAACCACCAGGCGTGGAGTCCAGGGGGTCAAAAGAATTGGCCTTAGGATGATGCCCATACACACAAAGGAAGGGAGAGATCCCTGTAGCAGAGTGAGCCACGTTGTTATAGGCAAACTCCGCCATGGACAGATGAGCAACCCAGTCAGTCTGACACTTGGAGACATAACACCTGAGGAACTGCTCCAAGGACTGGTTCACCCTTTCAGTCTGCCCATTAGACTGCGGATGGTAGCCTGACGACAAGCTGACAGAAATCTGGAGATCGGAACAAAATGCCCTCCAGAATTTGGCCACAAACTGGGATCCGCGGTCAGAGACCACATCAAGTGGCAACCCGTGGAGACGCACGACATGCAGCATAAATAATTCAGACAGGCGTCTGGCCGATGGCAGCCCAACCAGTGGAACGAAGTGCGCCATCTTGGAAAACCTGTCAACGACAACCCAGATGGCTGTCATCCCCGAGGATTTGGGCAAGTCCACCACAAAATCCATTGAAATGTGGGTCCATGGCTTAGATGGGAGAGAGAGTGGATGTAATGGGCCAACAGGAACCCCTCTAGGAGTCTTATTTCGGGCACAGATGTCACATGCCCGAACCCACTGATCCACATCCTTAGCCACCGAGGGCCACCACACCGCCCTAGATAGCAACTCCCGAGTTCTGGCAATACCCGGGTGACCTGCCGACTTCGGCATGGAATTCCAGGAACACTCGCTGTCTTAACCTAGGAGGCACAAACAAAAGACCTACCGGAAGGTCTGGAGGAGCCTGCTCCTGTGCTCTAAGGACTAATGATAAGAGGTCCTGGGTAATGCCCACTTTAATACATGATGGGGACACAATGGGCAACGGCTCCTCGGTGGTCTCCTGGATTGGAGCAAAACACTGCAAGAGCGCATCAGCCTTGATGTTTTTTGACCCAGGGCGATATGTTATCAAAAAATTAAAGCGAGCAAAAAACAAAGCCCATCGTGCCTGCCTGGCATTGAGACGCTTCGCTGACTCTAAATATGCCAGATTCTTATGGTCGGTGAGAATTGAGACCACAAACTTAGCCCCCTCAAGCCAGTGTCTCCACTCCTCGAGTGCATCCTTAATAGCCAACAATTCCCGGTTACCCACGGCATAATTCATCTCGGCAGGCGAAAATTTACGGGAAAAGTAAGCACAGGGATGAAGGCGATTATCAGACACTCCCATCTGAGAAAGCACTGCCCCAATACCCATCTCAGAGGCATCCACCTCCACCACAAAAGGACGCTCTGGATCTGGGTGTCGCAGCACCTTGGCCGATACAAATGCCCTTTTGAGACGGGCAAAAGCCGCTTTAGCCTCACAAGACCAGTGAGCAACATCCGCCCCTTTCTTAGTGAGTGCCACCAAGGGCGCCACTATAGACGAAAATCCAGCGATAAATCGTCTATAAAAATTTGCAAAGCCCAGGAAATGCTGAAGCGCCTTCAAACTAGTGGGCTGCACCCAATCCAGGACTGCCTGTACCTTGGAACCCTTCATTTGGAAACCTTCTGGGGAGATAATATATCCTAGAAATGCGATTTGCTGAACTTCAAATTCGCATTTCTCCAGCTTCGCCCCAAGCCGGTGGTCTCTGAGTTTCTGGAGGACTAAGCGTACATGCTTCCGATGTTCCTCCAGGGAATGGGAGAAGATTAGGATGTCATCTAAGTATACAACTAAGAATCTATCCAAATATTCCCTGAGCACATCATTCATGAAATCCTGGAAGACTGCCGGGGCATTACAGAGCCCAAAAGGCATCACCAAATATTCATAATGCCCTGAGTGGGTATTAAAGGCAGTCTTCCATTCATCCCCCTCTCTTATTCGGATTAGATTGTACGCACCGCGTAGGTCAATCTTAGAAAAAATGGTGGCAGTACGAAGCTGGTCAAACAAGACCGAAATGAGAGGCAGTGGGTATGAGTTTTTAATCGTGATACGGTTCAATTCCCTGAAGTCGATGCAGGGTCGCAACGAACCGTCCTTTTTACCCACGAAGAAGAACCCCGACCCAACTGGAGACTGTGAAGGTCTGATAAATCCCTTAGCCAAGTTCTCCTGAATGTACTCTGCCATAGCCTGAGTCTCAGGACGTGACAGGGAGCACAACCTGCTCTTGGGAAGCTTAGCATTTGGCAACAAATCAATGGCACAGTCATAGGGGCGATGGGGAGGTAGTACCTCTGCAACTTTTTTGGAGAACACGTCCGCAAAATCTGCATAACACCCTGGCAATCCTGGCAAACTTAGCTGCGAGGGCCTGACTGGAAGGCTCAAGCAACTCCTGAAACAATCAGTACCCCAACTAAGAATCTCCCCAGAGACCCAGTCAAATTGAGGATTGTGGGCCCTTAACCAGGGTAACCCCGACACCAATGGGGCAAAAGTACAGACAGTCACATAAAAGGACAATTTTTCAAAGTGTGTGGCTCCAATAAACAAAGAAATCTGGCTAGTGCAAGAGGTAATTTTACCTTGGGATAATGGTTCCCCGTTTAACCCACAAATCTCAATTTCCGATGCCAAGGGTACTAAGGGAACAGAGTGTTTCAGGGCGAATTGGCGGTCCATAAAAACCCCGTCGGCCCCACTGTCCACAAAGGCCTCAGTCTTGACAGTTTGACCGAGGATCTTCAAGGTCACCGGAATGATAAAAGTCTTCTTGGGAAATTCTGACTTCTGGCCTGACAGGATATTTCCCATCACCCCCAGGCCATGAAGTTTTCCGGCTTTTCTGGGCATGATACTACCACATGACCTTTATTCCCACAGTACAAACACAACCCCTGCTGTCTCCTCCGCGTCTTCTCACGCAAGGAGAGGCGGGTAGCCCCAATCTGCATAGGCTCCTCGGAAAATTCCTCAGAGTCTGAGGTTCCCTTGGGAAAGAAGGAAACCTCAGTCTCCCTTTCAAGCCTACGCTCTCTCAGCCGTCTATCCACCCGGATGGATAACTGCATGAGCTGATCCAAGCTATCAGGCAAGGGATATTGTACCAGTTGGTCCTTTATCTGGTTAGAAAGACCTCTTCGGTACTGGTGTCTCAGGGCTGGGTCATTCCACTGGGTATCATGGGCCAACCTCCGAAACTCCGTACAATAAACCTCAACTCGCCTTCGCCCTTGCTTAAGGATCGAAATATGAGCCTCGGCTGAGGCCGTCTTGTCAGTCATCATACAACATGCCCAGTGCCGTAAAAAAAGCATCAACACTTAAGCGACGGACAGTCAGGCTGCAACTCATATGCCCAGACCTGTGGGTCTCCTTGTAGCAAGGAAATCACTATGCCCACCCGCTGAATCTCCGACCCAGAAGACTGAGGCCTAAGCCGGAAGTATAGCTTGCAGCTCTCCTTGAAACAAAAGAACTGCGAGCGATCTCCAGAAAAACAATCCGGGAGATTTACTTTCGGCTCCTTAACCCCTAAAGGTGCTGCTGCTGCGGGAGCTCCGCCAGCGGCCTGGGGAAATAAATGAACTCACAGACAGACTGGGGAATATGACATTACGTACACAGAAGGTGATAGGGTAACAAAATACACACAAAGTGAACAGAGAAGCCCAGAGGCTAAGGAACTGGGTATCTCCCTAGTATTAGTAATGCTCAGATGGGAAAAGCAAGATGTTGTGTTTTAATACGTAGAGAACCCGAAATGCTGTTGCTAAGGGCAACAGCAAAACCCTAAAGGGTTACCAACGGGTGTGGCAGTAAACTCCTTGGTCAGAGATGGAATGATAGACACAAGGAGAGTCTCCACAATCCTAATTCTCACTTGCAGTGCACAGGTTCAGCTTACTGCCACTAAACTGACACCTGACACCTTGCACAGTGAGATAGGATTTAGGCAGGCAAGTCTAATAGGCCCTACACACTTGGCGATATTCTGAAAGATATGAACGATCTCGTTCATAAATGAACGAGAACTCGTTCATATCTTTCAGTGTGGAGACTTAAGCGATGAACGATGCGCGTCCCCGCGCTCGTTCATCGCTGGTCTCCCGTCGGCTGTGCATGCAGGACAATATGGACGATCTCGTCCATATTTGCCTGCACTTCAATGCAGCCGGGTGACGCGGGGAGTGAAGAAACTTCACTCCCCCCGTCACTGCCCTATCCGCCGCCGGGTTGCTCGTCGGCCGTATCGGCCGCCGGGCACCTCGCCAAGTGAGTAGGGCCCTTTAGAATACAGCCGCAAACTTGCTAAGTTCACAGAGTAGTAAAAGAACCCCAGCAAGCTAAACGACTGACTCCAGTCTTACTGCTAGGTCTGGATTGGCAGAGTGTAGTACCAAATCCCCAGGCCTATTTGCAGTAAGCAACAACAAATACAAAGCTACACAGTACTGGCTAACTTTCAGGAACTGACTAACCAACAAAGATTCAGCAGCATCTGCTTAACCTGAGAAGAGGGTTTATAAAGCAGGTGCTGTCCACGCCACACTCAGACCTCACAGACTGTGAGCACAAAAACCAGCACCGGATCCCCTGCCGTGCACAGAGCCTGTAACCACTGCACAGCAAAAGACCCAAACCGGAGTATCAGCTGCGCTCAGGTTACTCCGCTAGCACTTGTCTCCCGGTTGCCATGACGACATGGCAGCACAGGGCAGGAGACCCTAACATAGATATAGGAAATTATGTCTTAGAGAGAATTACTGGATTCACAAGCTAAGAACTCTCACGCCTGAAGGATTAAATGAATGTATTGAATTCGATTTATCCTGATTCTCTCATGCTATCACTCTCTCATTTACTCATCATTTGAGTCATTGGTTTTTGTTAGACATTACTGTTGAACTCTGTGTTCATCTGATTGTTGTTTGTGTCTGCTTTAATTACAATTAATGGTCAGTAATTATTATCTGTCTGGGCACATTGATTTATATATATATATGGGTGGAAGCTATATATAGACATATTGAGGTCATCTAGTCATATATTAGTCACTGGTTCCCCCTTCTTTCTATATATATTTTTTTGGTTTCTTATTCAATCGATGGTCTAACTAATGAGAATATAACATAAGATGTAAATGTGCACATTGATCACTTGTCCTGCTCAGTGGCGCACTCGGTTGAGCCACTGAGCTTCGAAGTTGGAAGTCTCCATGTTCGAATCCAAATGAGATCGAAATAAGTAAAAGTATTTTTTTATTATAAGTTTATTTGCGTCTTTTGATTAGACATATTTATTTTGTTGATATTGCGCATTATTTTTATTTTCTGTTATTAGGGATTTTGAATCATTGATGTTGCTTATACTGTGACATATTTGACTATTTAAACTATTGGGTATACTAGATTAGAAGTAGAGGCTTATTAATTGGATATCTAGCTCCATTTCTGAGATGATTTTTCTACCTGAGTATCTTATGAAACATCAATTAGACTCAACATCTTTATTACATAAAGTGAATAAGAGGTTTTCTATATCTGCCTGAAATGAATAGGGACTCTATGGCAAGTCGTGTATGCCGTGTATAAGTATTGTGATACTGATAAGAGAGCCAACGTTACTAAGTATTATTGTAATTAGATACTGATTTCTGACAGCTGCTTACTCTGATGAGTCCAGAGCTTAAATACCGCATACTTTGGAAGCAGGAAATCACCTTTGAAAAAGTCACGTGGAGCGTGACGAAACGCGTTATGACCTGCCTCTTCACACACCTTGCACAGGTGTCTTTAACAGTGCATCTACCTCACACCCAGATGGTCATATCCCTGATGCCTCATTGCAAGTAGCAGCATCCACGGATCCCGGCACTCCAGCCAGCTTTACAACACACGGCGTGGCTTATCCTCTCTGCTGCACAGCTAACGTGGGCAACGCAGGACATCTGACCGGGGACGCCCGGATCACTTACCAGCCCACGGAGAGGTATTAACCATTGTATTAACGGGTGTTGCACAGATAATTAATTCCGGAACTCTATTTGTGTTACGGACCTTCCAGTGTCTGAATAGCAGCTAGCATCGGCAGCTGTTGATATAGACTGCTGCCCTTATTCCATTCATTATTACACCGGAAGATTTCCAGTTCATCTGACACTCTGTGACAAGGGTTGTGTGCTTTTTATTATCCTTCATTTTTATTTTTATTTCACCTGCTGTCATTGGTATTATTAAATTGGTAAAAACATTTTTTTATTAAACATTCATTTTCATACGTTGGCTCTTTTTTCTTTATATTTCTGATATATAGCGCAGCCGTTTTTTATGTATTCTGTCACTGATGAGTTTGTCATCCGACGACTCTGGAGCCGCGCTCTGGGCAATGGGGTAGGGAATGGCGCTTCCCATAAACATCAACAACTTAATGGAGTCTTTAAGTAGTATACCTCCCTGGGGCCCCCATACCCCAACCACAGGAATCCCCTCCTTCTGCGGTACAAGTTCTTTGGAAGTGCACAACTTCAGTTGGTCATGGGGTACAGTGCTAAGTTGACCATCTTCTTCCTCAAAATGGAATGTGTACAAATCATCAGTCGGGACTCTTGTGATGGTGTATGGCACATGTTCCCACATGGTGTCGAGTTTACTGGTTCGGCGGTTTTTCTTTCTCCACACTCCGTCACCTACTTGAAGAGGCACCAGCCGTGCGTCAGCATTGTAATTTCTCTCTTGTCGAGCGTGTACGACTTCCAGCCGCCTTTTTACAACTTGTCTAGCAGTCTCGATGTGGTACTGATGTTCTTGGACCCAGTCAGTTTGAAGAGTACTGGGTTCTTCAACCTCTGGGGCCAGCTCCAGGTCCTTGGGGAGTTTGCCTTGTCTCCCAATCATTAGATAGAAGGGCGTGAAGCCTGTTGAACAGTGGTCCATATTGTTATACAGATAAGTCATCTCAGATAGGAATTTAGGCCATTGGGACCTTGATTCTGTGGAGAGGCTTCGAAGCATCCTTATAACCATCTGATTGGCTCTCTCCGTTCCCTTGCAGGTGGTAGGAGGTGATTTTCAACTTGCGGCACCCATACATGTTACACAATTCACAGAACAATTGAGATTCAAAGGCCGGACCCTGATCCGCCAGGACCCGATCAGGGTACCCATAGGGCCAGACAAAATGCCTTATGAACAGCTCAGCTGTCATCTTTGCGGTTAGGTCGCATGCAGGGTCCACCACCAGGAATCTGCTGTAGTGGTCCATGATCGTTAAGGCATATTGGAAGCCGGTGGAACTTGGTTCAAGCTTTACGTGATCTAATACCACCAATTTGGCTGGGCGGCTGCTTGGAATTGGGTGAAGGGGGTCTTTCTGTGTGGCTTCAGCCCGCATTCCAATCCAGAAAAACCACCTCCTCAGAGTTGCCTCTTTCTTCTGTATCCCAAAATGGCCGGACTGGTTGTGGTAGGCGGTGAGTAAGAAGTGGGCTCGTTCTTTTGGTACCATGATCTGATAGATCACTGGGTCAAGACTCGTGTGAATGACAAGTCCTTGTTGAAGACTCAGGCGATCACTGAGTCTTCAACAAAAGTTTAACCAAATCTTGATCTGCGGTAGCTCTTTGTACTTTGGTCAGCCGACCATCCCAGCGAAGAAGCTCTTCAATGTTCCGGATCACCAAACTCTCTTTTTGGATCAGCTCCCAATCAAATTCCCCCTTGTCTTGTAGACTTGGTTCCATCGAGGGATCTGTGGCGACAGCAACAGGGTCAGAGGTGACAATATGCCTTTGTTCCTTAGGAACCTTGAAGACTGTGGTCTCAACATCTTTGGCCAAAACTCGTTCTTCTTCCTTGATATCCGCTGTGAGCAGGCAGGACAGGGCATCCGCATTGCCAATGGATTTCCTGCTGTGATATGTTACTGTGTAGCGGAAGTTGGCCATGCGTGACAACCATCTCTGCTCCATCACTCCCAGCCAGGCCATGGATAGGTGAGCCAAGGGGTTGTTGTCGGTGACAATTACGAAAGGGGTGGCGGCCAAGTAATTTTTGAACTTCTCTGTCACAGCCCAGATCAGGGCAAGCAGCTCCAGTTTGAAGGTGGCAGGGGCATTGCAGAGTCTGAACGGCATTCAATCAAATTTGAACAGGCCCATGGGGGTGGTAAAAATTTGAACAGGCCCATGGGGGTGGTAAAAGCTGGTTTCTCCCAATCTTCCGGGGCCATCGGAATCTGCCAGTATCCGCTGGTCAAATGCAAGGTTGAGAAGTAGACGGTGGTCTTCAGGGCAGTCATCGACTCTTCAATCCATGGCAGTGGGTATGCGTCCTTGTGGGTGACCGCATTCAACCTTCTGTACTTGACACAATACTGGAGGCTGCCGCCCTTCTTGATGATGACCAGCGGGGCAGCACACAGGCTGTGGCTTTCCTTGATCACGCTGGCCTCTTGCATGTCATTGATCATGGTTCGTACCGGTTGGTACATAGCCGGTGGGAGCAGCCTGTGCCTCTCTTTAATCGGTGGGCTGATTCCAGTGGGAATGTGGTATTGCGCCCTCTCTGCTCTACCAAAGTCAGCTGGATGTTGGCTGAAGGCCCCAGCATTCCTGCACACCACTTGGATAACACCCTCTTGTTGGTTCTCTGGTGTATCTCCATCTCCGATTTGGATCTCGTTCCACCAGGGGGTGTCCGTGGTGATTAGGCTGGATTGGCTGGCCACAGTTCTTTGTCGATTTCCAGACACAGTTTCTCCCAGCACATCTTGGAAGTCGACCAGCACCACACTTGCCACTGCGCAGTTCCAGGACAGCCGGACCGGGTAACTGTGAGGGTTGAGTGCCCGGACTGGAACTCTTCCACGTTCCTCTCTTGACAGAGTCCTGGCCACTGCAAATGGCTGCTGCCCATAGGGGTCATAGGCTTCTATGACAGCTTTGTAATTCCGCCCACCTGGGCCGATCCTGGCCTTACACCATATCACGTGTTCGGCGTTGGGTTGCAGTATAATGGGTTGGCGGTCCGTGATCCTGGCTTTGCCCACTTCTCCTTTGGGGTTGGTGAAACGCTTGTGTCCTTTAAGCAGATGCACCAGCTGCTGCATCATTCTCTTGGGGCCGCGGACCTCATCTCAATTCTGAGGGCCACGACCAGTTTGTTGGGACAATTTTTTAGCACGTTCATCCCCAGAATGACAGGGGCCAGGTGTTCATTGCAGGAAGTTGTGACCAAACAGCCTTGGTGTTCTAGCTGTGCCTCGCCAATAGATAAATCATAATCCCAATAGCCTTGGAACTGAATTGGCTTGCCAGTAGGCTTAGCCATGTGGTAGGTGGTGTCACGATCTAGATCTCTTTCCAGTGTTTTTGGAACTCGGTGAGCTGAATGTTTGTCACTTGTAATCCGGTATCCAAGAGAGCTGCCAGTTCCACTCCGTTGACCCTTATCTTCAAGTGGGGACACTGGCCAACATATTGTGGCCACCATTCCAGTGACGATGGACCTATTTGTGAGGTTCTTCCTGACAGTCGGTCCCTCGCCTCGGGGTCACGTCGTTTAAAGGCTCGTCTTCACATTCGCACTCAACATGTCCACTTAACTTGCAATGTCGACAGTTGGGCCTCCCCTGAGCATCGAACTGATCGGTGGGGTGTCATCCTGAACCCCACGGGATATCCCTTTGTTGTCTATTTCTTCCACCCGAGTCAAGGCGCCATCCTCCGCATTTATTCTCGGCCTTTTCCAGGCGTATATGTCAGATCTCTCTCATCATTTCCGTTATGGCACTGGTGAGAGCCCTGATCAGATCTTGGCTGGTTTGGACCTGCTGGGTGACCTCTCGTTTAGGTCTGCTGGGTTCAGGCATTACACACAGTTGCATCTTATCACACTCTTCACCCTCGGTCAGTTCCGAGGTCGCCCTAAATTCTACGTCCATGTTATGATTTAACTCCAGTATGTCAATTGAGGTTTCTTTAAACTTGGGGAAGGTGCAGTCGCGTTTCTGTTTTCTCTAAATTCTCAGCTGGACCCTTGTTGCTTCGCTTCAGGCCCCTTCAATAAACAGGTCCATCAATGTTTCATCGACATGTTCTACTTCCCTAGGAGCTCTAGCTTGGAATTCCCATATCGCCTCTGGTAATCCCAGGGCAAAATCTTGCAAGGATTCTCGCGGTTGTTGTTTTCAGGCATATAGTCGCCCCTTCATATCTGCGATGGACTGGGCAATAAAGATGCTGGCCAGTTTCTTCAGGATCCCTTCGGCCGATTTGTGGTCCGCGTCCGACCATGATCTGGTCTCACGTAACACAGAGCCCTTTAGCTGGCCGATGACGATCTTCACCCGTTGTTCCTCGCTCAGCGTGTATAATCGAAACATTGAGTGTAGCTTTTCCTTGGTGTCACCCGACTATGTAGGAAGCCAAGGGGCCCCAAAGTAATAGGGCATTACTGCCATTGGCATTACTGCTGCTGGAGGTGCTGGGTTGGGTTCATCAGGTGCTCTTCTGCGGCTCGGGGTAGAATCCGAGGAATGCGGTTGATCTCCCGTGTCTGAAGCGTCTTGCAGCTGTTACATCTCGTCGTTCACAAGGGTATCTGTAATCCTGTTCGTAACGCCAAGTTGTAACAGCACCCCTGTGTTGGAGTAGAGTCATACCTGTTTTCTTCAGATGACGCTTGTTTATTCCAGACGTCTCATGATTTCTTCCGTAGGAACCTGTGGCAGAAGAATGGACACCCCAAAAGGACCCCGCAGATAAAGGTTAGAACGAAACGATGGTGACAACAATTTTATTTTTGGAAGGAAGCAGTTAGTTACTTTTGTAAGGTCAATTATGGGTAGCGCAAAACACATATACCATATGGCAGCATAACAAAAATTACGATTACGGCATTTGACAATGGGAAAACATCAATCATCACAATACCATTACTAACTTTGAGAGATGTCAGGCGAGATATGTGCTAGCATGAATTTTGCACAATCGTCTAGACTGTCCACAGGGTGGCGATGTGCTCCAAATATTAACATTCAGTACCTGCACGGTAATGGGATTTTCCTGAGATGGTGTCAGCGGATACTAGGCAAGTATTTGCAGGAAGGCATGCAAAATGGGTGAGTTGAAAAGTAACACGACTACAAATACTAACTGTACTGAAGGTATTTGTATCCACAAAAGGCAAGTCATTTAGCAAAGTTATACACCTTGGTGTTTCTAAAGGAAAGGTGTCAGTTTTAGCACACAACTTTGTAGTATAGATTAGTAAAGTCACAACAGTTCTGGCTGGCAGAGTGAGAACAGGGATCTGCACAGTTCTATTACTTCTATTGAACTGTGCTGTAACAACTGGGTGCAGTTCAAGTATAAAGGTCATAACATGGAACAGTCATAAGGCACTATTACATCTGGGGTCTTTGACTGAGCTGTTTGGTATTAGGGGCGTCCCCCTTTTCTTTTGTAGTGAGGCAGTTAATGATAGCCCTCCACTACATGTGTGTGTATATATATATATCTATATATATATATATATATATATATAGATATATATATATACATATATAAGCAACCCAGCTTTCTCGGTATCTGTGGCTGCAGCAGCAGCCTCTCCTGTAAATCAGCCAGCTGGAGTAGTGGGGATATGTGAGGGTACCTGCAGTGTAACTATTGCTCCTGCTGTCTGCAGCCATGCTCTCTGTCACTGCAGCCTCCCCTGTATGACAGCTGCATAGGGACCTTTCTCCGCATGGTCTTCCTTCCTTCTGGGTTTGAGCGCATTGATGCCGTGTTGTCTTTAGGTCGGCGGGAAGGTCCTCCTCCATTCCCCGCTGTGGCCATAGCCGGTGGCTTTGCATTGCCGCCAGCCGCCTCTCTCCCCGTTCACCCACATGATGCGGCCCGTCTCCAGCTGCACCATGACGTGCTCCTCTTCTCGCCAGGACCCCGCTCCCCTTTCTGCATAGGTGTAGCGGCAGTGGGGGCTCTTCTTGCCTGGCCAGCCGCGCGCCTCCTCGCTGCACACCGCAGCTCTCTCCCTCCTCTCATGCTCTGCCCCAGACACTGCACACTTCTCCTGCTCTTGCAGGCTTGCTACTCCTTTTTTGTTTTCCCGCTTTGTTTTCCAAGAGGCTTCCAGGCTTCCAGCCAGATCCCTCGGCCAGGTGTTGCTAGGCAATGCAGGGGAAACAGAATTAACCCTTACAGGGTCAATTAACAGTCTTATACGCAGCTTTGGCTGCCATTCAGGGCTGCAGCAAGACACATCTGAGGTACCCAAACATGGGTATTACACATACACCTCCCAGTCAGCCTGCTGCTCCCATAGCCAATCAGGAGCAACCTTGCGCAGCGTTCTCAACTATGCTTACTATGCTTGTGACACGCCCTCCGCCCCCTGTGGGACCTCCTGTGCCATTACAGCCACATATTGTCCCTGTAATTAATCCGCCCTGGTCTGATACTCTGTCTACCCAGATACAACAATTAAATACATTTTTGGTTAGACAAAAATCTACCCCATGTCCCCGTGGAACCTAGGGTTCATCTAAGCGGGCTGCTTCCTCCACACAATCCACTAATATCTCAGATGATACTTCTGATGAGGATGGGGAATATTCTGACCCATCAGACACTGATACGTTTGCTTCTGATGAGGAATCTAAAGTTGCTGTCCCTGACCTAGTAGAGGCTATTAAGCTGATTCTACAAATCGATGATGATGTAGGTCCCACTACTGCATCTATGAAACCTGATAAGTTTAAGTGTCAGCAGGTAGCCAAAGTAGTCTTACCGCATTCTGACCATTTAGTAGACATACATCAGGAACCCTGGTCTTCTCCAGGAAAGAAATTCTCCCTGTCTAAAAGATGCTAGCTCGTTATCCTCTCCCTGCTGAATTGTGTAACAAGTGGGAAAATACACTACCGGTGGATTCCCATGTCACGCGTCCTGTGGTGTCATCTACTCTGCTTGTCACCACTGTCACCTCACTGAAGGAACCAACAGTGTGGAGGGATGCCTGAAGTCTATTTACTCCCTTACAGGTTCGGTACATAGACCACTATAGCAGCCTCCTGAGCTGCAGAAGGTATGAAAGCATGAGTTCAAGCAATGAGCTGCCTCAGGATATATCTGACACTGCCAGGCAATATCTGTCTCATATTACCACTGCCTCCCAATCTATTCAGGAGGCATCCTCTGAGGCAGGTGTAGTGGCGGCCAAGGTGTGGAATACATCCATCCTGGCTCACCGGATTCTGTGGTTGAGGTCATGGAAGATGGACCTGTACTCCAAAAATAATACAGCCTGCTTCCAAACAAGACAAGCCTGCTGCATGACATGATGGTGTGGGCCCCCCTGGGGGATGCCAGGGTGGGAGGCCGACTTCTGCAGTTCACCCAGGTCTGGTTAGACACCACTTCAGATGCATGGATGCGAGAAGTCATCTCTCACGGGTATGCGGTCTTGTTCAAGAGACATTCCCCTCGCCAGTTCTGCGCAACGATTATCCCTTCGGACCCATTGAAGGCACAAGCTCTCCTGGTTGTGCGTTCCCTCCTGGATACAGGAGTAGTAGTGCCGGTACCTCTGTCCCAGATAGGTGGAGGATACTACTTGACCCTGTTTCTAGTTCAAAACCCACTGGGTCTCTCTGCGCTATTCTGGAGAGTGTCCAAGTACCATATGGAAATGCTGTGCTTGATTGTACTGGATATGGAACTCAGAGATTATATGGTATACATGGATATACAAGATAACAAAACGAGATGAAAGTGTCCCGTGCGCAAGAAGCTGCTAATAATGTTTAAACTCCTGTGAGGTTTCCTCCAACCCCTCACCACAAAGTGCACAAATATACGTAAAAAATGGAGAGTAAACTTAACCAGCGCTTGTGTTTAGATGATCAAGGTCTGATGTATTCCTTATCTATTCGTCCTCATAATGGATCCAGCTGTTCCAGAACTGTGATTAAACAGTTCTAAATGGGCATAGAGATTTAACTGCAGGGATTCCGGATTTCCCCCAGTATTCGGTCCAATGTTGTTATAACCGCGTCTCCACTCCACTGCAGACCTGTAAACGCCTCCCTGGATCTCCCAAGATGCTTATCTGCATATACCTATCGCCATATCACAACAGCAATATCTGCGGTTTGCTATTGGCAACCTTCACTATCAGTTCCAGGCTATGCCATTTGGACTGGCCATGGCCCCTTGTATCTTCACCAAGCTTATGGCCATGATGACGGCTCATCTCCGTCGCCAGGGAATCAGGATCCTGGCATATCTGGACAACGTATTGATCCTGGCAAACTTCCAAGATGTCCTATCCAGTCATCTGCAACTGACGGTACGTTTTCTACAAGCACACAGGTGGCTCGTCAACTGGAAGAAGTCCTCGCTGATCCCTGCTCGGAGTATGGTGCACCTGGGGGTACTGCTGGACACACACAGCCAAAGACTGTTTCTGTCTCCAGAGAAAGTCCTGAAACTTCAGGACAGGATCAGATGCTTTCTCTCTCACCTAAGAGAGTCGATACACTCGGCAATGCAAGTACTAGGCCTCATGATGTCAGCTTTTGATATGGTAGAGTACACTCAATTTCATTCCCGCTCTCTGCAGAGGTTAATTCTCTCCAAGTGGGATGGCGTGCCTCTTCGGATCAGGTCTCAAATTATCTCCTTAACTCCGGAGGTTCGTCTGTCGCTGACCTGGTGGTTACAGGACCAGCAGTTGAGCAGGGGCCACCCCTTCTGTATCTCCAACTGGGTCCTACTGACTATGGATGCCAGTCTGAGGGTTTGGGGTGCAGTGCTGGAGGGTCCATGGACCAAGGAGGAATCTCTCCTCCTGATAAACATTCTGGAATTGCGGGCAGTGTTCAATGCTTTGATGCTCGCCCTGCCTCTGATACAGGACAGGCCTGTTCAAGTACAGTCAGACAACGCCACCACAGTGGCATACATAAATCATCAAGGCAGCACTCGTAGCCGCTTGCCAATGATGGAAGTGTCAAAAATCCTTTGTTCGGCGGAACGCCATCTGCCAGCAATATCGGCAGTGTTCATTCCGGGAATCCTCAACTGGGAAGCAAATTTCCTCACTCGGTAGGATGTGCATGCCGGAGAGTGGAGTCTTCTTCAGGAAGTCTTTCAACTCCTAGTGGACAAGTGGGGCCTACCAGATGTAAACCTGATGGGGTCTCAACACAAAGTTCTGGTATTCGGATCAAGAACCAGGGATCCTCAAGCAGCGATCTTGGACACTCTGGCAATTCCATGGAACTTTCGACTGCCTTATGTGTTCCCTCCAGTGTCACTTCTGTTCAGGGTACTACGGAAGTTCAAGCAGGAAGGAGGAATACTACTTCTAGTCGCTCCAGCGTGGCCCAGACGGCATTGGTTCTCAAACCTGCTGGGTCTATCAATAGAGCGTCCTCTTCTACTTCCTCAATGCCCAAACCTCCTCGTTCAGGGCCCTTATGTCTACCCGGACCAGGCCAGACTGGCTTTGACGGCGTGACTTTTGAAGCTTCACTCCTGTGGCCCAAAGGATTCTCCAAGGTGGTTATTCAAACTATGCTAAAGGCCCGCAAACCGGCTTCTGCACGGATTTATTCTAGGGTCTGGAATTCTTACTTCATCGGGTGTGCTGCTAAGAATGACAATGCATATAAATTTCGTACTTCCAGACTTCTGGCTTCTCTGCAACAAGGCCTGGATTTAGGGCTTCGACTGGCCTTCCTCAAGGTTCACATATCTGCCTTGTTGGTGTGGTTTCAGAGAAAATTTGCATCTATATCTGACGTTCATACATTCACTCAGGGCGTACTACAGATTCAGCCTCCCTATTATCCCTCCTGTGGCTCCATGGGATTTGTCTGCTGTCCTGAATGACCTGCAAGAGTCTCCATTTGAACCTCTTGAATCAGTGGACCTTAAATGGCTCACAGACAAGTTTGTTTTTTTGGCTATTGCCTCTGCTAGAAGGGTGTCAGACTTAGGAGCTTTGTCCTTTCGTCCACCCTTTTTGATATTTCATTGTGACTGTGCAGTTCTTCGAACGCGCCCTGGTTATTTACCTAAGGTGGTTTCATCTTTTCATCTTAATCAAGAGATTGTGGTTCCAGCCTTCATCTCTTCTGAAATGTCCTCCAAAAAATGGTTTTTGGATGCGGTACGAGCTCTCCGTATATTTGATGAGAGGACTGCCTCTATCAGGAGGTCAGATACCCTCTTTGTACTATTTGGTTTCCACAAACATGGCTTGCCTGCGAATAAGCAAACCTTGGCCAGATGGATTAGAATGGTCATTGCACAAGCCTATGCGCAGGCTGGACTCCCAGCTCCTGCTGCTATAAAAGCCCATTCTACTCCATTTGTTGGACCTTCTTGGGTCGCCCGCCATGGCACATCCACTGAACAATTGTGCAAGGCAGATAAGCGGTCCTCTGTGAACGCGTTTATTAGGTTCTATGTCTTTGATACTTCCGCCTCCCGGGATGCTTCCTTTGGACGCCGGGTTCTCATGCCCGCTAAGGTGCGTCCCCTCCCTTGAGGAACCGCTTTAGGACATCCCCGATGTATTACCTGTGGAACACAGTGTACCCCACTGCAGACAAGGAGATTTGTGGTAGACTTACCATGGTTAAATCTCTTTCTGCGAGGTACACTGGGATCCACAGGGCGCCTACCCTGACGCACTTACCTTCTTTGGGTTTTTAGGGCGTTAGCTGCTAGTCCCTTCTCATGTCGTGAAAATGTGGTTCTATGTGACTAACATCTGCCTTCTCTTTCACCTGCTTCTGCATTGGACTGGATTACAAAACTGAACTCAAAGTACCTGGAGGCAGGGTTATATAGAGGATGACCCGCAATGCATTCTGGAACAGTCTAAAGCTTTTTTCAAACCCAGCCTGAAACACGGCAATTAGCATACCTCCCAAATGTCCCGATTTTCATGGGACAGTCCTGTTTTTTGGGGGGACTGTCCCGCTGTCCCACCAGTGGACATAGCCAGATTAAGGGGGGATGCAGGGCATACTGTAGCGCAGGCCCCCCTTTATCAGGGGGCCCCCTGCGAGAGCACATTGACATCACTAGCTCTCCCTCTTAAGAATTAGCAGAACCAGCAGCCAGAATGCGAGCAGGACAGTATACAGTGCAGGCATAGACACAGGAATATCATGTTTCTTAAGATACTTATACCCCTTTCACACTGCCAATGCCAGATCCCACCCGGGTATTGAAAGCGGGTCCTTCCCATGTGGGATCTGTCATTGGCAGCTGCTGCTGGCTTCCCCGACCTGGCAATAAGCCAGCTGGGTTTCCATAGCCGCGGGGGGTGTAGCTGGTGGTGGGGGCGGGGGCGGAGGTGGAGGCGATGATGGGAGATGAGCTCCTCTACTCACGCCGCCCCTTCCTATCTAGTAAAAGGGTTTACGCAGCCACTGACCCGGTATTCAACCCGGAATTAACATTGCTTTATACCCATGTTGAATTGCCGTGTCAGACGACCCGCGATTTCGGCAATGCCCTTTTCACACCGCACACGCAGACCCGTGTCGACTCTGCAATATGCCGGGTCAATACCGGGTTATTTGTGCGGTGTGAAAGGGGTATAACAGAGCTTTCTGACCAGAGGAGAGATAGAAGGGTGGAGAAAGCTGTAAGTGACACAGGGATCCCAGCTTCTACCCAACTAGATGTCTGAGTCCTGTGAAAACTGTTATGCAACTAGAACATTTGGGTCTAGAGATAGACACACACAGAGAGTCCTCCTGAGTCCTGTCCCAGAGTGTAAGTAGTACAGAGGCTGTACACAATCTATACCTCCCACCATGACCCATTCCAGCAGGGACAAAATCCTCATTACCTGGACTTCCTTCTTAATTTATGATTGCAATTACCTGTGTTGAAGTACCTTTCCTATCAATTAAATAGTTCAACACAGGTGACGCCAATCATATATTAAGCGGGAAGTCCAGGTAGACAGCATTTTGTCCCTCCTGGAATGGGACATGTTGGGAGGTATGCACAATTTAATATACATCACCCACCTTCCACCAGGGCCCCCCCTGTCTTAAGTGCCCCAGGCACCCCCAAGGCTTAATACGGCCCTGACCGCCGGCCACAGTGTCCTGCAGTGGGGCGGGTGGCAGTTGGGAGGCTTCTGTCAGTCACTGCTCTGCCTAGCAGAGCAGTGGTAAATAGACGCTGTGCGCATGTGCACAGCATCTATTCCCCAGAGACGGAGGGATAGGGGGCATGCCAGCAGTTCATAGAGCGCTGGCCATGCCCCCTTAGTGATGAAAAACGAGGGTGTAGCTCACGATCGCAGCATTCCAGTGAAGCCACACCCCTTTTCTATAGGACACAACCATTTTTGGGCAGGTGCGACTGTGCCGCGCCGAAGTATCACTCTTCCACTTCCCCCAATGTTGGGAGGTATGAATTAGGAGCTGATTGGCTGGTACTATACCTCTGTCCACTTTATCTCTATCCGCTCTTGAACAAAATCTAAGGGGTATATTCAATTAGCAGTGATAACGGACTTTTCACGTGAAAAGTCCGGTTTTCGGGTGAAAAAACGGACTTTTCACGTGAAACGCAATTACAGCCTATTCAATTATCCTGGAAAATTTATCGGTGATCATTTTTTCACTAATTTCACTTCACCTTCTCTGAAGCAGGTGAAAAGTTGGGAAAAGTCACTATTTTAAGGTAAAAATGTTTGGATATGGTACAGAACTCCTGGGACACCCCCTTAATGACTAATTAAGCACGTTGAGGTTTTTAATTATTTTTAATTGGCCAATAATGACATGTCATTTTTGGGGTGAAAAAGTACAAAGTGATGGAAATTGGGGTTCAAGGTATGGGACAGGTATATTGGTGTGCTTTATGAGTGGGACAGGTGTTTTTAGGCTTGCAGATGGGAGCAATCGGTCTGTTTCCACTTTTTTTTTTAAGTACCCTAAAATGACCCAAATATATACTTATACCCATTTTCATGTACCCCAAATTTAATGAGACCATTTATTTTGCTAAAAAAATAGCTTTCTATCATTTTTTTGCATTTTTAAAAAAATGCATATAACAGCCATTTCACACAATTTAAGTCCCCAAAAACTCTCTAATGTGATCTCTAACACACTTCTCTTCTGTTTTCCTATGTTAGTTTAGCATTTTTTGGGGTACAGGCTGATTTCCCCATTTTCACCTGCACTTTTCACTGCAAGAATTTTCACGTGAAACCCGGTCGGAATTGAATAGGTCGAAAAACGGAACGTTTGCGCGGAAATTTTCGGCCGATTGCCGCGAAAAATTACAGCGAATTTGCGGATAATTGAATACCCTAGTAAGTCTGTAAGGATGTGAGCGGGTCCTCTTACCTCTTTGTCACAATGCTAATCCCTGGTTTTGTTTTTTACTTTTTGATCTCAATTTTCAAGTGGGATGGAATATGTTGTTGCTATAAAAATGTTAATAAATAAGTGGTGGCAGGACTTTGCCTTTAACAAGGAGATGTTGAGGGGCTATTACACAGGCCAACTGGTTTGTGTGATTAACCCATTAACATCCACATGTCACGTGGTTTGGTGGGCTTGTTGTGACACACCCTCATGTTGGAGCTGAAGCAGACGCTGCCTAATTCCATTGCATCTGACTGCCAAAGCCAGCAACTACTTCATCAGAAGTATTGCACAATGCACAATACACCGGATAGGAGCCCACGGCTTCTCTTTTCTTGTGACTGCAGACAAGAATTCCCCAATGGGACATGTTGGGCTGCTGTTTACTTTCTGCACAATGTAACATAGCAGGAATGGAAGAACAGCTGGGTGCCTAGGAAAAGAAGACGCTACGTGGGATAAAATAATATGCAGACTTGTTATTAAGAGTTATTTATTTTTATTATGTATATCAGCATATTTGGTTGCGTTTCACAACTGGGAAAACATGCAGTATTAAAACAAGACCAGGTATAAACTAGAGATGAGCGGGTTCGGTTTCTCTGAATCCGAACCCGCCAGAACTTCATGTTTTTTTTCACGGGTCTGAGCGACTCGGATCTTCCCGCCTTGCTCGGTTAACCCGAGCGCGCCCGAACGTCATCATGACGCTGTCGGATTCTCGCGAGGCTCGGATTCTATCGCGAGACTCGGATTCTATATAAGGAGCCGCGCGTCGCCGCCATTTTCACACGTGCATTGAGATTGATAGGGAGAGGACGTGGCTGGCGTCCTCTCCGTTTAGAATTAGAATAGATTAGAGAGACACTTGATTTACTAATTTTGGGGAGCATTAGGAGTACTCAGTAGTGTACAGTGCAGAGTTTTGCTGATAGTGACCAGTGACCACCACTTTTATTTATAATCCGTTCTCTGCCTGAAAAAAGCGATACACAGCACACAGTGACTCAGTCACATACCATATCTGTGTGCACTGCTCAGGCTCAGGCCAGTGTGCTGCATCATCTATTATCTATATATAATATTATATATATCTGTCTGACTGCTCAGCTCACACAGCTTATAATTGTGGGGGAGACTGGGGAGCACTACTGCAGTGCCAGTTATAGGTTATAGCAGGAGCCAGGAGTACATAATATAATCCGTTCTCTGCCTGAAAAAAGCGATACACAGCACACAGTGACTCAGTCACATACCATATCTGTGTGCACTGCTCAGGCTCAGGCCAGTGTGCTGCATCATCTATTATCTATATATAATATTATATATATCTGTCTGACTGCTCAGCTCACACAGCTTATAATTGTGGGGGAGACTGGGGAGCACTACTGCAGTGCCAGTTATAGGTTATAGCAGGAGCCAGGAGTACATAATATATTATATAGTGAGTGACCACCAGACACACAGTGCAGTTTATTTAATATATCCGTTCTCTGCCTGAAAAAAGCGATACACACAGTGACTCAGTCAGTCACATACCATATCTGTGTGCACTGCTCAGGCTCAGGCCAGTGTGCTGCATCATCTATATATATTATATATCTGTCTGACTGCTCAGCTCACACAGCTTATAATTGTGGGGGAGACTGGGGAGCACTACTGCAGTGCCAGTTATAGGTTATAGCAGGAGCCAGGAGTACATAATATTATATTAAAATTAAACAGTGCACACTTTTGCTGCAGGAGTGCCACTGCCAGTGTGACTAGTGACCAGTGACCTGACCACCAGTATATAATATTAGTAGTATACTATCTCTTTATCAACCAGTCTATATTAGCAGCAGACACAGTACAGTGCGGTAGTTCACGGCTGTGGCTACCTCTGTGTCGGCACTCGGCAGCCCGTCCATAATTGTATATACCAGTGACCTAACCGTGGTTTTTTTTTCTTTCTTTATACATACATACTAGTTACGAGTATACTATCTCTTTATCAACCAGTCTATATATTAGCAGCAGACACAGTACAGTGCGGTAGTTCACGGCTGTGGCTACCTCTGTGTCGGCACTCGGCAGCCCGTCCATAATTGTATATACCACCTAACCGTGGTTTTTTTTTCTTTCTTTATACATACATACTAGTTACGAGTATACTATCTCTTTATCAACCAGTCTATATATTAGCAGCAGACACAGTACAGTGCGGTAGTTCACGGCTGTGGCTACCTCTGTGTCGGCACTCGGCAGCCCGTCCATAATTGTATATACCACCTAACCGTGGTTTTTTTTTCTTTCTTTATACATACATACTAGTTACGAGTATACTATCTCTTTATCAACCAGTCTATATATTAGCAGCAGACACAGTACAGTGCGGTAGTTCACGGCTGTGGCTACCTCTGTGTCGGCACTCGGCAGCCCGTCCATAATTGTATATACCACCTAACCGTGGTTTTTTTTTCTTTCTTTATACATACATACTAGTTACGAGTATACTATCTCTTTATCAACCAGTCTATATATTAGCAGCAGACACAGTACAGTGCGGTAGTTCACGGCTGTGGCTACCTCTGTGTCGGCACTCGGCAGCCCGTCCATAATTGTATATACCACCTAACCGTGGTTTTTTTTTCTTTCTTTATACATACATACTAGTTACGAGTATACTATCTCTTTATCAACCAGTCTATATATTAGCAGCAGACACAGTACAGTAGTTCACGGCTGTGGCTACCTCTGTGTCGGCACTCGGCAGCCCGTCCATAATTGTATATACCACCTAACCGTGGTTTTTTTTTCTTTCTTTATACATACATACTAGTTACGAGTATACTATCTCTTTATCAACCAGTCTATATATTAGCAGCAGACACAGTACAGTGCGGTAGTTCACGGCTGTGGCTACCTCTGTGTCGGCACTCGGCAGCCCGTCCATAATTGTATACTAGTATCCAATCCATCCATCTCCATTGTTTACCTGAGGTGCCTTTTAGTTGTGCCTATTAAAATATGGAGAACAAAAATGTTGAGGTTCCAAAATTAGGGAAAGATCAAGATCCACTTCCACCTCGTGCTGAAGCTGCTGCCACTAGTCATGGCCGAGACGATGAAATGCCAGCAACGTCGTCTGCCAAGGCCGATGCCCAATGGCATAGTACAGAGCATGTCAAAACCAAAACACCAAATATCAGTAAAAAAAGGACTCCAAAACCTAAAATAAAATTGTCGGAGGAGAAGCGTAAACTTGCCAATATGCCATTTACCACACGGAGTGGCAAGGAACGGCTGAGGCCCTGGCCTATGTTCATGGCTAGTGGTTCAGCTTCACATGAGGATGGAAGCACTCAGCCTCTCGCTAGAAAACTGAAAAGACTCAAGCTGGCAAAAGCACCGCAAAGAACTGTGCGTTCTTTGAAATCCCAAATCCACAAGGAGAGTCCAATTGTGTCGGTTGCGATGCCTGACCTTCCCAACACTGGACGTGAAGAGCATGCGCCTTCCACCATTTGCACGCCCCCTGCAAGTGCTGGAAGGAGCACCCGCAGTCCAGTTCCTGATAGTCAGATTGAAGATGTCAGTGTTGAAGTACACCAGGATGAGGAGGATATGGGTGTTGCTGGCGCTGGGGAGGAAATTGACCAGGAGGATTCTGATGGTGAGGTGGTTTGTTTAAGTCAGGCACCCGGGGAGACACCTGTTGTCCGTGGGAGGAATATGGCCGTTGACATGCCAGGTGAAAATACCAAAAAAATCAGCTCTTCGGTGTGGAGGTATTTCACCAGAAATGCGGACAACAGGTGTCAAGCCGTGTGTTCCCTTTGTCAAGCTGTAATAAGTAGGGGTAAGGACGTTAACCACCTCGGAACATCCTCCCTTATACGTCACCTGCAGCGCATTCATAATAAGTCAGTGACAAGTTCAAAAACTTTGGGTGACAGCGGAAGCAGTCCACTGACCAGTAAATCCCTTCCTCTTGTAACCAAGCTCACGCAAACCACCCCACCAACTCCCTCAGTGTCAATTTCCTCCTTCCCCAGGAATGCCAATAGTCCTGCAGGCCATGTCACTGGCAATTCTGACGAGTCCTCTCCTGCCTGGGATTCCTCCGATGCATCCTTGCGTGTAACGCCTACTGCTGCTGGCGCTGCTGTTGTTGCCGCTGGGAGTCGATGGTCATCCCAGAGGGGAAGTCGTAAGCCCACTTGTACTACTTCCAGTAAGCAATTGACTGTTCAACAGTCCTTTGCGAGGAAGATGAAATATCACAGCAGTCATCCTACTGCAAAGCGGATAACTGAGTCCTTGACAACTATGTTGGTGTTAGACGTGCGTCCGGTATCCGCCGTTAGTTCACAGGGAACTAGACAATTTATTGAGGCAGTGTGCCCCCGTTACCAAATACCATCTAGGTTCCACTTCTCTAGGCACGCAATACCGAGAATGTACACGGACGTCAGAAAAAGACTCACCAGTGTCCTAAAAAATGCAGTTGTACCCAATGTCCACTTAACCACGGACATGTGGACAAGTGGAGCAGGGCAGGGTCAGGACTATATGACTGTGACAGCCCACTGGGTAGATGTATGGACTCCCGCCGCAAGAACAGCAGCGGCGGCACCAGTAGCAGCATCTCGCAAACGCCAACTCTTTCCTAGGCAGGCTACGCTTTGTATCACCGCTTTCCAGAATACGCACACAGCTGAAAACCTCTTACGGCAACTGAGGAAGATCATCGCGGAATGGCTTACCCCAATTGGACTCTCCTGTGGATTTGTGGCATCGGACAACGCCAGCAATATTGTGTGTGCATTAAATATGGGCAAATTCCAGCACGTCCCATGTTTTGCACATACCTTGAATTTGGTGGTGCAGAATTTTTTAAAAAACGACAGGGGCGTGCAAGAGATGCTGTCGGTGGCCAGAAAAATTGCGGGACACTTTCGGCGTACAGGCACCACGTACAGAAGACTGGAGCACCACCAAAAACTACTGAACCTGCCCTGCCATCATCTGAAGCAAGAAGTGGTAACGAGGTGGAATTCAACCCTCTATATGCTTCAGAGGTTGGAGGAGCAGCAAAAGGCCATTCAAGCCTATACAATTGAGCACGATATAGTAGGTGGAATGCACCTGTCTCAAGTGCAGTGGAGAATGATTTCAACGTTGTGCAAGGTTCTGATGCCCTTTGAACTTGCCACACGTGAAGTCAGTTCAGACACTGCCAGCCTGAGTCAGGTCATTCCCCTCATCAGGCTTTTGCAGAAGAAGCTGGAGGCATTGAAGAAGGAGCTAAAAGGGAGCGATTCCGCTAGGCATGTGGGACTTGTGGATGCAGCCCTTAATTCGCTTAACAAGGATTCACGGGTGGTCAATCTGTTGAAATCAGAGCACTACATTTTGGCCACCGTGCTCGATCCTAGATTTAAAGCCTACCTTGGATCTCTCTTTCCGGCAGACACAGGTCTGCTGGGGTTGAAAGACCTGCTGGTGACAAAATTGTCAAGTCAAGCGGAACGCGACCTGTCAACATCTCCTCCTTCACATTCTCCCGCAACTGGGGGTGCGAGGAAAAGGCTCAGAATTCCGAGCCCACCCGCTGGCGGTGATGCAGGGCAGTCTGGAGCGACTGCTGATGCTGACATCTGGTCCGGACTGAAGGACCTGACAACGATTACGGACATGTCGTCTACTGTCACTGCATATGATTCTCTCAACATTGATAGAATGGTGGAGGATTATATGAGTGACCGCATCCAAGTAGGCACGTCACACAGTCCGTACTTATACTGGCAGGAAAAAGAGGCAATTTGGAGGCCCTTGCACAAACTGGCTTTATTCTACCTAAGTTGCCCTCCCACAAGTGTGTACTCCGAAAGAGTGTTTAGTGCCGCCGCTCACCTTGTCAGCAATCGGCGTACGAGGTTACATCCAGAAAATGTGGAGAAGATGATGTTCATTAAAATGAATTATAATCAATTCCTCCGCGGAGACATTGACCAGCAGCAATTGCCTCCACAAAGTACACAGGGAGCTGAGATGGTGGATTCCAGTGGGGACGAATTGATAATCTGTGAGGAGGGGGATGTACACGGTGATATATCGGAGGGTGAAGATGAGGTGGACCTCTTGCCTCTGTAGAGCCAGTTTGTGCAAGGAGAGATTAATTGCTTCTTTTTTGGGGGGGGTCCAAACCAACCCGTCATATCAGTCACAGTCGTGTGGCAGACCCTGTCACTGAAATGATGGGTTGGTTAAAGTGTGCATGTCCTGTTTTGTTTATACAACATAAGGGTGGGTGGGAGGGCCCAAGGACAATTCCATCTTGCACCTCTTTTTTCTTTTCTTTTTCTTTGCATCATGTGCTGATTGGGGAGGGTTTTTTGGAAGGGACATCCTGCGTGACACTGCAGTGCCACTCCTAGATGGGCCCGGTGTTTGTGTCGGCCACTAGGGTCGCTAATCTTACTCACACAGTCAGCTACCTCATTGCGCCTCTTTTTTTCTTTGCGTCATGTGCTGTTTGGGGAGGGTTTTTTGGAAGGGACATCCTGCGTGACACTGCAGTGCCACTCCTAGATGGGCCCGGTGTTTGTGTCGGCCACTAGGGTCGCTAATCTTACTCACACAGTCAGCTACCTCATTGCGCCTCTTTTTTTCTTTGCGTCATGTGCTGTTTGGGGAGGGTTTTTTGGAAGGGACATCCTGCGTGACACTGCAGTGCCACTCCTAGATGGGCCCGGTGTTTGTGTCGGCCACTAGGGTCGCTAATCTTACTCACACAGTCAGCTACCTCATTGCGCCTCTTTTTTTCTTTGCGTCATGTGCTGTTTGGGGAGGGTTTTTTGGAAGGGACATCCTGCGTGACACTGCAGTGCCACTCCTAGATGTGCCCGGTGTTTGTGTCGGCCACTAGGGTCGCTAATCTTACTCACACAGCTACCTCATTGCGCCTCTTTTTTTCTTTGCGTCATGTGCTGTTTGGGGAGGGTTTTTTGGAAGGGCCATCCTGCGTGACACTGCAGTGCCACTCCTAGATGGGCCCGGTGTTTGTGTCGGCCACTAGGGTCGCTAATCTTACTCACACAGCTACCTCATTGCGCCTCTTTTTTTCTTTGCGTCATGTGCTGTTTGGGGAGGGTTTTTTGGAAGGGACATCCTGCGTGACACTGCAGTGCCACTCCTAGATGGGCCCGGTGTTTGTGTCGGCCACTAGGGTCGCTAATCTTACTCACACAGTCAGCTACCTCATTGCGCCTCTTTTTTTCTTTGCGTCATGTGCTGTTTGGGGAGGGTTTTTTGGAAGGGCCATCCTGCGTGACACTGCAGTGCCACTCCTAGATGGGCCCGGTGTTTGTGTCGGCCACTAGGGTCGCTAATCTTACTCACACAGCTACCTCATTGCGCCTCTTTTTTTCTTTGCGTCATGTGCTGTTTGGGGAGGGTTTTTTGGAAGGGCCATCCTGCGTGACACTGCAGTGCCACTCCTAGATGGGCCCGGTGTTTGTGTCGGCCACTAGGGTCGCTAATCTTACTCACACAGCTACCTCATTGCGCCTCTTTTTTTCTTTGCGTCATGTGCTGTTTGGGGAGGGTTTTTTGGAAGGGACATCCTGCGTGACACTGCAGTGCCACTCCTAGATGGGCCCGGTGTTTGTGTCGGCCACTAGGGTCGCTTATCTTACTCACACAGCGACCTCGGTGCAAATTTTAGGACTAAAAATAATATTGTGAGGTGTGAGGTATTCAGAATAGACTGAAAATGAGTGTAAATTATGGTTTTTGAGGTTAATAATACTTTGGGATCAAAATGACCCCCAAATTCTATGATTTAAGCTGTTTTTTAGTGTTTTTGGAAAAAAACACCCGAATCCAAAACACACCCGAATCCGACAAAAAAAATTCGGTGAGGTTTTGCCAAAACGCGTTCGAACCCAAAACACGGCCGCGGAACCGAACCCAAAACCAAAACCCGAAAAATTTCAGGCGCTCATCTCTAGTATAAACAGGCAGCGATGTCAGTGTGCCCTGCTCACAACCAGTGGTGGATTTTACCTATGGGCTGCATGACTGTAGCCCCTACCCCCCAGGTAAAATCTGCCACCCAGCTTAGTGTCAGTGAGCCAGATGCAGTCCATAATTGCACTGGCCCGTCTGTGACTGTCAGTGACTTCCTATTGGAAGGCCTACCTGTCAGTCACAGACGGGAGGTGGTTGTTAGATAAACAGTTAAAAGGTTGGCAGTCAATGTCAACATTGAAGACAACAAGTCTTTCTCAAGGTGAGGTATTGACAAGAGAAGGAGAATTGCAGCTGTGTTCTGGATTTCTTCCACCTAATAAGGAACGTATTACTCCTTTTTATACCTTTCTGTTTGTTTTGAGCGCCGAGGGAATACTTTTCCCATCACTTGTTTTCTTCTTGATTTGAATTTTGGGTACTTTTGGAGGGGTACCTTGGGGATCGTTAGTACCTGGCAGGCTGCCTTGTGATTCTTGCACAATTCAGAGGTCCTGAGGGAGTTTTTCTTGTATTTGAATAATGTAAACATTATTAGAATGTTGACAAAACTGAGTTTCCCAGTGGTGCAACATTCACTTACAGTGGCTCCAGCCAGTGATGAATTGGTGCCATGAAGCAGCCTCGGCAATGTGCACGCACGACAAGGGGTTGCAGCCGTGGCTCATGGGGGTGTGCCATGAGTCAGGGGGTCCTGTCCTTGTGGCACACCCTGTATACCGGCCATATGGGGGGACAGAGGGAGGTTCTGCGCTGCTCGGCCAGTCCGACTCTCTTTGTGGTCAGAATGGCCCATCTGCCAATCGGACCTTCTGGATTTGCCAGAAGTGCCACATGGCCAGTTTAGCCATGACTCCAGCTGTATATTCTGTGTCTAGCCATCATCTGATCCAGAGTTCCAGTGGTCGTCTGATCTAGCGGTAATCAGCTACTCATAACCCTCCCCCTAATGCATCACCTTAACCTCCTTTCCCATTGTCTAATACTATTATTCACCTAGTACCTTACCCTAACCATGGAGGTAGCTATAGGGGATATCACAGGTCATTGCCTAGCAAGTTCCCAGAATTGACTGCTAGGGTCTGTAGTGTGTCGTGGATGTTATAATGGTAAGGGGGGGGCCTATAACGTAGCATAATCTGAACTGAGCACTTTAATGTTACATAATATGAATAGGAGACTGTAACAGGCAAATACAGTTGATGTGTTTTGCATGTGTCTATTGACGTACCCGGATTCTACGCCCAGAATCACCTCTTCAAAACAAATATCACCGCTGGAATCATAGGCAGATAGACAAGGAACCCCAACCCCAGAGGACCCAACACCATAGTCACCACGCGTTAGGACGGTGACAGAAGGTTTTATTATTCAGGAAGAACTGGTCACCGCTGGAGGATTAATTTATCAAAAACAATTACAATTCCTTTTAAAGACAGTTACTGTATATCAATGTCATCAGATAACACCATGCGAAAAGGAACACCTACAAGGTAATAAACATAACATGCGATTTTCAGCAATATATATGAATTATGCACTCTCTGTCAGTAATGGTAACGTAATACCTAGTACTGTCCATGAAGCAGTGACTTAAAAGTCTCTGCGACCCAGTCCCTATATATATTATCCTTCAAATGTATATGTGGTGTCTTAAATTTGTGTCCGCTGCTTCCAGAGGGAAGAAGTCTTGCACTCTTTACTAGATCCTGTCCAGCATTAACAGTACTTAGCAGGGTTAAGAGTAGCAAGCAAAGTTATGCAGTCTCATAGTTCGTTAGGTAAGCATGCAGAAAACCCCTTAATCTTAGCAGAGGGAGGAAGAGAGTAATTTATGCAGAGAATTAGCACAATAGCACAGTTCAGTATCTCGCTGGTGCAGCATGCAAATAACTCTTAAGCGCCTGCACAGTTCAGTACTGAGCAAGTATGCAGATTCACATGCAGGTAGGAGTAGCGTGTCTTTAGCTTCGGATAACTGACAGCCTGTCAGTCAAATTGGCCGTGGCTAGGGTTGGTTACTCCCCTGAGGCTGTCTGGTACTTTTCCTGACTACAAAGCACGAATTCTGCTCCCTCTCTCTCACCCCCCCCCCCCCCCCCCCACCTCTCTCTCTCTCTCTACAGCTTATAAGGGAGCATGCAGGCACAGTATAAAGCAGTAAATAGCATGCAGTTAGGAGCAGTTCAAGCAGAGAGCGGTAGATTTACACAGTTTGGTAGCACTAAAGCAGTTCCTTAGCAATTAATATTACACACAAGGCAGTTGCACTTTTTGAAGTATGCAAGCAAGAGGGAGGCAGTTTGATAAGAGCACCAGTCAAGAGGCGATACAGGGGGTCATTCCGAGTTGATCGTAGCCCTGCAAAATTGTGCAGGGCTACGATCATGACCATAGGTATGCGGGGGGACGCCCAGCACAGGGCTATCCCGCCCCGCATGTCAGTGTCGCCCCCTCCGCAGAAGTGCAAAAGCATCACACAGCGGCAATGATTTTGCACTTGAGCAGTAGCTCCCAGCCGGCGCAGCTTTAGCGTGCTGGCCGGGAGCTGCTTACCCCTCTCCGGCCCGCAGTGGCTGCGTGTGATGTCACACAGCCGCTGCAGCCAAACAACCCCCCGCACGGTCCGGCCACACCTGCATTGGACGGACGACGCCCACGAAACAGCGGCCAAATGCCGCCATTCTGCCTCCCCCCCCCCCCCCCCCTGCACAGAGACCACCTCTGCCATCTGGCATGCACCGGCGCATGCACAGTTCTGACCCGATCGCTGCGCTGTGATAAACTGCAGCATGCAATCAGGTCAGAATAACTCCCACAGTTCAAAGCAAGTAATGCAAGGCTCCCTGATGTAAATTTACTGATAAAGTAGCCAATGAGCCTCTTGCTGTTTCTGACTGGAAAAGTCTCCCTGCAGTATCCTGCTTCCGGCTATAACTAATTTTCTCTCCATCAGATGCAGAGTGAGGGGACTGCTATATGTAGTACGATTTATGAGGGCCTATATCCGGTCTCCACTTCTTCTCCCTTCAGTGGTCTCTGCCACTTCTGCTCATTCGTCGGATAACTCATTACAGCCTGACCTGACAGCCAATTAATATAACCGTGACTGACGCTATCTAAGCTTCGGAGCATGCGCAGAAGCACATTCAAGCTGAAGCCATGGCA
The DNA here is from genome assembly GCF_028390025.1 of Pseudophryne corroboree. Taxonomy (NCBI): domain Eukaryota; kingdom Metazoa; phylum Chordata; class Amphibia; order Anura; family Myobatrachidae; genus Pseudophryne; species Pseudophryne corroboree. Next base: position 48,187,999 of record NC_086449.1, on the reverse strand, counting down.
ATGAAGTTGCTGTGTGCCATTCACAGAGCAAATGATCCAGTGGAGAAAGTGTCAGTGGTGTGACTGATGGTGGCATGTAAGGACGCACAAAGCATGATTGCAGTGTCTATAGACACTGAAAGTGGGCATCAGTTAGATGCATGGATGTGCACTAGGGAACGGCATCGCATTCCCATTAGCATAAAGCATACTTGCCTACCTGACCCTCTCCATGAGGGAGAAAATGCTCTGTTCCTGGACTTTCCTGGTAATGTATGATTGCCATCACCTGTGGTGAAACACCTTTCTTATCAATTACCTAGCTCACCCCAGGGGATGGCAATCCTACATTACCAGGAAAGTCCAGGAACGGAGCATTTTCTCCCTCATGGAGAGGGTCAGGTAGGCAAGTATGGCATAAAGTCACTGACGCAACCGCAGGAGAAGATGCATGGATGTCCACGACTGCCTCTGACCCAGGAGCTATGAGGAAGGAGTATCCCACCCCCTCCACTAACCCTTCCCCTCAGCAGACACCATCTACATTAGGGCTGCTTCCATAAATTTCCCGTGGTGGTTTTCCATCGCATACCACCTCTGCAAGGGTGGTTTGGGAATTTAATAAGTTTACCTGAAGAGGTGAGTTTCCAGGGAACACTTGAAGGTTTCCCGTCTCGGGTGGAAATTTACTAAGGTTTCTGTTTGGTGGATTTGGTGTTTTTCAGTGATAAAGCTGTGATTTTGCAAACAGGGAATTTACCAATGGCCAATTCACATGGATTTCACATGTCAAACATGACTTTGCAAATCAAATTGCGGCGTCTCACCATTGAACCATACTTGCCTACCTGGCCCTCTCCATGAGGGATAAAATGCTCTGTTCCTGGACTTTCCTGGTAATGTATGATTGCCATCACCTGTGGTGAGCTAGTTAATTGATAAGAAAGGTGTTTCACCACAGGTGATGGCAATCATACATTACCGGGAAAGTCCAGGAACAGAGCATTTTCTCCCTCATGGAGAGGGTCAGGTAGGCAAGTATGCATTGAACCAAATAACCATCATCAGAATAACATTGGCAGTAATGAAAATCACAAATTTACTAAGAACTGTGTTTGCAATAGCAATAAAACTTGCCACCAAATTGCAACACAATGGGCCTAATTCAGACCTGATCGCAGCAGCAAATTTGTTAGCTAATGGGCAATACAATGTGCACTGAAGGTGGGGCAGATATAACATGTGCAGAGAAAGTTAAATTTGGAGGGGTTATTTTGTTTTTGTGCAGCGTAAATACTGTCTGCTTTATTTTTACACTGCAATTTAGATTTCAGTTTGAAAACACCCCACTCAAATCCAACTCTCTCTGCACATGTTACATCTGCCTCACCTGCAGTGCATGGTTCTGCTCTTTAGCTGCTGCAATCAGATCTGAATTAGGCCCAATATTCAAAAACATTGCACTTGTTTTAAAAATCGAGTTTACATGTGAAAACCATTTTAATTAGCACAAACTCAATCAGGATGCTTATAAAATGCAACCAGCTGCAGTATACTCTTTCTGCTCACAAGTATGGCTGCTGAGGCAGGGTTTTCAGTCCTGTGACAAAAGCAGTCATGTCATGTAGAGATGTGCACTTGAAATTTTTCGGGTTTTGTGTTTTGGTTTTGGGTTCGGTTCCGCGGCCGTGTTTTGGGTTCGACCGCGTTTTGGCAAAACCTCACCGAATTTTTTTTGTCGGATTCGGGTGTGTTTTGGATTCGGGTGTTTTTTTCAAAAAACACTAAAAAACAGCTTAAATCATAGAATTTGGGGGTCATTTTGATCCCAAAGTATTATTAACCTCAAAAACCATAATTTCCACTCATTTTCAGTCTATTCTGAATACCTCACACCTCACAATATTATTTTTAGTCCTAAAATTTGCACCGAGGTCGCTGGATGACTAAGCTAAGCGACCCTAGTGGCCGACACAAACACCTGGCCCATCTAGGAGTGGCACTGCAGTGTCACGCAGGATGTCCCTTCCAAAAAACACTCCCCAAACAGCACATGACGCAAAGAAAAAAAGAGGCGCAATGAGGTAGCTGTGTGAGTAAGATAAGCGACCCTAGTGGCCGACACAAACACCTGGCCCATCTAGGAGTGGCACTGCAGTGTCACGCAGGATGTCCCTTCCAAAAAACCCTCCCCAAACAGCACATGACGCAAAGAAAAAAGAGGCGCAATGAGGTAGCTGTGTGAGTAAGATAAGCGACCCTAGTGGCCGACACAAACACCTGGCCCATCTAGGAGTGGCACTGCAGTGTCACGCAGGATGGCCCTTCCAAAAAACCCTCCCCAAACAGCACATGACGCAAAGAAAAAAAGAGGCGCAATGAGGTAGCTGTGTGAGTAAGATAAGCGACCCTAGTGGCCGACACAAACACCTGGCCCATCTAGGAGTGGCACTGCAGTGTCACGCAGGATGGCCCTTCCAAAAAACCCTCCCCAAACAGCACATGACGCAAAGAAAAAAAGAGGCGCAATGAGGTAGCTGTGTGAGTAAGATAAGCGACCCTAGTGGCCGACACAAACACCTGGCCCATCTAGGAGTGGCACTGCAGTGTCACGCAGGATGGCCCTTCCAAAAAACCCTCCCCAAACAGCACATGACGCAAAGAAAAAAAGAGGCGCAATGAGGTAGCTGTGTGAGTAAGATAAGCGACCCTAGTGGCCGACACAAACACCTGGCCCATCTAGGAGTGGCACTGCAGTGTCATGCAGGATGGCCCTTCCAAAAAACCCTCCCCAAACAGCACATGACGCAAAGAAAAAAAGAGGCGCAATGAGGTAGCTGTGTGAGTAAGATAAGCGACCCTAGTGGCCGACACAAACACCTGGCCCATCTAGGAGTGGCACTGCAGTGTCACGCAGGATGTCCCTTCCAAAAAACCCTCTCCAAACAGCACATGACGCAAAGAAAAAAAGAGGCGCAATGAGGTAGCTGTGTGAGTAAGATAAGCGACCCTAGTGGCCGACACAAACACCTGGCCCATCTAGGAGTGGCACTGCAGTGTCACGCAGGATGGCCCTTCCAAAAAACCCTCCCCAAACAGCACATGACGCAAAGAAAAAAAGAGGCGCAATGAGGTAGCTGTGTGAGTAAGATAAGCGACCCTAGTGGCCGACACAAACACCTGGCCCATCTAGGAGTGGCACTGCAGTGTCACGCAGGATGGCCCTTCCAAAAAATACTCCCCAAACAGCACATGACGCAAAGAAAAATTAAAGAAAAAAGAGGTGCAGGATGGAATTGTCCTTGGGCCCTCCCACCCACCCTTATGTTGTATAAACAGGACATGCACACTTTAACCAACCCATCATTTCAGTGACAGGGTCTGCCACACGACTGTGACTGAAATGACGGGTTGGTTTGGACCCCCACCAAAAAAGAAGCAATTAATCTCTCCTTGCACAAACTGGCTCTACAGAGGCAAGATGTCCACCTCATCATCATCCTCCGATATATCACCGTGTAGATCCCCCTCCTCACAGATTATCAATTCGTCCCCACTGGAATCCACCATCTCAGCTCCCTGTGTACTTTGTGGAGGCAATTGCTGCTGGTCAATGTCTCCACGGAGGAATTGATTATAATTCATTTTAATGAACATCATCTTCTCCACATTTTCTGGATGTAACCTCGTACGCCGATTGCTGACAAGGTGAGCGGCGGCACTAAACACTCTTTCGGAGTACACACTTGTGGGAGGGCAACTTAGGTAGAATAAAGCCAGTTTGTGCAAGGGCCTCCAAATTGCCTCTTTTTCCTGCCAGTATAAGTACGGACTGTGTGACGTGCCTACTTGGATGCGGTCACTCATATAATCCTCCACCATTCTTTCAATGGTGAGAGAATCATATGCAGTGACAGTAGACGACATGTCCGTAATCGTTGTCAGGTCCTTCAGTCCGGACCAGATGTCAGCATCAGCAGTCGCTCCAGACTGCCCTGCATCACCGCCAGCGTGTGGGCTCGGAATTCTGAGCCTTTTCCTCGCACCCCCAGTTGCGGGAGAATGTGAAGGAGGAGATGTTGACAGGTCGCGTTCCGCTTGACTTGACAATTTTCTCACCAGCAGGTCTTTCAACCCCAGCAGACTTGTGTCTGCCGGAAAGAGAGATCCAAGGTAGGCTTTAAATCTAGGATCGAGCATGGTGGCCAAAATGTAGTGCTCTGATTTCAACAGATTGACCACCCGTGAATCCTTGTTAAGCGAATTATGGGCTCCATCCACAAGTCCCACATGCCTAGCGGAATCGCTCCGTGTTAGCTCCTCCTTCAATGTCTCCAGCTTCTTCTGCAAAAGCCTGATGAGGGGAATGACCTGACTCAGGCTGGCAGTGTCTGAACTGACTTCACGTGTGGCAAGTTCAAAGGGCATCAGAACCTTGCACAATGTTGAAATCATTCTCCACTGCGCTTGAGACAGGTGCATTCCACCTCCTATATCGTGCTCAATTGTATAGGCTTGAATGGCCTTTTGCTGCTCCTCCAACCTCTGAAGCTTATAGAGGGTTGAATTCCACCTCGTTACCACTTCTTGCTTCAGATGATGGCAGGGCAGGTTCAGTTGTTTTTGGTGGTGCTCCAGTCTTCTGTACGTGGTGCCTGTACGCCGAAAGTGTCCCGCAATTCTTCTGGCCACCGACAGCATCTCTTGCACACCCCTGTCGTTTTTTAAAAAATTCTGCACCACCAAATTCAAGGTATGTGCAAAACATGGGACGTGCTGGAATTTGCCCAGATTTAATGCACACACAATATTGCTGGCGTTGTCCGATGCCACAAATCCACAGGAGAGTCCAATTGGGGTAAGCCATTCCGCGATGATCTTCCTCAGTTGCCGTAAGAGGTTTTCAGCTGTGTGCGTATTCTGGAAAGCGGTGATACAAAGCGTAGCCTGCCTAGGAAAGAGTTGGCGTTTGCGAGATGCTGCTACTGGTGCCGCCGCTGCTGTTCTTGCGGCGGGAGTCCATACATCTACCCAGTGGGCTGTCACAGTCATATAGTCCTGACCCTGCCCTGCTCCACTTGTCCACATGTCCGTGGTTAAGTGGACATTGGGTACAGCTGCATTTTTTAGGACACTGGTGACTCTTTTTCTGAGGTCTGTGTACATTTTCGGTATCGCCTGCCTAGAGAAATGGAACATAGATGGTATTTGGTACCGGGGACACAGTACCTCCAACAAGTCTCTAGTTGGCTCTGCAGTAATGATGGATACCGGAACCACGTTTCTCACCCCCCAGGATGCCAAGGCCTCAGTTATCCGCTTTGCAGCAGGATGACTGCTGTGATATTTCATCTTCCTCGCAAAGGACTGTTGGACAGTCAATTGCTTGGTGGAAGTAGTAAAAGTGGTCTTACGACTTCCCCTCTGGGATGACCATCGACTCCCAGCAGCAACAACAGCAGCGCCAGCAGCAGTAGGCGTTACACGCAAGGATGCATCGGAGGAATCCCAGGCAGGAGAGGAATCGTCAGAATTGCCAGTGACATGGCCTGCAGGACTATTGGCATTCCTGGGGAAGGAGGAAATTGACACTGAGGGAGTTGGTGGGGTGGTTTGCGTGAGCTTGGTTACAAGAGGAAGGGATTTACTGGTCAGTGGACTGCTTCCGCTGTCACCCAAAGTTTTTGAACTTGTCACTGACTTATTATGAATGCGCTGCAGGTGACGTATAAGGGAGGATGTTCCGAGGTGGTTAACGTCCTTACCCCTACTTATTACAGCTTGACAAAGGCAACACACGGCTTGACACCTGTTGTCCGCATTTCTGTTGAAATACTTCCACACCGAAGAGCTGATTTTTTTGGTATTTTCACCAGGCATGTCAATGGCCATATTCCTCCCACGGACAACAGGTGTCTCCCCGGGTGCCTGACTTAAACAAACCACCTCACCATCAGAATCCTTCTGGTCAATTTCCTCCCCAGCGCCAGCAACACCCATATCCTCCTCATCCTGGTGTACTTCAACACTGACATCTTCAATCTGACTATCAGGAACTGGACTGCGGGTGCTCCTTCCAGCACTTGCAGGGGGCGTGCAAATGGTGGAAGGCGCATGCTCTTCACGTCCAGTGTTGGGAAGGTCAGGCATCGCAACCGACACAATTGGAGTCGGACTCTCCTTGTGGATTTGGGATTTCGAAGAACGCACAGTTCTTTGCGGTGCTACTGCTTTTGCCATCTTGAGTCTTTTCATTTTTCTAGCGAGAGGCTGAGTGCTTCCATCCTCATGTGAAGCTGAACCACTAGCCATGAACATAGGCCAGGGCCTCAGCCGTTCCTTGCCACTCCGTGTGGTAAATGGCATATTGGCAAGTTTACGCTTCTCCTCCGACAATTTTATTTTAGGTTTTGGAGTCCTTTTTTTACTGATATTTGGTGTTTTGGATTTGACATGCTCTGTACTATGACATTTGGGCATCGGCCTTGGCAGACGACGTTGCTGGCATTTCATCGTCTCGGCCATGACTAGTGGCAGCAGCTTCAGCACGAGGTGGAAGTGGATCTTGATCTTTCCCTAATTTTGGAACCTCAACATTTTTGTTCTCCATATTTTAATAGGCACAACTAAAAGGCACCTCAGGTAAACAATGGAGATGGATGGATACTAGTATACTTATGGATGGACTGCCGAGTGCCGACACAGAGGTAGCTACAGCCGTGGACTACCATACTGTGTCTGCTGCTAATATAGACTGGATGATAATGAGATGAAATCAATATATATGTATATATAATATCACTAGTACTGCAGCCGGACAGGTATATATATTTATTATGTAATGACTGATGACGGACCTGCTGGACACTGTCAGCTCAGCAGCACCGCAGACTGCTACAGTAAGCTACTATAGTAGTATGTATAAAGAAGAAAGAAAAAAAAACCCACGGGTAGGTGGTATACAATTATGGATGGACTGCCGAGTGCCGACACAGAGGTAGCTACAGCCGTGGACTACCGTACTGTGTCTGCTGCTAATATAGACTGGATGATAATGAGATGAAATCAATATATATGTATATATAATATCACTAGTACTGCAGCCGGACAGGTATATATATTTATTATGTAATGACTGATGACGGACCTGCTGGACACTGTCAGCTCAGCAGCACCGCAGACTGCTACAGTAAGCTACTATAGTAGTATGTATAAAGAAGAAAGAAAAAAAAACCACGGGTAGGTGGTATACAATTATGGATGGACTGCCGAGTGCCGACACAGAGGTAGCTACAGCCGTGGACTAACGTACTGTGTCTGCTGATAATATAGACTGGATGATAATGAGATGAAATCAATATATATGTATATATAATATCACTAGTACTGCAGCCGGACAGGTATATATATTTATTATGTAATGACTGATGACGGACCTGCTGGACACTGTCAGCTCAGCAGCACCGCAGACTGCTACAGTAAGCTACTATAGTAGTATGTATAAAGAAGAAAGAAAAGAAAAAAACCACGGGTAGGTGGTATACAATTATGGATGGACTGCCGAGTGCCGACACAGAGGTAGCTACAGCCGTGGACTACCGTACTGTGTCTGCTGCTAATATAGACTGGATGATAATGTGATGAAATCAATATATATGTATATATAATATCACTAGTACTGCAGCCGGACAGGTATATATATTTATTATGTAATGACTGATGACGGACCTGCTGGACACTGTCAGCTCAGCAGCACCGCAGACTGCTACAGTAAGCTACTATAGTAGTATGTATAAAGAAGAAAGAAAAAAAAAAACCACGGGTAGGTGGTATACAATTATGGATGGACTGCCGAGTGCCGACACAGAGGTAGCTACAGCCGTGGACTACCGTACTGTGTCTGCTGCTAATATAGACTGGATGATAATGAGATGAAATCAATATATATGTATATATAATATTACTAGTACTGCAGCCGGACAGGTATATATATTTATTATGTAATGACTGATGACGGACCTGCTGGACACTGTCAGCTCAGCAGCACCGCAGACTGCTACAGTAAGCTACTATAGTAGTATGTATAAAGAAGAAAGAAAAAAAAAACCACGGGTAGGTGGTATACAATTATGGATGGACTGCCGAGTGCCGACACAGAGGTAGCTACAGCCGTGGACTACCGTACTGTGTCTGCTGCTAATATAGACTGGATGATAATGAGATGAAATCAATATATATGTATATATAATATCACTAGTACTGCAGCCGGACAGGTATATATATTTATTATGTAATGACTGATGACGGACCTGCTGGACACTGTCAGCTCAGCAGCACCGCAGACTGCTACAGTAAGCTACTATAGTAGTATGTATAAAGAAGAAAGAAAAAAAAAACCACGGGTAGGTGGTATACAATTATGGATGGACTGCCGAGTGCCGACACAGAGGTAGCTACAGCAGTGGACTACCGTACTGTGTCTGCTGATAATATAGACTGGATGATAATGAGATGAAATCAATATATATGTATATATAATATCACTAGTACTGCAGCCGGACAGGTATATATATTTATTATGTAATGACTGATGACGGACCTGCTGGACACTGTCAGCTCAGCAGCACCGCAGACTGCTACAGTAAGCTACTATAGTAGTATGTATAAAGAAGAAAGAAAAAAAAAAACCACGGGTAGGTGGTATACAATTATGGATGGACTGCCGAGTGCCGACACAGAGGTAGCTACAGCAGTGGACTAACGTACTGTGTCTGCTGATAATATAGACTGGATGATAATGAGATGAAATCAATATATATATATATATAATTATATAATATCACTAGTACTGCAGCCGGACAGGTATATATATTTATTATGTAATGACTGATGACGGACCTGCTGGACACTGTCAGCTCAGCAGCACCGCAGACTGCTACAGTAAGCTACTATAGTAGTATGTATAAAGAAGAAAGAAAAAAAAAAAAAACACGGGTAGGTGCTAGGTGGTATACAATATTATATATATATTATATACAATCTCCTTTATATTTGCCTACATCTGTGACTCTGTGCCTCTGCCTGGCCGTAACGCTGGAGTCACAGGCCTGTCTGGGGCGGAGCCACCTGCTACTGACCAGTGGCTAGAGCACAGGGAACCACCATTGGACGGACACCCCACTGAGCAAGGTAGCTTACACCCTTCCCTTGCTTTCACCCCCACAAACAGGCACTAACCCACTACACCCACAAACAGCCACTAACCCACTACACCCACAAACAGCCACTAACCCACTACACCCACAAACAGCCACTAACCCACTACACCCACAAACAGCCACTAACCCACTACACCCACACTACGCTAACCCCCCTCCCTAGCTCCCACCAGCAGCTTCTCAAGAGCCGCAGCATGGGACACCTCGCACACCCCTCCCCGACCCAACACACGCTTAAGGGGTTTGGGAGGCCTGGAACGTTTAAACCCCATTTAAAAAAACACACAGGGAGCCCGCAGTGATTGTCCAGCGGATCCGTCACTGGATCCGCTGGCAATCACTGTTGTGGGTGCGGCGGAGGTGCGGCGGTCGGCGTGGGCGCTGGCGGCCTGGGTGCTGGCGGCGTGGGTGCTGCCGGGCTGGGTGCGGACAGCGGGGCAACAGCCTCTGGGGGTACGACCGACGGAGCAGCGGCCGCCGTGGTTTCTGTTGTGCGGCCGCCGTCAGTGCGGCCGCAGTAGCAGAGTTGGAGCAGCGGAGCGGCGGTCGGCGTGTGCGCTGGCGGCGTGGGTGCTGCCGGCCTGGGTGCGGACAGCGGGGGTACGGCCTCCGGGGGTACGACCGACGGAGCAGCGGCCGCCATGGTCTCTGATGTGCGGCCACCGTCAGTGCGGCCGCAGGAGCAGAGTTAGAGCAGCGGAGCGGAAACCCATTTCAAAAATGGCGCCTCCGCGACATTTTTGAAATTTAAGATGGCCGCCGCGAGCCAATCACGGCTCGCTGCGTCATCGCCCCGCCCCCTCTGACTGACTTATATAAGTCAGCGCGAGGGAGCGACCGTCAGTCTGACGGCGGAGGAGGAGCGGAGAAGAGCTCCTGAAGGAAGAAGACGGCTGAAGTCCTGGATGGGCGGCGGCTATGCAAAAGAGCTTAGCAGCCGCCACCCACCAGGTGAAGACGCTGGAAGCCCTGGGGAAGGCGGCGGCCATGCAAAAGAGCTTACAGGCCGCCGCCTCCCAGGTGAAAACGTCGGAGAAACACGCAGGAAGCCCTGGGGAGGTGGCGCCCCCCCAGGTGAAGACGCCTGAAGCCCTGGGGAGGTGGCGCCCCCCCAGGTGAAGACGCCTGAAGCCCTGGGGAAGCGGCGACCATGCAAAAGAGCTTAAAGGCCGCCGCCCCCAGGTGAAGACTTCGGAGAAACACGCAGGAAGCCCTGGGGAGGTGGCGCCCCCCCCCCCCCCCCCAGGTGAAGACGCCCTAAGCCCTGGGGAAGCGGCGGCCATGCAAAAGAGCTTAAAGGCCGCCGTCCCCAAGTGAAGACCCTGTGAAATAAAACTTTTTATTTGTAAAGACTGGTGTTTTTATTTTAATATTTTCTTTACAGGTGGCCACCAGGTGCCAGCGGCCCATTTAGGTCCGGGCATGCTGGCACTTGTGGTTCTCCAAGTGCCAGCATGCTGGGACAGGCTTGCTGCCACCTGTCGGCCACCTGTAAAGAACAATATTACGCTTCTTTGCAGGCGGACTACAGGTGCCAGCGGGCCCATTTAGGTCCGGGCATGCTGGCACTTGTGGTTCTCCAAGTGCCAGCATGCTGGGACAGGCTTGCTGCCACCTGTCGCCCACCTGTAAAGAACAATATTACGCTTCTTTGCAGGCCGACTACAGGTGCCAGCGGGCCCATTCGGTCTGGGCATGCTGGCACTTGTGGTTCTCCCAGTGCCAGCATGCTGGGACAGGCTTGCTGCCACCTGTCGCCCACCTGTAAAGAACAATATTACGCTTCTTTGCAGGCGGACTACAGGTGCCAGCGGGCCCATTCGGTCCGGGCATGCTGGCACTTGTGGTTCTCCAAGTGCCAGCATGCTGGGACAGGCTTGCTGCCACCTGTCGCCCACCTGTAAAGAACAATATTACGCTTCTTTGCAGGCGGACTACAGGTGCCAGCGGGCCCATTTAGGTCCGGGCATGCTGGCACTTGTGGTTCTCCAAGTGCCAGCATGCTGGGACAGGCTTGCTGCCACCTGTCGGCCACCTGTAAAGAACAATATTACGCTTCTTTGCAGGCGGACTACAGGTGCCAGCGGGCCCATTCGGTCTGGGCATGCTGGCACTTGTGGTTCTCCAAGTGCCAGCATGCTGGGACAGGCTTGCTGCCACCTGTCGCCCACCTGTAAAGAACAATATTACGCTTCTTTGCAGGCGGACTACAGGTGCCAGCGGGCCCATTTAGGTCCGGGCATGCTGGCACTTGTGGTTCTCCAAGTGCCAGCATGCTGGGACAGGCTTGCTGCCACCTGTCGGCCACCTGTAAAGAACAATATTACGCTTCTTTGCAGGCGGACTACAGGTGCCAGCGGGCCCATTCGGTCCGGGCATGCTGGCACTTGTGGTTCTCCAAGTGCCAGCATGCTGGGACAGGCTTGCTGCCACCTGTCGCCCACCTGTAAAGAACAATATTACGCTTCTTTGCAGGCGGACTACAGGTGCCAGCGGGCCCATTTAGGTCCGGGCATGCTGGCACTTGTGGTTCTCCAAGTGCCAGCATGCTGGGACAGGCTTGCTGCCACCTGTCGGCCACCTGTACAGAACAATATTACGCTTCTTTACAGGCGGAATACAGGTGCCAGCGGGCCCATTTGGTCCGGCCATGCTGGCACTTGTGGTTCTCCAAGTGCCAGCATGCAGGGACAGGCTTGCTGCCACCTGTCGCCCACCTGTAAAGAACAATATTACGCTTCTTTACAGGCAAACTACAGGTGCCAGCGGACCATTAGGTCCGGCCATGCTGGCACTTGTGGGTCTCCCAAGTGCCAGCATGCTGGGAGAGGCTTGCTGGCACCTGTCGCCCACCTGTAAATAACAATATTACGCTTCTTTACAGGTGCCAGCGGGCCCATAAGGTCCAGCCATGCTGGCACTTGTGGTTCTCCAAATGACAGCATGCTGGGACAGGCTTGCTGGGATCTGTAGCCCACCAGTAAAGAACAATTTACCAATGAACCCCGCACCCACCCCCACCAGGGGTGCGGGGCATAGCACTGGGCTGTCAGCCCAGTGCTGGTTATTGCTCGGGAGGGGGACCCCATGTTAATTTTATGGAGTACCCACTTCCGAGGAATTCCAGCCCTGGGCTGACCAGCTTGGGGGGGGGGGGGGGGGGGGGATTAATGCTATGGCAGGGGGACCCCATACCGAGTGTCCCCTGCCATGGTATTACCCCTCCCTGGCTGGCTCTGCCTGGTGCTGGTTTCAGGAGTCAAGGGGGGCACACGCGTAAAAAAAAAACCCTTCTCCTCTATGGGGGGAGGGGGAGGTTACCTGCTTGTGCCTCCCCAGCCGCTTGCCTCACCTCACCCCACTGCTCAGCAGCAACCTCCTCCACTATCTCTGCTGCCGCCACTCGCAAAACCCAAGCACCCAAACCCGCAGCACGGGACACACCCACACCACCCGCCCAGACCCAACACACGCAGCCTCCACTTACTCCCCTCCCCACCTCTCACCTCTAACATGAGGCAGGAATTGCCACCCGCAAATACCTGCGCTGCCGGACTCCAACACCCTCCCTCTACAGCAACCTCCTCCACTCTCTCTGCAGCCGCCACACGCAAACCCCAGCCACCCCCAACACCAACACACCACACCCACACTACCCTCATCACCCTACACACCTCGCACCTGCAGCTTCTCATCACCCGCAGCACAGGACCAGCCCGCAACCCCCACCCCACTACCAACACACCTACCATCCCCTAAACCCCCTCCCCAGCTCAAACCTCCAGCCCCTGTACGAGAGCAGCCCACACACCCAACATCCAGCCTCCACTAACCCCCCTCCACACCTTCCACCTCTCACACACACCACCCACCACATCCATCCTCCACTAACCCCCTTCCCCAGCTTCCACCTCCAGCCTGTCATAACCCACAGCACGGGGGCAACATGCACGCCCCAAATCCACCCACTCACCACATCCTGCCTCTGCTACCCACCCTCCCCAGCTCCCACCTCTATGCTCTCACAACCCAGCCCAAGAGGCCCCACCGCACCCCACAACCCCAAACCGCCTCATCCACCCTCTCATCTGCTGCAGCATGCAAACAGCCTGCACCCCCCACACCTAGCCAGAATATGGAGCCTACAATAACCCCCCTCCCCAGCTGCCCACTCTCACACACACACCCTAAACCAATTTACCACATCCAGCCTACAATAAGCACCCTCCCCAACTACCTCCTACTGCCTCTCAACAGCCCCAGTACGGGAGCCACCCGCACCTCAAACCACCACACCCACGGTGTCTATGACCAACACACTTTAACCACTTTTTAACACACACATCCTACAAAATTCTTGCCTTTGCAAACCACAGGTCACACAATTTTTAAACACTATCCTCTACAATATACCCTCTTCCCTAACAACAGTCTACTGTCCACCCTTGCTACACTGCATGTAACTAACATATTATGTACACTACACTAGATTGCTATGAATTTGGATGAGGATCCCGTCTTACGAAAACAACGCAAAAACAAAGAGCGCCAAGCAAGATGGCGAGCCAAACAAAGCCAAGCCTCGCAAGCCACATTTTCAGCAACAACGCCAGTACCTCCCCAAACACATAATATCCAAAACATCCAACAAGCAACAACGCACACAAAAGCCAAAGCTGCATCTCAAGCCAGACTCCAAAAACAGACATTGGAGACAACCAAACTAAAAAAAACAAAACATGCGGACTCTCAACGCATTCGCCGTCACAACCAAACATATACACAGGGTCAGTCACGGAGAACGAAAGATGCACTCAATCACAAACGAAGACTCCAAGAAGAAACACTGGAACAATCCACAGTACGCCGCAATGCACATGCTAATTCTCAGCGGCGGAGCCTTGCTACCCAATCTGTTAGCAAAACTAAAGCAAGACGTTTAGCAGATGCACAACACCAGCTCACAATTCGAAAGCAAAACACACACATTCTACATAATGTGGACATACCTTTACAAGACCAGCAAGTTACCACACACACTTGCGGACCATTCAACATCATGTGCCAGTTCTGTGGATCGCGAAATTTTCTAGCAGAGCGTCCATCCGATTTGAAATTCACAAGCTGCTGCCGCAAAGGCAAACTTCAGTTGCCAAAACCACAAGACATAAATGGAGTGCATTTACACTATCCACAGTTTCTATGCAACTTACTATCGGACACAACTGACCCCAACCACAATCATTTCCGTGACAATATCCGATCTTATAACAGTGCTGTTTCCTTTGCATCAATGGGAGCAAAAATTGTTAGTTTACAAGGAAAAGGCCCTTACGTGTTCAAAGTACACGGCCAGACATATCATCGCACTTCCCACCTACAGCCTGTTAATAATCATACACCCCAATTCGCACAACTATACGTTATGGACAGCACACAAGCAGCCAACTTTCGGGAGGAACATGTCGCCAATGATGACTGTCGGCCCAACATCATGGACACCATTGACCGTTTTTTTCGCACACACAATCGCCTTGCTCATAGCTATCAGCTTATTCGGAACATTCATAAACAACAAGTCCAACTTGCTGCTGAAACAGGACAACAGGTTCCAGTCGTTAGCATGTCCCTCAGACGGGATCGCCACTCGGATTACAGACGATACAACACACCCACATCCAACGAAGTTGCAATGATCTTTGTCAACGAAGATGGAGAACCACCATTCCATCGCGACATCAGAATATATCCAATAAATCCTGACGATCCAAACCAACCATTTATTAACCTTAACATTCTAAGCCCAAACATGGATCCTATGACATATGCTCTTCTTTTCCCTTATGGCGAACCTGGCTGGCAACCTAATTGGCACTGTGCTTCTTATAATGGAGCACAACTCAATCCAAAACGCACCTATGTTACCATGTTGCAGTACAAAGCCGCCTTAACAGCCATTAGAGATGAATTCAGCCCCATAATGTATGCAGGAAAATTAACACAACAGTGGTTAGTCGATTCCTATCTGCAGGTAGAGGCTAATCGATTAAACTACATTCGACACAATCAAAAACGCTTAAGAGCAGAACAGTATCAGGGACTAGCTGACCACGTTGCAAACATGGCAGACCATAATCAGATTGCGGCTGGGGTTCCCATCATTCTACCATCTACCTTTGAAGGTTCACCAAGACATATGCGCGAACGTTGCTGTGACGCCATGTCCATTTTTGCAAAATGGGGAGCTCCAGATGTTTTTGTTACTTTCACCGCTAATCCAACTTGGCCCGAAATAATTGACAACTTAAGGCCAGGCGAACAGACTTCAGATAGACCTGACTTAGTTGCACGCGTGTTCAAAATTAAACTCGATGCACTCATGGATGACCTAACCAAACATAGCCTTTTTGGACAGGCACAAGCCTTTGTCTATACCATTGAGTTTCAGAAAAGAGGCCTTCCACACGCTCACATACTGCTTGCACTCAGAGCAGAGGACAAATTTACCACTGCAGAAAAAATTGATAAAATTGTTTCTGCAGAAATACCCCATGTGGGACATCTACTTTTGCGGCAAATCATAACCCGCTGCATGCTACATGGTCCCTGCGGCACAAACTATCCACGCGCACCCTGTATGCAAAATGGCAGATGTACCAAGCAATTCCCAAAAGAATTTAATGACAACACCCTCATACACCGTAATACATATCCTGTATACCGACGTCGCCCTACACAAACAGTAGAGGTTCGAGGCGTACATATGTCCAATCAAAATGTGGTACCATACAATCCATACTTAGCCCTAAAGTACAACGCACACATAAACGTGGAAGTGTGCACTTCACTGTACGCTATCAAGTACATCTACAAGTACATTTTTAAGGGCTTTGATTGTGCAAATGTGGTCATAACACCAAATGGTCAACCAGAGCAACAATACAATGAAATACAAGATTTCATTGACTGCCGCTATGTAAGCCCTCCAGAAGCTATTTGGAGATTAAGAGAATATGTAATGCACGATCGCTCACACGCTGTAATAAGACTTCCAGTACATCTACCTCACCAGCAAACAATCATCTTTGAACACGGTCATGAGGAAGAAGCCCTTCTTGCAGCCCGAACAGGCAGAACAAAACTAGAATCTTGGTTTGCACTAAATGAACATGATCCACATGCACACCAATGGCTGTACACAGAAATTCCACATCACTACGTTTATACACGTGGTAATTGGGAAAAAAGACAACGAGGAGGTGATAACATTGTTGCCAGAATGTACACCGTCAATGTAAAAAATGAAGAACGCTTCTACCTACGCATTTTACTTCTACATGTTCCCGGTGCAATCAGTTTCCAGGCATTGCGCACAGTCAATAATGTTGTCTGTGAAACCTTTAAAGCAGCAGCTTTTGCACAAGGACTACTTGCATCCGATGACGAATGGCATCACTGTTTAACCGATGGAGCCACTTACCTTATGGCTAAACAGTTAAGGGAAATGTTCGCATACATCTGCTGCTTTTGTCAGCCTGCTCAACCACTCAAATTGTGGGAAAATCACATAATTGATCTGACTGTTGACTTAATGCAACACAATTCTGAAAACATTGCCCAAAACAACGCACTACATGACATCAACACAATCCTTCAACAACATGGATTATCCTGTTCTGTGCTTGGCTTGCCAACTCCTACGGGAAATGCACCAGCACAACAAAAATATAATCTCATTGAGGAAGCACACGAAGCTCAAAAACTCATAGCAATGCTGAACAACCAGCAGTTGCATGCATTCAACACAATTATCATAGCAGCGGATAACAGACATGTTACCAACCATTGTTTTTATCTGGATGGGCCCGGGGGCTCAGGTAAAACATTCCTGTACACCACACTTATAGCATACATACGAGGAAAGGGACAAATTGTATTGCCATTTGCAACCACTGGCATTGCAGCTACCTTACTCAAAGGAGGACGCACTGTTCACAGTGGCTTTAAACTTCCTGTCCCACTTCTTGATACCTCTGTTTCTTCACTACGTCTAACTTCACCAGAAGCTGATGTATTACGTAAATCAACCCTCATCATAATTGACGAAATTACTATGCTTCCAAAACATGGACTACGCTGTATTGACACACTCCTGCGTGACATCATGAACATCAACACACCATTTGGAAACAAAATCATCGTTTTGGGCGGAGATTTTAGACAAACACTTCCTGTTGTTGCCCGAGGAACCCAAACCGATATTCTAGAATGCTGCATTAAAGCAAGTCACCTGTGGAAACATTTCACTCATCTCACTCTTACTACCAACATGCGCACCGAAGGACAAGTTGAACACAATAAATGGCTTCTACAAGTTGGTATGGGAACTCTGCCACCAATATCCAATTTCACCGACAATACCACCATTCTAATACCACAACATATGGTCACAACAGACGATCTAATAGAAACCATTTTTAAAAATGCAAGCCAAATGTCGGAGGAGGACCTAGCAAAACGAGTCATTATTGCACCCACAAACGCTCACACTCTCGACATTAACCGCAAGATTATTGATTTACTAGGAGAACATGGCACCATTTATTACAGTGCAGATTCTGTTGTCACTGAAGATCCAAACGATACTTTACACTTACCCATTGAATTTCTCCACAGCCAAACACCTTCAGGAATGCCTCCACATGTTCTGCTCTTAAAAAAAGGCGTTATTATAATGCTTTTACGCAACCTTAACCCACTGAAGGGATTATGTAACGGAACACGCCTAATTGTCGAAAAACTAGAACATCACTTCATAACGTGCAGAATTCTATCCGAGTGCAACAGAGGCGACGTTGTATTTATTCCACGAATTGATTTAGCTGCCAATGATACGACATTACCATTTATCCTACACCGTAGGCAGTTTCCGGTCATTCCCGCATACGCAATCACCATAAACAAATCTCAAGGACAAACTTTTGATCACGTTGGCATTCTTCTTCAAACAACAGTTTTCTCACATGGACAACTGTATGTTGCATTATCACGCTCTCGCAACCAACATCACGTCAAACTACACATTACACCAACAGACCAACAAGGACAGCTCCTGGGTGACGACCGTCACTTTACAAAAAATGTTGTTTTCAATCAAGTGTTTCAAATGTAAAACATTCCTTCACATACTTTACCGACTCAAAGCGTTTTCATTTACATTTCATTCCCATCCTAATTCTCTACATCGTACCGTACACACACTCTTCACACACTCACAACCCCCTACACACCATTCACCATCACATTTCTCTTTTGCCAAACAACATTTAACCAACATCAATACCAACAGTCCACCACAATACATTTGACAACTACTATTCTACTCCTTAACCTTTATATAGGGGTTACGGGGGCGTAGCCCCTTTCGACGGTGTGAAGAGCGCCCGCAGGGCGCGATGAATCGCCTAGTTATATATATATATATATATATATATATATATATATATTAAACTCATAAACTGGTGGTGATTATTAAACTGGTGGTCAGGTCACTGGTCACACTATCAGCAACTTGCAAGTAGTACTCCTAAGCAGACAATCACAATATATATTATACTGGTGGTCAGTGTGGTCACAAACAATGGCAGTGTGGCACTCTGGCAGCAAAAGTGTGCACTGTACGTTATATGTACTCCTGAGTCCTGAGTCCTGCTCTCAGACTCTAACTGCTCCCCACTGTCAGTGTCTCCCCCACAAGTCAGATAATACAGTCACACTATCTCTATCACTTCAGCAAGTACTAGTAGTAGTAGTACTCCTCCTAATGCTCCCCAAAATTACTACTGTGTCTCTCTCTGTCTCACTCTCTTCTCGAATCTCTATAAACGGAGAGGACGCCAGCCACGTCCTCTCCCTATGAATCTCAATGCACGTGTGAAAATGGCGGCGACGCGCGGCTCCTTATATAGAATCCGAGTCTCGCGATAGAATCCGAGCCTCGCGAGAATCCGACAGCGGGATGATGACGTTCGGGCGCGCTCGGGTTAACCGAGCAAGGCAGGAAGATCCGAGTCGCTCGGCCCCGTGTAAAAAAAACTGAAGTTCGGGCGGGTTCGGATTCCGAGGAACCGAACCCGCTCATCTCTAATGTCATGTGGTCTGCCCTGAAAGGGCACATTATCAAGAAACAGAACAGAGGACTTAGCAGGTAATGGTGCCACAGAGCCTACAAAGGCCTAGGGGATACGGTCAATAGATTGAAAGTCATTAGGTCGACCACTATTGGGGGACATGTAGTAGGTCGATGGGGGTTGCTATGTTGACATGTGCTAGGTCGACATGAGTTTTTCAGCATTTTTTCATCTTTTTCTTACTTTACGATCCATATGGAATACAATTGGGAACGGTACCCTGTGCCAAGCGCAGCAGTAGTGGAGCGAGGCACCTTGCCTGAAGCATGGCGAGCTAACACTATGCACTAATTGGGGTTCTCGGTCACTCTACGAAGAAAACGACACCAATATTTTTTTTTAGACTCATGTCGACCTTTTTTCATGTTGACTTACTGTAGCACATGTCGATCTAAAGACCATGTCGACCTAGCAGCCCTGTCGACCTACTGCATGTTGACCAATACTGGTCGACCTAATGACTGTCAACCTAAGTGTGGTTGACCCAATGACCCATACCCAGGCCTAGGTACTTCTGTGAGTGGTTGAACCTCAATGCAGTGTCTGATGATGACGTCATACTATTGTTTTGCCTCAACTGCAACAACTGAACCGACCTGTGTGACCTCGGCAAAACTCAGCTTGAGCCATGAGCCTTATCCGGGGTATCAGTACGAGATCCCGGTGGTCAGGAGACTGACGCCGGGATCCTGACAGCTGGGATCCTGGCAGTGAGCGCAGTGTGTCCCCTCACGGGCTCTCCCCGCTTTGGTCACCACAGGGTTCCCCTCCGGGTGGTGGCATGGACCACCACCCAAGAGTGGTAACTGGCCGGCAGTCAGGAGTCTGACCGTCGGTATTTCAGCGGGTGTCTGGATTTCGGCATCGGTATCCTGACCACCGGGATCCCGACAGGCTACATAAACTTCTGGCTGTTCTTAACTTCTTTGCTACTGGGAACTTTCAGTCAGTGATTTGTAGGAATCTCGCAAGCCACTTTCTTCTGCTGCCTGGGCCAAGTTCTAGCTAGGGATGTGCCTGAAATTTTTCGGGTTTTCTGTTTTGGTTTTGGGTTCGGTTCCGCGGCCGTGTTTTGGGTTCGAACGCGTTTTGGCAAAACCTCACCAAATTTTTTTTGTCGGATTCGGGTGTGTTTTGGATTCGGGTGTTTTTTTCCAAAAAACCTAAAAAACAGCTTAAATCATTCAATTTGGGGGTCATTTTGATCCCATAGTATTATTAACCTCAATAATCATAATTTACACTCATTTTCAGTCTATTCTGAACACCTCACACCTCACAATATTATTTTTAGTCCTAAAATTTGCACCGAGGTCGCTGGATGACTAAGCTCAGCGGCCCAAGTGGCCGACACAAACACCTGGCCAATCTAGGAGTTGCAGTGAAGTGTCACGCAGGATGGTCCTTCCAAAAAACACTCCCCAAACAGCACATGACGCAAAGAAAAAAAGAGGTGCAATGAGGTAGCTGTGTGACTAAGCTCAGCGACCCAAGTGGCCGACACAAACACCTGGCCCATCTAGGAGTGGCACTGCAGTGTCACGCAGGATGGCCCTTCCAAAAAACACTCCGAAAACAGCACATGACGCAAAGAAAAAAAGAGGCGCAATGAGGTAGCTGTGTGACTAAGCTCAGCGACCCAAGTGGCCGACACAAACACCTGGCCCATCTAGGAGTGGCACTGCAGTGTCACACAGGATGGCCCTTCCAAAAAACCCTCCCCAAACAGCACATGACGCAAAGAAAAAAAGAGGCGCAATGAGGTAGCTGTGTGACTAAGATAAGCGACCCAAGTGGCCGACACAAACACCTGGCCCATCTAGGAGTGGCACTGCAATGTCACGCAGGATGGCCCTTCCAAAAAACACTACCCAAACAGCACATGACGCAAAGAAAAAAAGAGGCGCAATGAGGTAGCTGTGTGACTAAACTCAGCGACCCAAGTGTCCGACACAAACACCTGGCCCATCTAGGAGTGGCACTGCAGTGTCACGCAGGATGGCCCTTCCAAAAAACACTCCGAAAACAGCACATGACGCAAAGAAAAAAAGAGGCGCAATGAGGTAGCTGTGTGACTAAGCTCAGCGACCCAAGTGGCCGACACAAACACCTGGCCCATCTAGGAGTGGCACTGCAGTGTCACACAGGATGGCCCTTCCAAAAAACCCTCCCCAAACAGCACATGACGCAAAGAAAAAAAGAGGCGCAATGAGGTAGCTGTGTGACTAAGATAAGCGACCCAAGTGGCCGACACAAACACCTGGCCCATCTAGGAGTGGCACTGCAATGTCACGCAGGATGGCCCTTCCAAAAAACACTACCCAAACAGCACATGACGCAAAGAAAAAAAGAGGCGCAATGAGGTAGCTGTGTGACTAAGCTCAGCGACCCAAGTGTCCGACACAAACACCTGGCCCATCTAGGAGTGGCACTGCAGTGTCACGCAGGATGGCCCTTCCAAAAAACACTCCGAAAACAGCACATGACGCAAAGAAAAAAAGAGGCGCAATGAGGTAGCTGTGTGACTAAGCTCAGCGACCCAAGTGGCCGACACAAACACCTGGCCCATCTAGGAGTGGCACTGCAGTGTCACACAGGATGGCCCTTCCAAAAAACACTCCCCAAACAGCACATGACGCAAAGAAAAAAAGAGGCGCAATGAGGTAGCTGTGTGACTAAGATAAGCGACCCAAGTGGCCGACACAAACACCTGGCCCATCTAGGAGTGGCACTGCAATGTCACGCAGGATGGCCCTTCCAAAAAACACTACCCAAACAGCACATGACGCAAAGAAAAAAAGAGGCGCAATGAGGTAGCTGTGTGACTAAGCTCAGCGACCCAAGTGGCCGACACAAACACCTGGCCCATCTAGGAGTGGCACTGCAGTGTCACGCAGGATGGCCCTTCCAAAAAACAATCCCCAAACAGCACATGACGCAAAGAAGAAAAAAAGAAAAAAGAGGTGCAAGATGGAATTGTCCTTGGGCCCTCCCACCCACCCTTATGTTGTATAAACAGGACATGCACACTTTAACCAACCCATCATTTCAGCGACAGGGTCTGCCAAACGACTGTGACTGAAATGACTGGTTGGTTTGGGCCCCCACCAAAAAAGAAGCAATCAATCTCCCCTTGCACAAACTGGCTCTACAGAGGCAAGATGTCCACCTCATCATCATCGTCCGATTCATCACCCCTTTCACTGTGTACATCCCCCTCCTCACAGATTATTAATTCGTCCCCACTGGAATCTACTATCTCAGATCCCCGTGTACTTTCTGGAGGCAATTGCTGCTGGTGAATGTCTCCAAGGAGTAATTGATTATAATTCATTTTAATGAACATCATCTTCTCCACATTTTCTGGAAGTAGCCTCGTACGCCGATTGCTGACAAGGTGAGCGGCGGCACTAAACACTCTTTCGGAGTACACACTGGAGGGAGGGCAACTTAGGTAGAATAAAGCCAGTTTGTGCAATGGCCTCCAAATTGCCTCTTTTCCCTGCCAGTATACGTATGGACTGTCTGACGTGCCTACTTGGATGTGGTCACTCATATAATCCTCCACCATTCTTTCAATGGTGAGAGAATCATATGCAGTGACAGTAGACGACATGTGAGTAATCGTTGGCAGGTCCTTCAGTCCGGACCAGATGTCAGCATCAGCAGTCGCTCCAGACTGCCCTGCATCACCGCCAGCGGGTGGGCTCGGAATTCGTAGCCTTTTCCTCGCACCCCCAATTGCGGGAGAATGTGAAGGAGGAGATGTTGACAGGTCGCGTTCCGCTTGACTTGACAATTTTCTCACCAGCAGTTCTTTGAAGCCCTGCAGACTTGTGTCTGCCGGAAAGAGAGATCCAACGTAGGTTTTAAATTTAGGATCGAGCACGGTGGCCAAAATGTAGTGCTCTGATTTCAACAGATTGACCACACGTGAATCCTGGTTAAGCGAATGAAGGGCTCCATCCACAAGTCCCACATGCCTAGCGGAATCGCTCTGTTTTAGCTCCTCCTTCAATGCCTCCAGCTTCTTCTGCAAAAGCCTGATGAGGGGAATGACCTGACTCAGGCTGGCAGTGTCTGAACTGACTTCACGTGTGGCAAGTTCAAAGGGCAGCAGAACCTTGCACAACGTTGAAATCATTCTCCACTGCGCTTGAGACAGGTGCATTCCACCTCCTTTGCCTATATCGTGGGCAGATGTATAGGCTTGAATGGCCTTTTTCTGCTCCTCCATCCTCTGAAGCATATAGAGGGTTGACTTCCACCTCGTTACCACCTCTTGCTTCAGATGATGGCAGGGCAGGTTCAGTTTTTTTTGGTGGTGCTCCTGTCTTCTGTACGCGGTGCCTGCACGCCGAAAGTGTCCCGCAATTCTTCTGGCCACCGACAGCATCTCTTGCACGCCCCTGCCATTTTTTAAATAATTCTGCACCCCCAAATTCAAGGTATGTGCAAAACATGGGACGTGCTGGAATTTGCCCAGATGTAATGCACGCACAATATTGCTGGCGTTGTCCGATGCCACAAATCCACAGGAGAGTCCATTTGGGGTAAGCCATTCTGCGATGATCTTCCTCAGTTGCCGTAAGAGGTTTTCAGCTGTGTGCGTATTCTGGAAAGTGGTGATACAAAGCGTAGCCTGCCTAGGAACGAGCTGGCGTTTGAGAGATCCTGCTACTGGTGCCGCCGCTGCTGTTCTTGCAGCGGGAGGCAATACATCTACCCAGTGGGCTGTCACAGTCATGTAGTCCTGAGTCTGCCCTGCTCCACTTGTCCACATGTCCGTGGTTAAGTGGACATTGGGTACAACTGCATTTTTTAGGACACTGGTGAGTCTTTTTCTGACGTCCGTGTACATTCTCGGTATCGTCTGCCTAGAGAAGTGGAACCTAGATGGTATTTGGTAACGGGGGCACACTACCTCAAGAAATTGTCTAGTTCCCTGTGAACTAACGGCGGATACCGGACGCACGTCTAACACCAACATAGTTGTCAAGGCCTCAGTTATCCGCTTTGCAGCAGGATGACTGCTGTGATATTTCATCTTCCTCGCAAAGGACTGTTGGACAGTCAATTGCTTGGTGGAAGTAGTAAAAGTGGTCTTACGACTTCCCCTCTGGGATGACCATTGACTCCCAGCAGCAACAACAGCAGCGCCAGCAGCAGTAGGCGTTACACTCAAGGATGCATCGGAGGAATCCCAGGCAGGAGAGGACTCGTCAGAATTGCCAGTGACATGGCCTGCAGGACTATTGGCATTCCTGGGGAAGGAGGAAATTGACACTGAGGGAGTTGGTGGGGTGGTTTGCGTGAGCTTGGTTACAAGAGGAAGGGATTTACTGGTCAGTGGACTGCTTCCACTGTCGCCCAAAGTTTTTGAACTTGTCACTGACTTATGATGAATGCGCTGCAGGTGACGTATAAGGGAGGATGTTCCGAGGTGGTTAACGTCCTTACCCCTACTTATTACAGCTTGACAAAGGCAACACACGGCTTGACACCTGTTGTCCGCATTTCTGTTGAAATACTTCCACACCGAAGAGCTGATTTTTTTGGTATTTTCACCAGGCATGTCAATGGCCATATTCCTCCCACGGACAACAGGTGTCTCTCCGGGTGCCTGACTTAAACAAACCACCTCACCATCAGAATCCTTCTGGTCAATTTCCTCCCCAGCGCCAGCAACACCCATATCCTCCTCATCCTGGTGTACTTCAACACTGACATCTTCAATCTGACTATCAGGAACTGGACTGCGGGTGCTCCTTCCAGCACTTGCAGGGGGCGTGCAAATGGTGGAAGGCGCATGCTCTTCACGTCCAGTGTTGGGAAGGTCAGGCATCACAACCGACACAATTGGACTCTCCTTGTGGATTTGTGATTTCGAAGAACGCACAGTTCTTTGCTGTGCTTTTGCCAGCTTAAGTCTTTTCATTTTTCTAGCGAGAGGCTGAGTGCTTCCATCCTCATGTGAAGCTGAACCACTAGCCATGAACATAGGCCAGGGCCTCATCCGTTCCTTGCCACTCCGTGTGGTAAATGGCATATTGGCAAGTTTACGCTTCTCCTCCGATGATTTATTTTTAATTTTTGAGTCCTTTTTTTACTGATATTTTGTGTTTTGGATTTTACATGCTCTGTACTATGACATTGGGCATCGGCCTTGGCAGACGACGTTGATGGAATTTCATCGTCTCGGCCATGACTAGTGGCAGCAGCTTCAGCATGAGGTGGAAGTGGATCTTCATCTTTCCCTATTTTTGGAACCTCAACATTTTTGTTCTCCATATTTTAATAGGCACAACTAAAAGGCACCTCAGGTAAACAATGGAGATGGATGGATACTAGTATACTTATGGGTGACGAGTGACTGACGACACAGAGGTAGCTACAGCCGTGGACTACCGTACTGCGTCTGCTAGTATAGATAATATAATAAATATATTACTACTGTAGGTATATAATATAATGAATGACGGACCTGGTGGACACTGTCAGCAGACTCCTAAACTACTAGTATGAAGAAGATAGAAAAAAAATCCTCACCACAGGTAGGTAGGTATACAATTATGGACGAGCACTGACGACACAGAGATAGCCACAGCCGTGGACTACCGTACTGCGTCTACTAGTATAGATAATATAATAAATATATTACTACTGTAGGTATATAATATAATGAATGATGGACCTGGTGGACACTGTCAGCAGACTCCTAAACTACTATTATGAAGAAGATAGAAAAAAAAACCCCACCACAGGTAGGTAGGTATACAATTATGGACGAGCACTGATGACACAGAGATAGCCACAGCCGTGGACTACCGTACTGCGTCTGCTAGTATAGATAATATAATAAATATATTAACACTGTAGGTATATAATATAATGATGGACCAGGTGGACACTGTCAGCAGACTCCTAAACTACTAGTATGAAGAAGATAGAAAAAAAAACCCCCACCACAGGTAGGTAGGTATACAATTATGGACGAGCACTGACGACACAGAGATAGCCACAGCCGTGGACTACCGTACTGCGTCTGCTAGTATAGATAATATAATAAATATATTACTACTGTAGGTATATAATATAATGAATGACGAACCTGGTGGACACTGTCAGCAGACTCCTAAACTACTAGTATGAAGAAGATAGAAAAAAATCCCCCACCACAGGTAGGTATACAATTATGGACGAGCACTGACGACACAGAGATAGCCACAGCCGTGGACTACCGTACTGCGTCTGCTAGTATAGATAATATAATAAATATATTACTACTGTAGGTATATAATATAATGAATGACGGACCTGGTGGACACTGTCAGCAGACTCCTAAACTACTAGTATGAAGAAGATAGAAAAAAAAACCCACCACAGGTAGGTAGGTATACAATTATGGACGAGCACTGACGACACAGAGATAGCCACAGCCGTGGACTACCGTACTGCGTCTGTTAATATAGAGATGATAAAGATGATAGAGATGAAAAAATATATATAACACTACTGTAGGTAAATATTTATATAATATAATGAATGACGGACCTGCTGGACACTGTCAGCAGAATGCGTTTATAGAATAAAATAAAAAAAACACCACAGGAGTGTTTAACTTTTTCAGGCAGACAATATACTGGTGGTCAGGTCACTGCTGGCAGCAAAAGTGTGCACTGTACTCCTGCTATAGCTGCTCCCCCAGTCCCCACAATTAAGCAGTGTGAGCACTCAGCACAGAATGATATATCATGCAGCACACTGAGCACAGATAATAGTATGGAGCGTTTTTTTTTTCAGGCAGAGAACGGATAAAAAACTGGTGGTCACTAGCAAAACTCTGCACTGTACCCCTCCTAACAGCTGCTCCCCAATCCTCCGCACAATATAAGCAATCAGATCAACTGTGTACTGTCACTGTGTAGTATTAACAACTATAAACGAAGAGGACGCCAGCCACGTCCTCTCCCTATCAATCTCAATGCACGTGTGAAAATGGCGGCGACGCGCGGCTCCTTATATAGAATCCGAGTCTCGCGAGAATGCGACAGCGGGATGATGACGTTCGGGCGCGCTCGGGTTAACCGAGCAAGGCGGGAGGATCCGAGCCTGCTCGGACCCGTGCAAAAAAAGCTGAAGTTCGGCCGGGTTCGGATTCCGAGGAACCGAACCCACTCATCACTAGTTCTAGCTGCACTGAAGAACCTCTCCCACACCAATATCTGCTTCCCTAGCCAGAAGTCACAGTGGCACGATGCCAGGCTAACTTTTTATAGGATTGCAGGCATGCCTAATGTCCTGGGTGCGGCACACTGCACACACTATGAGCTGAGACCACCTAGGGAGCGGGCCAACATTTATCTTAATGAGCACCATAGCCACTTTCCAACATGCAGGTACTTTCCGAGACAATCCTAAAAATCATGAGTGTTATTGTCGACTATCCTGGCTCATGCCATGATTCCTTTATCCTCAATCAGTCATCCCTTGTCTGATAAGTTTGAGGTGGGACAAATGCCAAAGTGATGGCTGATTGGTAAATACACATTCCTCTGTTTACTTCCTCTGAACATACCTATAAATGTTGTCATGTTAATGTGTATAGCATGTATGACACTGCACACGTGAGAGCTGAGGCGGGCCCACAATCCAGACTTACAGTATGAAGCAAGCATGCTATTGTTGCATACCTCCCAACATGACCCTCTCCAGGAGGGACACCATGCTCTGTTCCTGGACTTTTCTCTTAACTTATGATTGCCGGCACCTGTGTTGAACAGATTAATGGATAAGAAAGGTGTTTCACCACAGGGGCCGGCAATCATAAATTAAGAGGGAAGTCCAGAAGCAGAGCATTGTGTCCCTCCTGTTGGGAGGTATATTGTTGTCTGATACTCATTCTCCAGTGAACTCCTGCAGGCCCTTCTGACTATAGCCATATTGGCACAGACACTGTGATGGGCTTATATGTGCTTCAGGGATTAATCAATGCCTTTGAAACATTCCTGTGCTGTTGTCCTGATTGGTGCTTCTCAGTGGCCTGGCAGGATCTGCTTGTTTTGTCTTCATTTTTAGTCTTTGCTGGTAAATGCATCAACTATCTGGAAAAGCTGACAGAGACAGGTATATGGACTGTATGGGGTATATTTACTAAAATTCGTATTTGTACCGATTTGGAGGGAGATTAATTACGAATTACATCGAATGTGTAATTGTGCAACTTTTTTAAAATTTTACGCCTCATTTACTAAGCTGCCGTATTTTAAATTTTCGTGTTTTCCGATGTCTATGTCAAACGTAATTTTTTGCAGTGTTTTACGGGAGTGAATAGTAAAACACTGCCGACATGACAACAATGAAAATCGGCCGGATCTGTGAGACCCGTGCAGGGTTTCATTGTGCATCTTTTAATAACGTTAAAATAGTGTAAAAGTCAGAAAAGAAATTGCGTGGGATCCCCCCTCCTAAGCAAAACCAGCCTCGGGCTCTTTGAGCCGGTCCTGGTTGACAAAATATGGGGAAAAAATTTACAGGGGTTCCCCCATATTTCATAAACCAGCACCGGGCTCTGCGCCTGGTCCTGGTTACAAAAATACGGGGGACAAAAGCGTAGGGTCCCCCGTATTTTTTAAACTAGCACCGGGCTCCACTAGCCAGGTACATAATGCCACAGCCGGGGGACACTTTTATCTAGGTCCCTGCGGCCCTGGCATTACATACCCAACTAGTCACCTCTAGCCGGAGTACCCTGGAGGAGTGGGAACCCCTTAAATCAAGGGGTCCTCCCCTCCAGCCACCCAAGGGCCAGGGGTGAAGCCCGAGGCTGTCCCCCCCATCCAAGGGTGGCGGATGCGGGGCTGATAGCCAAGTGTAAAAGTCTGAATATTGTTTTTAGTAGCTGTACTACAAATCCCAGCAAGCCTCCCCCGCAAGCTGGTACTTGGAGAACCACAAGTACCAGCATGCGGTGGAAAACCGGGCCCGCTGGTACCTGTAGTACTACTACTAAAAAAATACCCCACAAAAAACAGGACACACACAACGTGAAAGTATCATTTTATTACATACATGCACACGTCCAAACATACATACTTACCTATGTACCCACGAGGATCGGTCCTTTTCTCCATGTAGAATCCTAGGGGTACCTGTAAAAAAAATTATACTCACATAATCCAGTGGAGAAGCAGACCTTTGTATAATCCACGTACTTGGCAAAATAAAAAAAAACGGACACCCAACCACGGACTGAAAGGGGTCCCATATTTACACCTGGGACCCCTTTCCCCGACTGCCAGGTCTCCCTCTGACTCCTGTCAAAGAGGGTCCCTTCTGCCAATCAGGGAGCGCCACATCGTGGCACCTTCCTGATTGGCTGTGTGCTCCTGTAGTGTCTGACAGGCAGCACACGGCAGATACACAATGTTGCGCCTATGCTCTGCATTATATCCAATGGTGGAAACTTTTTGCTCAGCGGTTGACCGAAAGTAACCTCACCGCTGACCGCAAAGTTCCCACCATTGGATATAATGTAGCGCATAGGCGCTACATTGTATCTCTGCCGTGTGCTGCCTGACAGACAGTACAGGAGCACACAGCCAATCAGGAGTGTGCCACGATGTGGCGCTCCCTGATTGGCAGAAGGGACCCTCTTTGACAGGAGTCAGAGGGAGTCCTGCAAGTCGGGGAAAGGGGTCCCATGTGTTTTTTTCTATTTTTTTTTTCTGTTCCTAATTAATTTTGACAAATTTTGGGAGTAAATTTTGTTTGACATTTCATCACAAACTTTTACATCCCCTGACTTACAGCTCTTGGCCAGCATCACCAGGGCAGATGGGTACCACTCAGATGCCACTTTTATAGATTTGCTATTGCCAGATACCTGACAACAAAATATCAGTCTTCTTAGAAGGCTGTCACTAAGGTAAATAACCAATAATATGGTAGAGAAATTAGGCTGTAGCCGCTATGGCTGGTTGATTAGACATCCTCACCAAGCTGTTGGTGCTATACAGATAAACATTAAGAATTAGAAGAGACATCATTGATCTCTTCCAACATCAAACTCCACTTCCTGGAGCGTGTAGGAAATTATATGTACAATGTGGATGCTGCCAGTAAAATAACTATCCCTGTGAGGAACTTGCAGATTCCAGTAACAGGCCATCTGTTGTTCTGTGACTGACAGCAGGCTACTTCCTGGGCTGCATTGTGTGCAAACTGCATTCTGGCCTCGCTGACGCCCCCTGGAGACGCATTCCTCTCCCACTCCCCGGCATCTGTAGTCTGTGATTACTGTAGCTGGAGATTTCACAATTGCTATGTTTTGAGAAAACCAGAAATGGGATGTGTGGTTCAAGAGCTGAATATACATGAATATTTCTACATAGAATAGGTGTTATATGCGTAGGCTCATGGTCGTATCTATAATGGCTAAAGGATGTACAGTGTACATGGGCCCCTGTGTCCAGGTGGGGCCACACCGGACACCCTGTCTATATACTCTCCTCTTCATCGGTGCTGCTGTAATCATTGAGAAAATGGCAGAGGCAACATTTTCTGTTAGATCTGCAAATGCACAGAGGATAAATCAGTAGGATAATGGTGCCAGCGCCATTTTCTTGGAGACCTGCACATGGGCAGCAGACTGTGGCACTGTGAGGAAAGGGCACGCAGGGACTGCACACGGCCCCCATCTCTCTTAAACATACTTGCCTACCTGGCCCTCTCCATGAGGGAGCAAATGCTCTGTTCCTGGACTTTCCTGGTAATGTATGATTCATACTTGCCTACCTGACCCTCTCCATGAGGGAGAAAATGCTCCGTTCCTGGACTTTCCTGGACATGTATGATTGCCATCACCTGTGGTGAGCTAGGTAATTGATAAGAAAGGTGTTTCACCCCAGGTGATGGCAATCATACATTACCAGGAAAGTCCAGGAACAGAGCATTTTCTCCCTCATGGAGAGGGTCAGGCAGGCAAGTATGTTCTTAAACTGTCCTCTGCTGAGATTGCTCACTTTGTTCTATGGGGGTCATTCCGAGTTGATCGCAGCCAGCAACTTTTTGCTGCTGCTGCTGCGATCAACTAGTCCGTGCCTATGGGGGAGTGTATTTTAGCTTTGCAGGGCTGCGCTCGCTTGTGCAGTCCTGCTAAACTAAAAAAATTTCATGCAGAACAAGACCAGCCCTGGACATACAGTACTTGCCCTGTGCGACGATCTCAGCGATGCTGGAGCCGGCTTTGATGTCAGACATCTGCCCTCCGTTCTCCTGGTCACGCCTGCGTTTTCTTCACCACTCCCCGAAAACGTCAGGCAACAATCTGGTGACACCCAGGAACGCCTTCTTTCTGTCAATCTTCTTGCGGTCTCCTCTGCGACCGCTTTCTTCGTTGTCCGCGACATAACGGGCAACGGGGCGCGTGCGCAGTGCAGCTGTCACGCATGCACATTCCAGACCCGTTCGCACCGTAGCGGCAAACCACTGCGTGTGAACGGGTCAGAATGACCCCCTATGTTCCCACCCAAATACATTGTGAATCGTGAAGATTGTATCGCTGGAACTTTGAACCTGTGCAAATGGCCTGCAGAACTCTGCTCACCTAGCCTAGCACAGCTTCCTTTTTCCTATCCTATGAGTCCTTGTTGCACCGCCACCTGTAAAGCTTTCAGCAATGACATTTTCCCCTTGGAAATTTCCACTAGCAACGTCCATGCCTGCGTCCTACACTTTCTCCCCTTATACCTGTCACCCCCTTCCTTACCATTTCTCGCCCCCTCCTTCCTATGTTTCTTATTTCTTCCCTGTTGAACTATAGTTCTTTCATTTTGCCAGCGCTAATGATTCTCCTGACAATCTGTCATAGGTGCGGTGGACATGTTAAAAAACCCAGAGACTGCACCTGCCGCACTGCCCCCCATAGATTATATACCGTTACCTGTTATAGATAATAATAATCATTTTATTTATGTAGCACTCTCTCTCCAACAGGACTCAGGGGGATGTATATGAGGAGGCCCTGTATACTAGATTGTGCTTGCAGCCCAGCCCTTGCCAGCGTAATGCCTGGAAGCCCATCAGCTATGGTGATGTCATTACACGGTATGCACTGTGCTTTGTACTGCGTACCATGATGCATGCGTCTTAGAACCAGGTGTCTTAGGGGGGACATTTACTAAGCAGTGATAAGAGAGGAGAAGTGAGCCGGTAGAGAGGTTGCCCCATCAACCAATCACCAGCTTTGTATACTTTTATAGTATGCAAATTATAGATGTTACTTCAGTGCTGATTGGTTGCCATGGGCAACTTCTCCACTGGCTCACTTCTCTGTTCTTATCACTGCTTAGTAAATGTCCCCCATAGTGTGCTAATTGTTTAGGCTGTAGTGTGAATTGCCTGCTGACCACCCCTGCCCCCCACCCCCCCCCTGCCCATCTGCTGTTAGGCCAGACTATTTTACCCTGATTACCGGATGTGTCATCTGCAACTCTGCAGTTACCACCGATAGGAACAATTCCAGCCGCAGGACGTGCATGGTTAACATTCCATGGCCTACTCTATAACGATCTGCCTCAGCATTTACCCAAGCCCCAACTTTCCTGTGCCCTTCTCCAACTGTTATCAGGATACTGTTTACATTTTTATTGACAGGTTGCAATCATTATTTACAAAATTGTTGCATCTGGGTTGCAAACAACCAAAAACTTTCCAAAAAAATCAAGGTGCAATATAATACCAATGTATGCTGTGGTGTTTTCAACTATATAAATCCCAAAAACAGACAATCCACCTGGAAAACATATATCTAAGCAATATCTTGCTTCCCACCCAGCATGAAACGATGGTCTTATTAAGTACTTCAAGAATATGGCCCAGTGTTTTCAAGCTTTGGAGAGAGATAAATTGGACAAGCACCAGCCAATCAGATATCACAAAAATGACAAATATGAGCTGATTGGTTGGTACTTCATCGCCATGCAATACATCACTCTGCAAGGCTTGATAAATCTGGGCCTATACCCCTCAGTGAGATGGAAGCATTTCCTCAGGGCTTCTTTTAAAGTAGCTGATAATGTGAGAATATAAGGTAGCCATATATAAATACATTTTCCACCCTTGTATCCTTCTGGAGGGACGTTTCCATCCAATCCATGAGGAACAAAAAGGTAGTCCTTGGAAATAGTAAAGTCATGGGTAAAGGTTTCGTGGTTTATCCACTGAGACAATATTGTTGTTGTTTTTTTTATAGCCGCTGCTAATTTTACTAACAGTATGCGGCAGGCTTGCCTACCCTCCCGCATTTAGCGGGAGGCTCCCGTTTTTTAATAAAGCCTCCCGCTGCCCCGCAAACTCTGCTTGTCCTCCCGGAATTTGCAATCTCGCCGCGAAAAATCTGCACTGCGCATGCGTGAGCGTGAAAATGCCTTCGGTGTCTGTACTCACAGATAGCCTTTCCTTCGGCTGCCAGAGCAGGGACAGCCTCCAGGCTTCCTCTGTGCAGCCCCAGGAATCAGGACCTCATTGCTGCAGTGCTGTGTCTGCTCTTCTCTCACACTCCGGCTTGTAGCCCCGCCCCCTCCAGCTCCAAGTCGTTCAGAGCTGGACTCAGGCAGAGAGAGGGTAAGGGGACTGGGGCAGGGGTATATATGTGCCAGGGAGCTTAGGTTACTGGGTGCCAGGCTGGGTCATATGGGTGTGAGGGTGGTTGCTAGGTGCAGTACTGGGGCATATTGGTTTAAGGGAGATTGCTGGGCTGGGGCATAATGGGTGTGAGGGAGGTTAGTGGGTGCAGGGCTGGGTCATGTGTGTGAGGGAGGCTGCTGGGTCAGACTTGCCTATCCTCTCAAACTGAAGTGCAGCTCCTGGATTCCACAGTGTGCCCCCCCCCCCAAAAGAATATGCATTGAGCATCCGCGAGTACAGAAGTAACTGGGGCAGGGCTGGTAGGACTGTGGGAAGGAATGCAGCATGTGGCCCCTCTCCTGTAATAATCACTCACCATGCTTTCCAGATAGCGCACCAGCAGCTACAGAGACTCCGCAGCTTGGAGGAGCCTGTCCTTCTGATCTGGAACCAGAAGCTCCTCAAGGCACCAGTCCCCGGCGGCATCCACTGTGACAGCATGCCCAGCACAATAGTAACACGTAGCAGAGCCACAGCGGTCCCATTATCCAACAGGGCAGGCTCTGTTTGCAGAGTGGCTCGTTTCCTTAGGCTTTTGCTTTCTCCCCTCACAGCTACAAACTTCCCCCTTCCCTATCTGCGGCACCTCCGACCCCCTCTCCCCCACATAGATTCCCCACCTGATCGCTCTCTCCTTACATCCACCTCCCCCATGCACAGCGCCCCTAACCCCGCTTCCCACACAGGTTCCACTCTGCTGCTCACTCTCTCCACACAACCCCCCCATCTCATCCACGGCCCCCCTGACCCCTCACCCCACAGAAGTTCCTCACTCCTGCTCACTTTCTCATCACATCCCCCTCCACGGCACCCCTCTCCACCCCACCCCACCCCACACAGGTTCCCTTCTCCTGCTCACTCTCTCCTCACATTCCCCCCCCCCCTCCCATTCACAGAACCACCAACGCCCCCTCCCCTCCTCACACAGGTTCTCCTCTCATGCTCTCTGTCTCTACTCACATCCCCCTCCTCCATCCACGGCACCCCCAATGCCCCTTCCCCACCCCACATAGGTTCCCCTCTCATGCTCTCTCTCTCTCTCCTCACAGGGTCCCGACTCCGGCGGTGTCAATTAGGTGAGGGCTGCTGGCTGGCGTATGGAAGCAATACATTCTTCATTGCTGTCCCCTCTCCCAGCACGTAACTCCAGCATGGGCGTGACCTGGCTGCTGAACTCTGATGCCGGCAACTCCCCACAGCCACCTCCGTGCTGCCTGGTTAGTGTTCTCTACTGCAGGACCTGATTCCTTTTGGAGTTGTGGGGGGTGGGATGTTTAAAAGAAGATCTGCCTTCAGATCTCTCTCTGTCTGACACCCCCCTCTCTCTCTATCCCTGACACCCTCTCTCTCTTCCCTCTCTATCCCTGACACCCTCTCTCTCACACCACATTCTCTCTCTTCACTATCTCTATTTCCTCTATCCCTGTCACCCTCTCACCCCTCTCTCTCTATTCCTGTCACCCTCTCTGCCTCCCTCTCTTTATCCCTGACAACGTCTCTCTCATCCCTTTTTCTTTTCCTTCTCTCTCTCTCTCATTTCCCTCTATCTATCCCTGACACCCTCTCATCCCTTCTCTCTCTTACCTCATACACCCCTACCCCTCTCTCTATCCCTGACACCCTCTCACCTCCTTCTCTCTTTTCCCTCATAACCCCTTCTCCCTCTCTCTATCCCTGACACCCTCTCACCTCCTTTTCTCTTTTCCCTCATACCCCCTTCTCCCTCTCTCTATCCCTGACACCCTCTCACCCCCTTCTCTCTCTACCCTCTCACCCCCCTTCCCCCACTCTCTATCCCCGGCAACCTCTCTCTCACACCCTCCTCTCTTTCTATCACTGACACCCTCTCTCTCTTATCACCCTCTCTATCCCTGACACTCTCGCTCTCTCCTCTCACTTTCTGTCATTTCCTCACTTTCCCTGACATCCCCTCTCTTTCACCCTGACACTTTCTCGCTCTCTCCTTCTCATTTCCTCGCTTTCTCTTAACCACCCTCTCCCTGACACTGGAAAAGATCTCCAACACTTCCATCCCCCCCCCCCCCCCCTCCCTCCCTCCCCAATGTGGCATGTAAACAATGTAAGAACATTAAAATTGAAACTTAGTAGTTATCACCAGGGCTGGATTAAAGTCTGTCAAATGTATATGTCACATATACTGTATGTGTATGATGATGTGTGATGTCCGTATTATGCTCTGCTGTGTAATTGTGTAATGTAGGTGTGATTTCAATGTGTAGCCCTCTTGTGTAATGTTGATATGATGTCAGTGTGTAGCCATGTAATGTAGCTGTGATGTCATTGTGCAGCCCTGTTGTGTAACGTTAGTGTGATGTCGGTATGTAACCCTGCTGTGTAATGTAGCTGCGATGTCAGTGTGTAGCCAGTACTGAGCTTTGTAGTTCGGTTTTCACCTGACACTGCAGGACACACCCCTGATTGGCAGTAGATACGCCCATAGGTGGAGATAGACACGCCCCTTGGGTGCAATGTGACACGCCCCTTTAATGGTGCGCCACGCGGCGCATTAGAGTGCGAACCGTAATCTCCCTGAAACTACTTTTCAAAAGTAGGCAAGTATGGTATGCGGTTACCCTTAGTCAGTTTTCCAGTATATTCGGTATGGTACATATACCAAAAAGTCCAGGTTTAGTGACTGTAAATTAAATATTTTATATATTATTGATATAATCTTGAAGTATCTGCCATAATATTGTACCCTAGAGCAAGATAACAATCACTGGACCAAAGGCATAATTCAGCCCTGATCGCAAGAGCAAAATCTTTCTCTATTGGCAAAAACCATAGGGGTAATTCCAAGTTGATCGCAGCAGGAAATTTTTTTAGCAGTTGGGCAAAACCATGTGCACTGCAGGGGAGGCTGATATAACATGTGCAGAAAGAGTTAGATTTGGGTGGGTTATTTTGTTTCCGTGCAGGGTAAATACTGGCTGCTTTATTTTTACACTGCAATTTAGATTGCAGATTGAACACACCACACCCAAATCTAAAGGTGCATACACACGGAGCAATATAACTGAGCAATTTTGACTATATAGTCAAAATCGCTCAGAAAGTTAGTGCATATTGCTCTGTGTGTACACAGCCAGCGATAGCGATGCGCGTCCCCGCCAGGGCGCTATCGCTGCTAAAAATAGACTGTGCAGGCAAGTCAATTTGGGCTATGTCGCTGGAAAAGAAAAAGCATCCCCTTGCTTAAATGAGTTAGCCGAAATCGCTGGTAAAGTTAGTCAAAATCTCCTACAGCCAGTTCAAGAGAAATCGCTCAGTCAAAATCTCTCCGTGTGTATTAGTGATGAGCGGGTTCGGTTCCTCGGAATCCGAACCCCCCCGAACTTCACCCATTTTACACGGCTCCGAGGCAGACTCGGATCCTCCCGCCTTGCTCGGTTAACCTGAGCGCGCCCCGAACGTCATCATCCCGCTGTCGGATTCTTGCGAGATTCGTATTCTATATAAGTAGCCGCGCATCGCCACCATTTTCAGTCGTGCATTGGCGATGAAAGGGAGAGGACGTGTGCAGCGTTCTCTCAGTTGTGCTCAGTGTGCTGCAAATATCTGTGCTCAGTGTGCTGAAAATATCTGTGCTCAGTGTGCTGCAAATATCTACGTTCTCTGCCTGGAAAACTCCATATCTGTGCTCAGTGTGCAGCAAATATCTGTGCTCAGTGTGCTTTATTGTGGGGACTGGGGACCACCAGTATTATATAGTAGGAGGACACTGCAGAGTTTTGATGACCAGTGACCACCAGTACTATACGTTCTCTGCCTGAAAAACGCTCCATATCTGTGCTGCATTGTAGTATATAGTAGGATGACAGTGCAGACTTTTGCTGACCAGTGACCACCAGTCTACCTACCTCTGTGTCATCAAGTATACTAATTTTGCTGACCACCAGTATATAATATATAGCAGTACGGTACAGTAGGCCACTGCTCTACCTACCTCTGTGTTGTCAAGTATACTATCCATCCATACCTGTTGTGCATTTTAGTTGTTGTGCGCAGTATATATAGTAGGAGGACAGTGCATAATTTTGCTGACCACCAGTATATAATATATAGCAGTACGGTACAGTAGGCCTTTGCTATTGATATATTACTGGCATATAATTCCACACATTAAAAAATGGAGAACAAAAATGTGTAGGGTAAAATAGGGAAAGATCAAGATCCACTTCCACCTCGTGCTGAAGCTGCTGCCACTAGTCATGGCCGAGACAATGAAATGCCATCAACGTCGTCTGCCAAGGCCGATGCCCAATGTCATAGTAGAGAGCATGTAATATTCAAAAAACAAAAGTTCAGTAAAATTACCCAAAAATCAAAATTAAAATCGTCTGAGGAGAAGCGTAAACTTGCCAATATGCCATTTACAACACGGAGTGGCAAGGAACGGCTGAGGCCCTCTCCTATGTTCCTCATGACTAGTGGGTCAGCTTCACATGAGGATGGAAGCATTCATCCTCTCGCTAGAAAAATGAAAAGACTTAAGCTGGCAAAAGCACAGCAAAGAACTGTGCGTTCTTCTAAATCACAAATCCCCAAGGATAGTCCAATTGTGTCGGTTGCGATGCCTGACCTTCCCAACACTGGAAGGGAAGAGGTAGTGCCTTCCACCATTTGCACGCCCCCTGCAAGTGCTGGAAGGAGCACCCGCAGTTCAGTTCCTGATAGTCAAATTGAAGATGTCACTGTTGAAGTACACCAGGATGAGGATATGGGTGTTGCTGGCGCTGAGGAGGAAATTGACCAGGAGGATTCTGATGGTGAGGTGGTTTGTTTAAGTCAGGCACCCGGGAAGACACCTGTTGTCCGTGGGATGAATATGGCCATTAACATGCCTGGTCAAATTACAAAAAAAATCACCTCTTTGGTGTGGAATTATTTTAACAGAAATGCGGACAACAGGTGCCAAACCGTGTGTCGCCTTTGTCAAGCTGTAATAAGTAGGGGTAAGGACGTTAACCACCTCGGAACATCCTCCCTTATACGTCACCTGGAGCGCATTTATCAGAAGTTATTGACAAGTTCAAAAACTTTGGGTGACAGCGGAAGCAGTCCACTGCCAACTAAATCCCTTCCTCTTGTAACCAATCTCGTGCACACCAGACCACCAACTGCCTCAGTGTCAATTTCCTCCTTAGACAGGAAAGCCAATAGTCCTGCAGGCCATGTAACTGGCAAGTCTGACGAGTCCTCTCCTGACTGGGATTCCTCTGATGCATCCTTGAGTGTAACGTCTACTGCTGCTGGCGCTGCTGTTGTTGCTGCTGGGAGTCGATCGTCATCCCAGAGGGGAAGTCGGAAGACCACTTGTACTACTTCCAGTAGAGCAATTGACTGTCCAACAGTCCTTTGCGAGGAAGATGAAATATCACAGCAGTCTTCCTGCTGCAAAGCGGATAACTCAGGCCTTGGCAGCTGCGGTGGTGTTAAACGTGTTTCCGGTATCCACCGTTAATTCACAGAAAACTAGAGAATTGCTTGAGGTACTGTGTCCCCGGTACCAAATACCATCTAGGTTCCACTTTTCTAGGCAGGCGATAACGAGAATGTACACAGACGTCAGAAAAAGAGTCACAAGTGTCCTAAAAAATGCAGTTGTACCCAATGTCCACTTAACCACGGACATGTGGACAAGTGGAGCAGGGCAGACTAAGGACTATATGACTGTGACAGCCCACTGGGTAGATGTATTGCCTCCCGCAGCAAGAACAGCAGCGGCGGCACCAGTAGCAGCATCTCGCAAACGCCAACTCGTTCCTAGGCAGGCTACGCTTTGTATCACCGCTTTCCATAAGAGGCACACAGCTGACAACCTCTTACGGAAACTGAGGAACATCATTGTAGAATGGCTTACCCCAATTGGACTCTCCTAGGGATTTGTGACATCAAACAACGCCACCAATATTGTGCGGGCATTACATCTGGGCAAATTCCAGCACGTCCCATGTTTTGCACATACATTGAATTTGGTGGTGCAGAATTTGTTTAAAAAACGACAGGGGCGTGCAAGAGATGCTGTCGGTGGCCCGAAGAATTGCGGGCCACTTTCGGCATTCAGCCACCGCGTGCCGAAGACTGGAGCACCAGCAAACACTCCTGAACCTGACCTACCATCATCTGAAGCAAGAGGTGGTAACGAGGTGGAATTCAACCCTCTATATGCTTCAGAGGATGGAGGAGCAGCAAAAGACCATTCAAGCCTATACAGCTACCTACGATATAGGCAAATGAGGGGGAATGCACCTGACTCAGGCACAGTGGAGAATGATTTCAACGTTGTGCGGGGTTCTGCAAACCTTTGAACTTGCCACACTTGAAGTCAGTTCAGACACTGCCAGCCTAAGTCAGGTCATTCCCCTCATCAGGCTTTTGCAGAAGAAGCTGGAGAGATTGAAGGAGGAGCTAAAACAGAGCGATTCCGCTAGGCATATGGGACTTGTGGATGGAGCCCTTAATTCGCTTAACCAGGATTCACGGGTGGTCAATCTGTTTAAATCAGAGCACTACATTTTGGCCACCGTGCTCGATCCTAGATTTAAAACCTACGTTGTTTCTCTCTTTCCAGCAGATACAAGTCTGCAGAGGTTCAAAGACCTGCTGGTGAGAAAATTGTCAAGTCAAGCGGAACATGACCCGTCAACAGCTCCTCCTTCACATTCTCTCGCAACTGGGGCTGCGAGGAAAAGGCTAAGAATTCCGAGCCCACCCGCTGGCGGTGATGCAGGGCAGTCTGGAGCGAGTGCTGACATCTGGTCCGGACTGAAGGACCTGCCAACGATTACTGACATGTCATCTACTGTCACTGCATATGATTCTGTCACCATTCAAAGAATGGTGGAGGATTATATGAGTGACCGCATCCAAGTAGGCACGTCAGACAGTCCGTACGTATACTGGCAGGAAAAAGAGTCAATTTGGAGGCCCTTGCAGAAACTGGCTTTATTTTACCTAAGTTGCCCCCCCTTTAGTGTGTACTCCGTAAGAGTGGAGACATTCACCAGCAATTGCCTCCAGTAAGTACACAGGGACCTGAGATGGTGGATTCCAGTGGGGACGAATTAATAATCTGTGAGGAGGGGGATGTACACAGTGAAAGGGGTGAGGAATCTGAGGATGAGGTGGACATGTTGCCTCTGTAGAGCCAGTTTGTGCAAGGAGAGATTGATTGCTTCTTTTTTGGTGGGGGCCCAAACCAACCAGTCATTTCAGTCACAGTCGTGTGGCAGACCCTGTGGCTAAAATGATGGGTTTGTTAAAGTGTTCATGTCCTGTTTATACAACATAAGGGTGGGTGGGAGGGCCCAAGGACAATTCCATCTTGCACCTCTTTTTTCTTTCATTTTTCTTTGCATCATGGCCCTCATTCCGAGTTGTTCGCTCGCAAGCTGCTTTTAGCAGCAGTACACACGCTAAGTCGCCGCCTACTGGGAGTGAATCTTAGCTTAGCAAAATTGCGAACGAAAGATTCTCAAAATTGCGATTAGAAATTTCTAAGCAGTTTCTGAGTAACTCGACACTTACTCTGCCAGTGCGATCAGTTCAGTCAGTTTCGTTCCTGGTTTGACATCACAAACACACCCAGCGTTCGGCCAGACACTCCCCCGTTTCTCCAGCCACTCCCGCATTTTTCCCAGAAACGGCAGCGTTTTTTCACACACTCCCATAAAACGGCAAGTTTCCGCCCAGAAACACCCACTTCCTGTCAATCACACTACGATCACCAGAACGAAGAAAAAACCTCATAATTCCGTGAGTAAAATACCAAACTTCTTAGCAAATTTACTTGGCGCAGTCGCAGTGCGAACATTGAGCATGCGCAATTAGCGGAAAATCGCTGGGATGCGAAGAAAATTACTGAGCGAACAACTCGAAATGAGGGCCCATCCTGTCTGACACTGCAGTGCCACTCCTAGATGGGCCAGGTGTTTGTGTCGGCCACTTGGGTCACTTAGCTTAGTCACACAGCTACCTCATTGCGCCTCTTTTTTTCTTTGCGTCATGTGCTGTTTGGGGAGTGTTTTTTGGAAGGGCCATCCTGCGTGACACTGCAGTGCCACTCCTAGATGGGCCAGGTGTTTGTGTCGGCCACTTGGGTCACTTAGCTTAGTCACACAGCTACCTCATTGCACCTCTTTATTTCTTTGCATCATGTGCTGTTTGGGGACAATTTTTTGAAGTGCCATCCTGTCTGACACTGCAGTGCCACTCCTAGATGGGCCAGGTGTTTGTGTCGGCCACTTGTGTCGCTTAGCTTAGTCATCCAGGACTAAAAATAATATTGTGAGGTGTGATGTGTTCAGAATAGACTGGAAATGAGTGGAAATTATGGTTGAGGTTAATAATACTATGGGATCAAAATTACCCCCAAATTCTATGATTTAAGCTGTTTTTGAGGGTTTTTTGTAAAAAAAAACACCCGAATCCAAAGCACACCCGAATCCAACAAAAAATTTTCAGGTAGGTTTTGCCAAAACGCGTCCGAATCCAACACCGAATCCAAAATCAAAACACAAAACCCGAAAAATGTCCGGTGCACATCACTAGTCTGTAAGCACCTTAACTCTCTCTGCACATGTTGTATCTGCCTCCCCTGCAGTGCACATGGTTTTGCCCAACTGCTAACAAAGTTCCTGCTGTGATCAACTCAGAATTACCCCCCATGTGTAGTGTGGGGGGGCACAGATATAATGTGCAGAGAGGTAGATTTGGGTGGGGTGTGTTCAAACTGAAATCTAAATTGCAGTGTAAAAATAAAGCAGCCAGTATTTACCCTCCACAGAAACAATATAACCCACCCAAATCTAACACTCTCTGCACATGTTACATCTGCCCCAATTGCAGTGCACATAGGGAGTCATTCCGAGTTGCTCGCTAGCTACTTTTTGCGGCCGTCCAAACGCATAGTCTCCACCCACAGGGGAGTGTATTTTCGCTTTGCAAGTGTGCGAACGCGTGTGCAACCGAACGGGACGTTTTTTTTTTGTGCAGTTTCTGAGTAGCTCTGGACTTACTCAGCCGCTGCGATCACTTCAGTCTTTTTGGTCCCGGGATTGACGTCAGACACCCGCCCTGCAAAGTCGCTTGGACACGCCTGCGTTTTTCCTGACACACCCAGAAAACGGTCAGTTGCCACCCACAAACGTCTTCTTCCTGTCACTCTCCTTGCGATAAGCTGTGTGAATGGATACTTTGTTAAATCCATCGCTCAGCAACGATCCTCTGTGTACTCATATGATGCGCCTGTGGAAAATGGCAGCGGGGCGATCAACTCGGAATGACCCCCATGGTTTTGTCCATTAGAGGAAGCTTTTGCTTTTGCGATCAGGTCTGAATTAGGCCCCAAGTCCGCTTCAGGCGATCCATATTTGTAACATTTAGACGTGGCTGCCTCCACTATTAGGAATTTCAGTTTGGGAGTGAAATACGACCTGTGTAGAATTTTCAGAGGCATCTCAGCATTAGCTAAAGAAACCAACTATTTATTGAGCTTTACTTCACAGAGAGCTCAGGGAAATCAAGGGGGTCATTCCGAGTTGTTCGCTCATTGCCGATTTTCGCAGCGGAGCGATTAAGGCAAAAATGCGCATGTTTCGCAGTGCGCATGCGGTAAGTATTTTAGCACAAAATTTAGTAGATTTTTCATTGTTGAAGTGATCGGAGTGTGATTGACAGGAAGTGGGTGTTTCTGGGTGGAAACTGGCCATTTTCTGGGAGTGTGCGGAAAAACGCAGGCGTGCCAGGAAAAAACGCGGGAGTGTCTGGAGAAACGGGGGAGTGGCTGGCCAAACGCAGGGCGTGTTTGTGACGTCAAACCAGGAGCAAAACGGCCTGAGATGATCGCAGTGTAGGAGTAAGTCTCGAGCTACTCAGAAACTGCTAAGAATTTTCTATTTGCAATTCTGCTAATCTTTCGTTTGCTATTCTGCTAAGCTAAGATACACTCCCAGAGGGCGGCGGTCTAGCGTATGCAATGCTGCTAAAATCTGCTAGCGAGCGAACAACTCGGAATGACCCCCCTTGTCTCCACTTTAATAAACCAGCAAGATTATCAGAGTCTAATACCCCTTTTCCACCAAAATCCCAGGTCTGTCCCGGGTTTTATTACCCCATTTCCACTGCACCATCGCCCCGGGTTTTCCTGGGTCTCCTCCTTTTCCATTGAACCCGGGTAAGCACAGCAAAACCTGTGACTGTCATTAAAAATGGCCTTTTTTCAGGCCCACAAAGATGAGGTGACAGAAAAGGGAACAAAAGGAGGATTACTCACAGTATTGCAGCAATGATGGCTCAGAGAGTACCTGTGTGTATCCCGGAGTTCCTGACTGTGTGCTGCTTTCTGCTGTTTTACACAGGTACTGAGAGCATGATGCAGCCGAAGCCTAGCGCAGTGTCATGTGAGGAGGAGGAGAGCGCCATTTCTGACAGAGAGGGCTAATTAGTAACATCAGTATTTGTGCAGGAGGAGAGCCCTGATTTCATCCATCATAGCAACCATACTGAAATCAGCACTGGAGAGGCTTTCATGGCGAATGTGGAAGCCGTGAAGGACGAGCAGTGGATGGCACATTTCCGGATGTCACGTGCTACCTTTCAGTATATACTGGACATACTCACCCCAGCACTGACCATGCAGACAAGCCCATTGAGCCAAGAAGAATAGTGATTGCTCTCCTGAGTTTTGCTACCCATGGAGAAAACCGCACAATATTCTGCTTGTTTGGAGTTGGCATTGACATGACACTGT
The DNA here is from genome assembly GCF_028390025.1 of Pseudophryne corroboree. Taxonomy (NCBI): domain Eukaryota; kingdom Metazoa; phylum Chordata; class Amphibia; order Anura; family Myobatrachidae; genus Pseudophryne; species Pseudophryne corroboree. Next base: position 48,143,150 of record NC_086449.1, on the reverse strand, counting down.
GTGCAAGATTGTGCACCAGGCCATGCAGGCAATACTGGATAACCTCTACCACCGCTTCATCTGCTTGCCTGAAGGGGATCACCTAGATCAGTGGTTCTCAAACTCGGTCCTCAGGACCCCACACGGTTCACGTTTTCCATGTCACCCAGCAGCTGCACTGTGCATCTCCAACTGCCACATTTTTAAAAATCTACAGGTGACAAAACATGAACCGTGTGGGGTCCTGAGGACCGAGTTTGAGAACCTGTGACCTAGATGACAGTTATTCCCAGTGTGCAGGTGCTATCGAAGGGACTCACATCCCTTTCATCACCCCCCCCCCCGCCTCCCCCCGACAACCCTGTGGATTACTACAACCACAAAGGATGGCATTCTATTGTACTTGAGGCTGTAGTGGACCACAAGTACTGGTGCGCATTTTTAACAATTTGTGTTTTATATCCACTTCAAATGTGTGTTTTTTTTGTTTTGTTTTGTGGTTTGGGAAACATAATCTGATAAACATCATTTTTTTTAGCTTCACAGATGTGTTTGAGGGATGGCCTGGCCGGACACATGATACGCAAGTTCTGGCCAACTCTGATCTCTGTGGGCTTGCAGAGGAGAAGCAGGATCGATGGCTGTTCCCTAAGGAGGTAAGAATATCTGGTCCTGTTTCATAGCGGTACTTTATGTTTATTTAAATTGTCTTTATAAATGTGAACAGCTATTTAAGGCTCTACAAATTCAAATCACTGTTGTTGTCCATTTACTGTAGATTATTGTAGTAAGAATGTATTATAGTAGGAAGTGTGTCCAGCTCACTTTACATTTTTTTTACCCTGTGTGTAAATGTGGCAGCACGGTTGGTGTGATGGTCAGCATTACTCATACTTACCACTTTATCATTTTTACTGTTATTGCAAGTCACCCAGCAAATTTACCAGTCTGAACATAATCACTGTGACATCCAGTGTTCATGCGGTCACTTGTAATCCTAGCCTTGTAAGTACAGCTATGTGAAATAATGTTCCACCTCTGCCAAAAAGTGTTACTCTCTTCTATTTCATCACAGAAGTTGAAGATTGTGATTGGGGTGTAGATCCCAGTACGCCTGGTTGGGAATTCTGCATACCCTTTGAGGCGGTGGCTTATGAAGAGTTTCACTCAACATGTCCACCTGTCACCGGAGAAAATGACTTTTACCCACATCCTCCGTTCTGCCAAGATGGTTCTGGAGAATGCCTTCGGCCATTTAACGTTGGTGCTGCTTGATGAAGCGTAATGATGTGGACCTAAAACTCATGCCCAATCTTGTTACTGCCTGCTGTATTCTCTTTCATACCTGTGAGATACAGAAAGAGCATTTTCTCCCAGAGTGGACTATGGCGGACACTGCAGAGCACTACACTGCACCTGATCCTACGGTCTATGAGGGGAGACACACTGGAATCCTGACCGGTTCAGGGGACCGATGCCGGAATCCCAACCATAACTATAGCAGGCAGATTAGGCCCGGGTAATGGGGGGAAGGGGGGGGGGGATGTTGGGTTCAGGCACTAAGGGGGAGAGTTAGGGTTAGTCTGTGGGGAAGGGAGGGTTAGGTTTAATCACCACCAAAGGGGGGGGGGGGGGCATGTTGGGTTCAGGCACTAAGGGGGAGGGTTAGGGTTAGTCTGCAGGGAAGGGAGGTTTAGGTTTAATCACCACCAGAGGGAAGTTAGGGTCAGGCACTAAGGGGGGTGGTGAGGGTTAGGCAGCAGAAAGGGATGGTTAGGGCGTAACAGAGGGGGGAACAGTCTTACCTCCTCCATATCGGGATTTGCACAGGTGTCTGTGACCACTGGCATCCAATCAGCCAGGATATCATACTGAATCCTTCTGGAGGACCTCTCTCCCGGTAATTTCTGCAGAATATAGCCCATAGGATTCAGCTGCTGGTGCCAAATTCCAGAATGCTTCACAAATAATAGGATTTTAATTACCTACCTGTAAATCCTATTTTCTTTTACGTCCTAGAGGATACTGGGTTCACATTAGTACCATGGGGTATAGACGGGTCCACTAGGAGCCTTGGGCACTTTAAGAAATCAATAGTGTGCACTGGCTTCTCCCCCTATGCCCCTCCTACCAGACTCAGTCTAGAAACTGTGCCCGGGGAGACGGACATACTTTAAGAGAAGGATTTAAGTACAGGGGTGAGTGTGATAGCCTGTAAACTGCAGGCAGCGGCAGGTCCCATGCCAGTCAGACCGATGTTTTAAAGTAGCAATCATTTTAAACACCAGGCTAAGACTGCTCAGGCAGGGGTGCATTAGGAGAGAAAGGTGCCATGTGCAGTCACCAACTGAGCCTCCTCTCTATACAGCAGCTCAGTAGACTCTGAGTACTAGGGTCATGAGAAGACCCTAGTGCTGTGCCAGTGTCTAGTGTGCATGCACAGGTCTATGGGAAAATGGCACGGTGGCCACCTTCCCAGTGATTTTCCTACTGCACGCAGCACCATTTTCCCAGTGATTTTCTCAGCACTGCTGCTGATGATGTGAGACTCTGTAGGGGTAAGTATTCAAGAAATGGGTGCAGGTGTGGGCCTCCGCGGACCAGGGCAGATTGCACCGCACAACCTGCAACCCATTATAGATACGACACTGGACCCAGGAGAGATCCCGTCTGCCGGGATATCATCCCCAACCCATATGCAAAAGCCATCTGCAAATGTGTCCAGCGCAGAATCAGCCCCACTGTGTGTTCCCCTCCAGCCCTGCGTCACATGTTCCCTTCCTTATTCTTATTTAGTAAAACAAGTGACTCTGCGCATCTTTTCTGTGCATGTTATAGTTTGATGTGCTCGCACTGTAACTGGCCAATGTTCAGCAGCGCTGCAGAATCCGTTGGCGCATTTTAAATACTTAAGTTACAGTGAAAGGCACTGCACTTGTACCTAGAGTTGGCGGCAACACCTTATAGTGAACGCAGTTACTGCAATGTAAATATGCGCCATAGGTTGTTTTTTTATAGTGTATTGGAGGACGTTTCATAGAAAAGTGATAAAACAATAATAGGGTGCAGCAAATAATGGGATCTGGAACTTAAATTCTTTCTCCCTCGCTCTCCCAAGCTTCACACCCAACAATACTGGGCCACACGGTTACACTTTCTCTTGTCAAGGCAGCAGCTGCAAAATGACCCACTGATCTTACTTTTGGGCTCAGCATCCCACTGTAACTGCATTACTGTACCGCCTCTGCAGTTCTCAGCATCCCACTGTAAGTGCATTACTGTACATCTCCTGCAGTGCTCAACATCCCACTGTAAGTGCATTACTGTACAGCCCCTGCAGTGCTCAGCATCCCACTGTAAGTGCATTACTACACAGCACTTACAGTGCTCAGCATCCCAGTGCAAGTGCATTACTGTAACGCCTCTGCAGTTCTCAGCATCCCACTGTAAGTGCATTACTGTACATCTCCTGCAGTACTCACATCCCACTGTAAGTGCATTACTGTACCGCCTCTGCAGTGCTCAACATCCCACTGTAAGTGCATTACTGTACATCTCCTGCAGTACTCACATCCCACTGTAAGTGCATTACTGTACATCTCCTGCAGTACTCACATCCCACTGTAAGTGCATTACTGTACCGCCTCTGCAGTGCTCAGCATCCCACTGTAAGTGCATTACTGTACATCTCCTGCAGTACTCACATCCCACTGTAAGTGCATTACTGTACCGCCTCTGCAGTGCTCAGCATCCCAGTGCAAGTGCATTACTGTACCGCCTCTGCAGTGCTCAACATCCCACTGTAAGTGCATTACTGTACATCTCCTGCAGTACTCACATCCCACTGTAAGTGCATTACTGTACAGCCCCTGCAGTGATCACCATCCCACTGTAAGTGCATTACTGTACCGCCTCTGCAGTGCTCAGCATCCCAGTGCAAGTGCATTACTGTACATCTCCTGCAGTGCTCAGCATCCCAGTGCAGGAGCATTACTGTACATCTCCTGCAGTGCTCAGCATCCCAGTGCAAGTGCATTACTACAGATGGGTTCACGGTTATCTTGACTAGTTTTCTGCGCCTAGGCACAACATGACTTATTAGCATAAACCCTTCATCTATTGTTCTCAGTTGCAATACAATAAAGAGAACAATACAGCAGGGGATTAAGTCATTACAGCAGGGGATTAAGTCCGACTGGCCAGTCTCAATTAATCCTATTAAAGGTCAAGATAAACGTGGACACATCTGTACTCTGCCCCTGCAGTGCTCAGCATCCCAGTGTAAGTGCATTACTGTACATCTCCTGCAGTGCTCAGCATCTCAGTGCAAGTGCATTACTACTCTGCCCATGCAATGCTCAGCATCCCAGTGCAAATGCATTACTAAACATCTCCTGCAGTGCTCAGCATCCCAGTGCTAGTGCATTACTACTCTGCCCCTGCAGCGCTCAGCATCCCAGTGCAAGAGCATTACTGTACATCTCCTGCAGTGCTCAGCATCCCAGTGCAGGAGCATTACTGTACATCTCCTGCAGTGCTCAGCATCCCAATGCAAGTGCATTACTACTCTGCACCTGCAGTGCTCAGCATCCCAGTGCAAATGCATTACTGTACATCTCCTGCAGTGCTCAGCATCCCAGTGCAAGTGCATTACTACTCTGCCCCTGCAGTGCTCAGCATCCCAGTGCAAGTGCATTACTGTACATCTCCTGCAGTGCTTAGCATCCAAGTGCAAATGCATTACTACACAGCCCCTGCAGTGCTCAGCATCCCAGTGCAAGAGCATTACTGTACATCTCCTCCAGCGCTCAGCATCCCAGTGCAAGAGCATTACTGTACATCTCCTTCAGTGCTCAGCAATCCCAGTGCAAGTGCATTACTACTCTGCCCCTGCAGTGCTCAGCATCCCAGTGTAAGTGCATTACTGTACATCTCCTGCAGTGCTGAGCATCCCAGTGCAAGTGCATTACTACTCTGCCCCTGCAGCGCTCAGCATCCCAGTGCAAGAGCATTACTGTGCATCTCCTGCAGTGCTCAGCATCCCAGTGCAAGTGCATTACTGTACATCTCCTGCAGTGCTGAGCATCCCAGTGCAAGTGCATTACTACTCTGCCCCTGCAGCGCTCAGCATCCCAGTGCAAGAGCATTACTGTACATCTCCTGCAGTGCTCAGCATCCCAGTGCAGGAGCATTACTGTACATCTCCTGCAGTGCTCAGCATCCCAGTGCAAGTGCATTACTGTACATTTCCTGCAGTGCTTAGCATCCCAGTGCAAGTGCATTACTGTACATCTCCTGCAGTGCTCAGCATCCCAGTGCAGGAGCATTACTGTACATCTCCTGCAGTGCTCAGCATCCCAGTGCAAGTGCATTACTGTACATCTCCTGCAGTGCTGAGCATCCCAGTGCAAGTGCATTACTACTCTGCCCCTGCAGCGCTCAGCATCCCAGTGCAAGAGCATTACTGTACATCTCCTGCAGTGCTCAGCATCCCAGTGCAGGAGCATTACTGTACATCTCCTGCAGTGCTCAGCATCCCAGTGCAAGTGCATTACTGTACATTTCCTGCAGTGCTTAGCATCCCAGTGCAAGTGCATTACTGTATATCTCCTGCAGTGCTCAGCATCCCAGTGCAGGAGCATTACTGTACATCTCCTGCAGTGCTCAGCATCCCAGTGCAGGAGCATTACTGTACATCTCCTGCAGTGCTCAGCATCCCAGTGCAAGTGCATTACTACTCTGCACCTGCAGTGCTCAGCATCCCAGTGCAAATGCATTACTGTACATCTCCTGCAGTGCTGAGCATCCCAGTGCAAGTGCATTACTGTACATCTCCTGCAGTGCTCAGCATCCCAGTGCAAGTGCATTACTGTACATCTCCTGCAGTGCTGAGCATCCCAGTGCAAGTGCATTACTGTACATCTCCTGCAGTGCTCAGCATCCCAGTGCAAGTGCATTACTGTACATCTCCTGCAGTGCTTAGCATCCAAGTGCAAATGCATTACTACAAACCCCCTGCAGTGCTCAGCATCCCAGTGCAAGAGCATTACTGTACATCTCCTGCAGCGCTCAGCATCCCAGTGCAAGAGCAGTACTGTACATTTCCTTCAGTGCTCAGCAATCCCAGTGCAAGTGCATTACTACTCTCCCCCTGCAGTGCTCAGCATCCCAGTGTAAGTGCATTACTGTACATCTCCTGCAGCGCTCAGCATCCCAGTGCAGGAGCATTGCTGTACATCTCCTGCAGTGCTCAGCATCCCAGTGCAAGTGCATTACTGTACATCTCCTGCAGTGCTGAGCATCCCAGTGCAAGTGCATTACTGTACATCTCCTGCAGTGCTCAGCATCTCAGTGCAAGTGCATTACTACTCTGCCCATGCAATGCTCAGCATCCCAGTGTAAATGCATTACTAAACATCTCCTGCAGTGCTCAGCATCCCAGTGCTAGTGCATTACTACTCTGCCCCTGCAGCGCTCAGCATCCCAGTGCAAGAGCATTACTGTACATCTCCTGCAGTGCTCAGCATCCCAGTGCAGGAGCATTACTGTACATCTCCTGCAGTGCTCAGCATCCCAGTGCAAGTGCATTACTACTCTGCACCTGCAGTGCTCAGCATCCCAGTGCAAATGCATTACTGTACATCTCCTGCAGTGCTGAGCATCCCAGTGCAAGTGCATTACTGTACATCTCCTGCAGTGCTCAGCATCCCAGTGCAAGTGCATTACTGTACATCTCCTGCAGTGCTGAGCATCCCAGTGCAAGTGCATTACTGTACATCTCCTGCAGTGCTCAGCATCCCAGTGCAAGTGCATTACTGTACATCTCCTGCAGTGCTTAGCATCCAAGTGCAAGAGCAGTACTGTACATTTCCTTCAGTGCTCAGCAATCCCAGTGCAAGTGCATTACTACTCTCCCCCTGCAGTGCTCAGCATCCCAGTGTAAGTGCATTACTGTACATCTCCTGCAGCGCTCAGCATCCCAGTGCAAGTGCATTACTGTACATCTCCTGCAGTGCTGAGCATCCCAGTGCAAGTGCATTACTGTGCATCTCCTGCAGTGCTCAGCATCCCAGTGCACGTGCATTACTACTCTGCCCCTGCAGTGCTCAGCATCCCAGTGCAAATGCATTACTGTACATCTCCTGCAGTGCTCAGCATCCCAGTGCAAGTGCATTACTACTCTGCCCCTGCAGCGCTCAGCATCCCACTGCAAGTGCATTACTGTACATCTCCTGCAGTGCTCAGCATCCCAGAGCAAGTGTATTACTGTACATCTCCTGCAGTGCTTAGCATCCCAGTGCAAATGCATTACTACACAGCCGCTGCAGTGCTCAGCATCCCAGTGCAAGTGCATTACTGTACCGCCTCTGCAATGCTCAGCATCCCAGCGCAAGAGCATTACTGTACATCTCCTGCAGTGCTGAGCATCCCACTGTAAGTGCATTACTGTACCGCCTCTGCAGTGCTCAGCATCCCACTGTAAGTGCATTACTGTACAGCCCCTGCAGTGCTCAGCATCCCACTGTAAGTGCATTACTGTACCGACTCTGCAGTGCTCAGCATCCGAGTTCAAGTGCATTACTGTACATCTCCTGCAGTGCTCAGCATCCCACTATAAGTGCATTACTGTACCGCCTCTGCAGTGCTCAGCATCCCAGTGCAAGTGCATTACTGTACATCTCCTGCATTGCTCAGAGACGCTGATGATGTGAAGAACTGAAGTGCAGGGGTTTAAGACGTTGTTGATTTGTAGAACTTGAGAACGGTGACTGAGACGCTGATGATGTGAAGAACTGAAGTGCAGGGGTTTAAGACGTTGTTGATTTGTAGAACTTGAGAACGATGACTGAGACGCTGATGTGAAGAACTGAAGTGCAGGGGTTTAAGACGCTGGTGATTCGTAGAACTTGAGTACGGTGATTTAGGGCCCGCAGCCCACGCTGATTCCTAGGAGCACTGGTGACTGGACCGCAGAGAGAAACATCGGCCGCTGAATACACTGGAACTGGTGCAGCGAACTGGCACCTGGAAATGCCGGAGACACTGGAATACGACTTCAGAGATCCTTGCCGGAAACAGGAGCTCTGGCATCCACGTCAGGGAAAGACGATACTCAGGCACTGAGGTTCCGTCCAGCATCTGACTTTGAATCTCCCGCCACCGCTGGATTGGCGGAGCAGTCTGATGACGTCACCTGCCCCCCGTCCACGTGATGCCGGGTGTCATGGCGGCGCCCATGCCCTGGAGAACCGCCGGGAGCCGCGCCAGCCAAACGCCGGAGCCCGTGGCCCACCGAAGGCGGAGACCGCAACACAGACCAGCAGACACGCAGGGGTAAGCGCGGAGAATACAGCCTCTTGCGTGTGACAGTACCCCCTCCTCCAGGAGTGGCCCCTGGACACTTTACACGTTTTGTTGGATGTCTGGAATGGAAAATCCGCACCAGTCGGGGAGCCGTAACTTCAGTAGCTTTGACCCAGCTCCTTTCCTCGGGGCCAAAACCTTTCCATTCCACCAAATACTGTAAATTCTTGTGAAGATAGCGAGAATCAAGAATAGCTTTGATTTCAAAGTCCGTACCCTCTTCAGTCTCTGCAGAGGTTGGCCTTGGGGACTTGGAATGAAACCGGTTCAAAACAAGAGGGCAGAGAAGAGAGACATGGAAGGAATTTGGTATCCGGAGATGGGAAGGCAATCCCAATTTGCAAACAACCGGATTCAGGACTTGTAACACGGGATAAGGACCAATGAACCTTGGAGCGAACTTCATAGTGGGCACCTTCAAACGGAGATTGCGGGTAGAGAGCCATACCCTGTCACCAACCTTGTATTGAGGAGCTGCCCGTCGCTTCCTATCCGCAAAGAACTTATAGCGGCCAGAAACTCTCTTGAGGTTGGCATGAACTCGACTCCAGATTTGACTGAAGTGCCGGAGAGTAGAGGCTGCAGCAGGAACTTCTTCCGGAGGACAAATGGGTAATTCTGGAACTTGGGGATGAAATCCATAATTAATAAAAAATGGAGACTCACCAGTCGAAGAGTGATATAGATGGTTATGGGCGAACTCGGCCCAGGGCAACAACTCCACCCAATTATCTTGCGAGGGGGAGAGGTAAACACGGAGAAAAGTCTCTAGGCGGATGAAAACTTGAGTTTTATTTGTAAGGCCGTACAGAGGGCTCTCCAGAATCTTGCCGTAAACTGTACCCCTCGGTCAGAAACTATTTCCAGAGGTAACCCGTGCAGGCGGAAGTGTTCCCAAATAAATAACAAAGCCAACTTAGGAGCTGATGGTAACCCGGTCAACGGAACAAAATGTGCCATCTTAGAGAATCGGTCGATAATCACCCAGACGGTGTTATGACCCTTAGAGAGAGGCAGTTCAGTAACAAAGTCCATAGAGATATGAGTCCAAGGCCTCTTAGGAATGGACAATGGGTGCAACAACCCCGCAGGAGGCAGACGAAGAATTTTGTGCTGAGCACATTGAGGACACGAGTTGATATAATCTTGAATGTCCTTCTTCATAGTGTCCCACCAGTAGGATCTTCGTAGAAATTCCCACATCTTTTGAACTCCGGGATGGCCAGAAAACTTGGAAATGTGAGCCCACTGCAACAATCTTGGTCGAAATTTAGCTGGCACAGACATTCTTCCAGGAGGAGGACCCAACGCGGTGGGAGCCGCTGAAATAGAAACTGGACTGAGAATCAAAGCCTTTTCAACGGAATTCTCCTCATCCAAAGCCATTAAGGAACGGGATAGGGTATCCGCCTTGGTGTTAAAAGTTCCAGCCCGATACTTAATGACAAACAAAAATCGGGCAAAGAAGAGCGCCCATCTTGCTTGACGGGGATTCAAGCACTGGGCCGTCTTGAGATACAGCAAATTCTTGTGATCCGTGAAAATCGTAATTAGGTGTTTAGCACCTTCCAAAAGATATCTCCATTCTTCCAAGGCAGATTTTATTGCCAACAGCTCTTTGTCTCCAATGGTGTAATTTAGTTCAGCAGGAGAGAACTTGCAAGAATGGAAACCACATGGATGTAACTTCCCATCTGGAGCGTACTGCGAAAGTACGGCACCAATGCCTACCGTAGAAGCATCAACCTCCAGAAAGAATGGTTTTAAAAAGTCTGGTTGCTGAAGTACCGGAGCGGTCACAAAGGCTGCCTTCAACTGAGCGAATGCTGCTACAGCTTCAGTGGACCAATGGCTTGGGTCAGCCCCCTTCTTGGTTATGGCAGTAATAGGCACCACAATAGTAGAGAAACCCCTTATGAATTTCCGGTAGTAATTTGCAAACCCTAGAAATCGTTGCACCGCCTTCAAGGAAAGAGGCTGAGTCCAGTCCCGAATAGCAGAAAGTTTCTCCCGATCCATACGCAACTCCGTGCCTGAAATTGTTAGGTTCCTGGTGCTCAGAACAAGGGAGATGTTGCGTAGTGAGTCCAGAGCACCAGAACGTGATGCTGAAATAAGGTGTGGTGTGGAAATAGCCCCTAGCACCCTACCTCCATTGTTTCACCCGTGTGGTCAGTTCACGCCTGAGTGACTATGGTTTCTTGGGTCCACGGCAGCCGCGTTTGAAGGGCGGATTAGGTCTGCCCAACTCCGATGCCCCCAGATCTTAGAGTGAGACAAGGCGTGAACCGAGACAGGATAATAACAAGGGGACCTCTAACTAAAGCAAACAGAAGGCTAGGGGCTACTAACAACCCTAAAACTAAATATATGTGCGGCACGCCGCCAAAGGAAAAGAACAACAAAGGAAATGCTGTCCACTCGCCGACACAATACTGTTTTGTACCGGCGGTGACAGCATAAGCAGAACCCTCTGCAAAACACCAGTAACAAAATATAACCAAAGAATACTGCAGCCTAGGCCGACGGACGCGGCAAAGCCGCTACTCACGGAACCGGTACCAATACTGGGAAACGGACAGGAACCCCCAATGTAGCCGACACAGACTCTCAGAACCGGAGGACAGGCAGAATCCCAAACGACAGACCGGTGGACACCAAGAAGCCAGATACTCGACCAGGCACAGACAAAGCCACAGGACTTCTGGACAGGAACGCTTCACGGCAGGACACGGGATCAGACACTGGAACCGACACTGGAACCGACACTGGAACCGACACTCGAAGCAGCTAGACAGACACTGCTAGACAGGAGCTCAGGAACTGGCAGGGACTAGCTCAGAACTCAAGAACTCTGGAACTCTGGAAATATCACCAGCGTCTGTGAATTGCACTGAGCCAGAATATAACAGAGAGTCTTAATTAATTATGTCGTGCAGCTGCCCTGCTGCACAACTGAGAGGTGCAATCAACAGACAGGTGAGGCTGAACACATGGGAACAAGCTGCAATCACACAGACTCACCACCGGCAGCAAACAAGAGTTTTCTCAAACCAGAGCAACGGGAAATCCTGGCCTGCAAGACAACTATAAACATAGAATAGGAATGAACCACTACCTGTGGTTCATAACAGAACCCTCTCCTTAAGGGTGAGCTCCGAACACCCCATGACACCCACGGGGAACATAAACAGAAGTATTAACATAAAATACATAACCAAAATGCAACAGTACCCCCCCCCTTGAGGAGGGGTAAAAGGACCCCAAAATTCAGGTTTTCCAAAACAAGGTATACATTAATAAACCTGACACTGGAACAAACAGACAAAGACAAGTAACAGAAACAAGATGTGGCAACAGCTTGTAACAGAAATAATGTAACCCAGATATGGAATAGAGGGGACCTCAAAGGTGCACTTGGAAATCTTGCCATATAGATGGTTCTCTCGCAACCGAAGAAGTACCTCCTTAACTTGTACTCGGTGCTCAGTGAGTTTGTTCGAAAATATCAGGATGTCATCCAAATATACAACTACATTCAGGTACAACATATCCCGAAAGATTTCATTAATGAATCCTTGGAAGACGGCGGGGGCTTTGCTGAGGCCGAACGGCATTACCAAGTACTCATAATGCCCGTCCCTAGTATTGAAGGCCGTCTTCCATTCGTCCAGGGTTGTGAAGCTTGAGCCAGGGAAGACCAAGAACGAGATCATGAGGCATCTCCTGAATCACAAGGAACTCCAGATGTTCTTGATGCAAAGCTCCCACTTGCAGCTTGATTGGCATAGTACGACTTGAAATCAGACCATTTGGAATTTGGGTACCATTAATAGCAGTTATCGTAATAGGTCGTTCGACCGACCGTAACTTCAAACCCAGATTCTGGGCACAGGAAAGGGAAATAAAATTCCCTGCAGCCCCTGAGTCCAAGAGTGCCTTAACGGTTTTGACTTCAGACTCGGAAAACAGAAACACGGAGAGAAAACAGTCCACTGCCGGAGAAGATTGAGAAAAAAACCCTAGCTCGACTTCTCCAGAACAAGCTAGGACTGCCCGTTTTCCCGGGCGAGACTTGCAAAACTTGAGGAAATGATCCGCCGCTCCACAGTAGAGGCAGAGTCTACCCTCACGACGACGCTGACGTTCTTCTGGGGACAGCTGAGACCAGTTAATCTGCTTGGGTTCGTCTGGACTTGAAATAACTGTTTGCTTAGATGGAAGAGATCGGAATCTCGACCGGTCTGACCGACTACGTTCACCACCTCGTTCCTGCATGCGAAGATCCTGTCAGACTTGGTTTTGTCTGTGTCCCCGGAGGGGGCGCTAGTGGGTCAGTGGAGGTAGGAGGGAGAAAGTGAGGAGGCTGGATTAAGTTTCTGCGCATGGGCGCAATGATGTTTATTAAACACAAAGTTCACAAAAGGCAGCAGAAATAAACAATAAGGAATGCAATGTCAATGGTACAGCGTGGAAGCTGAAAGTCTATGGCAACAGAGATATGACAATGGATGAATGATAACTGATGAATGACAACTGATGAATGATAACTTGATAGATGATAATCTGGTATGGGAACCAGAGCAGTTTAAAACATGGAGCCAGCAGAGATGGTAACATACAGCAAACCTGGTAGCAGAGGCAGGAGACTGGCAACGTTCACAGTGCAGGTGATGAGGCACAAGCAGCAAGCAAGCTGCATCACAGGTGAGGAGATGGAATGCACCTGGAGCGAGTCTCTACTGCTAGGCTGAAGCACACTGGGTTGGTGATTAGTGTGAAGCCTGTAAACAGAAGCAGGTGTTGCTGAGGCTTGTAGTTCCACGGAGCTGTAGGAGGATAACCAGGAGCACAAAGTCACAGGTAGGTAACCAGGAACACGGAGGTGTAGGTAGGTAACCAGGAACACGGAGGAACAGGTACCAGATCCAGACACATGGGTCGCAGGAGTGACACAAAGTTCAGGATAACCACAGGCTCACCCTGCAGCTCCTGATATACCCCCTGGTGTGCAGGCATTGGTTGGAGTGGGAAAAGGAGGTGCGGCCAAGCACCAGATTGTCCGCCGTACTCTGACCGATGGAGACTGTCATGGCGGCGCCCATGCCGCGGCCCGGCGGGAACGCGGCGTGCTCACACACCCGCTGTCACAGGAGCGTTCCTAGGCCCAGGATGACGTCTGGCGGCAGAGGTGCGGATGACAGCAGAACGTAGGAACCCCGGACGGAGTCCGCACCGACGGACAGATGTCACTGTGGTGAGTCGATTCCTGACAGATCCACCTTTACACAGAGTGAGATCAACTGTTCCAAGGAATCTGGCAGATCTCTAGTGATCAACTCTTCCTTTAAACAATCCGAGAGCTCGTTCCAAAAAGCAGCCTGAAGGGCATCATTATTCCAGCACAGTTCTGAAGCTATAGTTTGAAAGTGAATCACATACTGTCCCACTGTACAAGAGCCTTGTCGAACTCGGAGCAAGTCAGCAGAGGCAGTGGTCGTCCTGCCGGGCTCATCAAAGATCCTTCGGAATGACGTGATGAAGTTGGTATAACTAGAAACTAACGGATCTGATCGCTCCCACAACGGTAACACCCACTCCAACGCTGAACCCTCAAGCAAAGAGATAATTTATGCCACGTTAGACCGATCAGTAGGGAAGTTATGAGAGAGGAGTTCGAAATGTACCTCACACTGATTGAGGAAACCACGACAATTCTTTGGATTCCCGTTATAACGAGGAGGAGTGGGAAGCTGAAGGCGTGACCTAGTTCCAGACAAGGACGGAACATTGCTAGAGACAACCACTGGAGCGGATACTGGAACTGGAGCTGGAACCACTGACGCCAGAGAAGTCTGGATTTGATCCAGCCGGCCAGATAATTACTGGAGATAATGCATCACCTGATTCTGTGCTGCTTCCTGACTCTGTACTCGGGAAACCAGGTCCTGCATGGTGCTTGCCTCTGGGTTCCGATTCCCCGGGTCCATGGTGCCTGAGTATACTGTCACTGGCCTGGACTGAGGGTGTTGTGAACTTGGATATTCTTCCGATGGTTAGGAAGAGGAACCACAACTGAGCCGGAACAGGGGTGGCCTAATATAGGATTTTCTCATACAGGACGCTGACAAGTAAGATTTGGTGAAATATTGAAGAGCTTTATTGCAGGAAAAGAACAACTTAAAGTCATAAATCATAAAGGAACTTATGAGGGAATGTCCAGACCCATTGAAGGGTTTTGTGAGTAATATTAGAGATGCTGGTGACTGGAGGAACTGTAGATGAAGTTTAAAAGTCACTGATAACTTGTAGAACTTGTAAATGGTGGTTAAAGACACAAATTGTTAAAGAACTTGTGAACGGAGATTAAGACACTGGTAAATTGAAGAACTTAAGTGCAGAGGTTTAGGACGCTGATGATGTGTAGAAGTTAAGTGCAGTGGTTTAAGACGCTGTTGATTTGTAGAACTTGTGAACGGTGACTGAGACGCTGATGATGTAAAGAACTGAAGTGCAGGGGTTTAAGACGCTGTTGATTTGTAGAACTTGAGAACGGTGACTGAGACGCTGATGATGTGAAGAACTGAAGTGCAGGGGTTTAAGACGCTGGTGATTCATAGAACTTGAGAACGGTGATTTAGGGCCCGCAGCCCACGCTGATTCCTAGGAGCACTGGTGACTGGACCGCAGAGAGATACACCGGCCGCTGAATACACTGGAACCGGTGCAGCGAACTGGCACCTGGAAATGCCGGAGACACTGGAGTACGACTTCAGAGATCCTTGCCGGGAACAGGAGCGCTGGCATCCACGTCAGGGAAAGACGATACTCAGGCACTGAGGCTCCGTCCAGCGTCTGACTTTGAATCTCCCGCCACCGCTGGATTGGCGGAGCAGTCTGATGACGTCACCTGCCCCCCGTCCATGTGATGCCGGGTGTCATGGCGGCGCCTATGCCCTGGAGAACCGCCGGTAGCCGCGCCAGCCAGACGCCGGAGCCCGTGGCCCACCGAAGGCGGAGACCGCAACACAGACCAGCAGACACGCAGGGGTAAGCGCGGCGAACGCCGCCTCTGGCGTGTGACATACTGTACATCTCCTGCAGTGTTCAGCATCCCAGTGCAAGTGCATTACTGTACATCTCCTGCAGTGCTGAGCATCCCAGTGCAAGTGCATTACTGTACATCTCCTGCAGTGCTCAGCATCCTAGTGCAAGTGCATTACTGTACATCTCTTGCGGTGCTCAGCATTCCAGTGCAAGTGCATTACTGTACATTTCCTGCAGTGCTTAGCATCCCAGTGCAAATGCATTAGTACACAGCCCCTGCAGTGCTCAGCATCCCAGTGCAAGTGCATTACTGTACATCTCCTGCAGCGCTCAGCATCCCAGTGCAAGAGCATTACTGTACATCTCCTTCAGTGCTCAGCATCCCAGTGCACATGCATTACTGTACATCTCCTGTAGTGCTCAGCATCCCAGTGCAAGTGCATTACTGTACATTTCATGCAGTGCTCAACAATCCCAGTGCAAGTGCATTACTACTCTGTCCTTGCAGTGCTCAGCATCCAAGTGTAAGTGCATTACTGTACATCTCCTGCAGTGCTCAGCATCCCAGTGCAGGAGCATTACTGTACATCTCCTGCAGTGCTCAGCATCCCAGTGCAAGAGCATTACTGTACATCTCCTGCAGTGCTCAGCATCCCAGTGCAAGAGCATTACTGTACATTTCATGCAGTGCTCAGCAATCCCAGTGCAACTGCATTACTACTCTGTCCTTGCAGTGCTCAGCATCCAAGTGTAAGTGCATTACTGTACATCTCTTGCAGTGTTCAGCATCCCAGTGCAGGAGCATTACTGTACATCTCCTGCAGTGCTCAGCATCCCAGTGCAAGAGCATTACTGTACATCTCCTGCAGTGCTTAGCATCCCAGTGCAAGAGCATTACTGTACATCTCCTGCAGTGCTCAGCATCCCAGTGCAAGAGCATTACTGTACATCTCCTGCAGTGCTCAGCATCCCAGTGCAAGTGCATTACTGTACATCTCCTGCAGTGCTCAGCATCCCGGTGCAAGTGCGTTACTGTACATCTCATGCAGTGCTCAGCATCCCTGTGCAAGTGCATTACTACTCTACCCCTGCAGTGCTCAGCATCCCAGTGTAAGTGCATTACTGTACATCTCCTGCAGTGCTCAGCATCCCAGTGCAGGAGCATTACTGTACATCTCCTGCAGTGCTCAGCATCCCAGTGCAAGTGCATTACTACAGATGGGTTCACGGTTATCTTGACTAGTTTTCTGCGCCTAGGCACAACATGACTTATTAGCATAAACCCTTCATCTATTGTTCTCAGTTGCAATACAATAAAGAGAACAATACAGCAGGGGATTAAGTCATTACAGCAGGGGATTAAGTCCGACTGGCCAGTCTCAATTAATCCTATTAAAGGTCAAGATAAACGTGGACACATCTGTACTCTGCCTCTGCAGTGCTCAGCATCCCAGTGTAAGTGCATTACTGTACATCTCCTGCAGTGCTCAGCATCTCAGTGCAAGTGCATTACTACTCTGCCCATGCAATGCTCAGCATCCCAGTGCAAATGCATTACTAAACATCTCCTGCAGTGCTCAGCATCCCAGTGCTAGTGCATTACTACTCTGCCCCTGCAGCGCTCAGCATCCCAGTGCAAGAGCATTACTGTACATCTCCTGCAGTGCTCAGCATCCCAATGCAAGTGCATTACTACTCTGCACCTGCAGTGCTCAGCATCCCAGTGCAAATGCATTACTGTACATCTCCTGCAGTGCTCAGCATCCCAGTGGAAGTGCATTACTGTACATCTCCTGCAGTGCTCAGCATCCCAGTGGAAGTGCATTACTGTACATCTCCTGCAGTGCTCAGCATCCCAGTGGAAGTGCATTACTGTACATCTCCTGCAGTGCTCAGCATCCCAGTGCAAATGCATTATTGTACATCTCCTGCAGTGCTCAGCATCCCAGTGCAAATGCATTACTAAACATCTCCTGCAGTGCTCAGCATCCCAGTGCAAGAGCATTACTGTACATCTCCTGCAGTGCTCAGCATCCCAGTGCGGGAGCATTACTGTACATCTCCTGCAGTGCTCAGCATCCCAATGCAAGTGCATTACTACTCTGCACCTGCAGTGCTCAGCATCCCAGTGCAAATGCATTACTGTACATCTCCTGCAGTGCTCAGCATCCCAGTGGAAGTGCATTACTGTACATCTCCTGCAGTGCTCAGCATCCCAGTGCAAATGCATTACTGTACATCTCCTGCAGTGCTCAGCATCCCAGTGCAAATGCATTACTAAACATCTCCTGCAGTGCTCAGCATCCCAGTGCAAGAGCATTACTGTACATCTCCTGCAGTGCTCAGCATCCCAGTGCGGGAGCATTACTGTACATCTCCTGCAGTGCTCAGCATCCCAATGCAAGTGCATTACTACTCTGCACCTGCAGTGCTCAGCATCCCAGTGCAAATGCATTACTGTACATCTCCTGCAGTGCTCAGCATCCCAGTGGAAGTGCATTACTGTACATCTCCTGCAGTGCTCAGCATCCCAGTGGAAGTGCATTACTGTACATCTCCTGCAGTTCTCAGCATCCTAGCGCACGTGCATTACTACATTGGAACAGATTACCTAAACTGACTGACTCAACATATAGGGTTCAGGGTTTTTGTACTTCTGTAAAATGTAAACCTCTCTATTATGGAACTGATTGCTGTGCTGCAAATTGAGGGCTTTCTGCATCCCAGCATTCACAGCAGCGGCAGCCAGCCAATGTGGAAGGAGAGGGACAGCTGCAGTGGCGCCGCAACCAATTACAGTGTGCTGCTGCAGCTCCCAAATCCCCCTCCCTTCTCCTTCCCTGCCCGGTATCTGCCAGCAGCTGAGCCAGCTGGCAGATCCCGCTGGCCTGAGCCAGTGGAGAGACAGCCAGTATCTATCTATCTATCTATCTATCTATCTATCTATCTATCTATCTATCTATCTATCTATCTATCTATCTAGTCTATCTATATACCTACTCAGGGCCGTAACTAGGTGACACACAACGCATATACTGTATATGGCTCTCATTCCGAGTTGATAGCTAGCTGCTTTCGGTCGCAGCGCACCGATCAGGCAAAAAAATGGCACTTCTGCTCATGCGTATGATGCACAATGCGCACGTGCAACGTACTTTCACAACAGCCGATGCAGTTTCACACAAGGTCTAGCGACTGTTTTCA
This sequence comes from Pseudophryne corroboree, assembly GCF_028390025.1. NCBI lineage: Eukaryota > Metazoa > Chordata > Amphibia > Anura > Myobatrachidae > Pseudophryne > Pseudophryne corroboree. The sequence goes on along the minus strand of NC_086449.1, from coordinate 48,124,556 downwards.
GTCTGGCCGCAGAGTGATTGCCAGGAAGTGGGTGTTTCTGGGAAGTAACTGACCGTTTTCGGGGAGTGTGTGGAAAAACGCAGGCGTGTCAGATACAAACGCAGGCGTGCCTGGGGTAACGCAGGTGCGGCTGGCCGAACGCAGGGCGTGTTCCTGACGTCAAAACAGGAACTAAATAGTCTGCAGTGATCGCAAGCTAGGAGTTGGTCTGGAGCTACTCTGAAGCTGCACAAAATTATTTTGTAGCCGCTATGCGATCCTTTCGTTCGCACTTCTGCTAAGCTAAGATACACTCCCAGAGGGCGGCGGCTTAGCATTTGCACGGCTGCTAAAAGCAGCTAGCGAGCGAACAACTCGGAATGAGGGCCTATGCCTGTTGTAATGTGTGTAAAAGGGGGACTCTACCTGCCGTAATGTGTAAAAGGGGGCTCTGCCTGCCATAATGTGTAAAAGGTGGCTCTTCCTGCCATAATGTGTAAAAGGGGGATCTGCCTGCCGTAATGTGTAAAAAGGGGGATTCTACTTGCCGTAATATGTATAAAGGGGACTTGGTTCTGTCGTAATGTGTAAAAGGGGACTTTGCCTGACGTAATGTGTAAAATGTGTAAAATAAAAATAAATAAATAAAAGGAGCTCTACCTGCTGTAGCGTTGCTACTGTGCAGCATAATTTGAATAATTGAGACTACTGTGCACCGTAATATGAATTGGTATTATTTTGTGGCCACACCCCTTTCCTATGAAGCGACACCCCTTACCTATGAAGCCTACGGCGCGCACTGGCCCTATTTCTAATAAGGGGGGAGAGCGATACCGTTTCTTGAACACACTGCTAAGATGTCTAGTAACGGCACTGCCAAGGAGGGAGAGAGGGGGAAAGGCGCTGATAACTGTGCTCAAGGTAGGGGGGCTGGTAACTGCCCAAGGAAGGAGGGAGGGGGGAGCTGGTATATGTGTCCAAGGAAGGAGGGGGTGGGGGGGGTGGGTTGGTAACAGTGCTCAGGAAAAAAGAGAGGAGAGGAGCTGCTAATATACTGGATGATGTTTGTTTTCAGCAGTTTTTTTATTTAATGTTATAATTACGAGCTGGCTTACAGTGGTTTCTGTACTTGAATGAAGGCTCTGGTGTTTCTTTTGTTTTTTGTTCCAAACACCGGGACATCGATCGGGAACATTGTGACCATCAAAACATCCGTAACATCGTGACCGTCGCAACTTTCATTTTTAGAGCCCGGACAGCTGCCAGGTACACAGGTTGGGGGCTTGTGGGCAATGATTTACACTTACCAGCGACTGCTTTTGTCTGCATCCACTAGGGGTGGGGGGTCCTTCCGTGCTGACCGATCGTCAATGATCGGCAGCACGGCAACACTGGGGTCTGGGTGCTGGAAGGCCCAGTCCCTCTGACAGCAGCAGCAGAGTTTCCCTTCCCTGCTGCTGCTAACACAGTTTTTCTGACTGGTCGCATCCTGTGCGATCACGTCAGATAAAGCACTTACAGGCATGGTCGCATCTGAGAAAATAGACAATATAGCAGAAGCGCGAGTGTGTGGCTGATTAAACAAGTTGTCTGCTGCCGTCAGGGTATGAGGTATGCCTTCCTCAAAATACTGAAATACAAAAGAAAAGACCCCAATGGCAACTTAGAAGTCTGACAACACGAATGTATAATAGAAAACAATTTATTAAAATGACACAATAGGGCGCGTGGCCTAGCCTGTAAGCCGAGAGGAAGTGATCTCCCTGAGCTCCTGCTGGCCTCGTTCATAAAACAGTTCTAAAAATCTCTGAATAGGTCCCCCAGCACCTCTATACAAGACTACTTGCTCCCCTTAGCACCTAGCATCAGAGGGGTTCGGTTGCGGAGCTGGGGTGCCCTTCTAAGGGCTCCTGCAGGTTGTGGCCTTCTCCCCCTCAAGAAGCCGGGGACTGCGGTGCTACTCCCTCCCCCTCCCGGAAGCGTGGCTGAGCGGGCCGAGTGACGGAGAAAACCGGGTGGACACGTCCATAGCCTGGAGTGGTGGATGCCGTTACCCCCGGTGCCGGAGACCCCCCTGTGATCCCGTGGCTGCCATCGGAAACGGGCGCAGCTGAAGGAGACGGCTCCACGAGGCGGGTGAGTCCCCCCTTGCTGACGCTCTCCGGCAGGCCATCGAGACTCCTTCCCCCCTCTTCTCGCGGCCCCCCACCCCTATCGATACATCAGTGGAGGCCCGGCACGTACCACGGACCTGGAGATCAAGCCCTGAGTTCCCGCGAGCTGCGGCCCTCCGGCTGCCCTCAGGCCGGGACCTCGCATACGCGGCCAGTCCGGCGTGACCCGCGACCCCCGCGGATTGGATGTGCGGGCGCTCTTCTCACCCCTGACCTCACAGCAGACCGCTGCACACCCGGGGAGGCTACCCGCTGCTCTCACCCGTCCCCTCAGCCGGAAGCCGCGCCGAGAGCACGGCAGCTCGGTAGAGCTGGGAGAAGCCCGGCGGCCATCTTAGAAGCACCACATCATAGAGTGAAAGTGGCGGAGGGGTAGATATAAAGAATTGAGAACTTGCTACTATCTGCAAACTTGGGCAGGGAAGAGTCTGGTGTAATAGGGTGCTCTACAGGTTTATTAATTGAAAACAAAAGGGCTGATTAATGTCTTTTGTTTAAATAAAAAAAAAAAAAAAAAAAAGGAAAAAAATAATTATTACACCACCTGGACATTTCACTGGTCACCGGGTTGTGGGGAATACAGCTCTCCCTCACCCTCAGAGCCTCTATTGGGACCACCCGGCATCAAACTGCAGGACAGTCCATCGCGTGGTTGCTAAGGGATTACCTTACCCTGCACTCACCATCACCCCCTAAATATTCCCTACCACGATCTATCGGAGCTCCCACGAGCTGGAGCTACTGGGCCCAAAAGCACCTAGAAGGGGCTGGATCACTCTAACCTATTGAACGGTACCTCTCTGAGCATTCTGCTGAGACCCCCACCTGGCACCCACACATGTAACACCTGCAGGGCTTTGGATGACCCTAGGGGAAACCCCCGCCTACAGAAGATCCCAAATCTGTTCGAACTTGGGGGCATACACCCACTGCGCTGAGGCTTGACCAGTACCTACACACCATGGCGTGCCCGACTGGGCTCTTTTGATCATCCTATACGAAGCGCCTAGCATGTGACCTCGATATGTAATACACCTGATCCCGTGTGTGATTCTAATGCTATAGGAGCTTTCCTCGTCCTTGCACAGGTGTTGACTACCAACTTACCCCACCTCTCTCCACCACTATGCCTAAAGGGGGGAAAAAGTCGAACGCCCATAATTTGGTGGGCTACTTCAAGAACTCTGCTCCATCTTCCACCCGGAGAGCACCCTCACCCCCACCCACTTCAGCAATTTCTGACAGAGACTCAGATGATGACTCTTCCTCCACTCCCGCCACGAAGGCAGATGTCGCCCTCCTCCTATCCGAAATGCGTAATATTAAAAAATCAATACGCGCGGAGGTACAGGAGGCTATCTCAGGTCTGAAATCGGATGTGGACAACCTGGGCGCCAGGGTGGATGCTATTGAAAGGAAACAAGAAGAGCTTATCGCCTTCCAACAAGAATCAGAACAAGAGATGACTCACATGCGTACGGACGTTATGCTATTAGCGGATAAACAAGAAGATTTGGACAACAGAGGTCGTCGGAACAATCTTAGAATCCGCAACGTCCCCGAGACAGTGGAGCAAACTCACCTCACAGATTATCTACTTCGCTTCTTCCGCTCACTTGCTCCCTCCGTCCCAGATGATATGCTTCTTCTAGACAGGTCTCACAGGGCTCTCCGTCCTAGATCGCAAGATGCTAAAACACCAAGGGACGTAATTCTCCGCTGTCACTATTTTGCTGTTAAAGACCAAGTCTACGCCAAAGCCAGGAGGATGCCGACTATCTCTTTCGAAGGCTCTGATCTCTCGATCTTCCAGGACCTGTCGCCGGTTACGCTGAATAGAAGGAGGGAACTAAAGGACATAACCAAAGCCCTAAGAGATAACAACATCAGATACAGATGGGGCTTCCCTTTTGCCCTCCAAGTCAGGGCAGATGTCAAATTCCTCTCTGCCAGGTCCCCTGACGAGGCTCTTCAGCTACTCCATCAATTGAACATCTCCGGACCCCCGACCACCCCTGAACGTTCTCTCCCAGTCAACACCTCCCCTTCTCTCACAGCCCCAGCCTCAAACTGGAACACCATTGGATCTGCTTCTCACACCTCTCCAGATACATGAATCACCGTCTACGGATGTCCATGCAGGGACTTGATGCCCGCAGGAGTCCCTAACGGACTACAGGGGGTCTCTCTGCGATATGCTGAGATTCCCATAGGGTGTAAAGCCTTTTGTTAAGCCAATGTTTACCGTTTAATGCCTTATTGAACCTGTTGTGGGGGGGCCTACCCGGGCCTTCGGGGCCGGGGTACTTCGTGGCTGGCCGCGTGGGCTCCGGACCCGGTGGGCCCGTCTGGGCCGAGCCTTCTCTCCTTACCTCAAGCAGGTTTTTATGTTATTACTGTTGCTCTGTTATCACCATACCATGTCTACCCTCAGTCCCATTAATGCTGTTCTCCTCCCCCCCTCTCCTCCCTCCCTTTTTAGCTCCCTTAGCTTACTATTTGCAATATGTATACTTAAACTGAGTTTGTTCACACACGGGACCCGGTCTCCTCTCCGAGCGGCTGGGCTCATCCACCCCCCATTCGGCCTTTAAGGTCGACGTCGGACGAACTGGACCCGCGGGTCTACTTCTTCCTTGGGTCCGACCAGTGAGAATGGATTTTTTCTGTCTTCTAGTTACTGATACTAATATATGCCTGTCCTTTATCTGTTCTCCTACCCTTCCTCCTCATCTCTCTCTGATCTTCTTTCCTTTTCCTTCCCCCATTTCTTTCGGAGCCCCGCTGGTGCGCTTCCGGATGAAGAGTGCTCCGCTCTCATACCATGGTTCTTAGAATAATCACTCTGAACACGAAAGGTCTGAATAGCCTGCGTAAGCGCTCTCTCTTATTTCAGTCCCTTAAACAACTTAGAGGCGACATCGTTTTCCTACAGGAGACCCACTTCTCTGGTAAGTCACATCCGGTACTTAGGTCAAAATACTTCCCACACACTTTCCATGCTTGCGACCCCATACGCAAGAAGAAAGGGGTCTCTGTACTCTTTGCTAACCACTTGGACTTCGTCGCCTCTGAAATATTGAGGGACCCTGAAGGTAGATACCTGTTGCTAGTGGGGTTGTTAAATGGGTCCCCCTATACATTCCTGAATATCTATGCTCCAAACCAGCTCCAGGCCCCCTTTTTCCACTCACTAAATAGCCTCTTAGCTCTACACAGACGCGGTAACGTGGTGTTGGGGGGGGATTTTAATGTAACTTTAGATAGCGCCCTGGACAGGTCTAGGCCTCTGCCCAGATCTATGCGCCCCTCACACACGCACAATGCAGCCGCTTTGAATCTCCTGCTGTCACGTCACCTTCTCTTCGATACATGGAGAGTAAAAGAGCCAAATGCTAGAGATTACACATACTATTCCCCCACATACGATGTTTACACAAGACTGGACATGATTTTCCTGAGTTCGGAGCCTGCTCAATATATCCTCGACACCTCCATTCACCCCAACACGTGGTCAGACCACGGCCCGGTTACTGTAGATGTCCCAGGTCCACACCCTCCCGCTCGCCACCCTGTGTGGAGGTTGAACGACAGACTCCTTCTTAATCCCCAAACAATAGCCCACATAGCCACCGAAATCTCCCACTACTTTGAGACAAACGCATCTCCATCTGTTCCTCCTATGTTATTATGGGACGCTCACAAAGCAGTTATACGTGGATGCCTGATAAGCGCCTCCTCTTATAATAAGAAGGCCAGATCCAAACGCATTCGGGAACTCTCGGACATGGTTAATTCCCTCTCACTGAAACACAAAACATCAGGGTCCGAAACAGATCTCTCTTCCCTATCCGCAGCCAGGGGCGAACTAAACATGCTCCTGACGGCGAAGGTGGAAACCAGCTTGAAGTGGCTCAACCAATCCTTCTACGAAAAAGGGGATAAGGCTGATCGGCTACTAGCCTCTAGGCTTCGGGCTAAGCTTGCAAGGAACAACGTTATGTCTATCCAGTCTTCCTCTGGTAAGAAAACCAGGGATCCCAAACGTATCACTGAAACTTTCTCTCGCTTCTACGAGAAGTTGTACAACGCCCATGAGAACACTCAGTCGAGCCCGGACTTTCTTGGGGCCATCCGTACCTTCCTATCCCACTGCCATCTACCCTGTCTGAGCTCATCGGTTTCTGCCGAACTGAATTCAAAGATATCCGACAAAGAAATTGCCACTGTTGTTAAAATTACACAATAGAAACTATATCATCTCCGGAGATGCTTAAACATATTATAGACTATATAAAAAACTTAATGTTTTTCTTGTAACCGTTTAACAGATTAAGGGGGACATGTACTAAGGGGTGGTATTCATGTGTCACATGACCTCCACCAACAACCCAACCCCTCACTATCCCGATGGTCGGCATGCTGACCAACAGGGACTATTTCCACTCATGGGTGTCCACGACACCCATAGAGTGGGAATAGAACCCGTGGAGACTGCAAGTCGCCACCGAGCCTGCAGCGTGCCGAGTGCAGCGAGCCCGCAAGGAGCTTGCTGCACTCACCCCTCCCCACCAGAATCCCGGCGTCGGTATGCTGACCGGCGGTCAGCCATACTACACCCGTACTAAGCAGTGATAAAAGTGGAGAAGTGAGCCAGTGGAGAAATTCCCCATGGCAACCAATCAGCTGCTCCGTACAATTGTATAGTATGCAAATTAGAAATGTTACGTCAATGCTGATTGGTTGCCATGGGCAACTTCTCCACTGGCTCACTTTTCCACTTTTATCACTGCTTAGTACTAGAGATGAGCGGGTTCGGGTTTTACTCGGATTTACTCGTTTTCAAAATGGCAGCTTATTGGCTCACGAATGTCACGTGTTTTGGATAGCCAATCAGAAAAATCCAGATAAAACCGAACTGGCGTTAATTCTGGTGTTACATCCGAACCCACTCATCTCTACTTAGTACATGTCCCCCAAAATGTGTCAATACCAAAACACACAATGTTGCCACCATTATCCTCTTTGTGAGAAATATTAGATATATATGGGGGAAGCCAAATGTTGGAAAAGTCAGTTGGGTGTCTGTTTTTTCCTATCTAATAGACAGGAAAAAACAGACACCCAACTGACTTTTCAAACATTTGAATTCCCCCCATAATGTCCACACAATGATGGTATTATACTTCCATAGTAAATACTCCCAAAGGATCAGTACAGATGTGGTGGCCCGGCTGGCTCAGAATCTCCTCACTGACAGCAAGATGGTAAATGTTGACACATAGATCTGTAGATCTACTCGCAGCCTCTGATACACTCCTTGTGGTTTTCCACATCAGATGCTAGTGAGCGTGGGCAATATGTGATCACGGACTTGGTGCTGGTTGTAAATAGCAAGAAGTAATAAACAGCTGGCACAGTGCGTGTGGCAAAATGATGGCAAAATGATCCTTGAGTGTTTGCCACCATTTGGTTACCATCATTTTGCCACACAAAGTTTAAACTCAGTCTTCCATTAGGATGCAAAAATATACAGTGTCTGATGGGGAGATGTTTGGAATGTGTGTGTGCGTGTGGGGGGGGGGGAGATTAGGATCGCAATACATTTTGCAAAAATTTTTCTAAAAGGAGCCCCATAAAGTATTAGCTTAGGACAGGGGTGGCCAACCAGTCAGGAGCAAAGAGCCAGAAAATATCTGTAGTCAAGGGTAAAAGCCACTATCATGTGCGCGCAAAAAATGGGGGCGTGGCCTAGTTGTCACAAAGCCACACACCATTTTTGTGCGCACACCTGTAGGATTATGACCTTGTGTCATAACCCCTTTTTTAGATATGTTGTACAGTGCCACATACATACAGATGGGTCCACGTTTGTCTTGGCCTTTAATAGGATTAACTGAGACTGGGCAGTCAGACTTAATCCCCTGCTGTAATGTTCTCTGTATTGTATTGCAGCTGAGAACAGTAGATGAAGGGTTTATGTAAATAAACCATGTTGTACCTAGGCGCAGCAAACTAGTCAAGATAACCATGGATCTATCTGTATAATGCCCCAGTACAAGTGCCACATACATATAAAAAAACGCCAAAAAATGGGTGCCCCCACAGTGCCAGATACATATATTCCCCACAGTACCAGATACATATAATGCCCCAGTACAGTGCCACATACATATAAAAAAAGCCAAAAAATGGGTGCCCCCACAGTGCCAGATACATATATTCCCCACTGTACCAGATACATATATGAACCCCAGTGCCAGATACACATGTCCCCACAGTGCCAGATATGCCCCCCAGTACCAGATATGCCCCACAGTGCCAGATACACATGTCCCCACAGTGCCAGATATGCCCCCAGTGCAGATACACATGACCCCACAGTGCCAGATAACATGTCCCCGCAGGACTCAAGCTCACGAGCCACATGTGGCGGAAGAGCCACATGCGGCTCGAGAGCCACGGGTTGGCCACCGCTGGCTTAGGAGTTTACACACTTCCTGATTATGTGATGGACTGCGAGATATTAGACAACATGTAACCCTTATATTTATTAAGTGTGTCTTCTTTTAATGAACAGCATGGTGACCTGTGATTGACCTTTGAGGGGTCAGGGAAATATCATACTGTATGACTGGTTTCTCTTCCCTGACCTGCTTGGAGACATGGTGTCAGTCAGATATAGGGGTATATGCAATTGCGGTCGAATTCCCGAAATTGTCGAATTTCGGGAATTTTTCGCCCCCCAAAAAAAATCGTCAATGCAATTCAGTGCTTTCCGTCCAAAAAACGGACTTTCAAAATTCGACTTTTTGAAATTCGACTTTTGTCAAATTCGACTTTTCTGCAATGATACAAGTGCTGCAATTCGACCAAAGTGTATTCAATTGAATGAAAAAAGAGATTATTCCCCCTCACAGCACTGGTAATCAGCTGCTCAACTCCAATCCCAGGTATACACCAACACCTGTAGTTAACACTGCACAGAAAAGGTTTGGAGAGGAGTGTACAGCGCTAAAAACCCCTTAAATCCGGATAATGTCTATATATAAAACATAATAAAAATTATTCTATCCTTTGCACATAAAAATGAACAATCATAAGAGTACTAATAGATGTCTTAATAGATAATTGGTGGAAAGCATATGATATAGAGAGTAGGTGATCGTTATGCAAACTTGATATCCAGCTGATTGTCAGTAGTGAGACCGGTTTAAACAGAATCTCCGTTTTTTGCTGTGCTCACTATGAAACTGACACTCACTTTAAAAAAACCAATACCGTTCACTGAAAGGTATCTTTATATTCCTTAGTCCCATCTGGTGTCTTCAGGATTCAGGACTCCAACAGACCAATCACAAATAGATTAAAAAGAAGTACCCCTTAGGGAATTTATTCACAAAGACGTAACAAATTTTTCTTTAAAAAGAAGAAGAACACGGAACGCATACCCGCTCCCAAACAGAGGCTGTGCTTCACCACTGAGATGTCCGGAATATCTCAGTCCGCTGTAACGGCAAACAGCCTCAGGCGTGCGGGTAAGTTGCGGCTCGCTCTGTGCGCGTCTGAGCTGTCAGCGCATCGCACAGCTCCCTCCATTATATTCAATGGTGGGAACTTTGCGGTTAGCGGTGGGGTCATCCGCCGGTCAGCGGCTGATTGCGGGTAACCCCACCGCTGACGGCAAAGTTCCCACCATTGAAAGTAATGGAGGCAGCTGTGCGATGCGCTGTCTGAGCTTAGACACGCACAGCCAATCAGGTGAGCGCCACGGAGTCTAGTAGTACTACAGGTACCAGCGGGCCCGTTTTTCTCCCGCATGCTGGTACTTGTGGTTCTCCAAGTACCAGCTTGTGGGGGAGGCTTGCTGGGACTTGTAGTACTATTGGAAAAAACAATATTCTGTCATTTTACTCAAGGCTATCAGCCTCCCATCCGCAGCCCTTGGATGGGGGGGACAGCCTCTGGCTTCACCCCTGGCCCTTGGGTGGCTGGGGGGGGACCCCTTGATTGAAGGGGTCCCCACTCCCCCAGGGTACCTCGGCCAGGGGTGACTAGTTGGATATTTAATGCCACGGCCGCAGGGCACTGTATAAAAGTGACCCCCGGCTGTGGCATTATCTGTCCAGCTAGTGGAGCCCGATGCTGGTGTAAAAAATACGGGGGACCCCTACTCTTTTTGTCCCCCATATTTTTTGCACCAGGCGCAGAGCCCGGTGCTGGTTTTAAAAATACGGGGGATCCCCTGTCAATTTTTCCCCCGCATTTTTAGAACCAGGACCAGCTCGAAGAGCCCGAGGCTGGTTATGCTGTGGAGGGGGGACCCCACACCATTTTTTTCTGGGTTTTTCCCGTTTTTCCCCCGTTTTTTTAAATCGCGGCAAAATCCGGCAAATCGGCCGTTTTTCGCCCGCGGGACTGTCGAATCCGTTTTTCATTGAATATGGTAAATTCCGGAAGCCACCTGCAGGAATTCACCTGTCGAATTGTGTCGAATTAAAAAACGGTGATAATTTGCCGCGATTCGCCGCTAATTGCATATACCCCATAGAGAGATACCCAGATCAGGGAACAGATAACAGTTAATAGGAAGATCATAAAGTTTTGTACAGTGACTATTGTCATTAATACAGTATGTCAATGTTCTTATGATGTGTTAACCTACAGTACTCCCCAAACCAAATTGCTTGAAGATCTGGGAAACGGCACAGCCCCTGACCCTATACCAAAGACACCCCAACACAAACACACACAAAAAAAGTATGTTGTTGTGCTTGACAAGCAGGGTCTTAAAAGCCAAATAAAAAATAGGGCCTGTGTTCCTGCACAGGCAGGCATAAATACCATATCCCACATGTGACACATTGTACAATTCATCTGAGCCAATCTTATATTGGGAATTGCTCCATCTACTTGTGTCTTTATGCAAACGGATTCATGTGAGACTGTTCATTATTTTTTTCTTTATTTTAGAGGAATATCTTTGCATAAGACTATCTTTGTCTCATTTTTATTGTTTTTGTATATACTTTAAGCATTGTATCTTTTTTATATTAAACTTAATTTTTGATTGGTCTCCGTGATTCTTACCAGATCCATTTTGCCTGTGGATTTGACTACTCCATACTACATATTTGTTCTACAGGTTATTGTGTAATGATAACTGGGGCTTAAATGTAAATACGTAGGGAGACTAGAAACGTCCTACTTGGAGTGTGTCGCTCCTGAAATCTTTTCCATGGTGGCAGTTTATATTTGGAAAATTAGTAATGTGTGGGAGAGATATTGGGGAATGTCATCATTTCAGTAAACAGACCAGGTGGTTGTCTTTTGAATAACTCTGTGTCAGACCCACATCACACAGGTGAGTTCTTATCTTCACCAAGTTTTGATCAGTGGTTAGAGATTGGAGCCTGACTCAAAAGCTTCATTTTGGACAGTATTGGTGGACCCTGGTATTGAGTGGGGTGGAGACATGGCCAAGCATATGAGTGCATAACCATGCTCAATTGGGAAAGGGGTATGGCTGCACCTCCCTGACAGGCCCATACCACCAAATCAGTGCCCCTTGCTAAATAATTCTTCATTCTATATTATTTATAGCTCTGAAGAAACCACACCTTTGTTAATGCAATTGATAACATCCTACATCCTTTTTCCAATAACTAAACAAGACAAATATTTCCTATTGGTAATGTAAATCTGAGAAGAAAGAAAGGTAAAGATAAGAGTGAGAGGAAAAAGAGCAATGGTTAGATGCAGGATACAGGAAGTAAATATGTTCGGAGGACAACCAGACAGAGAGCACATACTAGAGTGAGATTTCATCTTAGCTGAAGATAATAATGAGTTTGGAAATAGGACAATTTGGATACCAGATATTGATATTACTCTTACTTGGGTCGACAAGCAGAATATGATGCATTCTTTACTAAAATTGAAAAATAATATTTTTTCCATGGTTTTATGATTTGAGAGCAAAGTTTAATGCTGTTGCCAACTTCAGAAAATCCTGAGAAACGATCAGAGAAGGACAGTTAAGACAGATAGTACATTCATATGTATATATGTAATAAACTGTTTTATGTGTAATAGGTATAAATATTTGAGTATATTACTAAAGGGAGAGAGCTAGTGATAAACAGGAGGATGAACCCAGCAGCGCAAGCAGAGATGTTGGAGGATCCATCTGTGACATGAATTAAGACCATAAGTGTAAAACGATGACACAAATGCCCATATATCACATTATGCAACTATTTTTTCAATAGCGCCACTCATCTTCTAAATACAAGGCTGATGTTGAAAAACAACAAATTCAATCTTCTGTTAGGATGCAAAAATATACAGTGTCTTGATGTTTGGAATGTGTGTGTGTGGGAGGGGGGGTTGGGTCGCACTACATTTTGCAGCAACATGAAAAAAAACAAGCGGTCAGATGTAATTAAGTTTAAGTTGGCCGGAGGTGAGGATTGCCGGTTGGACTCGGACGTTTTATTTTTAAAGTGGCAAACCTTTACAAGGAATTATTTTGGCTTGTAAATGATTGCCGCCTTACAAAAAATTTCCAAGTTCATCCGGTAACCCATACCTCTGGCCATCTCGGACTTCGTGACATCCAGCCCAAGATCTTGTTTTGCAGGGCAAGTTTATTTAATGAGACAGATATGTGGAGAGGGTCCATTTATCTCAAATGGTTTTTATTTTCTATCAACCCTGATGCCGTGGGGATCACGTGTACTCCTGTACTTTTAACACATTTTACTCTTCATAGTTATACTTATGTATTTTAAGACTGAGAGGAATGAGTTCATTGGCAGAACTGAGTGATTTCATGGAGGCACATCTGTTTTCGATCGGAGAGAAAGAATGACAAAACCAGTCAGTTGCGTATCTAAAGTTTCTTTGTTTTATTAGACACAATTCCTTTTATAACAGCTTCAATTAGCAATATTACAAATAAACAAATAACTGAGCATGTCCAACATTAGATTATCTCTGAATACAATTTGAATTTGCATTACACTCATTAGTAACTTTAAACATAATAGTCAGAAGAGGGCAGTATTGCTATACGTAAAATACTTATATTAATGACTTCTACTTATCTTAAAGGAATGTATGTCCTTGAAGTGTAGACATATTGTAGAAAGTGTTAGAACTTTGCATCTGGTATAATCGGACTCATCCTGAGACTCCTGTCTCGCTATACATCTGATTGAAACATAGTTCTGTTTGTTATCTTTAGCTGTCTAGCTTGTTTCTTTTAATTAAAGGCCTGTTCTTCATATCTGGATAATTACAAATGAGCACAGTATGTAAGCTCAAATAATGCTGACTAAAAATGTAATCTTGTTTCTTTTAGACAAAGACCTTTTTTACATTTGAATAACCAAGAGATGACCATGATATATGTCATCTCAAATTTTAAGCATAAGGACATAGCACAAAATGGTTGATGTGGTCATTTTTTATCTAAAAGTCCCTTCTTTTTAGTCAAATGAAACTTTACTATCCCTAACTGTCCACTACCTAATAGTGTCCCCAGCTATTGGGAAGATGTTACTTCATGTATCTACCTGCCTGCAGATAAATAAGGATCCTCATTTGCCCCAAATAGCCAATGGTGCCTCTCTCCCTAATTTACTTTCAAAGTCCATTGTCTTCTTTGTTGAGTCCTTTTGCAATGTCATTGTCATAGTCTCTTTAGCAATGTCCTACACTGGACTATACACTCTATTACTAAAGATATGAAGAGATGCTATCATGCTGAGGCTTCTAATACTATGTTAGAGAAATGCTGATGCACACAACTAGCACTGAGCATAACTGCATATACAGCAGAACCTATAATGCCCACCTATAGGTATTTGGAAGGCTTTAGGTCTATTAAACTGCTTTTATAAATAATATTAATTAAGCTCCAACTCCCCTTGTGTGAAGTTCTTGCAGTGGGATACGTGTATCCAGGTATCTTTTCCATTGACCATCACTAAGATTGGAGTGGTCAGCAAGACTTGGAATGGTCCCTCATACCGAGGTTCAAGAGCCTTTCTCATGTGCTTCTTTATTACCACCCAGTCTCCTGGTTGTAGCTTATGGGCACTTAGGTCAGCATTGGGATCTGGAATGAAGGAGAAAATTTGTGAATGGATTTTAGTTAGTTGTCTTTGGAATTGTTTAACATATTCAGTTAAATCACCATGTAAAATGTTGTAATTGATGTTGGAAATAGCAACACAGCCTGCTGTCACAACTGAGGGCCTGAGCTGACGGGAGGCAGCCTCAGTTGTAGGGGCTGAGATGTACCGGAACCTGGGAGGTTGTATCAGACCCCTGGACATGTAAGTAACATGAATAATAACTGCCCGAAGGCGTGACCACGACAACTTGGATAAAAGTCAATGATGTTTATTATGACAACTCCGCAACACAGCAGCAGTAAAAGAAAACGTAAAAGTCAGCAAAGAATAAATACAGTTCCTGGGTACTACAGGATGGCAGGAGCCACAGGGCACTGGTAGTGTGAGATAGTTCTTATGATCTTCTAGATGGAAAGTCCTTACCAGGCCCGACTGTAGCAATGGAGATAACCCAGGATTGTGCCAGCTGGTGTTCCAGGAAAAGCTGGGTTGCTGAAGATAAAACAGCTGCTGTGGATACTGGCTGGAACCAGACTGTTGTTAGCACGGAGTGGATACTGGCTGGAACCAGTTAAATAATAAATGAACTTGGGAGCGATGAAATATGAACTGAAATGTAGAACTTGAGAGCGGAGAAATAATAATACCGGTGGAGAGTGGTAAAGTGTAGAAAGGACACCGGCCCTTTAAGGGAAGCTGTACTCTGCTGGAAGCTGAGCTGGAAGCAGGTAATGTTGTAGCTGGAAACAGATGAATCCACAATGGATTGGAGAGTCAGGCTACACCGCAGGTGGAATGCTGGTGCGGGTCTCTATGGTGGAAGTCTTGAGACAGGAGCTGGAACCTGGAAGACAATCACAGGAGAGAGACAAACAGGAACTAGGTTTGACAACCAAAGCACTGACGCCTTCCTTGCTCAGGCACAGTGTATTTATACCTGCAGCAAGGAAGGGATTGGCTAGGCAATTATGCAGATTATCAATACTGAGAACAGATTGGTGGAAATGATCAGCTGACAGAATCCAAGATGGCTGCGCCCATGCAGACACTTGGAGGGAAGTTTGGTTTGTAATCCATGTGGTAATGAAAACAGTAATGGCGGCGCCGGCCACTGGAGACAGGAGGCGCCAGGCTGACAGATGCACATCCATCCACGCGGACACAGCGGAGGCCGCGGCTGACGTAACCGCCACTCAGACACTCTGCATGCAGAAGTTCAGGGACGGCGGCGGAGGCCGCGGGAGACGCCATGCCAGGTGTAATATGGCGTTTACTGTGACAGCGTCCCAGAGTGACAGGAGAGGATACAGGAATGTACACATCAGGATAACAGATGGGATCCGGTCCTGGAGCGCTGAGCCAGCCTTAGGAGGCATCTGATGGGTAAGAAATGGCGTCCAGATACCCGGATCGTGACAGCACCCCCCCCTTTAGGAGTGGCCCCAGGACACTTCTTTGGCTTTTGAGGAAACTTGGAATGGAATCTCCGGACCAAGGCAGGAGCATGGACATCAGAAGCATTGGTCCATGAACGTTCCTCAGGACCATAACCCTTCCAGTCAATAAGATATTGTAGTTGACCGTAACGGTGACGTGAGTCCAGGATCTTGGCCACTTCATACTCAACGCCTCGTTGAGTTTGGACTTTCGGAGTTGGAGGAAGTGAGGAATGAAACCGATTCAAGATCAGCGGTTTCAACAGGGAAACATGGAATGTCCTGGGTATTTTTAAGAAGGGAGGCAACTGGAGTCTGTAAGCAACAGGATTGATGACTTGTTCAATCTTGAAAGGACCGATATAGCGAGGTGCAAACTTCATACTGGGAACTCTTAACCTCAAATTCTTCGTGGATAACCATACCCGATCACCCACCTTGAGAGCAGGAACTGCTCGACGTTTCTTATCCGCAAACTTCTTGTACCTGAACGATGCCTTGAGCAGAGCTGATCGTACGCTCTTCCAGATATTGGCAAACTGATTCAAGGTGATATCCACTGCGGGAACAGAAGTTGCTGGAAGCGGTTGGAACTCAGGGACTTTAGGGTGGAATCCAAAGTTAGTGAAGAATGGTGTTGAAGCAGATGAAGAATGATACTGGTTGTTATGACAGAACTCGGCCCAGGGAAGTAATTGAACCCAGTCATCTTGAGAGGAGGACACATAGATGCGGAGGAAGGCCTCCAAGTCCTGATTCACCCTCTCGGTTTGACCATTGGTCTGAGGATGGTAAGCCGTGGAAAACTTTAGCTTGACTTGGAGGACTTGACATAAACTTCACCAGAATTTGGCTGTGAATTGAACTCCTCGATCTGAGATAATTTCTTCAGGAAGACCGTGGAGTCGGAAGATCTCTTGTATGAATACTTGAGCCAACTTGGAAGCTGACGGAAGACCGGTGAGAGGAATGAAGTGTGCCATCTTGGTGAACCGGTCAACTACCACCCAGATGGTATTGAACTTGTTGCACATGGGTAAGTCTGTAATGAAATCCATCGACAAGTGGGTCCATGGTCGACGGGGAACGGATAGTGGAACCAGTTGCCCCGCAGGCGACTGGCGGGATACTTTATGTTGGGCACACTTTGGGCAAGATGCAATAAACTCCAAGACGTCCTTTTTCAGAGTTGGCCACCAATAGGACCTAGAGATAAACTCCAGGGTTTTTTGGATACCTGTATGTCCGGCAAAACGGGAAGCATGGGCCCAATGCATGAGCTTCTTCCTTAGCATCGGCTTCACAAAACTTTTCCCTGATGGGGGCGTAGAGTCCATCCCTACCGTGGAGAATGCCAACGGATTTATAATAGGATGCTTGTCTGAAGACTCTGACTCATTTTCTTGCTCCCATGAGCGGGAAAGGGCATCGGCCTTGCGATTCTGAGAGCCCGGACAGAACTGGAGTTTAAAGTCGAACCTGGAAAAGAAAAGTGCCCATCTGGCCTGACGAGGGTTGAGACATTGTGCGCCCTTCAGGTATAAAAGGTTCTTGTGGTCTGTAAGTATGGTGATTGAATGAGAAGCTCCCTCCAACAGATACCTCCACTCTTCTAGAGCGAGCTTGATGGCTAGCAACTCCTGGTCGCCAATGGCATAGTTGCGCTCAGCTGGGGAGAACTTCCGGGAGAAGAAACTGCAAGGGTGTAAATGGCCATCTTTAGCCCTCTGAGATAACACCGCTCCTACTCCAACGGAGGAGGCATCCACCTCTAAGATGAAAGGAGAGTCGATGTCAGGCTGTTTCAGAACAGGCGCAGAGATGAACCTTTGTTTTAAAAGATGAAATGCTTGCATGGCTTCTTCAGACCACTTGGACGGGTTAGCACCCTTCTTAGTGAAAGCAGTAATAGGCGCCACAATGGTGGAAAAGTCTCGTATAAACTTTCGGTAATAGTTGGCGAACCCTAAGAACCTCTGGACCCCTTTGAGGGTTAAGGGTACCGGCCAATTTTGGATTGCTTGTAGTTTCTCAGGATCCATCTCTAGTCCGGAACCGGACACAATGTACCCTAGAAACGGAATGGACTTGACTTCAAAGACGCATTTTTCTAATTTGCAATAGAGATGATTGACACGGAGACGGGACAGAACCTCTTTAACCCAAAAACGATGTTCCTCTAAATCGTTGGCAAAAATGAGGATATCGTCTAGATAGACCACGACATGACGGTATAGAATGTCTCTGAAGATCTCATTGACAAAATGCTGGAAGACAGCTGGAGCATTGCTCAATCCGAAGGGCATGACGAGGTACTCATAATGTCCGTCACGGGTGTTAAAGGCGGTCTTCCACTCGTCACCCTCACGGATCCGGATGAGATTGTATGCACCTCGCAAGTCCAGCTTTGTAAAGATGGTAGCTCCGCTAACTCTGTCAAAGAGCTCAGTAATCAGGGGTAAAGGATAACGGTTCTTGATGGTAATGTCGTTCAAACCTCTGTAGTCGATGCACGGCCGCAGACCACCATCTTTCTTTTTTACAAAAAAGAAGCCTGCGCCGGCTGGAGAAGAAGAAGGTCGAATGAACCCCTTTGCTAGGTTCTCTTTAATATATTCCTCCATAGAATGCGTCTCAGGCAGAGACAACGGATAAGTTCGGCCTCGAGGTGGAACCTTCCCTGGAACGAGATCAATCGGACAGTCCCATTCTCTATGAGGAGGAAGGATATCAGCAGAAGCTTTACTGAACACATCCGTGAAATCTTGATATGGAGGAGGTGGAACATCAGACGACCTGGGGGAGGAAGAACAGACAGGCAATACTTTAAACAAACATGTCTCAGCACAGGAGGAACCCCATGCCAGGATTTGCGTAGTCGTCCAATCAATTGTAGGATTGTGAAGACGGAGCCATGGAAGGCCCAGGACCACAGGATGTGTGGCTCTTGGAATCACTAAAAAAGAAATAAGTTCGGAATGAAGAACTCCCACTCTCAGACGAACTGGTAGAGTCCTTAAAGAAATAACTGCATCAAAAATTTTGCTGCCATCCACGGCAGTTAAAGAAATGGACGAAGGAAGTCTCTCGGTGGGTAGGGACCACCGTTTAACATAGGCTTCGGTAATAAAGTTCCCAGCTGCTCCGGAATCAAGGAGGGCAATGACGTTCCGATAACGTTGAGCAACTTGAAGCGAGACTGGGAGATTACAATCTTGAGGAGATGGAGAGGAGATCATTACTCCTAGCCGGCCCTCTCCTTGGCGAGCTAGGATTTGGAGTTTCCCGGACGTTTGGGACAGGCATTAATGGTGTGAGACGGAGCTGCACAATAGAGACAGAGAAACTCGGAGAGACGTCTTCGGCGCTCAGCAGGAGTTAAACGGGAACGGCCAAGTTGCATGGGCTCATCTTTAGATGGTGACAGTTGACGAGGAGGAGGAGCAGAAGATTTTGGAGCAGATGATCTTCCACGCTCAGTTGCTCTCTCTCTGAAACGTAAATCAACTTTCGTGCAGAGTGAGATTAGCTCATCTAACTTAGAAGGTAAGTCTCTGGTAGCTAACTCATCTTTAATACGCTCAGATAAGCCATGCCAGAATGCAGCATACAGGGCCTCGTCGTTCCATGCCAGTTCGGATGCCAGGATCTGGAACTGTATCAGATATTGTCCTACAGTACGTGACCCCTGGCGTAAACGGAGAATCTCGGATGAAGCTGAGGTTACCCGGCCTGGCTCGTCGAAGATGCGCCTGAATGTTGACACGAAGGCAGTGTAGGAAGATAGCAGGGTGTCGGACCTCTCCCATAACGGTGATGCCCAATCAAGGGCTGAGCCACTGAGAAGAGAAATAATGTAGGCAATTTTTGTACGGTCACTGGGAAAATTGCCAGGTTGTAGCTCAAACTGAATCTCACACTGGTTGAGAAATCCCCTGCAGAATCTTGGAGATCCGTCAAATTTTGCTGGCGTTGGAAGATGAAGACGTGGAGCAGAAATGGGTAAGGTGGGTGGGGTTATAGCTGGAGTCACTGTGGTTGACGCACCAGACGCGCCTGATCCACGGAGAGTTGTCTGAATCCCATCCAGCCGAGTAGAGAGATCCTGGAGACAGCGGATGATGTGGCCCTGTGCAGCCTCCTGATGTTCTAGTCGGGCTGCCAGTTCTTGCATCGGCCTGGCCGCTTGATCCTGGTCTCCGGCTGGATTCATTAGGTCAGTGCTTACTGTCACAACTGAGGGCCTGAGCTGACGGGAGGCAGCCTCAGTTGTAGGGGCTGAGATGTACCGGAACCTGGGAGGTTGTATCAGACCCCTGGACATGTAAGTAACATGAATAATAACTGCCCGAAGGCGTGACCACGACAACTTGGATAAAAGTCAATGATGTTTATTATGACAACTCCGCAACACAGCAGCAGTAAAAGAAAACGTAAAAGTCAGCAAAGAATAAATACAGTTCCTGGGTACTACAGGATGGCAGGAGCCACAGGGCACTGGTAGTGTGAGATAGTTCTTATGATCTTCTAGATGGAAAGTCCTTACCAGGCCCGACTGTAGCAATGGAGATAACCCAGGATTGTGCCAGCTGGTGTTCCAGGAAAAGCTGGGTTGCTGAAGATAAAACAGCTGCTGTGGATACTGGCTGGAACCAGACTGTTGTTAGCACGGAGTGGATACTGGCTGGAACCAGTTAAATAATAAATGAACTTGGGAGCGATGAAATATAAACTGAAATGTAGAACTTGAGAGCGGAGAAATAATAATACCGGTGGAGAGTGGTAAAGTGTAGAAAGGACACCGGCCCTTTAAGGGAAGCTGTACTCTGCTGGAAGCTGAGCTGGAAGCAGGTAATGTTGTAGCTGGAAACAGATGAATCCACAATGGATTGGAGAGTCAGGCTACACCGCAGGTGGAATGCTGGTGCGGGTCTCTATGGTGGAAGTCTTGAGACAGGAGCTGGAACCTGGAAGACAATCACAGGAGAGAGACAAACAGGAACTAGGTTTGACAACCAAAGCACTGACGCCTTCCTTGCTCAGGCACAGTGTATTTATACCTGCAGCAAGGAAGGGATTGGCTAGGCAATTATGCAGATTATCAATACTGAGAACAGATTGGTGGAAATGATCAGCTGACAGAATCCAAGATGGCTGCGCCCATGCAGACACTTGGAGGGAAGTTTGGTTTGTAATCCATGTGGTAATGAAAACAGTAATGGCGGCGCCGGCCACCGGAGACAGGAGGCGCCAGGCTGACAGATGCACATCCAACCACGCGGACACAGCGGAGGCCGCGGCTGACGTAATCGCCACTCAGACACTCTGCATGCAGAAGTTCAGGGACGGCGGCGGAGGCCGCGGGAGACGCCATGCCAGGTGTAATATGGCGTTTACTGTGACAGCGTCCCAGAGTGACAGGAGAGGATACAGGAATGTACACATCAGGATAACAGATGGGATCCGGTCCTGGAGCGCTGAGCCAACCTTAGGAGGCATCTGATGGGTAAGAAATGGCGTCCAGATACCCGGATCGTGACACCTGCATGCTGTTCCAAACAATATTTCATATGGTGTCAGCTTTGTATACTTTCTGGGAGTGTTCCTCACTGAATGAAATGCTAAAGGCAGACAATATACCCAGTTTTTACCGGTTTCTGCCATTAATTTCTGTATCTTTAGTTTCAGGGTGCCCTTTAAATGTTCCACGCAGCCACTACTTTTAGGATGACAGGCTTTGTGAATGTCAGAAATTATCCCTAGATCTGTGAGTATGTATTGTAAGACTTCTCCTGTAAAATGTGTGCATCTGTCACCTTTTATGACCTGAGGTACCAGATACCTGCAAATGATTTCTTGCATAATTTTATTTTCAGTGGTCTTAGCATTTGCTGCTTTACATGGCCATGCCATTGGCCAGTGACTGAAAAGTTCTGTACACACCAATAAAAATACATAGCCATATATCCTTCACAGATGTTTAAAGTCAATTTGTATCATCTGGAAAGGGAACATTGTCTGAGGGGTGCTCTTCGGTGGCACTCTTACTACTTTGTCAGGATTATTTAAAGCACATAGAGCGCATGCTGACACAAAGACCTGTGCTACATCTGTGAATCCTGGGCCACCCAGTGTCTTTTGGTCAGACTGACCATGGTGTCTTTAGACACGTGTCTTCACATGCATTATCTGGGCCACTATTGGATATAGTGACTTAGGGAGTCACGGAAGGGTTCCTAGACACCACTCTCCTGCTGATTCTTAGGCTTCCTTTCTTTTGCCAAGTTTTCTTCTCAACTTTGGATGTTTGCTGCTGGAACCTTAAGAGTGTGTCTTTGTAAAACCCACATGGGCCTAGATCCACTATTTGAATCATGGATAACTGGTGGCATCTTTGGCAGCTATGTCTACAAAACTGTTCCCCAAGACCTCTGGTATTTGTTCTTTGGTGTGAGCCAATATCTTGATCACTGCAAGCGTAGAGGGTAGAGAAAAAGCGTGAAATATAGACCTTATCAATTCTGAATGTTTAACTGGTTTGCCTGCCCTAGGAAGTCTCTACGCTTCCATAGTGGTCCATAATCGTGTGCAGTTCCAAAGGCATAGCGTGAATAGGTGTATACATTGACCGACCTCCCTTCAGCATATATACATGCTGCTGCTAGAACTTTCAGTTCTTCTTCTTGTAGTGACATGTGTGATGGGAGAGCTTCCTGTATAACTATTTTATGCTGAGTGGTTGCTGCATAACCGGTGTAAGGGTTACCATCAACATAATACCATGAATCATCGACAAATAAATATAAATCAGCATTGGGTAGAGGACTTCCAGATATATTTGAAATATTGCACTTTCTAGCCAAATTAGTTGAATGCAGTCATGTTTCAGAGAGAATGAATGTGTTATTTATGTCTCTGACTCTACAGTTTCTATTTCATGCTGTGTTGCCACATCACTACCTCCTCTTTACCGTTGTGTGTGACATATTTATCTGTGAAGTCTGCAGCTGCCCCCTCAACCCTCCCTTCCTCTGAATTCAGTGGCAAAAGCATTGCTGGATTCAGTGTGGTACAGCGTTTAATAATTACATTAGAAGGGGTGAGCGAGCCACTTCATATTTTGTTAGTCTGGCAGCAGAAAGATGTCTTGTTTGCGCTTGGTTTAATATCTCAGTGACAGAGTGTGGTACTTGTAAGAGTACAATATGACCAAGCACAATTTGTTCTGCCTTTTCATGCAACATAGCTACTGCTGCTGCTACTGCCTTTATGCACATAGGGGCAGTCCTGATTACAGGATCCAAATGTAAAGGGTAATATGCCAGTGGTCTTTGTTTATTGCTGTGTTCTTGAGGGAGAACTCCTTGTGGATAGTCTTTTGTTTGATGACAGAAAATAAAAAAAATCATTGTTTGGCAAAGCAAGGGCTGGTGCCTGCAGTATGTCTTGCTTCAATTGCTGAAAAGCAGTAGTTTGTTCATCTGTCAAGAAAGGTGAGCTTTGCTTATCAGTGTGTATGCCTTTTATGGCATCATACAGAACCTGTAACTTCTGTGATGCTGCAGGACTCTTCTCTCCTGCGCCATCACAGAAGTGATATGATGTGAGAAGACCCAGAAATGTTCTTAATTGCTTAAGGGTCTTAGGTACCTGTACCTCTGTGATGGCTTTCTTTCTTACAGTACTTTAGTGCTTGGTTTGAAGTTAACACTGTGCAAAAATCTTAACAATGAGATTGTTTCTTGTAAACACTGCTGTTGGGTGTCTGTGTAGAATCAAAAATCATCCATGTATTGTATCAGAATGGTATGCTGATGAATGGGTAGCCATTCCTGAAATACAAGACTCATGGCCTCTGAGAAGGCAGATGGACTTGTGCCCCCCCCCCCCCCCCTTGATGCAAACACGTCCAGCACATGGCGTATCCTTGTAAGTAAAAGCAGGAGTTTCTGATTGTCCTTGTTTAAAGTGATAGAGTCATTTATCTACCTTTTAACATTAGCTATATACTAATACCGTGTAGCCGTAATGGCTGCTAAACCATGTGCACATGCTACGCACTCCGTACGCTATTTGCGTATGAAGACCTTGCACGTGGTACGCAAATTAAGTACACACGCTGTGCTGGGTGTACGGAATACCCACAGTGAGCATACACACAGACAGTAACCTTTATAAACTTTAAACACAGAATATGCTTACACTGTAAACCTTGTATGCAACACACTCAGAAACCCTTTGTACCAGCTAGAGAGACACAGACACCCTGCTGAGGTTCCAACACCTTTACTAACGAGCTTTTAGATATATCAAAAGAGAAACAGTTACAAGTCATACACTACAAACTAACATATAATTCTAACAGATTATCTAGACAGAAATATGCAATAAAGTTACAATCTTATACTAAAACAGAGAGAGAGAGAATTTGGCCAATACAATCAAAAGAGCGAGAAGATTACAGAGAATTACTTACACACACTGGGAACGATCGCAGCGCAGCCTGGTACCAGCCCCGAGTTAGTCAATATGAAAACCGTTTGTGGAGAATGAGGGAGCTGTTCAGGCTGGCTGATCTTATATACACTGAGTACAGTATACTACAAAGGGACCTACAATCTCATTGTTCATTGGACACAGGAATGTCTCCTCGCATCATATCAAAAGGTCATAGGTTAGTTTGAACAGGTGGGCTGTGACTATTTCAAACAGCTCAGGTGGGAGGGAATCTCCGGATTCCCGCCGCATGGATAATGAACTGCAAATATAGGAAATGTCCAGAAACTACTAATGGCCATAACTATATGCAGGAGCGTTTAATCTATACCTAACCAACACCGGATTATTGCTATTAAAATACTCTTCGGTTAGGTACCAGACACAACTGTTCTACCTTAATCAGACCCTTTGTACCACGTAAAGAGGGATTCCCAAGTCCGTGAACAAGTTACATTAACCAAACTTACAGTTATCACTAAAGGGAACATTACCTATAAAACCTGCTATATGGATTTATTATCTAGCGATCGAGTCGCTCGCTAGACGCACACAAACTCTACCGTAAGTGCACATACCATGCGCTCGAGCGCACGCCTGTAGGGGCGCCATCACGCAACAGCGAGTATGTGCACGCACGCCAAAGGAAGTGCATGTGCAGCGGGCAAGCGCATGAGGTGAATATATGGCAACGTGCAGCGCGATATTTTTCTGACTTTGACAAAAGGAACAGAGAAAAATGCATTTGCCAAATCATTAACAGTAAAGAACTGAGAGGTAGATGGAATTTGGTTAAGCAATGTGTATGGATTTGGAACTATAGGAGCATCAATAAGCATCCGCTTATTTATTTCTCTTAGATCATGCACTATATGATAAGTCACTGGGTTACCTGGATTTTGGAGTTTCTTTTTTTCTGGAAAGAGAGGAGCAATCAAAGGTGACATGCACTCCCTTAATACACCTGCATGAACATTCTCTTTGATATGTTGACTAACAGTAGCAGTCTAGTTTTGGCTTAGTGGGTACTGTAGTGGTTCAACTGGTAACAGTCCCACATCCAATTTACCTTTTGCCCATACCTCTGTGGGCATTGTTTCCCAGTATCTAAGGTGATTACAGGCACATCTCCAAGTATATGAGATGAGATTCTATGACTTTTTTGTAACAAATCTTCTGAAGTATTTTTTTTTCTTATATCATGTGGATTAAATGCTGTAAAGCTACAGGGTCAGCAACCATCAAGTCAGGGTGCCTGACAATTTTTGCAAATAGTCTCCTCAGGTGGGTTACAATAATAACAATTTGGTCATTTCCATTTAAGGTATTCTAATATGAGCGGCTCTAGAACCCATCCACTTGCGGGGATCTCAGTCCACATCCACAGACAAGTTAGACATTTGAGAATCCAGTTCTTATGATTCTTTTTCCTACAGTATTTTCTTACAGGTCTCAAGCCATCTGTCTACATTATGGGACAGTTCATTTTTAGTAATATTTCCAATAAATCCCTTTTTTTTATTTCCTTAATTTTAAAGGGGTCCATTATTCCTTCTTCTAAATATCCTGCCTTTTTAAACAGTTTTACGATACTTTTGACACTCCCTTCACCATGCATGGCTTTCATAGTATTTATGGGTGTATGTATGGGATGTCCCTGAAGTTCTGAACTTTCAGTATTTCCCATGACTGTAGTCAGGGATATTATCCAGTCACCTCAAGACCAATTTATGTAACTTCTAGTCACCACAGGACTAGATTATGCAACCTCCAATCACCTCAACACAAGTTGCCCAGTCACCTGAAGACCAGATTATGCAACCTCCAATCACCTCAACACCAGTTGCCCAGTCACCTGAAGACCAGATTATGCAACCTCCAATCACCTTGAAGACCAGTTTAAACAACTTTCAGTCACTTGAAGGCCAGTTTATACAAACCGTAAAACTATCTAAAATATCTCTCTGTCTCTTAGGGGGTCATTCTGACTTGATCGCTCGCTGCAGTTCATCTCAGCGCAGCGATCAGGTCAGAAATGTGCATGCACCGGCGCCGCAGTGCGCCGGCGCATGCCAGACAGCCTACGGCTGTCGTTGCCTAGCGATCGCCTCTGCCCTATTGACAGGCAGAAGTGGTCACAGGGCGGGAGGGGGCAGCACGGCAGCGTTTGGCTACCGTTTTGTGGGTGCGGTCCGGCCAATGCAGGCGTGGCTGGACTGTGGGGGGGGGGCGCTGCAGCTGTGTGACATCACATGCAGCTGCTGCGAGCCGGGCAGCGACAAGTAGCTCTCGGCCAGCACGCAAAAGCTGCACTGGCCGGGAGCTACTCCTGAAGTGCAAAAGCATCGCCTCTGGGCGATGCTTTTGTACTTCAGCGACGGGGCAGGGACTGACATGCGGGGCGGGCTAGCCCTGTGCTGGGCATCCCCCCGCATGTCTGTGTTCCTGATCGTAGCTGTGCTAAATTTAGCACAGCTACGATCAAGTCGGAATCACCCCCTTAGTGAGACATCTCATATGAGGGGTTTCTTTACAAAAAAGATATGATCACCTATTGAGGAGATTTTTTGGGATAATTTGCAGTAATATCAAACCATTGATAAGCCCTGCATTGACATGCAACACCGATGTTCACAGAATTAAAAAATTCTTGCTTTTGCACATCTGCAAAGATCCCTAAAACCTACAGTATATGGTGCATACAGTTACTATTACATGCACAGTATCAGAACTGTATTGGAAAAGTGCTGGGTGCTTCTCGGTGGTGACTGGGAGGTTGCTATTCAGAGTCATGAAAATGTTCCATCTCATGGGCTTGTTATAAGAGAGTTACTGGGGTGTCAGTGAAGTGGCTACATACACAGACTATTAGCTGCCCAGATCAGAGACCATACCCAGACATAAAATCTGTACGGAGTATAGGGCTGGTGCACTTTTCGATGGTGCAGCTAATGGTGGTGTATAAAGACATACCACGTGGTAATACAGCATTACAGACACCCAATGTGGGCGTCCCAGCCCTTACACAGTCATGCACACTCTTGACGGGCTGAGACTGGTGGTAGCATAAAGTCAACAATGTGACTACGGTAAAGAAGCTAAAGTGGTCACACCAGTGAGCGACTCAGAATCAGCCCCTTAATGACGTATTTTACAATGGGGGCAGCAATAATATGTTATGTGGTAGCAGTAAGGGAGGATTTAGCTAAAAGAGGAGACTGGGAATTACCAGACACAGAGGCATAGCCAGATTAAGGGGGGGTGCAGGGCATACTGTACCCCAGGCCTCCCTTTGTCAGGGGGCCCCCCTGCCAGAACACACTGACATCAATAGCTTTCCATTTGAAGCAGAAGAAGAATCAGCAGCCAGAATGCAAGCAGGACAGTATGCAGTGAATGCAGAAACACAGGAATATAATTTTTCATGATCTAACGATAGAGCTTTCTGAACAGAGAAGAGATAGGAGGGTGGAGAGAGCTGTAAGTGATACAGGGATCCCAACTTCTCCCCCTCCCCACCTGGGTGTCTGAGTCCTGTGTAAACTGTTATACAACTAAACCATTTGGGTCTAGAGATAGAAACACACACAAAGAATCCTCCTGAGTCCTGTCCCAGTGTGTAAGTAGTACTGAGGCTGCTGTTATCCTTGCATGTGACAAGATAAATTATTTTATTTTTCTATGTGTATTTTAAGGTTAGGTTATCTTTATCCCACTACAAGAAAAGTTTATAAGATAGTTGTCTTTCAATTAGGTGGAGCTATAAACATTACCCAGGCATTATTAAACTATTAGTTAAAACTAATATTCACCATTGCATTAAATTTAATATACACAATCTATACCTCCCACCATGACCCATTCCAGGAGAGACAAAATGCTCTCTACCTGGACTTCCTTCTTAATTTATGATTGCAATCACCTGTGTCGAAGTACCTTCTTATCAATTAAATAGTTCAACACAGGTGACGCCAATCATATAATAAGTGGGAAGTCCAGGTAGAGAGCATTTTGTCCATCCTGGAATGGGACATGTTGGGAGGTATGCACAATTTAATATACATCCCCCACGTTCCATCGGGGGCCCCCCTGTCTTAAGTGCCCGAGGCGCCCACAAGGCTTAATCAGGCCCTGGTCAGAGGGCCCTGTTCACAAGCTTACACTCTATAGGATAATAGGAGATAGATTAGATACATGAGGTTTGGTGCTACAATGTACATTCTGCTTCAGCCAGATTGTAATGGGAACCATGACTAATGATCACATTAGTAGAGATTTTTACACTGCGCTCACCCCCGGTTTCTAATTGTGCATGTGTATGCACTAGTGTAATAAATGGTGAAAATGCTTGATTAAGTTTCAAAATGATATTTATTTATAATAGCTGATAGTCCAGAATTCATATGAATGCGTGAATGAGCTCTGTTTGGCTATATTAAGCCTTTATGCTAATTGTGCAGGAGCACGCTTGCTTCTAGATATAATGAGATGAAGTCCATAAGCAGGATGATAAGTGGATTTATGAAAAAATGAAAATGGTGAAAAAAGTCTATTTGTTATATTAAAGGCCGCGGCGTCCCGCTGGTCTGTATGAAATGAGTGCACTTGTTTAAAATGACATTCCGTCACTGGTATTCAAGCAGCAGCGGAGAGTTCGTGAGAAAGAAAGGGACTCGGGACTGGTCTACCCTCCCCCTGCTTCTGCCGCCGTCACTGTGACTGTGTTCGGTCACAGGTCGGAGGCTAGTCAGCCTGGGTTCGGTGCCTGTCTTGGGGGGGGAGATGCACCCATCAGTTCCCCACAGAAAAAAAAACAAAAAACACACATTGGCCCTCATAGTAAAAAAAAAATCCACACATACATTGGCATACACAGAAAAAACAATCACAATGCTCCCCACATAAATCATATTGCTCCCTATATAAATGCTATTGCTCCCCACATGAATTATTCACATTGTTCCCCCCATAAATCCTTATTCTCCCCACATAAATCCTATTGTTCCCCATAGGAGAAGAAAACCCCCAAATATTAGCCCCTACTGGTCAGCTGTCCTCCTCCCTGTCCCTCAGTGGTGGGGGTTGTTCATAGTGGAGTGCTGCGAATACTGAGCAGCGGGCGGTCGGGCAGGTGTGATTGTGGGTGGGCAAGGAAAGCTGTGTATGCAGGCGGGAACTGGAAGATGTGTATACAGGTGGGTGGGCTGACTGGATGGTGAGACGCGGCGGCCGTGACCTATGGTATCACACCGCCGCGTCTTCAAGGCATACGTCACGGCCAGAGCACGACTGATCCTCCAAGAAGAGCCCGGGCCAACAGTTCACTCTGACGGTGCATGAAGCTGCTCTGGCTCCGCAGCACACCTAGCAACTGGTCGCGGCACACTAGTGTGCCACGGCACACTGGTTGAAAAAGCCTGGTGTAGAAGATGGAATGTGAGGTGTGCCATTGTGACTGCATCTTACATTTACCATTGTTAGCCCCATTTGCTTACTCTCCCCTTTTCCAACACTTCCTCCTACATTATTTAAAGATTAAAATGCGAAGCTGGGAAAGACAGAATTACAACAGTGCAATTCACTGACACCCACTTCTGTTTCCTTCTAATCTGTGCCACCCTCTCAGCTGTACTGCCCCCAGAATGTACAGTGCTGCCCCCTCAGCTGTACTGCCCCCAGAATGTAATGTGCTGCCCACTCAGCTGTACTGCCCACAGAATGTACAGTGCTGCCCCTCAGCTGTACTGCTCAAA
Organism: Pseudophryne corroboree; assembly: GCF_028390025.1. Taxonomy (NCBI): domain Eukaryota; kingdom Metazoa; phylum Chordata; class Amphibia; order Anura; family Myobatrachidae; genus Pseudophryne; species Pseudophryne corroboree. The sequence continues at coordinate 48,094,575 of NC_086449.1, read as the reverse complement.
GAATGTACAGTGCTGCCCCCTCAGCTGTACTGCCCACAGAATGTACTGTGCTGCCCCGTCAGCTGTACTGCCCACAGAATGTACTGTGCTGCCCCTCAGCTTTACTGCTCAAAGAATGTACAGTGCTGCCCCCTCAGTTGTACTGCCCCCAGAATGTAATGTGCTGCCCACTCAGCTGTACTGCCCACAGAATGTACAGTGCTGCCCCTCAGCTGTACTGCTCAAAGAATGTACAGTGCTGCCCCCTCAGCTGTACTGCCCACAGAATGTACTGTGCTGCCCCGTCAGCTGTACTGCCCACAGAATGTACTGTGCTGCCACTCAGCTGTACTGCCCACAGAATGTACAGTGCTGCCCCCTCAGCTGTACTGCCCCCAGAATGTACAGTGCTGCTCCCTCAGCTGTACTGCCCACAGAATGTACAGTGCTGCTCCCTCAGCTGTACTGCCCAAAGAAAGTACAGTGCTGCCCCCTCAGCTGTACTGCCCACAGAATGTACAGTGCTGACCCCTCCACTGTACTGCCCACAGAATATACAGTGCTGACCCCTCCGCTGTACTGCCCACAGAATGTACAGTGCTGCATCATAAGCTGTACTGCAGTGAAAAGAGAGAAGAGAGTTAGTGGAGAAGTTGGCACCCATGGCAACCAATCATTGTTGAGGCAATACGTATAAAGTGCATTTTATAAAATTATACATAGCAGCTAATTGGTTGTCATGGGCAACTTCTCCACTGATCCATTTGTCCACACTTTTCACTGCTTCATGAATAGACCCACAGAATGTAACATGGCAGTTAGCAGCTGATTGGCTGGTGCATTATTTCTCTCCACTTTATCACTCTCCAAGGCATCTGCCTCATATATTTCTGTAAATATTTACCCTTATCATACTATGCAGGGCTGTACTGGGAGTGCCCATTATAATCATTCACATTATTCTGTGGTCATGCAGAGCTTCCAACCTTAATCCTTAAACACACACACACACACACACACACACACACACACACACACACACACACGAGCATACAAGCCTTACACAGAAAGTGTCATGGTTGGAATGGAAGTCACAATGACAGTAGTGTAAGTGATGTCAGCACAACTTGACAAAGATAAAGATACGTTTTACAGGATATTGAATATACAGTATTAATGTCATGTCTGTTTTTCAAAACTATCTATCTATCTATCTATCTACATATGAGTTGAGCAATATAGTGTGACATCTTTGCTGTACCGTTCAGGTGCTCACTGCCGTTCTGGTTTGAGTTGGGTACATCCGGTACTGGAGCCTGGGTGGGCGCGTGTTTGTCAATCGTCCGTCTCTGTGTGGAGGCATCATTGTTGGGTGCAGATCTTGTGGAAGAAACAGTGGAAGTCGTGGGTTTCCCTAGACATTCTTGTCTTCCTGTACAGAGGAGAAGTAGAGGATTGGATGTAGCCTCCACACATGATACAATGCAGAACTGTCAGCCCATTGTCCTTTTATTGCTAAAATAATAAAAAGGATCTCCCACAAAGTATGAGCTTAGGAGTGTACACACCTCCTGATTATGTGATGGACTGCGAGATATTAGACCAGATGTAACCCTTTATGTTTATTAAGTGTATTTCTTTCAATTAAAAGCATGGTGACCTGCGATTGACCATTGAGGGGTCAGGTAAATATCATATGACTAGTTTCTCTCCCCTGACCTTCTTGGGGACAGTCAGATATAGAGAGATGCTCAGATCAGGGAACAGATAACAGTTCATGGGAAGCTCATAAAAGTTTGTACAATGACTATTGTCAGTAACATGTTAAAGTTCTTTTGATGTGTTAACCTACTCCCCAAATTGCTTGAAGATCTGTGAAACATCACAGGCCCTGACCCTATATCAAAGACCCCCAACACAAGCACACACACCAAAAGAATGTTGTTGTGCTTGACAAGCAGAAGCTTTGCTAATTTTCATTGGCACTTGGAGCCAAGGAAAACATGGGGCCTGTGTTACTGCCAAGACAGGGATAAATGTAAATGCCAGGAGCTTAGGAAATAAAATCCCAGAACTAACTGCAATAATGACAAGGGATGATCTAGATATTGTGGCAATTACAGAGTCATGGTGCAATGAAAATCATGACAGGGACATAGCTATACCGGGATATACTTTATTTAGGAAGGACAGAATTGTAAAAAATCGGAGGAGGGGTAGCAATGTATGTAAAAAAAAAAAGCATAAATACTAACTTAATACAAAGTATTGAAGAAAATACTGAGACCTTTTGGGTGACCATAGAAACAGGGAAGAAGTCGATTATTCGTATTGGCATGATATACAGGCCACCAGGTCAGGAAGAGGAACTGGACCAGAACCTATTGCAGTACATAACTAAAATGGCATTACAAGGAGAGGTAATAATCATGGGAGACTTTAATCTTCCTGAGGTAAACTGGGAGGTGTCTGTTGCTAATTCCACTAGAAGTAGGTACATTTTAAATTCCCTTCAAGAAGCATCCCTCCACCAATTTGTGAGGGAGCCCACTCAGAAAGACGCTATATTAGACTTAATACTTACAAATGGAGACAGAATATCAGATGTAAAGGTGGGTGAAAACCTGGGATCCGGTGATCATTAAGCAGTATGGTTATGAGTTGATCGCTCGCTAGCTAGTTTTAGCAGCCGTGCAAATGCTATGCCGCCGCCCACTGGGGATTGTATTTTAGCTTAGCAGAAGCGCAAACGCTTGTGCAGCTGAGCTCTGCAAAAAAAATTTGTGCAGTTTCGGAGTAGCTCTGAACCTACTCAGCACTCCGAGCACTTCAGCCTATTCGTGTCCGGATTTGATGTCATACACCCACCCAGCGAACGCCCAGCCACGCCTGCGTTTTTTCAGACACGCCTGCGGTTTTGCAAACCCTCCCTGAACTGGTCAGTTGACACCCAGAAACGCCCCTTCCTGTCAATCTTCTTGCGGCTGTCAGTGTGACTGAAAACTTTGCTACAACCTGTGCACAACCACAACGGCCTTTGTACCCGTACGACGCGCGCGCGCGCATTGCGGCCCATACGCATGCGCAGAAATGCCAATTTTTAGCCTGATCGCTGCGCACAACGACAGCTAGCGATCAACTCGGAATGACCCCCAAAGTCAGAGACTGACTCATTCCATACAAAAACAAAGGTGTTGGATTTTAGAAAGGCTGATTTTGTAGGGATGGGAAAATGTGTAAGTGATTCTTTGGCAGAGTGGAGGAATTTGGAAGCAGTGCAGGAGAGGTGGGAAACATTAAAAAGTGCAATGTTAAAGGCAACAGACCTTTGTATCAAAAGTGTTAGGAAAAACACAAGGAAAAGGAAGCCAGTGTGGTTTGCGAAAGAAGTAGCAAATATTGTTGAAGCAAAAAAGATGGATTTTAGGAAATATGAGTAGACACAAAATAATGAAGACTAAGCCATATATCTTGTTAGACAGAAGGAGACTAAGAGGGTCATTCCGAGTTGATCGCTCGCTAGCTACTTTTTGCAGCCGTGCAAACACATAGTCGCCGCCCACAGGGGAGTGTATTTTAGCTTTGCAAGTGTGCAAACGCTTGTGCAGCTGAGCAGTACAAAAACGGTTTGAGCAGTTTCTCAGTAGGTCTGAACTTACTCAGCCGCTGCAATCACTTCAGCCTGTTTGGTCCCGGAATTGACGTCAGACACCTGCCCTGCAAACGCTTGGACATGCCTGCGTTTTTCCAACCACTCCCTAAAAACGGTCAGTTGACACCCATAAACTCCTCCTTCCTGTCAATCTTCTTGCGATCGACTGTACGAATGGATTCTTCATTAAATCCATCGCCCAGCAACGATCTGCTTTGTACCCGTACGACGTGCCTGCGCATTGCGGTGCATACGCATGCGCAGTAGTGACCTGATCACTGTGCTGTGAAAAACGTCAGCGTGCGATCAGGTCGGAATGAACCCCATAGGAGGTAATCAGATGTGTAAAGGCACAAGCTGAGGAGGCAAAACTTTTTTTTTAGGTTTATAAGTGAAAGGAGAAAAAAAAAAGGGGGAATAATAAAACTACGGACAGAGACTGGAAGTATTGTTGAGGGAGACAATGTAATAGCAGATCATCTTAATAATTCTTTTTGCTCAGTATTCACTACTGAAAGAGAGGGCCACAGTTAAGTTGCAGGGATATTCAGGAAAATGAAACAAGTACATTTACAGAGGAGAAGGTCCTAACAGAACTCTCAAAGCTGAAAGTGGACCAGATGGGATACATCCAAGGATACTAAAATAACTTAAAGAGGTGCTGGTAGCACCATTGACCGTATTATTCAACCAGTCATTAGCTACAGGAGTAATCCCAGAGGACTGGAAAAGAGCAAACGTAGTCCCACTGCACAAAAGTGGAATCATGGAAGAGGCAAACAACTACAGACCAGTGAGTCTAACATTGATGGAAACACTCATAAAAGAAAGAGTTGTATACTATCTCAAATCCAGCAATTTACAGGATCCCAAACAGCATGGTTCACTGGGGGGGAGATCATGTCAAACAAACCTTATTGACTTTTTTGACTGTGTGACTAAAGTGATGGATAAAGGTGGAGCCGTGGATATAGCTTACTTTAGTAAGGCTTTTGACACTGTTCCACATCGCAGACTGCTAAATAAACTTGAAAGCTTGGGATTGGATACTAGGATTATTAAATGGATAAAATCTTGGTTGCAGGATAGAAAACAGAGAGTTGTGGTAAATGGAGTGCATTCACAGGAGGAAGATGTTACCAGTGAAGTACCCCAGGGATCTGTACTTGGACCAGTGCTTTTTAATATATTTATTGGTGACATTGCTAATGGCATTAAAGGGAAAGTATGCCTTTTTGCAGATGACACAAAGGTATGGAACAGGGTAGACACACCAGGTGGGGTAAAACAAATGATTGAGGATCTAGGTAGACTAGAGGAATGGTCAAGAGTATGGCAATTACAGTTTAATGCCAAAAAATGCAAAATCATGCACTTGGGTCTCAAAAATCCAAAGGCTAAATATAGTATTAATGGCACTATACTGGAAACTACTGAGGAGGAAAGCGATCTAGGAGGCAGGTAAGCAATATAATAAAGCAATGAGGAAGGCTAGTCAGATGCTTGGCTGCATTGGGAGAGGAACCAGCAGCAGAAAGAAAGAAGTAATAATGCCACTGCACAGGTCATTGGTACGGCCTCATCTAGAATACTGTGTTCAATTCTGGAGGCCATATCTTCAAAATTATATTAATACATTAGAGACTGTACAAAGAAGGGCAACTAAAATGGTGCATGGCTTACATCACAAAACATACCCAGAATGACTAAGAAATCTCAATCTGTATAGTTTGGAGCAGAGAAGGGAAAGTGGGGACATGATAGAAACTTTCAAATATATCAAGGGATTTAACAAAGTCCAGGAGGGAAACATTCTCCAAATGAAGAGAAGCAATAGGACACGAGAACATGCACTGAGACTAGAGGGGGAGGTTCAGGGGAAATTTGAGGGAAAACGACTTCACAGAAAGAGTTGTGGACAAGTGGAGTAGTCTCCCATCAGAGGTGGTTAAGGCTAAGACAGTAGAGCAATTTAAACATGCATGGGATAGACATAAGGACATCCTTACAAAGAAATAAGGATCAAATAAGGTTTGAGATAAAAAATATGGTAAAAAAAGGGGGCAGACTAGATGCGCCAAGTGGTTCTTATCTGCCGTCAAATTCTATGTTTCTGTGTTTCTTAAATACCATATCCCACATGTGAAACATTGTACAATTCTTCAAGGTCAGTCTTACATTGGGAATTGCTCCATCTACTTGTGTCTTCATGCAAACGGATTCATGTGACACTGTTCATTAATTTTTCCTTTTTGGTTAGAGGAATATCTTTGCATAAGCCTATCTTTGTGTCTCATTTTTATTATTTTTGTATATACTTTAAGCAATGTATCTTTCTCGTATTAAACTTCATTTAATATGATGGGTCTTTGTGATTCTTATCAGAACCATTTTGCCTGTGGATTTGTCTAATCCATGCTACATATCTGTTCTACAGGTCATTAACTGGGACTTAAATGTAAATACGTAGGGAGATGAGAAATGTCCTACTTGGAGTGTGTCGCTCCTGTAATCTTTTTCAGGGTGGCAGTTTATATTTGGAAAATTAGTAGTGAGTGGAAGAGATATTGGGGAATGTCATCATTTCAGTAAACAGACCAGGTGGTTGCCTTTTTAATAACTCTGTGTCAGACCCATATCAGGTAGGCTCAGGTGAGTTCTAATCTTGACAATGTTATGATCAGTGGTTAGAGATTGGAGCATGGCTCACAAGCTGCCTTTTGGACAGTATTGATGAGCCCCTGTATTGAGGGGGGTGGAGGCACAACCAAGCGTATGAACGCATGACCATGCTCCCATTGTGAAAGTGGTATGGCTGCACCTCCATGTCAGGCCCAGACCACCCTATCGGTGCCCCTTGCTAAACAATAATTTATCCTATATTATTTTTAGCTCTGAAAAAAACTCACCTCTATTAATGCAGCTGATAACATCCAGCACCCTTTTGTTCATCGACTGATCAAAACAAATATTTCTTCTTGGTAATGTAAATCTGAAAAGGAGAAAAGAAGACAGCAGGTAAAGACAAGAGTGAGAGGAAAGGAGTAATGGTTAGAGGTAGGATACAGGTAGGAAATAGGTTCGGAGGACAACCAGACAGAGAGCACACACTAGAGTGAGATTTCATCTTAGTTGAAGATAAGAATGAGTTTGGAATAGGACAGTTTGGTTACAGGATATTGATATTGCTCTTACTCAATGATGTTGGTGCGGCAAACAGTATATGATGCTTTCTCCACTAAAGATGGAAAATAAGATTCATTCCATGGTTTTATGCTTCCACAGCATTTGAAGCTGCTGACCAACTGAGAAGATCCTGAGAAACGATCAGAGAAGGACGGTTAGGTCATATAGTACAGAATCATATGTATATATGTAATAAACTGTTTTATGTGTAATAGGTGTAAATGTCTGAGGTATATCACTAAGGGGAGAGAGCTACTGATAAACAGGAGGATGAACCCAGCAGTGGAAGCAGAGATGTTGGAGGATCCATCGGTGACATAAACTAAGACTATGAGTATATAACTCCAACACATACATCCTTATACCACGTCACGCAGCTATTTATTCAGTAGCGCAACTCTTCTAGATACATGGCTGATGCTGCCTTACAACACATAAAAGCTTCTGATGCAAAAATATACAGTGTGTGATTTACATACAGGTGGAGCATTGCGGACCTACAGGAATGGTTCAGAGAGCTGATGCACAGGGAGTGCTTGTTAGAAGAAGTCATCCCTGTGCATCAGCTCGATGTTGTTTTACAGCTTAGGGTAGCTTTCCAGGTGATGGTAGTAGGAGCCAGGGGTGGCCCCCCTCTCTGTAAGGGCCCGGGACACCAGTTCTCACAGTACCCCCCTGACGGCTGCCCTGCTCAGTTATATATATGATGAATCCTGCTGTGTGTGATTGTGATAAGACTGGGAACGCTTAAGGGCAGATTCCACCAGTGATATGAGCACATTTTTATGGCAATGCACAGAACAAGGCTAAGATCTCACAGAACAATTTGGAAAGTGTCGTTCATTTCCACACTTAGGGACGGAATCAGCATGAGTTGTAGATGAGCGAAGAAACGCACATCGACAACTCGTTACTGTGACATGCGGGAGGGGGGGGGGGGGGGAGCCCAGATCAGGGCATGTCCAGCCACATGCAGCGTCCTGCCCCATGCAATGCTTTCACATGCTTAGGGATGCCCTCTGCCTAGGCAGCCTAGCTGTGAAGGCAGACAGCTACCCGCCATCTTTTAGTCCGCAGCAGCTGTGTGTCACGTCATGCAGCCGCCACGGCCCACCCTGCAAACGCTCCAGACTGCGCCCCCTCCAACCCTGCAATGCCGCAACCGAAACTGTCAATCAGGCAGAGGCGTTTGCATATGTGAGATGCCGTCGCATCTCACAGTGTGCACATGCGCAGTGTGGCTTCTGCGCGTGCGCACACATCAAAACAGTTCAGCATGCGAACACTGTCGTAGTAGCGTTCCATGCTGAATCAGCCCCTTAACCCTTTAGACTGTGTCACCTTCTTTTTACACTGCTACAGTACAAGGTGATATCAAGCAGACACATATTATGCCAGGCCTCCCCTCCCGTTTTATACACAAACACAAACCAACATATAAAAAATGTACATGTACTGCCTCCAGCACTAGACAGCGCCCCTCCCGCACTCAGTGACACTACCCACCTGGCATGAAATGTCAATGCCCATTGCCTAAGCCAGTTCCGACCCGGCTGACTCATGCCAGGTTACATGACCAGAGAATCAGTTCTGCTGCCTCTCACCCGGGTTACCCTCCTGTACACACAACGCTGCCTTCAGCCGCCCAACTGCTAAGTGACGAGTGATCAGCCACTGTTGTTTTACAGGCTGTGTTTGAAAAATTACAGGAGCTGATTGGATGATACTTTTCTCTTTCCACTTTGTCTCTCTCCAAGCTTTGGTAAATCTTCCCCTAAGTCAGCTATTCTTAATGATTTAAAGAACATGTTGGTCTGGATCTGATGACTATTGAGCCTGGGGAGCCTCGTTATAATATTAAATAAAACAACTATACAATTTATGTATCTGCATACATAGGGCACACAAGCTATATTTGCACATTTAATTTTTGACACGTTAAAACTAGTGATGAGCGGTTTCGGTTCCTCGGAATCCAAACCCCCCCGAACTTCACCCATTTTACACGGGTCCGAGGCAGACTCGGATCCTCCCGCCTACTCGGTTAACCCAAGAGCGCCCGAACGTCATCATCCCGCTGTCGTATTCTCGCGAGATTCGTATTCTATATAATGAGCCGCGCGTCACCGCCATTTTCACTGGTGCATTGGAGATGATAGGGAGAGGACGCGTGCAGCGTTCTCTCAGTTGTGTTCAGTGTGCTGCAAATATCTGTGCTCAGTGTGCTGCAAATATCTGTGCTCAGTGTGCTGAAAAGATCTACGTTCTCTGCCTGAAAAACGCTCCATATCTGTGCACAGTGTGCTGCAAATATCTGTGCTCAGTGTGCTGAAGTGAAAATATCTACGTTCTCTGCCTGAAAAACGCTCCATATCTGTGCTGCATTGTAGCATATAGTAGGAGGACAGGGCAGAATTTTGCTGACCAGTGACCACCAGTATTATATCAGTACGGTACAGTAGTCCACTGCTCTACCTACCTCTGTGTCGTCAAGTATACTATCCATCCAAACCTGTGGTGCATTTAAGTTTTGCGCAGTATATATATAGTAAGAGGACAGTGCATAATTTTGCTGACCACCAGTATATAATATATAGCAGTACAGTACAGTAGTCCACTGCTCTACCTACCTCTGTGTCGTCAAGTATACTATCCATCCATACCTGTGGTGCATTTAACTTTTGTGCAGTATATATATATAGTAGGAGGACCGTGCATAATGTTGCTGACCACCAGTATATAATATATAGCAGTACGGTACAGTAGTCCACTGCAATACCTACCTCTGTGTCGTCAAGTATACTATCCATCCATACCTGTGGTGCATTTAACTTTTGTGCAGTATATATATAGTAGGAGGACAGTGCATAATGTTGCTGACCACCAGTATATAATATATAGCAGTATGGTACAGTAGTCCACTGCTCTACCTACCTCTGTGTCGTCAAGTATACTATCCATCCATACCTGTGGTGCATTTAAGTTTTGCGCAGTATATATATATAGTAGGAGGACAGTGCATAATTTTGCTGACCACCAGTATATAATATATAGCAGTACGGTACAGTAGTCAACTGCTCTACCTACCTCTGTGTCGTCAAGTATACTATCCATCCATACCTGTGGTGCATTTAAGTTTTGCGCAGTATATATATAGTAGGAGGACAGTGCATAATTTTGCTGACCACCAGTATATAATATATAGCAGTACGGTACAGTAGTCCACTGCTCTACCTACCTCTGTGTCGTCAAGTATACTATCCATTCATACCTGTGGTGCATTTAAGTTTTGCGCAGTATATATATAGTAGGAGGACAGTGCATAATTTTGCTGACCACCAGTATATAATATATAGCAGTACGGTACAGTAGTCCACTGCTCTACCTACCTCTGTGTCGTCAAGTATACTATCCATCCATACCTGTGGTGCATTTAAGTTTTGCGCAGTATATATATAGTAGGAGGACAGTGCATAATTTTGCTGACCACCAGTATATAATATATAGCAGTACGGTACAGTAGTCCACTGCTCTACCTACCTCTGTGTCATCAAGTATACTATCCATCCATACCTGTGATGCATTTAAGTTTTGCGCAGTATATATATAGTAGGAGGACAGTGCATAATTTTGCTGACCACCAGTATATAATATATAGCGGTACGGTACAGTAGGCCATTGCTATTGATATATTACTGGTATATAATTCCCCCTTAAAAAAATGGAGAATAAAAATGTGGAGGGTAAAATAGGGAAAGATCAAGATCCACTTCCACCTCGTGCTGAAGCTGCTGCCACTAGGCATGGCCGAGACGATGAAATGCCATCAACGTCGTCTGCCAAGGCCGATGCCCAATGTCATAGTAGAGAGCATGTAAAATCCAAAAAACAAAAGTTCAGTAAAATTACCCAAAAATCTAAATTAAAAGCGTCTGAGGAGAAGCGTAAACTTGCCAATATGCCATTTACGACACAGAGTGGCAAGGAACGGCTGAGGTCCTGTCCTATATTTCTCATGACTAGTGGGTCAGCTTCACATGAGGATGGAAGCACTCATCCTCCCACTAGAAAAATGAAAAGACTTAAGCTGGCAAAAGCACAGCAAAGAACTGTGCGTTCTTCTAAATCACAAATCCCCAAGGAGAGTCCAATTGTGTCGGTTGCGATGCCCGACCTTCCCAACACTGGACGAGAAGAGGTGGCGCCTTCCACCATTTGCACGCCCCCTGAAAGTGCTGGAAAGAGCATCCGCAGTCCAGTTCCTGATAGTCAAATTGAAGATGTCACTGTTGAAGTACACCAGGATGAGGATATGGGTGTTGCTGGCGCTGAGGAGGAAATTGACAAGGAGGATTCTGATGGTGAGGTGGTTTGTTTAAGTCAGGCACCCGGGGAGACACCTGTTGTCCGTGGGACGAATATGGCCATTGACATGCCTGGTCAAATTACAAAAAAAATCACCTCGTCGGTGTGTAATTTTTTTATCAGAAATGCGGACAACATTTGTCAAGCCGTTTGTTGCCTTTGTCAAGCTGTAATAAGTAGGGGTAAGGAGGTTAACCATCTAGGAACAGCCTCCCTTATACATCACCTGGAGCGCATTCATCAGAAGTCATTGACAAGTTCAAAAACTTTGGGTGACAGCGGAAGCAGTCCACTGACAACTAAATCCCTTCCTCTTGTAACCAAGCTCCTGCAAACCACACCACCAACTCCCTCAGTGTCAATTTCCTCCTTAGACAGGAAAGCCAATAGTCCTGCAGGCCATGTCACTGTCAAGTCTGACGAGTCCTCTCCTGCCTGGGATTCCTCCGATGCATCCTTGAGTGTAACGCCTACTGCTGCTGGCGCTGCTGTTGTTGCAGCTGGGAGTCGATCGTCATCCCAGAGGGGAAGTCGGAAGACCACTTGTACTACTTCCAGTAAGCAATTGACTGTCCAACAGTCCTTTGTGAGGAAGATGAAATATCACAGCAGTCATCCTGCTGCAAAGCGGATAACTCAGGCCTTGGCAGCCTGGGTGGTGAGAAACGTGTTTCCAGGGGTGTAGTATGGCTGACCGGCGGTCTCCTGACCGCCGGTCAGCTTACCAACGCCGGGATCCCGGCAGCATACCGACGCCGGGATCCCGGCGGGGAGGGGCGAGTGCAGCAAGCCCCTTGCGGGCTCGCTGCACTCGCCACGCTGCGGGCTCGGTGGCGACCTGCGGTTGCCATGGGTTCTATTCCCACTCTATGGGTGTCGTGGACACCCACGAGTGGAAATAGTCCTTGTTGGTCGGCATGCCGACCATCGGGAAAGTGAGCCGTCGGGCTCGTGGAGGAGGTCATGTGACTGTCGGTCAGCTGACCGGCGGTCACATGAATACCACCCATCTCCAGTATCCAACATTAATTCACAGGGAACTAGAGAATTCCTTGAGGTACTGTGTCCCCGGTACCAAATACCATCTAGGTTCCACTTCTCTAGGCAGGCGATACCGAGAATGTACACAGACGTCAGAAAAAGAGTCACCAATCTCCTAAAAAATGCAGTTGTACCCAATGTCCACTTAACCACGGACATGTGGACAAGTGGAGCAGGGCAGACCCAGGACTATATGACTGTACCAGCCTACTGAGTAGATGTATTGCCTCCCACAGCAAGAACAGCAGCGGCGGCACCAGTAGCAGCATCTCGCAAACGCCAACTCGTTCCTAGGCAGGCTACGCTTTGTATCACTGCTTTTCAGAAGAGGCACACAGCTGACAACCTCTTATGGAAACTGAGGAACATCATCGCAGAATGGCTTACCCCAATGGGACTCTCCTGGGGATTTGTGACATCGGACAACGCCACCAATATTGTGCGTGCATTACATGTGGGCAAATTCCAGCACGTCCCATGTTTTGCATATACATGGAATTTTGTGGTGCAGAATTATTTAAAAAACGACAGGGGCGTGCAAGAGATGCTGTCGGTGGCCCGAAAAATTGCGGGCCACTTTCGGCATTCAGCCACCACGTGCCGAAGAGGTTGTAACGAGGTGGAATTCAATCCTCTATATGCTTCAGAGGATGGAGGAGCAGCAAAAGGCCATTCAAGCCTATACAGCTACCTACGATATAGGCAAAGGAGGGGGAATGCACCTGACTCAAGCGCAGTGGAGAATGATTTCAACGTTGTGCAAGGTACTGAACCCTTTGAACTTGCCACACGTGAAGTCAGTTCAGACACTGCCAGCCTGAGTCAGGTCATTCCCCTCATCAGGCTTTTGCAGAAGAAGCTGGAGGGATTGAAGGAGGAGCTAAAACGGAGCAATTTCGCTAGGCATGTGGGACTTGTGGATGGAGCCCTTAATTCGCTTAACCAGGATTCACAGGTGGTCAATCTGTTGAAATCAGAGCACTACATTTTGGCCACCGTGCTCGATCCTAGGTTTAAAGCCTACGTTGGATCTCTCTTTCCGGCAAACACAAGTCTGCAGAGGTTCAAAGACCTGCTGGTGAGACACTTGTCAAGTCAAGCGGAACGTGACCCGTCAACAGCTCCTCCTTCACATTCTCCTGCAACTGGGGCTGCGAGGAAAAGGCTAAGAATTCCGAGCCCATCCGCTGGCGGTGATGCAGGGCAGTCTGGAGCGAGTGCTGACATCTGGTCCGGACTGAAGGACCTGCCAACGATTACTGACATGTTGTCTACTGTCACTGCATATGATTCTGTCACCATTGAAAGAATGGTGGAGGATTATATGAGTGACCGCATCCAAGTAGGCACGTCAGACAGTCCGTACGTATACTGGCAGGAAAAAGAGGCAATTTGGAGGCCCTTGCAGAAACTGGCTTTATTCTACCTAAGTTGCCCCCCCTCCAGTGTGTACTCCGAAAGAGTGTTTAGTGCAGCCGCTCACCTTGTCAGCAATCGGCGTACAAGGTTACTTCCAGAAAATGTGGAGAAGATGATGTTCATCAAAATGAATTATAATCAATTCCTCCATGGAGACATTCACCAGCAATTGCCTCCAGAAAGTACACAGGGACCTGAGATGGCGGATTCCAATGGGGACGAATTAATAATCTGAGAGGAGGGGGATGTACACAGTGAAAGGGGTGATGAATCGGACGATGAGGAGGAGGTGGACATCTTGCCTCTGTAGAGCCAGTTTGTGCAAGGAGAGATTGATTGCTTCTTTTTTGGTGGGGGCCCAAACCAACCAGTCATTTCAGTCACAGTCGTGTGGCAGACCCTGTCGCTGAAATGATGGGTTTGTTAAAGTGTGCATGTCCTGTTTATACAACATAAGGGTGGGTGGGAGGGTCCAAGGACAATTCCATCTTGCACCTCTTTTTTCTTTCATTTTTCTTTGCATCATGTGCTGTTTGGGGATTATTTTTTGAAGTGCCATCCTGTCTGACACTGCAGTGCCACTCTTAGATGGGTCAGGTGTTTGTGTCGGCCACTTGGGTCGCTTAGCTTAGCCATCCAGCGACCTTGGTGCACCACTTTTTTTCTTTGCATCATGTGCTGTTTAGGGACAATTTTTTTAAGTGCCATCCTGTCTGACACTGCAGTGCCACTCCTAGATGGGCCAGGTGTTTGTGTCGGCCACTTGGGTCGCTTAGCTTAGCCATCCAGCGACCTTGGTGCACCACTTTTTTTCTTTGCATCATGTGCTGTTTAGGGACAATTTTTTTAAGTGCCATCCTGTCTGACACTGCAGTGCCACTCCTAGATGGGTCAGGTGTTTGTGTCGGCCACTTGGGTCGCTTAGCTTAGCCATCCAGCGACCTTGGTGCACCACTTTTTTTCTTTGCATCATGTGCTGTTTAGGGACAATTTTTTTAAGTGCCATCCTGTCTGACACTGCAGTGCCACTCCTAGATGGGCCAGGTGTTTGTGTTGGCCACTTGGGTCGCTTAGCTTAGCCATCCAGCGACCTTGGTGCACCACTTTTTTTCTTTGCATCATGTGCTGTTTAGGGACAATTTTTTTAAGTGCCATCCTGTATGACACTGCAGTGCCACTCCTAGATGGGTCAGGTGTTTGTGTCGGCCACTTGGGTCGCTTAGCTTAGCCATCCAGCGACCTTGGTGCACCACTTTTTTTCTTTGCATCATGTGCTGTTTAGGGACAATTTTTTTAAGTGCCATCCTGTCTGACACTGCAGTGCCACTCCTAGATGGGCCAGGTGTTTGTGCCGGCCACTTGGGTCGCTTAGCTTAGTCATCCAGCGACCTTGGTGTAAATTTTAGGACTGAAAATAATATTGTGAGGTGTGAGGTGTTCAGAATAGACTGAAAATGAGTGGAAATTATGGTTATTGAGGTTAATAATACTATGGGATCAAAATGACCCCCAAATTCTATGATTTAAGCTGTTTTTGAGGGGTTTGTGTAAAAAAACACCCGAATCCAACAAAAAATTTTCAAGGAGGTTTTGCCAAAACGCGTCCGAATCCAAAACACGGCCGCAGAACCGAATCCAAAACCAAAACACAAAACCCGAAAAATGGCCGGTGCTCATCACTAGTTAAAACCAGTTACTGTCTCTGCCAGAGTACTCAGCCCTAGGGGAGCAATGGGGGGTAAGAGTCTGACAGTACTGCCATAAGAGATGATTCTTACACAGATATTTCACTAATAACAATATGTGACAATTATTGATATTCTCTAAAAAGAAAGTCAATAAAGAATTTCAATGAAACATTAACTCAATGCAATATTTTAACATAATCATGTGTATGCCATCAGTGCGCCACAGTATAGAGAGTGTGGCAGCTGCTGTAGAACTACAATTCCCAGCAATATCCCCTAGCCCCTTCACAAACACTTTTTGATGAGGAACTTATATTAAAAAGAATATATATATATATATATATATATATATATATATATAGCAGAGGCTCCTAACTCTGTGGAGGAGGCAGGACTGCATCTGGCTTCAGTGACATTAACTGGGGGACGGGGGGTAGGGGGGCAGTCCTGCCATAGGCAAAATGTGCCACTGTATGTATATATATTAGAGATGAGCGCCGGAAATTTTTCGGGTTTTGGTTTTGGGTTCGGTTCCGCGGCCGTGTTTTGGGTTCGACCGCGTTTTGGCAAAACCTCACCGAATTTTTTTTGTCGGATTCGGGTGTGTTTTGGATTCGGGTGTTTTTTTCCAAAAAACCTAAAAAACAGCTTAAATCATAGAATTTGGCGGTCATTTTGATCCCAAAGTATTATTAACCTCAAAAACCATAATTTCCACTCATTTTCAGTCTATTCTGAATACCTCACACCTCACAATATTATTTTTAGTCCTAAAATTTGCACAGAGGTCGCTGTGTGAGTAAGATAAGCGACCCTAGTGGCCGACACAAACACCGGGCCCATCTAGGAGTGGCACTGCAGTGTCACGCAGGATGGCCCTTCCAAAAAACCCTCCCCAAACAGCACATGACGCAAAGAAAAAAAGAGGTGCAATGAGGTAGCTGTGTGAGTAAGATTAGCGACCCTAGTGGCCGACACAAACACCGGGCCCATCTAGGAGTGGCACTGCAGTGTCACGCAGGATGTCCCTTCCAAAAAACCCTCCCCAAACAGCACATGACGCAAAGAAAAAAAGAGGCGCAATGAGGTAGCTGTGTGAGTAAGATAAGCGACCCTAGTGGCCGACACAAACACCGGGCCCATCTAGGAGTGTCACTGCAGTGTCACGCAGGATGTCCCTTCCAAAAAACCCTCCCCAAACAGCACATGACGCAAAGAAAAAAAGAGGCGCAATGAGGTAGCTGTGTGAGTAAGATAAGCGACCCTAGTGGCCGACACAAACACCGGGCCCATCTAGGAGTGGCACTGCAGTGTCACGCAGGATGTCCCTTCCAAAAAACCCTCCCCAAACAGCACATGACGCAAAGAAAAAGAAAAGAAAAAAGAGGTGCAAGATGGAATTGTCCTTGGGCCCTCCCACCCACCCTTATGTTGTATAAACAGGACATGCACACTTTAACCAACCCATCATTTCAGTGACAGGGTCTGCCACACGACTGTGACTGATATGACGGGTTGGTTTGGACCCCGACCAAAAAAGAAGCAATTAATCTCTCCTTGCACAAACTGGCTCTACAGAGGCAAGATGTCCACCTCATCATCATCCTCCGATATATCACCGTGTACATCCCCCTCCTCACAGATTATCAATTCGTCCCCACTGGAATCCACCATCTCAGCTCCCTGTGTACTTTGTGGAGGCAATTGCTGCTGGTCAATGTCTCCACGGAGGAATTGATTATAATTCATTTTAATGAACATCATCTTCTCCACATTTTCTGGATGTAACCTCGTACGCCGATTGCTGACAAGGTGAGCGGCGGCACTAAACACTCTTTCGGAGTACACACTTGTGGGAGGGCAACTTAGGTAGAATAAAGCCAGTTTGTGCAAGGGCCTCCAAATTGCCTCTTTTTCCTGCCAGTATAAGTACGGACTGTGTGACGTGCCTACTTGGATGCGGTCACTCATATAATCCTCCACCATTCTTTCAATGGGGAGAGAATCATATGCAGTGACAGTAGACGACATGTCCGTAATCGTTGTCAGGTCCTTCAGTCCGGACCAGATGTCAGCATCAGCAGTCGCTCCAGACTGCCCTGCATCACCGCCAGCGGGTGGGCTCGGAATTCTGAGCCTTTTCCTCGCACCCCCAGTTGCGGGAGAATGTGAAGGAGGAGATGTTGTTGACAGGTCGCGTTCCGCTTGACTTGACAATTTACTCACCAGCAGGTGTTTGAACCCCAGCAGACTTGTGTCTGCCGGAAAGAGAGATCCAAGGTAGGCTTTAAATCTAGGATCGAGCACGGTGGCCAAAATGTAGTGCTCTGATTTCAACAGATTGACCACCCGTGAATCCTTGCTAAGCGAATTAAGGGCTCCATCCACAAGTCCCACATGCCTAGCGGAATCGCTCCGTGTTAGCTCCTCCTTCAATGTCTCCAGCTTCTTCTGCAAAAGCCTGATGAGGGGAATGACCTGACTCAGGCTGGCAGTGTCTGAACTGACTTCACGTGTGGCAAGTTCAAAGGGCATCAGAACCTTGCACAACGTTGAAATCATTCTCCACTGCGCTTGAGACAGGTGCATCCCACCTCCTATATCGTGCTCAATTGTATAGGCTTGAATGGCCTTTTGCTGCTCCTCCAACCTCTGAAGCATATACAGGGTTGAATTCCACCTCGTTACCACTTCTTGCTTCAGATGATGGCAGGGCAGGTTCAGTAGTTTTTGGTGGTGCTCCAGTTTTCTGTACGTGGTGCCTGTACGCCGAAAGTGTCCCGCAATTCTTCTGGCCACCGACAGCATCTCTTGCACGCCCCTGTCGTTTTTTAAAAAATTCTGCACCACCAAATTCAAGGTATGTGCAAAACATGGGACGTGCTGGAATTGGCCCAGATTTAATGCACACACAATATTGCTGGCGTTGTCCGATGCCACAAATCCACAGGAGAGTCCAATTGGGGTAAGCCATTCCGCAATGATCTTCCTCAGTTGCCGTAAGAGGTTTTCAGCTGTGTGCGTATTCTGGAAACCGGTGATACAAAGCGTAGCCTGCCTAGGAAAGAGTTGGCGTTTGCGAGATGCTGCTACTGGTGCCGCCGCTGCTGTTCTTGCGGCGGGAGTCCATACATCTACCCAGTGGGCTGTCACAGTCATATAGTCCTGACCCTGCCCTGCTCCACTTGTCCACATGTCCGTGGTTAAGTGGACATTGGGTACAGCTGCATTTTTTAGGACACTGGTGACTCTTTTTCTGAGGTCTGTGTACATTTTCGGTATCGCCTGCCTAGAGAAATGGAACCTAGATGGTATTTGGTACCGGGGACACAGTACCTCCAACAAGTCTCTAGTTGGCTCTGCAGTAATGATGGATACCGGAACCACGTTTCTCACCACCCAGGATGTCAAGGCCTCAGTTATCCGCTTTGCAGTAGGATGACTGCTGTGATATTTCATCTTCCTCGCAAAGGACTGTTGGACAGTCAATTGCTTGGTGGAAGTAGTACAAGTGGTCTTACGACTTCCCCTCTGGGATGACCATCGACTCCCAGCAGCAACAACAGCAGCGCCAGCAGCAGTAGGCGTTACACGCAAGGATGCATCGGAGGAATCCCAGGCAGGAGAGGAATCGTCAGAATTGCCAGTGACATGGCCTGCAGGACTATTGGCATTCCTGGGGAAGGAGGAAATTGACACTGAGGGAGTTGGTGGGGTGGTTTGCGTGAGCTTGGTTACAAGTAGAGATGAGCGGGTTCGGTTTCTCTGAAACCGAACCCGCACGAACTTCATGTTTTTTTCACGGGTCCGAGCAGACTCGGATCCTCCCGCCTTGCTCGGTTAACCCGAGCGCGCCCGAACGTCATCATGACGCTGTCGGATTCTCGCGAGACTCGGATTCTATATAAGGAGCCGCGTGTCGCCGCCATTTTCACACGTGCATTGAGATTGATAGGGAGAGGACGTGGCTGGCGTCCTCTCCATTAGAAATTAGATTAGAAGAGAGAGAGAGATTGTGCAGAGTCAGACAGAGTTTACCACAGTGACCAGTGCAGTTGTTGTTAGTTAACTTTTATTTATTTTAATATAATATATCCGTTCTCTGCTATATCCGTTCTCTGCCTGAAAAAAAACGATACACAGCAGCAGCCAGTCACACAGTGTGACTCAGTCTGTGTGCACTCAGCTCAGCCCAGTGTGCTGCACATCAATGTATAAAAGGCAAAGCTTATAATAATTGTGGGGGAGACTGGGGAGCACTGCAGGTTGTTATAGCAGGAGCCCCCAGGAGTACATAATATTATATTAATTTAAAATTAAACAGTGCACACTTTTGCTGCAGGAGTGCCACTGCCAGTGTGACTAGTGGTGACCAGTGCCTGACCACCAGTATAGTAGTATATTGTTGTATGTATTGTATACTATCTCTTTATCAACCAGTCTATATTAGCAGCAGACACAGTACAGTGCGGTAGTTCACGGCTGTGGCTACCTCTGTGTCGGCAGTCGGAACTCGGCAGGCAGTCCGTCCATCCATAATTGTATTACAATATATACCACCTAACCGTGGTATTTTTTTTTCTTTCTTTATACCGTCGTCATAGTGTCATACTAGTTGTTACGAGTATACTACTATCTCTTTATCAACCAGTGTACAGTGCGGTAGTTCACGGCTGTGGCTACCTCTGTGTCGGCAGTCGGCAGGCAGTCCGTCCATCCATAATTGTATTATTTTTATAATATATACCACCTAACCGTGGTTTTTTTTTCATTCTTTATACCGTCGTCATAGTGTCATACTAGTTGTTACGAGTATACTACTATCTCTTTATCAACCAGTGTACAGTGCGGTAGTTCACGGCTGTGGCTACCTCTGTGTCGGCAGTCGGCAGGCAGTCCGTCCATCCATAATTGTATTATTATTATAATATATACCACCTAACCGTGGTTTTTTTTTCATTCTTTATACCGTCGTCATAGTGTCATACTAGTTGTTACAAGTATACTACTATCTCTTTATCAACCAGTGTACAGTGCGGTAGTTCACGGCTGTGGCTACCTCTGTGTCGGCAGTCGGCAGGCAGTCCGTCCATCCATAATTGTATTATTATTATAATATATACCACCTAACCGTGGTTTTTTTTTCATTCTTTATACCGTCGTCATAGTGTCATACTAGTTGTTACGAGTATACTACTATCTCTTTATCAACCAGTGTACAGTCCGGTAGTTCACGGCTGTGGCTACCTCTGTGTCGGCAGTCGGCAGGCAGTCCGTCCATCCATAATTGTATTATTATTATAATATATACCACCTAACTGTGGTATTTTTTTTTCTTTCTTTATACCGTCGTCATAGTGTCATACTAGTTGTTACGAGTATACTACTATCTCTTTATCAACCAGTGTACAGTGCGGTAGTTCACGGCTGTGGCTACCTCTGTGTCGGCAGTCGGCAGGCAGTCCGTCCATCCATAATTGTATTATTATTATAATATATACCACCTAACCGTGGTTTTTTTTTCATTCTTTATACCGTCGTCATAGTGTCATACTAGTTGTTACGAGTATACTACTATCTCTTTATCAACCAGTGTACAGTGCGGTAGTTCACGGCTGTGGCTACCTCTGTGTCGGCAGTCGGCAGGCAGTCCGTCCATCCATAATTGTATTATTATTATAATATATACCACCTAACCGTGGTTTTTTTTTCATTCTTTATACCGTCGTCATAGTGTCATACTAGTTGTTACGAGTATACTACTATCTCTTTATCAACCAGTGTACAGTGCGGTAGTTCACGGCTGTGGCTACCTCTGTGTCGGCAGTCGGCAGGCAGTCCGTCCATCCATAATTGTATTATTATTATAATATATACCACCTAACCGTGGGTTTTTTTTCATTCTTTATACCGTCGTCATAGTGTCATACTAGTTGTTACGAGTATTCTACTATCTCTTTATCAACCAGTGTACAGTGCGGTAGTTCACGGCTGTGGCTACCTCTGTGTCGGCAGTCGGCAGGCAGTCCGTCCATCCATAATTGTATTATTATTATAATATATACCACCTAACCGTGGTTTTTTTTTCATTCTTTATACCGTCGTCATAGTGTCATACTAGTTGTTACGAGTATACTACTATCTCTTTATCAACCAGTGTACAGTGCGGTAGTTCACGGCTGTGGCTACCTCTGTGTCGGCAGTCGGCAGGCAGTCCGTCCATCCATAATTGTATTATAATATATACCACCTAACCGTGGTTTTTTTTTCATTCTTTATACCGTCATAGTGTCATACTAGTTGTTACGAGTATACTACTATCTCTTTATCAACCAGTGTACAGTGCGGTAGTTCACGGCTGTGGCTACCTCTGTGTCGGCAGTCGGCAGGCAGTCCGTCCATCCATAATTGTATTGTGCATAATTGTATTGCAGTGCCACTCCTAGATGGGCCCGGTGTTTGTGTCGGCCACTAGGGTCGCTAATCTTACTCACACAGCTACCTCATTGCGCCTCTTTTTTTCTTTGCGTCATGTGCTGTTTGGGGAGGGTTTTTTGGAAGGGACATCCTGCGTGACACTGCAGTGCCACTCCTAGATGGGCCCGGTGTTTGTGTCGGCCACTAGGGTCGCTAATCTTACTCACACAGTCAGCTACCTCATTGCGCCTCTTTTTTTCTTTGCGTCATGTGCTGTTTGGGGAGGGTTTTTTGGAAGGGCCATCCTGCGTGACACTGCAGTGCCACTCCTAGATGGGCCCGGTGTTTGTGTCGGCCACTAGGGTCGCTAATCTTACTCACACAGCTACCTCATTGCGCCTCTTTTTTTCTTTGCGTCATGTGCTGTTTGGGGAGGGTTTTTTGGAAGGGCCATCCTGCGTGACACTGCAGTGCCACTCCTAGATGGGCCCGGTGTTTGTGTCGGCCACTAGGGTCGCTAATCTTACTCACACAGCTACCTCATTGCGCCTCTTTTTTTCTTTGCGTCATGTGCTGTTTGGGGAGGGTTTTTTGGAAGGGACATCCTGCGTGACACTGCAGTGCCACTCCTAGATGGGCCCGGTGTTTGTGTCGGCCACTAGGGTCGCTTATCTTACTCACACAGCGACCTCGGTGCAAATTTTAGGACTAAAAATAATATTGTGAGGTGTGATGTGTTCAGAATAGGCTGAAAATGAGTGTAAATTATGTTTTTTGAGGTTAATAATACTTTGGGATCAAAATTACCCCCAAATTCTATGATTTAAGCTGTTTTTTAGGGTTTTTTGAAAAAAACACCCGAATCCAAAACACACCCGAATCCGACAAAAAAAATTCGGTGAGGTTTTGCCAAAACGCGGTCGAACCCAAAACACGGCCGCGGAACCGAACCCAAAACCAAAACACAAAACCCGAAAAATTTCCGGCGCTCATCTCTAGTTACAAGAGGAAGGGATTTACTGGTCAGTGGACTGCTTCCGCTGTCGGCCCAAGTTTTTGAACTTGTCACTGACTTATTATGAATGCGCTGCAGGTGACGTATAAGGGAGGATGTTCCGAGGTGGTTAACGTCCTTACCCCTACTTATTACAGCTTGACAAAGGGAACACACGGCTTGACACCTGTTGTCCGCATTTCTGGTGAAATACTTCCACACCGAAGAGCTGATTTTTTTGGTATTTTCACCAGGCATGTCAACGGCCATATTCCTACCACGGACAACAGGTGTCTCCCCGGGTGCCTGACTTAAACAAACCACCTCACCATCAGAATCCTCCTGGTCAATTTCCTCCCCAGCGCCAGCAACACCCATATCCTCCTCATCCTGGTGTACTTCAACACTGACATCTTCAATCTGACTATCAGGAACTGGACTGCGGGTGCTCCTTCCATCACTTGCAGGGGGCGTGCAAATGGTGGAAGGCGCATGCTCTTCACGTCCAGTGTTGGGAAGGTCAGGCATCGCAACCGACACAATTGGAGTCGGACTCTCCTTGTGGATTTGGGATTTCGAAGAACGCACAGTTCTTTGCGGTGCTACTGCTTTTGCCAGCTTTAGTCTTTTCATTTTTCTAGCGAGAGGCTGAGTGCTTCCATCCTCATGTGAAGCTGAACCACTAGCCATGAACATAGGCCAGGGCCTCAGCCGTTCCTTGCCACTCCGTGTGGTAAATGGCATATTGGCAAGTTTACGCTTCTCCTCCGACAATTTTATTTTAGGTTTTGGAGTCCTTTTTTTACTGATATTTGGTGTTTTGGATTTGACATGCTCTGTACTATGACATTGGGCATCGGCCTTGGCAGACGACGTTGCTGGCATTTCATCGTCTCGGCCATGACTAGTGGCAGCAGCTTCAGCACGAGGTGGAAGTGGATCTTGATCTTTCCCTAATTTTGGAACCTCAACATTTTTGTTCTCCATATTTTAATAGGCACAACTAAAAGGCACCTCAGGTAAACAATGGAGATGGATGGATTGGATACTAGTATACAATTATGGACGGGCTGCCGAGTGCCGACACAGAGGTAGCCACAGCCGTGAACTACCGCACTGTACTGTGTCTGCTGCTAATATATAGACTGGTTGATAAAGAGATAGTATACTCGTAACTAGTATGTATGTATAAAGAAAGAAAAAAAAACCACGGTTAGGTGGTATATACAATTATGGACGGGCTGCCGAGTGCCGACACAGAGGTAGCCACAGCCGTGAACTACCGCACTGTACTGTGTCTGCTGCTAATATAGACTGGTTGATAAAGAGATAGTATACTCGTAACTAGTATGTATGTATAAAGAAAGAAAAAAAAACCACGGTTAGGTGGTATATACAATTATGGACGGGCTGCCGAGTGCCGACACAGAGGTAGCCACAGCCGTGAACTACCGCACTGTACTGTGTCTGCTGCTAATATATAGACTGGTTGATAAAGAGATAGTATACTCGTAACTAGTATGTATGTATAAAGAAAGAAAAAAAAACCACGGTTAGGTGGTATATACAATTATGGACGGGCTGCCGAGTGCCGACACAGAGGTAGCCACAGCCGTGAACTACCGCACTGTACTGTGTCTGCTGCTAATATATAGACTGGTTGATAAAGAGATAGTATACTCGTAACTAGTATGTATGTATAAAGAAAGAAAAAAAAACCACGGTTAGGTGGTATATACAATTATGGACGGGCTGCCGAGTGCCGACACAGAGGTAGCCACAGCCGTGAACTACCGCACTGTACTGTGTCTGCTGCTAATATAGACTGGTTGATAAAGAGATAGTATACTCGTAACTAGTATGTATGTATAAAGAAAGAAAAAAAAACCACGGTTAGGTGGTATATACAATTATGGACGGGCTGCCGAGTGCCGACACAGAGGTAGCCACAGCCGTGAACTACCGCACTGTACTGTGTCTGCTGCTAATATAGACTGGTTGATAAAGAGATAGTATACTCGTAACTAGTATGTATGTATAAAGAAAGAAAAAAAAACCACGGTTAGGTGGTATATACAATTATGGACGGGCTGCCGAGTGCCGACACAGAGGTAGCCACAGCCGTGAACTACCGCACTGTACTGTGTCTGCTGCTAATATAGACTGGTTGATAAAGAGATAGTATACTACTAATATTATATATACTGGTGGTCAGGTCACTGGTCACTAGTCACACTGGCAGTGGCACTCCTGCAGCAAAAGTGTGCACTGTTTAATTTTAATATAATATTATGTACTCCTGGCTCCTGCTATAACCTATAACTGGCACTGCAGTGCTCCCCAGTCTCCCCCACAATTATAAGCTGTGTGAGCTGAGCACAGTCAGATATATATATACATTGATGCAGCACACTGGGCTGAGCAGTGCACACAGATATGGTATGTGACTGAGTCACTGTGTGTATCGTTTTTTTCAGGCAGAGAACGGATATATTAAATAAAACAAACAACTGCACTGTCTGGTGGTCACTGTGGTCGTCAGTCACTAAACTCTGCACTCTCTTCTACAGTATCACAGCCTCAGGTCAATCTCTCTCTCTCTCTCTCAACCCTAATCTAAATGGAGAGGACGCCAGCCACGTCCTCTCCCTATCAATCTCAATGCACGTGTGAAAATGGCGGCGACGCGCGGCTCCTTATATAGAATCCGAGTCTCGCGAGAATCCGACAGCGTCATGATGACGTTCGGGCGCGCTCGGGTTAACCGAGCAAGGCGGGAGGATCCGAGTCTGCTCGGACCCGTGAAAAAAACATGAAGTTCGTGCGGGTTCGGATTCAGAGAAACCGAACCCGCTCATCTCTAATATATATATATATATATATTTATATATATCTCTCTTAGGTGTGTTGGTGACTGTCTCACTTTGAAAGCCAGAAGTCAGTTGGCAGGTGAGCTTTAAACCAGGTAAGCACATTTTCTCCTATGAGATAGCAGTTTCCAGGTCTCCAAAAATCTATGTGAAAAAATATGTGATAGAGTAGGACCTGCAGTGAAATGGGGTCCCGTGAAGTGGGTTGCAAGCTTAAATGCACTGTACAATTTATGAACTAAACCCCCATTGTTTATTCAGTTTTATATTAAAGCATTAAAGTGAATGAAACTACTAAGGAGAGTGCAGGGTTTTCTGTATATGTATATTTTAGCAGGTGGCCACAGCCTACAGCACCCCAACCTAGGGGTGGGGAGTACGTGAGTGTACCCCTCTCCTGGGAATGGTAAGTCCCGTGGATTCCTATATATATATATATATATATATATATATATATATATACACACACACACATGTATATAAATAGAGTCAGAACTGTTGTAATATAATACAAGGTACTCTCATACCTATGAGACATGTATGAATGTATAGATCCAGCAAGTAAGTCCCTACCATGCAGAATGTGTTATGTTACACAGGTGTAGGGTGTATAGTGAACGTGTCACATACCTGGCCGATAGATCAGCTCCAAGATCACAGAGAGCGAGAGTAAGAAGCGGAGTCCTTGAAACGTCATCCCCACAGCAGCTCTATGACAATGTATATATGACTTGTATGTTCTATGTCCAAGTCACATCTCTGTAGCTGTCTGACCCTCGGTGACTATTATTGCCTGAAATATACCTCTCAGGGGGGCCACTACTCCCCCACACTCT
Organism: Pseudophryne corroboree; assembly: GCF_028390025.1. Lineage (NCBI taxonomy): Eukaryota > Metazoa > Chordata > Amphibia > Anura > Myobatrachidae > Pseudophryne > Pseudophryne corroboree. The sequence goes on along the minus strand of NC_086449.1, from coordinate 48,068,128 downwards.
CTCTCTCAATCCCCCCCAATATCCCAATCTCTCTCTCCTCTCCTCCCGCCTCCTCACCCCCATCTAGCTTGCTCTCTGCCTCGTCTCTCGCTGATCCTAAGCTTCCACTTTCAGTCTGCCATAGAACGTAATCATCTGATGATGAGACTCAGAGTGACAGCGTGGGACGGCCCAGCTTTGTGTGTGGAACTTGTGTCCTGTAACCTGAGTGTCATTTCCAGGCAGTCATTATTTACACGGTGTGTTCCCATTTATTAAAAAGAATTAGAACATAATGAAGTTGTTCTGTGATCACGTCCAGACATCAGCTGGTGGTGAAGGAGTCAGGGGTAAAGACATGGTTTCTGGAGGGGGGGTCCAAATGATTCAATTTGAAATAAAGTAAAAAAGAAATCTTGCCCCAGTAATCCCTCTCAGCACCTGGGGGGTAATACGAGATTGATGGCGCAGCCTCCATTCTGTATTACAATAAATACTTTACTGTAAATACTTATTTGTATAGATACAATGTTATAAAAAATATATACAGCACTGTATATATTAAGTATTATTCTCTTTGTTTTGTTGGTATCAACCAATCAGTTCCTGACTGACATGTTACAGGCTGTGTTTGAAAAATGACAGTTAGGAGCTGATTGGTTGGTACTTTATCACCGTGCTATGTATCACTCTCCAAGTCTTGCTAGATCTGAGCCGATGTGTGGTGCTGCAAAAAAAAAGTAAAGAAAAATAAAATAAATGGCTCTTTTTTGTTAAAGTGAACCTCCAGTTTCTGATAAAGGAAATGATTCTGCAGTATTGCTTGTCACTTGTGTATGAGCCTGGGTAATGTCAGCAGCGGCACTGAAGGGGTTATCTCTCTGTGCTGTGGCGCCATCTATGAAATATGTTACCAGCGTTAGGGGCCGGGTGTGTACAAAAATGTATTTTGAAGTATTGTTTGATCTTCCATGGCCCGGACCCACTCCGGCAGACGTGAGGCTTTGTTCAGCCCTGGTGCGCTGGGGGTAGGAAGTCACTGCAGTCCTGTCCCAGGCTGCAATGCTATGTGCTGACTGCTGGGGTTTGGTAGGTCCGCTCCCGGCGCCCAGTATTGCAAGGTGGCAATGTATCTTGTTAACCCTCAGGGGGTGGGAACGGAGGAGGTGGCAATGCTGAGCTGTGTAATGCGCATCAGCCCCAAGCACCTCCAGAGGCTGCAGCAAGGCAGCGTGATCAAACCCGGGCAGGCAGGGCTAAGTATCTAAAGCTGGGGACTGTGGCAGCAGGGGGCAAGGCAGCAGGACTGTGCCACCCACGGAGGGACTTGCACCTGGGGCTCCCCGTACTGAATGTGACAATGCTGGGCTATGCAATTGGCTGTGGTGCTCAGGGGGGAGTTGACCCTCAGTATGATGCAGCACGTAATGCAGTGGCGTCAGAAGGCGGGTGCGGGTGGTGCGGCCCGCACCCGGGTGTCCCCCTCGGAAGGGGTGACACCAAAGTGCCGGCTCTTCTGTAGTGACACGAGCCGAGTGCTGCAGTGAGATAAACCCCTGCAGCACTCGTCTCCTGTCACAGAGAAGAGCCGGCACTGCACGCTGAGCAGTCTCCGGGAGCAGCCAGCATCTTCAGGGAAGCTGGACATGCCCCCGAAGCAAAGGGGGGGGAAATTGAGAGACCATGCTCCATTTTGGATTAGGTCACACCCCCTTTTCGGGCACCCACGGCTCCGGCGGGAAGGGGTGATAATACAGAGTGCACTTTGGGTGTCACCACACCCGGTGACGCCTCTGAAGTAATGGAAGTGTAAATGATCAGCTACTGCAGCATTGTTTTAGGGAAGCCCAGCCCTGGGCACAGTAATATGAAGAGCAAATGTAAAATAAATAAAAATAAAAATTTAAAAATGTGTTTAAACATTTAACTACAGTATGGGGGTGATTCCAAGTTGTTCGCTCGTTAGTTTTTTTCGCTACGGAGCGATTAGTCGCAAACTGCGCATGCGCAATGTTCGAAGTGCGCCTGCGCCAAGTAAATTAGCACAAAAGTTTGGTATTTTACTCACGGCGTAACGAAGATTTTTCATCGTTCTGGTGATCGAAATGTGATTGACAGGAAGTGGGTGTTTCTGGGCGGAAACTGACCGTTTTATGGGTGTGTGTGAAAAAACGTTGGCGTTTCTGGGAAAAACGCGGGAGTGTCTGAAGAAACGGGGGAGTGTCTGGGCGAACGCTGGGCGTGTGTGTGACGTCAAACCAGGAACGAAACTGACTGAACTGATCGCAGTGTAGGAGTAAGTCTCGAGCTACTCAGAAACTGCTAAGAATTTTCTATTCGCAATTCTGCTAATCTTTCGTTCACAATTCTGCTAAACTAAGATTCACGCCCAGAGGGTGGCGGCCTAGCGTGTGCAATGCTGCTAAAATCAGCTAGCGAGCGAACAACTCGGAATGAGGGCCTATATGTGCAGCACTGAGCTGGGATTGCATGTCCCAGTCTGCAGTGCTGCGGTTAGGTTAAAGCCTGAACAAAGTATATGTGAGGTCAGAGGCAGAACTCTGGGAGGCAACGGAGTCATCTGCCGCCGGGCTCCTGCTCTGAAGGGGGGCTCTTCTCTCCCCATTCTGTGACACCATTGAAGTAAGTTAATTGATGGCTGCCGCTATCTTTTCACTATATGAAGTTACTTCTCTGACAATTACACATAACTTCATATAGTTAGAATTCTCATGCTTCCTGTACTGGAGCAAATAGCTCCATCAGTAAAGCGTCGCCGCCTCTGTTGTCAGTGGGTTCTAATCCTGGGTATGACTGCTCAGAAATGTGTGATTTAAAATAAAAGTCCAATTTGAAAAAACTCTTGCGCTATAGTTATATAATTACAAGATATGGCTGACAAGAATGACAAACTCCTGATAAATTCAAAATATATTTACTATTGTATAAATTAACATATAATGAAACAAGACCGGTCTTTAAAACATCAAAAAATAATAACAAATATGTATACTTTCTAATACATGGAGGTGGACTTAAGCATACTCTGTGCACAGACGTGTAAAAAAACAAGCTCTATAGCTATATGGCTTAATGAGGTCAAAGAATGTTTTGAATCAAGTGTGGCTGCTGGTAAGACCCATATATTAATTGTTCCCAATGGATAGTCACTTTGTATCAAAGATCTTTATGATGTGAAGATCCAACATGTAACAATAGAATGGATATGAGCTTTTTGTAACCGGAAACTTTACGTGAGATGTGAGCAAATGGTATCAGCACAAATGCATCCCGACGACCACCGCAGTGGCTTGGAGCTGCGGGAAATAAAGGCACCTGCAATGGCGCCCGCTGTGATTTAACCTGCTCAGTCGCGATGCTCCATGAGTATCCACCTCTACGTGCCGTTTGCAGGCACCGGTCAGCGGCTCCTCTTTGTATGAAAACAAATTCCAGGCAGAAGAATGCTGCAGCCAGTTCGTGATATGGGTCTAACTTCAGCTGGGGTCCAACAGAATCAACTTCTGACGCGTTTCGCTCCTCCCACAGGGGCTTCCTCAAAGAATGAATATCTACAGTCCAGGGACCCTTTTTATATGGCTGGTATCAAATGCCATTGGTAAATTGGGTGATGAATTCACATCACCTGTTAATACACCTGCTTAGCCACCTCCTAGTCCAACCTCCTTAATTGAGACTCCTAACAGTCCTATTAACCCAATATGCAAAGGATATATACCTTGCTCAAATTAAATTAATTAAACTTCTGAATACAATCTTAGGGAAATAATTATACTCATATACATAAAAACAAATAAATATACTCATATACATAAAAAACAAGTTTCAGTGCCCGCTTTGTAAAAAATGTTTTATATATAATGCTTCAAAAATGCAAACTATAATGCATTTGAGCTTTCCTCTATTATAAAACATATAAATATTTTAGTCTACATGGTAAATCGAACCTACGACCTCCTGCTTCTTATCCCGTTACATTACCACTCCTCTATCTCTTCCACCCAAATACGTTGCACTGTGTTAAAGCTTATATAGAAAAAATCCCTCATCAGTTAAACAATCACTATGACACACATTACTATGCTTGAATCACGGAAAATCTCGACACCAAATGTTTTATAAAGAGAAATGGCAACTCATTATATGTCAATAGTTATTTCAAATAAACTATTGAATTCTTCAATGAAAAATTAAAAAATTAAAAAATACTTAATATATCTACATAGGAATCTTCATACATAACGAATTAAACTTCCCTCTTGGGAATCGAACTCCCAACCCAATCGTTCAAGGTCTAGATTTCTACTAATCTCCCATCTTCCAGATGCCATTTCTAATGTAACTCAAGAATGATGTTAAACTCTGGTAATTGTACAATGACAAAATCAGAAGAGGGAATAACACTGCCGACCATCTATAAATTATTAAGTGTTCAAACAATCAATTTTTACCGCACCAATGTGAACTACTAACCCTTCATACTACACTAAACCCACCTCTAAACCTCTGAACTTATTGCGTCTCCTACAATAACATAACTAATCATAATGATCATAATAAAAGGGGTGCATGGCCCCCTGTGTAATGTGTTCATATAACATCATTATATGTTGACATGACTCCGCCCCCACCTACCCCTGGGTGAATTCGTTTTACTATATTCAAAATGTTTTTTAACAGAAAATACTATTAGCGCCCGATATAAAGAGATTTAAAATAAAAGACAATGAAATGTATATATACAGTACATAAAAAAAATTCAGAACACACACACACACACACACACACATGCACACACACACATGCACACATACATATATTTATCTAAATATAAGGGGGGCAACTGGTATGAACTTGCCTCCGGGCAACTGTGACGAAGTTACGCCACTGTGTGAGGTGTATTTAAAAATGTATTTATAAAGTAAAATGCACTTGCCTTTCTCCCTGGTGGTCTAGAGGGAGTCTGGAGATTTCTGTGGGTGGTTGGATCCCCCTAACCACCTCCCATAGCCAGGGGACTCTGCCGGGTATCTTGGTTGCTCATCTCTGGAGCTGAGTTACAGGCTAGAGATGGACAGCTGGGTCCCTTAGCAGATTCCTGGAAGATGGTTTTGGAGGGAAAATCCCCCACCCCAGACATGCTGACCCCTGGGCTGTTCCTAACACCCCAGTTGGGCCAAGGCACAGAAGAGTGACCACTCCTATCTGTCCATAGGGGACAATGTTAAAGGTGATCATGCCTTGGACATGCACTACACACGCACTTAAATTGATTGGCTAAAGACAACACGGCAGAATTACCCCCTGTGGTATTGTGTGTTGCAGTAAAATAAAAAGGAGGACTGTAAGGTACTTCTTCTGTGACATTTCAAAGCATATTCCTGCTGTAAACATCTTGTATGCTGTACCCTCTGAGCAGTGCATGGAAGGAGGAAGGGTCTTTTTTAAGACTGTGAGCTATAAACGTCTTGCCTTCAAAACAACTGCCTTCATCTTGTGACTACCAGGAATACGACAAACACAGTCCCATTCAACACCTTTACTGGGGAGAGCCAGCATCTCCAAGCTCCGCCCTCTCCCAGCTACCAATGCAAAGTCTGGTCAATGGTCAGTGACCAGTGGTGGTTAACCAATGCCAGTCAGAAGGTGGCCAGCAGCGTGCCTATGCATACACAGGTAACAGGTGCCGGTGGTAGGGTTGTGTAGGTTAGGGAACAGGGAAATAGCATATGGTCACAGGGCACAGGTTTTCTCTTGCTTGATGACATGTATTTAAGTCTGGTTTGGATAAAAATATATCTCTGTGTAGGTGCTCCCTGAGAGTATGGTATTGCATCTCTTCGAGATGAAGACACCACACACAGAAAGCAGAGACTCTGGCACTGCAGTCTTTGTTCTCTAGTGGCCAGCGTCATCTTCCCAAATATCACTGGGAAGATGACGCTGCCCGGGGAGAAGAGACCCGCCTCCTGTTCTACTAAGGTAGGATACAGATGCCCTCTTCTGCTCCCTCACCCTACCCTCCCTGTGTTAAAATTGAGCCCCCCTAATTATTTTTATAGTAATGGCATCATCATGCCCCCTTTTCAGCCATGACCCCCCCCCCCCCCCCCTTTACCGGGGCTCAGCGTGGCTCTCTACATACCTGGCTACAGAGAGAGAGTCAATGGACTTTCAGACTAGATACTGTAGCCCCTAGTGATCTCAATTAAATAATAAAATATGGAGGATTTCTATAAAAAGAAGTACATTTCATAGACCTCTTTATCCACCTCACAATAACTACAGTCAGAATCCCCATTTTCCATCTCTTCCCTGACAATTTCGATCAGCCGTTATTCTCCCCTCAGTCAGTTTTCATCCCCCTCATTTTCATTTATTTTATCATGTTCAAACTAATTAGAGATCACCTACAATGTTCCCTACACACAGAATCTAAGGGTGATTTACATATTTAGCCCAGGGGTTCCTTTATAGCGTACCTGGCGGCACACCATAGTATAATAATATGACCCCCCTTCCTTTGCAGGCTCTTCAATATGTAAATGTCCCACCACAGTATTTCCCTCTCCTGGACTGTGGTAGGTATGGACTGTCCACATTGCCCCACCCCTCTTGTGATAGGCGAAGTGTGACATAATAAAAGGACTCCTCAGGGGAACCCGACTTCCGATTGAGAAAACCCTGTGAAACGTACATCTTGGAGACAGTAAGCTCCCGCTGGCCATGAGCGGGAACTTCCCCTACCCACCACCATGTCACATCAGCTTCAGTAAGCGGTGGCATCCTTACCTGGTATGGTCCCAAGGACAGCAGCGCTGCCATGACAGTGACAGCAGCAGTTCCACATCATCCCAGGTACACACCAGCCATGAGCACATACTTATCTGCATACTGGGTGGTATTCATGTGACCGCCGGTCAGCTGACCGACAGTCACATGACCTCCTCCGTGAGCCTGACGGCTCACTATCCCGATGGTCGGCATGCCGACCAACAGGGACTATTTCCACTCGTGGGTGTCCACGACACCCATAGAGTGGGAATAGAACCCGTGGCGACCGCAGGTCGCCACCGAGCCCGCAGCGTGGCGAGCGCAGCGAGCCCGCAAGGGGGTTGCTGCACTCGCCCCTCCCCGCCGGGATCCCGGTGTCGGTATGCTGCCGGGATCCCGGCGTCAGTAAGGTGACCGGCGGTCAGGAGACCGCCGGTCACCAGTACTACACCCTGCATACTATGTATAGTACTCAAAGGAGCAGTTAATGGTTAACACAACTCTGCAATGCTATTTGCAACAGGGCATGGACTCTATATATGTCACTAGGAGCTACATATACTATACTCTCTTTTAAGACACAACCGAACCCACAATAGTGAATTGGTGCCCCCATACTAAAAATAGGGACAAAAATGTTGAGCTAAGGCTACATCGGGAAGGGGAGTGGCCACATAATAGTACAAATTCACATTACATCACACAGTAGTGTTAGTTATTCACATTACATAACACAGAGGTGCCTCTTATACACATTGTGCCAGGTAGAGCCCCTTATACACATTGTGCCAGGTAGAGTCCCTTAGACACATTGGGCCAGTTAAAGCCGATTAGACACTTTGCACCAGGTAGAGCCCCTTAAACACATTGTGCCATGTGGAGCCCATTAGACACTTTGTGCCAGGTAGAGGCCCTTGTACACATTGTGCCGGTAGAGCCCCTTAGACACTTTATGCCAAATAGAGCCCCTTAGACACATGATGGCAGGTAGAGCCCCTTAAACAAATTGCACCAGGTAGAGGCCATTAGACACTTTGCACCAGGTAGAGCCCCTTAGACATTTTGTGCCAGGTAGAACCCCTTAGACACATTGTGCCAGAAAGAGCACCTTAGACACATTGTGCCAGGTAGAGCCCCTTAGACACATTGCATCAGGTAGAGCCCCTTAAACACATTGGGCCAGGTGGAACCCCTTAGACACATTGCACCAGGTAGAGCCCTTACAATATGCCAGGTAAAGCACCTTAAACACATTATGCCAGGTAGAGCTCCTTCAACACATTGTGCCAGGTAGAGCTCCTTCAACACATTGTGCTAGGAAGAGCCCCTTAGAAACGCTGCGCCATGTAGAGCCCCTTAGACACTTTGTGCCAGGTAGAGTCCCTTAGACAGTTTGTGCCTGGCACCACTGGCACACCTCTAGTTATGGCCCTGAGTATCACTCACCCACTGTTCACTATAGGGTCTCCTTATACATAGTGAGAAGTAGCATCTGATTGTGGGGGTAAATGAGGTGCACTCTATACTAAATCTAATATTCTAAGTGTGATGGGGATTTACATTTACACGCAGAACAGAAATATCAGAATTGTATCTTATAACAGAAATATTTCTTATGTTAGAATATGTGAAGAAATGTTGTTGTTTTTTTCACCTAGATGGATCATTAGCATGTCTCCTATAAATTACCTTATGTATGCACAATGAAGGATGAAGAATTGATGGCTTTTGGATCCAGGAAATTAGATGAGCTTGTATCAAGACCCCAGCAATGAAATAGGAGAGGAACAAAAATTTGTTCAGGGATAATTTAGTACCAGTCTCCCTCAAGAGTCAGGGCTCATTTTCTTAGGGGATTCAGACACGACAGTTGGGAAATTAAGCATTCTAAATTGCGAAGTCCCCTCACATCATTAATCACCTAAGTAATTTTGCGTAAGTGTTATGCTTCTGCATTATCATACCCTGTTTATTTTTCTGAGATTCATGTACTTTATGTCTGTCAATATTTAAAATTTTTATAACCATACCTTGGATGATTTTGTTCAAATTAAAATATAAATAATTCTAGCATATTCTCTATACCTATTGGTGAATCTACAAGCCTGTGCATCCAAAGCCACTAACGAAGTGTGAGTGTGCAATTAATAATTATGGATACAAATAGCTGCAAAAGACCATACGTTCATGTTTTGTGGTTCTTTTGCTGGTGGCAGTTACCAGGTTTTTATTAACCACACATGCTGAGGTAACCATAAGTCACTGGTGGAGGTTCTCAGATTAAGGTGTCTCTATGTGATGTGTAATGCTGGATCCCTGGATAATAGCCCCTGGAGAAGTGACGTATAGTGACGGAGGGGTCTTTGCAAGATGGCAGCAAGGCTAGAGGGAGTCCTGTTGAAGAGTTCTGAGTAACCATATCCTTAAGTGGAAGAGCACATCAGTGGAAAAGTTTAAGGCCTGCATAAGGTGAAGGTTGTCAGCATGTCAGATGAAAGATCCCTGGAAAGTAGGATATTTATTAGTGGCAGAGTCCTTGGATATAGAGGATTGTAGTATGCCTGAAGAAGGTGTATGTGGGGTGACAGAAGGAGAGAGGGTGCCTGTGTATTGGGATGTTTCTATACATTAGAAGTCTCCAATCAGTATTGAGACAAATGTGATGAACTTCAGATCTGGAGTCCCCTGTATGTTGTATGATGTAATTGTTGGACTGACATGCTGTAGAACTACTATACCCAGCAACAGTGATTATGTGCTGTCTTTTTCCTGCTGTATCATATGTGTAAGATTGTTCTGGAGGTGTTTGTTTATAGTAGAAACTATACCTAACCTTTTGTAACCACAAAGCTTAAACTATACAACATTTACCATCTGTTGAAAGAATTGTGCTGGAGGAAGTTACGAGATGGTCTCTGCATTACGAGATGGTCTGCCGTCCAACATTTAAAGGGAAAGTATGCCTTTTTGCAGATGACTCAAATATACGGCACAGGGTAGATTCACCAGGTGGGGTAAAACAAATGATTGAGGATCTAGGTAGACTAGAGGAATGGTCAAGAGTGCGGAAATTACAGTTTAATACCAAAAAAAATGCAAAATCATGCACTGGGGTATCAAAAATCCAAAGGCTAAATACAGTATTAATGGCAATATACTGGGAACTACTGAGGAGGAAAGGGATCTAGGAGTCACTATTTCAGGTGACTTAAAGGCAGGTAACTGTAAATGTAACAAAGCAATGAGGAAGGCTAGTCAGATGCTTGGCTGTATTGGGAGAGGAATCAGCAGCAGAAAGAAATACATAATGTCGTATTGAACCCGCCAAGCATGTCGGCACAGCGATGGAGACCATCTGGAAGTCATATTAAACCAGTGGCACAGTGCATTACACATTTCTCGCCGTTTGATAGCAACTAAACCTCAGATTCTTTCTGAGATAATAATGCTGTTTATGCTAATAAAATCCAGGATTTAGTACACAATGTAATGACAAAATGAATTTATGAACAGGGCGGCAGCGTGGTATTGTAGTTTGTAGAAGGGGACTTTTTTATAAAGGGAAGAATGTGATTGGCCAGCCTCTCAGAGATCACTGCCTACTGCCACAGCATTGTATTCAGCACTGTAGTCTTAACGTGGAGCATTCACCACCCAGCGGATTAACTGTGTATTACATGGTGTGGGACACAATGCACGCCATAACGTTATTTACAACTCACAATTCAGGACCCTAAATAGTGCGCTATGAGCAACGATGTTTGAGGACACATCTGTAAGTAATAATGTCACTGTATAAGTTATTGGTACGGCCTCATCTGGAATTCTGTGTTCAGTTCTGGAGGCCATAACTTCAAAAGGATATTAATACATTAGAGACTGTACAAAGAAAGGCAACTAAAATGGTGCATGGCCTACATCACAAAACATACCCAGAAAGACTAAGAAATCTCAATATGTATAGTTTGGAGCAGAGAAGGGAAAGGGGGACATGATAGAAACTTTCACATATATCAAGGGTTTTAACAAAGTCCAGGAGGGAAACATTTTCCATATGAAGAGAAGCAATAAGACACAAGGACATTCACTGAGACTGGAGGGGGGGAGGTTCACGGGAAATATGAGGAAAAATTATTTCACAGAAAGGGTAGTGGACAAGTGGAATAACCTCCCGTCAGAGGTGGTAGAAGCTAAGACAGCAGAGCAATTTAAACATGCATGGGGTAGACATAAGGATATCCTTACAAAGACATAAGGATCAAATAAGGTTTGAGGTAAAAATATGGTAAATAAAAGGGGCAGACTAGATGGGTCATGTGGTTCTTATCTGCTGTCAAATTCTATGTTTCTATTTCTTTCTTGCACTGCACCTGTTGTCCATATGTACAGTATTTCTTCCATCATGTACTTTGTGCTAAGCACCCGTGCATTCGGGGGCCCTGCTGGTCAAGGATGCCATACCCACGGCATAGCCGGAGCAGAAGAGAGCAACCACAAAGGGGTGAGACACTATACTCAGGTACCCCAATGTAGATGTGAATCCTGCTAGGACCCTGCTGGATGGGACTCCACCTGGGGTTGTGCATGATGGGAGAAAGTTTCCTGTTTGTTTGTTTGTTAGTCAATTCGGTTCCTGATGTGAAACATAGTTGCCTACCCTCCCGCATCCCACGGGAGACTCCCGATTCACGCTGGAGTCTTCTGCTGCCCCGCAAATCTTAACCCAAACCCCGGATTCCTCACTGCCCCGCTGGCTATCCAAGCTGCACATGTGCAATGGGTCAGGACCTGCAGCCATGAAGAAGCAGACGAGGAGCGACCACCCCCCACTAACCTCCGTGCTCTGCCTAGACAGGAAGTGTGCTTACTTTCAGTTCCTGCTGAGGCTGCTGAGCTGAACTGCCAGACAGAGAGCCCGGAGGGAGAAGCAGTAGAAGGACCTGCCCACTCAGCACCACCACTCACTGACAGCATGGGAGGGACACACGAGGTAAGAGCTGGATGCGGATGGAGACAGAGACATGGAGAGGAGTGCTGACAACACTGCAGGGCGGGGGGGGGGGGGGGGGGCAGAGATATGGGGGATGATAACACTGCAAAAGGGTGAGGCAGAGACATGGAGAAGGGAAGGGCTGATAAAACTGCTATGGGGGAGGGGTGAGGAAGAGACATGGGCGATGATTCCGAGTTGTTCGCTTGTTATTTTTTTCTCGCAACGGAGCGATTAGTCGCTAATGCGCATGCGCAATGTCCGCAGTACGACTGCGCCAAGTAAATGCGGGAGTGGCTGGAGAAACGGAGGAGTGTCTGGGCGAACGCTGGGTGTGTTTATGACGTCAAACCAGGAACGACAAGCACTGAACTGATCGCAGTGTAGGAGTAAGTGTGGAGCTACTCTGAAACTGCTAAGAAGTGTCTATTCGCAATTCTGCTAATCTTTCGTTCGCAATTTTGAGAAGCTAAGATTCAATCCCAGTAGGCGGCGGCTTAGCGTGTACAAAGCTGCTAAAAGCAGCTAGCGAACGAACAACTCGGAATGAGGGCCATGGAGAGGAGGGATGATAACACTGCAATAGGGGGAGGGGTGAGCCAGAGACATCAAGAAAGGGGCTGAAAATACTGCTATGGGGGAAGGGGGGGGCTGACAACACTGCTAAGGGCGGAGGGGTGAGGCAGTAACATGGAGAGGTTTTCACTCAGTCATCATTATACCCTGCTGCAGTGCTAGCTGGATGTTCCTCCTTTCTCTGACGTCCTTGTGGATGCTGGGACTCCGTCAGGACCATGGGGAATAGCGGCTCCGCAGGAGACTGGGCACAAAAGTAAAAGCTTTAGGACTACCTGGTGTGCACTGGCTCCTCCCCCTATGACCCTCCTCCAAGCCTCAGTTAGATTTTTGTGCCCGAACGAGAAGGGTGCAGACTAGGTGGCTCTCCTGAGCTGCTTAGAGTAAAAGTTTTTATTTTCAGTGAGTCCTGCTGGCAACAGGCTCACTGCATCGAGGGACTAAGGGGAGAAGAAGCGAACTCACCTGCGTGCAGAGTGGATTGGGCTTCTTGGCTACTGGACATTAGCTCCAGAGGGACGATCACCGGCCCAGCCATGGTTGGGTCCCGGAGCCGCGCCGCCGGCCCCCTTACAGAGCCAGAAGAGTGAAGAGGTCCGGAAAATCGGCGGCAGAAGACGTCCTGTCTTCTATAAGGTAGCGCACAGCACCGCAGCTGTGCGCCATTGCTCTCAGCACACTTCTCACTCCGGTCACTGAGGGTGCAGGGCGCTGAGGGGGGCGCCCTGAGACGCAATGAAAATACTTTTAATGCCTAAAAATACATCACATATAGCTCCTGGGCTATATGGATGTATTTAACCCCTGCCAGTTTTTCCACAAAAAAGCGGGAGAAAGGCCGCCGAGAAGGGGGCGGAGCCTATCTCCTCAGCACACAAGCGCCATTTTCCCTCACAGCTCCGTTGGAGGGAAGCTCCCTGGCTCTCCCCTGCAGTCACTACACTACAGAAAGGGTTAAAAAAGAGAGGGGGGCACTAATTAGGCGCAGTATTAAAAATACAGCAGCTATAAGGGGGAAAACACTTATATAAGGTTATCCCTATATATATAGCGCTCTGGTGTGTGCTGGCAAACTCTCCCTCTGTCTCCCCAAAGGGCTAGTGGGGTCCTGTCCTCTATCAGAGCATTCCCTGTGTGTGTGCTGTGTGTCGGTACGTTTGTGTCGACATGTATGAGGAGAAAAATGATAAATGAGGTGTGTGATGATGCGTGGGTTTCCCCCGATGACAATTGATAATTTCTAAAAAGTTATTGGCAGTATATCCTTTCCCGCCAGAGGTTAGGGTGCGTTGGGAAACACCCCCTAGGGGGGATAAGGCGCTCACACGCTTGTAAAAACAAGGGCTCTACCCTCTCCTGAGATGGCCGCCCTTAAGGATCCTGCTGATAGAAAGCAGGAGGGTATCCTAAAATGTATTTACACACATACTGGTGTTATACTGCGACCGGCAATCGCCTCAGCCTGGATGTGCAGTGCTGGGTTGGCGTGGTCGGATTCCCTGACTGAAAATATTGATATCCTAGATAGGGACAGTATATTATTGCCTATAGAGCATTTAAAAGATGCATTTCTATATATGCATGATGCACAGCGGAATATTTGCCGACTGGCATCAAGTATAAGTGCGTTGTCCATTTCTGCCAGTAGAGGGTTATGGACACGACAGTGGTCAGGTGATGCGGATTCCAAATGGCATTTGGAAGTATTGCCTTATAAAGGGGAGGAGTCATTTGGGCTCGGTCTTTCAGACCTGGTGGCCACGGCAACAGCTGGGAAATCCACGTTTGTACCCCAGGTCGCCTCTCAAAATAGGAAGACGCCGTATTATCAGGCGCAGTCCTTCGTTGGCAAGCGGGCAAAGGGTTCCTCATTTCTACCCCGTGACAGAAGGAGAGGAAAAAGGCTGCAGAAATCAGCCAGTTCCCAGGAACAGAAGCCCTCTCCCGCCTCTGCCAAGCCCTCAGTATGACGCTAGGGCTTTACAAGCTCAGGCACGGTGGGGGCCCGTCTCAATGTATTTCAGCGCGCGGTGGGCTCACTCGCAAGTAGACCCCTGGATCCTTCAGGTGATATCTCAGGGGTACAAATTGGAATTCGAGACGTCTCCCCCTCGCCGTTTCCTAAAGTCGGCTTTACCGACGTCTCCCTCTGACAGGGAGGCAGTTTTGGAAGCCATTCACAAGCTGTATTCCCAGCAGGTGATAATCAAGGTACCCCTCCTGCAACAGGGAATGGGGTATTATTCCACACTGTGTGGTACCGAAGCCGGACGGCTCGGTGAGACCGATTCTAAATCTAAAATCTTGAACACTTACATACGGAGGTTCAAATTCAAGATTGAGTCACTCAGAGCAGTGATTGCGAACCTGGAAGAAAGGGACGACATGATGTCTCGTGACATCAAGGATGCTTACCTTCATGCCCAAAATTACCCTTCTCACCAAGGGTACCTCAGGTTTGTGGTACAGAATTGTCACTATCAGTTTCAGACGCTGCCGTAGGGATGGTCCACGGCACCCCGAGTCGTTACCAAGGTAATGGCCGAAATGATGATACTCCTTCGAAGGAAGGGAATATTAGTTATCCCGTACTTGGACGATCCCCTGATAAGGGTATGATCCAGGGAACAGTTGGAGGTCGGTGTAGCACTATCTCAGGTAGTGTTGCGGCAGCACGTTTGGATTCTCAATATTCCAAAATCGCAGCTGATTCCGACGACTCGTCTTCTGTTCCTAGGGATGATCCTGGACACAGTCCAGAAAAAGGTGTTTCTCCCGGAGGAGAAAGTCAAGGAGTTATCCGAGCTAGTCGGGAACCTCTTATAACCGAGCCAAGTCTCAGTACATCAATGAAAGGGTTCTGGGAAAAATGGTGGCTTCCTACGAAGCGATCCCATTCGGCAGTTTCCACGCAAGAACTTTCCAGTGGGACCTGCTGGACAAATGGTCCGGGTCGCATCTTCAGATGCATCAGCGGATAACCCTGTCACCAAGGACAAGGGTGTCTCTCCTGTGGTGGTTGCAGAGTGCTCATCTTCTAGAGGGCCGCAGATTCGGCATTCAGGACTGGGTCCTGGTGACCACGGATGCCAGCCTGCGAGGCTGGGGAGCAGTCACACAGGGAAGGAATTTCCAGGGCTTATGGTCAAGCCTGGAGACATCACTTCACATAAATATCCTGAAGCTAAGGGCCATTTACAATGCTCTAAGCTTAGCAAGACCTCTGCTTCAAGGTCAGCCGGTGTTGATCCAGTCGGACAACATCACGGCAGTCACCCATGTAAACAGACAGGGTGGCACAAGAAGCAGGAGGGCAATGGCAGAAGCTGCAAGGATTCTTCGCTGGGCGGAAAATCATGTGATAGCACTGTCAGCAGTAGTCATTCCGGGAGTGGACAACTGGGAAGCAGACTTCCTCAGCAGACACGACCTCCACCCGGGAGAGTGGGTACTTCACCCAGAAGTCTTCCACATGATTATAAACCGTTGGGAAAAATTCGGCAGGTATTGCGCCAGGTCAAGGGACCCTCAGGCAATAGCTGTAGACGCTCTGGTAACACCGTGGGTGTACCGGTCAGTGTATGTGTTCCCTCCTCTGCCTCTCATACCCAAGGTACTGAGAATTATAAGATGGAGAGGAGTAAGCACTATATTCGTGGCTCCGGATTGGCCAAGAAGGACTTGGTAACCGGAACTTCAAGAGATGCTCACGGAGGATCCGTGGCCTCTACCTCTAAGAAGGGACCTGCTCCAGCAAGGACCCTGTCTGTTCCAAGACTTACCGCGGCTGCGTTTGACGGCATGGCGGTTGAACGCCGGATCCTGAGGGAAAAAGGCATTCCGGGTGAAGTCATCCCTATCCTGATCAAAGCCAGGAAGGATGTAACCACAAAACATTATCACCGCATTTGGTGAAAATATATGTTGCGTGGTGCGAGGCCAGTAAGGCCCGACGGAGGAATTTCAACTGGGTCGATTCCTACATTTCCTGCAAGCAGGAGTGTCTATGGGCCTGAAATTTGGGTCCATTAAGTTTCAAATTTCGGCCCTGTCAATTTTCTTCCAAAAAGAACTAGCTTCAGTACCTGAAGTTCAGACGTTTGTAAAAGGGGTACTGTATATACAGCCTCCTTTTGTGCCTCCAGTGGCACCTTGGGATATCAATGTAGTTTTGGGGTTCCAAAAGTCACATTGGTTTGAACCACTTAAATCTGTGGAGTTAAAATATCTCACATGGAAAGTGGTCATGCTGTTGGCCCGGGCCTGGGCCAGGCGCATGTCAGAATTGGCGGCTTTATCCTGTAAAAGCCCTTATCTGATTTTCCATTCGGACAGGGCAGAATTGAGGACTCGTCCTCAGTTTCTCCCTAAGGTGGTTTCAGCGTTTTACCTGAACCAACCTATTGTGGTGCCTGCGGCTACTAGGGACTTGGAGGACTCCAAGTTGCTAGACGTTGTCAGGGCCCGGAAAATATATGTTTCCAGGACGGCTGGAGTCAGAAAATCTGACTCGCTGTTTATCCTGTTTGCACCCAACAAGTTGGGTGCTCCTGCTTCTAAGTAGACTATTGCTCGTTGGATTTGTAGTACAATTCAGCTTGCACATTCTGTGGCAGGCCTGCCACAGCCAAAATCTGTCAATGCCCATTCCACCAGGAAGGTGGGCTCATCTTGGGCGGCTGCCCGAGGGGTCTCGGCTTTACAACTTTGCCGAGCAGCTACGTGGTCAGGGGAAAACACGTTTGTAAAATTCTACAAATTTGATACCCTGGCTAAGGAGGACCTTGAGTTCTCTCATTCGGTGCTGCAGAGTCATCCGCACTCTCCCGCCCGTTTGGGAGCTTTGGTATAATCCCCATGGTCCTTACGGAGTCCCCAGCATCCACAAGGACGTCAGAGAAAATAAGAATTTACTTACCGATAATTCTATTTCTCGTAGTCCGTAGTGGATGCTGGGCGCCCAAACCAAGTGCGGATTGTCTGCAATACTTGTCCATAGTTATTGTTGTAGTGAGCCATCTGTTCTGGAGGCTCCTCATATTATCATACTGTTAACTGGGTTTAGATCACAAGTTATATGGTGTGATTGGTGTGGCTGGTATGAGTCTTACCCGGGATTCAAAATCCTTCCTTATTGTGTCAGCTCTTCCGGGCACAGTATCCTAACTGAGGCTTGGAGGAGGGTCATAGGGGGAGGAGCCAGTGCACACCAGCTAGTCCTAAAGCTTTTACTTTTGTGCCCAGTCTCCTGCGGAGCCGCTATTCCCCATGGTCCTGACGGAGTCCCAGCATCCACTACGGACTACGAGAAATAGAATTATCGGTAAGTAAACTCTTATTTTCTATCGATCTACGCACACGTATCACCTCACTATACTATGTGATGTCAGTATGCACTATGTAGCCATGCTGTGTTATGTAGCTGTGATGTCGGTGTGTAGCCCTGCCGTGTAATGTAGCTGTGATGTCAGTGTTTAGCCCTGCCGTGTAATGTAGCTGTGATGTCGGTATGTAGCTCTGCCATGTAATGTAGCTGTGATGTCAGTGTTTAGCCCTGCCGTGTAATGTAGCTGTGATGTCGGTATGTAGCCCTGCCGTGTAATGTAGCTGTGATGTCGGTGTGTAGCCCTGCCGTGTAATGTAGCTGTGATGTCGGTGTGTAGCCCTGCCGTGTAATGTAGCTGTGATGTCAGTGTGTAGCCCTGCCATGTAATGTAGCTGTGATGTCGGTGTGCAGCCCTGCCGTGTAATGTAGCTGTGATGTCAGTGTTTAGCCCTGCCGTGTAATGTAGCTGTGATGTCGGTATGTAGCCCTGCCGTGTAATGTAGCTGTGATGTTGGTGTGTAGTCCTGCCGTGTAATGTAGCTGTGATGTCGGTGTGTAGCCCTGCCGTGTAATGTAGCTGTGATGTCAGTGTGTAGCCCTGCCATGTAATGTAGCTGTGATGTCGGTGTGTAGCCCTGCCGTATAATGTAGCTGTGATATCGATGTGTAGCCCTGCCATGTAATGTAGCCAGGGCCGGCGCCACCACTAGGCAGCTTTAGGCAGTTGCCTATGGGCGCGGCCACTGGGGGGCGGTGGTGCACACTGCTGATGAAAGATTGCGTCTTTCATTTTCTTAGCTCAGCTGAGCTCTTCGTTTAGAGAGAGACTGAGGAGAAGGGATGCCATTGTCACCCAGCTGTTATCAGCCGCCACGGCACTGATGTCAGTCAGTGTAACACATAACATGGGTAAGAGTAACATGGGTAAGAGTAACATGGGTAAGAGTAACATGGGTAGCACTGTCTGACTGCTCTTGTCTGCAATCCCCAATCCCCTCCCACTGCAATAGAACACAGCATTTTCCCACCCCGCATCACAACAGCACCCTGTTAATGTGGAACCCTCATGTCACCTGGCGCCACTCCTCCCGCGATTTCATCCAGCATTTTACCCGCCCCTGTCTCCCATGATTGCATGCTGAATATTACCAGCGCCCCCTCCCCTCCCGTGAGTGTCTGCCGCATATTAATCACACACAATCCCCCCCCCCCCCCGATTGTCTCCTGCATGTTATGCGACCCCCCCCCCCTCCCGGAATTCCCTCCGGCATATTACACCCCACCCCCGATTGTCTCCTGAGTCTCGCATGACCCGCTCCCTCTCTCGCAGTTGCCTCCTGTATATTACCCGCCCCCCCCCTCCTGCAAATGGCTCCCCCCCTGCAAATGCCTCCCCCAAATGCCTCAAACTCACGCAAATGCCCCCCCTCCTGCAAATGCCTCCCCCCTCCTGCAAATGCCTCCCCCTCTCGCAAATGCCTCCCCCTCCCGCAAATGCCTCTCCGTCCCGCAAATGCCTCCCACGAATGCCTCTCACGATTGGCTCCGGCACATTACCCACACCCCCTCCAATGCATCCCGTATATATAAAACCCCCATGATTGCCATATCATCCTGCATTTTAGACCGCCTCCCCTCGCGATTACACCCCCACCCTGCGATCACATACCCCACATATATTCTCTCCCCCCCATGCTACATTCAAAAAACGTCTGCTTTCAAATGTCTTCATATTCCAGTCACACAAACTATCATTAGAATTGGGTAAAAAGTTAACTGTATTTAGATGCAGGATACATAACTGTAACAACTGACAGTACTGCTAATGCTAAGCCACATGGGAGGTACTTTAACCCCCAAAAATGTCCACATGCACCTTCCTAAAACAGTTTGACAATATTGATTTTTTTTTTTTTTTTTATAAAAAAATAACTCCAAACAACTATTACTGGATAAGTATGCTACCCCTAATCCCTTACCTCCCTAACCCTCCTTACCTGCAACCTGACCCTACACAGCCTAAGCCTAACCCACCCTCCCTACAGTTTAGCCCTAACTGTCTATCCCCCGCTCCCTAACTCTCCCCAGTGGTGCCTAACCCTCCCTCCCCGAAGTCTAACCCTAACACTCCCCAGAGGTGCCTAACCCCCCCCTCCGCACAACCTAAACCTAACCCTCTTTCTCCTGCAGCCTATCCCTAACCCTCCCCCTGCCCCACCCCCCTCCCTATCCCTAATCCTCCCCAGAAACCTTTAAGCACAAAAATAGGTCTATTTTTTTAGCATCACCTATCTTATAGTACAGACATAGGGGGTAATTCAGAACTGATTGCTAGGCTGCGTTTTCTCACAGCCTGAGATCAGGTCTAAACTGCGCATCCGCATACCTCCCAACTTTGAATGCTCCTAAATCGGGAGGGGCGTGGCTACAATCGAGTGGGCGTGGCCACATGCAGTGGTTCCGTTTTAGTCATTTTGGGGGCGTGCCCAGCGCTCCCTGAGCAGCTGGGCAGCCCCCGGCTCACTCCCTGCACTGAATAAATGCGCAGGCACGTCGCATGGGTACAAACAGGGCCGGTGCAAGATTTCTAGGCACCCTAGACAAAGCTACACAATACTGCCCCTGCCTCCCCCCATACTCTCCCCCCAGCTGCTCATATACTGATGTAGCGATGCGTATGCATGCATCGTGGCATAATGCAAACGCGCCACACTTGTGACTGCACCACACTGCTGCGGCCAGTCGCAGTATAGCACGCATCGTGACATAGATGAGCGTGGCTATATCTCTCTCTCTCTCTCTCTATATATATATATATATATATATATATATATATATTTAGAAGCTTTCCAAAGATAGCAGCACTCTTGGGACTGTATAAATGAAAGTCAAAGACACTAAGGTCTGTTCACCGTTTCAGTCAATCAAGAAACCGGGTTCTTGATGAAGGTCCAGTGGACCGAAACAGTGAACAGACCTTAGTGTCTTTGACTTTCACTTATGGGGGGAGATTCAAATGTTTGAAAAGTCAGTTGGGAGTCTGTATTTTCCTATCTAATAGACAGGAAAAAACAGACAATCAACCGACTTTTCAAACATTTGAATCTCCCCCCATATAGTCCAGAGAGTGCCGCCGTCTTTGGAAAGCTTGTATGTGGTGTGAAAATATCTTGGAGGGCACCAGGGCAGTTAAAGGGTATAGTATCAGGACAGTGTTGTATTTATGAATTGCTGTATTGGCACTCAATTCAGAAACAGTTACATGCATCAAAAGAACACGTATGCTGAAACAGTTTGTGGATTAGAATAATAATATATCAGTCTAATGGCTCTTGAGTTATAACAAAGTAACAAACCTTTAATTGTTTTAACCACACAGTACTGGCAGCATGCTAGCAACATTGGAATGATACATTATTATCCTAATCCACAAACTGCTTAAAATACTAGCAGAGTGTTCAAACTGCAAAGAAGTCAATGACTGCAATGTAAGCACAGGCAGACAAATCTTAGTACATACCGGCGATAAGGAAGCCGATGAGTTAAACTAGGCATACACTATACAATTATCTGTCACATACCTCCCAACTTTTGTCCTCAGTAAAGAGGGACACACGCGCGCGCTCCCGAAAAGGGGGTGTGGCCTACGGAAAGGGGGCGTGGCATAGCGGAGGACCCGCGATCGCGAGCCACGCCCCCGTTTTCGTCACTGAAGGGGCATGCCCAGCGCTCTGTGAGCCGCTGGCATGCCCCCTCTCCCTCTGTCTCCAATGAATAGACGCTGTGCGCATGCGCACAGCGTCTATTCTCCGCTGCTCTGCTAAGCAGGGCAGCGGGTGACAAAGACTCCCAACTGCTCCCCCCCCCCTCCACTGCAGGACACTGCGGCCCGCGGGTGGGACAGCGGGACAGTCCCCAAAAAACGGGACTGTCCCGCGAAAATCGGGAGAGTTGGGAGGTATGTCTGTCAGATTATCTGTGGTTGGAATGAAAATCTGGTAATGGATGAGAGCAACTAATAATCGACCATTTGCACCGGAAAATGGACAAAACCTGTCCATGATTTAACCAATTTGCATAAACTCAGTTATCGTCCATTTTCCAGTGTTTGGTAGCAAATGGCCGATTGTCTGTTGCTCTCATTCATTGCAGGGTTTTCATTCCAACCATAGATTATCTGCCAGATAATTGTATAGTGTATGCCCAGCTTTAGAACACTGCAGCACTAATAATGTGAAAATATTGCAAGCAGCATGCGGAAATTAGTGCACTCTGCCCTCTATGAGGGAGGGAGGTGGAGCAGGGGGGGGGGGGAGAGCATTGCATCTTGCTTTATAGTAGGAGTAGGATAGACTATACGGGTGCCACTCACAGTATCTTTGTGCGCTTGTGGCACTAGTGCCAATGGCCGCCTATGGGGGTAATTCATACCTGATTGCTAGCAGGCGATTTTTGCATTGTTGTGATGAGATAGTCGCCACCTACAAGGGGAGTGTATTTTTGCTGTGGAAGTGTGCGATCTCATGTGCAGCCAGGCGGTACAAACAGATCATGTGCAGCCCAGGACTTACTCAGCCGCTGTGATCCCTTCATACTGGTCGGGCCCGGAATTGACGTCAGACACCCGCCCTGCAAACGCTTGGACATGCCTGCGTTTTTCTAACCACTCCCAGAAAACGGTCAGTTGCCACCCACAAACGCCCTCTTCCTGTCAATCTCCCTGCAATCGCCTGTGTGAATGACTCCTTTGCACAAACACATCACTAAGCGGCGATCCGCTTTGTACCCAGGGCCGGCGCCACCACTAGGCAGCTTTAGGCAGTTGCCTATGGGCGCCGGCCACTGGGGGGCGGCGGTGCACACTGCTGATGAAAGATTGCGTCTTTCATTTCTTCGTTTAGAGAGAGACTGAGGAGAAGGGATGCCGTGGCCACCCAGCTGTTATCAGCCGCCACGGCACTGATGTCAGTCAGTGTAACACATAACATGGGTAAGAGTAACATGGGTAGTACTGACTGACTGCTCTTGTCTGCAATCCCCTCTCCCCTCCCTCTGCAATAGAACACAGCATTTTCCCACCCCGCATCACAACAGCACCCTGTTAATGTGGAACCCTCATGTCACCTGGCGCCACTCCTCCCGCGATTTCATCCAGCATTTTACCTGCCCCTGTCTCCCATGATTGCATGCTGAATATTACCAGCGCCCCCTCCCCTCCCGTGAGTGCATGTCTCATATTAATCACACACAATCCCCGCCCGATTGTCTCCTGCATGTTATGCGCCCCCCCCCCCCCCCTCCCGGAATTCCCTCCGGCATATTACACCCCACCCCCGATTGTCTCCTGAGTCACGCATGACCCGCCCCCTCTCTCGCAGTTGCTTCCTGCATATTACCCGCTCCCCATTTCCACAGCAAAAATACACTCCCCTTGTAGGTGGCGACTATCTCATCACAACAATGCAAAAATCGCCTGCTAGCAATCAGGTATGAATTACCCCCATAGGCGGCCATTGGCACTAGTGCCACAAGCGCACAAAGATACTGTGAGTGGCACCCGTATAGTCTATCCTACTCCTACTATAAAGCAAGATGCAATGCTCTCCCCCCCCCCCCTGCTCCACCTCCCTCCCTCATAGAGGGCAGAGTGCACTAATTTCCGCATGCTGCTTGCAATATTTTCACATTATTAGTGCTGCAGTGTTCTAAGGCTGGGCATACACTATACAATTATCTGTCAGATAATCTATGGTTGGAATGAAAACCCTGCAATGAATGAGAGCAACAGACAATCGGCCATTTGCTACCAAACACTGGAAAATGGACGATAACTGAGATTATGCAAATTGGTTAAATCATGGACAGGTTTTGTCCATTTTCTGGTGCAAATGGCCGATTATTAGTTGCTCTCATCCATTACCAGATTTTCATTCCAACCACAGATAATCTGACAGATAATTGTATAGTGTATGCCTAGTTTAACTTACCGGCTTCCTTATCGCTGGTATGTACTAAGATTTGTCTGCCTGTGCTTACATTGCAGTCATTGACTTCTTTGCAGTTTGAACACTCTGCTAGTATTTTAAGCAGTTTGTGGATTAGGATAATAATGTACCATTCCAATGTTGCTAGCATGCTGCCAGTACTGTGTGGTTAAAACAATTAAAGGTTTGTTACTTTGTTATAACTCAAGAGCCATTAGACTGATATATTATTATTCTAATCCACAAACTGTTTCAGCATACGTGTTCTTTTGATGCATGTAACTGTTTCTGAATTGAGTGCCAATATAGCAATTCATAAATACAACACTGTCCTGATACTATACCCTTTAACTGCCCTGGTGCCCTCCAAGATATTTTCACACCACATACAAGCTTTCCAAAGACGGCGGCACTCTCTGGACTATATGGGGGGAGATTCAAATGTTTGAAAAGTCGGTTGGTTGTCTGTTTTTTCCTGTCTATTAGATTGGAAAATACAGACTCCCAACTGACTTTTCAAACATTTGAATCTCCCCCCATAAGTGAAAGTCAAAGACACTAAGGTCTGTTTACCATTTCGGTCCACTGGACCTTCATCAAGAACCCGGTTTCTTGATTGACCGAAACGGTGAACAGACCTTAGTGTCTTTGACTTTTATTTATACAGTCCCAAGAGTGCTGCTATCTTTGGAAAGCTTCTATCTCCTATATATTAGCCTTAGTCTGTGACTCTGTGCCCGTAACGCTGGGCAGAGTCACAGGCACAGATCTGGCCAGCTGGATGCAGGGCAGGAACAGTCCCCTCCCTCTGTCCACCCATCCCCGCCCCTTCCCCTCTCTCCCCCCTCCCCGTACACTCCCTACACCTGGTGGTGACACTGCAGCCGAGGACTGTAAGCGGCACTCCCACTAACAGTGTCCAGTGGTCCGGACACGTCGGGTGAGAGGTACTGTAACTCAGGGTGAGCGGGTGAAAGATACACTGACCCAGGTAAAGCGGGTGAGCAGGGTCCAGTAGTCTGGCTGTGCAGCAGCCACGTGGAGCCTGGAGGAGACGTCACCCCCGGTATGAGCAGGGGCAGCGGCGGCCACGGGAGACGTGTAGAACAGGACACCCGCTCTCCATCTCTCGGTAACGGATCTACTTTGCGCTATGTATGAAATTCTGAGCAAGTGAGGGGGTGCGTGACCGCTGAGCACGAGATGGCGGCGGCCAGCCAATCGCGGCGTAGCCGCTTCCCATGGAAATGCCTGAGCGGCCAATCAGAAACTTCTCGCTGGTCCCGCCCACCGCCGAGTCAGGAAAGTTTGATGATAGCAAAACAGCGAGGCCACGTGGTGCGTGCGGGTGTGCGGACGCAGCATGAGCACTCTCCGTCCACCGGCTGCAGCTACACACACCCCCCTGAGGGTCCCGGCCGGTGTGCGGCGCCTGAGGGGGGAGGTCTGCAGCCCCGGGGCTCAGGTGACAGGAGGGGGCCGGGGGTCTGCAGCTGCTGCCTGGTCTCACAGGAAACACTGCCCCCTGGCTGCCTCTGTGCCCCCAGCAACATGATAGATTATTATCTGCTATATAATCTGCTATATAATAGGCCAGGTCTGTGACTCTGTGCCTACCCGTAATGCTGGGCGGAGTCACAGTGGCTGCATGTAGGCCAGGAACAGTCCCCTCCCTCAGTCCGCCCCGTCTCCGCCCAGTGCCCTGTCTCTCCTCCCCGTACAATCCCTGTACATACCCTGGTGATCCTGCAGCCGGGGAGCGGGGACTGTAAGACGGACTCGCCGTCACCGCACAGTCCGGAGGAGAATGCCAATGTGCTGCCCCCCCTCCCAGAGCATTCACCCCACCCGCGGCGCACGGCCCTCCTTTCACCCGCGGCACACACCGCATCCCACCCGCGTCGCACGGCCCTCCTCCCACCCGCGGCGCACACCGCATCCCACCCGCGGCACACACCCCTCACCCAACCACTGCACTCTCGTCCCCTCCCCCACCTGCTGCACCCCCCACCCCTCCCCCACCCGGGGCACCCCAGCACCACCCCCATACCATTTCTCCCCCCGCACCCTACACCCCACACTCCCCTCCAACACCCGCAGCACTCCCGTCCCCTCCTGTAGCACCCACCGCCCCTCCCCCACCCGCAGAACCCCCCCTACCCCTCCCCCACCCGTGGCACCCACCACATCCATCCCCCACCCGTAGCACCCACAACCCAAAAAACCCACCCTCTCTCTCCCCCACCCACATCACCCCCCCTACACCCATCTTCCCCCCACCCTACACCCACGCACCCTCCACCCGCGCCGTATGGCCCTCCCACATGCGACACACCACCCGCGCCGCACGGCCCTCCTCCCACACGCGGCATCCCTTACGCGGCGCACGGCCCTCCTTCCACCCACAGCATCCAACACATCAGCCCCCCACCCGCGGCACACGGCCCGCGCCCACCCGGACCACTTGGCCCGCAGCACCCGCACCCTCCCACCCGCGGCACCCCGCACCCTCCCACCCGCGGTACCCACAGCATCCGCCGCACACACCCCTCAGCCAACCACTGCACTCCCGTCCCCTCGCCCACCTGCTGCACCCCCACCCCTCCCCCACCCGCGGCACCCCCGCACCACCCCAATACCCACTCCCCCCCCCCTGCCCTCCACCGCCCCTCCCCCACCCGCGGCACCCACAGCATCCACCACATCCGCGACACCCGCGGCGCACGGCCCGCCTTCCACCCACAGCATCCAACACATCAGCCCCCCACCCGCGGAACACGGCTCGCGACCCCCTCCCACCCGCACCACATGGCCCGCGGCACCCCGCACCCTCCCACCCGCGGCACCCCGCACCCTCCCACCCGCGGTAACCACAGCATCCACCCCAGCCGCGGCACACACCCCTCACCCAACCACTGCACTCCCGTCCCCACCCCCACCTGATGCACCCCCCACCCCTCCCCCACCCACGGCACCCACAGCATCCACCACATCCGCGGCACACGCCCCTCCACCACCCGCAGCACTCCCGCCCCCTCCTGTAGCACCCCCCCGCCCCTCCCTCACCCGCAGAACCCCCCCTTACCCCCCCCCCACCCGTGGCACCCACCACATCCATCCCCCACCCGTAGCACCCACAACCCAAAAAACCCACCCTCTCTCTCCCCCACCCGCGGCACCCCCCCTACACCCATGCACCCTCCACCCCACCCGCGGCACCCCCTTATCCACCCCACCCGCCGAACTCACACCATCCACCACATCCGCCCCCCACCCGCGGTACTCCCCCCTCCTTCCCGCTGCACTCCCTCCCCCAACCGTAGCACCCCCCCTCCCCCACCCACAGCACCTCTCCCCATACCCACCTCTCCTACTCGCTACACCCACACCCCACCAGCCCCTCCCCCACCCGCAGCATCCACGACATCCGTCCCCCACCCACGGCACACACCCCTCCCCCACCCGTAGCACCCACACCCGCAACACCCCTCCCCCACCCACAGCACCCCTGCACCTCTCCCCCCCCATGCTCCACCCCACCCGGCCCTCTCCCACCCGCGACACCCACAGCATCCACCACATACGCCCCCCCTCTCACCCACAGCATCCACCACACATCCAACCCCCACACATGTCCCTCCAACACCCACGGCACTCCCACCCCCTCCCCCATCCGTATCACCCACATCACACCCCTCCCCTGCCCGCAGCGCATCCGGACCCCCGCAGCCGCCACTCCTCCAACCACAGCACCTCCGGCACCCTCCCCCACCTACACCTTCCCTAGAGCCGGATTAAGGGGGGTTCACGGGGATACGTATCCCCGGGCCCCCCTTTCCAAAAGGGCCCCCTGCCACACCACAGATCGGATCTCTCTTCCGATCCGATCTGTAGTGCTGTTGAGATGTGACCTGTGTTCCAGGGCACATCAGAGCTCCAGGTTGCAGTGGATCTGCGTCTCCTGCAGAGGACAGCGCCTGTCAGTAAGCGATGGGTGTCCGATGCAGGGACCAGGTGTTTCCCTGCACCAGACTGGAAGTGGCGACGGGCAGCGGCGCTTCAAACTTGGCGCCGTTTTGCCAGCCAATCTGAAGCGCTGGTGGCGGGAGTTCAAATCCGGCCCCGTCCGCGAGTAAATCATGGCTCGCGGGGCGCCGGCCAATCAGATTGTCTCGCCGGGTCATTGGCCCCGCCCACGGCATCTGACGGCAGATGCCGGGAGGGAGCCGAAGAAGACGACCGCGCGGAAGAGCGCAGAAGACACAGAGCGAGAGCCGAAGAGGGAGGCCGCGCTGAAGAGTGGTGAACCGCCGGATGGAGGGAGAAGAGCTCCGGTGCCCGCTGAAAAGGCCGGAAGACGCCATGCTCCTGTTAGTAGATGACCCGGACCAGGTGAGGCCTCAGTGAGGTGGTTTCTCACTCAGCCCCCCTTTCCTCCCTAGACCGTCAGGGATCGGGCACTAGGCCCGTAGGTACAGTCAGGCCCTCCCGGCCTGTGGGTATGTAGTCGGGCCCTCTCGGCCCGTGGCCATTTATAGTCGGGCCCTCCCGGCCCGAGGGCGCATGGTGGGCATTAGGCCCCGTTAATAGGTGCACCCCCCACCCCTCTCTTCAATAGGGACCCCACTATCTAAAGCACCCCGGACCCCCCATGGTCTTAATCCGGCTCTGCCTTCCCCCATTCACGGACCTACCACACCCTCCCCTTCCCCACCCGCAGCACCTCTTGACCACCTATCTACTGGCCTGTGTATGTTCAAAGGCGTGCAGGGGTTAACGGGGCATAGCCCCAACCGACGGTGTGAAGAGCGCCCGTAGGGCGCGATGAATCACCTAGTATATATATAGAGAGAGAGAGAGATGTAGCCACGCTCATCTATGTCACGATGCGTGCTATACTGCGACTGGCCGCAGCAGTGTGGTGCAGTCACAAGTGTGGCGCATTTGCATTATGCCGTGATGCATGCGTACGCATCGCTACATCAGTATATGAGCAGCTGGGGGGAGAGTATCGGGGGAGGCAGGGGCAGTACTGTGTAGCTTTGTCTAGGGTGTCTAGAAACCTTGCACCGGCCCTGAATGTAGCTGTGATGTCGGTGTGTAGCCCTGCCATGTAATGTAGCTTTAATGTCGGTGTGTAGCCCTGCCGTATAATGTAGCTGTGATGTCGGTGTGTAGCCCTGCCGTGTAATGTAGCTGTGATGTCGGTGTGTAGCCCTGCCGTGTAATGTAGCTCTGATGTCGGTGTGTAGCCCTGCCGTATAATGTAGCTGTGATGTCGGTGTGTAGCCCTGCCGTGTAATGTAGCTGTGATGTCAGTGTGTAGCCCTGCCATGTAATGTAGCTGTGATGTCGGTGTGCAGCCCTGCCGTGTAATGTAGCTGTGATGTCGGTGTGTAGCCCTGGTGTAATGTAGCTGTGATGTCGGTGTGTAGCCCTGCCATGTAATGTAGCTTTAATGTCGGTGTGTAGCCCTGCCGTATAATGTAGCTGTGATGTCAGTGTGTAGCCCTGCCGTGTAATGTAGCTGTGATGTCGGTGTGTAGCCCTGCCGTGTAATGTAGCTCTGATGTCGGTGTGTAGCCCTGCCGTATAATGTAGCTGTGATGTCACTGTGTAGCCCTGTCATGTAATGTAGCTGTGATGTCGGTGTGTAGCCCTGCCGTGTAATGTAGCTCTGATGTCGGTGTATAGCCCTGCTGTGTAATGTAGCTGTGATGTCGGTGTGTAGCCCTGCCGTGTAATGTAGCTGTGATGTCGGTGTGTAGACCTGCCGTGTAATGTAGCTGTGATGTCGGTGTGTAGCCCTGCTGTGTACTGTAGCTGTGATGTCGGTGTGTAGCCCTGCCGTGTAATGTAGCTGTGATGTTGTTATGCACACCAGTGCCTGCAAGAAAGTACTGGTGTTAGAACTGTTATGCACTCCTCCAGTGTCTGCAGGAATGTACTGGTGTTTGAACTGTTATGCAAAACAAATGGACTCACAGACAAACTGGGGAATATGACATAACGTACACAGAAGGTGATAGGGTAACAAAATACACACAAAGTGAACAGAGAAGCACAGAGGCTAAGGAACTGGGTATCTCCCTTGTATTAGAACTGCTCAGATAGAAAAAGCAAGATGTTGTGTTTTAATACATAAAGAACCCGAAATGCTGTTGCTAAGGGCAACAGCAAAACCCTAAAGGGTTACCAACGGGTGTGGCAGTAAACTCCTTGGTCAGAGATGGAATGATAGACACAAGGAGAGTCTCCACAATCTTAATTCTCACTTGCAGTGCACAGGTTTTAGCTTACTGCCACTAAACTGACCCCTGACACCTAGCACAGTGAGACAGGATTAGACAGGCAAGTCTTAGAATGCAGCCGCAAACTTGCTAAGTTCACAGAGTAGTAACAGAACCCCAGCAAGCTAAACGACTGACTCCAGTCTTACTGCTAGGTCTGGATTGGCAGAGTGTAATACCAAATCCCCAGGCCTATTTGCAGTAAGCAACAAACAAATACAAAGCTACACAGTACTGGCTAACTTTCAGGAACTGACTAACCAACAAAGATTCAGCAGCATCTGCTTACTCTGAAAAGAGGCCTTATAAAGCAGGTGCTGTCCACGCCCCACTCAGACCTCACAGACTGTGAGCACAAAAACCAGCACCGGATCCCCTGCCGTGCACAGAGCCTATAACCACTGCACAGCAAAAGACCCGAACCGGAGTATCAGCTGCGCTCAGGTTACTCCACTAGCACTTGTCTCCCAGTTGCCATGACGACGTGGCAGCACAGGGCAGGAGACCCTAACAGTACCCCCCCTCTGACGAGGGGTCAAAGAACCCCTACCACCGGGTTTATCGGGGAACTGCGAGAAGAAAGAGCGTATCAGTCTGGGGGCATGAAGATCACAACTGCGCACCCACGACCGCTCCTCCGGGCCATACCCCTTCCAGTGCACCAAAAATGACAGCCGACCCCGAACCACCTTGGAGTCAAGAATCCTTTCAACAACAAACTCCCTCTGGCCACGTATCAGAAGAGGGGAAGGTCTTCCACTGGAAGAAGGATTACTAATCGCCCGTTTTAAAAGGGAACAATGAAATGTTTTATTGATACCCAAAGAACGGGGCAGATCTAACTGAAATGCCACCGGATTGATAACCCTGGTGATCTTATAAGGGCCGATGAACCGGGGGCCTAACTTATGAGATGGCTGTCTCAACTTCAAATTCTTGGTAGACAACCAGACGAAGTCTCCTAATTTGAAGCTGCAGGGTCTTTTCCGCTTATCAAAAACCCTTTTGGTCACTAATGACACAGACACAAGGGCTTTCTTCACTTTCCGCCAAATACCTCTAAGGACCGAAACCACAGAGGAACCACCAGGCGTGGAGTCCAGGGGGTCAAAAGAATTGGCCTTAGGATGATGCCCATACACACAAAGGAAGGGAGAGATCCCTGTAGCAGAGTGAGCCGCGTTGTTATAGGCAAACTCCGCCATGGACAGATGAGCAACCCAGTCAGTCTGACACTTGGAGACATAACACCTGAGGAACTGCTCCAAGGACTGGTTCACCCTTTCAGTCTGCCCATTAGACTGCGGATGGTAGCCTGACGACAAGCTGACAGAAATCTGGAGATCGGAACAAAATGCCCTCCAGAATTTGGCCACAAACTGGGATCCGCGGTCAGAGACCACATCAAGTGGCAACCCGTGGAGACGCACAACATGCAGCATAAATAATTCAGACAGGCGTCTGGCTGATGGCAGCCCAACCAGTGGAACGAAGTGCGCCATCTTCGAAAACCTGTCAACGACAACCCAGATGGCTGTCATCCCCGAGGATTTGGGCAAGTCCACCACAAAATCCATTGAAATGTGGGTCCATGGCTTAGATGGAATAGAGAGTGGATGTAATGGGCCAACAGGAACCCCTCTAGGAGTCTTATTTCGGGCACAGATGTCACATGCCCGAACCTACTGATCCACATCCTTAGCCACCGAGGGCCACCACACCGCCCTAGATAGCAACTCCCGAGTTCTGGCAATACCCGGGTGACCTGCCGACTTCTTGGCATGGAATTCCAGGAACACTCGCTGTCTTAACCTAGGAGGCACAAACAAAAGACCTACCGGAAGGTCTGGAGGAGCCTGCTCCTGTGCTCTAAGGACTAATGATAAGAGGTCCTGGGTAATGCCCACTTTAATACATGATGGGGAAACAATGGGCAACGGCTCCTCGGTGGTCTCCTGGATTGGAGCAAAACTCCGCGAGAGCGCATCAGCCTTGATGTTTTTTGACCCAGGGCGATATGTTATCAAAAAATTAAAGCGAGCAAAAAACAAAGCCCATCGTGCCTGCCTGGCATTGAGACGCTTCGCTGACTCTAAATATGCCAGATTCTTATGGTCAGTGAGAATTGAGACCACAAACTTAGCCCCCTCAAGCCAGTGTCTCCACTCCTCGAGTGCATCCTTAATAGCCAACAATTCCCGGTTACCCACGTCATAATTCATCTCGGCAGGCGAAAATTTACGGGAAAAGTAAGCACAGGGATGAAGGCGATTATCAGACACTCCCATCTGAGAAAGCACTGCCCCAATACCCATCTCAGAGGCATCCACCTCCACCACAAAAGGACGCTCTGGATCTGGGTGTCGCAGCACCTTGGCCGAAACAAATGCCCTTTTGAGACGGGCAAAAGCCGCTTTAGCCTCACAAGACCAGTGAGCAACATCCGCCCCTTTCTTAGTGAGTGCCACCAAGGGCGCCACTATAGACGAAAATCCAGCGATAAATCGTCTATAAAAATTCGCAAAGCCCAGGAAACGCTGAAGCGCCTTCAAACTAGTGGGCTGCACCCAATCCAGGACTGCCTGTACCTTGGAACCCTCCATTTGGAAACCTTCTGGGGAGATAATATATCCTAGAAATGCGATTTGCTGAACTTCAAATTCGCACTTCTCCAGCTTCGCCCCAAGCCGGTGGTCTCTGAGTTTCTGGAGGACTAAGCGTACATGCTTCCGATGTTCCTCCAGGGAATGGGAGAAGATTAGGATGTCATCTAAGTATACAACTAAGAATCTATCCAAATATTCCCTGAGCACATCATTCATGAAATCCTGGAAGACTGCCGGGGCATTACAGAGCCCAAAAGGCATCACCAAATATTCATAATGCCCTGAGTGGGTATTAAAGGCAGTTTTCCATTCATCCCCCTCTCTTATTCGGATTAGATTGTACGCACCGCGTAGGTCAATCTTAGAAAAAATGGTGGCAGTACGAAGCTGGTCAAACAAGACCGAAATGAGAGGCAGTGGGTATGAGTTTTTAATCGTGATACGGTTCAATTCCCTGAAGTCGATGCAGGGTCGCAACGAACCGTCCTTTTTACCCACGAAGAAGAACCCCGACCCAACTGGAGACTGTGAAGGTCTGATAAATCCCTTAGCCAAGTTCTCCTGAATGTACTCTGCCATAGCCTGAGTCTCAGGACGTGACAGGGAGTACAACCTGCTCTTGGGAAGCTTAGCATTTGGCAACAAATCAATGGCACAGTCATAGGGGCGATGGGGAGTTAGTACCTCTGCAACTTTTTTGGAGAACACGTCTGCAAAATCTGCATAACACCCTGGCAATCCTGGCAAACTTAGCTGCGAGAGCCTGACTGGAAGGCTCAAGCAACTCCTGAAACAATCAGTACCCCAACTAAGAATCTCCCCAGAGACCCAGTCAAATTGAGGATTGTGGGCCCTTAACCAGGGTAACCCCAACACCAATGGGGCAAAAGTACAGACAGTCACATAAAAGGACAATTTTTCAGAGTGTGTGGCTCCAATAAACAAAGAAATCTGGCTAGTGCAAGAGGTAATTTTACCTTGGGATAATGGTTCCCCGTTTAACCCACAAATCTCAATTTCCGATGCCAAGGGTACTAAGGGAACAGAGTGTTTCAGGGCGAATTGGCGGTCCATAAAAACCCCGTCGGCCCCACTGTCCACAAAGGCCTCAGTCTTGACAGTTTGACCGAGGATCTTCAAGGTCACCGGAATGATAAAAGTCTTCTTGGGAAATTCTGACTTCTGGCCTGACAGGATATTTCCCATCACCCTCAGGCCCTGAAGTTTTCCGGCTTTTCTGGGCATGATACTACCACATGACCTTTATTCCCACAGTACAAACACAACCCCTGCTGTCTCCTCTGCGTCTTCTCACGCGAGGAGAGGCGGGTAGCCCCAATCTGCATAGGCTCCTCAGAAAATTCCTCAGAGTCTGAGGTTCCCTTGGGAAGGAAGGAAATCTCAGTCTCCCTTTCAAGCCTACGCTCTCTCAGCCGTCTATCCACCCGGATGGATAACTGCATGAGCTGATCCAAGCTATCAGGCAAGGGATATTGTACCAGTTGGTCCTTTATCTGGTTAGAAAGACCTCTTCGGTACTGGTGTCTCAGGGCTGGGTCATTCCACTGGGTATCATGGGCCAACCTCCGAAACTCCGTACAGTAAACCTCAACTGGCCTTCGCCCTTGCTTAAGGATCGAAATCTGAGCCTCGGCTGAAGCCGTCTTGTCAGGGTCATCATACAACATGCCCAGTGCCGTAAAAAAAGCATCAACACTTTTAAGCGACGGACAGTCAGGCTGCAACCCATATGCCCAGACCTGTGGGTCCCCTTGTAGCAAGGAAATCACTATGCCCACACGCTGAATCTCCGACCCAGAAGACTGAGGCCTAAGCCGGAAGTATAGCTTGCAGCTCTCCTTGAAACAAAAGAACTGCGAGCGATCTCCAGAAAAACGATCCGGGAGATTTACTTTCGGCTCCTTAACCCCTGCAGGTGCTGCTGCTGCGGGAGCTCCGCCAGCAGCCTGGGAGGTGTGCATTTTAATGGACAAATCATTAAATTGTCGAGTCAGTACCTGCACCTGATCGACCACCTGTTGCAGCGTATTTTGAGGGGTATGCTCCATATTCCCACAAAATTTCAACAGGAGTATTGGGCTGCTGAATATGTTATGCACACCAGTGCCTGCAAGAATGTACTGGTGTCAGAACTGTTATGCACTCCAGTGTCTGCAGGAATGTACTGGTGTTTGAACTGTTATGCAAAACAAATGGACTCACAGACAAACTGGGGAATATGACATAACGTACACAGAAGGTGATAGGGTAACAAAATACACACAAAGTGAACAGAGAAGCCCAGAGGCTAAGGAACTGGGTATCTCCCTTGTATTAGAACTGCTCAGATAGAAAAAGCAAGATGTTGTGTTTTAATACATAAAGAACCCGAAATGCTGTTGCTAAGGGCAACAGCAAAACCCTAAAGGGTTACCAACGGGTGTGGCAGTAAACTCCTTGGTCAGAGATGGAATGATAGACACAAGGAGAGTCTCCACAATCTTAATTCTCACTTGCAGTGCACAGGTTTTAGCTTACTGCCACTAAACTGACCCCTGACACCTAGCACAGTGAGACAGGATTAGACAGGCAAGTCTTAGAATGCAGCCGCAAACTTGCTAAGTTCACAGAGTAGTAACAGAACCCCAGCAAGCTAAACGACTGACTCCAGTCTTACTGCTAGGTCTGGATTGGCAGAGTGTAATACCAAATCCCCAGGCCTATTTGCAGTAAGCAACAAACAAATACAAAGCTACACAGTACTGGCTAACTTTCAGGAACTGACTAACCAACAAAGATTCAGCAGCATCTGCTTACTCTGAAAAGAGGCCTTATAAAGCAGGTGCTGTCCACGCCCCACTCAGACCTCACAGACTGTGAGCACAAAAACCAGCACCGGATCCCCTGCCGTGCACAGAGCCTATAACCACTGCACAGCAAAAGACCCGAACCGGAGTATCAGCTGCGCTCAGGTTACTCCACTAGCACTTGTCTCCCGGTTGCCATGACGACGTGGCAGCACAGGGCAGGAGACCCTAACAGATGTCGGTGTGTAGACCTGCCGTGTAATGTAGCTGTGATGTCGGTGTGTAGACCTGCTGTGTACTGTAGCTGTGATGTCGGTGTGTAGCCCTGCTGTGTACTGTAGCTGTGATGTCAGTATGTAGCCATGCCGTGTAATGTAGATGTGATGTCGGTGTGTAGCCCTGCCGTGTAATGTAGCTGTGATGTTGGTGTGTAGCCCTGCCGTGTAATGTAGCTGTGATGTTGGTGTGTAGCACTGCCGTGTAATGTAGCTGTGATGTCGGTGTGTAGCCCTGCCGTGTAATGTAGCTGTGATGTCGGTGTTTAGCCCTGCCGTGTAATGTAGCTGTGATGTCGGTGTGTAGCCCTGCCGTGTAATGTAGCTGTGATGTCGGTGTGTAGTCAGTATTGCGCTTTGTACGTTGGGTTTCATCTGCCACTGCAGGACACACCCCTGAGTGACAATAGATACGCCCATAGGTGGAGATATACACGCCACTTTGGCAGAATGTGACACCCCCCCTTTACTCTTTGCCGAGCAATCACAATATATAGTTCCCGTCAAAACGGCATTTCAAATGAGATTAGTAAGTACCTCGTAGAGGTGAGAAATTTGTTGGACGCACCTCCCAAATTAGAAGAAATCGACCTGGCTATTAGTTCATTTCCTGGAGGAAAGGTGCCTGGGGTGGATAGGATTCCCCTAGAACTATATATGAAATACAGGAAATTCTATGCCTTGCTGCTGTTGGAGCTATTTAGCCTGATTTATGAGAATGGGTCCCTCCCTGGCTCTAAGTCTGAAGTGCTGGGGGACTGGCACTTCCTAACTATAGATTATGGTACCTGGCCACCCAGTTGTCACACTTAAGATCATGGTTACATGAAAGTGGCCCTGGAGATTTACCGACCCTACTAGTTGGTCAGTTATCACCTGGCCATACCTCTTTACAACTATTGCTTAATGGAATTATGTCTCACAAGTTATTAAACAGGCAGTGATTGTCTGTGGACAAGCTGAGAAGTTGCTTGGAAACCATGGTTGGGACCCAGAAATTCCACTGCATAGTTCTCATTAACTTTCAGAGTTAGCTGAGTTGCATGTCTGGGAAATATGGCGTAAAATTGGAAGGCCCATGTTAGGACCTCTCTATACTTTAGATGGTCTTGAATCGTTTCAGCTATTGAAACTAGAGTTTTCACTTTCTAATACATATTTGTATAGGTACTTTCAGCTTCGTCACGCCCGTAGTAAGCAATTTGAGGGGACTGATTTGGTTTTGCAGGAGTCTTTAGTCAAGATTTTATCGCATAAAATTGGGCAAAGGCACTTAGTATCTATAATTTACTAAGACTTATTTTCAGCATTCCATAAGACCAATTTGATGAACCTTTGCTCATTATGGGTTTCAAATGTGGGTGATATTTAGATGAATATTGGCATTAGGCATTAGGGAATTTTCGCCAACTCAGTCAGATTTCCACAGATACGGTACAAATATTTTTGGTTCCTAGATTTTACATGACACCTGTGTCCATCTGCTCAGATTTGGGAGTAGGGCTCATTCAAACCGTCCCAAGTGCATCCTGGGAGGGGGAACATTTTGGTAACTGCTATGGACTTGCCCTATTGTTGACAGGTTCTGGAAAGATGTCATTAATGTTATTGTATCCTATGATATCCCCAGAGACTGACTCACTCACTCCTTTAGTTTGTATATTGACAATAATGGATGAAGAACTTCTGGATAAGTCTGCCAGGCAATATGTTTTTAATTTACGTACAATTGCCAAAGTTTGTATAGCCAGAACCTGGTTGGCCTCCACATGACATGTTTTAACAACTTGGAAGTCATTGGTCAATAAAACAATTATGCATGAAAAATATATTTATTTGGCAAGGAATGGGGAACAGAAGTATCATAACATCTGGGATAGATTGCTCAACTATCCATATTCTAGTTGATTAATTACACATGCCTTGCATAATCTGTTACAATCCACTGTCAACCCTCTTTCTCAGACAGACACTTGAAGGGTCATTCCGAGTTGTTCGCTCGCTAGCTGTTTTTAGCAGCCGTGCAAATGCTAAGCCGCCGCCCTCTGGGAGTGTATTTTAGCTCAGCAGAAGTGTGAACGAAAGGATCGCAGAGCGGCTACAAAAAAAAATTGTGCAGTTTCAGAGTAGCTCCAGACCTACTCCTAGCTTGCGATCACTTCAGACTGTTCAGTTCCTGTTTTGACGTCACGAACACGCTCCCTGCGTTCGCCCAGCCACGCCTGCGTTTTTCTTGGCCCGCTTGCATTTTTTCCAAGACTCCCTGAAAATGGTCAGTTGACACCCAGAAACGCCCTCTTCCTGTAAATTACTCTGCGGCCAGCAGTGTGACTGAAAAGCTTTGCTAGACCTTGTGCTAAATCACATCGTCCGTTGTGAAAATACATCACGCGTGCGCATTGCGCCGCATACGCATGCGCAGAAGTGCCATTTTTTTGCCTCATCGCTGCGCAGCGAACAGTTTCAGCTAGCGATCAACTCGGAATGACCCCCTTAGTGTTACTATGATACATAGCATATAAAGTAAACCCACTACATATTGGTCAATGATGCAAAATTAACAAAGTGAAACTATATGTTCATACCCAACAACGCAATCATTTGTCTGAACAAAGGTGGTAATTCAGATCTGATCACTGCTTTGCGTTTTCACGCAGCAGTCTAGCAGGTTCAAACTGCGCATGAGTATGCACCAGGCAGCTATAACGGACATTAACGGTCAGCGACGGAATGACGAGAAGGATCCATTCGTACGGGCGTACGCAAGGTTATTGACAGCAAGAGGCCGTTTGTGGGTGGCAACTGACCATTGACAGGGATTGTCCGGAAAAATGCAGGTGTGTCCAAGCGTTTTGAGGGAGGGTGTCTGACGTCAGCTCCGGCCCCCAATCAGCAGGAATAAATCGCACTGGAAGAGTAAGTTCTGGGCTGCGCAGAGACTGCACAAACTGATTTTTAGCAGCTGAGTTACATATGGGATCGCACACTTGCACAGCGAAAATACACTCCCCCTGTAGGCAACGACTATCTGATCGCGGGACAGCAAAAAACGAAGCCCAGCGATCAGATCTGGATTACCCCCCTCTAGTGTGTATTTGTCTGCTTCCAAGGTGTAATGATGAGACCACAAGATTCTATGGATGCTAACTTTTATTATGTACCTTTTATTTTGTTTGTTTTGTAATGTTACAAAATGTACATTTTATGTTTGAAAAAATCAATAAAAAATTACCGAATTAAAAAAATAATAATTAAATGATGTCAACACAACTTGGCAAAGGTAAGGATAGGTTATACAGGATATTTAATACTAGCATTTGCACGTGGCTTTGCAGGTATGGATGTCTGTTATTGCAGAGAGAAACTAATTTTGCAAAGACAGTAGTGGCATCTAATACTGTGATGTATATTTCATATTGTAGACATTGGGGTCAATTCTATTCGGCAACTAAAGAATAGCGCCGGGAATTAGCTCCCGACGCTATTCACTTCATCTGCTAGTGACCCGCAATTGTCGGGAATTCTTCTCTCATCCCCGGGGGATGAGAGAAGAAACCCGACTAAAGTGCTGCCTCGCGGCCGGCGCGAGGCTGATTCTGTCGGGAATAAGCCTCGCACCGGGGAGTTAAGTCGGAGAATGCCCGTTCTCCCGACAATTCAACCAGTTTAGTCGGCGAGAACGGGACATCGCTGACTTAACTTTAGCTGAATTGAATAGCGTCGGGAGCTAATTCCCGGCGCTATTCTTTAGTTGCCGAATAGAATTGACATCACAAAATGTCTTTGTAAACAATATTTGCAGGGATTAACACAAAAAGATGCTTGGGACTACTATCTCATCAGCAATCCACGTAAAGCTGCCCATGGGAGAAGATGCTGGTCCTGAGATCTACGTCTGCAGCCTTGTGTGTTTGTCCCTGCGACAGATCACCAACAAGCAATAATACAGCGTTTTCAGGATTTTTTATATAAACCACAAAATTTAATGTAAATCAATCTCGCATTCCAGTCCTATTTCATTTTCACATTAGTCAAACAAATATTGGGCTTAATCCAGACCAGATGGCTCCTGTGCAAATTTGCAGAGGTTTGCAGTCAGATAGTTGCCACCCAGACAGAGTGAATTCCCGCACCGTGTGAGTCTGCATACGCCGTGCGAAAAGCTTTATAAACGCCGGTCAGCTACAAATCCATTCGCAACTCACTCACCATCTAATGATTTTTCCAGTCTGTGCAGTCCGTGAATATCCCAGGACTGACTCCTAGGGGGGAATTCAAATGTTTGAAAAGTCGGTTGGGTGTGTGTTTTTTGAGATAGGAAAAAACAAACACCCAACTGACTTTTCAAACAATTGAATCTCCCCCCTAGAGTGTGAAAGAATCAGGCTGATTGTGCCGAAGCTGACGTCACACACCCGCTCTAAAAACTTTTGGGAACGCCTGTGTTTTTCCTGACACTCGCCAATTACCACCCACAAACGTCCACTTCCTGTCAATCAGCCTACGTCCACCTTGCGATAAAAAAAACGCAGTTTGCAGTTTGTCCTCACATCTGCACATTACGATCTGTACACATGTGCAGTCGTCTGTTAATCGGACCACCCGGCGATTTCACACAACAGCAATCAGGTCTGAATAAGGCCGATTATCTTGTAGATCCAAATCCATTTCTACTTTACCTACAGTAACACTGAAAGGTTGCAAGTAACATGACCAGCGTCTCTATATGCAGTGATTGTCTTGGTGCACCATCTACTGCAGGGGCGGCCAGACTTTTGGAGTCGGCGATCTACTTTGAAAGCTGAAAAGCTTTTGTGATCTACCTAAGTGGAATAATAGCGCCCAAAAAGGGGCAGGGCATAACAAAAAAGTGGGCGTCGTATAACAAAAAGTGGGCGTGGTATAACAAAAAAGGGACGTAGCCTTGCTGCACAGAGTGTAATGACTGTCTCGCACGAAATAACACATTGGCCCCCACAGGTAAAAACCTCAAACACATATGCCCCCACAGTGCCAAATACAGATATGCCCCTACAGTGCCATGTGCCCACAGTGCTGATATGCCCCCACAGTGCCAGATTACAGATATGTCCCCACAGTGCCATGTGCCCACAGTGCCAGATATTACCCCACAGTGCCAGATACAGATATGCCCCACAGTGCCATGTGCCCACAGTGCTAGATATGCCCCCACAGTGCCAGATTACAGATATGCCTCCACAGTGCCATGTGCCCACAGTGCTAGATATGCCCCCACAGTACCAGATTACAGATATGTCCCCACAGTGCCATGTGCCCACAGTGCCAGATATGACCCCACAGTGCCAGATTACAGATATGCCTCCACAGTGCCATGTGCCCACAGTGCCAGATATGACCCCACAGTGCCAGATACAGATATGCCTCCACAATGCCATGTGCCCACAGTGCCAGATATGACCCCACAGTGCCAGATATGCCCCCACAGTGCCAGATACAGATATGCCCTCACTGTGCCATGTGCCCACAGTGCCAGATATGACCCCATAGTACTGCCCATCGTGCTATGTGTGGAGAGCGCAGCGCGTGCTTCTCCTGCCTGCCGCCCTGCCTCTCAGTCTGGTCTCCAGCGGTGACAGCAGCGTGTATATCTCATATCAGGCGCCGGTCCGCGAGCTCTGATTGGCTAACGAACCGGCACCTGATTTGAGCTATACACTCCGCCATCAGTGCAGGAGACCAGACTGAGGGGCAAGGGCGGCAGGCAGGAGAGGCGCGGTTTCGGGTGGATGGGCGGCGGATCGCGATCGACTGGTCGCATGTCCACGATTGACCAGTCAATCGCGATCGACTGTTTGGCCACCCCTGATCTACTGGATTGACATATAGGGGTAAATTTACTAAAATGGGAGTTCTATTTAAGATGGGATGTTGCCCATAGCAACAAATCAGATTCTACTTCTCATTTATCTGGCACCTTCTAGAAGATAAAACCTGGAATCTGATTGGTTGCAATGGGCAACATCCCATCTTAAATAGAACTCCCATCTTAATACATGTACCCCATATATGCAACTTCATGAGTCAAGATAAGCTGCCTGATTAGTGATTAATATATAGCCGGATTTTCCTTGATCTACAGTGTGTCTATCTATGTATTCATATATGCATACATACTGTATATAACTGTTTGCATTCAATTTGTGCAATAAGTGTTGTATATATATTGTAAATATATATTTATATACAAATAGTCATTTTGGACTTGAGTAGCCCGTGCAAATTAAAATATTTTTTTTGTATCCATAGTTCATAAACAGTACCTAGAAGTATATTTTTCCCAAATTATATTTATATACATATAGTCATTTTTGGCTTGAGAAGCCTGCACACTGTATTCGACGAGTGTCAAGCATCTGGTTTTTCCTTTATTGCTACTCTCCCTGACATTCTGCCTGGATTCCTCACTTCCTATCCTCTGACACCTCAACCATCATCATGAGTGATTTCAATATTGCTACTGATAGTCTGAAATCTGCTACTCATACCTCCCAATACTCTCTCTAATCTCCTCTCTCGGCCTTTCCAATGGATTGACTCCTCTACTCATCAGGAGGGCCACTGACTTGACCTAGTATTCACCAGACTATGCTCCATTTCTGAATTCACTAACACTCCTTTCCCTCTCTCAGACCACAACCTTATCACCTGCATGCTCTTCAACATTACTTCAAACTCAGAGTAATTGAAGTCCTCCAACCTTCCTCTAACCCGCAGAAATATTAACGCAATTACTTTTCAAGAACTGTCCACCTCTCTGCAACAATTGCTCTCACCTATTTCTGCATTTACTTCTCCTGAGATGGCTGCATAACACCTGAACCAGACTCTAGAAATAACCCTTGACTATGTGGCTCCAGTTATTCATCACACGTGGAGTATGTCTAGATGTCAACCGTTGCACTCTAAATTTACAAGACACAACCAAAAACGATCACATAAAGTAGAACGTCAGTGGCGTTTATATCATAGTTCAAGTGACTTCCTCACATATAACACTGTCTACCACTCTTATAGAAATGCTTTGGAGGCTGCCAAACAAACATATTTCCGATCTCTGCTCAAGCCTCTAACCCCAAATTACTCTTTAATACATTTAAATCACTTCTGAACCCTATCTCACCCAACCCTCCAGCCACTATCAAGGCACAAGATCTTGCTTCTAACTTCAAGGACAAGATTGACAAGATACAAGATGAAATGGGATGCTCTTCTTCAGCCAGCGACCTGCTCAATTCTCTACCCGAACCCTCTGGCACCTTCTCTTTATTTGATCCCACAAATGAAGGTGAAGTGTCAACACTCTTCTCATCCTGCTACTCTAATACCTCTCCTCTTGAGCCTAACCCTCACAATTAAGTAAATCTCTATCTCATGTGCTCATCCCAACCAGAAATAACATCTGTAATCTCTCTCTCCCTCTCTCTCTCTCTCTCTCTCTCTCTCTCTCTCTCTACTGGTATCTTTCCTTCACTGTTCACAAGCATGTATTGATTACTTCCATTCTG
Source organism: Pseudophryne corroboree (assembly GCF_028390025.1). NCBI lineage: Eukaryota > Metazoa > Chordata > Amphibia > Anura > Myobatrachidae > Pseudophryne > Pseudophryne corroboree. The sequence goes on along the minus strand of NC_086449.1, from coordinate 48,024,953 downwards.
AAAAAACAAACTTCTGACCCTAACTCTCAAACTAATGTCCCATCTCTCAGCTCCCTTGCCTCTCCAAGCTACTTAATTCACACAATTTATTGGACCCACTTCAGTCAGGCTTTCATTCCCAACAGTTCAAAGAGACAGCACTGACTAAAGGAATGAATGATCTAGTCACTGGTTCCTATCCTACCTATCTCATCGCTCCTTCAGGGTCTGCTTCTCTGAATCCACCTCCTCTTTGCATAGGCGTCGATTCCGTGGGTGCTCCCAGGCCCGAGCACACAGGGTAAATGAAGAGCACCCACAGAAACAGCCGCTGCCCCAGTAAAGTTACCGCAAGCCCCCGAAGCCCCCGCAGTGGATTGAGATGCACTGGGGGCTTCGGAAGCACTTCCATTCATAGCAGCGGTGGGCAATTTAAGAGGTTTTTTTTTTTACAGTGATATGGATGGAAGCTCTTCCGCAGCCCCCAGCGCATCTCAATCCACTGCGTGAGCTGCGGGTACTAGCGGTATAATTACTGATGCCCGCACCCACCTTCCCAAACTCTACTGGGGCAGCGGCCAGGAGAACCCTGGCAATGCGCAGGAAACCCCTGGCAACTCGCATGAAACACCTGGCAAAGTACATTAAACCCCTGGCAACGCATATGAAACTCCTAGCAACAGGCATAAAACCCCATGCAATGCACAGTGGACCCCTGGCAATGCACATGAGACCTCTGACAACAGGCAGGTAATTTAAAAGCAATTAGAAGCCTTACTGTGTGGCATAATTTGTAAGAGGCATTATTGTGTGTGGGGCATAAAATTGTGTCAGGGCCAGGTCAATGTTGTGAGGATCAAATATCCCACGGTCCTGCACATGTGCAGTTTACAAATCCAAAATGAGGCTTGGATATCAGCGGAAGTGAGTGCAATAGATATCGCATGTAAGGACCTCTACCGCGCATGCGCACAATGGCAGAATACCACTATATAGGTTTATCAGCGAGATGACTGTCCCGTGACATCTGAGGAAGCTGACCCCCTAGAGGAGGTGGAGAAACGCTTCAGTAGCCCCCATTTCTACGTTGCACAACCCGGCATTAACTCACTGACTGTGAAGAGGATACTTTCCCTGAATGATTGTGTCTCCAGGTGACCTAATTATGGGAATCCTTAAGGGATGCAGAGACATCAGGACCTCTCCAGTGGTTAAGTGAGTGAGTTGTTACCCAAGACTTTCTAAACTGATATTAATTGTCCGGGCCAGGACTAAAAAACTGCTGCAAAATAGTATCTGTTAAAATATATTCAGTACATGGAATCCTCACAATGAGAGAAGGGCAGTCAAGAGCCTGGCTGGGCCCAGGTACTTTTCAGGGGGCGTGACCTAATCAATGGAGGTGTGGTCATGAACCCTTAGAAAAAAATACTGAATAAAAATTTATTTTTAGCACCTCCATGGCCACAGTCCAGCCCAGCATACAGCAGCATGTGCTGGCCTGAGGAAAAGAGCTGCAGCTGCTGCTGTCAGGGAAGGGGAGGGGACCCTCCATCATACCTAAGCCCAGGTAATTTGTACCCTCTCCCCCCCCTCTCTCAACACCACTGAGAGACTAGTGTCATGAATCCCAGACTGGTGAAAATCAGAGGACTCTGGGGATCATTCCGAGTTGATCGCACGCTGCCGATTTTTGCTGCGCTGCGATCTGGTCTCTTTTGCGCATGCGTATGCACCGCAATGTGCACACACATCATACTGGTACAATGCAGATCATTACTGAGCTATGGATTTAACAAAGAAACTATACGCACAGCCGATCGCAAGAAGATTGACAGAAAGAGGACGTTTATAGGTGTCAACCGACCATTTTCTGGGAGTGGTAGGGAAAACACAGGCGTGTCCGGGCGTTTGGAGGGCGGGTGTGTGACGTCAATTCCGGTACCGGACAGGTTGAAGTGATCGCAAGGGTTGAGTAAGTCCAGACCTACTCAGACACTGCACAAACTGTTTTTGCAGAGCGCAGCTGCACAGGAGTTTGCACACTTGCAAAGTGAAAATACACTCCCCCATGGGCGGCGACTATGCGTTTGCACGGCTGCTAAAAACTTAAATTTTTCAGGTTTTGTGTTTTGGTTTTGGATTCGGTTGCGCGGCCGTGTTTTGGATTCAGATGCGTTTTGGCAAAACATCCCTGAAAATTTTTTGGAGGATTCGGGTTTGTTTTGGATTCAGGTGTTTTTTTCCCAAAAACCCTCAAAAACAGCTTAAATCATAGAATTTTGGGATAATTTTGATCCCATAGTATTATTAACCTCAATAACCAGAATTTCCATTTATTTCCAGTCTATTCTGAACACCTCACACCTCACAATATTATTTTTAGTCCTAAAATTTGCACCGAGGTCGCTGGATGACTAAGCTAAGCGACCCAAGTGGGCGGCACAAACACCTGGCACATCTAGGAGTTGCACTGCAGTGTCAGACAGGATGGCACTTAAAAACATTAGCCCCAAACAACACATGATGCAGAGATAAAAATTTTTTAAAAGAGGTGCAAGATGGAATTGTCCTTGGGCCCTCCCACCCACCCTTATGTTGTATAAACAGGACATGCAGACTTTAACAAACCCATCATTTCAGCGACAGGGTCTGCCACACGACTGTGGCTGAAATGACTGGTTGGTTTGGGTCCCCACCAAAAAAGAAGCAATCAATCTCTCCTTGCACAAACTGGCTCTACAGAGGCAAGATGTCCACCTCCTCCTCATCGTCCGATTCATCACCCCTTTCACTGTGTACATCCCCCTCCTCACAGAGTATTAATTTGGCCCCACTGGAATCCACCATCTCAAGTCCCTGTGTACTTTCTGGAGGCAATTGCTGGTGAGTGGCCAAAATGTTGTGCTCTGATTTCAACAGATTGACCACCCGTGAATCCTGGTTAAGCAAATTAAGGGCTCCATCCAGAAGTCCCACATGCCTAGCGGAATCGCTCTGTTTTAGCTCCTCCTTCGATGTCTCCAGCTTCTTCTGCAAAAGCCTGATGAGGGGCATGACCTGACTCAGGCTGGCAGTGTCTGAACTGACTTCACGTTGATTTATTCCTCCTGAAGAAACTGCTGACAGATATAGCGGAGAAACGCGTTGAGGCTGTCATTGCTGCAGGTCCGTTGCTGGTACTATCTTGTTGCATAGCTGGTGCAAGTTCTCCTACTATCCATCATCTTCAAACACCATATTTCCATCAATCGTTGCTGTGCTTAGAAAGCCCCGTCAGCAGACGTGGTGCTACAGATGCGGTCTGTGCCTTCCCCCCTTCAGCACTGTAAAGAACGGAAAAACCATACCACCACCTGGAGCACCTTTCCTGCCTTGCCACTGATGGGAACCAGCGTCAACATCAGAGATTGATTAAGGATTATTCTACCACAAAATAAGGGGGAATGAAGAGGAACCCTGTTCTGTTTTAAAAAGGGAGAATCTCTGAACACAAAAATTTATTTGGACAACCTCTATTACCCCGGGGTGCGCCCTTCTGCATCTTGTAAATTCTCTAGATACGTTTTTTGGAAGCGGGGGAACCACTTCGGCTGACGGTGCAGCACTGCTGACTTGGCGCGCTGGTTGGAAAACGTTTTCTAAACACATCGCAGCCGACACAGTTGGACTCTCCTTGGGGATTTGTGATTTAGAAGAACGTACAGTCCTTTGCTGTGCTTTTGCCAGCTTAAGTCTTTTCATTTTTCTAGCGAGAGGATGAGTGCTTCCATCCTCATGTGAAGCTGAACCACTAGCCATGAACATAGGCCAGGGCCTCAGCCTTTCCTTGCCACTCCGTGTCATAAGTGGCACATTGGCAAGTTTACGCTTCTCCTCAGATGCTTTGAATTTAGATTTTTGGGTCATTTTACTGAACTTTAGTTTTTTGGATTTTACATGCTATCTACTATGACATTGGGCATCGGCCTTGGCAGATGACGTTGATGGCCTTTCATCGTCTCGGCCATGACTAGTGGCAGCAGCTTCAACACAAGGTGGAAGTGGATCTTGATCTTTCCCTATTTTACCCTCCACATTTTTGTTCTCCATTTTTTTATGTGTGGAATTATATGCCAGTAATATATCAATAGCAATGGCCTACTGTACTGTACTATATGTATACTGCTGGTCACCAAAATGCTGCACTGTCCTACTATATATTGCTCACAATAATGCAGCACAGAGATAGTATACTTGACACAGAGCTGCAAGATACAGCAATGGCCTACTGTGCTGTACCACTATAAATATATACTGGTGGTCCCCAGCCCCCACAATGCAGCACACTGAGCACAGATATTTGCAGCACACTGAGCACAGATATGGGCCCTCATTCCGAGTCGTTCGCTCGTTATTTTTCATCGCATCGCAATGAAAATCCGCTTAGTACGCATGCGCAATGTTCGCACTGCGACTGCGCCAAGTTATTTTGCTAAGAAGAAAGTATCTTTACTCACGGCTTTTTCTTCGCTCCGGCGATCGTAGTGTGATTGACAGGAAATGGGTGTTACTGGGCGGAAACACGGCGTTTTATGGGCGTATGGATGAAAACGCTACCGTTTCCGGAAAAAACGCAGGAGTGGCTGGAGAAACGGGGGAGTGTCTGGGCGAACGCTGGGTGTGTTTATGACGTCAAACCAGGAACGACAAGCACTGAACTGATCGCACAGGCAGTGTAAGGTTGAAGTTACTGAGAAACTGCTAAGTAGTTTGTAATCGCAATATTGCGAATACATCTTTCGCAATTTTAAGAAGCTAAGATACACTCCCAGTAGGCGTAGGCTTAGCGTGTGTAACTCTGCTAAAATCGCCTTGCGACCGATCAACTCGGAATGAGGGCCATGGAGCGTTTTCAGGCAGAGAACGTAGATATTTTCAGCACACTGAGAACAGATATTTGCAGCACACTGAGCACAGATATTTGCAGCACACTGAGCACAGATATGGACCGTTTTCAGGCAGAAACCTTAGATATTTGCAGCACACTGAGCACAGATATTTGCAGCACACTGAGCACAGATATTTGCAGCACACTGAGCACAGATTACGGAGCTTTTCAGGGAGAGAACGCAGTCACGTCCTCTCCGTTCAATCTCCAATGCACAAGTGAAAATGGCGGCGACGCGCGGCTCTTTATATAGAATATGAATCTTGCAAGAATCCGACAGCGGGATGATGACATTCAGGCGCGTTCGGGTTAACCGAGCAAGGCGGGAAGATACGAGGCTGCCTCGGAACCGAGTAAAATAGGTGAAGTTAGGGGGGGTTCGGATCTCGGAGAACCGAACCCGCTCATCTCTACTAAATAGTTAAATTTCTTACATCCAATTCTCTTCACAGTGCTGTCTTATTTATATATATTTTCATTATGCAATAGATAGCACCTATCCTTGTGTATCAATGCCGATCTCCCTATAGACTGTAAGCTTGCGAGCAGGGCCCTCCTACCTCTATGACTGTTTGTTTATTACCCAGTTTTGTTTTATCATTGTTTTCAATTGTAAAGCGCAACGGAATATGCTGCACTATATAAGACACTGTATATAATACTAATAATACTAATACTAATAATAATAATAATAAATCCAGGCATATTCCCACACCTCATTTTTCCACTTTTCTTTAGAAACAAAAGAGAGTGTGTACAGTCACCTCACCCAAGCAATTATAACAATACATCAAAGATGCACATTAGCATTTGTTATTAAAGCAACAATATAGAGTGATATCACAGAATAAACATATACATGAACAGTAGCAATTAAATATATGTTCAGTCAACACCGGCATTTGTTGATGTTAATTAGTTAAATAGAATGGAATCACTTGTCCCTGAGGTATTGTAGTTGAACTTAACTATTGCTATACTTTATAACTGCTTTTTGATGTATACTCAAATAATGTTGCATACAGTATATCCATGTATGTTTATACTAGAGACGTGCGGCGGGCACTTTTCGTGTTTTGGTTTTGGTTCTAATTCCATTTCCGTGTTTTGGTTTTGGCTTGGTTTTGACAAAACCAACCTTTCGTGTTTTGGTTTTGGAACTGGATGATTTTTGAAGAAAAAAAAAAACATAAAAACGGCTAAAATCTAGAGATGTGTGGCGGGCACTTTTCGTGTTTTGTGTTTTGGTTTTGGATCTAATTCCACTTTCGTGTTTTGGTTTTGGCTTGGTTTGGCAAAACCACCCTTTCGTGTTTTGGTTTTGGATCTGGATGATTTTTAAAAAACATAAAAATGGCTAAAATCACAGAATTTGGGGTCAATTTTAACCCTACTGTATTATTAATCTCAATAACATTCATTTCCACTCATTTCCAGTCTATTCTGAACACCTCACACCTCACAATATTGTTTTTAGGCCAAAAGGTTGCACAGAGGTTGCTGGATGACTAAGCTAAGCGACACAAGTGTGCGGCACAAACACCTGGCCCCAGTGGCGTAACTAGAAATTTTTTCCTCCCCCAAGCCAAAAAAATCTTTGGCGCCCCACTGCCCCCCCCCCCCCCTGCCCCCCCTTCATGCTCCATAATTGGGAGCAAGAAAGGGATAAATATGCGCGCGCCTTCGGCGCGCACAGCAAAAGGGGCTTGGTTTCGTTTGAATGGGCGTGGTTTCGCATAAAGGGGCGTGGCATTGCAGGAAAAGACTACCTTATACCCCAGTTTTGCAACCTGCACGCCCATACGTTGGCCACCACAGGAAAGAAAAATAATCCTGATTCATGCCCCTTACATTATTTGTCATTTTTCCTCCTTATAGTAATGCCCAGTATACATTATGCCATATACTGCAATGGCCCTTAGACATTATGCCGCACATAGTAATGCACATGACACAATATGCACACACTGTAATGCCCCCGACACATTATGCCACACACCGTAATGCCTGTGACACATTATGCCACACACCATAATGCCTGTGACACATTATGACAGGAATCGCAATGCCCGTTATACATTATGCTACACACTGCAATGCCCCTGATACATTATAGCACATACAATGTCTGTGACACATTATGACACACACCGCAATGTCCGTGACACATTATGCCACACACTGCAATGCCCGATACATTATAGCACATACAATGCCTGTGACACATTATGCCACACACTGCAATGACCTTGAGACATTATACCACAATGCCTGTGATATAGTATACCATACACCGTAATGCCTGTGACACATGCCGTAATGCCCTGCCCGTTATACCCTATGCCACACACCGCAATGCCCGTTATGTATTATGCCACACTGCAATGACCCTGAGACATTATACCACATACCACAATGCCCGTGATATAGTATACCACACACCGTAATGCCTGACACATTATGACACACACCGCAATGTCCGTGATACATTATGCCACACACTGCAATGACCCTGAGACATTATACCACATATCACAATGCCCGCAATATAGTATACCATACACCGTAATGCCTGTGACACATTATGACACACACCGCAATGTCCGTGATACATTATGCCACACACCGTAATGCCCATTACACATTAAGTCCTACAGTAAGGCTTCTAATTACTTTTCAATTACCTGCTCGTTGCCAGGGGTTTCATGCACTGGGTGTCATGCTCGTTGCCAGGGGTTTCATGCTCTTGGTTCCATGCATGGTGCCAGGGGTTTTCATGCTCAGGGTGTCATGCTCGTTGCCAGGGGTTTCATGCACTGGGTGTCATGCTTGTTGCCAGGTGTTTCATGCACTGGGTGTCATGCTCGTTGCCAGGTGTTTCATGCACTGGGTGTCATGCTCGTTGCTAGGAGGTAGTCCTTGTTGCTAGGGCTGTGCTCCCAGTGCCACATATGTCCCCAGTGCCAGATATTCCCCCACGGTGCCAGGTACTCACATGCCCCAGTGCCAAATATAGCCCCCCCCCATGTGCCAGGTACACATATACCCCCCCAGTGCCACATATGCCCCCAGTGCCAGATATTCCCCCCCAGTGCCACATATGCCCCCAGTGCCAGATATGCCCCCAGTGCCATATATTCCCCCCCAGTGCCAGATATTCCTCCAGTGCCGGATATTCCCCCCCAGTGCCACATATGCCCCCAGTGCCAGATATTCCTCCCTAGTGCCAGATATGCCCCCAGTGCCACATATGCCCCTAGTGCCAGATATTCCCCCCCAGTGCCACATATGCCCCCAGTGCCAGATATTTCCCCCAGTGCCAGATATCCCCCCCGTGCCATATATGCCCCCAGTGCCATATATGCCCCCAGTGCCAGATATTCCCCCCCGTGCCATATATGCCCCCAGTGCCAGATATTCCCCCCCCAGTGCCATATATGCCCCCAGTGCCAGATATTCCACCCCAGTGCCATATATGCCCCCAGTGCCAGATATTCCTCCCCAGTGCCATATATGCCCCCAGTGCCAGATATTTCTTTCCCCCAATCCCGCCCCCCCCCCTCGCCGCCGCCGCTTTTTGGAGGGACACGGAGGGCACAGCTCGCCTCTCCTGTGTCCCTCCTGCTGCATCATCTCCGGCGGCCGCGGGTCTAATAGGGGGAAGTGCCGGTTCGTGAGCCAATTAGAGCTCACGGACGGCACTTCCCCCTATTAGACCCGCGGCCGCCGGAGATGATGCAGGAGGGACACAGGGAGGCGCGCGCTGTGCCCTCCGTGTCCCTCCAACAAGCGGCGGAGGGAAGGAGACCGCAGACTGACATGCGGACGCTCGTCCGCATGTCAGTCTGCTTTAAATCAGTGGCGCCCCCGCAGCCCCTCGCCCCCAAGCCACCGCGAGGGCTGCGGGGGCAGTAGTTACGCCACTACCTGGCCCATCTAGAAGTGGCACTGCAGTGTCAGACAGGAGGGCAGATATAAAAAAAAGGCCCCAAACAGAAAATGATGCAAAGAAGTAAAAGAGATGCACCGAGATTGCTGTATGACTAAGCCAAGCGCAGGGCCAAAACTAGGATTATTGTCACCCGTGGCAAGGAAGTCCTTTGGCGAGCCCCCCTAAAAAGAAATACATTTATTAATAATAATAATAAAAATATTATTTATATATATATATATATATATATATATATATATATACACACAGCCAATGACCGGCACTCCCACTTTCTAATAAAGCTGCCGCGGTGCTCTGCTCCAATAGAAGAGTATGTAGGCACGAACGAGTGGCACTCCGACAGTCTTGTATAAAATAACAAGTTACACAAACGTAAGCTGGTGAAAAGCGACGTTTCGGATTTTACTCCTTTGTCAAGCAGAAAAACATACAACATACCAGGGACGTGTAGTCAGGGGAGGCAGAGGAGGCAGTGCCTCCCCTGTCATTAATGATTAAAATAATGTAAAGAAGATATTTATGACACATATTCTGTGTCATAACTATCTGCTTTAGCCTTTACATTATTTTAAACTTTTTTTACTGGTATAAAAACTGTCTTAATGTGTTTCGGAGGCACTGCTGCCAGTGCCTCCCGCTATCAATGGGAAATGGCCGGAAGCGGGGGGCGGGGCTAAGCTTTGGGCAGTGAAAGCCCATTAAAAAAATCATCAGAAGCGGCACTTACTTTAAGTGCCTCTTCGACAGGGGGTGTGCTTTCAGCCTATATGAAAGCACGCCCCCTGTCCATTGGCCAGTCGTGGGGATGGAGGTGGGGGGACGACGACGAGACACAGCATGTATTTTTTAATACTTGTCATTTACATGTGCAGCCGCCTATTAGATCCCCGTCCTCCCATCCCCCCGGTAATGCAGTCTGGCCACAGTCAGAGGGGAGATAGAGCCACCACCGCGATACCCTTCATTGGAATATCCCCCGGCCGCTGGCCGATGGCCTACCTGGCCGCCTGCCCAGCACACGGAATCCCCCGGCCGCCTGCCCAGCGCACGGACTCCTCCGCCCGGCCACCCACCCACTCGGCGCACGGACTCCTCCGCCCGCCCAGCACACGGACTCCTCCGCCCTCCCGCCCGGCGCACGGACTATTCGTCTGCCTGGTGTGAGGCAGTCAGAGGTGATTTAACATGCTTAACTGGCCGCTCCTTCCCAGCACTGCTCCCATCCTGCCCAACCCCCCTCCCCCCCAACTCAGCACTGTTACTCCCATCCTGCCCCCACTGCTCCACACCACTACTCCCATCCTATCCCCCTGCTATGCACCACTGCTCCCATCCTGCCCCCTCTGCTCCACACCACTACTCCCATCCTATCCAGAAAATACAATTGCACTAAAAGTACCAAAACAGCGCTAAAACAATGGTGGAATAAATAAAATGAATGGATGTATAGGTGGAAAGGATCAATCAGTATTTAATAAATATCTATTTGGTCAGTTAAAAATAATTTGTTGCACATGAACGAACATCATAAGAGCATATTTAAAACATGACTGACTTTAAACAAGCCAGAGGATCCTATACGGGACACTTATAATTAACCAGTGGTTGGTAGACCTGTATATCCTGGGCCAAACTGATGTAAGTCTCTCCATTGATAGTTACCGATCCTGGAAGAACCAATGCCAGATTCCCTGCTGATGTCTGTTAGGGTCTCCTGCCCTGTGCTGCCACGTCGTCATGGCAACCGGGAGACAAGTGCTAGCTGAGTAACCTGAGCGCAGCTGATATTCCGGTTCGGGTCTTTTGCTGTGCAGTGGTTACAGGCTCTGTGCACGGCAGGGGATCCGGTGCTGGTTTTTGTGCTCACAGTCTGTGAGGTCTGAGTGGGCGTGGACAGCACCTGCTTTATAAGGCCTCTTCTCAGGTTAAGCAGATGCTGCTGAATCCTTGTTTGTTAGTCAGTTCCTGAAAGTTAGCCAGTACTGTGTAGCTTTGTATTTGTTGTTGCTTACTGCAAATAGGCCTGGGGATTTGGTACTACACTCTGCCAATCCAGACCTAGCAGTAAGACTGGAGTCAGTCGTTTACCTTGCTGGGGTTCTTTTACTACTCTGTGAACTTAGCAAGTTTGCGGCTGTATTCTAAGACTTGCCTGCCTAAAACCTGTCTCACTGTGCAAGGTGTCAGGTGTCAGTTTAGTGGCAGTAAGCTGAACCTGTACACTGCAAGTGAGAATTAGGATTGTGGAGACTCTCCTTGTGTCTATCATTCCATCTCTGACCAAGGAGTTTACTGCCACACCCGTTGGTAACCCTTTAGGGTTTTGCTGTTGCCCTTAGCAACAGCATTTCGGGTTCTCTACGTATTAAAACACAACATCTTGCTTTTCCCATCTGAGCATTACTAATACTAGGGAGACACCCAGTTCCTTAGCCTCTGGGCTTCTCTGTTCACTTTGTGTGTATTTTGTTACCCTATCACCTTCTGTGTACGTTATGTCATATTCCCCAGTCTGTCTGTGAGTTCATTTGTTTTGCATACCTATCCGTTCAGACACCAGTACATTCCTGCAGGCACTGGTGTGCATAACAGTTCAAACACCAGTACATTCCTGCAGGCACTGGAGTGCATAACAGTTCTGACACCAGTACATTCCTGCAGGCACTGGTGTGCATAACATATTCAGCAGCCTAATACTCCTGTTGAAATTTTGTGGGAATATGGAGCATACCCCTCAAAATACGTTGCAACAGGTGGTCGATCAGGTGCAGGTCCTGACTCGACAATTTAATGATTTGTCCATTAAAATGCACACCTCCCAGGCCGCTGGCGGAGCTCCCGCAGCAGCAGCACCTTCAGGGGTTAAGGAGCCGAAAGTAAATCTCCCGGATCGTTTTTATGGAGATCGCTCGCAGTTCTTTTGTTTTAAGGAGAGCTGCAAGCTATACTTCCGGCTTAGGCCTCAGTCTTCTGGGTCGGAGATTCAGCGGGTGGGCATAGTGATTTCCTTGCTACAAGGAGACCCACAGGTCTGGGCATATGGGTTGCAGCCTGACTGTCCATCGCTTAAAAGTGTTGATGCTTTTTTTACGGCACTGGGCATGTTGTATGATGACCCTGACAAGACGGCCTCAGCCGAGGCTCAGATTTCGATCCTTAAGCAAGGGCGAAGGCCAGTTGAGGTTTACTGTACGGAGTTTCGGAGGTTGGCCCATGATACCCAGTGGAATGACCCAGCCCTGAGACACCAGTACCGAAGAGGTCTTTCTAACCAGATAAAGGACCAACTGGTACAATATCCCTTGCCTGATAGCTTGGATCAGCTCATGCAGTTATCCATCCGGGTGGATAGACGGCTGAGAGAGCGTAGGCTTGAAAGGGAGACTGAGATTTCCTTCTTTCCCAAGGGAACCTCAGACTCTGAGGAATTTTCCGAGGAGCCTATGCAGATTGGGGCTACCCGCCTCTCCTCATGTGAGAAGACGCGGAGGAGACAGCAGGGGTTGTGTTTGTACTGTGGGAATAAAGGTCATGTGGTAGTATCATGCCCAGAAAAGCCGGAAAACTTCAGGGCCTGAGGGTGATGGGAAATATCCTGTCAGGCCAGAAGTCAGAATTTCCCAAGAAGACTTTTATCATTCCGGTGACCTTGAAGATCCTCGGTCAAACTGTCAAGACTGAGGCCTTTGTGGACAGTGGGGCCGACGGGGTTTTTATGGACCGCCAATTCGCCCTGAAACACTCTGTTCCCTTAGTACCCTTGGCATCGGAAATTGAGATTTGTGGGTAAAACGGGGAACCATTATCCCAAGGTAAAATTACCTCTTGCACTAGCCAGATTTCTTTGTTTATTGGAGCCACACACTCTGAAAAATTGTCCTTTTATGTGACTGTCTGTACTTTTGCCCCATTGGTGTTGGGGTTACCCTGGTTAAGGGCCCACAATCCTCAATTTGACTGGGTCTCTGGGGAGATTCTTAGTTGGGGTACTGATTGTTTCAGGAGTTGCTTGAGCCTTCCAGTCAGGCTCTCGCAGCTAAGTTTGCCAGGATTGCCAGGGTGTTATGCAGATTTTGCGGACGTGTTCTCCAAAAAAGTTGCAGAGGTACTAACTCCCCATCGCCCCTATGACTGTGCCATTGATTTGATGCCAAATGCTAAGCTTCCCAAGAGCAGGTTGTACTCCCTGTCACGTCCTGAGACTCAGGCTATGGCAGAGTACATTCAGGAGAACTTGGCTAAGGGATTTATCAGACCTTCACAGTCTCCAGTTGGGTCGGGGTTCTTCTTCGTGGGTAAAAAGGACGGTTCGTTGCGACCCTGCATCGACTTCAGGGAATTGAACCATATCACGATTAAAAACTCATACCCACTGCCTCTCATTTCGGTCTTGTTTGACCAGCTTCGTACTGCCACTATTTTTTCTAAGATTGACCTACGCGGTGCGTACAATCTAATCCGAATAAGAGAGGGGGATGAATGGAAGACTGCCTTTAATACCCACTCAGGGCATTATGAATATTTGGTGATGCCTTTTGGGCTCTGTAATGCCCCGGCAGTCTTCCAGGATTTCATGAATGATGTGCTCAGGGAATATTTGGATAGATTCTTAGTTGTATACTTAGATGACATCCTAATCTTCTCCCATTCCCTGGAGGAACATCTGAAGCATGTACGCTTAGTCCTCCAGAAACTCAGAGACCACCGGCTTGGGGCGAAGCTGGAGAAGTGCGAATTTGAAGTTCAGCAAATCGCATTTCTAGGATATATTATCTCCCCAGAAGGTTTCCAAATGGAGGGTTCCAAGGTACAGGCAGTCCTGGATTGGGTGCAGCCCACTAGTTTGAAGGCGCTTCAGCGTTTCCTGGGCTTTGCGAATTTTTATAGACAATTTATCGCTGGATTTTCGTCTATAGTGGCGCCCTTGGTGGCACTCACTAAGAAAGGGGCGGATGTTGCTCACTGGTCTTGTGAGGCTAAAGCGGCTTTTGCCCGTCTCAAAAGGGCATTTGTATCGGCCAAGGTGCTGCGACACCCAGATCCAGAGCGTCCTTTTGTGGTGGAGGTGGATGCCTCTGAGATGGGTATTGGGGCAGTGCTTTCTCAGATGGGAGTGTCTGATAATCGCCTTCATCCCTGTGCTTACTTTTCCCGTAAATTTTCGCCTGCCGAGATGAATTATGACGTGGGTAACCGGGAATTGTTGGCTATTAAGGATGCACTCGAGGAGTGGAGACACTGGCTTGAGGGGGCTAAGTTTGTGGTCTCAATTCTCACCGACCATAAGAATCTGGCATATTTAGAGTCAGCGAAGCGTCTCAATGCCAGGCAGGCACGATGGGCTTTGTTTTTTGCTCGCTTTAATTTTTTGATAACATATCGCCCTGGGTCAAAAAACATCAAGGCTGATGCGCTCTCGCGGAGTTTTACTCCAATCCAGGAGACCACCGAGGAGCCATTGCCCATTGTGTCCCCATCATGTATTAAAGTGGGCATTACCCAGGACCTCTTATCATTAGTCCTTAGAGAACAGGAGCAGGCTCCTCCAGACCTTCCGGTAGGTCTTTTGTTTGTGCCTCCTAGGTTAAGACAGCGAGTGTTCCTGGAATTCCATGCCAAGAAGTCGTCAGGTCACCCGGGTATTGCCAGAACTCGGGAGTTGCTATCTAGGGCGGTGTGGTGGCCCTCGGTGGCTAAGGATGTGGATCAGTGGGTTCGGGCATGTGACATCTGTGCCCGAAATAAAACTCCTAGAGGGGTTCCTGTTGGCCCATTACATCCACTCTCTATCCCATCTAAGCCATGGACCCACATTTCAATGGATTTTGTGGTGGACTTGCCCAAATCCTCGGGGATGACAGCCATCTGGGTTGTCGTTGACAGGTTTTTGAAGATGGCGCACTTCGTTCCACTGGTTGGGCTGCCATCGGCCAGACGCCTGTCTGAATTATTTATGCTGCATGTTGTGCGTCTCCACGGGTTGCCACTTGATGTGGTCTCTGACCGCGGATCCCAGTTTGTGGCCAAATTCTGGAGTGCATTTTGTTCCGATCTCCAGATTTCTGTCAGCTTGTCGTCAGGCTACCATCCGCAGTCTAATGGGCAGACTGAAAGGGTGAACCAGTCCTTGGAGCTGTTCCTCCGGTGTTATGTCTCCAAGTGTCAGACTGACTGGGTTGCTCATCTGTCCATGGCGGAGTTTGCCTATAACAACGCGGCTCACTCTGCTACAGGGATCTCTCCCTTCCTTTGTGTGTATGGGCATCATCCTAAGGCCAATTCTTTTGACCCCCTGGACTCCACGCCTGGTGGTTCCTCTGTGGTTTCGGTCCTTAGAGGTATTTGGCGGAAAGTGAAGAAAGCCCTTGTGTCTGTGTCATTAGTGACCAAAAGGGGTTTTGATAAGCGGAAAAGACCCTGCAGCTTCAAATTAGGAGACTTCGTCTGGTTGTCTACCAAGAATTTGAAGTTGAGACAGCCATCTCATAAGTTAGGCCCCCGGTTCATCGGCCCTTATAAGATCACCAGGGTTATCAATCCGGTGGCATTTCAGTTAGATCTGCCCCGTTCTTTGGGTATCAATAAAACATTTCATTGTTCCCTTTTAAAACGGGCGATTAGTAATCCTTCTTCCAGTGGAAGACCTTCCCCTCTTCTGATACGTGGCCAGAGGGAGATTGTTGTTGAAAGGATTCTTGACTCCAAGATGGTTCGGGGTCGGCTGTCATTTTTGGTGCACTGGAAGGGGTATGGCCCGGAGGAGCGGTCGTGGGTGCGCAGTTGTGATCTTCATGCCCCCAGACTGATACGCTCTTTCTTCTCGCAGTTCCCC
This sequence comes from Pseudophryne corroboree, assembly GCF_028390025.1. Lineage (NCBI taxonomy): Eukaryota > Metazoa > Chordata > Amphibia > Anura > Myobatrachidae > Pseudophryne > Pseudophryne corroboree. The sequence continues at coordinate 48,009,260 of NC_086449.1, read as the reverse complement.
GATAAACCCGGTGGTAGGGGTTCTTTGACCCCTCGTCAGAGGGGGGGTACTGTTAGGGTCTCCTGCCCTGTGCTGCCACGTCGTCATGGCAACCGGGAGACAAATGCTACCGGAGTAACCTGAGCGCAGCTGATACTCCGGTTCGGGTGTTTTGCTGTGCAGTGGTTACAGGCTCTGTGCACGGCAGGGGATCCAGTGCTGGTTTTTGTGCTCACAGTCTGTGAGGTCTGAGTGGGCGTGGACAGCACCTGCTTTATAAGGCCTCTTCTCAGGTTAAGCAGATGCTGCTGAATCCTTGTTGGTTAGTCAGTTCCTGAAAGTTAGCCAGTACTGTGTAGCTTTGTATTTGTTGTTGCTTACTGCAAATAGGCCTGGGGATTTGGTACTACACTCTGCCAATCCAGACCTAGCAGTAAGACTGGAGTCAGTCGTTTAGCTTGCTGGGGTTCTTTTACTACTCTGTGAACTTAGCAAGTTTGCGGCTGTATTCTAAGACTTGCCTGCCTAAAACCTGTCTCACTGTGCAAGGTGTCAGGTGTCAGTTTAGTGGCAGTAAGCTGAACCTGTACACTGCAAGTGAGAATTAGGATTGTGGAGACTCTCCTTGTGTCTATCATTCCATCTCTGACCAAGGAGTTTACTGCCACACCCGTTGGTAACCCTTTAGGGTTTTGCTGTTGCCCTTAGCAACAGCATTTCGGGTTCTCTACGTATTAAAACACAACATCTTGCTTTTCCCATCTGAGCATTACTAATACTAGGGAGACACCCAGTTCCTTAGCCTCTGGGCTTCTCTGTTCACTTTGTGTGTATTTTGTTACCCTATCACCTTCTGTGTACGTTATGTCATATTCCCCAGTCTGTCTGTGAGTTCATTTGTTTTGCATACCTATCCGTTCAGACACCAGTACATTACTGCAGGCACTGGTGTGCATAACAGTTCAAACACCAGTACATTCCTGCAGGCACTGGAGTGCATAACAGTTCTGACACCAGTACATTCCTGCAGGCACTGGTGTGCATAACAATGTCTCAGCAAAGAGAGATTTCAGCACACCGGTTGGGGGAAAGTAGGTTCTTCGTTTAGCAATGGAAGGGTCGTCAGAGAGAGTCCCAGGCTTGTTTTAAAAGGTCCACCATCCAAATGTCCTGGATGATAGTGCCACAAGATCTAATAGGTAGGTCTTACGCGTTTCACTGACTTCCAGAGGCAGCTTTATCAAAGGTATGGGCTCTCTGAAACAGTCATCCCTTATATAGGGCATAAATTGGTTAATCCACATAACCTGTCTGCAACATCAATCACATGTAAATTACCTCAAAATCTAATTTCAAAAACCTTCTTCTTATAGGGGAGGCAAACTCATTATAAGACATATCTTTATTGCTAAAAACGAACACTAATATCAGTGTTTTTAAACATACAATCCATCTAATTCAAACTAAAATACTTTTCCTAAAAAAAAACAGAGGAATAGACAAATGAGAAGACAGTGGGCTTCACTGTCTTCACTTCCTGTTGTTTCTATTATTACTCTAGTGGAGATGTCATAAAGCACATGATCCACATTGACCAACAGTCAGCAATATGATCCCTCACTAAACAGTCATCGTTTGTGATCTCGGATGCCGAATGACCCGCGCCCACGTGACCGGGTCAGGCGCCCGGAACTACGTGATGCGGCCCACGGTCACGTGACTCAGTCACACGATCCGGAGACACTCAAACCATTGGTTCACCGGCGGCCGCATTCATTCGACATGCGGTTGTAAACAAATCATCTTATTGGACAGCGAGTCTTCCATATACACATTGTGCTCTGATTATTACAATTGTCACTGTTACTGTAGTTATCAATTAGAATAGAAACAGATCCAATTCAGTATAAACAACATGGAAAGAAATAATCTATTACTCAGAAAACAAATCTTAAAACATCCTAGTTGGCGATTCTGACGTTATCGACATACACTTTATTCTAGAGTAAAGAATTTCTGTTTATTAGCATGAGTCACAGTTCTATCATAAGCATACCCTGTATGAAAATTATATTATCATATCAATCAAAAGAGAGGGCTCTCATTAAGGGAAGTAGTCGCATTTTGCTTTTCTTAACATGATAACGTCAGAATCGCCAACTAGGATGTTTTAAGATTTGTTTTCTGATTAATAGATTATTTCTTTCCATGTTGTTTATACTGAATTGGATCTGTTTCTAATCTAATTGATAACTACAGTAATAGTGACAATTGTAATAATCAGAGCACAATGGGGTAAATTTACTAAGATTCGTATTTTCCCGTTTCAGGTCAAAGTTCAATCACGAATGACATCGAAAGTGTAAAACTGCAACTTTTTGAATTGATTACGACTAATTTACTAAGCTGTCGTATTCGGGTTTTTCTTTTGTTCCGATGTCGATGTCATTCGTGTTTTTTTTTCTATTTTTACGGCAGTGATTAGCAAAACACTGCCGACTTTTTTACAATGAATCTCGGCCGGATCTGTGTGATCTGTGCTGGGGTTCATTTTTTTTGTTTTTTTTAAATTAAACACTGTCAAATATTTTAAAAAAAATTGCGTGGGGTCCCCCCTCCTAAGCATAACCAGCCTCGGGCTCTTTGAGCCGATCCTGGTTGCCGAAATATGGGGAAAAAAATGACAGGGGTTCCCCCATATTTAAGCAACCAGCATCGGGCTCTGCGCCTGGTCCTGGTTCCAAAAATACGGGGGACAAAAAGAGTAGGGGTCCCCCGTGTTTTTAAAACCAGCACCGGGCTCCACTAGCTGGACAGATAATGCCACAGCCGGGGGTCACTTTTATATAGTGCCCTGCGGCCGTGGCATCAAAAATCCAACTAGTCACCCCTGGCCGGGGTACCCTGGGGGAGTGGGGACCCCTTCAATCAAGGGGTCCCCCCCCCAGCCACCCAAGGGCCAGGGGTGAAGCCCGAGGCTGTCCCCCCCCATCCAATGGGCTGCGGATGGGGGGGCTGATAGCCTTTGTTGTAAAAGAAAAGATATTGTTTTTAGTAGCAGTACTACAAGTCCCAGCAAGCCTCCCCCGCATGCTGGTACTTGGAGAACCACAAGTACCAGCATGCGGCGGAAAAACGGGCCCACTGGTACCTGTAGTACTACTACTAAAAAAATACCCAAAAAAACACAAGACACACACACCGTGAAAGTATAATTTTATTACATACATACACACATACATACATACTTACCTTATGTTCCCACGCAGGTCGGTCCTCTTCTCCAGTAGAATCCAAGGGGTACCTGTTGAAGAAATTATACTCACGAGATCCAGGGGTCCAGGGTCCTCGGGGAATCCAGGTGTAATCCACGTACTTGAAAAAAATAACAAAACGGACACCCGAGCCACGCACTAAAAGGGGACCCATGTTTGCACATGGATCCCCTTTTCCCGACTGCCAGAAACCCACTCTGACTGATGTCTAAGTGGGTTTCTTCAGCCAATCAGGGAGTGCCACGTTGTAGCACTCTCCTGATCGGCTGTGTGCTCCTGTACTGAGTGACAGGCGGCACACGGCAGTGTTACAATGTAGCGCCTATGCGCTCCATTGTAACCAATGCTGGGAACTTTCTGCCCTGCGGTTGACCTAAAGTGACGTCACCGCTGAGCAGAAAGTTCCCAGCATTGGTTACAATGGAGCGCATAGGCGCAACATTGTAACACTGCCGTGTGCCGCCTGTCACTCAGTACAGGAGCACACAGCCGATCAGGAGAGTGCTACAACGTGGCACTCCCTGATTGGCTGAAGAAACCCACTTAGACATCAGTCAGAGTGGGTTTCTGGCAGTCGGGAAAAGGGGATCCATGTGCAAACATGGGTCCCCTTTTAGTGCGTGGCTCGGGTGTCCGTTTTGTTATTTTTTTCAAGTACGTGGATTACACCTGGATTCCCCGAGGACCCTGGACCCCTGGATCTCGTGAGTATAATTTCTTCAACAGGTACCCCTTGGATTCTACTGGAGAAGAGGACCGACCTGCGTGGGAACATAAGGTAAGTATGTATGTATGTGTGTATGTGTGTATGTATGTAATAAAATTAAACTTTCACGGTGTGTGTGTCTTGTGTTTTTTTGGGTATTTTTTTAGTAGTAGTACTACAGGTACCAGCGGGCCCGTTTTTCCGCCGCATGCTGGTACTTGTGGTTCTCCAAGTACCAGCATGCGGGGGAGGCTTGCTGGGACTTGTAGTACTGCTACTAAAAACAATATCTTTTCTTTTACAACAAAGGCTATCAGCCCCCCCATCCGCAGCCCATTGGATGGGGGGGGACAGCCTCGGGCTTCACCCCTGGCCCTTGGGTGGCTGGGGGGGGGGACCCCTTGATTGAAGGGGTCCCCACTCCCCCAGGGTACCCCGGCCAGGGGTGACTAGTTGGATTTTTGATGCCACGGCCGCAGGGCACTATATAAAAGTGACCCCCGGCTGTGGCATTATCTGTCCAGCTAGTGGAGCCCGGTGCTGGTTTTAAAAATACGGGGGACCCCTACTCTTTTTGTCCCCCGTATTTTTGGAACCAGGACCAGGCGCAGAGCCCGATGCTGGTTGCTTAAATATGGGGGAACCCCTGTCAATTTTTTCACCATATTTCTGCAACCAGGATCGGCTCAAAGAGCCCGAGGCTGGTTATGCTTAGGAGGGGGGACCCCACGCAATTTTTTGTGAAAAAATAAGCACTTTCCCACCCCTTCCCACTGATATACATGCACGGATCTCATGGATCCGTGCATGCCTATCCAATCACGAATAAAAAAAAAAGGTCTGTTTTTTTTTAGCACTTTTTTACGAGTTGTAATTTTTCACGGAAGTGTTTTTTTTTTTTTTGCTTTGCACTTCTTAGTAAATGACCGAGATTCATACTTAAACAGCCGCGTTTTGACCGATGGTGTATTCATTCGTGATTTTTTTCCTAGGACTTCAAAATATTACGAATGCCCTCATCACTGCCGTGATTATTGCTTAGTAAATTACCGAGATGACACTTTGATGAAAAAACGGCATCTCGGTCAAAATCGGGAGCTTAGTAAATTTACCCCAATGTGTCATACTTGCCTACTTTTGAAAAAGCATTTCAGGGAGATTGTAAAGCAACACCTATCAGCGCGGACGTCACTGCTACATCTGAGAGGCGTGTCATAAAAATGACTTACATCCACATGTAAATGAGTCCCAAAGTTTGTAAGATCTACTTGCTGAAGAAAAGACACTGATATTTTGCAGAATTTGTTTGTGTATTATGTTTTACAAGAGGTTCCATAGACTGTAAGTGGCCAAGAGAAACCTTATTTAAAATGCATGTAGCCATAGGGATCATTGTGCCTTATAACAATGCAGGGAAATGGCACTGATGAACTCCTTTGAATGTATGTATCTCTGATTTATTTTTTTACCCCAAGAATGTAAAGTAAAATCAGGGAGATTGCTGGTCTATTCAGGGAGTCAGGGAGATTGCTACTATTTCAGGGAGTCTCCTGCAGAATGAGGGAGGGTAGGCAACTCTGCAATGTGTATATGGAAGACTCGCTGTCCAATAAGATGGTTTGTTTACAACCGCATGTCCAATGAATGCGGCCGCCGGTGAACCAATGGTTTGAGTGTCTCCGGATCGCGTGACTGAGTCACGTGACCGTGGACCGCATCACGTGGTTCCGGGGCGCGTGACCCGGTCACGTGGGCGCGGGTCATTCGGCATCCGAGATCACAAACGATGACTGTTTACTGAGGGATCATATTGCTGGCTGTTGGTCAATGCGGATCATGTGGTTTATGACATCTGCCTCACGTGACCGCAGGATCTACAGCCACTAGAGTAATAATAGAAACAACAGGAAGTGAAGACAGTGAAGCCCACTGTCTTCTCATGTGTCTATTCCTCTGGGGGTTTTTTTGGAAAAGTATTTTAGTTTTAATTAGATGGATTGTATGTTTAAAAACATTGATATTAGTGTTCGTTTTTAGCAATAAAGATATGTCTTATAATGAGTTTGCCTCCTCTACTAGAAGAAGGTTTTTGAAATTAGATTTTGAGGTAATTTACATGTGATTGATGTTGCAGACAGGTGATGTGGATTAACCAATTTATGCCCTATATAAGGGATGACTGTTTCAGAGAGCACATACCTTTGATAAAGCTGCCCCTGGAAGTCAGTGAAACGCGTAAGGACCTACCTATTGGATCTTGTGGCACTGTCATCCAGGACATTTGGATGGTGGACCTTTTAAAACAAGCCTGGGACTCTCTCTGACGACCCTTCCATTGCTAAACGAAGAACCTACTTTCCCCCAACGGGTGTGCTGAAATCTCTCTTTGCTGAGACATCACCAGGGAATCTGGCATTGGTTCTTCCAGGATCGGTAACTATCAACGGAGAGACTTACATCAGTTTGGCCCAGGATATACAGGTCTACCAACCACTGGTTAATTATAAGTGTCCCGTATAGGATCCTCTGGCTTGTTTAAAGTCAGTCATGTTTTAAATATGCTCTTATGATGTTCGTTCATGTGCAACAAATTATTTTTAACTGACCAAATAGATATTTATTAAATACTGATTGATCCTTTCCACCTGTCTGCATACATCCATTTATTTTATTTATTCCACTATTGTTTTAGCGCTGTTTTGGTACTTTTAGTACAATTGTATTTTATGTTTAGTTTGGAGTGACGGTCCAATTTTTTACAGCTGCTTTAGGAGAATCAGTCCTGTCAAGCGCGAGGCATACCCACTCCTGTGAGTGAGGTCAGGTTACTCCCATCCTATCCCCCTGCTATGCACCACTGCTCCCATCCTGCCCCCCTGCTATGCACCACTACTCCCATCCTGCCCCCTGCTCCACACCACTGCTCCCATCCTGCCCCCTAACTATGCACCACTACTCCCATCCTGCCCCCCTGCTCCACACCACTACTCCCATCCTGCCCCCTAACTATGCACCACTACTCCCATCCTGCCCCCCTGCTCTACACAACTACTCCCATCCTGCCCCCCCTGATCTGCACCACTACTCCCCCTGCTCTCCCCCCAACTCAGCACCTCTGCTCCTATCCTGCCCCCTGCTCTGCACCAATGCTCCCATCCTGGCCCCCTGCTATGCACCACTACTCCCATCCTGCCCCCATGCTCCACACCACTACTCCCATCCTGCCCCCCAGCTATGCACCACTACTCCCATCCTGCCCCCCCCCTGCTCTGGACCACTGCTCCCGCTGCTCTCCCCCCCCCCCCCCAACTCAGCACCACTGCTCCTATCCTGCCCCCCCCCCCGCTCTGCACCAATGCTCCCATCCTGCCCCCCTGTTCCACACCACTACTCCCATCCTATCCCCCTGCTATGCACCACTACTCCCATCCTGCCCGCTGCCCCACACTACTCCTTCGCCTCAATGTACTGTGCGATGTGACCTGATGATGTCACACCACGCGAACGGCCGCCCATCTGCCCGTGTTCTCCTGCTGGGCACATCAACTCCACTGATGAGGCTGAGAGACGGTGAAGGGCGGGCGACTGAGAGGCACAGACAGAAGGGTGGGAGGCTCAGAGCCTCATAGTGAAGTGGGGAGAATAAGAGACAAAGTGAGGGGTATTGCGAGAGATTCAGATGGGAGATGATGGCGTGGCTGAGAGACGACGCAGGGAGGAGATGATGGTGTGGCTGAGAGACGACGCAGGGCGAAGATGATGGTGTGGCTGAGAGATGCAGAGAAGGGGTAATGGTGTGGCTGATAGATGCGAGGGAAGGAGGTGACACGAGTCTGGTTGAACCTCTGTTGTATGATGATCACATTGGTTATATTCCTACACAAACAGGCATCTTCCGGATCATGTGACCGACTGAAGACGCTGTCTGCCCAGGAAGGATATATTTCTTCAGAGGTTCCCCGTTATCAGAAGCCACCATATAGGTAAGGTGCATATTGAATAGAAAAGAATGCCAATAGGCGGTGCTAGACACGCCCTATAGGTGTTTCTAGACATGCCCAGTAGGTAGGTGGTACTAGACACGCCTCTACGACGGTGCACTTCCTAATAAAATGTGCTGCGCATGGCTATGTGCGGTGGGGGCTGCGGCGGGGGAGAGTGGCGGGTACTTTAGATTGAAATGGGCTGAGCTCACCCATGCTTTATCAGGGACCCAAGGCTCAGGGCTGTACTCCTTATGTTGTATTCTATACTGCTGGTAGAGTGGGACAGTAATGTGCTATCCCTGGCGTCATCCTCTTCCTGTGACCCTCTCACTGTCACCGACTGCTGTAACCCGCAGCTGGCACCGGCTGCTGGTACCCTCTCACTGTCACCCTCTCCCTGGTGTCACTCTCTCGACATCACCCACAGCTGGCACTGACTGCTGTCACCCTCTCCCCGTCAGCCACAGCTGGCCCCGACTGCTATCACTCTCTCCCTGCCAACCTAACCCTGGCGTCACCCTCTTCCCATCACCCACAGCTGGCACCGACTGCTGTCACCCTCTCCCTGTCATCACCCTCTCTCCATTACCCACAGCTGGCACAGACTGCTCTGCCCTCTCACTGTCACCCTCTACCTGGCGTCAACCTCTACCCGTCAACCGCTCCTTGTTGCCCACAGCTGGCACCAACTGCTGTCACCCTCTACCTGGCGTCACCTTCTCTCCGTCACCCACAGCTGGCGCCAACTGCAGTCACCCTCTCCCCCTCTTCCTATCACCAACACCCTGACATCAACCTCTTCCTGTCACCCTCTCCCTGTGACCCTCTTGCTGTCACCAGCTCCCTGGCATCATCCTCTCTCTGGCGTCACCCACTGCTGTTACCATCTCCCTGTTACAAACTACTGTCATCCTTTCCCTGGCGTCATCCACTGCTATCTCCCTCTCACTGGCAACACCCTCTCCCGTGCATCACCCACTGCTGTCACCCACTGCTTCTCCCTGGAATCGCCCACTGCCTTTCTTTCTCTCCCACTGACCCAGGGACAGCGGTGGTAGCAGGCATTGGCATGGGTGCAGTGGTGGGCATCGGCGGGACACAGCAGACATTATGGCTGCTGTGCCTCACCAGCCACTGAGCTCACTGCACGCCACTGCAACATACCATAGCATTATGCTCCCCTAAATACCCTCTGCCCCTCTATCTCCATCCTCCACATGCATCGTGCTGGTGCCGCCCACACTTCCGGTTGGCGTCACTTTCGGTGGACGTCACATCCCGCCTCTACTGATGTCATCCCGCCTCATACCCATCTCTGGCGGCATTTAGCCTAGCATCCAACCTTCGGGGAGGATGTTAGTGTTGGAGACAAGCTCCACCCACATCTTACTCACCACTAGTGTTGTAGCTGTACACACTTCCGGACAGAGATCTGCGCATGACACCGGGGCGTTGGCTAGGCAACCATACAAACAGGAAGCAAAACCACTGTGGGAACAAAGTACATCCATAAATAAAAAACATAAATAAAGAACATACATAAGAAACAGATAACGAGTACAGCATATCAAAGTTATATACTGGGAGCTAATAAATTATAAACAATAATGGTTTATGGTATATCTTCATGTTCATATACTACTGTTATACTATTAGTATGACCACCACATTTTAAACCTAAATAAGAAATATATTCTCATTTTACTACCAATGGCAATCACATATAGACTCAATATATTTATCTCTAGAGAAAAGAACTGAATATTAATTGTTCGTTAAGTCCACCCAGTCTGACCGTATCTGATTTAAAGATCCATTGTACTTCTAGGCATAAGAGTCTTTTTCTTCTATCACCCCCACGGAGGTTATCCGGAACATGATCTATGATCACATATCTCAAGGTAGACAGATTGCGTTTCTCCTGGGCAAAATGCTTAACCACTGATTGGTCATTTTCTTTTCCAGCAATCGGCGCTCTAATTGCTGAGCAGTGTTGGGCTATCCTGTCTCCTGATGGTCTTACCTATATAATATAGGCCACATGGACATTTAATGGCGTATACTACAAATGTGCTCAAACAAGTGAGAGGATGTCTAATCTGAAATTTCCATCCACTGTGTAGATGTACAATATACTTAGTGGCTAACATGAAACTACATGTAGTACAGCCCACACATTTGTAACACCCATTGGGTCTTTTATGTGTATTGTAGGGGGTCCTCCCCGATATGTCAATACGAACTACCCAGTCTCTGATGTTACGTCCGCGTTTGTAGCATGACATCATTTTGGTGTGTTTCAGATTCTTTAAATCTTTATCCTGTTGTACACTCCTGTTATGGACTGGTGAGGAAGAAGAGTTCATAGGTCTGATGGAGGCCATTAATGCAAAAGATTGCCTGATTACAATTACATACGAGATGAGCCAAACATCAGTGCATTATCTGGATGTACTTATTTCTGTGGAAAACAATAAAATAATGCTATGGTATGTTGTACGTTTTTCTGCTTGACAAAGGATTAAAATCCGAAACATCGCTCTTCACCAGCTTACATTTGCGTAGCTTGTTATTTTATACAAGACCGTCGGAGTGCCACTCGTTCTTGCCTATGTATATAAATATATATATATATCTTTCAGAACTTTTTGACATGAAAAATTGCCTTTTCTAACATAAATTTCATATCCATCCCCCTTGCATCCCATACTTAATCAAGGGACAGCTTGCTCCGAAGGCCACACCATAGTACCCCAATTCAAATTGTACCTCTGCAGCAGCCTCTACCCTCACCACTTGTACCCCTGCAGAAGCCTCTACCCCCCTTCCCCATGTGCTTATGCAGCAGCCTCACCCCTCTCTTTACCCACTTGTGCCTCTGCAGCAGCGCTCCACCCACACCCATCCTCGTCTCTGCAGCAGCCCTACTTTCCCTTCCCAATGTATTGTACCTCTGAAGCAGCCGATCCCTCTCATGTACCGGTGGCAGGCAGGCAGGAAGCAGCTAGCTCCGCAGTATACACTATTCTCCAGTGCGCTAATGTCATGATGTCAAGCGCACAGCAAAATAGAGGGGACATCAGCAGCCAGCCGACTCTGCTACAGAGGAGAGAGAGAGACTTCTTGCTTCGTCCCGCACAGCACACTGCAGACAGGAAATTGAAAGTAAACTACAGCTCCCGAGGGCTGCTGGGAGATGTAGTTTATTTTCAGTTTAATCACAGAAATGCGGCAGCTCCGACAGCTCTATGCTGCTACCGTTGCCGCATAGGGAGAGGGTGTTAGGGGGTCTTGGCGCCCCCTTTAATCCGGCACCCAGGTCGCCTGCCCCCCTAGCTCCCCCCTAGTTACGGTCATGCCAAGCGACACAAGTGTGCGGCACAAACACCTGGCCCATCTAGGAGTGGCACTGCAGTGTCAGACAGGATGGCACTTTTCAAAAACTAGGCCCCAAACAGCACCTCATGCAAAGATGTAGAAGAGGTGCAATGAGGTAGCTGTATGACTAAGCCAAGCGTCCCAAACAATTGGCCCATCTAGGAGTGGCACTGCAGTGGCAGACAGGAGGGCAGATATCCAAAAAAAAGTCCCCAAACAGCATCTCATGCAAAGATGTCGAAGAGGTGCAATGAGGTAGCTGTATGACTAAGCCAAGCGATACAAACAATTCCAACTGGAATTATACATCCAAATCACTGGAATTACACGTCCAAATCACGGGAATTAATTGGCAAACTCACTGTAATTATATGTCCAAATCACTGGAATTATTTGGCAAAATCTATAATTCCTAATTATACGTCCAAATCACTGGAATTAATTGGAAAAATCATTGGAATTATATGTCCAAATCACTGGAATTAATTGGCAAAATCACTGTAATTATACATCCAAATCACTGGAATTAATTGGCAAAATCACTGGAATTATACATCCAAATCACTGTAATTAATTGGCAAAATCACTGGAATTAATAATTATATGTCCAAATCACTGGAAATAATAGGCAAAATCACTGCAATTAATAATTATACATCCAAATCACTGTAATTAATTGGCAAAATTACTGTAATTATATGTCAAAATCACTGTAATTAATTGGCAAAATCACTGTAATTAATAATTATACGGCCAAATCACTGGAATTAATTGGCAAAATCACTGTAATTAATAATTATACGTCCAAATCACTGGAATTAATTGGCAAGATCACTGTAATTAATAATTATACGTCCAAATCAATGGAATTAATTGGCAAAATCACTGTAATTATACGTCCAAATCACTGGAATTTATTGGCAAAATCACTGGAATTAATAATTATACGTCAAAATCACTGGAATAAATTGGCAAAATCACTGTAATTAATAATTATACGTCCAAATCACTGGAATTAATTGGCAAAATCACTGTAATTATACATCCAAATCACTGGAATCAATTGCCAAAATCACTGGAATTTATAATTATACATACAAATCACTGGAATTCATTGGCAAAATCACTGTAACTATTCATCCAAACCCCTGGAATTAATTGGCAAAATCACTGTAATTAATAATTATACATCCAAATCACTGGAATTAATTGGCAAAATCACTGGAATTATACATCCAAATCACTGTAATTAATTGACAAAATCACTGTAACTAATAATTATAAGTCCAAATCATTGTAATTAATTGGGAAAAATCACTGGAATTAATAATTATACATCCAAATCCCTGGAATTAATTGGCAAAATCACTGTAATTAATAATTATTCATCCAAATCACTGTAATTATATGTCAATATCACTGGAATTAATTGGCAAAATCACTGTAATTAATAATTATACGTCCAAATCACTGGAATTAATTGTCAAAATCACAGTAATTATACGTCCAAATCACTGTAATTAATTGGCAAAATCACTGTAATTAATAATTATATGTCCAAATCAATGGAATCAATTTGCAAAATCACTGTGATTATACGTCCAAATCACTGGAATTCATTGGCAAAATCACTGTAATTATACGTCCCAATCACTGTAATTAATTGGCAAAATCACTGTAATTAATAATTATACGTCCAAATCACTGGAATTAATTGGCAAAATCACTGGAATTATACATCCAAATCAATGGAATTAATTTGCAAAATCACTGTAATTATACATCCAAATCACTGGAATTTATTGGCAAAATCACTGTAGTTATATGTCCAAATCACTGGAATCAATTGGCAAAATCACTGGAATTAATAATTATACATCTAAATCACTGTAATTAATTGGAAAAATCACTGGAATTAATAATTATATGTCCAAGATCTTGCAATGCATAGGGACTTGATTAAAGGACTTATTTCCACTATCTATAGATCACTGTTGCTCCCCTCACAGTCAGACAAAGACCCCCATGAAAGGGCATGGGAACTGGACCTGGGGGAAACGTTTGATTCTGATGAATGGTCATATATTTACTCGAGCCTAGCGTCTAGCTCCATTTGTGTTCGTGCAAAAGAAAACGCATATAAGCTTTTTATAGATGGTATTATGTCCCCACTCGGCTTGCTAAAATGTACCCGGAGTTATCTCCTTTATGTTGGAGATGTCAGACATTATATGGAACATTCTTGCACATTTGGTGGGAGTGACCGAAACTACTCCCCCTTTGGAGAGAAGTAGGGTCCCCAATTGACTCAATCCTGGGTGTTCATGTACCGCTGTGCCCCAAACATTTCCTTTTCACCGTGTTATTGTCTGAGGCTTCTCGATGTCAGACTAAACTGTTTACCCATATGGTTCTTGCGACTAGGTGTGCCATAGCATCGGCCTGGAAATTCCCACCCTGGGAGAAATTATAGGGAAAATATGGCATATCTATACTATGGAACATATTACCAGTATCCTAAAGGGCTCTTCTGGGACCTTTCTTAGGGTCTAGGAGCCATGGACGTCCTTTTTCAATACCTCTCCACCCTTTCATTAACTGACCTCTGCTCTACCACATTCAATAAGCAGTTTCCATCACGTTACAATGTTTTTTCAGTTTATTTCCCGGTGGACAGGACCGGTCGAGTTATCCCTTCATTTCTCAATGCTACGTTTTACTACTCTTCTTTTTCTCCCCCTCTTCTCTTAATCTTTGTTCCTTACCTCCCTTTTTCATCTCTCTTTCCTTCATCTTCTTCCTGGTCTTATACTGTTTCTGATAATATAAAAAAAATGATGAGACAGACTAATGATGTATAATTGTATATGTTTACGAAAATCTACCTTTGTGGGTTTTTGACTTCCCACTGCTGGGGTATTTTCTGTATGTTGGCGAATCCGCAGGATTCCTATTGTACACTGTTACTATTACTCTCTGTACTGTATCTCATCTCCCTAATAAAATATTTAAAAATAATAATAATAATAATAATAATAATAATTTTACGTCCAAATCACTGTAATTAATAATTATAGGTCCAAATCACTGGAATTAATTGGCAAAATCACTGTAATTATACGTCAAAATCACTGGAATTAATTGGCAAAATCACTGGAATTAATAATTATACATCCAAATCAATGGAATTAATTTGCAAAATCACTATAATTATGCGTCCAAATCACTGGAATTAATTTGCAAAATCACTCTAATAATACGTTCAAATCACTGGAATTAATTGGCAAAATCACTGGAATTAATAATTATACGTACAAATCACTGGAATTCATTGGCAAAATCACTGTAATTATACATCCAAATCACTGGAATTAATTGGCAAAATCACTGTAATAAATAATTATACATCCAAATCACTGGAATTAAATGGCAAAATCTCGGTAACGCCTGCCTAGTGAAGTGGAATCTAGATGGAATTTGGTACCAGGGACACAATATCTCCATCAATTGTCTAAATCCCACTGCACTAATGGCAGTTACCAGACGCACGTCTAACACCAACATAAGTCTCAAGGCCTCAGTTATGAGGGCTTCCATCATCATGTGAAGCTGAACCACTAGTCATGAACATAGGCCAGGGCCTCACCCGTTCCTTGCCACTCCGTGTCATAAATGGCATATTGGCAAGTTTACATTTCTCCTCAGACCATTTAAATTTCTTTTTTTGGGTCTCTTTACTGAACTTTAGATTTTTGGATTTTACATGCCCTCTACTATCACAATGGGCATTGGCCTTGGCAGATGATGCTGATGGCATTTCATTGTCTATGTCATGGCTAGTGGCAGCAGCTTCAGCACTAGGAGGTAGTGGTTCTTAATCTTTCCTTATTTTATCCTCCAAAATTTTGTTCTCCATCATTATTCAGGAGTTATATAACATAATATGTGGCACAGGAATGACTGATGGCTGATAGCCAGGACACTACCACTGGTCTGATGCAGCACAACACAGCAACACTGAAAAAAACCTTTTTACCAGGCGCTAATAACATGTACTTTCAAAAAAATCCTTTTGGATAGTATCAAAATCAGCTGCAAAAAGTTTGATGACCTGGGGTTAGCAGGTCAATCACATTGCACTGGACCACCCAGATGCAATTAACCACAAAACTCCAATTTTAAACTCTTGCGCTATAATAAAAATATATATGATATGGCTGACAATAATAACAAACTCCTATAAAATTAAAAATGTTTAATAATACATGAATAATCACAAATTATAAAACAAGACCGGTCTTAATAATTTAAACATCTAAGATAACCAGTATAAATGCTTTCCATTAAAAGGAGGTGGACTTGAGCATATTCTGTGCACAGAAGTGTATGAACTAGCTCTATAGGCAAATGACTAAATATATGTATATAAAAGTCAAACTAGATCATGTATAACTGCTAGTGGAGCCCGAATATTAGATGTTTCCAATGAACAGTCACTAAGTATCAAAGTTCCTTTGAACATCACAATCCAACACAGGAGTGTAAACTGAGAGAGAGCCGCTCCAACCGGAATCTTACGTGAGGTATGAGCAAATAATGTCAGCAGGAAGAAGTCCCGACATCTACCACGATGGCTTCTGGCTGCGGGAAAACCGGCACCTGCACTGGCGCCTGCTGTAACCTGTCCTACTCGATCTGAATGCTCCACAGATCTCCACCTCTACGCGTTTCGCTCCTCCCACAGGGGCTTTATCAAAGAATTCTTTGATAAAGCCCCTGTGGGAGGAGCGAAACGCGTCAGAAGTTTTACAGTTGGACCCCTGCTGGAGTTAGACCCGTATCATACACCAGCTGCATCATCCATCTGCTGGTCGAATTATTTTCGAGTGGAGAGGAGCTGCTCATCGGTGCCCGCAAACGGCACGTAGAGGTGGAGATCTGTGGAGCATTCAGATCGAGCAGGACAGGTTACAGCAGGCGCCAGTGCAGGTGCCGGTTTTCCCGCAGCCAGAAGCCATCGTGGTAGATGTCGGGACTTCTTCCTGCTGACATTATTTGCTCATACCTCACGTAAGATTCTGGTTGGAGCGGCTCTCACTCAGTTTACACTCCTGTGTTGGATTGTGATGTTCAAAGGAACTTTGATACTTAGTGACTGTTCATTGGAAACATCTAATATACGGGCTCCACTAGCAGTTATACGTGATCTAGTTTGACTTTTATATACATATATTTAGTCATTTGCCTATAGAGCTAGTTCATACACTTCTGTGCACAGAATATGCTCAAGTCCACCTCCTTTTAATGGAAAGCATTTATACTGGTTATCTTAGATGTTTAAATTATTAAGACCGGTCTTGTTTTATAATTTGTGATTATTCATGTATTATTAAACATTTTTAATTTTATAGGAGTTTGTTATTATTGTCAGCCATATCATATATATTTTTATTACAACACAGCAACACTGTAAGGGACTTGCTGTTGTTATTATTATTATTATTATTATTATTATTATTATTATACAGCTGCAGTGGACATATGACAGCAGAGGACACCACTGTGACTGGTCACTGGAATGTCTGATGGCCAGGACACTACCACTGGTCTGATGCAGGACAACACAGCAACACTGTAATGGACTTATTATACAGCAGCACTGGACATATGGCATCAGAGAACACCACCACTGTGAATGGTCACATGACTGACTGATGCACAGGACACTAGCACTGGTCTGATGCAGGATAACACAGATAATTATACAGCAGCACTGGGCATATAGAAGCAGATGACACCACCACTGTGATTGGTCACTGGAATGACTGATGCACAGGACACTATCACTGGTCTGATGCAGGACAACACAGCAACACGTAAGGGACTTATTATACAGCAGCACTAGACATATGGCAGCAGAAGACACCACCCAGGGCCGTCTTTTCGTATGGGCTCAGTGGGCTTTTGCCCAAGGGCCCCAGGATTATAAGGGCCCTAGACTGATAGCTGAGGGTCCCCTCTTTCCAGGGGTACCAGATTTTTGAAAATCGGCCCTGGGGAACCGGAGATATCCAACGTGAAAGCAGTGGTCCCCATCCGAGCCTGTTAATTGCTCTTTCCAGCCAGATATCTCAGGTTCTGTCTGACATAGAGTTTTTCTGAGGGTATAATCCAAAAGCTGAGACTCTTCCCTTTTGCTTGACACTGTCAGCTTGTCTCTACTGTGCCCAGAACCAGAGATACCAGCCTTCCAGCAGCTGGTCCCTGCTCCAGCTCCACACGCCTGCTATACAGTTTTATATATTCATTGGAGGATTGCTCTGGCTCCTGACCTCTGATCCCCAAGTCCCCAGAACCTTCTGAAAGGTGGGACTCTCTAGTTTTTTTATCTAATTCAAAGCTAAGAAATATATTTTCAGGAACTTGAGATATCTGCAGTCAAGCAAGCTGCCCTCCCACCAGAAAATGATAAATATTAAGCCCACTCCATTAGCCACCCCTCTATTAAACACCCCCTACCACCCCGGAAGTCATGTACCAGGGCGCCTTCATTCAGCCCAATGCCCCCTTCTACAGTTTAGTGTTCTCCCTCCCTCCCCATTTGTGCAGTAAAGGAGCAAGTTACTGCTCTAGGTCCTACATGCTGAGCGGAAGATAGAACACCCCCTACCACCCACGGGACATCAAAGCTACCGCTGATAGCACCCCCCAGCCCTACCGCTGGAGGATGGGTAGGGGGCCCAATGCATTGCTGTGCCCAGGGGCCTACACTGCCGTTAAGACGGCCCTGACCACTGTGACTGATGCAGCACAACACACCACCACTGAACTGATGCAGCACAAAACAGCACCACTGGACAGCACTGGACATATGGCAGCAGAGGACACAACACTGTGACTGGACAGATTCAGCACAAGACATGGACACTGAGGACACTGAGAGAACGGAGACACGTCCTCTCTCTAAACTCTCCAATGCCGGAGTGAAAATAGCGGGGACGCGCGGCTCCTTATATGGAATCCAAACCCTGCGAGAATCCGACAGCGGGATGATGACATTTTGCCTCGTTGTGGTTTCCGAGTCATGCGGGAAAACCCGAGCCGGGTTCGGAACCGGCCTCAAATGGTGAAGTTCGGTAGGGTTCGGTTCTCTGAGAACCGAACCCGCTCATTTCTAGTTTATACAGCTTTCAAATAACAGTATCAAGTCTCTAGAAAGTAAGTTACGTGTAATAATGTCCATGTATGTACTTAGGGGCTGATTCAGCTTCAGTTGCAGTTTTGCTAAAACAGCCAAAAACCAACTGCTAGCAATCGTATTCTGGGGTCTCCCCAGCATAGGGCGAGGATACCCAGCATGCCAATTGCTACCAGCTATGTAATCGCAATTCAATTGCAATCGCATCGCAGACTTGGCGAAATGAGGGTAGCCCCCTGCCTGCACAGTCTGGCTGTGAAGGCCGGTGCAGCGCGGCCATATTTCCTTTCGTAGCAGCCGTGTGAAATGTCAAGCAGCTGTCCCAAAAACTGACTAAAACCGCCCATGTTTATAGCCATCCCGACCGCCCTGCTAACACCTCTGCCTGTCAGTCAGACAGAGGCATTTGCATCACTGCGTTACGACTGTATTTTCCAGGCCTTGCACGCACAGAACTTGTGTATTGAGATGCATGCACCATGTTTTCCATATACGGGACCAAAGTCATAGCCTGAGAGGTATGCTCTGTCCAACAACTGGTTGCTGTGTCCGTCCAGGGGTGCTCTGTCAATATAGGGGTGCTCTGCCCCAGTGTAAAAATAATAAAAGCTAAAAATATAATTGAAAAAATATTTTTTGTATTATACCCTAGTGTACTATATTATTATTTTTCTGTGACACTGCCGGTCAGACCGCAGTGTGTCATACATGTATTGTTACACTGTAGGTCAGGGGTGGCCAACCAGTCAGAGGCAAAGAGCCCAAAAAAATCTGTAGTCAAGCCAAAGAGCTGGTATCATGGGCGCGCCCAAAACTGGGGCGTGGCCTAACTGTCACAAGGCCACGCCCAATTTTTGTTCGCCGGCCTTCAGTATGACGTTCGTAGGAGCATGACCGTGTGTCACACACCCCTTTTTAGTTACATTGGGTGTGAGACACACAAACATTTTACACATTACGGCAGGCAAGAGTCCCCATTTTACACATTACGGAAAGGCAGAGTCCCCATTTTACACATTACGGCAGGCAAGAGTCCCCATTTCAAACATTACGGCAGGCAAGATTCCCCATTTTACACATTACAGCTAGCAAGAGTCCCTATTTTACACATTACGGCAGGCAAGCGTCCCCATTTTACACATTACGGCAGGCAAGAGTCCCCATTTTACACATTACGGCAGGCAAGAGTCCCCATTTTACACATTACAGCAGGCAAGAGTCCCCATTTTACACATTACAGCAGGCAAGAGTCCCCATTTTACACATTACAGCAGGCAAGAGTCCCCATTTTACACATTACGGCAGGCAAGAGTCCCCATTTTACACATTACGGCAGGCAAGAGTCCCCATTTTACACATTACGGAAAGGCAGAGTCCCCATTTTACACATTACGGAAAGGCAGAGTCCCCATTTTACACATTACGGCAGGCAGGGGCGGATCCAGAACAAAATGACAGGGGGGGCACCATGACAGGGGAAGGCGGGGGGGGGGGGGGGGGGGAGGGGGATTTTTGCGCACGCTCCTGGGAAGGTGGGTGTGGTCTCATAACAAGGGTTGTGACGTCACAGTGCCATACCAACGAGCCACAACCTCACTTTTTATCACGCTGTGGACATGGAGTACAGGTCTGGTGGCTAGTGAGTGACAGGGTGAGTATACAAGGACAGGTCTGGTAGGGGACAGGGTGAGTGTGCGGGGATAGGGTGAGTGTGCAGGGGCAGGTCTGGTAAGGGACAGGGTGAGTGTGCAGGGACAGGTCTGGTAGGGGATAGGGTGAGTGTGCAGGGACAGGTCTGGTAGGGGATAGGGTGAGTGTGCAGGGACAGGTCTGGTAGGGGATAGGGTGAGTGTGCAGGCACAGGTCTGGTAGGGGATAGGGTGAGTGTGCAGGGGCAGGTCTGGTAAGGGACAGGGTGAGTGTGCAGGGACAGGTCTGGTAGGGGATAGGGTGAGTGTGCAGGGACAGGTCTGGTAGGGGATAGGGTGAGTGTGCAGGGACAGGTCTGGTAGGGGATAGGGTGAGTGTGCAGGCACAGGTCTGGTAGGGGATAGGGTGAGTGTGCAGGGACAGGTCTGGTAGGGGATAGGGTGAGTGTGCAGGCACAGGTCTGGTAGGGGATAGGGTGAGTGTGCAGGGACAGGTCTGGTAGGGGACGGAGTGAGTGCGTATATAGGGGGTATCACCTCATACAGGGCACACAGTATATAGGAATAGTATGGACAGGTATACAGGGGGAGTCACCTCAGTACACATGGCACAGTTTATAGGATATAGGGGGTATGGCACATATAGGCAATGACACTATAGTAGGTATATAAGTGAGGGTCTTACCCTGGCATAGGAGTCGGTCATATCATCCTCATGGTCGTCATGACCATGGCCCGTTGCGGTGGACACCGGCGCCTTGGAGGCCAGAGTGGAGCTGGTGTGGAGATTCTGCACACGGAGAGAGCGCAGAAACCGGGCAGCCCCGGAGAGCCGCAGCGCCCGCACACACAAGGGCATCGCCATGATCAGGCTGCCCTGACTGACAGCGACCGCAGCAGGTACAGGCAGCGGTGGGACCCAGCCACAGTAGTCCGGGCACACACACACACACACACACACACACACACACACACGAAAAAAGAAAAAAATCATATTGGCACACACAGAAAAAACCCACACACTAGCCACTACAGAAAACAATAAAACACATTGGTCACTACAGAAAAAAAACTACATTGGCCCCGGACAGTAAAAATAAAGATAATGTATGCCTCACAAAAAAAATAATACATTGGCCCCCAGGTGGAAAATATTAAAAGACATTGGCCTACAAAATAAAAAAAAGGGGTGGACAGTGTATGTGCTGCATTTGGTGGTGGGGGGGGGGATTGGGGGTACTCTTTCTAGGGGGCTGACACACACAGACAGAAGCTGACACACAGGTTCTGACACTCACACAGATACTGACGCACTGTTGCTGACACAGACACACAGAAAGATGCTGATACTGACACATAGAAACATGCTGACAGACAGCTGTTGACACACAGACGCTAACACAGACAGACACTGACACTGACACACAGAAACATGCTGACACACTGACGCAGACAGATGTTGCCACAGACACTGACACACAGATGCTGATACATTGACAAACAGATGTTGACACAGATGCTGACTTACTGATATACACAAACTGACACTGAGGATTCAGGAATAACTTTCCTGCAGCTCTCCTAGGCATCCAAACCCTGACCTCCTATCATAGAACAGTCCCATCTTACACAGCGTGCAGTATCCGTGTATGTCTGACTTTGCAAATGCGTCCTCTCCCTGCAGCAGCGAGAGGACGCATTGCAAAGTCAGACATACACGGATACACGGGTGAGGGCAGCAGCCAGCAGACTCTCTCTTCACTGCCGCGGCTCCGGCTTGAAAGGGTTTCTGAGCATGCGCAGAAGCTCTTATCGCCGCAGCCGCGGATATAGGAGCCAATCCGCCGCTGTGACCACGCTACTCCGCTCCGGCCAGCCCTGCTTCCTGGTGACACGCTATATTCATAATACAGTAGCGGCATGGGCTGTGGGGACCGCAGGTTGCATGCGGTCCCCACAGCCCATGCAGCTACTGTATTATGAATATATCCTAAATGACAGGGGGGGCACGTGCCTGGGTGCCCCCCCCCTAAATCCGCCACTGACGGCAGGCAAGAGTCACCATTTTAAACATTATGGTAGAGTTAGGAATGTCTGTGTGTTTGTGTTGCCCTGCATTGTCTCATTCCTGCCTCTAGGGGTCTCACTTGCTGCCTTAGGTCTGAATGGCAGTTGCACACTCTGTCCCTGCAGGTTGATTACCTGATTGTGAGCAGCTGTGGCCAACACCTTATGCTGCTATTTAGCTCCAGCTCATGTGCAGATCATTGTGGTTCCGTCTGGAGTGTGACTAGGCTCTCTCCAGTTATCCTGTCCTGCTTCTGCCATACCTACATCTTGGAGACATTTCCTGCAGTTTGCTGTTACATATGCCTTGCTACAAGACTTCTAACCCTGCTGGATCAACATCTGCATTCCTGTATTATTATTCGCAGTCTGTTTCCACCCCTGCCTGATTACTACGTTTTGGTATGTTATTTTCCCCCTGCTTGGTTTGAACCCGGATTTCTTTATGTTCATTTCACCTCCGTAATTAACCTGGACTATACCAATACTCAAGCATAACCTTCCTCCCTGTTTCTATTACAAGCCATTACTATTATCTGGCAATATTGTGTTCTATTCCGTGTTAATCAAGGATCCAGTTTCTGTATGCTGATATTTTGCTGGTTCTTTTCTACAATAAACCTTGTTTAATTTTCACCTGGCTTCAGCTGACCTCATTTCAGGTATGCACACACAGAGAAACCTAGTAATCCTAACAGGTAGGCAAGAGTCCCCATTTTACACATTACGGCAGACAGGAGTCCCCATTTTACTCATTACGGCTGGCAAGAGTCCCTATTCTACACATTACGGCAGGCAAGAGGCTGCAGGCTCAAGTCTCCCCAGACAGGCTCCAGTCTCCCCAGGCTCGCCCCCCAGGCAGGCTCCATTCTCCCCAGGCTCGGCCCCCAGGCAGGCTCCATGCTCGCCCCCCCAAGCATAGTCTCTGTGGGCTACTAGGCCTAGGGATAAATACATACTCACAGCGGCATCCACGAGTCTCAGAACTGCGTCTCTCCTCTCCTCATGGCAGCGCCTCCGCCTCTCATTACGCGATGTGACGTCAGGACGTCAAATAGCACGCAAAGCAGAGCGGTGCCGGCGCATCCCAAGCCTCCTGTGAAGGAGGCAGGATGATATTGACTGGGACCAGTGACAAGTGCGGGTGTGGGAGGCACATCAAATGAAGGGGAGAGCCGCATGCGGCTCGAGAGCCGCGAGTTGGCGACCCCTGCTGTAGGTGGTCTGTCCCCAGGGGTGCTTTGCTGTACATAAAGGGGTGCTGTATTGTCCGTCAAGGGGCTGCTGTGTCTGTCCGTCAAGGGTCTGCTGTGCCCTTCAGTCAAGGGGCTATGGATCTGGATTGGTTTTGCTAAAACCATCCTTTCGGGTTTTGGATGATTTTTTTTTAAACATAAAAAACAACTAAAATTACATAATTTTGGGGGTAATTTTGATCCTACTGTATTATTAACCTCAATAACATTCATTTCCACTCATTTCCAGTCTATTCTGAACACCTCACACCTCACAATATTGTTTTTAGGCCAAAAGGTTGCACCGAGGTGGCTGCATGACTAAGCTAAGCGACACAAGTGGACGGCACAAAAACCTGGCCCATCTAGGAGTGGCACTGCAGTAGCATACAGGATGGCACTTTTAAAAACTAGGCCCCAAAGAGCACATAATGCAAAGAAAAAAAAGAGGCCCAAGATGGAATTGTCTTGGACCCTCCCAGCCACCCTTATGTTGCTTAAACAGGACATGCCTACTTTAACAAACCAATCATTTCAGCGACAGGTGGTCCCCCTGGATAAACTCACCAAGTTCTCTGAATCATAGCTAGCTACAAACATACCACCTCGATATTTGATGACTTTTCACGTTATGAGAAGAGGCAAGAGGAAGAGGACAGTGTCAAGAAGGTGATTAAAAATTAGAGAGGCACACGCAGTCAGGAACAACACACAGGCTTTCACCTCCACTCCTATATTGGTGTGGAACAGAAAGGACTTTAACCAAGCACATATATAATTACCACATTACTGGACAAACTGAAAAACTAGGGGCCAAAGCCTCCGTATTTGTACCCCCTTCTCCATTTTCAGGGATTAAGATAATCTCGGATTTAATGATGGGATGCAAATAAACTTGTGTATACCACAGGATCAAGATTGGATATTTTCTCCTGCACGGAAAATGTGAAAATCTCGTGGGTTTCTTTTTTTACATTTTTTTACTTACATATTTTGTGGCAGATGCCTTATTTTCATTTATCACAGCACCCAGTTACACGCATGTGAGCATACCTGTGTGCAGAGCTGGATTAAGGCATTGGGGGGCCGGGGTATTTAAATCAGGGGGGCTCTAAACTCAAAAATGAAAATTATATACATATATATATATATATATATATATATATATATATATATATATTACTCCAATGGCGGCACTCAAGATAATTACAAACGATAAGATATAACAGCTTTGTTAGGAAACGTTTGTGGCTTGAGAAAAGCGCTGACAGGTGCTGAAACGTTGCCTAACAAAGCTGTTATATCGTGTCGTTTGTAATAATCCTGAGTGCTGCCATTGGAGTATTGTATTACATGCAGCATTGCCAGCTGATTTGTGGAGTGCACCAAGAGCAGCATTTATTAAGATCCCGTTGAGTGCTGGAGCTGGGAGTTTATATATATATATATATATATATATATATATACACTGCTCAAAAAAATAAAGGGAACACTAAAATAACACATCCTAGATCTGAATGAATTCAATATTCTTATTAAATACTTTGTTCTTTACATAGTTGAATGTGCTGACAACAAAATCACACAAAAATTATCAACGGAAATCAAATTTATTAACCCATGGAGGTTTGGATTTGGAGTCACCCTCAAAATTAAGGTGGAAAAACACACCACAGGCTGATCCAACTTTGATGTAATGTCCTTAAAACAAGTCAAAATAAGGCTCAGTAGTGTGTGTGGCCTCCACGTGCCTGAATGACCTCCATACAACACCTGGGCATGCTCCTGATGAGGTGGCAGATGGTCTCCTGAGGGATCTCCTCCAAGACCTGGACTAAAGCATACGCCAACTCCTGGACAGTCTGTGGTGCAACGTGGCGTTGGTGGATGGAGCGAAACATGATGTCCCAGATGTGCTCAATTGGATTCAGGTCTGGAGAATGGGCGGGCCAGTCCATAGCATCAATGCCTTCGTCTTGCAAGAACTGCTGACACACTCCAGCCACATGAGGTCTAGCATTGTCTTGCATTAGGAGGAACCCAGGGCCAACATATGGTCTCACAAGGATATGGTCTCATAAGCATATGGTCTCACAAGGGGTCTGAGGATCTCATCTCGGTACCTAATGGCAGTCAGGCTATCTCTGGCGAGCACATGGAGGGTTGTGCGGCCACCCCACACCATTACTAACCCACTGCCAAACCGGTCATGCTGGAGGTTGTTGCAGGCAGCAGAACGTTCTCCTTGGCGTCTCCAGTCTCTGTCACGTCTGTCACATGTGCTCAGTGAGAACCTGCTTTCATCTGTGAAGAGCACAGGGCGCCAGTGGCGAATTTGCCAATCTTGGTGTTCTCTGGCAAATGCCAAACGTCCTGCACGGTGTTGGGCTATAAGCACAACCCCCACCTGTGGACGTCGGGCCCTCATACCACCCTCATGGAGTCTGTTTCGGATCGTTTGAGTAGACACATGCACATTTTGTGGCTTGCTGGAGGTCATTTTGCAGGGCTCTGGCAGTGCTCCTCCTGTTCCTCCTTGCACAAAGGCGGAGGTAGCGGTCCTGTTGCTGGGTTGTTGCCCTCCTACGGCCTCCTCCACGTCTCCTGATGTACTGGCCTGTCTCCTGGTAGCGCCTCCATGCTCTGGACACTACACTGACAGACACAGCAAACCTTCTTGCAACAGCTCGCATTGATGTGCCATCCTGGATGAGCTGCACTACCTGAGCCACTTGAGTGGGTTGTAGACTCCGTCTCATGCTACCACTAGAGTGAAAGCACCGCCAACTTTCAAAAGTGACCAAAACATCAGCCAGAAAGCATAGGAGCTCAGAAGTGGTCTGTGGTCACCACCTGCAGAACAACTCCTTTATTGGGGGTGTCTTGCTAATTGCCTATAATTTCCACCTGTTGTCTATTCCATTTGCACAACATCATGTGAAATTGATTGTCAATCAGTGTTGCTTCCTAAGTGGACAGTTTGATTTCACAGAAGTGTGATTGACTTGGAGTTACATTGTGTTGTTTAAGTGTTCCCTTTATTTTTTTGAGCAGTGTATATATATATATATATATATATATATATAAAACAATAGAATAACCAAATTGCACTATGATTCAAGTAGACCACCACAGATACTATAGTCCTTGGAGGAATCAGCAGCTATTCCCAGAACAGGTCCTCTTGCCAGTGAAGAACCAGTAGTTTATCGAAGTGGGTGGTTGTATGGGGAGCGCTCGGTGACCACTAGTAGTTCTTAAAAGGCTTTTTTCCGAAAAGTATTCTTCACAATGGATATATATACATACATACACACACATAACCCAGAGCCTAAGTTTAATGCAGAACATAAAAAAAAAAAAAAACAATACATCCTGACTTGCATGCGCAGAACAGGAGAGTGAGAGCCTTAACGTTGCTCTCTGTCTCTCCACCAAGCACAGCCATAATCCACAATTACACACACTGCCAGGGAAGGGAACCTCCTTCTTCCTGCAGCCTACCTGCTCAGCCAGTCACAGAGCCACAGGCTGCAGCTTAACATCCTATTGGGCGGCTGAGCCGTCGCTCACCAAGCAGCCCAGCAAGCTCGGCAGAGTGCTCAGTGCTGCGGCTGTGAACATGAAGAGGGGAGCACAACGCCGCGGATCGGCTCGTATTAGAGATCTGATCTGTGGTGGGAGGCAGGGGTGCCTTTCAGACGAGCGGGCCCGGGGAACTTACCCCCAGAGCCCCCCCCCCCCGTTAATCTGGCTCTGCCTGTGTCTTGTTTATTTTATTCATATTTTATTTTTAAATAAAGCGGCCCCTTAGATGTTTTTGCAGCCTTTCCTGAGCCCCCACAGCTGCCCGGGATTGGCCAAATTGAGTTTGGGTGGGTTCGGTACAGTACTAAGCAGGATTGTGCAGTGATTTTTTGTAATTGAGACCCTGCCCTAGTGAAACTTACCACTCTACAGTTGAAACTAATTTCATACTATAAGTAGGACTGTGGGAGTAAGCAATGCTAACCTCTGTGCCAACAGCATGCCTCAGCCTGGCAAGCCCGACATGTTCCTGGCTGTAAGCCACAATGAGACTCCATACTGGGCCTTATTCAGTAACTGTTTGTGCCTCACAGGAGCTCCTGGCCCATCTAGTGCTGCAGTGCAATGGAAAGCTGATGCAATGCAAGATTACTGAAACTCTGTTCTTCTAACACCGCAAGGTCTTGCGATAACCCTACACAGCCCTTACATTGTACAATTATTAAGTAGACAACATTTACAAAATAAAGGATAAGCACCCTGTACAACAAATGTGCATCTTGTAAATAATCCCAAAATGTGGAACATTAATAATAAATCAAAATTAAGGTTGACTAATTGGAGCCATTCATTTGAGTCCCTAACATGAAATAATTGAGAAGAACCTATCTCTAATGCTGGGTACACAGTGCATACTAGAAGATGTAGATGAGCGAGTTCAGACAGGGCACCCCTGGAATTATATGGCAGACATATAGACATAGGTGTGTGAAAATCTAGTTTTCTCCGGCAGTTATGCTGGATTATGATTCTTTCTCTTCTGAGTCTGACTGACTTTGGCCACAAATGTGGTCTCTCCTCACTTCATTAAAAAAACACTTCGTCAAAATTGCAATTTCCGTTTCCACCTTTGTGGCTATATGTTTTCATAAATCTTGTGATGCTGAAGCTTGTTTCATATTCTGCTGTAGGCCTCCATTTAAATCTAGGATCTAGTACAGAAGCACCCCTGGAATTATACGGCAGCACCTCTGGACTTATACTGCAGATAGGCATCACCCCTGGAGTTATACAGCATAGGCAGCACCCTGACTAATTACACAGCACAGCAGACAGGCAAGAGCAACCCTGGACGTAAACGGCAGTGAGGCAGCACCCGTGGACTGATAGGGCCCTCTGCAGCACCCCATCTAGGGAAGCACCTCTGAAATGATGTGGCAGATAAAGGAAAGACATGCAAAAGATGGAATTGTCCTTGGGCCCTACCACTCACCCTTATGTTGTATAAGCAGGACATGCACACTTTAACAAACCAATCATTTTAGTGACAGGATCTGCCACACAACTGTGGCTGAACTGATTGCTTTGTTTGGGCCCCCACCAAAAAAGAAGCAATTAATCTCTCCTTGCACAAACTGGCTCTACAGAGGCAAGATGTCATCCTCATCCTCTGATTTCTCACCTCCTTCAGTGTTTACATCCTCATCCTCACAGAGAAATAATTCCACACCATAGAGGTGTATTTTTTTGTATTTTTCCCAGGCATGACAATGGACTTTTTCATCCCATGGCCAACAACTGTCTCCACTGGTGCCTTATTCAAACAAACGACATCACCATCAGACTCCTCATCGTCAACTTCCTCCTAAGCACCAGCTACACCAATATCCTCCTCATCCTGGTGCACTTCTACAGTGACATCCTCAATCTCATAATCAGCAACTGGACTGGCGTTGCTCCTCCCAGCACTTGCAGAGGGCGTGCAAATGGTGGTAGGAGCCACCTCTTCCCATACAGTCTTGGGAAGGTCAGGCCTAAGCATCGCAACTGCAGACACACTTGGACTCTCCTTGGGGATTTGTGATATCTCTGAACGCACAGTTGTTTTTCCCTGTGCTTTAACAAGCTTAATTTTTTATTTCTTGAGAGGGAGGAGGGCTTCCATCCTCATGAGAAGCTGAACCACCAGTCATGAACATAGGCCAAGGCCTTAGCCTTTCCTTGCCACTTCGTAACGTGAATGGCATATTGCCAATTTTACGTTTCTTATCAGATAATGTCTTTTTTTTATTTGGTTATTAATTTTTGCTCCTTGGATTTTACATGCCCTCTATGACATTGGGCATCGACCTTAGCAGACAATGTTGATGGAGCTGCATCATCAATGTCATGACTGGTGGCAGCAGCAGCTTCAGCACTAGTACTAGGAACTGGAAGTGGTTCCTGATCTTCCACTATTTTTCCTCCAAATTTTTGTTCTCCATTTCACAGGACAGCATTCCATTATTATTACAGCACACAGAACAGTGCCTCTTTATTTTCACAGCACCCCTGTATTTTTACAGCATACAGGTTAGGGCCAGTGTACATTTATTTTCACAGCACTCCTGTATCTTTACAGCATACAAGACAGGGCCAGTGTACCTTTACAACACCCCTGTATTTTTTACAGCATACAGGACAGAATCAGCACCCCTGTATTTTCACAGCACCCCTGTATGTTCACAGCATACAGGACAGTGCCCCTGTACAGCACAGTGACAGTCAGGACAGCAACACATATGTAAAGCTGCAGCACCCCTAACAGCACATGACACCACAGTAACAGGGCAGCACCCCTAACAGCACACTGGAGAGCACCACACTGAACCCACCCGAGGCCACCACCCACAGAGAGAAACAGAGGTCTGTCTCTGTCACTCTCCAATTCCGGAGTGAAAATGGCAGCAACGCGCGGCTCTTTATATGGAGTCCGAAACCCGCGAGAATCCGACAGTGGGATGATGACGTTTTGCCTCATTCTGGGATCCGAGTCTAGTGGGAAGTCCCAAGCTGGACTTGGTTCCCGGCTTGGATCTTGAAGTTCAGGGGGGTTCGGTTCTCTGAGAACTGAACTAGTGCACCGGAAATTTTTCGGGTTTTGTGTTTTGGTTTTGGGTTCGGTTCCGTGGCCGTGTTTTGGGTTCGAACGCGTTTTGGCAAAACCTCACCGAATTTTTTTTGTCGGATTCGGGTGCGTTTTGGATTCGGGTGTTTTTTTCAAAAAACCCTAAAAAACAGCTTAAATCATAGAATTTGGGGGTCATTTTGATCCCAAAGTATTATTAACCTCAATAACCATAATTTCCACTCATTTTCAGTCTATTCTGAACACCTCACACCTCACAATATTATTTTTAGTCCTAAAATTTGCACCGAGGTCGCTGGATGACTAAGCTCAGCGACCCAAGTGGCCGACACAAACACCTGGCCCATCTAGGAGTGGCACTGCAGTGTCACGCAGGATGGCCCTTCCAAAAAACACTCCCCAAACAGCACATGACGCAAAGAAAAAAAGAGGCGCAATGAGGTAGCTGTGTGAGTAAGCTAAGCGACCCTAGTGGCCGACACAAACACCTGGCCCATCTAGGAGTGGCACTGCAGTGTCAGGCCGGATGGCCCTTCCAAAAAACACTCCCCAAACAGCACATGACGCAAAGAAAAATGAAAGAAAAAAGAGGTGCAAGATGGAATTGTCCTTGGGCCCTCCCACCCACCCTTATGTTGTATAAACAGGACATGCACACTTTAACCAACCCATCATTTCAGTGACAGGGTCTTCCACACGACTGTGACTGAAATGACGGGTTGGTTTGGACCCCCACCAAAAAAGAAGCAATTAATCTCTCCTTGCACAAACTGGCTCTACAGAGGCAAGATGTCCACCTCATCATCATCCTCCGATATATCACCGTGTACATCCCCCTCCTCACAGATTATCAATTCATCCCCACTGGAATCCACCATCTCAGCTCCCTGTGTACTTTGTGGAGGCAATTGCTGCTGGTCAATGTCTCCACGGAGGAATTGATTATAATTCATTTTAATGAACATCATCTTCTCCACATTTTCTGGATGTAACCTCGTACGCCGATTGCTGACAAGGTGAGCGGCGGCACTAAACACTCTTTCGGAGTACACACTTGTGGGAGGGCAACTTAGGTAGAATAAAGCCAGTTTGTGCAAGGGCCTCCAAATTGCCTCTTTTTCCTGCCAGTATAAGTACGGACTGTCTGACGTGCCTACTTGGATGCGGTCACTCATATAATCCTCCACCATTCTTTCAATGGTGAGAGAATCATATGCAGTGACAGTAGACGACATGTCCGTAATCGTTGGCAGGTCCTTCAGTCCGGACCAGATGTCAGCATCAGCAGTCGCTCCAGACTGCCCTGCATCACCGCCAGCGGGTGGGCTCGGAACTCTGAGCCTTTTCCTCGCACCCCCAATTGCGGGAGAATGTGAAGGAGGAGATGTTGACAGGTCGCGTTCCGCTTGACTTGACAATTTTCTCACCAGCAGTTCTTTGAAAGAGAGATCCAAGGTAGGTTTTAAATCTAGGATCGAGCACGGTGGCCAAAATGTAGTGCTCTGATTTCAACAGATTGACCACCTGTGAATCCTTGTTAAGCGAATTAAGGGCTCCATCCACAAGTCCCACATGCCTAGCGGAATCGCTCAGTGTTAGCTCCTCCTTCAATGTCTCCAGCTTCTTCTGCAAAAGCCTGATGAGGGGAATGACCTGACTCAGGCTGGCAGTGTCTGAACTGACTTCACGTGTGGCAAGTTCAAAAGGTTGCAGAACCTTGCACAACGTTGAAATCATTCTCCACTGCGCTTGAGACAGGTGCATTCCACCTCCTATATCGTGGTCAGTTGTATAGGCTTGAATGGCCTTTTGCTGCTCCTCCAACCTCTGAAGCATATAGAGGGTTGAATTCCACCTCGTTACCACTTCTTGCTTCAGATGATGGCAGGGCAGGTTCAGGCGTTTTTTGGTGTTGCTCCAGTCTTCTGTACGTGGTGCCTGTACGCCGAAAGTGTCCCGCAATTCTTCTGGCCACCGACAGCATCTCTTGCACGCCCCTGTCGTTTTTTAAATAATTCTGCACCACCAAATTCAAGGTATGTGCAAAACATGGGACGTGCTGGAATTTGCCCATATTTAATGCACACACAATATTGCTGGCGTTGTCCGATGCCACAAATCCACAGGAGAGTCCAATTGGGGTAAGCCATTCTGCGATGATCTTCCTCAGTTACCGTAAGAGGTTTTCAGCTGTGTGCGTATTCTGGAAAGCGGTGTTACAAAGCGTAGCATGCCTAGGAAAGAGTTGGCGTTTACGAGATGCTGCTACTGGTGCCGCCGCTACTGTTCTTGCGGCGGGAGTCAATACATCTACCCAGTGGGCTGTCACAGTCATATAGTCCTGAGTCTGCCCTGCTCCACATGTCCGTGGTTAAGTGACATTGGGTACAACTGCATGTTTTAGGACACTGGTGAGTCTTTTTCTGAGGTCTGTGTACATTTTCGGTATCGCCTGCCTAGAGAAATGGAACCTAGATGGTATTTGGTACCGGGGACACAGTACCTCAATCAAGTCTATAGTTGGCTCTGCAGTAATGATGGATACCGGATCCACGTTTCTCACCGCCCAGGATGCCAAGGCCTCAGTTATCCGCTTTGCAGCAGGATGACTGTTGTGATATTTCATCTTCCTCGCAAAGGACTGTTGGACAGTCAATTGCTTGGTGGAAGTAGTAAAAGTGGTCTTACGACTTCCCCTCTGGGATGACCATCGACTCCTAGCAGCAACAACAGCAGCGCCAGCAGCAGTAGGCGTTACACTCAAGGATGCATTGGAGGAATCCCAGGCAGGAGAGGACTCGTCAGAATTGCCAGTGACATGGCCTGCAGGACTATTGGCATTCCTGGGGAAGGAGGAAATTGACACTGAGGGAGTTGGTGGGGTGGTTTGCGTGAGCTTGGTTACAAGAGGAAGGGATTTACTGGTCAGTGGACTGCTTCCGCTGTCGCCCAAAGTTTTTGAACTTGTCACTGACTTATGATGAATGCGCTGCAGGTGACGTATAAGGGAGGATGTTCCGAGGTGGTTAACGTCCTTACCCCTACTTATTACAGCTTGACAAAGGCAACACACGGCTTGACAAATGTTGTCCGCATTTCTGTTGAAATACATCCACACCGAAGAGCTGATTTTTTTTGTATTTTCACCAGGCATGTCAATGGCCATATTCCTCCCACGGACAACAGGTGTCTCCCCGGGTGCCTGACTTAAACAAACCACCTCACCATCAGAATCCTCCTTGTCAATTTCCTCCCCAGCGCCAGCAACACCCATACCCTCCTCATCCTGGTGTACTTCAACACTGACATCTTCAATCTGACTATCAGGAACTGGACTGCGGGTGCTCCTTCCAGCACTTGCAGGGGCTGTGCAAATGGTGGAAGGCGCATGCTCTTCACATCCAGTGTTGGGAAGGTCAGGCATCGCAACCGACACAATTGGACTCTCCTTGTGGATTTGTGATTTCGAAGAACGCACAGTTCTTTGCTGTGCTTTTGCCAGCTTAAGTCTTTTCATTTTTCTAGGGAGAGGCTGAGTGCTTCCATCCTCATGTGAAGCTGAACCACTAGCCATGAACATAGGCCAGGGCCTCAGCCATTCCTTGCCACTCCGTGTGGTAAATGGCATATTGGCAAGTTTACGCTTCTCCTCCGACGATTTTATTTTAGATTTTTGAGTCCTTTTTTTACTGATATTTTGTGTTTTGGATTTTACATGCTCTGTACTATGAAATTGGGCATCGGCCTTGGCAGACGACGTTGATGGAATTTCATCGTCTCGGCCATGACTAGTGGCAGCAGCTTCAGCACGAGGTGGAAGTGGATCTTGATCTTTCCCTATTTTTGGAACCTCAACATTTTTGTTCTCCATATTTTAATAGGCACAACTAAAAGGCACCTCAGGTAAACAATGGAGATGGATGGATACTAGTATACTTATGGATGACGAGTGACTGCCGACACAGAGGTAGCTACAGCCGTGGACTACCGTACTGCGTCTGCTAGTATAGAGATGATAATGATATAAAAAATATATATATATCACTACTGCAGGTACATATAATATAATGACGGACCTGCTGGACACTGTCAGCAGACTCCTAAACTACTAGTATGAAGAAGATAGAAAAAAAACCCCACCACAGGTAGGTATACAATTATGGACGAGCACTGACGACACAGAGGTAGCTACAGCCGTGGACTACCGTACTGCGTCTGCTAGTATAGAGATGATAATGATATAAAAAATATATATATATCACTACTGCAGGTATATATAATATAATGACGGACCTGCTGGACACTGTCAGCAGACTCCTAAACTACTAGTATGAAGAAGATAGAAAAAAAAAACCCACCACAGGTAGGTATACAATTATGGACGAGCACTGACGACACAGAGGTAGCTACAGCCGTGGACTACCGTACTGCGTCTGCTAGTATAGAGAGGATAATGATATAAAAAAAATATATATATCACTACTGCAGGTATATATAATATAATGACGGACCTGCTGGACACTGTCAGCAGACTCCTAAACTACTAGTATGAAGAAGATAGAAAAAAAAACCCCACCACAGGTAGGTATACAATTATGGAAGAGCACTGACGACACAGAGGTAGCCACAGCCGTGGACTATCGTACTGCGTCTGCTAATATAGAGATGATAAAGATGATAGAGATGAACAAAAAAAAATATAACACTTCTGCAGGTAAATATTTATATAATATAATGAATGACGGACCTGCTGGACACTGTCAGCAGAATGCGTTTATAGAATAAAAAAAAAAAACACCACAGGAGTGTTTAACTTTTTCAGGCAGACAATATACTGGTGGTCACTGGTCAGTCACACTGGCAGCAAAAGTGTGCACTGTACTCCTGCTATAACTGCACCCCAGTCTCCCCCACAATTCAGCTGTGTGAGCAGTGAGCACTCAGCAGCACAGTCAGATATACATATAGATGATATTATCATGCAGCACACTGAGGCTGAGCACAGATATGGTATATGTGACTGTGTATCGTGTTTTTTCAGGCAGAGAACGGATTATAAATAATAAATAAAACTGGTGGTCACTAGTAACTATCAGCAAAACTCTGCACTCTGAGTACTCCTAATGCTCCCCAAAATTACTAAATTTAGTAGTAAATCAACTCAAGTGTCTCTATCTAAACGGAGAGGACGCCAGCCACGTCCTCTCCCTATCAATCTCAATGCACGTGTGAAAATGGCGGCGACGTGCGGCTCCTTATATAGAATCCGAGTCTCGCGATAGAATACAAGCCTCGCGAGAATCCGACAGCAGGATGATGACGTTCGGGCGCGCTCGGGTTAGCCGAGCAAGGCGGGAAGATCCGAGTCTGCCTCGGACCCGTGTAAAAAGGCTGAAGTTCGGGGGGGTTCGGATTCCGAGGAACCGAACCTGCTCATCTCTAAACTGAACCTGCTCATCTCTAATTATAATAGTAAATAAAACAACCATACAGTTTCTGTATTTGCATATATAAGGTACACAAGTTAAATTTGTAAATTGAATTACCCAACAAGTTAAAACAAGTTACTGTCTCTGCCAGACTATTCAGCCCTAGGTGATCAATGGGGGGTAAGAGTCTGACAAAGTTTCCACAAGATTTTATATTACACAGAGATTAGTAATAACATGTGACAATTATTGTTCTCCAAAATATGAGTCAATAAGGAGTTTCAATTAAACATTAACGCAATTGAATTTTTTAAAAGAATCTTGTGTATGCTGTCAGTGACCCAGAGGATGGAGATTGTGGTAGTTGTTGTAGAACTATAAGCAGCAGAATTCCCCAGACCTTTCACAAACACTTTTTAATGAGGATCTTATATTAAAAAGAGTGTATGTATGTGTGTGTGTTCTGACAGAGTAACATAGTAACATGGGAGGTCATTCCGAGTTGATCGCTCGCTAGCTACTTTTTTCAGCCGTGCAAACGCATAGTAGCCGCCCACAGGGGAGTGTATTTTAGCTTTGCAAGTGTGCAAATGCCTGTGCAGCCTAGCACTACAAAAATAGTTTGTGCAGTTTCTGAGTAGGTCTGAACTTACTCAGCCGCTGCGATCACATCAGCCTGTCCTGTCCCGGAATTGACGTCAGACACCCGCCCTGCAAACGCCTGGGCACGCCTGCGTTTTTCCAACCACTCCCTGAAAACGGTCAGTTGACACCCATAAATGCCTTCTTCCTGTCAATCTCCTTGCGATTGGCTGTGCAAATGGATTCTTCGTTAAAACCATCGTCCAGCAAAGATCCACTTTGTACCCGTATGACGCGCCTGTGCATTGCGGTGCATACGCATGCGCAGTAGCAACCTGAACCCTGCGCAGCGAAAAACAGCAGTGTGCGATCAGGTCGGAATGACCCCCATAGTAACATAATTAATGAGGTTCAAAAGAGGCAAAATGCTGATCAGGTTTAACCTGTATCTGCGTTAAGCAGTGCACATTATAATGCATCAGCCGAAAATAATGGTTTCACGGGGTACACGGGATTCCACAGGGAATACTTTGGGGTGTAGAGTTGGATCTTGATCCGTGGCACAAACAGGCTAAAGCTTTGACTGTTCCCAGGATGCACTGCACCGCCTCCTTTATAACCCCGCCTCCAGGCACTGGAGCTCAGTTTGTGAGTTGTTAGGTCACTAACAGGTGGGGCTGCGCTAGGCAGCCCTGAAAAGAGCTTTTTAAGAAGACTTCAAGGGCCACAGCACTTTATATGTCAAAGTGACATACTGTGCTGCGGCTCCATCACCTCCCCAGCAGCGCTGCGTACTCCTGCGGCCTGGTTCCCGGGTACTTGCAGTGGAGGCGTACCGGTCATCAGGCACACCACCGCTGACGCACTCAAGGATCGCGTGGCTGCACAGCAGGGAGGAGGTAAGAGGGTCCCCCAGGTGGGACCCGCCGGTAAATCGCGGTCTAGTAGTAGTCCCAGTATACTGACCGCGCCGCTGGCGTGGACACTGTACTGCACAGAGAGACATAGGTCAGATTTACTAAAATCCATTTTGCATAAGCTCCACAGTACCCAGTGGTGACGACCAACATTGGGGATAAGGCGCTAACCTGTAGCCCCTCCCCCATCTCCAGGCGCCATCTACTGCTGGTGTTCCCGCCCTGGATCTACATTTCACTCTCCCTCACTCCCTGACAGAGATTTTGGCGCCGTCTTCAGATAGCTGAGCTGATCTCCGGGACTGCTGGGCACTGTCTCCTCTGTAAAGCCGCCTGTCTCATCAGCACTGTGCATTTACACTACAGACACTTAAGTATTCTACATGTCATATTAGACAGTGTTAGTTACCGCTTAAATCCTTTGTTTGTGCCCTGTGTTTATTGTCACATAACACAGGGGGTTATTTGCAGGTATTGTGTTTATCTGGCTATATTGTACTGTCCCTATAATGTCTGCCACACAGGGCGGGAAATCCGCAGACGCTTCTCCATCATGCAGTGCTGGCACCGTGGATTTACCTGATGGGGAAGTTTTAGCTGATAGTTCAGGCACTGGATGCTATACAGCTCCCGGTCATCCCGCAGCACCCAGGACCCACCTTGGGCAGCGTTCTCAAGTATGCTGAATACGCTTGTGACACGTCTTACGCCCCCTGTGGGACCTCCTGTGCCATTGCAGCGACACATTGTCCCTGTAGTTAATCCGCCTTGGGCTGACACTCTGTCTACCCAGTTACAACAACTAAGTCAATCATTGGTTAGACAAAAGTCTACCTCACGCCCCTCGGGTGCCAAGGGGTCATCTAAGCGGGCCATTTCTTCCTCACAATCCACAAATATTTTGGATAATTCTTCTGATGAGGATGGGGAATATACTGATCCGTCAGACACTGATACAGTCGCTTCTGACGAGGAATCTACAACCCAGGTTGATGTTCCTGACTTAGTGGAGGCTATTAAGCTGATTCTCCAAATAGATAATGAGATCAAGCCCACTGCTGCATCTAAGAGACCTGATAAGTTAAAACGTCAGAAGGTTACTAAAGTAGTCTTACCACATTCTGACCATTTAATTGACATACGTCAGGAATCCTGGTCGTCTCCAGGAAAGACATTTTCCCTGTCTAAAAATATGCTATACTATCCCTGCGGAGTTGAGTAAGAAGTGGGAAACTCCACCGCCGGTGGACTCTCATGTCGTCCGTCCTGTGGTGTCATCTACTCTGCCTGTCACCACTGTCACCTCACTGAAGGAACCGACGGATAAGCGTGTGGAGGGATGCCTGAAGTCTATTTACTCCCTTACAGGTGCTGTACATAGACCCACTATAGCAGTCTCCTGGGCCACGAAAGGAAGTTGAAGCATGAGTTCAGGCAATTAAGAATGAGCTGCCTCAGGATTTTTCTGACACTGCCAGACAATATCTGTCTTATATTACCACAGCCTCCCACTATATTCAGGAGGCGGCCTCTGAGGCAGGTGTTATGGCGGCCAAGGCATCTACTACATCTATCCTTGCTCGCCGTATTCTGCGGGTTAAGTTCCTGGAAGGTGAATCTGGACTCCAAAAAGACCTTGGAGGCGCTCCCTTTCAAGGAAGACATCCTTTTTGGGGAGGATCTGAACAAGATTGTGACTGACTCGGCGACTGCTAAGACTGTATTTCTCCCAAATACTAATCCTTCTGCTCCGAAGGCTAAGAGTACCACTTTTCGTTCCTTTTGACTTCCAGGGAAAGCAAAAGGTCAGACGTACCCGAGACAGGCTCGTGCTTCCAAAATCACTAAGCCCAATCCTAAACGATCCTGGGCCGCCTGTCAGCCTGCTTCCAAACAAGACAAGCCTGCTGCATGACGGGGCAGGCCTCTCCCTGGGGGACCCCAGGGTGGGAGGCAGACTTCTGCAGTTCTCCAAGGCCTGGTTAAGGACCACTTCGGATGCCTGGGTGAGGGAAGTGGTCTCTCACGGGTACGTAATCTCTTTAAAGAAATGTCCCCCTCGCCAGTTCTGCGCCATGGTTATCCCTTCAGATCTGTTGAAAGCGCAAGCTCTACATTTGGTTGTGCAGGTGGACACAGGAGTGGTAGTGCCGGTACCTCTGTCCCAGAGAGGCAGGGGTTTCTACTTGACCCAGTTTCTAGTTCCAAAGCCAAATGGGTCCTTCCGGCCGATACTCAACCTCAAATCATTGAACAAATTTGTGAGAGTGTCCAAATTCCGTGTGGAAACTCTGCGCTCTATTGTACTGTCCATGGAACCCAAAGACTATATGGTATCACTGGATATACAGGATGCTTACCTGCACATACCTATTGCTATATTGCATCAGCAATAACTCTGGTTTGCTATTGGCAACCTACATTATCAATTCCAGGCTCTGCCATTTGGACTGGCCACGTCCCCTCTGATCTTCACCAAGGTCATGGCCGTGATGACGGCCCTTCTCTGCCATCAGGGAATCAGGATCCTGCCGTATCTGGACAACTTGCTGATCCTGGCAAACGCCCAAGATGTTCTCCTCAGTCATCTGGAACAGACGGTCCAATTCCTACAAGCCCACAAGTGGCTTTTCAACTGGAAAAAGTCCTCGCTGATCCCTGCTCGGAGCATGGTGCACCTGGGTGCACTGCTGGACACACACAGCCAGAGATTGTTTCTGTCTCCAAAGAAAGTCCTGAAACTTCGGGACAGGATCAGATACTTCCTCTCTCGCCCAAGAGTGTTGATACACTCAGCAATGCAAGTACTGCATGGTCTCGGCTTTTGACATGGTATAGTACGCTCAATTTTATTCCTGCCCTCTGCAGAGGTTAATCCTTTCCAGGTGGGATGGCCTGCCTCATCGGATCAGGTCTCAAATGATCTCCCTGACTCCGGAGGTTCATCTGTCACTGAACTGGTGGCTACAGGACCAACAGTTGAGCAGGGGTCATCTCTTCTGGATCTCCAACTGGATCCTCTGGACAAGGGACACCAGTCTGCGAGGTTGGGGCACGGTGCCGGAGCAACACTCTCTCCAGAGTCGGTGGACCAGGGAGGAATCTCTCCTCCCAATAAATATTCTGGAATTGTGAGCAGTGTTCAATACATTTACGCTTGCTCTGCCTCTGGTACAGAACAGGCCTGTTCAAGTACAATCAGACAACGCCACCACGGTGGCATACATAAATCATCAAGGCAGCACTCAAAGCCACATGGCAATGATGGAAGTGTCAAATATTCTACATTTGGGCGGAATGCCGCCTGCCAGCAATATCGGCAGTGTTCATTCCGGGAGTCCTCAACTGGGAAGCGGTCTTCCTAAATCGTCAGGACATATATGCCTGGAGAGTGGAGTCTTCATCCAGAAGTCTTTCAACTCCTAGTGGACAAGTGGGGTCTACCAGATGTAGACCTGATGGCGTCTTGACACAATCACAAAGTTCTGGTCTTCAGATCAAGGACAAGGGATCCTCAAGCAGTGTTCGTGGACGCACTGGCAATTCCATGGAACTTTCGGCTGCCATACGTGTTCCCTCCAGTGTCACTCCTGCCCAGGGTACTACAGAAGTTCAAGCAAGAAGGAGGAATACTACTTCTAGTCACTCCAGCGTGGCCCAGACGGCATTGGTTCTCAGACCTGCAGGGTCTATCGATCGAGCGTCCTCTTCTACTTCCTCAACGCCCAGACCTTCTCGTTCAGGGCCCTTGTGTCTACCCGGACCTGGCCAGACTGGCTTTGACGGCGTGGCTCTTGAAGCATCACTCCTGAGAGCCAAAGGAGTCTATGAGGTGGTCATCCAAACTATGATAAAAGCCCGTAAACCGGCTTCAGCTCAGATTTATTACAGGGTTTGGAATTCTTACTTCACCTGGTGTGCTAGTAAGAACTATGATGCATATACTTTCAGAACTTCCAGACTTTTGGCTTATTTGTAACAGGGCCTAGACTTAGGCCTTCGTCTGGCCTCCCTCAAAGTTCATATATCTGCCTTGTTGGTGTGGTTTCAGAGGAAAATTGTGTCTATTCCTGACATTCATACTTTCACTCAGGGTGTTTTATAGAGTCTCCATTTGAACCCTTTTGAGTCTGTGGACCTTAAATGCCTTACGCTTAAGGTTGTTTTTCTGTTGGCTATTGCCTCTGCTAGGAGGGTGTTGGACTTAGGCGCTTTGTCCTGTCGTCCAACCTTTCTGATTTTTCACTGTGACCTGGCAGTTCTTAGAACTCGCCCTGGTTATCTCCCTAAGGTGGTGTCCTCTTTCCATCTTAAACAGGAGATTGTGGTTCTGGCTTTTATCTCTTCTGGTTTATCATCCAAAGAGCAGTCTTTGGATGTGGTATGGGCTCTCCGTATTTATGTGGAGAGGGCTGCCTCTATCAGGAGGTTAGATACCCTTTTTGTACTTTTTAGTTTTCATAAACGTGGCTGGCCTGCGAATAAGCAAACCTTGGCCAGATGGATAAGAATGGTGATTGCACAAGCCTATGCGCAGGCTGGACTCAGCTCCTGCTGCTATCAAAGCCCATTCTTCTCGGTCTGTTGGATTTTCTTGGACCGCCGAGGTGTGTCCGCTGAACAATTGTGCAAGGTGGCTATGTGGTACTCAGCAGGGCTGCCATCAGAAATTGTGGGGCCCAGGACTGACAAAAGAGACAGGGCCCCTCCCCTCCTCAAAATAAAATTCTGCCACAATACTCCACACCTACGTGATGTCATATATTGCGATATTACCTATAGGTGGAGTGTTGCGGACCTACAGGAATGGTTCATAGAGAGCTGATGCACAGTTGAAGGCTTGCTTTAAAAAGTCTTCACTCTGCAGCTCTACAGGTATTGGTATTAGTAGACAGGGGTGGGCCCCCCTGTCTGTAAGGGCCCAGGACACCAGTCCCCACAGCCCCCCCCCCCCCGATATCTGCCCTAGTCCTCAATGAACACGTTCATTAGGCTCTATGCCTTTGATTCTTCCGCCTCCCAGGATGCTTCCTTTGGATGCCGGGTTCTTGTGCCCGATACAGTGCATCCCCTCCCATGAGGAACTGCTTTAGGACATACCTGATGTATTCCCTTTGGAATCCCAGTGTACCTCGCTGCAGAAAAGGAGATTTATGGTAGACTTACCTTTGTTAAATCTCTTTCTGCAAGGTACACTGGATTCCACAGGGCGCTCACCCTGATGCACTTAGCCTCTTTGGGTTTTTAGGGCATTAGCCGCTGGTCCCTTCTCCTGTCGTGAGAATGTCGTTCTTTGTGACTAACATCTGCCGTCTCTTTTACCTGCTACTGCATTGGACTGATTAACGAAACTGCGCTCCTGTGCCTGGAGGTGGGGTGATAGAGGAGGCGGTGCAGTGCATCCTGGAAACAATCAAAGCTTTAGCCTGTTGGTGCCTCGGATCAAGATCCAACTGTACACCCCAATGTATTCCCTGTGGAATCCAGTGTACCTCGCAGAAAGAGATTTAACTATGGTAAGTCTGCCATAAATCTCCTTTTCGTATCACTACCATATATATAATGTCAATATATTAAATGCTATAGCCTTGGATACCTTTTTCAGCTAGAAAACTGTCCGATCTGTTTTTAAATGCATTTAAAGAGTCTGCCATTATTATCTTCTCCAAATCCTTATTGCCCTTACGGTGAAGAACCCTTTCCTACGTTGTGTACGGAATTTTCTCTCCTCTAGCCTCAGTGAGTGCCCACGTGTCCTATACAGAGTTTTATTAATAAACAAATCCCTTGCTAACTATTTATATTGACCCTTTACATAGTTGAAGATATTATTAATGTCTCCTCTTAGTCTCCTCTTCTCAAGGGAATACATATTTAACTTAGTAAGCCTTTCCTCATACTCCATTTTCTCTAACCCTTTAATCAGTTTAGTAGCACGCCTTTTAACTCTTTCGAGCTTCCGATATCTTTTTTTATAATATGGTGCCCAAAATTGAACACAATATTCCAGTGGTGGACATACCAATGATTTATACAGAGGCAGGATTACATCCTCGTCCCTTGTCTCAATACCTCGTTTTCTGCACGCAAGGACTTTACTTACCTTCTTTGCTGCATTTTGACATTGTGTACTGTTATGAGCCCCAAAATATTTTTCCACTACTGTTACCCCTATATTTTCACCATTGAGTGTGTAGGGTGCAAATTTGTTTTTAATCCCAAAGTGCATACCTTTGCATTTTTCAATATTGAACCTAATTCCCCATTTAGATGCCCAGGTTTCAAGTTTACATAAGTATTTCTGTAGAGACTCCACATCGATTTCTAAATTAATTACCTTACACAGTTTAGCATCATCTGCAAAGATTGACACTGTGCTTCCCAGGCTTATTCCTAGATCATTAATAAATATATTGAACAGTAGCGGGCCAAGTACGGACCCTTGTGGTATTCCGCTGACTACTGGTGTCCAGCTGGAGGACATTCCATTGACCACTACTTGTTGTACCCTGTTATCCAGCCAATTACCTATCCCTGTACAAATAGTATTCCTAGTCCAAATTCCCTTAATTTGATGATCAGTCTCCTGTGAGGCACTGTATCAAAGGCTTTTGCAAAATCTACAAAGACCACATCTACTGCTTGTCAGGTTCTGTTTAGTTTGTGTCCCCGGAGGGGGCGCTAGTGGGTCAGTGGAGGTAGGATGGAAGAAGTGAGGAGGCCGGATTGGATTCCTGCGCATGTGCGCAATGTTGTTTATTAAACAGTAGGCTTTAAACAATATGGCAGCAGGAATACTTGATAACAACAGAAACAAATGCAATTGTGAATATGCAGCGTAGAAGCTGAGAGTCTATGGCAAAGTCCGTATGGTAAGTTCAATCTATCAGGGGATCGATGTGTCGGTATGGGAACCAATAGTTGTTGGACCGTGGAGCCAGCAGAGATGTTGGTGGAAATAGCAAACCTGGTAGCAATTGCAGGAGACAAGTGTTAAAGTTCTCAGTGCAGTTTGAATAACACTGGCAGCTTGCAGGCTGATGAACAGGTGTAGATGACGAGATGCACCTGGAGGAGAGTCTCTACTGCAGAGGACTGGAGCACACTGTAGCTGGTAAAGGTGTGAAGCTAGAACAAGGGCAAGGGTTGCTGGTGC
The DNA here is from genome assembly GCF_028390025.1 of Pseudophryne corroboree. NCBI lineage: Eukaryota > Metazoa > Chordata > Amphibia > Anura > Myobatrachidae > Pseudophryne > Pseudophryne corroboree. Next base: position 47,965,048 of record NC_086449.1, on the reverse strand, counting down.
TTGTAGTTCCACGGTAGTACAGGAACAAACTGGAAGGCAAGCAGGTAAACGGAGGAACTGGAGAACAGAGCCAGAGACACAGGTCATAGGAGTGACACGAAGTCCAGGACAAGGACTGACTCACCCTGCTGCTCCTGATATACCCCCCGGTCTGTAGGTATTGGTGGGAAGTGAATGAGGAGGTGCGGCCAAGCTCTGGATTGGCCGGTGCGGTAGTCTGATGAAAACTGTCATGGTGGCGCCCATGCCGCGGCCCGGCGGAAACGCGGCGTGCATGCATGCACGCTGACAACAGGAGCCCAAGATGACGTCCGGTGACAAGGCGACCAGTGACAGCGAGACGTAGAGACCCCGGACGGGGACCGCACCATCGGACAGATGCAGCTGTGGTAAGTCGATTCCTGACAGTACCCCCTCCTTTATGGGTGGGCACCGAACACCCACGTGGCTTGGAAGGATGATTTCTGTGGAAAACATGGACCAACCTTGGAGCATGAACATCTGTAGCATTTACCCAACTCCTCTCCTCAGGACCATAACCGGACCAGTCAATTAGATATTGCAGACGACCGTACCGGCAACGGGAATCCAGAATCTTCTCTATTTCGAACTTAATGCCCTGTAGGGTTCGTACTTTGGGGCCAACTAGAAGAGCTCTTTGGAACCGATTCAGGATCAAGGGTCTAAGGAGAGAGACATGAAAGGCATTAGGTATCCGCAAGTAAGGAGGCAATTTGAGCTTGTACGCTACAGGACTGATGAATTTGCCAATAGAAAAAGGACAAATGAAGCGTGATGCAAACTTCCGTCTGTCCATTCATCTGAGGGTGGTAGGCTGACGAAAATTTAAGCTTAACTTGTAGGGCAGAACAGAGGGCTCTCCAAAACCTTGCTACAAACTGAACTCCACGGTCAGACATGATTTCAGTAGGCAGTCCATGTAAGCGGAAAATCTCCCGTAGGAAGACTTGAGCAAGTTTTGGAGTGGAAGGAAGACCTTGGAGTGGAACAAAATGGTTCATTTTGGTAAACCTGTCAATAACTACCCAGATGGTATTGAATCCTTGAGAGGAGGGTAGATCGGAGATGAAGTCCATGGACAGGTGAGACCACGGATGGCTGGGTACAGATAATGGTTGTAACTGACCTGCCGGAGACTGTCTGGGAGTCTTATGCTGGGCACACTTGGGGCAGGATGCCACAAAGTCCTTGATGTCGACCTTCATTTTCCGCCACCAGTAAGTTTCAGACAGGAACTTGAAAGTCTTTAGGACACCAGGATGCCCTGTAAACTTGGACTGATGAGCCCAAGACAGCAATTTAGAACGAAGCTCAGGGGAAACAAAAATCTTGCCAGGAGGCGGAACAGGAGTAACTTGAAACAAGGCAAACACAACTGGATTCAAAATAGAATGCGGAACTGGATCGGAAATCTCCTTTTCGGATTCCATAGAACGAGACAGAGCATCAGCTTTGGTATTCTGAGAACCTGGACGGAAATTAAGCTTAAAGTTGAAACGAGAGAAGAACATTGCCCACCGGAACTGGCGAGGATTAAGACACTGGGCTGCCTTTAGGTAGAGGAGGTTCTTGTGATCCGTATAGATGTTAAATGGGAACTTTGCTCCTTCCAGGAGATACTTCCACTCCTCCAGAGCCAGCTTGATCGCCAGTAGTTCTTGGTCACCGATGGAGTAATTAACTTCCGCAGGAAGGAATTTGCGAGAGAAAAACCCACAAGGGTGAATCTTCCTATCAACCCCCACTTTGGAGAGAACAGCTCCGACTCCCACTGTAGAAGCATCTACCTCCAACTCGAATGGCTTGTTAACGTCTGGTTGTGACAGAACTGGGGAGGTCATGAAAACCTGCTTGATTTTCTGAAACGCAGCCAAGGCATCTTCTGACCAGTTGGAATGATCTGCCCCTTTTCGAGTTAAGCTGGTGTCAAAGTCAGAAAAATATCATGATGCACACTGCCATATTTGCTCCTCATACATGTCCGCGCTGCGCATGCGTACGCTCTCCCGTGCGTGCGCATACCCGCTGTTACGTGCACCCGCAGGCGCACGGTATGCGCATTTACGGTAGAGTTTATGTGCGCCTAGCGTGCGACTCAATCGTTACATATTTTTACCATATAATGTATTTTGTAGATTATGGTCCCTTTGATAGAATCTGAAAGTTTAGTTAATGTAGCATGTTCATAGACAAAGAGATCCCTCTTTGTTTGATACGAAGGGTCAGACATGGGTTATACAGTGGTGTTTAGTATCCACCGGAAGAATATTTAATTAGCAATATTCCGGTGTTGGTTTGAAGCGGATTAATCGCTCGTGCGAATAGTTATGGACATAAGAAGTTTATGTACTTTTACTATTATTTGCACTCACTTATCCATGCGGCGGGAAACCTAGTTTCCCACCCACCTGAGCAGTTGGAAATAGTCACAGCCCACCTGTATGAATCAACCTATGACCTTTTGTTATAATGCGAAGACGAATTCCTGTGTCCAATGAACAATGAGATTGTAGGGACCATTGTATTGTATTGTGTGTGGGGCATAAATAGACAAGCCGATCTGATCCAACTCACTCTCTTCAACGATTCTCATCACTGATAATCGGGAGCTGGATATTCAGAAAGGCGCATGCGATTGTTCCCTTTGTGCGTAAGTTTTCTCCGCAATCATATTGTCTTTATTGTTATTGTGAGCCATATCTCTCTCTCTCTCTCTCTCTTCTCCCTTTTCTCTCTTTTCCTCTTAAAGTGTTATTGTACCATTATTGTATTTTAAGTGTAGTTATCTGGTTAGTTAGTCTATGTTATATTGGTAGTGTATGACTTGTATTGTATTATTCTTTTGCAAATAGAACGTATATATAAGGTGTTAGAACCAAAGCCCGGTATCTGTGTATTTCTTATATTTCTAAGTATTCTCAGAGCGTCGGAGACGCTCAAACAGCTTTTAAGTTAATAAGGTTACACTGTGTTACATTTACACCCTAACACTACACCAAGGTTTACTGCATAATACACTATTTTATGGTATAGTTATAAAGGTTTAACATTGTGAGCGTCTGCGCCGCTGGTGATCTCCTCGTGGTCCCGAGCGTCCGTTACGCTAATAGCGAACCATTACGTTAGTCGGCAGCCAATAGCGTGCCTGCCTGTGATCTCTTGGCCGTGAGCGAACGTGACGCTTGAGCGTCTCGACTACGGCTAAGCGATTGTTACGCAACGTGCGTTCCCTTACGGTATTCCATACGTCACTAGCGTACAGTGTTCTTAGACCTCTTAAAGGGTTTTAAGTAAGATAAATATTTAGCTTTATCAATTGGCGGCTCGTCCGTCCTTCACATATCTGTACTAGGTAATTTCAGCAGACATTATCCATCAGCAAAGGGCGGGAGATCGTATTCCTCGTAGTGCTGCCTGGATAAGCGTCTGCTTCGCTTAGTAAAGGGTGCTGAGGGATCCGGAACCGGAGGTAAGAACAACACGCTAGTGTCTTTTAAAACTGTTTATTTCTGTTTTGCGTACGCAATCATGCATATATCTGCATTTCTTTTCGTGTGTTTTCATATCACTCTCCTGTTTGCCATTTTATAATTGATAAACGTGCTAAGAGAGATTTGTCGCTATTTAATAGTTAAAGAGTAAAAATAATACATTAAGGTGTAAATTGAAAAGCACGCACACAGCTCTGCCTAAAGATACAAGGAGAGATCTGTGTGGTGCTCGGTAGATGATCGAGGATCGTCTACATTGATAAACGTGTAAATTGTGTTACGGTGGATATCTGCATTGTGTACACGTGTCTCTAACAAAAGACTGAGACCCGCGTACGCAACCCAAAGGCCGACGCTTGCAGCGTATATTACGCAACGGAGCGTCTGGGTACGCCCACGTAACTCAAATCGCACGATAGTATTATTTTAACAGGCGAAAAGGTGGCAACGCGATAAATAGCGCAAGTCGATTTTAGTGTCCGAAATTTAAGCTAATAGATCCTTCTCCAATTTACAACTCATCTGGTCTAAAGGAAAGAAATTTCTGCGCAGAAATAGAAAGAAATAGAAACAAAAGTAAAAGTGTACATGTGGTGAGTGAGTGTTTGCATATATAAGTTCTACAATTTTTGAGGTTGAACCACAAGAAGTCGAGTTCTCGTGAGGTACATACATGTAAGTGACGTGCATGGTGGCTAGGGAGGCATCCCTTGTTAAACATAAAATTTGAGCATTAGAGTGTAGCAGACCAGGAGGTCATACTGTAGCAGACCAGGAGGTCTTATAACAAGACCAGGAGGTCCAGTTACAGCAGACTAAGAAGTCCGCTATAGAGACAAGTAGCACAACACCAGGAAGGGTTGGTGCGGAACCCATATAGGCCATAAAGCTCTGGCTGAAGGAGTTCGCAGCCGTAATTTTCAATTCCGTTGGTCGCTCCGTACATAAGATTAGTTGCTTATGTGCTGAACGATTGTACCGCACGTAATTGTGTGCATTAGTTAGTAATCTGACCTAGTTCCATTTGTGAACGAAAGGGGTCTTAAACGCTATTTGTACATTCTAACGTGATCTGTGTAATTTTTTATTTTAAGGGAAGTTCGCTGGTCACTAAGGAACTATCCAACAACCAATAGTTACTGGAAAGAGTAAGTGCTCTGCGGATCACCCTCGCATGTTCCAGTAAATAGAGGTTCAGGTCGCAGGGGCCCTGGGTCGAGTACGCCAGCACTAGGGCAGTGTGTAGGTCGTATTGGTCGGCGTGGGCGAGTGAGTGGGGTACTCGGTAAACCGCCACCGTCAGCCTATCTTGAACATTTTGGTTTTTTGTAAGGGTTCGCTGAAGAAAGCAACACCTGCAAGCTATGGGGGCCAGTTGTTCAGGTAGGGGGCGATCAACCTCGGTTCGGGTTGATTCAGTAAACCGACCAATCGGGTCGGCAAGGTATGTAATGTGTGAAAAATACGATTCACACACAGAGGTTTTATGTGATGAATGGGAGAGAATGACGGTACATGACGGGGAGAAGTTCCCAAGAGTAGGTAGCTTTAGCCCAGATGTGTTACTGAATCTAAGGAGGAGGATATGTCTCATTAAATCAACAAAGAGACGAATCAAACATTATGATTATTTGCAGTTATGGGAACAGGAGGGTGAAATACAGAGAGGATTGGCTCAGGCGGCGGGATCTAACCCTATCAGGAAACTGATAGCCACCACCATATATATCAGGAGAGAAATTGGTTGCGGAGAATGACGCACTAGGATGTAACAAACAAACACTTAGCAACTGTATAAATGTTAAAGATAATGTTAATAAGTTAACTAATGCAAATATTAACCCGTGCAAGTTGTACCCTGTTTTAAACTTTCCCCAGGAGTGTGATCAAGAGGACGAATCGGCAACAATATCGGCGCTCTCTCTAGCAGCCACCAAATCAGAAACAACAGTAGGCACGGCCCAACCCTTAAGATTAGTATCAAAGGCCCCTAGCGGAGGGACAGGTGAGGTCGTATCAACCGGTAAGTACGGCACCTTACACTATGCTGAAACCATTTCACCACAGGCTGTAGAATCTACTCAGAATGATGTTGTTAGGCTGAATCCCGTTAGGGTAATAGCAGTGCCAAATGGGAAAACGGACACTACAGGAGTCACTCCTATCAGAAACATTGCCATGTACAGCCCATTTTCCCGAATGGAATTAAGAACCATAGTGTCTGAATTCCCTGATCCTAGAAAAGATCTAGTTGCTAGCCAGAAATACATCAGAGACCTAGGGAACACTGTAGAGCCCAATAACAAAGACTGGCAGATACTGCTTAGGGCATGTTTACCCTCCAATGTCGACTCAGCTCAATTTTTAGCTGACTGTGGATTGGATCAGGATGTACCCCTTACAGATGTGTACAACCAAGACAATGTAAAAAGAATAAATTTACAGTTAAATGAGTATTTTCCAGCTGTAGTTAAATGGAACAAAATTTTCTCCATTAAACAAAAGGAGTCAGAAACAGCTGCAGAGTATTTTCACAGGGCATTACTAGATATGGCTAAATACACAGGCATAGAGGACATTAAAACCAACATAAATCATAGAGAAGTAGCAGTATCTGTGCTAATGGATGGTTTAAAAGAAGCATTAAAGACAAGGGTACAGACCACACAACCATGCTGGCGAGGTCTGTCGGTGGCTACTTTGAGAGAGGCAGCTATTGATCACGATCGGAATATCACCAGACACAGGGAATTACAAGGTGATAAGTTAATGGCCGTAAGTATACAGGCCCTGACCACAAGGCAGCCTTTGTATAAATCACCAAACCCTGTGGGTAAGTCAAATGTGGTAACTTGTTATTCTTGTCATAGACAGGGACACATGGCACGAGACTGTAGAGTGAAAAATTCACAAAAATCATACCAACCCCCTAGACCACGACATGACACACGACATTGGGATCAGGGTCCGCAGAGACGGAGTTATGAGCCACATACAGGGGAAACAAAAAGATATCCCCCAAAAGGAGACTGGCAAGCTTCTGGCAGTTCCCAGTTAACCCCTTCACAAGTAGTTGCTGCCAGCGGGATTCAGGGAGGTCACCACACCCAATAGGGGTGTGGCCATACCTGTAATCTGCAGCCAGTAAAATTGATTGCAAGTCTTGGAAGTGAACCCGAAATTGCAATTAATGTAGCTGGTAAATCATTAAACTTTCTTGTAGATACGGGGGCGGCCAAATCAGTGATAAATTCGACAGTGGGCATGAGAACCACTGGTAAGACAATTCCAGCCATGGGAGTAACGGGAGTAGTCCAGCATTACCCTGTTAGCAAACCAGCAGAGATTACAATAGGGCCTTTACATACCAAGCATTCCTTTTTGCTGGCTGCATCGGCACCTACTAATCTCCTGGGAAGAGACTTATTGTGTAAAATGGGGTGCGTCATTTATTGTACTCCTGAAGGTGTATTCTTGGACATACCTGAGAATCACGCTCAGGAAGTACGAGACATGTTAGACTCCCCATCAAAATTAATGACACATACCGTTATGACAAATAGGACTCCATCCCAAGTAGAAGAGATGACATCCCAGATACCAGAGTCACTTTGGACTAAAGATGGACAGGACACTGGATTAATGGCAAACGTAGCTCCGGTAGTTGTGCAAGTAAAAGATGGTAGGATAGCTCCAAAAATCCCACAATACCCTCTGAAGCCAGAGGTGGAGTTAGGAGTATATCCCGTAATAGAGCGCTTGCTACAACAGGGCATTCTGGTAAGAACATCCAGCACTGCCAATAGTCCCATCTTCCCTGTGAAAAAGAGTGGGGGGAGGGGTTACCGGCTAGTGCAGGATCTAAGGGGGATTAACAAAATAGTTGAGAGTCAGTTCCCCGTTGTGCCAAATCCAGCTGTCATCCTTATGCAAATCCCTCCCACTGCGAAATTTTTCACTGTTATTGACCTCTGCTCCGCTTTCTTCTCGGTACCTCTGCACCCTGACAGCCAATATTTGTTTGCATTTACATACAGAGGAGTCCAATACACATGGACTCGATTACCACAAGGTTTCATAGACAGTCCAAGTATATTTTCCCAGGCTTTGCATGATTGTTTACAGTCTTTCCAACCAGAGAGTGGATCAATATTGATACAGTACGTGGACGATTTACTACTGTGTTCAGATTCATTGGAAGCGTCCCTGAAGGATACGAAACAGCTCCTGTTTCATCTTTCAGACACAGGACACAAGGTTTCCAAAGACAAGTTGCAATTATGCCAGACTAAAGTAAAATATTTAGGACACTGTCTAACACAAGGACTGAGACACCTGACCTCTGATAGAATTCAAGCAATTAGAGACATGACTCTGCCACAAACCCAGCAACAGATCAGAACGTTTTTAGGAATGTGTGGGTATTGCCGTAACTGGATCCCAGGATTTTCCATTCTAGCATTACCTTTGCAGGAGATGGTCTCCTCAAACAAACCTGATTGGATTTCGCATACAGACGAGTCCGAGGTGCCATTTGAGAGACTTAAACAGTGCCTAACGCAGGCACCAGCATTAGGTATGCCAGACTATGGGAAACCCTTTGAGCTGTACGGAACAGAAAGTGCTGGTTGCGCGGCAGGCGTCCTATCCCAAAAGCACGGTGATGCCAGCAGGCCGGTAGCATACTACAGCGCACAGCTAGATACGGTAGCGCGTTCCCTCCCCACATGCTTGCGAAGCGTTGCTGCGATAGCATTGCTAGTAACAAAAAGCAAAGATGTAGTGCTAGGTCACAACCTCACAATTCATACACCACATGCAGTGTCAGCCTTGCTAAATTCTGCCCAAACCAGACACGTCTCATCAGCGCGGTTTACAAGATGGGAATTGGCACTAATGGCCCCCGTAAACATCACCATAAGGAGATGCAGTGCATTAAATCCTGCAACATATCTCCCAGGTGTGCCTGGACAGGCACAAAGGGTGGAGGATGAGAGTGGTGGGGAAGGAGATTTAATACAAAAGATGACATGCATGATTGTATGGAATATTTGACCCAAAATTTCACGGCAAGGCCTGACATCAGTGACAACCCACTGGAAGACGTAGATCTTACTTTCTACACTGACGGTAGTTGTCACAGACAGTCAGACTCGGGAGACTTGTGTACTGGATACGCAGTCGTAGATGACCAAGGCACCATAGAAGCAGAACCGCTAGGCCCACCTCACTCAACCCAGGTTGCTGAACTGGTTGCCCTAACCAGAGCATGTGAATTGGCTAAGGGCAAGTCAGCCAATATCTACACCGATTCTAGATACGCCTTCGGGGTAGTCCATGATTTCGGAGCCCTATGGCGCCTCAGAAATTTCATGATGGCAGCTGGTACACCGGTAGCGCATGCAGCTCACATCAAAAGGCTTCTAACAGCGATACAGGAACCCGACAGAGTGGCTGTTATCAAGTGTAAAGCACACACATATAGCCAGGACCCAGTATCACTTGGTAACAGCCGAGCAGACGAAGCTGCTAAGTTAGCAGCTGGTACCCCCAGACAGACAGACACCACACAATTGATGGTATTTAATACCATCAACACACAGAAGTTGTGTGAAATGCAAAATTTGTGTTCCACACAGGAAAAGGCAGTCTGGAAGGCAAAAGGATATGGCCAGGAGTCCTCAGGACTCTGGACAGATGGACATGGTAAACCAGTGGCCCCCAGAGCATATCTTCCATGTTTAGCTGAAGCAGCACACGGGCTGACTCATCTGGGCAAGGAGGGAATGTGTAAGTTGGTAAGAGCATATTGGTGCGCCCCAGGATTTTCATCCCATGCAGGTAAGAGAGCAATGTCATGCCTTACCTGTTTGAGGAAGAATATCGGAAAGGCAATACCAACAGAACCATCTCATATCCCACCTACAGGCGGCCCTTTTCAGGTAATACAGATTGACTTTATACAATTACCCCCTTGTCGAAATTTGAAATATGTACTTGTTTGTATAGATGTATTCTCAAATTGGGTCGAAGCATTTCCTGCGGCCACAAATACCGCTATGTTTACTGCTAAGAAAATGGTGCAGGAATTTGTATGTAGATACGGTATCCCTAGAATAATTGAAAGTGATAGGGGTACCCACAGGGGCGGATCCAGAAAAAAATTACAGGGGGGGCACCATAAGGGACGTGGCTTCGTTGGAATGGGCGTGGCTTCGTTGGAATGGGCGTGGTATTGCAGGAAAAGACTACCTTATACCCCAGTTTTGCAACCTGCACGCCCAGACGTTGGCCACCACAGAAAAGAAAAATAATCCTGATTCATGCCCCTTACATTATTTGTCATTTTTCCTCCTTATAGTAATGCCCAGTATACATTATTCCACATACTGCAATGGCCCTTAGACATTATTCCACACACAATAATGCACATGACACAATATGCACACACTGTAATGCCCCAGACACATTATGCCACACACCGTAATGCCTGTGACACATTATGACAGGAATCGCAATGCCCGTTATACATTATGCTACACACTGCACTGCCCCTGATACATTATAGCACATACAATGTCTGGGACACATTATGTCACACACTGCAATGACCTTGAGACATTATACCACAATGCCCGTGATATAGTATACCATACACCGTAATGCCTGTGACACATACCGCAATGCCCGTTATACCCTATGCCACACACCGCAATGCCCGTTATATATTATGCCACACTGTAATAACCCTGAGACATTATACCACATACCACAATGCCCGTGATATAGTATACCACACACCGTAATGCCTGACACATTATGGCACACACCGCAATGTCCGTGATACATTATGCCACACACTGCAATGACCCTGAGACATTATACCACATATCACAATGCCAGCGATAGAGTATACCATACACCGTAATGCCTGCGACACATTATGACACACACCGCAATGTCCGTGATACATTATGCCACACACCGTAATGCCCATTACACATTAAGTCCTACAGTAAGGCTTCTAATTACTTTTCAAATACCTGCTCGTTGTCAGGGGTTTCATGCACTGGGTGTCATGCTCGTTGCCAGGGGTTTCATGCTCTTGGTTCCATGCACGGTGCCAGGGGTTTTCATGCTCAGGGTGTCATGCTCGTTGCCAGGGGTTTCATGCACTGGGTGTCATGCTTGTTGCCAGGGGTTTCATGCACTGGGTGTCATGCTCGTTGCCAGGGGTTTCATGCACTGGGTGTCATGCTCGTTGCTAGGAGGTAGTCCTTGTTGCTAGGGCTGTGCTCCCAGTGCCACATATGTCCCCAGTGCCAGATATTCCCCCACGGTGCCAGGTACTCACATGCCCCCAGTGCCAAATATAGCCCCCCCCATGTGCCAGGTACACATATACCCCCAGTGCCAGATATTCCCCGACAGTGCCACATATGCCCCCAGAGCTATATATGCCCCCATTGCCACATATGCCCCAGTGCCAGATATTCCCCCCCCCCAGTGCCACATATGCCCCCAGTGCCAGACAATGCCCCAGTGCCAGATATCCCTTCCCTGCCAGATATCCCCCCCCCAGTGCCACATATGCCCCCAGTGCCAGATATCCCCCCCCCAGTGCCAGATATGCCCCCAGTGCCAGATATTCCCCCCAGTGCCATATATGTCCCCAGTGCCAGATATTCGCCCCCCCCCCTCCCTGCAAATATGCCCCCAGTGCCAGATATTCCCCCCCAGTGCGTCCCCCGTCCCCCCCCTTCCTCCGCCGCCGCCGCCGCTGCTCCCCCCGCTCCCCTGCTGTTAGGAGGGACACGGAGGGCACAGTGCACGCCTTCCTGTGTCCCTCCTGGGTCTCCGGCGGCCGCGGGTCACTGTAATAAAGGAAGTGCTCACGAACGGCACTTCCTTTATGAGACCAGCGGCCGCCGGAGACACAGGAGGGACACAGGAGAGGCGCGCACTGTGCCCTCCGTGTCCATCCTAACAGCAGGGGACGAAACGAGACCGCAGACTGACATGCGGACACTCGTCCGCATGTCAGTCTGCACTAAAAATGACAGGGGGGGCACGTGCCTTGGTGCCCCCCCCCCTAAATCCGCCACTGGGTACCCATTTTACAGGTGATGTCTTTCAAGGAATGTGTAAGTTGATGGGAATTGATAGTAAGCTGCACACTCCATATCGCCCCCAGGCGAGTGCAAAGGTGGAAAGAGTGAACAGCACTATTAAAAATAAACTAAGCAAAGTTATGGCAGAAACAGGATTGACATGGCCAGAAGCTTTACCCATTGTACTATACAGCATCAGAACCACTCCCAGGTCCCCTCTTAATCTGTCTCCCTTTGAAATCTTGTTTGGTCGACAACCGCATGTTATGATTAACCCTCAGGATGATTTGAAGTGTAACAATGAAGTGACTGTAAAGTACCTGGTTAACATGAGTAAACAGCTAAGGAATCAAAATGATAATTTGAAGTTAGTGATTCCTGATTTACCAGATAGTAATTGTCATGACATTGAACCTGGGGATTATGTAATGATACGGAATTTTCTATGCTCAGGTTGCCTTATTGACAGATGGGAAGGACCATACCAAGTCTTATTGACTAGCACTACAGCATTGAAGGTTGCCGAGAGAGAGACTTGGGTTCATTCGTCCCACTGTAAGAAGGTTGCTGATCCAAAGAGGTCCCGTGATAAGGAGCAGACGGTAGAGGAAGTTGTATCACTGGAGTGTCTGTTCCAGGAGGACTGAGGCGGCACCTGAGCATTGAAAATCATAAGATCGAAAGCAGTTGTCGATTCCCTGTTCCCTTTTATTGTTTTTCACCAACTTCCCATCCCATCTCCCTCAATTATTTTTTTCCCCCTTCTCATTCTTCTCTGTTTCCTCCTATAAGATGGACTTGCCCCAAGAGACTGTGATCCGGATTTTCCTGTTGACCATGATGGGAGCAGTCTGTTCCGGCGAGAGTACCATGGAGGTTCTGGAATGGGTTCTGATGACAAAGATGGAGGCGTAGTTTTCCAAGAACAACTTAATCAACAAGTAAAGGCGAGTATCAGAAAACGATCCGATAGCATTGACAATAGAAGGAATTGTGAAGGATTGTTAGCTGAAGAAAACTGTATCTGTAGGCTCTGTGACAATGTAGTTGAGGATGGGTGCATCAAGAAATGCCAATCCAGTTTTAATATCCACATGGACCGGCATCCATTGAGTGACTATCACTCCTTAGTGGGTAGTGTGTTAAATCAAACAGATTGTTGGGTATGCTCTCAAGTACCTCAAGGTCATAGCAAATCAGGACTAGTACCATTCCCTTTAACGATAGGGGAGGTACTTGAGCTAAAGGGTGGGAGACCGGTGGACAGGAGGTTTAATATCTCCAGCCCTCCTAGTTTGAAGCTCCACCAATATCATGTGGATAGATCCCTAATATGTTTTAACATTTCCAATCCCCGAAAGCCGGGAAATTAGGAAGTGTCATGGAGTAACCAAACCATGACCTTTTCATATAGAGCAGATAGAATGCCTACAGATACAGAGCTTATACGCCACATAGCCAGTAGAGAAAAATCTTTCCGATATAGGTATACCCTAGGAAATAGGATCATGAGAGTTGGAGAGGTATCACCAGGATACTGTGCACATATCATACAAACGGATACGTGTACTAGACAGATGGGAGAATTAGGGTTAGGAGATTTCACATGGACGATGTGTAATATGGTTATGTCCTACTCGGTCCCATATGTTCTCCCCGATGATGCATATTTCATATGCGGGAGGAAGGCGTATAAGTGGCTTGCCCCAAACTTTGAAGGATTGTGTTATATTGGAAAAGTACTGCCTGAGGTAATGACTGTATCACATGCCAAAATGAAAGATATACACCGTGGTGCCCAAGCTCCTTATACTCACACCCATTACGAGCACGTAGTTAAAAGGCAACTGACAGAAAGGACAGAGCATCCGGCCTCTGATCTGATCCATGAATCCACCGGGATTCAGGTTCTACTTGCGTTAGATTTCACTCGCACCGCTAGAGGAGTGCTGAACTATAGATATATCTCTGCGCTTGCAAATTTGTTAGACAATATCACAGAAATGTATGATGACACTTTTAGGTATACCGGAAGGGAGCTTCAAGCTTATAAAACAGAACTGGTTCAGCATAGAATGGTTCTTAATTATCTCACAGCAGTGACAGGTGGATATTGTGTCACACTGGCAACGCAGTACGGCGTGAAATGCTGCACATATATCACAAATAGTACCGAGGATCCGGTCGAGGTCATAGACCAAAAGATGGACGATATTCTCCAATTAAAGTGGGAATTTCGCAGGAGACACAATCTCACCCTTGCTGCTGTGGGTAATGAGCTGACTGGTTGGGTGTCATGGTTGAACCCGCGAAATTGGTTCTCTGGTTTAGGAGAATGGGCTCAAGGAGTCATAATGGATGTAGGGAAATTTCTCCTATGTATCTTAGGTGTTGTCATATCGATTTGCTTGATATTTAGATGCGGTCAGGCTTTGATGAAGTGCAAACATAGTACCCGGGTAATGAGTCTAAGGAGTGAGGAAATTGTAATTCCAATGGATTTGATTTATGACCCAACGGTAGAGACAATGATGTGATGAAAATGCGATTGTACGGTCCGTTTCTTTCACCTGTTTCTCCGTTTTCTCCAAGGTAAAAAGACCCACTTGGACGAGGAATTTGATGATCCTTTATACAGACAACAGATGGATTAAAGAAGAAGTTTTGACAACCTTATACACAGATAATTGATGAACTATGCCATAGACCCCCAGTTTCCCTAGAAATTTTAAATTTACGCTAGCCCAACACTTTTGTAAGTCTATGGACATTGACAAAGCTTTTGCTCGCACTTTTTGGCAAAAGCCCAAAGAAGACTGCATTCAACAGACACCAGACAAGACTTCAACCGACAAATGTTCATTAACCTGACATTGAATACCACTGCATTTACCATAATTGTTCTTTATCTTCATTTCTACAACCTTCAGGTAATGACACACATAGTCGACAGGGAATACAGGCACAGATATCAGCAATCACATATTCCCCCATTCATGTATCATCAACTAAAATGTGCTCCCCCATTTTGTTACAACCAAAAGCTGAAAAGAGCTCGGTAAAGATTGACAGCCCATCCACAGACCCTTAATACGGGATAAGAAGGAATTCAAATATATACTTCGCAATACCTCGAAGCTTGATTTAAAACACGTACGGCACGATGATACATGACCCCCCAAACATGGATTCATACACACATGCTTCTGCTATCTCACTAGGTCATACCCTTTTCACACCTTCTTCTCTCCTCCCCTACCCAACCATGGAAATGTATTTACACATGACATATATTTTTCTCTTTTTTAAATGTTTTAGGAAGTGGCAGTTATTGGTGACTGCCAAAGGGTGGACTGTCAAAGTCAGAAAAATATCATGATGTACACTGCCATATTTGCACCTCATACATGTCCGCGCTGCGCATGCGTACGCTCTCCCGTGCGTGCGCATACCCGCTGTTACGTGCACCCGCAGGCGCACGGTATGCGCATTTACGGTAGAGTTTATGTGCGCCTAGCGTGCGACTCAATCGTTACATATTTTTACCATATAATGTATTTTGTAGATTATGGTCCCTTTGATAGAATCTGAAAGTTTAGTTAATGTAGCATGTTCATAGACAAAGAGATCCCTCTTTGTTTGATATGAAGGGTCAGACATGGGTTATACAGTGGTGTTTAGTATCCACCGGAAGAGTATTTAATTAGCAATATTCCGGTGTTGGTTTGAAGCGGATTAATCGCTCGTGCGAATAATTATGGACATAAGAAGTTTATGTACTTTTACTATTATTTGCACTCACTTATCCATGCGGCGGGAAACCTAGTTTCCCACCCACCTGAGCAGTTGGAAATAGTCACAGCCCACCTGTATGAATCAACCTATGACCTTTTGTTATAATGCGAAGACGAATTCCTGTGTCCAATGAACAATGAGATTGTAGGGACCATTGTATTGTATTGTGTGTGGGGCATAAATAGACAAGCCGATCTGATCCAACTCACTCTCTTCAACGATTCTCATCACTGATAATCGGGAGCTGGATATTCAGAAAGGCGCATGCGATTGTTCCCTTTGTGCGTAAGTTTTCTCCGCAATCATATTGTCTTTATTGTTATTGTGAGCCATATCTCTCTCTCTCTCTCTCTCTCTTCTCCCTTTTCTCTCTCTTTTCCTCTTAAAGTGTTATTGTACCATTATTGTATTTTAAGTGTAGTTATCTGGTTAGTTAGTCTATGTTATATTGGTAGTGTATGACTTGTATTGTATTATTCTTTTGCAAATAGAACGTTCATATAAGGTGTTAGAACCAAAGCCCGGTATCTGTGTATTTCTTATATTTCTAAGTATTCTCAGAGCGTCGGAGACGCTCGAACAGCTTTTAAGTTAATAAGGTTACACTGTGTTACATTTACACCCTAACACTACACCAAGGTTTACTGCATAATACACTATTTTATGGTATAGTTATAAAGGTTTAACATTGTGAGCGTCTGCGCTGCTGGTGATCTCCTCGTGGTCCCGAGCGTCCGTTACGCTAATAGCGAACCATTACGTTAGTCGGCAGCCAATAGCGTGCCTGCCTGTGATCTCTTGGCCGTGAGTGAACGTGACGCTTGAGCGTCTCGACTACGGCTAAGCGATTGTTACGCAACGTGCGTACCCTTACGGTATTCCATACATCACTAGCGTACAGTGTTCTTAGACCTCTTAAAGGGTTTTAAGTAAGATAAATATTTAGCTTTATCACTGGTAATAGGAGCAATGAGAGTTGAGAATCCTCTGATGAACTTCCTATAATAATTAGGAATTGGTAAATTAGTAAAAGGAATTGTACGGAAGATAGCACTTTCAAACAACAAGCCTGTGAACTACAAAAAAAACTTGAAATGTGTGGATACAGAAAGGACATTGTTGAATTGGCAGTACAAAAGACCAATGAAACTAAAAGAAGTGATCTTTTAGTTACTAAACCTTCCGAACATACTAGGAAGGAAAGGTTCGAATGGGCATTTATTACTAGTTTCAGTTCTCAACATCAAAATTTTAGAAAAATCCATTAAGGGAAACTGGAATATTTAAAAAAAAGACCCGGTGCTAGGGAATAAGATTCCAGACCGCCCGACTTTTATTTACCGAAAAGCTCCAAATCTTAGGAATGCCTTGGTAAATAGTTACCTTCCACCTATAAAAAGAGAACCATGAATCATCACCAAGGGGTTCCATCGTTGTGGCATGTGTATTGGCTGCCGTGAGATAAAGAGTGATGGCACCAAAAAGTTGGATAAAATTCAAATTAATGAAAAAAGTGTGTATGTTAGGGATTTTATCACATGCAATACAAGTAATATTATTTATTGTATTGAATGCACATGCCACCTGTTTTATATAGGACGCACTTCTCGAGCACTTAAAGTCAGGATTGGGGAGCATTGTCGTAATATCAAAAGGGGTCTAGAAACGCATGGTCTATCATTCCACTTTAAGAAGGTACACAATTGTTCCCCAAAACATGTCATCCGATTTGCAGGCATCAAACTTTTAAAAAGCAATCTTCGCCAACGGGATATTGCATCCCGTTTGGCAAAGAGTGAGATGCAACTGATTTATGAATGCAATACGCTACAACCACATGGCTTAAATATTGACTTCGAATTGAAGTGGGTTTTATAAATAGGTGTTTATTATATGTCTACTTGAGCTGCTATCTCTATATTAACTTTTTTTTAAAAATAAGATTTTTAAATATGTACTATTTTATGCTGCTATTTGTGTATTGATGCCTTGTTTTGTTACCCTGTTTTTATATCTTGTTTATTATTTTATATTTTTCTATGCTGCTATTCCTATATTGATGCTCCGTTTTATTATATACTCTTTTACATTAAGGTTATACCAAAGGACAGTATGTGGACTTTAATGAACAAAGAGTTATGTTTACATTTGTTGCCCACTTCCGCCAGGCTGCTCATATGAACTGTGGGACACTTCCGCCAGGACAAAGTATAGAACGGAAGTACGCGGCGCCGGGCCACTTCCGGCTATGACGAGCGGATACTGCAGATGACGTATTTCCGATCAGGACTAGAAAGTACCGCATCTGACGCGCTGCCGGTAGGAGGCATATTGAGGATGGACCTCTGGGCATTGTCATCTAAGGGGAACTAGATAGACTTCCTGCCAACGAATGGAGATAGGAAAAAAGGCGGGAAATTCACGTCACTGAAG
Organism: Pseudophryne corroboree; assembly: GCF_028390025.1. Taxonomy (NCBI): domain Eukaryota; kingdom Metazoa; phylum Chordata; class Amphibia; order Anura; family Myobatrachidae; genus Pseudophryne; species Pseudophryne corroboree. The sequence continues at coordinate 47,947,197 of NC_086449.1, read as the reverse complement.
GGAGATGGTGATTGGACAAACCTCATTTATAAGGATTGTAAGGATTGCACTCTGACATCACTGCCTTGAAAAAGACCCAAACTTAAAAGGGTTGAAACGCGTCGGTCTATTGTGTCAGAGGATTCAGACTTCCGGAGCTGTCCCTGAGGTGCTGAGCGGAGGCCAGATCGATTCCCGTTTTTCCGGAGTTTTGCCTACCCGGGTGGACCCTCTTCGGATTAAATTTAAGAGCTGTGTTTGAGAACTGTTAACTACCAGTTTTCCATCGTATCTGGTAATTGTTCAGTCCCCTAGGGACATCACCGGGGGAACATCAGATTTCTTGTTGTTTTATTTGTGTTAATTGTCATTAAATTTCAAATTTTATTGTGCTACACCTGAAAGTGTATGTTTTTTCCCCACATGTGGAGTGAATAATCTGCAAAAACTCGATGTGGATGGAATTATTTATGGAACAACTCTAAGGAATGTATATATTTTTACTAATTTCTTCTGTGTGATGGTAGCACTATAATAGGGGGCGCCCATTTGAGCATGATCAGTCTTTTCACGTCTTATAGTGTACACGCCCATATGTCACTAGCCACACCCACACAACATTAGCCACACCTCCTCAACTTCGCCCAATAGGCCCTTGATCATTTTTAGTCCCAGGCCCATGTGGACTTTAATGCGGCCCTGAGTGTAACTAGTACAAGAGATAAAACAAACAACGTGCTACATATACACCAACAATATCAATCAAATAGTGACCACTGTATATTGGTAAAATAAAAAAAAAAATTGGATTCCCAATAGTTTTCTTACATTAATGTAACACCCACAAATCCGGTACAGGTACAATAAACCAAGGCGGACATTTACTAAGCAGTGATAAGAGCGGAGAAGTGAGCCAGCGGAGAAGTTTCCCCATTAACCAATCAGCATCTCTGTATCATTTTATAGTATGCAAATTATAGATGTTACTTCAGTGCTGATTGGTTGCCATGGGCAACTTCTCCACTGGCTCACTTCTCCGCTCTTATCACTGCTTAGTAAATGTACCCCTAAGTGTGGGGTACTAAAACGGACTAGGTTCGGGGATGATCAGAGGGGGAAACCAGTTTTTACCCCTCAGACACAATGACACACCATGGCTCAGGATGCAACCGGGGGCGTTTTAAGAGAGGAGAGAACCCATGTGCAGCTTCCGTCACAGGCCCCCTCCTCTCCGGCAGTAGTAGCAGGCCTCCGACGCGGGACTCAGGAGGGGTAAGTATATTCTATTGGTGCGGTGTGGGCCCCTCTGGACTCCGGGCCCGTGTGCACTGCACACACTGCACCCATTACAGAAACGCCTATGGTTCCAACGCCATTTTATTGTTATATGACTGAACATTGTAAAGGGAAACAATTGCAAGGATAAAATGGAACCATACATAACAGTTCATATAAAGGACAGTTTACATAAGATACGGGGGCATAGTAAAGGTTGGCTTTAATATAACTCAGTCATGGAATACAAGCTGTAGCAGGGGAGGTGGCAAACAGGTGAAATTACAAAGCAGGCTGGCTGTAGCTTTATGCACAGTCAAACACGGTTAACCAGCGTCAGCAGTAGGTAGCAGACAGGTGAAGCAATACAGGCTGACAGGTAAGTATTAGGTTTAAATATGCGTATGTGCCATGTTGACCTCCCCATCGTGACTCACCCCCCCACACACACACACACATGGCACTGTAAATATACTCACCAGTCCAGGGAGCCTGCAGGGCTGCCGGATACTGGGGGTAATTCCAAGTTGATCGCAGCAGGAATTTTGTTAGCAGTTGGGCAAAACCATGGGGGTAATTCCAAGTTGATCGCAGCAGGAATTCTGTTAGCAACTGGGCAAAACCATGTGCACTGCAGGGGAGACAGATTTAACATGTGCAGAGAGAGTAAGATTTGGGTGGGTTATTGTGTTTCTGTGCAGGGTAAATACTGGCTGCTTTATTTTTACACTGCAAATTAGATTGCAGATTGAACACAACCCACCCAAATCTAACTCTCTCTGCACATGTTATATCTGCCTCCTCTGCAGTGCACATGGGCCCTCATTCCGAGTTGATCGCTCTGTAAATTTCTTCGCATCGCAGCGTTTTTCTGCTTAGTACGCATGCGCAATGTTCGCACTGCGACTGCGCCAAGTAAAATTGCTATGATGGAAGTATTTTTACTCACGGCTTTTCCTTCGCTCCGGCGATCGTAGTGTGATTGACAGGAAATGGGTGTTACTGGGCGGAAACACAGCGTTTTATGGGCGTGTGGATGAAAACGCTACCGTTTCCGGAAAAAACGCAGGAGTGGCTGGAGAAACGGGGGAGTGTCTGGGCGAACGCTGGGTGTGTTTGTGACGTCAAACCAGGAACGACAAGCACTGAACTGATCGCAGATGCCGAGTAAGTCTGAAGCTACTCAGAAACTGCTAAGTAGTTTGTAATCGCAATATTGCGAATACATCGTTCGCAATTTTAAGAAGCTAAGATACACTCCCAGTAGGCGGCGGCTTAGCGTGAGCAACTCTGCTAAATTCGCCTTGCGAGCGATCAACTCGGAATGAGGGCCATAGGGGGTAATTCCAAGTTGATCGCAGCAGGAAATTTTTTAGCAGTTGGGCAAAACCATGTGCTCTGCAGGTGGGGCAGATATAACATTTGCAGAGAGAGTTAGATTTGGGTGGGTTATTTTGTTTCTGTGCAGGGTAAATACTGGCTGCTTTATTTTTACACTGCAATTTAGATTGCAGATTGAACACATCCCACCCAAATCTATCTATCTGCACATGTTATATCTGTTCCCCCTGCAGTGCACATGGTTTTGCCCAACTGCTACAAAATTTCCTGCTGCGATCAACTTGGAATTACCCCCATAGTTTTGTCCAACTGCTAACAAAGTTCCTGCTGCGTTCAACTTGGAATTACCCCCACTGTTCGCTGCTGTGACCCCCGGTGCTGTAAAGTGAGCTGCCATTTTGCAGTGTCACCTTACTGCATCGGGGGTCACAGCACATGCAGGACCCTGCAGCCTTCTCCGGTGCACCGTTCATCAGCTCCTGGACAGGTATTTTTTTTTTTTGGGGGGGGGGGGTGGTTACAAGTGATCAGTTTGTGTGTCTATCAGAGACACAGAGCTGATCACATCGCTGGGCCCCTGCACAGCTGTCTCTGCCAGGGGGCAGAGAAAGCTGGGCAGAAGGCAGCTTATCGCAGTGCTGCCCTGTGATTTTACCAGCCTGAGCTGGCGAGATTATCACAGGACACACTGAGATGTTTGGTTTTTTTTCCACTTTTTTTTCACTTTTTTTTGTAAATTCGGCCCAGATCGCATTTCCCATTATAAGTATGGGGAATGCGATGTGGGTTACAAAAAGAAAGTGAATGAAAGGGTTTGGAGCAATTTTTCATGAAAACTGCTCCAAAAGCCCTTTAATACATTTAAGAAATACTAAAATTATGTGAAAAGGATGTGAAAACAGAGAACTCCCTTTTCTCACATTATTTTAGTAAAAATAATGTTAATAAATGAGACTCTAGGCTCGATAAACTTGTTTATTAAACTGCTTCCAGTAGTCTCGACTCCTTTGTTTTCCTCTCAATGGGGGTAATTCCAAGTTGATCGCAGCAGGACATTTTTTAAGCAGTTGGGCAAAACCATCTGCACTGCAGGGGAGGCAGCTATAACATGTGCAGAGAGAGTTAGATTTGGGTGGGTTTTTGTGTTTCTGTGCAGGGTAAATACTGGCTGCTTTATTTTTACACTGCAATTTAGATTTCAGTTTGAATACACCCCACCCAAATCTAACTCTCTCTGCACATCTTATATCTGCCCCACCTGCAGTGCACATGGTTTTGCCCAACTGCTACAAAATTTCCTGCTGCGATCAACTTGGAATTACCCCCAATAAATGTACACATTTAAGCATATACAGCAGGCTATGGGGGTAATTCCAAGTTGATTGCAGCAGGATTTTTGTTAGCAATTGGGCAAAACCATGTGCACTGCAGAGGAGGCAGATATAACATGTGCAGAGAGAGTTAGATTTGGGTGGGGTGTGTTCAATCTGCAATCTAATGTGCAGAGTAAAAATAAGGCAGCCAGTATTTACCAGGGACGTGCAGTCAGGGGAGGCAGGGGAGGCAGTGCCTCACCTGTCATACTACACAGTTTTTATTATAAAAATAATCTGGAAAATACAAAGTAATTATTTCTAATTTATAAATATAATCATATATAATCTTTGTAGTCTTCAAATCATTTTTATAGTGTAAACTCACAAATGCTGCACTGCTCCAGGAAGACACAGAGAGTCGTGAGGCAACATGCAGCCCCCTCCACTGTGATAATAAGAACGACCTGGTGCAGGGGGGGCGGGGCTCCACAGCAGCCAATAATCCCGCAGAGAAAACGGACCACTAGAGGCAGCTACTACATCTGCCTCAATGATGATCAGGTGACCTGTCCAGGACGTAACCAGGAAGTTCAGACTTCAGACAGCTCACTTCAGAGACAGAGCACTGCTGCTGCGGTGATGCTCCTAAGCCTCCTGTGCCCTGGCTAGGTAAGGTCCTGTGTGCCTCAGCTCTGTGTACTCACAGTTCCCCAAAGTGAGTGAGTATGCTGTGCACTGTTAGCACACAGCTGATCAATCATTCTCTCCTCTGTGACATGAGCCTGCCTGCTGCCCTACACTGGTGCAGAGGTCAAGGCTCATGGGCACTGACAGCCCACCCCTGTGCACAGCATGCAGCAGTCTCTGTGTGATGCTGCTGGCTGAGAGCTCTGCACAGGGGAACCACAGGACTTTGGCTCTGCAATATCATACTCACCCATCTTGTTATTTTGATAAAAATCTGCACATCAGGAGCTGCCCTGACTGTAATCTGGTATATGCAGTACTACATGTAGCATACTCTGCACATTTATACTGTATGTGATTAGTGGCAGTGACCAATCTGAATTGCCCAGGTGGGACCTTTAGCTACAGTATGTGTATTTAATATAGAATGCAGTTAATGTGTGTATAGAACACTTTAAGTTGTTGTTTTGTAGTGTTGCCCTCTGAAACTGGAATAACATTAACTGCAATTTTTGGTATTATTTTTAGTTTTGTGTGTGGTTTTATCACATAATTGCCAACATGTACTTTTTTTTTAATCTACACAGCAGTACTGGAATAAAAAGTACTGTAACTTTACTTTGTATGCTCCCTCTTCCCTCCTCCTCTCTTCAGTGCCGGGTCATTTTGCCGGGACCTGCCTGACTCCCCTTTCACATAGACGTGCAAATTACCGGTTCGAGAATTTCGACCCGGTAATTTGTAGATCAAGACGGGTATTTTGTCTGTGTGAAACGGTCAACCCGTGTCGAAATTCCAGTGTCTCCGACCCTGGTAGATTCCAGGGTCGAAGTCTCGGGAATTACTACACGGGTCGACCCTTTCAGACAGAAAAAGGACCCTGGTGTTTCATGAAATTACCGGGTGGAACTGCTTCATCCGGTAATTTCATTTTCTGTCTGGTATTATATTAGCGTAGGTATCACTGCATGCTGGCTGTGAGATGATCAGCTGCTGATGGGCTGTACACTCACTGGGTGTTTTAGGGGTCATTAATATAGCTGTCTAATGATTACTTCTCCAGATTCCAAAGTGTGTGTAGGTTCCTCTATACTCTTCTCTTACAAAGCCGGCAAAAAGGTCACATCTAGTTTTGTGTGTTCATTTAGGTATGCTGCAGTTGTTTTATGTGAAAAAGTTGTATGTGTGTCAGACTGGTAACCGGATAAATACAGTAATGATTTATAGTAAACGTCAGAGGCAGGACAGACTTTACATATTTATTTATTGCTAGCCAGACTTTTTAATTCTGTAAATCATCCTGAGGTTTCGGTTCTGACCATACAGCGGCACCAGCTTGCAAGTTAAGTGACAGACAAACCCTCCAAAATGTTACATTGACTGTAATACATACACAACATGCTTGGTAAAAGGGATGCAGTGAGGATACCGACTGACAGGATCCCGGCACTGGAAAAACTGACGACGGAATCCCGTACGCAGCTAGAACACCGGCGTTGACATCCAGACAGGACTCGGGATCCCGGCATCTAAATACCGATGCCCGTAATCCTGATCCTTCTATCAGCGGGATGCAATCACGTGGGAGGGGGGGAAAGGGGGGTTAGGTTTAGCCGTCAGAAGAGGGTTTAGGGTTAGGGTACAGTACTCCTCTATTGGGCTCATATATGCGTGTGTAAATCTGGCTCTGATACAAGCCAGTGCCTCCCCAGCCATTTACCTCACCGCACGTCACTGGTATTTACCCTGCACAGAAATAAAATAACCCACCCAAATCTAACTCTCTTACCCCCTATATGTGACCATAAATGCAATCTTACGTAACCCCCTTGAGCGTATATGAAACAGTTTTATTTTACGCATATACTTTAACTGTACACCAATATTATATTATCAGCGTCTACGATTACCCTATGACTGTCCACACAATACAGGTTGGTTGGGTACTACTTTGCCAGTGTCATTTAGAATACCTGTGTGATAAATGAAGAAACAGTTGGGGTTATACCAAATAAATCCAGTTTGCGCTATTGCTTATTAACACTTTACAGATGGAGCCCTGTTCATCTATCCCTTTAATACGATAGCCGTAAGCAGATGTGTGTGTCTGGGTATCCGGTCGCTAGGTCGACCATACTTAGGTCGACAATGCCTAGGTCGACCAATATTGGTCGACAGTAACTGGGTGGACAGGGTTTCTAGGTCAACAGGTCAAAAAGTCGACATGAGTTTTTCACAATTTTTTTCTTTATTTGAACTTTTTCATACTTAACAATCCATGTGGACTACGATTGGGAATAGTAACCTTGTCCGAAGCATGGTGAGCGAAGCCAGCCAGGTGAGGGCAGTGGCAAACGCAGGATTTCTAGAGGGGGGGTGGGGGGGGTTTCAAATGTAATCCACAATCTCCCACTCTGCGGATCATAAAATACAGTATTCATATTTTAGGATTAGCATTATAATGAACCCATCTTAATACAGAATACTGGTTGAATACGATGGGCATTTTGCCTCTATTCAACCTCATTTACATTATTACTATGTAATATTTACCTCTATAGATGGTCTCTAGTATAGTCTGTATCAAACATATTTCAATAATATAAAAAAGTGGTCAAGAATAGGTTAAACATACTATAATAAATAAATAAATACACAAACATAATAGAAGCAGTACTGCACTTTCCAAGAACACATTCTCCCACCTCATGATAAGGTTCCTGTCTCTTCTCCCTGGTAGCTACTCTCTGAACCACTGCACTAATTGAGGACTCAGAACCACACACATAGCAAACGCTGTAGAAGATGCTGCTACCACTGGGCATATGCAGCAGCTCTGCTCTGTCCCTTACACTGCACTGGTGGCAGATCTAGTAATCTTATTACAGTATATACCATCGCTATTGTCAGAATTTGAGCCACTTGTCAAGGGGAGGGGGTTACTTTCTGGGCCGCTTATACACATAATACTGCTCACAGTATCAGTGCCGCTTATACTCATAATACTGCTCACAGTATCAGTGCCGCTTATACACATAATACTGCTCACAGTATCAGTGCCGCTTATGCACATAATACTGCTCACAGTATCAGTGCCGCTTATACACATAATACTGCTCACAGTATCAGTGCCGCTTATACACATAATACTGCTCACAGTATCAGTGCCGCTTATACACATAATACTGCTCACAGTATCAGTTCCGCTTATACACATAATACTGCTCACAGTATCAGTGCCGCTTATACACATAATACTGCTCACAGTATCAGTGCCGCTTATACACAGAATACTGCTCACAGTATCAGTGCCGCTTATACACATAATACTGCTCACAGTATCAGTGCCACTTATACACAGAATACTGCTCACAGTATCAGTGCCGCTTATACACATAATACTGCTCACAGTATCAGTGCCGCTTATACACATGATGACGGTAGCAGTGCTGCTTATACACACACCCACAGTATCTGTGCCACTTATACACAAGCCCACAATAGCAGTGCCGCTTATACACATGTCCACGGTATCTGTGCCACTTATATACATGCCCACGGTAGCAGTGCCACTTATACACACACCCACAGTATCTGTGCCACTTATACACATGCCCACGATAGCAGTGCCGCTTATACACATGTCCACGGTAGCAGTGCCACTTATACACATGACCATGGTAGCAGTGCCGCTTATACACATGTCCACGGTAGTAGTGCCGCTTATACACATGTCCACAGTATCTGTGCCACTTATACACAAGCCCACAATAGCAGTGCCACTTATACACATATCCACGGTAACAGTTCCGCTTATACACATGCCCAAGGTAGCAGTGCCACTTATACACATGCCCACAGTAGCAGTGCCGCTTATACACATGTCCACGGTAGTAGTGCCGCTTATACACATGCCCACAGTATCTGTGCCACTTATACACAAGCCCACAATAGCAGTGCCACTTATACACATATCCACGGTAACAGTTCCGCTTATACACATGCCCAAGGTAGCAGTGCCACTTATACACATGCCCACAGTAGCAGTGCCGCTTATACACATGTCCACGGTAGTAGTGCCGCTTATACACATGCCCACGGTAGCAGTGCCACTTATACACACACCCACAGTATCTGTGCCACTTATACACATGCCCACGGTAGCAGTGCCACTTATACACACACCCACAGTATCTGTGCCACTTATACACATGGCCACGGTAGCAGTGCCGCTTATACACATGCCCACGGTAGCAGTGCCACTTATACACAAACCCACAGTATCTGTGCCATTTATACACATGCCCAAGGTAGCAGTGCCACTTATCTGCATGCCAATGTTAGCAGTGCCACTTATATACATGCCCACAGTAGCAGTGCCACTTATACACATACCCACGGTAGCAGTGCCATTTACACATATGTCCACGGTAGCAGTGCCACTTATTCGCCACTTACACACACACCCACAGTATCTGTGCCACATATTTACATGCATATGGTAGCAGTGCCAGTTAAACACATGCCCACAGTAGCAGTGCCGCTTATATACATGGAAGCAGTCTTGGACTGGCCCACATGGGTACATGGGAAACCATTGGTGGGCCCCCCTGCCTGGGGGCCCACCTCCTGCTCTAAGGATCAGGTTCTAGACTGTGCACTTGAATTATACATCATACATATGTTATGTTACACACATGCCCACAGTAGCAGTGCCACTTATATACATGCTCACAGTAGCAGTGCCACTTATATACATGTCCACGGTAGCAGTGCCACTTATATACATGTCCACGGTAGCAGTGCCACTTATATACATGCCCACAGTAGCAGTGCCACTTATATACATGCTCACAGTAGCAGTGCCACTTATATACATGTCCACGGTAGCAGTGCCACTTATATACATGTCCACGGTAGCAGTGCCACTTATATACATGCCCACAGTAGCAGTGCCACTTATACACATGTCCACGGTGTTGTGCCACTTATACACATATCCACGGTAGCAGTGCCACTTATATACATGCCCACAGTAGCAGTGCCACTTATACACATGTCCACGGTGCAGTGCCACTTATACACATATCCACGGTGCAGTGCCACTTATATACATGTCCACAGTGCAGTGCCGCTTATATACATGCCCACAGTATCTGTGCCGCTTATACACATGTCCACGGTTCAGTGCCACTTATACACATATCCACGGTGCAGTGCCGCTTATATACATGTCCACGGTAGCAGTTCCACTTATACACATGTCCACAGTATCTGTGCCACTTAAATACATGCCAACGGTAGCAGTGTCGCTTAAAAAAATATTCAGAAGAAATTGGAAGCACACACTTGCAACAGAAGGATTCATAAAATTCCTGTAGAGAACAAGGTTTTCAAAGAGTTAAACTCACTGTTGTGTTTGGCTGCCCTGAACATAGGGGTAACTCAGACCTGATCGCTCACTAGCGTTTTTTGCAGCGCTGCGATCAGGTCAGAACTGCGCATGCGTATGCACCGCAATGCGCAGGCGCATCGTACAGGTACAAAGCGGATTGCCGCTCAGCGATGGGTTTGTGCAAAGGTTCCATTTGCACGGGCGTTCGCAAGGAGATTGACAGGAATAGGGCGTGTGTGGGTGGCAACTGAGCGTTTTCAGGGAGTGGTTGGTAAAACACAGGCGGGACCAAGTGTTTGCAGGAGGATTCCTGACGTCAGTTCCAGTCCCCGACAGGCTGAAGTGATCGCAGCGGCTGAGTAAGTCCTGGGCTGCGCAGAGACTGCACAAGATCTGTTTGTACAGCTCCGCTACACATGTGATCACACACTTGCAAAGCTAAAGTACACTCCCCCTGTAGGCGGTGACTATGGGAATGCAGGACTGCAAAAAAAACCTAGCGAGTGATCAGGTCTGAATTATGCCCACAGACAAGCTTCGTGCATCAGCCTGTAGACGGGGAAGGACACAAAAATCAGAGTGCAGGGAGAACTGTTACTTGCTTAAATCACCAACAGCAGGAACAGAAACTGAACCCAGACAGCCCGTGGGAAATTGAGGAGTTTCAGACTGTTATGAAACCCCTCCTGCCGCTGCGTGCTCTACTCTACTGGGAAGGAGGAACGGATGGGAGATCAGTGGGTGGTCTGGACTGGAGCTTCATTCTGCCTGCAGCGCTGTCTGTCACAGAGTCTGACAGGTGCAGCACAGCCAGCAGAAGCGCACAGCAGCAGAGTCGCAGAGCAGGGAGAGCGCCTCTCTATCCCAGCACCTCCCTGCTCTGCAGACTCTGCTGAGCGGGTAGCGCCGGCTCTGCATTGTATGTAGGTAACACTGCCTCTGTGCAGTGTGAATCTGAGGGCACCGGAGCAAGTATATTGTTTTATTATTGCAAGGGTTGAGTGCCGGATCCAAGATTGGTATATACTGTATATATAGTAAGCATGTGTGAAGGTGCCACTCATGTAAATAAAACAAAGCACACAACAGGGTATTACCAACCAATAAATGCACCTCCCCACTCCTTTCCATATTTATTTTTAATGATTTTGTGTCCCATATAACTTAAGGATATTTAAGAATTTTGTGCCCCTGCGGCACCCATTCCTGTACTGCATATATTTTTATTGATGTTTTGCCCTGTACCCTGACAAAAGGTTCACACGAGCTCTAACAGGTGGATTACCCTCCCAGGCAATGAGAGGCACAGCACACAGCTCCAGCCACTGGATCTGCCCTGTAATAAGGACATAACGCGGGAGCTGACCTTGCAGCTGAGCCTTTCTGCCTGGATCCCTTGGCAAGTACTCATAGCCTATTTCCCGCCCTCAGGCGGGAAGAGGACACTCTGGTACCCCAAAGTTAACACCTAACAATGGTGGTCATTCCGAGTTGTTCGCTCGTTATTTTTTTCTCGCAACGGAGCGATAAGTCGCTAATGCGCATGCGTAATGTCCGGCACTGCTACCGTAAATTTGCTATGCAGTTAGGTATTTTACTCACGGCATTACAAGGTTTTTTCTTCGTTCTGGTGATCGTAGTGTGATTGACAGGAAGTGGGTGTTTCTGGGCGGAAACAGGCCGTTTTATGGGTGTGTGTGATAAAACGCTACCATTTCTGGGAAAAACGCGGGAGTGGCTGGAGAAACGGAGGAGTGTCTGGGCGAACGCTGGGTGCGTTTGTGACGTCAAACCAGGAACGACAAGCACTGAACTGATCGCAGATGCCGAGTAAGTCTGGAGCTACTCAAAAACTGCTAAGAGGTGTCTATTCGCAATTTTGAGAATCTTTCGTTCGCAATTTTGATAAGCTAAAATTCACTCCCAGTAGGCGGCGGCTTAGCGTGTGCAATGCTGCTAAAAGCAGCTTGCGAGCGAACAACTCGGAATGAGGGCCAATGACCGCAACTTACAGCGCTGTATGCTAATATTATAGGGGAGCAGGACGCCACCCCCCGAACACCAGACAAATCCTGCAGCACTGGCAATTATACTATTGCAGGAATAGAGATACAAAATGGACTCTCTTATCTAGACTCACGAGACAGCATATGTTTACATAAGAATTATTAGGGCAGTACAGATGGTGTAATTACTGCTTCACAGCACTGAGGTCATGGGTTCAATTCCCACCATGGCCCTAACGGTTGACATGAGTTTTACACATTTTTTTTACTATTTCATACTTTACGATCCACGTGGACTACAATTGGGAACAGTAACCTGTGCCGAGCGCAGTGAGGCACCTCGCCCGAAGCATGGCAAGCGAAGTGAGCCATGCGAGGGGACGCGGTGCACTAATTGGGGTTCCCGGTCACTCTACGCAGAACTTGCTGCTGCGATCAACTCAGAATTACCCCCATTGTTATTATATCTGTGTGGCTTTCAAAGCCATGTAATTTATAGTAGACTTTTAGGTAGGGCAAAATAGGGATCAAATATTAATGTAATCCTTTTAAGCTACTTATATCTCAGAAGTATAAGTTCATCACCTGAATTGCAATTTAAAGCACTTCACTTTTGCTCTTTAAATGTAACAAATCTATCTATATTGTGTCCACTGAGTTCAGACTTCAGAAAGTTTACATTTGTATCCAAAGTTGTGACTCCATCATGTCTTATTGTACAATAGGCCTAATTCAGACCTGATCGCAGCAGCAATTTTGTTAGCAGGTGGACAAAACCATGTTGCGCTGCAAGTGGGGCAGATGTAACATGTGCAGAGAGAGTTAGATTTGGGTGTGGTGTGTTCAATCTGCAATCTAAATTGCAGTGTAAAGATAAAGCAGCCAGTATTTACCCTGCACAGAAATAAAATAACCCACCCAAATCTAACTCTCTCTGCACATGTTATATCTGCCCCCCCTGCAGTGCACATGGTTTTGCCCAACTGCTAACAAACTTGCTGCTGCTACGATCAGGTCTGAATTAGGTTCAATGTTACTCAGTCAGATATTTCTTAAACCCCTTTCAGACAGCACAAATAACCCGGTATCAAGCTGGTATTTTTCCGGGTTAACACTGGTCGCTGTGCGGTCTGAAAGGGTCACTCCCAAATTCCTGGGTCGCCTGACCCAGTAATTCAACTCGGGAATAAAGAAGGGTTATTCCCAGGTTATTATTGGTTCAGGTGCAGTGTGAACAGGTTTCGCAGGTCGATGCGACCAAGGACCCATTCACAGCATAGGCAGAGGCGGCACAGAGATGATCTCATCTCCTAGCAGTGCCTCCGCCCCCGCCTCCGATGACACTACGGTCCCTGCCCCCGATGGCAACCCAAACCGGCAATATGACGGATCAGGAAGTCAGTTCTCAGGGTCCAATGCCAGGTCGCACCCAATTTCAATTGCTACCCGGCACTAGCGATCTGAAAGCGGTATTATTCTACAGCCACAATAAGTATAGACAAAATCCACACTCCGCAAATATCTCAGTGTATAGTTGCTTGCTGGACAGGTATCTGCTGTTATATGATATAACCTCTATTGTTATTTTCTGTAGATATTCCAATGTAGTTTCTTAGGCTACGTGCAAACCTGGTTTATAATCCATTTATTTATAGTTTGGTTCATTAGCCTCACATAGGATGTACAAGTGATTCATTGTTACACAATACAAGTGTGATGTTTATAATATCCTGTATATTTCACAAGGTGGTTTGCAGTGTAATTTCTTATTGTTATAGATTATTCTATCAGCAAATATTTGCCACACGTTATCTAAATATTATATCTCTGTAACACAATATAGATATGGTGTTTGTGACTCCCTATAGACTTAGAGGATTAAAGATAGAAATTGTTCCATGGTTACTGAATATTCACTACCACATTCAGATGTATTAACCTGGAGAAGGCATAAGGAAGTGATAAACCAGTGATATGTGCAAGGTGATAAACGCACCAGCCAATCATCTCCAATATGTAAATTAACAGTTAGGAGCTGATTGGCTGGTGCATTTATCACCTTGCACTTATCACTTGTTTATCACTTCCTTATGCCTTCTCCAGGTTATTACATCTGCACCTCAGTGCATTAAATCCTTGAAAGTTGTTTCAATAATGGATATGTATTTTTTTTACACTCATAACATTTCTCACTGGTGTTTCACATTATCAGATTACATACATATTTATTTATGTTCTTAATAAAACAATAATATATTTTTCACATTATTTTCACTTATGATTTATGTAGATCACATTGATACTCACATACATGCATGTAAAATATATGTACACACATGCTTACAGAGGAACACACTTACACATATAATCGCAATGAAAATTAATGAAACAATAAATTGGTCACATATATACAAGTACGTAAAAAAATCACTTTGTTTAACTTTAATGAACTCTTACTGACAGGATATTCTTTTCTCAAAACGTTCTCATACCCCTTCTCTATCATAATTTTAATGCTTCACTCTCTTAACCTTAACCACTTAACTAACAATTTTTTTCACCCAAAACCGCTCAGATATTGTCGGATTTTTTTAATGAGTGAGTAAGGTGAAGACCATGAATTTAACCCTATCCAAAATGATTTTAGTAAAAAAAAAAAAAAAAAGAATTTAAAAAAAATATTTTTTTTTTCAAACATCGGAACATTGGATGGAAGATCGTTAACAATGGAACATTGGTAACATCGCGACCATCGCAACGTTACTTTTTACACCGAAGGCAGCTATCAGGTACACAGGGTGGGTGCTAGGGGTGGCTTGGGGGGGTTGGTTTACACTTTCCCAGCGGCTGCCATTGTCTGCAGCCGGTGGAGGGGGGAATCCTGCCGTGCTGACCGATCAGCAGTGATCCGCAGCACGGCAATCAGAAGGGGAGAGTGCAGGGAGGCAGAGGGACCTTCCGGTCCCTCTAACAGCAGCAGCGGAGGGAAGTTTCCCTTCTCTGCCACTGCTAACACGCTCTATCTGACTGGTCGCATCCTGTGCGACCAGGTCAGATAGAGCACTTGCAGGCATGGTCGCATCTGATGCCACCATGCCAGGCAAGTGGTTAATATAAGGTCATTAAAATATGTTTTGGCAATGACAGCATAAAATATATGAAATATGGATATTAATACCTTTTAAATAAATTCTAAATAAACAGTGATATAAAAAAAAAAAAAAACAGTCTTTTGCTACTAAGGAATTTAAGTGCATCCAACTCAAAACTGATTCCTCTCCTTTTTTTGTTTTGTGTTATCTGTATACTTGAATCAGTGGGTAGCACCCAATTCTAACTGTTTTTAAAGGATCTTTTTGACCCTTTGAATTTTTTTTTTTTTTAAATACTGGTAATTTACCTGAATAATATATCCTTTCACATTAAATGCAATCAATTAGATTGTGTCTCTAGTGCAGGATTTTGATTCTGTAATACTTGACTTGTTACCTGCTGTGCAGTGGCTGATAAGCTGCAGTGAATAAACCATCCACTGTTTTCACATGGCAGGATTTTGCAGGATTGGAGCAGCAGCAATAGGTCTGATGTAATCCAGTCCAGCTTTTAGATGAGTCTGTTGTGAGCCACAACTGGGCTAATCACTACAACTTCTCTGCTACCTTTAAAAATGGTGTCTGGTCAGTAGGCTATTGCTCCTGATGCCAGCAAGTGGACAGGTGATAGGTTAGGAATCTGGGGTTACATTAGGAGCCATTTGGAATGTGTACTGCTTGTGATTACCAGAACTTGGATTATTGTGCTGCTGCTTAATGACTGCCTGTAAACCTGACCTGCAAATCCTGCATGTGCTATGTAACCTGCCTGAGATGGAAATAAAGAGATTTGGATTGCACTAAGTCTAGGTGGTGCTGTCGCTATATATATATTATATATATATATATATATATATATATAAAAAAAATATATATATATGTATATAGTAGTAAATCAGATGCGCCTTCAGTGTTCAGATTAAAAATGGTGAATGTGACAATAACTCTAATCCAAAAGTGACAACCAAATTCGCGTACCAGACATAGGAAAATGGTCAGCTTGTACAGGTATCTTTACAGGTGTTCTTCCTTAGTATTCTCCTCCTTCCTCAAATTTCTCAGAAGTTGTACAGATCATCACATAGTTGGAGGATGAAGACAATATATAAATAAAGTGCACATCCACAGTAAAGTCAGTAAAGCAATATTACACCATCAGAGGTTTTTTTTCCCTTTGGGGAGATTTTTTTGGTTTTAAGGTTTCTGTTTGAAGAACAGATGTGAGGAATCCACCCAGACATTATTTTTGCAAGGAAATGTTAGTGGTTGTGGTTACCGCATTGTGGGGAAGTTCTGGCAGGATCTGAACAGATGGTTCTGGGACTTGATTTTTACTGAGGGAGGGAGAGGGTTGTTATGTCTGCAGCATGTTTAAAATTGAGGGGGGAAGGGGGGGTTTGTCAGGTTTGGGTATGATTATAATTGATGGAAGAGGGAGACTGTCAGATCTGGGGTCTGATTGTTAAAGTAAGAAAACTACTGGGAATTATATATATTTTTCTTTTACCAATATAAAGTGGTGACTAGTTTGCTGATATTGTTGGTGTATATGTAGCAGGTTGTTTATTTTATCGCTTGTACTTGTATACACCTTGTTCATGCCCATTTGTCCGTTGCTGTGCTCAGGTAGAAAAGCCAGGGCCACTTGCATTCGCCCGCCCCGTCCCGTGTTAAAAGATGCCAGCCAGCCCGTAAAGCTTTGAGATGAGGCAGAGAACAAGCTAGACGGGGGCGAGGAGATGGGAGGAGAATAGAGAAAAGGAGAAATTGGCATAAATATATATATATACAGAGTGAGAGAAAGATTGGGAGAGTGGTACAATGAGAGAAATCGGGGGAAGGGGGGAGTAGTGGACCAGACAGACAGGTGTATCACAGCCAGTAATTGACACCGAGGGTCAGACAGCTACAGAGATGTGACTTGGATATAGAACATACAAGTATTATATACATTGTCATAGAGCTGCTGTGGAGATGACGTTTCAAGGACTCCGCTTCTTATTCTCTCTCTCTCTGTGATCTTGGAGCAGATCTACCAGCCAGGTATGTGACACGTTTACTATACACCCCACACCTGTGTAACATAACACATTCTGCATATCAGTGGTAGGGACTTATGTGCCAGATCTATACATTCACACGTCTTGTAGCTATGAGAGTACCTTTATACTGCTCTGTCAGAACACACACACATACAGTACATACACTCTTTTTAATATAAGATCTACATCAAAAAGTGTTTCTGAAAGGTCTGGGGCAGTCTGCTGGGACTTATAGTTCTACCACAATCTCCATACTCTGGGTTACTGACTGCATGCACAAGATTCTGTTAAAAAATTGAATTGCGCTAATGTTTAGATGAAATTCTTAACTGACTTATTTTTTAGAGAATAACAATAATTGTTGCATGTTATTAGTAGAGATGAGCGGGTTCGGATCCCTGAGATCCGAACCCTACTGAACCTCCCTACCCGAGTCCCGCCTGACTCGGAAACCCGAACGAGGCAAAACGTCATCATCCCGCTGTCGGATTCTCGCGGGATTTGGATTCCATATAAGGAGCCGCGCGTCGCGGCCATTTTCACTGCAGTCTCGGAGAGTGTATTGAGAGGACGTGTCCTCAGTGTCTGTGTGGGCGGGAAAGTGAGGTGGCGAGTCTTGTGCTGTGTTGTGCTGCTCAGTCCAGTGTAGTCAGTGTCTTATGCTGCATCAGTCCAGCCAATCACAGTGTTGGTGTCCTCTGCTGCTATATGTCCCCAGTGCTGCTGTATAAGCCCCTTGCATTTTTGCTGTGTTGTCTTGCATCAGACCAGGGGTAGTGTCTCTCTTGTGCGGCATGAGTCCAGTGACCAGTCACAGTGGTGGTGTCCTCTGCTGCCATATATCCAGTGTAGCTGTATAAGTCCCTTTCAGTGGTGCTGTGTTGTCCTGAATTAGACCAGGGAAAGTGTCTTGTGCAGCATCAGTCCAGTGACCAGTCACAGTGGAGGTGTCCTCTGCGGGTGTCGTACGGTATGCCGGCGCTTGGGCTCCCGGCGACCAGCATACCGGCGCCGGGAGCCCGACCGCCGGCATACCGACAGCGTGGTGAGCGCAAAGGAGTCCCTTGCGGGCTCGCTGCGCTCGCCATGCTGCGGGCGCGCTATGCGCGCCACACTATTTTATTCTCCCTCCAGGGGGGTCGTGGACCCCCATGAGGGAGAATAGTTGTCGGTATGCCGGGTGTCGGGATTCCGGCGCCAGTATACTGTGCGCCGGTATCCCGACATTCGGCATACAGAAGACCACCCGTCCTCTGCTGCCATATATCCAGTTTAGCTGTACAAGTCCCTTTCAGTGGTGCTGTGTTGTCCTGCATTAGACCAGGGAAGTGTCTTGTGCAGCATCAGTCCAGTGACCAGTCACAGTGGTGGTGTCCTCTGCTGCCATATATCCAGTGTAGCTGTATACGTCCCTTACAGTGTTGTTGTGTTGTACTGCATCAGAACAGTGGTAGTGTCCTGTCCATCAGTCATTCCAGTGACGAGACAGTCACAGTGGTATACGCTGCTGCTATATGTCCACTGCTGCCATATAATAATAATAATAATAATAATAACAATAAGAACAAGTCCCTTACAGTGCTGTTGTGCTGCATCAGATCAGTGCTAGTGTCCTGGCCATCAGCCATCAGTCATTCCTGTGTTGCATATTGTCTTATATAGCTCCCAAAAAATAATGGACAACAAAAATTTGGAGGATAAAATAGGGAAAGATCAAGAACCACTTCCACCTAGTGCTGAAACTGCTGCCACTAGTCATGACATAGACGATGAAATGCTATCAATGTCGTCTGCCAAGGCCGATGCCCAATGTGATATTAGAGGGCATGTAAAATCCAAAAAGCCAAAGTTCAGTAAAAAGACCCAAAAAAAGAAATTTAAATCGTCTGAGGTGAAACGTTATCTTGCTAATATGACAATTACGACATGGAGTGGCAAGGAACTGCTGAGGCCCTGGCCTATGTTCATGGCTAGTGGTTCAACTTCACATGACGATGGAAGCCCTCATGCTTCAGCTAGAAAAATTAAAATAGTTAAGCTGGAAAGAGCACAGAAAAGAAATGTGCGTTCTGAGATGGTATCACAAATCCCCAAGGAGAGTCCAAGTGTGTCGGCGGTTGCAATGCCTGACCTTCCCAACACTGGACGGGAAGAGGTGGCTCCTTCCACCATTTGCACGCCCTGTGCAAGTGCCGGAAGGAGCACCCACAGTCAAGTTCCTGATATTCAAATTGAAGATGTCACTGTTGAAGTACACCAGGATGAGGATATGGGTGTTGATTGCGCTGAGGAGGAAGTTGACGGTGAGGATTGTGATGGTGATGTGGTTTGTTTAAGTCAGGCACCGGGGGAGACACCTGTTGTTCATGGGATGAAGAAGCCCATTGTGATGCCTCGGCAAACTACCAAAAAAGCCACCTCTTCGGTGTGGAACTATTTCTCCACAAATCCGGACAACAGGTGTCAAGCCATCTGTTGCCTCTGTCAATCTGTAATAAGTAGGGGTAAAGATGTTAACCACCTAGGAACAACCTCCCATATACGTCACCTGCTGCGCATTCATCATAAGTCAGTGTCAAGTTGTGAAACTTTGGGTAAGAGCGTAAGCAGTCCACTGACACCTAAATCCCTTCTTCCTTCTGTACCCAAGCTCCTGCAAGCCACACCCACCAACTTCCTCAACGTCAACTTCCTCCTCAGTCAGGAACATCAGTAGTCCTGCAGGCCATGTCACTGTCAAGACTAAGGAGTCCTCTCCTAACCGGGATTCCTCCGGAGGATCCTTGAGTGGTACACCTGCTGTTGCCGCTGCTGTTGTTGCTGCAGGGAGTCGATCGTCATCCCAGAGGAGAAGTCGGAAGACCACTTGTACTACTTCCAGTAAGCAATTGACTGTCCAACAGTCCTTTGTGAGGAAGATGACATATGACAGCAGTCATCCTTTTGCAAAGCGGATAACTCAGGCCTTGACAGCTATGTTGGTGTTAGACGTGCATCCGGTATCCGCCATTAGTTCAGTGGGACTTACAGAATTGTTTGAGGTACTGTTTCCCCCGGTATCAAATCCCATCTAGGTTCCACTTCTCTAGGCAGGCAAAACCGAGAATGTACACAGACATCAGAAAAAGAGTCACCAGTGTCCTACAAAATGCGGTTGTATCCAGTGTCCACTTAACCACGGACATGTGGACAAGTGGAATAGGGCAGACTAAGGACTATATGACTGTGACAGCCCACTGGGTGGATGTATTGCCTCCCGCAGCAACAACAACAGCAGCGGCACCAGTAGCAACATCTCGCAAACGCCAACTCGTTCCTAGGCGGGCTATGTTATGTATCACAGCTTTCCGTAAGAGGCACACAGCTGACAACCTCTTACGGAAACTGAGGAACATCATTGCAGAATGTCTTACCCCAATTGGACTCTCCTGGGGATTTGTGATATCGGACAACACCACCAATATTGTGCGTGCATTACATCTGGGCAAATTCCAGCATGTCCCATGTTTTGCACATACAATTAATTTGGTGGTGCAGAATGTTTTGAAAAATGACAGGGGTGTGCAGGAGATGCTGTCGGTGGGCCCGAAAAATTGCGGGCCACTTTCGGCAAACACTCCTGAACCTGCCCTGCCAACAACTGAAGCAGGAGGTGGTAACGAGCTGGAATTTAACACTCTTTATGCTTCAGAGTATGGAGGAGCAGCAAAAGGCCATTCAAGCCTTTTACAACCACCTACGATATAGGCAAAGGAGGGATAATGCACCTGACTCAAGCGCAGTGGAGAATGATTTTCATCTTGTGCAAGGTTCTGCAACCCTTCGAACTTGCCACACATGAAGTCAGTTTAGACACTGCCAGCTTGAGTCAGGTCATTCCCCTCATCAGGCTTTTGCAGAAGTAGCTGGAGAAATTGAAGGAGGAGCGAAGATGGAGCGATTCCGCTAAGTATGTGGGACTTGTGGATGGAGCCCTTCATTCGCTTTGCCAGGATTCAAGGGTGGCCAATCTGTTGAAATCAGAGCACTACATTTTGGCCACCGTGCTCGATCCTAGGTTTAAAGCCTACGTTGTATCTCTCTTTCCAGTAGACACAAGTGTGCAGAGGTGCAAAGACCTGCTGGTTAGTAAATTATCAACTCAAGCGGAATGTGACCCATCAACAGCTCGTCCTTCAGATTCTCCCACCACTGGGGCTGCAAGGAAAAGGATAAGATCTCCTAGCCCAACCGCTGGCGGTAATGCAGGGCAGTCAGGAGTGAAAGCTGACATCTGGTCCAGACTGAAGGACCTGCCAATGATTACTGACATGTCTACTGTCACTGCATATGATTCTGTCACCATTGAAAGAATGGTGGAGGATTATATGAGTGACAGCATCCAAGTAGGCAGGAAAAAGAGGCAATTTGGATGCCCTTACACAAACTGGATTTATTTTACCTAAGTTGCCCCCCTCCAGTGTGTACTCTGAAAGAGTGTTTAGTGCAGCTGGTAACCTTGTCAGCGATCGGCGTAGGAGGTTACTTCCACAAAATGTGGAGAAGATGATGTTCATCAAAATGAATTATAAATTCCTCCGGGAAGACATTTACCAGCAATTGCCTCCAGAAAGTACACAGGGACCTGTGATGGTGGATTCCAGTGGGGACGAATTAATACTATGTGAGGAGGAGGATGAGGATGAGGTCGACATCTTGCCTCTGTAGAGACAGTTTGTGCAAGGAGAGATTGATTGCTTCTTGTCACGATCCGGGTATCTGGACGCCATTTCTTACCCATCAGATGCCTCCTAAGGCTGGCTCAGCGCTCCAGGACCGGATCCCATCTGTTATCCTGATGTGTACATTCCTGTATCCTCTCCTGTCACTCTGGGACGCTGTCACAGTAAACGCCATATTACACCTGGCATGGCGTCTCCCGCGGCCTCCGCCGCCGTCCCTGAACTTCTGCATGCAGAGTGTCTGAGTGGCGATTACGTCAGCCGCGGCCTCCGCTGTGTCCGCGTGGTTGGATGTGCATCTGTCAGCCTGGCGCCTCCTGTCTCCGGTGGCCGGCGCCGCCATTACTGTTTTCATTACCACATGGATTACAAACCAAACTTCCCTCCAAGTGTCTGCATGGGCGCAGCCATCTTGGATTCTGTCAGCTGATCATTTCCACCAATCTGTTCTCAGTATTGATAATCTGCATAATTGCCTAGCCAATCCCTTCCTTGCTGCAGGTATAAATACACTGTGCCTGAGCAAGGAAGGCGTCAGTGCTTTGGTTGTCAAACCTAGTTCCTGTTTGTCTCTCTCCTGTGATTGTCTTCCAGGTTCCAGCTCCTGTCTCAAGACTTCCACCATAGAGATCCGCACCAGCATTCCACCTGCGGTGTAGCCTGACTCTCCAATCCATTGTGGATTCATCTGTTTCCAGCTACAACATTACCTGCTTCCAGCTCAGCTTCCAGCAGAGTACAGCTTCCCTTAAAGGGCCGGTGTCCTTTCTACACTTTACCACTCTCCACCGGTATTATTATTTCTCCGCTCTCAAGTTCTACATTTCAGTTCATATTTCATCGCTCCCAAGTTCATTTATTATTTAACTGGTTCCAGCCAGTATCCACTCCATGCTAACAACAGTCTGGTTCCAGCCAGTATCCACAGCAGCTGTTTTATCTTCAGCAACCCAGCTTTTCCTGGAACACCAGCTGGCACAATCCTGGGTTATCTCCATTGCTACAGTCGGGCCTGGTAAGGACTTTCCATCTAGAAGATCATAAGAACTATCTCACACTACCAGTGCCCTGTGGCTCCTGCCATCCTGTAGTACCCAGGAACTGTATTTATTCTTTGCTGACTTTTACGTTTTCTTTTACTGCTGCTGTGTTGCGGAGTTGTCATAATAAACATCATTGACTTTTATCCAAGTTGTCGTGGTCACGCCTTCGGGCAGTTATTATTCATGTTACTTACATGTCCAGGGGTCTGATACAACCTCCCAGGTTCCGGTACATCTCAGCCCCTACAACTGAGGCTGCCTCCCGTCAGCTCAGGCCCTCAGTTGTGACAGTAAGCACTGACCTAATGAATCCAGCCGGAGACCAGGATCAAGCGGCCAGGCCGCTGCAAGAACTGGCAGCCCGACTAGAACATCAGGAGGCTGCACAGGGCCACATCATCCGCTGTCTCCAGGATCTCTCTACTCGGCTGGATGGGATTCAGACAACTCTCCGTGGATCAGGCGCGTCTGGTGCGTCAACCACAGTGACTCCAGCTATAACCCCACCCACCTTACCCATTTCTGCTCCACGTCTTCATCTTCCAACGCCAGCAAAATTTGACGGATCTCCAAGATTCTGCAGGGGATTTCTCAACCAGTGTGAGATTCAGTTTGAGCTACAACCTGGCAATTTTCCCAGTGACCGTACAAAAATTGCCTACATTATTTCTCTTCTCAGTGGCTCAGCCCTTGATTGGGCATCACCGTTATGGGAGAGGTCCGACACCCTGCTATCTTCCTACACTGCCTTCGTGTCAACATTCAGGCGCATCTTCGACGAGCCAGGCCGGGTAACCTCAGCTTCATCCGAGATTCTCCGTTTACGCCAGGGGTCACGTACTGTAGGACAATATCTGATACAGTTCCAGATCCTGGCATCCGAACTGGCATGGAACGACGAGGCCCTGTATGCTGCATTCTGGCATGGCTTATCTGAGCGTATTAAAGATGAGTTAGCTACCAGAGACTTACCTTCTAAGTTAGATGAGCTAATCTCACTCTGCACGAAAGTTGATTTACGTTTCAGAGAGAGAGCAACTGAGCGTGGAAGATCATCTGCTCCAAAATCTTCTGCTCCTCCTCCTCGTCAACTGTCACCATCTAAAGATGAGCCCATGCAACTTGGCCGTTCCCGTTTAACTCCTGCTGAGCGCCGAAGACGTCTCTCCGAGTTTCTCTGTCTCTATTGTGCAGCTCCGTCTCACACCATTAATGCCTGTCCCAAACGTCCGGGAAACTCCAAATCCTAGCTCGCCAAGGAGAGGGCCGGCTAGGAGTAATGATCTCCTCTCCATCTCCTCAAGATTGTAATCTCCCAGTCTCGCTTCAAGTTGCTCAACGTTATCGGAACGTCATTGCCCTCCTTGATTCCGGAGCAGCTGGGAACTTTATTACCGAAGCCTATGTTAAACGGTGGTCTCTACCCACCGAGAGACTTCCTTCGTCCATTTCTTTAACTGCCGTGGATGGCAGCAAAATTTTTGATGCAGTTATTTCTTTAAGGACTCTACCAGTTCGTCTGAGAGTGGGAGTTCTTCATTCCGAACTTATTTCTTTTTTAGTGATTCCAAGAGCCACACATCCTGTGGTCCTGGGCCTTCCATGGCTCCGTCTTCACAATCCTACAATTGATTGGACGACTACGCAAATCCTGGCATGGGGTTCCTCCTGTACTGAGACATGTTTGTTTAAAGTATTGCCTGTCTGTTCTTCCTCCCCCAGGTCGTCTGATGTTCCACCTCCTCCATATCAAGATTTCACGGATGTGTTCAGTAAGGCTTCTGCTGATATCCTTCCTCCTCATAGAGAATGGGACTGCCCGATTGATCTCGTTCCAGGGAAGGTTCCACCTCGAGGCCGAACTTATCCGTTGTCTCTGCCTGAGACGCATTCTATGGAGGAATACATTAAAGAGAACCTAGCAAAGGGGTTCATTCGACCTTCTTCTTCTCCAGCCGGCGCAGGCTTCTTTTTTGTAAAGAAGAAAGATGGTGGTCTGCGGCCGTGCATCGACTACAGAGGTTTGAACGACATTACCATCAAGAACCGTTATCCTTTACCCCTGATTACTGAGCTCTTTGACAGAGTTAGCGGAGCTACCATCTTTACAAAGCTGGACTTGAGAGGTGCATACAATCTCATCCGGATCCGTGAGGGTGACGAGTGGAAGACCGCCTTTAACACCCGTGACGGACATTATGAGTACCTCGTCATGCCCTTCGGATTGAGCAATGCTCCAGCTGTCTTCCAGCATTTTGTCAATGAGATCTTCAGAGACATTCTATACCGTCATGTCGTGGTCTATCTAGACGATATCCTCATTTTTGCCAACGATTTAGAGGAACATCGTTTTTGGGTTAAAGAGGTTCTGTCCCGTCTCCGTGTCAATCATCTCTATTGCAAATTAGAAAAATGCGTCTTTGAAGTCAAGTCCATTCCGTTTCTAGGGTACATTGTGTCCGGTTCCGGACTAGAGATGGATCCTGAGAAACTACAAGCAATCCAAAATTGGCCGGTACCCTTAACCCTCAAAGGGGTCCAGAGGTTCTTAGGGTTCGCCAACTATTACCGAAAGTTTATACGAGACTTTTCCACCATTGTGGCGCCTATTACTGCTTTCACTAAGAAGGGTGCTAACCCGTCCAAGTGGTCTGAAGAAGCCATGCAAGCATTTCATCTTTTAAAACAAAGGTTCATCTCTGCGCCTGTTCTGAAACAGCCTGACATCGACTCTCCTTTCATCTTAGAGGTGGATGCCTCCTCCGTTGGAGTAGGAGCGGTGTTATCTCAGAGGGCTAAAGATGGCCATTTACACCCTTGCAGTTTCTTCTCCCGGAAGTTCTCCCCAGCTGAGCGCAACTATGCCATTGGCGACCAGGAGTTGCTAGCCATCAAGCTCGCTCTAGAAGAGTGGAGGTATCTGTTGGAGGGAGCTTCTCATTCAATCACCATACTTACAGACCACAAGAACCTTTTATACCTGAAGGGCGCACAATGTCTCAACCCTCGTCAGGCCAGATGGGCACTTTTCTTTTCCAGGTTCGACTTTAAACTCCAGTTCTGTCCGGGCTCTCAGAATCGCAAGGCCGATGCCCTTTCCCGCTCATGGGAGCAAGAAAATGAGTCAGAGTCTTCAGACAAGCATCCTATTATAAATCCGTTGGCATTCTCCACGGTAGGGATGGACTCTACGCCCCCATCAGGGAAAAGTTTTGTGAAGCCGATGCTAAGGAAGAAGCTCATGCATTGGGCCCATGCTTCCCGTTTTGCCGGACATACAGGTATCCAAAAAACCCTGGAGTTTATCTCTAGGTCCTATTGGTGGCCAACTCTGAAAAAGGACGTTTTGGAGTTTATTGCATCTTGCCCAAAGTGTGCCCAACATAAAGTATCCCGCCAGTCGCCTGTGGGGCAACTGGTTCCACTATCCGTTCCCCGTCGACCATGGACCCACTTGTCGATGGATTTCATTACATACTTACCCATGTGCAACAAGTTCAATACCATCTGGGTGGTAGTTGACCGGTTCACCAAGATGGCACACTTCATTCCTCTCACCGGTCTTCCGTCAGCTTCCAAGTTGGCTCAAGTATTCATACAAGAGATCTTCCGACTCCACGGTCTTCCTGAAGAAATTATCTCAGATCGAGGAGTTCAATTCACTGCCAAATTCTGGCGAAGTTTATGTCAAGTCCTCCAAGTCAAGCTAAAGTTTTCCACGGCTTACCATCCTCAGACCAATGGTCAAACCGAGAGGGTGAATCAGGACTTGGAGGCCTTCCTCCGCATCTATGTGTCCTCCTCTCAAGATGACTGGGTTCAATTACTTCCCTGGGCCGAGTTCTGTCATAACAACCAGTATCATTCTTCATCTGCTTCAACACCATTCTTCACTAACTTTGGATTCCACCCTAAAGTCCCTGAGTTCCAACCGCTTCCAGCAACTTCTGTTCCCGCAGTGGATATCACCTTGCATCAGTTTGCCAATATCTGGAAGAGCGTACGATCAGCTCTGCTCAAGGCATCGTTCAGGTACAAGAAGTTTGCGGATAAGAAGCGTCGAGCAGTTCCTGCTCTCAAGGTGGGTGATCGGGTATGGTTATCCACGAAGAATTTGAGGTTAAGAGTTCCCAGTATGAAGTTTGCACCTCGCTATATCGGTCCTTTCAAGATTGAACAAGTCATCAATCCTGTTGCTTACAGACTCCAGTTGCCTCCCTTCTTAAAAATACCCAGGACATTCCATGTTTCCCTGTTGAAACCGCTGATCTTGAATCGGTTTCATTCCTCACTTCCTCCAACTCCGAAAGTCCAAACTCAACGAGGCGTTGAGTATGAAGTGGCCAAGATCCTGGACTCACGTCACCGTTACGGTCAACTACAATATCTTATTGACTGGAAGGGTTATGGTCCTGAGGAACGTTCATGGACCAATGCTTCTGATGTCCATGCTCCTGCCTTGGTCCGGAGATTCCATTCCAAGTTTCCTCAAAAGCCAAAAAAGTGTCCTGGGGCCACTCCTAAAGGGGGGGGTGCTGTCACGATCCGGGTATCTGGACGCCATTTCTTACCCATCAGATGCCTCCTAAGGCTGGCTCAGCGCTCCAGGACCGGATCCCATCTGTTATCCTGATGTGTACATTCCTGTATCCTCTCCTGTCACTCTGGGACGCTGTCACAGTAAACGCCATATTACACCTGGCATGGCGTCTCCCGCGGCCTCCGCCGCCGTCCCTGAACTTCTGCATGCAGAGTGTCTGAGTGGCGATTACGTCAGCCGCAGCCTCCGCTGTGTCCGCGTGGTTGGATGTGCATCTGTCAGCCTGGCGCCTCCTGTCTCCGGTGGCCGGCGCCACCATTACTGTTTTCATTACCACATGGATTACAAACCAAACTTCCCTCCAAGTGTCTGCATGGGCGCAGCCATCTTGGATTCTGTCAGCTGATCATTTCCACCAATCTGTTCTCAGTATTGATAATCTGCATAATTGCCTAGCCAATCCCTTCCTTGCTGCAGGTATAAATACACTGTGCCTGAGCAAGGAAGGCGTCAGTGCTTTGGTTGTCAAACCTAGTTCCTGTTTGTCTCTCTCCTGTGATTGTCTTCCAGGTTCCAGCTCCTGTCTCAAGACTTCCACCATAGAGATCCGCACCAGCATTCCACCAGCGGTGTAGCCTGACTCTCCAATCCATTGTGGATCCATCTGTTTCCAGCTACAACATTACCTGCTTCCAGCTCAGCTTCCAGCAGAGTACAGCTTCCCTTAAAGGGCCGGTGTCCTTTCTACACTTTACCACTCTCCACCGGTATTATTATTTCTCCGCTCTCAAGTTCTACATTTCAGTTCATATTTCATCGCTCCCAAGTTCATTTATTATTTAACTGGTTCCAGCCAGTATCCACTCCGTGCTAACAACAGTCTGGTTCCAGCCAGTATCCACAGCAGCTGTTTTATCTTCAGCAACCCAGCTTTTCCTGGAACACCAGCTGGCACAATCCTGGGTTATCTCCATTGCTACAGTCGGGCCTGGTAAGGACTTTCCATCTAGAAGATCATAAGAACTATCTCACACTACCAGTGCCCTGTGGCTCCTGCCATCCTGTAGTACCCAGGAACTGTATTTATTCTTTGCTGACTTTTACGTTTTCTTTTACTGCTGCTGTGTTGCGGAGTTGTCATAATAAACATCATTGACTTTTATCCAAGTTGTCGTGGTCACGCC
Organism: Pseudophryne corroboree; assembly: GCF_028390025.1. Classification (NCBI taxonomy): domain Eukaryota; kingdom Metazoa; phylum Chordata; class Amphibia; order Anura; family Myobatrachidae; genus Pseudophryne; species Pseudophryne corroboree. Next base: position 47,918,576 of record NC_086449.1, on the reverse strand, counting down.
TTCGGGCAGTTATTATTCATGTTACTTACATGTCCAGGGGTCTGATACAACCTCCCAGGTTCCGGTACATCTCAGCCCCTACAACTGAGGCTGCCTCCCGTCAGCTCAGGCCCTCAGTTGTGACACTTCTTTTTTGGTGGGGGCCCAAACAAACCAATTATTTCAGCCACAGTCGTGTGGCAGACCCTGTTGCTGAAATTATTGGTTTGTTAAAGTGTGCATGTCCTGTTTATACAACATAAGGGTGGGTGGGAGGGCCCAAGGAGAATTCCATCTTGCACCTCTTTTTCTTCTTTGCATTATGTGCTATTTGGGGACTAGTTTTTTGAAGTGCCATCCTGCCTGACACTGCAGTGCCACTCCTAGATGGGCCAGGTGTTTGTGCCGCACACTTGTGTCGCTTAGCTTAGTCATCCAGCGACCTTGGTGCAACTTTTAGGCCTAAAAACAATATTGTGAGGTGTGAGGTGTTCAGAATAGACTGGAAATGAATGGAAATTATTGTTATTGAAGTTAATAATACTGTAGTTACCCCCAAATTCTGTGATTTTAGCTGTTTTTATGTTTTTTCAAAAATCATCCAGATCCAAAACCAAAACACGAAAGGGTGGTTTTGGCAAAACCAAGCCAAAACCAAAACACGAAAATGGAATTAGAACCAAAACCAAAACACGAAAAGTGCCAGCCGCACATCTCTAGTTATTAGTGAAATCTCTGTGTAATATATAATCATCTCTTGTTGAAACTTCGTCAGATTCTTACCCCCCATTGCTGCCCTAGGGCTGAATAGTCTGGCAGAGACAGTAACTTGTTTTAACATGTTGGGTAACTACATTTACAAATATAGCTTGTGTGCCCTATGTATGCAGATACATGAGCTGTATAGTTGTTGTTTTTTATATTATAATGAGGCTCCCCAGGCTCAATAGTCATCAGATCCAGACGTACTTTACATGTTCTTTAATTCATTAAAAATTTCTGACTTAGGGGGGAATGTATCAAACTTGGAGAGAGATAAAGTACCAAACAACTAGCTCATGTCATTCTTCAAACACAGCTTGTAAAATGACGGTTAGGAGCTGATTGGTTGGTACTTTATGTCTCTCCGATGTCTGTTAAATCTCCCTCTTAAAAAGAAAATAAGTAATGCTACATTACCACCTAAAATACTGTAGCTGAAGGAGATATGAGGGGCAGAACCAATCAGAAGACACAATGCTCACCCCATGTCCCTCTTTTATCCAGGAATGAGACACTATAGGGTCAATTTAATTAGGTGAAACCTAGTCCCAGCGGTAAGTACAGCTATATGTCACACTTACAGTACAGACAGATTTTTGGAGTACCGGACCGCACACCTCTGATAGAGTGTAAGCTCCACTGGGACAGGGACTGATGTAAATGACTTAATAAACTCCCTGACACTTATCTCAACTCTAAATATTTATCTAATATAAATACACGGACAACAGTTGGGATTAATTAGGTTCCATTTATTTTGACATCAACCAACTGAATGCAAATTCTTGAATCATCAAATATACTTGAGCTAATATCATTAAAGTTAGTATGGAGGCAAAGAACAAAGAACAGACCAATACAACAATAACATGCATACCAAAGAGATTTGTTAGTGTTTATTGATCTCCTGAAGAAGCACTCCTGGATGGGCTGTGTCATTTCCCAGTAGGGACCAATTTGCCTATAACTGCATAAGCAGAGTGCACCCATCTAAAATATAAAACTGGCCAGATGTATTAAGCAGTGATAAGTAGGGATGGCTATCAACCATCGATGATTCCTAATCATCGATGGTTTGCAGCTGATGTTGAATAGTTTTGCCATCGATGGGAGATAACCAGATGGTTTCTCTCTATCGATGGCTTAACCTAAACGAATAGGTTTTTTTGTTTTTTTTAAAGATACTAGGACACGGAGCATAGCCCCACCCCCAGCACCCATGAAGCCCCGCCCCCTGGCATGTGATTGGCCTGCGAGTCATTCACGGACATAACTGGGATAGCCATCAATTAGTAAAACCATCGATGGTTTCCCATAGCATAGATAGGGACCATCAATGGCCACTCACAGTTTCACCATCGATGGCAACCATCAATGGCGAACACACCGATGGCCCTCCCTACTGATAAGTTCAAGGTGATAACGCACCAGCCAATCAGTTATAATATGTAAATTGGCAGTTAGGAGCTGATTGGCTGGTGCGTTATCACCTTGCACTTAACACTGCTTTATCACTTCTCCAGGCTTAATACATCTGCCCCAAAACTACCGTTCTTTACGCCATTATATGCAAAAGACACACAAAAGCAAAGGGTAATATAACCAGTTAAACACACCTTTATGAAACCCTAAGGCTGTAAATAAAACAATGCAAATCATTAAGGTAGCTAGCGATGATTCTTAATGGCAGAACGCCCCTCCAACCTCAGGGTTCAACCCAGAGCCGGATTAAGGCTATGGGGGGTCCGGGGCACTTCAGACCGCCAGGCCCCTAATAAAGAGGCAGGCCAATGAATCATATGAATATATGCTGCTGTCTTTGACTGGTGTATGTATATACTGTGTGTGTGTGTGTGTGTGTGTGTATATATATATATATATATATATATATAGATATATATATATATATGGAAAGAGTTTTATAGGTCAGTGCGCTTAGTCTAACGTTCAAATGTTCCTTTGAAGGAAGGGGTCGTCAAAAAGTCCAGATGTTTGGACTTAATCGGTCGTGAATGCTCCGTCAATAGACACCTCCCAAGCTTCTTTGGTGGCTGCTCAGTTCTTCAAAATATGACCTGGGTATATTCAGTCATGCAATTCTGTAGAGGCAGGGGAGAAGAACAAGCGCCATATGGTGTAGTATTTTAGATAAGTCGGAGTATTATGTACACGTATATAAAATGTAAGTACCGGATGGATTCTTGAGATCAGGCCTGTCTGTCTCTCTCTATTCTTGGTGGCTGTTCCCCACCTATATGTTAGGAGACAAAGATCATCGCCATATAGTGTAGTAACCTCGTATTTCTCTTAGGGAACCCTCCCCTATATTTCATGCGTACCAAATGAAAAATTCAATTTAGCATATAAGATATACTTATATCCAGGAAGCCCTGGAGGCGAAACGCGTTGAGACTGACCTACCTACTGCTTATATCAATCAGCTAAGATTTTTTATTTGATTTATCTTTATTTGAATTTTGTATATTATATTTGTTGATTAAAATTCTGATATTGCTATATAAGGCAGCAGCAGGCGATTGATTGAGCTAATACATCATACCGGACCGACTTGATCCACCTGGATATAAGTATATCTTATATGCTATATCTTATATCTTATATGCTAAATTGAATTTTTCATTTGGTACGCATGAAATATAGGGGAGGGTTCCCTAAGAGAAATACGAGGTTACTACACTATATGGCGATGATCTTTGTCTCCTAACATATAGGTGGGGAACAGCCACCAAGAATAGAGAGAGACAGACAGGCCTGATCTCAAGAATCCATCCGGTACTTACATTTTATATACGTGTACATAATACTCCGACTTATCTAAAATACTACACCATATGGCGCTTGTTCTTCTCCCCTGCCTCTACAGATAGATATATATATATATATATATATATATATACATATACAGTATATACATACATATACACAGATATATATATACACATATATATACATATATATATATTGTAACACTAGGGGTGCAAGGCGCCTCTTCCTGGGGAATATAGCAGCATGCGGCAGCTGAGGAATAACACAAGTCCAGTTTCTGGTACAACTGACCCCGGCCAGTTTTATTGAAACAGAAAATAAAACAAACCCCAAAATAAAAATACCTTGCCTGTCCGGCACTAACTAAACATAAGATATTCCTAACTGTCACTAAACAAAACACAGAGTTCTTCAGTACATACTGTATAGCTCACTTGCATCAGAAAGCGTGTCTCTTCCACACAGATCCTGCAGCCTTCCCAGGCAGTCTGCTCATACTAATCAGGTTAGAAGCACTATAACACTCTTACACAGCTGAAACCCTGATTAGCCCTCTGTGAGGCCAAAGACCCGAACTGGGCCCAATGTCTAGAACTCGCCTTATCTCTCTCTCAGAGCCTTTACCCAGCTTTTACAGCAAACTGAAAAGGTTCAGACAAAACAAAAAGCATTTTTCCTAGAAGTTAACATTTTCTAAAACATGTAAGACAAGAACCTGGGACAAATATACCTGCCCTCAAACACTATCCCAGTGTTCTTGTCACATATCCCCCTCCCCTGTTTCGACCTAGGGGCCGGAACACTTGTAGCCCCCAAACAGAAGATGCGAGACAATGCATCTGCGTTGGCCAATTGTGTTCCCGGTCTATGTTCGACAGTAAACTTAAAGTCCTGCAACGCTAGAAACCATCTACTTACACGAGCATTCTTGCCTCTATTTACATACATCCATTTTAAAGGGGCATGGTCTGTCACTAGTCTGAATTGTCTACCCAAGAGGTAATATCTCAAGGTATCTAGTGCCCACTTAATGGCCAAAGCCTCCTTTTCCACAATGGCATACCTTTTTTCATGCTCATTGAGTTTCCTACTCAAATAAATGATAGGGTGTTCGTCCCCATCTCTGGTTTGGGACAGCACAGCCCCTATCCCTACCTCTGAGGCATCTGTCTGTACCACAAATTCTTTTGAAAAATCCGGTGTTATCAATACTGGTTGTGAACACAAAGCCACTTTTAACGCTTGGAACGCTTTTTCTGCATCAGGGTTCCATTTCACCATATTTGACTGCTTCCCTTTGGTAAGGTCTGACAACGGCACCGCCGTGGTCGCAAAATTGGGCATAAACCGTCTATAGTACCCAGTTATTCCCAAAAAAGCCCTTACCTGTTTTTTATTCACTGGACGAGGCCAGTTTTGAATAGCATCAATTTTATTCAATTGGGGCATAATCAGACCTCTGCCTATGGTGAAGCCCAAGTATTTGACCTCCTCCATTGCGAGGCAGCACTTCTTTGGGTTAGCAGTTAACCCTGCCTCTCTGATTGAGTCCAGTACTGCTTGTACTTTAACCAAATGGGACCCCCAGTCTGTACTGTGAATTACTACATCATCCAAATAGGCAGCTGCATATTTTCTATGGGGCCTCAAAATTTTATCCATCGCCCGTTGAAAGGTTGCTGGAGCCCCATGCAACCCAAAGGGTAACATCTTGTACTGGTACAGCCCCTCCGGAACCGAAAAGGCTGTTTTTTCTTTTGCGCCATCAGATAAAGGTATTTGCCAGTAACCTTTGGTCAGGTCCAACGTGGTGAGAAACCTGGCTGTTCCCAGCCTTTCTATAAGCTCGTCCACACGGGGCATGGGGTATGCGTCAAACTTGGACACCTCATTTAACTTACGAAAGTCATTACAGAAGCGTATGCTACCGTCGGGCTTCGGGATGAGAACTATGGGACTGGACCACTCACTGTTAGACTCCTCTATGACTCCAAGTTCTAACATGGTTTTAACTTCTTTAGAAACAGCTTCTCGCTGAGCTTCCGGAATCCTATATGGCTTTAAGTGGACCCTGACCCCTGGTTCTGTGACAATGTCATGTTTTATTATGGTCGTTCGGCCAGGCAGCTCTGAAAATATTTCCCTATTTTGGACGAGAAACTCTTTAACCTGATTTTTCTGACCAGCTGATAATGTCTCTGACACCTTCACTGCGGGAAGCAACCGAGGTGAAGACACCGAAGGGCAAGGCTCCGCTGACAGAGACAACCTATCTTTCCAGGGTTTGATTAAGTTAACATGATAAATTTGTTCAGGTTTTCTCTTTCCCGGCTGGTATACTTTGTAATTAACCTCATTCACTTTTTCCCTAATCTCAAACGGACCCTGCCATTTAGCTAGGAACTTGCTTTCCACAGTGGGTACCAAAACAAGAACTCTATCTCCAGGAGCAAATTCCCGTATCTTGGCACTCCGGTTGTATACCCTCTGTTGAGCACTTTGGGCCTGTTCCATGTGCTCTCTGACAATAGGTACCATGGCTGCAATCCTATCCTGCATTTGTGATACATGTTCAATAACGCTTCTATAAGGAGTGGGCTGTCCTTCCCACGTCTCTTTGGCAACGTCCAACAGCCCTCTGGGGTGTCTACCATACAACAAATCAAATGGAGAAAACCCCGTAGAGGACTGAGGAACTTCTCTGACGGCCATTAACAAGTAGGGCAACAAACAATCCCAATTTTTCCCATCTTTATCAACCACCTTTTTTAACATACTTTTTAATGTTTTATTAAACCTTTCCACCAACCCATCAGTTTGGGGATGGTAAATGGACGTCCGGAGGTGAGTGACCTTAAATAATTTGCACAATTCTTTCATGACCTTTGACATAAATGGAGTACCTTGGTCAGTCAAAGTTTCTTTTGGTATTCCCACTCTACTAAAAACCTGCACCAGCTCCCTAGCTATCGCCTTGGTTGTGATAGTGCGTAAAGGGACAGCCTCAGGATATCGAGTGGCATAGTCCATTATTACCAGGATATACTGATGGCCCTGAGCGGACTTTAACAAGGGCCCCACGAGATCCATGGCTATTCGGTCAAACAGGACCTCTATAATAGGCATGGGAACTAGTGGGCTCCTGAAATGGGGTCTAGGGGCATGATACTGGCATTCAGGACAGGAAGAACAATATTCAGACACTTCTTTATAAACCCCTGGCCAAAAGAACCTTTGTAAAACTCTTTCAGTGGTTTTTTCTGCCCCTAAATGTCCTGCTGTAACGTGACTATGAGCTAAATCTAGTACCGTTCTCCGATAAGGCTGGGGTACTACCAGCTGTTCTACCACATCCTCACCCTTTTTGACAATGTGGTACAAGAGCTCATTACAGATGGCCATGTGGGGATACGTAACCCTGTCACCTGGTACCACAAGCTCCCCATTAACAATCTTAACATTCTCTCTAGCCTTTATCAAGGTAGGATCCTTTAACTGTTCAGATGCAAACAGATCCTTTTTTACCTCCAGGTCAGGCACGCTTTCGTTTCCAACCACTATGTCTCTGTTCCCAGCAAGAGGGTCCTCACTGGACTCCCCATCTGTCACTTCCCCAGCCAAACTGGCAAAAGGCAAAGGGTCAGTAAGTGCCGAAGACACACGTACATCCATACAATCACCGGCATTATCAACTGGCTCTTCACTTCTCACATCTGTTGATAAACGTGATTCCCACAGTTTCCAAAAATGAGGAAAATCCCTCCCTATTATGGCCTTATGCACCAAGGTGGGGACCAGTCCTACTTTAACCATTGCTGACCCACAACAAGTTTCTATATTCACTTCAGCAGTGACATAATACTGGGTATCCCCATGTATGCAAGTTACCCCAATAGGTATTTGCTGGACCTTTAAGGGGTTCACTAACCCAGCTTTCACAAGGATAACTAAACTTCCTGAATCTAGCAAGGCCTCTATCCGGTTACCCTCTAAGAACACATCACACATTTGTTTTTCCAGCACAGGTGAAGGTACCACAGTACAGGCTAACCTAGCAAAGAAAGACATTCTGCGACATTCAAAGGCAGCATCACATTGCATGGGTTCTTGCATGACTGAGCAATTGGCAATAACATGACCTGGCATACCACATCTAAAACATTTAACCACACGATTATCAACCCGTTTGGGCAACATAGACCGTTCTAGCCCCATTGGCCTGTCTCCAGGGCCAGTGTTTACAGTCTCTCCAGCCTTGCGTTCTCTTAGCCGCCAAGCAACGTTTTCCCACGGAACAGTCTTACCAGTCTTTACTGAAGGGCGCTGTCGAGGATCTATGGGTTGCTGGGTGGTCATCAGTAGTTCCTCTGCTGCCAAATACCGCTCTACCATGTCCACTAATTGGTCAGCAGTACCCGGGTTTCCATGGCTCACCCACTTGCGCAGGACCATGGGCAAAGATCTCAAGTAGCGGTCCATGACGACTCTTTCAACCATCTGGGGACCAGTTAATGTCTCTGGCTGTAGCCATTTTTTTGTTAGCTGAATAAGGTCGTGCATCTGAGAGCGCGGAGGCTTCTCCATGGCGTACACCCAACGGTGCACCCGTTGTGCTCGTACTGACAGCGTGACTCCCAGGCGGGTCAGGATCTCAGTCTTTAGTTTATCATAGTCCCGAGCCTCAGCAGGGCTTAAATCAAAGTAAGCTTTTTGGGGCTCACCTGACAGAAAAGGTGCCAGCAGACTGGCGCACTGTGCTTTTAGCCAGTTCTCACGCTCTGCAGTCCTTTCAAACGTGGTCAAGTAGGCCTCCACATCATCAGCCTCTGTCATTTTCTGCAGGAAGTGACTGGCCGTATAGAACTAGAGCTGGTCGGAGCACTGACGGCCATATCTCCAATCCGGGCTGCAAGGCTCTGCACCACTTCTGCTAAGGCCTCTCTATCCTGACGCTGTTACCTGTAAAGTTCATCAATAGCCACCTGCTGCTGTCTCCTATTTTCCTCCATTGCCACCTGCTGCTGTCTCCTATTTTCCTCCATTGCCACCTGCTGCTGTCTCCTATTTTCCTCCATAGCCACCTGCTGCTGTCTGTTGGCCTCCTGCTGAGCCGCTGTAGCTTGCAGCAAGGCTTTAAGCAGATCCTCCATGTCGACAGATTTTCCAGGCGGCTTTGTAGCTGCTTTCACCCAGGACATATATCAAACCCTCAGGGGTGAGTCTCAGTAACTTCCCACTGGGCTGTATCTGCATAAACCACTGTTTTCTGCAGGCCTCACAAAGCTGCTGCTTTCACTTATGCGCAGAACGGAGTTGCTCGCATTCTCCACCAAGTTGTAACACTGTAGGGGTGCAAGGCGCCTCTTCCTGGGGAATATGGCAGCATGCGGCAGCTGAGGAATAACACAAGTCCAGTTTCTGGTACAACTGACCCCGGCCAGTTTTATTGAAACAGAAAATAAAACAAACCCCAAAATAAAAATACCTTGCCTGTCCGGCACTAACTAAACATAAGATATTCCTAACTGTCACTAAACAAAACACAGAGTTCTTCAGTACATATTGTATAGCTCACTTGCATCAGAAAGCGTGTCTCTCACACACAGATCCTGCAGCCTTCCCAGGCAGTCTGCTCATACTAATCAGGTTAGAAGCCCTATAACACTCTTACACAGCTGAAACCCTGATTAGCCCTCTGTGAGGCCAAAGACCCGAACTGGGCCCAATGTCTAGAACTCGCCTTATCTCTCTCTCAGAGCCTTTACCCAGCTTTTACAGCAAACTGAAAAGGTTCAGACAAAACAAAAAGCATTTTTCCTAGAAGTTAACATTTTCTAAAACATGTAAGAAAAGAACCTGGGACAAATATACCTGCCCTCAAACACTATCCCAGTGTTCTTGTCACAATATATATATATATATATATATACACACATATATATACACAGTATGTATGTGTATGTGTATATATATATATTTTTTTTTTTTTATTTATTAGCAGTTTCTTATACAGCGCAGCATATTCCATTGCGCTTTACAATTAGAACAACAATTATAGAACAAAACTGGGCAAAGACAGACAGACATTGAGGTACGAAGGCCCTGCTCGCAGGCTTACACTCTATAGGGAAATAGGCATTGATACACAAGGATAGATGCTACCTGTTACATAATGGTTCCCCAGGTTGCTAGGTTCTTAATGGGTTGTATATGATATGATCACCAAGCAATGTTGGAAGACAAAATGTGAGTTTATGTGGACTGTACAGAGAGGATGTAACTTGATAGGGAAGCATTGAAGGTTATGTGTGTGGGACTGGAATTTGGTAGGCTTGTCTGAAGAGATGAGTTTTCAGAGAACGTTTAAAGGTTTGGAGACTAGAGGAGAGTTTTATTGTGCGTGGGAGGGCATTCCACAGAGTGGGTGAAGCCCGGGTAAAGTCCTGTAATTTTCAGTGGGAACAGGTAATACATGTGGATGAGAGACGCAGATCTTGTGCAGAGCAGAGGGGTCTGGTAGGGAGATATTTTGAGATGAGTGAGGAGATGATGCTGCAGTTTGGTTAATAGCCTTGTATGTAAGTAAAAGTATTTTATATTTGACACGGTAGAATACCGGTAACCAATGGAGAGACTGACAGAGCGGATCAGCAGATGAAGAATGTCTGGCGAGGAAGATTAGCCTCGCAGCTGCATTTAAAATGGATTGAAGTGGTGATAGCCTATGTTTGGGAAGACCAGTAAGGAGACTATTACAATAATCAATGCGGGAGATGATGAGTGCATGGATTAGAGTTTTTGCAGTGTCCTGTGTAAGATAAGGATGTATTTTGGATATGTTTTTAAGGTGCATGTAACATGATGTAGAGACAGATTGAATGTGTGGAGCAAAGGACAGTTCAGAGTCAAGGGTGACACCTAGGCAGCGAGCTTGTGGGGTGGGGTGAATAGTTGCATTGTCAACAGTTATAGAGATATCAGGTTGGTAACTACTCTTAGTTGGTGGGAAAATAATTAATTCGGTTTTGGAAATGTTGAGTTTGAGGTGGCAAGATGACATCCAAGATGAAATGTCAGACAGGCATCCAGTGACACGAGCCAATACCGGTGGTGACAAATCTGGGGAGGATAGGTAGATTTGAGTATCATCAGCATACAAATGATACTGAAATCCAAAGGAGCTGATTAGTTTACCAAGAGAGGAGGTATAGATTGAGAAAGGCAGAGGACCCAAGACTGAGCCTTGCAGTACTCCAACTGATAGAGGTAGAGAAGAGGAGGTAGAATCAGAGAAGTGAACACTGAAAGAGCGATTAGATAGGTAGGATGAGAACCAAGAAAGGGATGTGTCCTGAAGACCTAGGGATTGTAGTGTTTGTATGAGAAGAGAGTGGTCAACAGTGTCAAAAGCAGTAGAGAGATCTAGAAGAATAAGTAGTGTGTAATGGCCTTTTGATCTAGCAGTGACTAGATCATTCACTACTTTGGTCAGTGCTGTCTCTGCGCACGAAAGCCTGACTGAAGTGGGTCCAATAAGTTGTGCGAGTTAAGAAAGTGTGTAAGGCGAGTGTAGACAAGTCTCTCAAGTAGCTTGGAGGGACTGGGTAGCTTTTATATACACATGCCTAACATTCTAATTTAATTAAGTTGGATAGGAGAAGGAAAATGTATCTGCACACTTGAAAGGTCTATAGACTAATTAGATCTTGTCTTACATACGGACCCCAATAAATTGGTTATAAATCTGCTGATAGATCCGACTATGTGGGGGTGCAGCCCAGTTGCAACTTAATTTAAAACCAGAAAAAAAGTTGGGTGCACAAAAAAAATCATTTAATAAAACTTAGCTTTTATTGCTTATGCCTTCTAAAAAAAACATTATCTGGGGATTACACAGCAAAACATAAAGGTTAAAAATTGGACACATACAAACAATGGGGCAGATGTATTAACCTGGAGAAGGCATAAGGAAGTGATAAACCAGTGATATGTGCAAGGTGATAAAGGCACCAGCCAATCAGCTCCAATATGTAAATTAACAGTTAGGATCTGATTGGCTGGTGTCTTCATCACCTTGCACATATCACCGGTTTATCACTTCCTTATGCCTTCTCCAGGTTTATACATCTGCCCCAATGAGTGAGCAGAAATAGAATAAATGTGAGTAAATTTAAAAAGCGATACTTCCACTAATAGCTCCCACAAGGTACAATAATAATAGGAATACTTGTGGAGATACGCTTCGCTGTATAGCTTTAACGAGGCTGTACAGCGAAACGTGCACGTCAGCATTTTGGCGACCTCCCACGCTCCTTCATTTATTCACAATGGTGTAGAAGTTATTTAGATAAAAAGCTCAAATAGACTCTCTGTGACACTCTCTTATTTTGAGGTTATTAAAATATAATTTATGTGTCAGGAGTGGCCATTTTGGAGTAATACTGAGAGTGATAAGAGAACACATTTGTGACCTACCCTGATATGACTCTATGAATGACTGATGTTATTTATTAACATGTATGGTGTTGTCATCAGCAACAGCATTGTACGGCTACCTTGTATTGTATAAACACATGTGTTGCGCTGTCCCTAGCAACTCAACAGACATAATTCAGCATTCTAACATATACTTTATAGGTTTCAAATGTAAACCAGCAATTTATAAGTGAAGTGTACTGTGTAATAAATATTGATACATGAATGAAGTGAACTGTGCAATATAATATCGATACAGTGTATGAACACAGAGCACAGGTGTAGCTAGGACGAGAATACTATTGTAACAATACTGTTTTCATACTTGCTATTACAAGAACAAGCTGTCACAATATCTAGACAGCTTTGTATGAAAAATACAGCAGTAGAGTATTACTGGAAATCGAATATGGGGGGTAATTCTGAGTTGATCGCAGCAGCAAGTTTGTTAGCAATTGGGCAAAACCATGTGCACTGCAGGGGGAGCAGATGTAACATGTGCAGAGTGAGTTATAGGCCCTACACACTGGCCGATATTTTGAAAGATATGAACGATCTCGTTCATAAATGAACGAGAACTCGTTCATATCTTTCAGTGTGGAGACTTAAGCGATGAACGATGCGCGTCCCCGCGCTCGTTCATCGCTGGTCTCCCGTCGGCTGTGCATGCAGGCCAATATGGACGATCTCGTCCATATTTGCCTGAACTTCAATGGAGCCGCGTGACGGGGGGAGTGAAGAAACTTCACTCCCCCCGTCACTGCCCCCCCCCGCCGCCGGGTCGCTCGTCGGCCGTATCCGCCGTCGGGCAGCTCGGCGGCGGGTCGGCCAGTGAGTAGGGCCCTTTAGATTTGGGTGGGTTATATTGTTTCTGTGCAGGGTAAATACTGGCTGCTTTAGTTTTACAACTGCAATTTAGATTTCCGTTTGAATACACCCCACCCAAATTTAACTCTCTCTGCACATGTTATATCTGCCTCCCCTGCAGTGCACATGGGCCCTCATTCCGAGTCGTTCGCTCGTTCTTTTTCATCGCATCGCAATGAAAATCCGCTTAGTACGCATGCGCAATATTCACACTGCGACTGCGCCAAGTAATTTTACAATGGAGATAGGATTTTTACTCACGGCTTTTTCTTCGCTCCGGCGATCGTAGTGTGATTGACAGGAAATGGGTGTTACTGGGCGGAAACACGGCGTTTTAGGGGCGTGTGGATGGAAACGCTACTGTTTCCGGAAAAAACGCAGGAGTGGCCGGAGAAACGGGGGAGTGTCTGAGCGAACGCTTGGTGTGTTTGTGACGTCAAACCAGGAACGACAAGCACTGAACTGATCGCACAGGCAGAGTGGAGCTACTCTAAAACTGCTAAGTAGTTTGTGATCGCAATAATGCGAATACATCGGTCGCAATTTTAGGATGCTAAGATACACTCCCAGTAGGCGTAGGCTTAGCGTGTGTAACTCTGCTAAATTCGCCTTGCGACCGATCAACTCGGAATGAGGGCCATGGTTTTGCCCAACCGCTAACAAAATTCTGCTGCTATCAACTCAGAATTACCCCCATTGTCAACCGTATAAGAATTGCGGATTGACCACATATACAATCTAAAGGGTGCAAGACAATTATGTGACACATCCCTCTGGTATTGTTTATCTTCATTGAATGGGAATTAGCCCTTGGCATTTCCAAATAAAATCAATGATGTATAATGTGAGGTGAATCTGTAGAATTCAACAATACAATGAAAAGTTGCATATTGTACGAATAAAAACACATAATTGTTTTCAGGAGCAATTTATTGTGTGAAAGAATATTTCAGATTTTATGTTTACAACATCACACAAGAGCTCAATAAAATCATTCAACTCATTGTAGACCAGTGATTTTCAACCTTTTTTTACTCGCGGCACCCCGAACAATATTTTAAATTTGCCAAGGCACACCATCAGTTCCCCACAGAAAAAAACAAAACACACACATTGGCCCTCACAGTAAAAAAAGAAATCCACACATACATTGGCCTACACAGAAAAAACACTCACATTGCTCCCCACATAAGTCATGTTGCTCCCTACATAAATCCTATTGCTCCACACATAAATCAATCACAATTCTCCCCACATAAATCCTATTGCTCCCCACATGAATTATTCACATTGTTCCCCCCATAAATCCATAAATTCTTATTCTACCCACACAAATCCTATTGAAATCCTATTGTTCCCCACAGGAGAAGTAAAATAACAAATATTATTATCAGCTGTCCTCCTCCCTGTCCCTCAGTGGCGGGGGTTGTTCATAGTGGAGTTCTGCGAATACTGAGCAGCGGGCGGTCGGGCAGGTGTGGATGTGGGTGGGCAAGGAAAGCACACCTTGCAACTGGTCGCGGCACACTGGTTGAAAAAGCCTGTTATAGACTCTCAGTATCTCCACAAGTATTCCTATTATTATTACACCTTGTGGGAGCTATTAGTGGGAGTACCGCTTTTTAAATCTACTCACATTTATTCTATTTCTTCTCACTCATTGTTTGTATGTGTCCAATTTTTAACCTCTATGTTTTGCTGTGTAATCCCCAGATAATGGTTTTTTTTAGAAGGCATAAGCAATAAAAGCTAAGTTTTATTAAATAATTTTTTTGTGCGCCCAACTAAGCAACTACTTCTTGGTTCTCTCTTTTTGCTAATTTAATTAAATTGCAATATAGCCAACCTAACTTTATGCTCTATGGCTGGCTAGCAAACAGGGAGCTGTGACCACGGACAAAGCAGGAGAGCTCCAACTAGCAGCACACATTTTCCGCGTGCCGGGCGGCTCCGTGGGCTGACGCTGCTGCCAGGTATCCTTCCTCCTCCCTCCACACAGGCTGCTGCTTCAACGTTATTGGACAGCTGAGCCGTCGCTCAGCTGCCCTATACGGATTTCCAACTTCGGTGCCCTGCTGGCTGCTAGTGTGCAGTGAGAAGCCGGACATGGGAGCGCAGTAGTGCCCAGCAGATCGGATCTATAAGAGATCCGATCTGTGCCACTGTGTCGGGGGGCCCTTTTAAACAGGGGGGCCCGGGGTTACTTACCCCCCGGGGCACCCCCCTTAATCCAGCTCTGGTTGAACCCGCCTCAGGCAGATTGACTATGCCTTACACTATCGTAATCTCTGTAATTGCTGTGGGCCTGGATCACAGATGCATGCAATGCTGATGTTCTTGCAGTTGGGTGAATATAGGAAGACTGCGCACGCAGGTAACTCGCACTACCCATACACCAAGGTAACTAGCTCGCAGTGAGGATTTATCCACAAAGTGATTGACAGGAAGCATTCGGGGAAGGAAACAGGAAGTACCAGAAAAAACGCAGGCGTGATGTTACCACGTTCAGGGTGTGTCTCAGGCTATGAATTCTGTCCCGTAGACAGAAAACATGGCGCATGCATCTAAATACATGTGCCCATAGGGATCAGGGGCGTATCTAGAGAGGAGGGGACCCGTGTGCAGTCTCCGGGTGTGGGCTCCCTCCTCTCCCCTTCCCGTAGCCAGCAGCAGCGCTGTTAGACTCTGGCACAGTGCCAGAGTCTACAGCGCATGCACAAGTCTCCAAAAAAAATGGCTCGGCGGCCATTTTTTCGGAGACCTGCGCATGAGCTGCAGGCTCTGGCACTGTGCCAGAGTCTCGAGTGCTCAGACAGAGCACTAACAGTGCTGCTGCGGCTGCCGGCTACGGGACTTGGAAGAGGAGGAGGCCCACACCCGGACACCAGAAAGGTAAGTATATAGAAGAAATTAGTGCAGTGTGTGTGGTGTGGGCCCCCTCTGGACCCATGGGCCCGTGTGCACTGCACACACTGCATCCATTATAGATACGCCACTGATAGGGATACTTTAAAGGTCGATTTTTTCATCATCTCCGATGTAATTATGCAATCATTCAGATCACAAAATCTCAATATAATAGCCCACAGTGACTGTGTGTATAACACTGGGCGTGGCTAGGAGCTCTTATTGGGTTAGCAGCAGGTCTATCACACCCAGACCACAGCTGATTGGGTGAGAAATGCCCTCCCCCACAGGTTACATCCAATGGGAGGCTCTGCGCTTTGGCTGCTGTGTGTTCCCAGACCAGGATTAACAATGGGGCTGATGGAGCTGCAGCTCCAGGTCCACACCCCAAAATAGATCCACTGAATCTGCAGCAAGTGTCTGCGCTGTAGATGGGGGGGTAGGGGAACCTTGTACTGCAGCGTCCTATGTCCTGCTGCCAGTCCGCCTGTCTAAGGACACCAGGGACAAAATTGTAGAGCTGCACAAGGCTGAGATGACCTACTTAACAATAGGCCAGAAGCTTGGTGAGAAGAGATCAACTGTTGGCGCAATTATAAAAAAATTGAAGAAATACAAGATCACTGACAATCTCCCTTGACCTGGGGCTCCATGCAAGGTCTCACCTCATGGGGTATCAATGATCTTGAGAACGGTGAGGAATCAGCCCAGAACTACACAGGGGGACCTGGTCAATGACCTCAAGGGAGCTGGGACCACAGTCACAAAGGCTACCATTAGTAACAAACTACGTCGTCACGGATTGAAATCCTGCTGCGCCCAAAAAGGTCCCCCTGCTTAAGCCAGCACATGACCAGGCCCGTCTAAAGTTTGCCAGTGACCATCTGGATGATCCAGAGGAGGATTGGGAGAATGTAATGGGGTCAGATGAGAGCAAAATTAAACTTTTTGGTATAAACTCCACTGATGAATGGCATTTCAAGAACACCATACCCACTGTGAAGCATGGGGGTGGAAACATCATGCTTTGGGGCTGCTTTTCTGCAAAGGGGACAGGACGACTGATCCGTATTAAGGAGAGGATGAATGGGGCCATGTATCCTGAGATTTTGGGCAAAAACCTCCTTCCCTCAGTAACAGCATTGAAGATGGAACGTGGCTGGGTCTTCCAGCATGACAATGATCCCAAACACACCACCCGGGCAACTAAGGAGTGGCTCCGTAAGAAGCATTTCAGGGTCCTGGAGTGGCCTAGCCAGTCTCCAGACCTCAACCCAATAGAAAATCTGTGGAGGGAGTTGAAAGTCCGTGTTGCCCGGTGACAGCTCCAAAACATGACAGATCTAGAGAAGATCTGCATGGAAGAGTGGGCCATAATACCTACTGCAGTGTGTGGAAACCTGGTCAAGAACTACAGGAAACGTTTGACCTCTGTAATTGCCAACAGAGGTTATATTACAAATTATTGAGTTAAACTTTTTGATTGTCCAAATATTTATTTTCTGCAAGAATATACAAATAAATTGTTTAAAAATCATACAATGTGATTTCCTGTTTTTTTTCAGATTCTGTCTCTCACAGTTGAAGTGTACCTATGATGGAAATTACAGACCTCTCTCATCTTTTTAAGTGGGTCAACTTGCACAATAGGTGGCTGTCCAAATACTTTTTTGCCCCACTGAATAATATATATATATATATATATATATATATATAAAATAGGAGGTGTGGATGGCGGGACTCAGGCAGACGTATCACGGCAGTTGAAAGAAAGTGGATTTATTCAGCCGCCAGGTTTCGAGTGGAGACACCCGTCCTCAGGGTCAGACAAAATAAAGTGACCATAACCACATACATTTATACAAAACAGACCAGAACATCAGTGCATTAACTCAACTCACCTGTTCAACTGCGCGCCATTCAGTCAGCGTGTTCCATGCGTTCTCTGTGTCGCGCTCCTCTGACATTTGGACGTGCTTTGGCGCAGCTGGGCTGTCATGACCTCGTCACGCTACTTGCCCTCCAGCGCTCGCACTTCCGCCCGCCAGCAGGCCCGGCTCCACTGCCGCTGGACTCACAGCCGGCATCAGTACGCGACGTGTCACAGGTCGGTTGCCTTAGAGATGAGCGGGTTCCCTGAGAGCCGAACCCCCTCACCCCCCCCCCCGAACATCGCTTCCTGAGCCTGGTTCCGAATCTGGCTCAGGACTTCCAGCCAGACTCTGAAACCAGAACGAGGCAAAACGCCATTTTCACTCCAGTCCTGGAGAGTGTGTCTCCTCAGTGTCTGTGCGGGAAAGTGGCGTGGCACGTGGGTGGGGTGGCAACCTTCTCTTTTGTATCATTCCAGTGGTGCTGTCTTGTGCTGCATCAGTCCAGTCATAGTGATGGTGTCCTGTGCTGCCATAAGCCCAATGCTGCTGTATAAGTCCAGTCTAGTGGTGCCGTC
Organism: Pseudophryne corroboree; assembly: GCF_028390025.1. NCBI lineage: Eukaryota > Metazoa > Chordata > Amphibia > Anura > Myobatrachidae > Pseudophryne > Pseudophryne corroboree. Next base: position 47,900,350 of record NC_086449.1, on the reverse strand, counting down.
TTGTGCTGCCATAAGTCCAGTGGTGGTGTCCTGTGCTGCCATAAGTCCAGTGGTGGTGTCCTGTGGTGCCATAAGTCCAGTGGTGGTGTCCTGTGCTGCCATAAGTCCAGTGGTGGTGTCCTGTGATGTCATAAGTCCAGTGGTGCTACCGTATAAGTCCAGGGGTACTGCCGTATAAGTCATGGGGTACTGCCGTATACGTCCAGCGGTACTGTCGTATAAGTCCAGCGGTACTGTCGTATAAGTCCAGGGGTACTGTCGTATAAGTCATGGGGTACTGCCGTATAAGTCCATTGTGCTGGATAAGTCCAGTGCAGTGGTGCTGTCCTTTGCTGCATCAGTCCAGTGTGGTGTCTTGTGCTGCCATAAGTCCAGTGGTGGTGTCCTGTGCTGCCATAAGTCCAGTGCTGCTGCCGTATAAGTCAAGGGGTATGGCCGTATAAGTCCAGTGGTACTGCTGTAGAAGTCCAGGGGTACTGCCGTATAAGTCCAGCGGTACCACCATATAAGTCCAGGGGTATGGCCATATAAGTCCAGTGGTACTGCCGTATAAGTCCAGGGGTATGGCCATATAAGTCCAGCAGTACTGTGGTATAAGTCCAGGGGTACTGCCGTATAAGTCCAGTGGTGCTATATAAGTCCAGTCCAGTGGTGCTGTCTTGTGCTGCATCAGTCCAGTGATGGTGTCCTGTGCTGCCATAAGTTCAGTGGTGGTGTCCTGTGCTGCTCCTGTATAAGTCCAGTCCAGTGGTGCTGTCTGGAGCTGCATCAGTCCAGTGATGGTGTCCTGTGCTGCCATAAGTCCAGTGGTGGTGTCCTGTGCTGCTCCAGTATAAGTCCAGTCCAGTGGTGCTGTCTTGTGCTGCATCAGTCCAGTGGTGGTGTCCTGTCCAGTCCAGGGGTATTGCCGTATAAGTCCAGCGGTACTGCCGTATAAGTCCAGGGGTACTGCCGTATAAGTCCAGTCCAGGAGTATTGCTGTATACAAGTCCAGTGGTACTGCCGTATAAGTCCAGTGGTACTGCCGTATAAGACCAGCGGTACTGCCGTATAAGTCCAGTCCAGGGGTACTGCCGTATAAGTCCAGTCCAGGGGTACTGCCATATAAGTCCAGCAGTACTACCGCATAAGTCCAGGGGTACTGCCATATGAATCTAGCAGTACCGCTGTTATTAGTCAATGGGTACTGCTGTATAAATCCAGGTGTACTGCCGTATAAGTCCAGTCCAGTGGTGCTGCCGTATGAGTCCAGTGGGGCTGTCCTGTGCTGTATATTATTTACTCCAAATAAAGGGGTTATTAATATTTAATCCAAATAATTTTTGCAGGGTTTGCCCTGTGTGATGTAGGGGTACACTCTCACCAGGGACGTGCAGTCAGGGGAGGCAGTGCCTCCCCTGTCATTCCCCAGACATTAATGATTAAGATAATACAAAGAAGATACTTATGACACATATTCTGTGTCATAAGTATCCTCTTTATATTATTCTGATCATTGTAACTAATTAAAGTCGTTTGGGAGGCACTGATAGCAGTGCCTCCCGTAGTCAATGAGAATGAGACAGAGAGAGGAGGCGAGGCTAAGCGCTGGGCTATAAAAGCCCATTGAAAAAACTGTAAAAAGCGGCACCTATAGAAGTGCCTCGCTGACAAGAAGCACATCCCTGTCAGCGAGGCACTTGTGATTGGACAGCGGATCCAGTGCTGGATCCGCTGGTCCAATCACCCGTAAGCGGCGGCGGGACAAGGGTCTCAGTGCTGTCTATAATTACTATCCCCTTCCCCTGGCTCCTCCTCACCTGCTGCTGGTGGTGGGAGCCTGTAGCCGCCCGCACCCGGTGATCACCGTTACCCCACAGCCGCCCGCACCCGGTGATCACCCTGCAGACGTAGCCGACAGCACCAGGGAGCGGGAGAGCAAAGTGCAGCAGCGGCATTTAGTGTGTAGCCCAGAGCAGCAGCGGCTGGCCCGGCACTCTCCTCCTCTCAGGCGGGTCACCCGCCGGTGACCGCTGCATTTGCGCTGCCCGTCTCCATTGAGATCGGGCAGCAGCCGGCAGGACAACTCACACAGCTGAGCTGAGCCTGCAGTGGGAAGGAGCACCGGAGAGGCAAATTTCAAACACACCGCTCTGTTAGGGAGGTCGCCGGCAGGGCAGCTCATTAAGCTGACCTGACTCGGCAGCTGAGGGTTGCACAGCTGGCAATACCTGCCTGCCATGCCAGAGTAGGGTGGGGGAGAGCTGGCTGCCACTAACACTAACTGGGCCAGCTGCCACTAACAAATATGACTGCTAGTCCTGGGGGAGGGCTGCTGCACTTCTGCACTGCACATGCCTAGATGCAGCAGCCTTTGCAGAGTCTGACTGTGCAGTCAGCCAGCCACCGCATCAAACGTGGATCCTCCTTCCGCCGACCTCCTCTGAGCTGTACCTGGGTCCGCGGGCCTCCCTCAATCACACCCTGCAGCAGTGCAGCTCATCCCGAAGTTGATTAGACACAGCACGGTGAGTAACCTGGTAACTCTGTGTGTGTGTGACCCCCTGTACCTCCTCACCCCTGTATGTGTGACCCCCTGTACCTCCTCACCCCTGTATGTGTGACACCTTGTACCCCCTAGCCCCCCCATGTTTGACACACTGTTCCTACTACCTTTGTGTGTCTGTCACCCTGTAAAACCCCTCCCCCCATATTATACAGTACTGTATGTTGGTCTTTCACTCTTCTATATGCATGCAGGTGTAGTATGGTTTGCCGGCGGTAGGGCTCCCAGCATACCGCCGCCAGGATCCCAGCATACCGACAGCGGGGCAAGTGCAAATGAGCCCTTTGCGGGCTCGCTGCACTCGCCGCGCTGCGGGAACGGTGGGACCCCCAAGAGTGAGAATAATTGTTGGTATGCCATGTGTCGGGATTCCGGCGCCAGTAAACTGAGCGCCGGGATCCCAACAGCAGGCATACTGAAGACCACCCATGCATGCTTTTATCTGTAATATATACACTAACAGCAATGTACCTGTGAAAGGGGTTGAATTGGATTTTTTATTGTATACCCCCTCCCCCCTCCTCTCTCGACTCTGGCTCCCAGTCAGCATCCACAAATTCCTGTGTCCCCTGGTCACAAACCGTCATCATCACCCGTAATCAATAATGTATTCACCTTTGTTCCCAGCCACAGCTCTTTACACCAAAACCTCACAGTCACAGCTTGTCACCCCACACCCTCTACCCATGTTCACATACTATCACCTCACACAACATGTCACCAGCTCACAGCCTGTTACCCCATACATCTACCCACTGGTCACAGTCCGTCACCCCACACCCTTCTGTATTTTTATGTAGATCTGTTTTTTTGTTTTTTTAATGTAATTTTATATTGATCTGTTTTTTTGTTCATGGATTTTCAGTGGATCTGGTATTTTCAGTGTATTTTCATGTGGATCTGGCTCTCTTAATATATGTATGGGTCTGGCATTTTCAATGTATTTTTATTTGGATCTAGCTTTTTTAATGTAGGCCTGAGTTTTGCATACTCCGATATCCAGTCCAGGTTTTAAGGATAGCCATGCTTGAGCACAGGGGACTTGGTAGCCATGCTTGAGCACAGGTGACTTAGTAACTCAGTCGATCTGACTTAACTATCTGGCCTCAAGCATGGATATCCTGAAAACCTGGACTGTAATGGTGGAGTTTGGGAAACTCTGATGGGACCCATAGTAGTGATGTCATCAGTTCAAATGAAAGGTGATGAGATCAATCATCACTCTTCAGGTCGACGGTGAGCTGCTGTGGCCAAATCTCTGGCCGTGCAGAGCATACTGGGAGAAGGGGTGGGATTATCTGCTATGAGGCACCAACAAAAATCTTGCCTAGTGCATCAAATTGTTTAGGGCCGGCTCTGAGTAGCAGCACCGTGCCTGCTGCACTCTCCCGCCGGGGGTAGCTTATCCCCACATCCAAAACAAGGGGCACTACGTGTAACTGGCACTACATGTAATTGGCACTACATGTAACTGGCACTACATGTAATTGGCACTACATGTAACTGGCACTACAGGATGCATTACATGTAAGTGGCACTGCAGGGGGGGAATACACGTAACTGGCACTACAAGATGCATTATGTGTTACTGCCACTACAGGGGGGTCACTACATGTAAATGGAACTATAGGGGGCATTATGTGTAATTGGCAGTACGTGTAACTGGAACTACGGGATGCATTATGTGTAACTGGCACTACGTGTAACTGGCACTACAGGGGGCACTACGTGTAACTGGCACTATACTGGGGGTACTACATGTAACTGGCACTATACTGGTGGCATTACGTGTAACTGGCACTATTTTGGGGGCATAACATTTGTCTGGCACTATACTGGGGGCATTACGTTTATCTGGCACTATACTGGGGGAGTTACGTGTAAGTAGCACTGCTGTGGGCATTATGTGTAATACTGCCAATTGTGTGTGTAGGGTGGCTGATAATACGGTATATATATTTATAAGTTGATTTCATAATATATAGTTGCGAGGCCATGCCCACTATTATGGGAGTGAAGGCGCACACATTGGGGAGAGGGGGCACTTCAAATGATCTTACTCAGTGTTCTAGTAGGCCTGGAGCCGGCTCTGGCTGCTGTCTGGGTACTTCGGGGTCTATCCTGTAATCACAGTATATACACAATGACTGCAGTACCAGCCGACCCTCCATATACCGTAATGTATCTGCTGTTCCTAAAAATTGAGTTGAGGTTTGTGTTCTTGTGCTGCTGGGGATGTACTGGAGAAGCCAGTGCCTCCCCAGCCATTGACCTCACCGCACGTCACTGACTCTCACGTGCCGCATATTGTTATATATCTCCAGAAAAATAATGGAGAAAAAAAATTTGGAGGATAAAATACAGTAGAGAAAGATCAAGAACCACTTCCTCCTAGTGCTGCTGCTGTTGTTTCTGCTAGGAGTTGACCATCAGTCCTTTGCGAGGAAGATTAAATATGACAGCAGTCAACCTGTTGCAAAGCGGATAACGGTGGCCACCACACATCTTATTACTAGAGATGTGTGGCGGACACTTTTCGGGTTTTGTGTTTTGGTTTTGGATCTGGATTCCCCACTCGTGTTTTGGATATGGATTGGATTTGCGCAAACCACCCTTTCGGGTTTTGAATTGGATTTGGATGATTTTTGAAAAAACAACAACATAAAAACAGCTAAAATCCCAGAATTTGGGGGTAATTTTGATCCTACGGTATTATTAACCTCAATAACATTAATTTCCACTCATTTCTAGTCTATTCTGAACACCTCACACCTCATGATAATGTTTTTAGGCCTAAAAGTTGCACCGAGGTCGCTGGATGACTAAGCTAAGCGACACAACACCTGGCCCATCTAGGAGTGGCACTGCAGTGTCAGACAGGATGGCAGATTTAAAATCTAGGCCCCAAACAGCACATGATGCAAAGAAGAAACAGAGGTGCAAGATGGAATTGTTTTGGGCCCTCCCACCCACCTTTAATGTATGTTGTTTAAACAGGACCTGCACAGGTTAATAAACCCATCATTTCAGCAACAGGTGGTCCCCCTGGAAAAAGCTCGCCAAGTTCTCCGAATCGTAGCTAGCTACAAACATACCACCTCCATATTTGATGACTTTCCACATTATGAAAAGAGGCAAGAGGAAGAGGACAATGTCAAGAAGGTGCTTAAAAGGCACATGCAATCAGGAACAACACATGGCTTTCACCTCCACTCCTATATTAGTGTGGAACAGAAAGGACTTCAACCAAGCAAATATATAATGACCACATTACTGGACAAAGTGAAAAACCAGGGGCCAAAGCCTCCATTATAGCAGGAAAATACAGCCACTGTCACACTCACAGTAACCCTGATAAAGTGGGAGGAGCCGTCATGCTGCCAAGTTTCGTTGCTTTGGCACATTATAATTGTGGTAATAGCAAAGTGTGTGGCAGGTGATACTGCGTACCCGCTGCAAAATTCTTATGGGTACTCCGTACCCGAGCGTACCCGCATACTTGCACCGCTGGTGACATAAGCACCTCGGGGATATTATATGAGTGATATAAGCACCTCCAGGATATTATACAATTGATATAAGCACCTCAAGGAATATTATATGAGTAATATAAGCACCTCCCTGATATTATATGAGTGATATAAGCACCACCAGGAATATTATATGAGTAATATAAGCACCTCCCTGATATTATATGAGTAATATAAGCACCTCCCTGATATTATATGAGTGATATAAGCACCTCCAGGAATATTATATGAGTAATATAAGCACCTCCCTGATATTATATGAGTGATATAAGCACCTCCAGGAATATTATATGAGTAATATAAGCACCTCCCTGATATTATATGAGTGATATAAGCACCTCCAGGAATATCATATGAGTGATATAAGCACCTCCAGAAATATTATATGTATAAGCACCTCCCTGATATTATATGAGTGATATTAGCACCTCCAGGAATATTATATGAGTAATATAAGCACCTCCCTGATATTATAGGAGTGATATAGGCACCTCCAGGAATATTATATGAGTAATATAAGCACCTCCCTGATATTATATGAGTGATATAAGCACCTCCAGGAATATCATATGAGTGATATAAGCACCTCCAGGAATATTATATGTATAAGCACCTCCCTGATATTATATGAGTGTTATAGGCACCTCCAGGAATATTATATGAGTAATATAAGCACCTCCCTGATATTATATGAGTGATATAAGCACCTCCAGGAATATCATATGAGTGATATAAGCACCTCCAGAAATATTATATGTATAAGCACCTCCCTGATATTATATGAGTGTTATAGGCACCTCCAGGAATAGTATATGAGTAATATAAGCACCTCCCTGATATTATATGAGTGATATAAGCACCTCCAGGAACATTATATGAGTGATATAAGCACCTCCCTGATATTATATGAGTGATATAAGCACCTCCAGGAACATTATATGAGTGATATAAGCACCTCCAGGAACATTATATGAGTGATATAAGCACCTCCCTGATATTATATGAGTGATATAAGCACCTCCAGGAACATTATATGAGTGATATAAGCACCTCCAGGAACATTATATGAGTGATATAAGCACCTCCCTGATATTATATGAGTGATATAAGCACCTCCAGGAACATTATATGAGTGATACAGTAGAATATAAATTTAGTAAGTGGGCGCAATGAACCTACATAAATAGTGTCCACAAAGTGACGAGTAATTCCAAGGATGACACAAAACCAGTTCTTATATCCTCAGGGCCACCAAATGGTCAGTCAGGTGGTATTCCAGTAGTGTCACAGTCAATGTTCTCCAATTCCCAAAGCACCCCGAAAATCTTTCTCTCAATATACAAAAGAAGAATAGATCATGGTGCAGATAGAATTTTTAGGGACAAACACGTTTATTTGACACAGGACACTGTGACACTACTGGAATACCACCTGACTGACCATTTAGTGGCCCTGAGGATATAAGAACTGGTTTTGTGTCATCCTTGGAATTACTCGTCACTTTGTGGACACTATTTATGTAGGTTCATTGCGCCCACTTACTAAATTTATATTCTACTGTGCCTTCTTTGGAATTTGATGAGGATTCCTTTATTTAGTAAGCAGGCAGCATTGTTTAGGTAGCGCATTTGTTCAACACGTTTGTTTCCATTATATGAGTGATATAAGCAGGGGTTAAAGTGTGTGTGGAGAGGGGGGGGGGGGGGGGACACAAGGTGGAACTGAGTTCCACCACCTGTAATTGTAGTTGGAACTAGTTCCACCGCCTCCATGGCCTAGCACAGTAATTCCATCACGTGTATAAGCGGTACCACTATGTAGTGTAGCTTGAATAAAGGGCACTACTGAGTGACGTAATGTGAATAAGGGGCACTGCTGTGTGTTGTAACGTGAATCAAAGATACTACTATGTGGTGTAATATGAATAAGGAGCATTGCATGCGGTGTGTGGCATAATTATAATTGGTACTATTGTGTGACCACGCCCCTTCCTTGTGAGACCATTATCTCTTTATAAAGTATGGGAGGTAGTGCACAAATCTATAGTTTACAGGTGTATGCTGAACACCCAAGCACTGGCCCTGGCTCCACCAAATGGGAGGGTAAGTGGTGTGGTTAATTAGTTCCACCACCTCTCCTGGACCACTTTAAGCCCTGGATATAAGCACCTATAGGAATATTATATGAGTGCTATAAACACCTCCGGGATATTATATGAGTGATATCAGCACCTCTAGGAATATTATCTGAGTGATATAAGCACCAAACATCACTTTTACCTCTTCGGCAGTTGTGCTGGATTATGATTCAGTCTCTTCTGAGTCACACTGACTTTGGCCACAAATGTGGTCTCTCCCCACTTTATTTAAAAAGACTTAGTCAAAATAGCAATTTCCATTTCCACCTTTGCGGATATGTTTTCACAAATCTGATTGTGATATTGAAACTTGCTTCATATCTGCTCTAGGCTTTCATTTAAACCTAGGATAAAGTACAGCAGCACCCCTGGAGTTATACAGCATAGGCAGCACCCCTGGAGAATTACACAGCACAGCAGACAGGCAACAGCACCCCTGGACTTAAATGGCAGTGGGGCAGCACCCCTGCACTGATAGGGCAGAGGGGCAACACCCCATATAGGGCATCACCCCTGGAATGATGTGGCAAAGAAAAGATGTGCAAGATGGAATTGTCATTTGGCCCTCTCACTCACCCTTATGTTGTATAAACAGGACATGTACACTTTAACAAACCAATCATTTCAGCGACAGGGTCTGCCACATGACTGTTGCTGATATTATTGGTTTGTTTGGGCCCCCACCAAAAAAAAATGCAATTAATCTCTCCTTGCACAAACTGGCTCTACAGTGGCAAAATGTCGTCCTCATCCTCAGATCCCCCCCCCTTCAGTGTTCACTTATTCATCCTCAGAGAGAAATAATATTCAAACAAAACCACATCATTTAGGTGACAGTGGACTGCTTACACTATTTCCCAAAGTTTCTGAACTTGAAAATGACTTACGATGAATGCGCTGCAGGTGATGTATAAGGGAGGATGTTCCTATGTGGTAAACGTCCCTACCCCAACTTATTATGGATTGACAAAGGCAACAGATTGCTTGACACCTGTTGTCCGGATTTGTAGAGAAATAATTCCACACCGAAGAGGTCGCTTTTTTGGTATTTTGCCCAGGCATGATAATGGACTTTTTCATCCCATGGAAAACAACTGTCTCCAAACAAACCAAATCACCATCAGAAACCTCATCATCAACTTCCTTTGCAACGCCAGCTACACGCATATCCTCCTCATCCTGGTGTACTTCTACAGTGATATCCTCAATCTCAATATCAGCAACTGGACTGACCATGCTCTTCCCAGCACTTGCAGAGGGTGTGCAAATGGTGGTAGGAGCCTCCTCTTACCATACAGTATTGTGAAGGTGAGGCCTAGACATCGCAACTGCAGACAGTGCCAGCACCCTTGTATTTTTACAGCATACAGGACCAGTGTACATTGATTTTCACTGCACTCTAGAATTTTTACAGCATACAAGACAGGGCCAATGTACATTTATTTTAATGCACCCCTGAATTTTTACAGCATGCAAGACAGGACCAGTGTACATTTATTTTAACAACAGCACCCTTGCATTTTTACAGCATACAGGACAGGGCCAGCACTCCTGTATTTTCACTGCATACAGGAGGACAGTGCCCCTGCCCCCTGTACAACACAGTGACAGCCAGGACAGCAACACCTATGTACAGCTGCAGCACCCCTAACAACACATGAAACACCAGTGACAGCCTGGACAGCACCCCTAATATCACAGGGACACCACAGTGACTGCAGCACCCCTACAGAGTACACACTGACCCCACCCAAAGCCAACACCCACAGAGAGAGCCAGAGGTCTGTCTCCCTCACTCTCCAAGTCCGGAGTGAAAATGATTGCGATGCGCGGCTGTTTCAATCCATTGATGACATTTTGCCTCGTTCTGGTTTCCAAGTCTGGTGGGAAGTACCGAACTGGACTCAGATTCTGTCTCGGAACAGGATGTTTGGGAGAAGCGAACCTGCTCATCTTTGCTTATTACAGGCCTACACTTTCCCCTTATGTGCTTCTATTCCCCCACTAGCACATATCCAGGACCATGTAACTGCCTCGGAATATGAATCTGCATCTAATTGTGTGGATGACCCAAAAATGTACATGGCAGGAAAAGTAAAGTGCAACAACCATTGTTCATCTTAAATACTGATGTTTTTATCCTCATTTAAGTGGTGAATGAATGAATGATATATGAGCCTACACCAAAGTCACTTGGTTGAAGTGTACATGGTAACATAGCAGTAGAGAGCCGGGCTGGGCCCAGGTACTTTTCAGGGGGCATGGCCTAATCACAGGAGGCGTGGTCATGCACCCTTAGATAAAAATACTGAAAAAAAAATTGTATTTTAAGCACCTCCCTTGCCACACTGCAGCCCATCACACAGCAGAGTGTGCTGGGCTGAGAACATCTGCAGCTGCTGCTGCCATGCAAAGGGGAGTGTCCAGGGGCCCGCACTAGGCCCCTCTATCAGACCTGGGCCTGGGTAATTTGTACCCTCTCCCCCCCTCCCTTAGCACCACTGCACGGTAATATGCATTTCTGCAAAAGTACAACTGTGAGAAGTAAAATGCGTTAAAAGTACAGGAGTGCACCAGGTGGTCTTCAGATTGCTGGCGGCCGGGCTCCCGGCGACCACCATACCGGCGCCTCTTGGGGGTCCATGACCACCCTGGAGGGAGAATAGATAGCGTGGCACGCGTAGCGTGCCAATGTGCCCGCAGCGTGGCGAAGCAGCGAGTCCGCAAGGGGCTAATTTACGCTCGCACAGCTGTCGGTATGCCGGTGGTCAGGATTCCGGCGCCGGTGTGCTGGTCGCCGGGACCCCGACCGCCAGCAACCCATACTACACCCGGAGCGCACCTGATCCGCACTGCATCATGGTTGATAGAAAATAAAACCATTTTCCCTCTCCACATATCTGTCTCATTAAATAATCTTGTCCTGGAAAACATCAGCCATGTATCTAGAACATTGGCCCTCATTCCGAGTTGTTCGCTCGCAAGCTGCTTTTAGCAGCATTGCACACGCTAAGCCGCCGCCTACTGGGAGTGAATCTTAGCTTATCAAAATTGCAAACGAAAGATTAGCAAAATTGCGAATAGACACTTCTTAGCAGTTTCTGAGTAGCTCCACACTTACTCGGCATCTGCGATCAGTTCAGTGCTTGACGTTCCTGGTTTGACGTCACAAACACACCCAGCGTTCGCCCAGACACTCCCCCGTTTCTTCAGCCACTCCCGCGTTTTTCCCAGAAACGGTAGCGTTTTTTCGCACACTCCCATAAAACGGCCAGCTTCCGCCCAGAAACACCCACCTCCTGTCAATCACATTACGATCACCAGAACGAAGAAAAAACCTCGTAATGCCATGAGTAAAATACCTAACTGCATAGCAAATTTACTTGGCGCAGTCGCACTGCGGACATTGCGCATGCGCATTAGCGACTAATCGCTCCGTTGTGAGAAAAAAATAACGAGCGAACAACTCGGAATGACCCCCATCAGTTGCACTATTCAAAAAATAATTGCGTAATGTGATATATGGGAATTTGTGTCATCATTTTGTACTTATGGTCTTAGTTTATGTCACATATGGATCCTCCCAACATCTCTGCGTCAGAGACGTGCGGTGGGGTGAGGCCTTTCCTGTTATACTAATGGTTGCACCAGAGTTTTGCATAAAGTATGTGAAAAATACAAATAATGTTAGAAAAATCATCTTTTTATTATTCTAATCTTTTTTATAGTCAAAACTCTAGAGGAGTTTTCCACATATCTCACCATATTTCCAGGAGTATATACTGTTGCACCTGTGTATAAAGCCCACATGTATATACTGCTGCACCTGTGTATAATGCACACATGTATATACTGCTGCACCTGTGTATAATGTCCACATGTATATACTGCTGCACCTGTGTATAAAGCCCACATGTATATACTGCTGCACCTGTGTATAATGCCCACATGTATATTAGAGATGAGCGGGTTCGGTTCCTCTGAATCCGAACCCGCCCGAACTTCAGTTTTTTCTTCACGGGTCCGAGCGACTCGGATCTTCCCGCCTTGCTCGGTTAACCCGAGCGCGCCCGAACGCCATCATCCCGCTGTCGGATTCTCGCGAGGCTCGGATTCTATCGCGAGACTCGGATTCTATATAAGGAGCCGCGCGTCGCCGCCATTTTCACACGTGCATTGAGAGTCATAGGGAGAGGACGTGGCTGGCGTCCTCTCCGTTTAGAGAAGAGAGAGACACAGTAGAGACGAGAGAGACACAGTAGTAGTAATTTTGGGGAGCATTATTAGGAGGAGTACTACTATACTACTATACTACTTGCTGAAGTGATATAAATTAGATAGTGTGACTGTAAGTGTATTGTATTAATTATCTGACTTGTGGGGGAGACACTGACAGTGGGGAGCAGTTAGAGTCTGAGAGCAGGACTCAGGAGTACATATAACGTACAGTGCACACTTTTGCTGCCAGAGTCAGTGCCACACTGCCATTGTTGTGACCACACTGACCACCAGTATAATAATATATTTTGTGATTGTCTGCTTAGGACTCGGAGTACTAGTTGCAAGTTGCAATGTGACCTGACCACCAGTTTAATAATCAATCACCGCCAGTTTAATATATATATATATATATATATATATATAATTGTATATAATATATATATATATATATAATATTGTATACCACCTACCCGTGTTTTTTTTTTTTTTTTCATTCTTCTTTATACATACTACTATAGTAGCTTACTGTAGCAGTCTGCGGTGCTGCTGACCTGACAGTGTCCAGCAGGTCCGTCATCAGTCATTACATAATAAATATATATAGTACCTGTCCGGCTGCAGTACTAGTGATATTATATTGATTTCATCTCATTATCAATAATTTATCATCCAGTCTAGACTCTATATTAGCAGCAGACACAGTACGTTAGTCCACGGCTGTAGCTACCTCTGTGTCGGCACTCGGCAGTCCATCCATAATTGTATACCACCTACCCGTGGTTTTTTTTTTTTCTTTCTTCTTTGTACATACTACTATAGTATAGTAGCTTACTGTAGCAGTCTGCGGTGCTGCTGAGCTGACAGTGTCCAGCAGGTCCGTCATCAGTCATCATTACCTAATAAATATATTATCTACCTGTCCGGCTGCAGTACTAGTGATATTATATATACTGTGACAAGAACACTGGGATAGTGTTTGAGGGCAGGTATATTTGTCCCAGGTTCTTGTCTTACATGTTTTAGAAAATGTTAACTTATAGGAAAAATGCTTTTTGTTTTGTCTGAACCTTTTCAGTTTGCTGTAAAAGCTGGGTAAAGGCTCTGAGAGAGAGATAAGGCGAGTTCTAGACATTGGGCCCAGTTCGGGTCTTTGGCCTCACAGAGGGCTAATCAGGGTTTCAGCTGTGTAAAGGGGGGTACTCACGGAGCGATATTCTAAGCAATCTGACTAGATTGCTTAGAATATCGGCAGGATCGCTCCGTGTGTAGCCCCCTCGGCGATAGCGATGCGCGGCCCCGCACATCGCTATCGCCGCTGCTAGATTGGCCTGCATGCAGGCCAATCTAGCGGGTCGCTCACTTCACCCGCTGGGTGAAGTGAGCGGCCCCCCGTCTCCCCCCGCACGCTCAGCACAGATCGCGCTGTGCTGAGCGGCAGGAGAGATGTGTGCTGAGCGGTTCGCTCAGCACACATCTCTCCTTGATCGGCCCGTGAGTACTGGGCTTAAGTGTGTTATAGGGCTTCTAACTTGATTAGTATGGGCAGACTGCCTGGGAAGGCTGGAGGATCTGTGTGTGAGAGACACGCTTTCTGATGCAAGTAAGCTATACAGTATGTACTGAAGAACTCTGTGTTTTGTTTAGTGACAGTTAGGAATATCTTATGTTTAGTTAGTGCCGGACAGGCAAGGTATTTTTATTTTGGGATTTGTTTTATTTTCTGTTTCAATAAAACTGGCCGGGGTCAGTTGTACCAGAAACTGGACTTGTGTTATTCCTCAGCTGCTGCGTGCGGCCATATTCCCCAGGAAAAGGCGCCTTGCACCCCTACAGTGTTACAACTTGGTGGAGAATGCGAGCACTCCGTTCTGCGCATAAGTGAAAGCAGCAGCTTTGTGAGGCCTGCAGAAAACAGTGACTTGTGCAGATACAGCTCAGTGTGATGTTACTGAGACTTGCCCTGAGGATTTGATATATGTCCTGGGTGAAAGCAGCTATAAAGCCGCCTGGAAAATCTGTCGACATGGAGGATCTGCTTAAAGCCTTGCTGCAAGCTACAGCGGCTCAGCAGGAGGCCAACAGACAGCAGCAGGTGGCTATGGAGGAAAATAGGAGGCAACAGCAGGCAGCTGTTGACGAACTTTACCGGCAACAGCGTCAGGATAGAGAGGCCTTAACAGAAGTGGTGCAGAGCCTTGCAGCCCGGATTGGAGATGTGGCCGTCAGTGCTCCGACCAGCTCTAGTTCTATACGGGCCAGTCACTTCCTGCAGAAAATGACAGAGGCTGATGATGTGGAGGCCTACCTGACCACGTTTGAAAGGACGGCCGAGCGTGAGAACTGGCCGAAAGCGCAGTGGGCCAGTCTGCTGGCACCTTTTTTGTCAGGTGAGCCCCAAAAAGCGTACTTTGATTTAAGCCCTGCTGAGGCTCGGGACTATGATAAACTAAAGACTGAGATCCTGACCCGCCTGGGAGTCACGCTGTCAGTTCGAGCACAACGGGTGCACCGTTGGGTGTACGCCATGGAGAAGCCTCCGCGCTCTCAGATGCACGACCTTATTCAGCTAACAAAAAAATGGCTACAGCCAGAGACATTAACTGGTCCCCAGATGGTTGAAAGAGTCGTCATGGACCGCTACTTGAGATCTTTGCCCATGGTCCTGCGCAAGTGGGTGAGCCATGGAAACCCGGGTACTGCTGACCAATTAGTGGACATGGTAGAGCGGTATTTGGCAGCAGAGGAACTACTGATGACCACCCAGCAACCCATAGATCCTCGACAGCGCCCTTCAGTAAAGACTGGTAAGACTGTTCCGTGGGAAAACGTTGCTGGGCGGTTAAGATAACGCAAGGCTGGAGAGACTGTAAACACTGGCCCTGGAGACCGGCCAATGGGGCTAGAACGGTCTATGTTGCCCAAACGGGTTGATAATCGCGTGGTTAAATGTTTTAGATGTGGTATGCCAGGTCATGTTATTGCCAATTGCCCAGTCATGCAAGAACCCATGCAATGTGATGCTGCCTTTGAATGTCGCAGAATGTCTTTCTTTGCTAGGTTAGCCTGTACTGTGGTACCTTCACCTGTGCTGGAAAAACAAATGTGCGATGTGTTCTTAGAGGGTAACCGGGTAGAGGCCTTGCTATATTCAGGAAGTTTAGTTACCCTCGTGAAAGCTGGGTTAGTGAACCCCTTAAAGGTCCAGCAAATACCTATTGGGGTAAATTGCATACATGGGGATACCCAGTGTTATGTCACTGCTGAAGTGAATATAGAAACTTGTTGTGGGTCAGCAATGGTTAAAGTAGGACTGGTCCCCACCTTGGTGCATAAGGCCATAATAGGGAGGGATTTTCCTCATTTTTGGAAACTGTGGGAATCACGTTTATCAACAGAGGTGAGAAGTGAAGAGCCAGTTGATAGTGCCGGTGATTGTATGGATGTACGTGTGTCTTCGGAACTTACTGACCCTTTGCCTTTTGCCAGTTTGGCTGGGGAAGTGACAGATGGGGAGTCCAGTGAGGACCCTCTTGCTGGGAACAGAGACATAGTGGTTGGAAATGAAAGCGTGCCTGACCTGGAGGTAAAAAAGGATCTGTTTGCATCTGAACAGTTAAAGGATCCTACCTTGATAAAGGCTAGAGAGAATGTTAAGATTGTTAATGGGGAGCCTGTGGTACCAGGTGACAGGGTGACGTATCCCCACATGGCCATCTGTAATGAGCTCTTGTACCACATTGTCAAAAAGGGTGAGGATGTGGTAGAACAGCTGGTAGTACCCCAGCCTTATCGGAGAACGGTACTAGATTTAGCTCATAGTCACGTTACAGCAGGACATTTAGGGGCAGAAAAAACCACTGAAAGAGTTTTACAAAGGTTCTTTTGGCCAGGGGTTTATAAAGAAGTGTCTGAATATTGTTCTTCCTGTCCTGAATGCCAGTATCATGCCCCTAGACCCCATTTCAGGAGCCCACTAGTTCCCATGCCTATTATAGAGGTCCCGTTTGACAGAATAGCCATGGATCTCGTGGGGCCCTTGTTAAAGTCCGC
Source organism: Pseudophryne corroboree (assembly GCF_028390025.1). NCBI lineage: Eukaryota > Metazoa > Chordata > Amphibia > Anura > Myobatrachidae > Pseudophryne > Pseudophryne corroboree. Next base: position 47,883,867 of record NC_086449.1, on the reverse strand, counting down.
TCGGGGCCATCAGTATATCCTGGTAATAATGGACTATGCCACTCGATATCCTGAGGCTGTCCCTTTACGCACTATCACAACCAAGGCGATAGCTAGGGAGCTGGTGCAGGTTTTTAGTAGAGTGGGAATACCAAAAGAAATTTTGACTGACCAAGGTACTCCATTTATGTCAAAGGTCATGAAAGAATTGTGCAAATTATTTAAGGTCACTCACCTCCGGACGTCCATTTACCATCCCCAAACTGATGGGTTGGTGGAAAGGTTTAATAAAACATTAAAAAGTATGTTAAAAAAGGTGATTGATAAAGATGGGAAAAATTGGGATTGTTTGTTGCCCTACTTGTTAATGGCCATCAGAGAAGTTCCTCAGTCCTCTACGGGGTTTTCTCCATTTGATTTGTTGTATGGTAGACACCCCAGAGGGCTGTTGGACGTTGCCAAAGAGACGTGGGAAGGACAGCCCACTCCTTATAGAAGCGTTATTGAACATGTATCACAAATGCAGGATAGGATTGCAGCCGTGGTACCTATTGTCAGAGAGCACATGGAACAGGCCCAAAGTGCTCAACAGAGGGTATACAACCGGAGTGCCAAGATACGGGAATTTGCTCCTGGAGATAGAGTTCTTGTTTTGGTGCCCACTGTGGAAAGCAAGTTCCTAGCTAAATGGCAGGGTCCGTTTGAGATTAGGGAAAAAGTGAATGAGGTTAATTACAAAGTATACCAGCCGGGAAAGAGAAAACCTGAACAAATTTATCATGTTAACTTAATTAAACCCTGGAAAGATAGGTTGTCTCTGTCAGCGGAGCCTTGCCCTTCGGTGTCTTCACCTCGGTTGCTCCCCGCAGTGAAGGTGTCAGAGACATTATCAGCTGGTCAGAAAAATCAGGTTAAAGAATTTCTCATCCAAAATAGGGAAATATTTTCAGAGTTGCCTGGCCGAACGACCATAATAAAACATGACATTGTCACAGAACCAGGGGTCAGGGTCCATTTAAAGCCATATAGGATTCCGGAAGCTCAGCGAGAAGCTGTTTCTAAAGAAGTTAAAACCATGTTAGAACTTGGAGTCATAGAGGAATCTAACAGTGAGTGGTCCAGTCCCATAGTTCTCATCCCGAAGCCGGACGGTTGCATACGCTTCTGTAATGACTTTCGTAAGTTAAATGAGGTGTACAAGTTTGACGCATACCCCATGCCCCGTGTGGACGAGTTTGTAGAAAGGCTGGGAACAGCCAGGTTTCTCACCACGTTTGACCTGACCAAAGGTTACTGGCAAATACCTTTATCTGAGGGCGCAAAAGAAAAAACAGCCTTTTCGGTTCCGGAGGGGCTGTACCAGTACAAGATGTTACCCTTTGGGTTGCATGGGGCTCCAGCAACCTTTCAACGGGCAATGGATAAAATTTTGAGGCCCCATAGAAAATATGCAGCTGCCTTTTTGGATGATGTGGTAATTCACAGTACAGACTGGGGGTCCCATTTGGTTAAAGTACAAGCAGTACTGGACTCAATTAGAGAGGCAGGGTTAACTGCTAACCCAAAGAAGTGCTGCCTCGCAATGGAGGAGGTCAAATACTTGGGCTTCACCATAGGCAGAGGTCTGATTAGGCCCCAATTGAATAAAATTGATGCTATTCAAAACTGGCCTCGTCCAGTGAATAAAAAACAGGTAAGGGCTTTTTTGGGAATAACTGGGTACTATAGACGGTTTATTCCCAATTTTGCAACCACGGCGGTGCCGTTGTCAGACCTTACCAAAGGGAAGCAGTCAAATATGGTGAAATGGAACCCTGATGCAGAAAAAGCGTTCCAAGCGTTAAAAGTGGCTTTGTGTTCACAACCGGTATTGATAACACCAGATTTTTCAAAAGAATTTGCTGTACAGACAGATGCCTCAGAGGTAGGGATAGGGGCTGTGCTGTCCCAAACCAGAGATGGGGACGAACACCCTATCATTTATTTGAGTAGGAAACTCAATGAGCATGAAAAAAGGTATGCCATTGTGGAAAAGGAGGCTTTGGCCATTAAGTGGGCACTAGATACCTTGAGATATTACCTCTTGGGTAGACAATTCAGACTAGTGACAGACCATGCCCCTTTAAAATGGATGTATGTAAACAGAGGCAAGAATGCTCGTGTAAGTAGATGGTTTCTAGCGTTGCAGGACTTTAAGTTTACTGTCGAACATAGACCGGGAACACAATTGGCCAACGCAGATGCATTGTCTCGCATCTTCTGTTTGGGGGCTACAAGTGTTCCGGCCCCTAGGTCGAAACAGGGGAGGGGGATATGTGACAAGTACACTGGGATAGTGTTTGAGGGCAGGTATATTTGTCCCAGGTTCTTGTCTTACATGTTTTAGAAAATGTTAACTTATAGGAAAAATGCTTTTTGTTTTGTCTGAACCTTTTCAGTTTGCTGTAAAAGCTGGGTAAAGGCTCTGAGAGAGAGAGATAAGGCGAGTTCTAGACATTGGGCCCAGTTCGGGTCTTTGGCCTCACAGAGGGCTAATCAGGGTTTCAGCTGTGTAAGTGTGTTATAGGGCTTCTAACTTGATTAGTATGGGCAGACTGCCTGGGAAGGCTGGAGGATCTGTGTGTGAGAGACACGCTTTCTGATGCAAGTAAGCTATACAGTATGTACTGAAGAACTCTGTGTTTTGTTTAGTGACAGTTAGGAATATCTTATGTTTAGTTAGTGCCGGACAGGCAAGGTATTTTTATTTTGGGATTTGTTTTATTTTCTGTTTCAATAAAACTGGCCGGGGTCAGTTGTACCAGAAACTGGACTTGTGTTATTCCTCAGCTGCTGCGTGCGGCCATATTCCCCAGGAAAAGACGCCTTGCACCCCTACAGTGTTACAATACATACATATATATATTGATTTCATATCATCATCCAGTCTATATTAGCAGCAGACACAGTACGGTAGTCCACGGCTGTAGCTACCTCTGTGTCGGCACTCGGCAGTCCATCCATAATTGTATACCACCTACCCGTGGTTTTTTTTTCTTTTCTTTCTTCTTTGTACATACTACTATAGTATAGTAGCTTACTGTAGCAGTCTGCGGTGCTGCTGAGCTGACAGTGTCCAGCAGGTCCGTCATCAGTCATCATTACCTAATAAATATATTATCTACCTGTCCGGCTGCAGTACTAGTGATATTATATATACATACATATATATATTGATTTCATCTCATTATCATCCAGTCTATATTAGCAGCAGACACAGTACGTTAGTCCACGGCTGTAGCTACCTCTGTGTCGGCACTCGGCAGTCCATCCATAATTGTATACCACCTACCCGTGGTTTTTTTTTTTTCTTTCTTCTTTGTACATACTACTATAGTATAGTAGCTTACTGTAGCAGTCTGCGGTGCTGCTGAGCTGACAGTGTCCAGCAGGTCCGTCATCAGTCATCATTACCTAATAAATATATTATCTACCTGTCCGGCTGCAGTACTAGTGATATTATATATACTGTGACAAGAACACTGGGATAGTGTTTGAGGGCAGGTATATTTGTCCCAGGTTCTTGTCTTACATGTTTTAGAAAATGTTAACTTATAGGAAAAATGCTTTTTGTTTTGTCTGAACCTTTTCAGTTTGCTGTAAAAGCTGGGTAAAGGCTCTGAGAGAGAGAGATAAGGCGAGTTCTAGACATTGGGCCCAGTTCGGGTCTTTGGCCTCACAGAGGGCTAATCAGGGTTTCAGCTGTGTAAGTGTGTTATAGGGCTTCTAACTTGATTAGTATGGGCAGACTGCCTGGGAAGGCTGGAGGATCTGTGTGTGAGAGACACGCTTTCTGATGCAAGTAAGCTATACAGTATGTACTGAAGAACTCTGTGTTTTGTTTAGTGACAGTTAGGAATATCTTATGTTTAGTTAGTGCCGGACAGGCAAGGTATTTTTATTTTGGGATTTGTTTTATTTTCTGTTTCAATAAAACTGGCCGGGGTCAGTTGTACCAGAAACTGGACTTGTGTTATTCCTCAGCTGCTGCGTGCGGCAATATTCCCCAGGAAAAGGCGCCTTGCACCCCTACAGTGTTACAATACATACATATATATATATTGATTTCATATCATTATCATCCAGTCTATATTAGCAGCAGACACAGTACGGTAGTCCACGGCTGTAGCTACCTCTGTGTCGGCACTCGGCAGTCCATCCATAATTGTATACCACCTACCCGTGGTTTTTTTTTTTTTCTTTCTTCTTTGTACATACTACTATAGTATAGTAGCTTACTGTAGCAGTCTGCGGTGCTGCTGAGCTGACAGTGTCCAGCAGGTCCGTCATCAGTCATCATTACCTAATAAATATATTATCTACCTGTCCGGCTGCAGTACTAGTGATATTATATATACATACATATATATATTGATTTCATCTCATTATCATCCAGTCTATATTAGCAGCAGACACAGTACGTTAGTCCACGGCTGTAGCTACCTCTGTGTCGGCACTCGGCAGTCCATCCATAATTGTATACCACCTACCCGTGGTTTTTTTTTTTCTTTCTTCTTTGTACATACTACTATAGTATAGTAGCTTACTGTAGCAGTCTGCGGTGCTGCTGAGCTGACAGTGTCCAGCAGGTCCGTCATCAGTCATCATTACCTAATAAATATATTATCTACCTGTCCGGCTGCAGTACTAGTGATATTATATATACATACATATATATATTGATTTCATCTCATTATCATCCAGTCTATATTAGCAGCAGACACAGTACGTTAGTCCACGGCTGTAGCTACCTCTGTGTCGGCACTCGGCAGTCCATCCATAATTGTATACCACCTACCCGTGGTTTTTTTTTTTCTTTCTTCTTTGTACATACTACTATAGTATAGTAGCTTACTGTAGCAGTCTGCGGTGCTGCTGAGCTGACAGTGTCCAGCAGGTCCGTCATCAGTCATCATTACCTAATAAATATATTATCTACCTGTCCGGCTGCAGTACTAGTGATATTATATATACATACATATATATATTGATTTCATATCATTATCATCCAGTCTATATTAGCAGCAGACACAGTACGGTAGTCCACGGCTGTAGCTACCTCTGTGTCGGCACTCGGCAGTCCATCCATAAGTATACTAGTATCCATCCATCTCCATTGTTTACCTGAGGTGCCTTTTAGTTGTGCCTATTAAAATGTGGAGAACAAAAATGTTGAGGTTCCAAAATTAGGGAAAGATCAAGATCCACTTCCACCTCGTGCTGAAGCTGCTGCCACTAGTCATGGCCAAGACGATGAAATGCCAGCAACGTCGTCTGCCAAGGCCAATGCCCAATGTCATAGTACAGAGCATGTCAAATCCAAAACACCAAATATCAGTAAAAAAAGGACTCCAAAACCTAAAATAAAATTGTCGGAGGAGAAGCGTAAACTTGCCAATATGCCATTTACCACACGGAGTGGCAAGGAACGGCTGAGGCCCTGGCCTATGTTCATGGCTAGTGGTTCAGCTTCACATGAGGATGGAAGCACTCAGCCTCTCGCTAGAAAAATGAAAAGACTCAAGCTGGCAAAAGCAGTAGCACCGCAAAGAACTGTGCGTTCTTCAAAATCCCAAATCCACAAGGAGAGTCCGACTCCTATTGTGTCGGTTGCGATGCCTGACCTTCCCAACACTGGACGTGAAGAGCATGCACCTTCCACCATTTGCACGCCCCCTGCAAGTGCTGGAAGGAGCACCCGCAGTCCAGTTCCTGATAGTCAGATTGAAGATGTCATGTCACAACTGAGGGCCTGAGCTGACGGGAGGCAGCCTCAGTTGTAGGGGCTGAGATGTACCGGAACCTGGGAGGTTGTATCAGACCCCTGGACATGTAAGTAACATGAATAATAACTGCCCGAAGGCGTGACCACGACAACTTGGATAAAAGTCAATGATGTTTATTATGACAACTCCGCAACACAGCAGCAGTAAAAGAAAACGTAAAAGTCAGCAAAGAATAAATACAGTTCCTGGGTACTACAGGATGGCAGGAGCCACAGGGCACTGGTAGTGTGAGATAGTTCTTATGATCTTCTAGATGGAAAGTCCTTACCAGGCCCGACTGTAGCAATGGAGATAACCCAGGATTGTGCCAGCTGGTGTTCCAGGAAAAGCTGGGTTGCTGAAGATAAAACAGCTGCTGTGGATACTGGCTGGAACCAGACTGTTGTTAGCACGGAGTGGATACTGGCTGGAACCAGTTAAATAATAAATGAACTTGGGAGCGATGAAATATGAACTGAAATGTAGAACTTGAGAGCGGAGAAATAATAATACCGGTGGAGAGTGGTAAAGTGTAGAAAGGACACCGGCCCTTTAAGGGAAGCTGTACTCTGCTGGAAGCTGAGCTGGAAGCAGGTAATGTTGTAGCTGGAAACAGATGAATCCACAATGGATTGGAGAGTCAGGCTACACCGCAGGTGGAATGCTGGTGCGGGTCTCTATGGTGGAAGTCTTGAGACAGGAGCTGGAACCTGGAAGACAATCACAGGAGAGAGACAAACAGGAACTAGGTTTGACAACCAAAGCACTGACGCCTTCCTTGCTCAGGCACAGTGTATTTATACCTGCAGCAAGGAAGGGATTGGCTAGGCAATTATGCAGATTATCAATACTGAGAACAGATTGGTGGAAATGATCAGCTGACAGAATCCAAGATGGCTGCGCCCATGCAGACACTTGGAGGGAAGTTTGGTTTGTAATCCATGTGGTAATGAAAACAGTAATGGCGGCGCCGGCCACCGGAGACAGGAGGCGCCAGGCTGACAGATGAACATCCAACCACGCGGACACAGCGGAGGCCGCGGCTGACGTAATCGCCACTCAGACACTCTGCATGCAGAAGTTCAGGGACGGCGGCGGAGGACGCGGGAGACGCCATGCCAGGTGTAATATGGCGTTTACTGTGACAGCGTCCCAGAGTGACAGGAGAGGATACAGGAATGTACACATCAGGATAACAGATGGGATCCGGTCCTGGAGCGCTGAGCCAGCCTTAGGAGGCATCTGATGGGTAAGAAATGGCGTCCAGATACCCGGATCGTGACAGCACCCCCCCCCCCCCCTTTAGGAGTGGCCCCAGGACACTTCTTTGGCTTTTGAGGAAACTTGGAATGGAATCTCCGGACCAAGGCAGGAGCATGGACATCAGAAGCATTGGTCCATGAACGTTCCTCAGGACCATAACCCTTCCAGTCAATAAGATATTGTAGTTGACCGTAACGGTGACGTGAGTCCAGGATCTTGGCCACTTCATACTCAACGCCTCGTTGAGTTTGGACTTTCGGAGTTGGAGGAAGTGAGGAATGAAACCGATTCAAGATCAGCGGTTTCAACAGGGAAACATGGAATGTCCTGGGTATTTTTAAGAAGGGAGGCAACTGGAGTCTGTAAGCAACAGGATTGATGACTTGTTCAATCTTGAAAGGACCGATATAGCGAGGTGCAAACTTCATACTGGGAACTCTTAACCTCAAATTCTTCGTGGATAACCATACCCGATCACCCACCTTGAGAGCAGGAACTGCTCGACGCTTCTTATCCGCAAACTCCTTGTACCTGAACGATGCCTTGAGCAGAGCTGATCGTACGCTCTTCCAGATATTGGCAAACTGATGCAAGGTGATATCCACTGCGGGAACAGAAGTTGCTGGAAGCGGTTGGAACTCAGGGACTTTAGGGTGGAATCCAAAGTTAGTGAAGAATGGTGTTGAAGCAGATGAAGAATGATACTGGTTGTTATGACAGAACTCGGCCCAGGGAAGTAATTGAACCCAGTCATCTTGAGAGGAGGACACATAGATGCGGAGGAAGGCCTCCAAGTCCTGATTCACCCTCTCGGTTTGACCATTGGTCTGAGGATGGTAAGCCGTGGAAAACTTTAGCTTGACTTGGAGGACTTGACATAAACTTCGCCAGAATTTGGCTGTGAATTGAACTCCTCGATCTGAGATAATTTCTTCAGGAAGACCGTGGAGTCGGAAGATCTCTTGTATGAATACTTGAGCCAACTTGGAAGCTGACGGAAGACCGGTGAGAGGAATGAAGTGTGCCATCTTGGTGAACCGGTCAACTACCACCCAGATGGTATTGAACTTGTTGCACATGGGTAAGTCTGTAATGAAATCCATCGACAAGTGGGTCCATGGTCGACGGGGAACGGATAGTGGAACCAGTTGCCCCGCAGGCGACTGGCGGGATACTTTATGTTGGGCACACTTTGGGCAAGATGCAATAAACTCCAAGACGTCCTTTTTCAGAGTTGGCCACCAATAGGACCTAGAGATAAACTCCAGGGTTTTTTGGATACCTGTATGTCCGGCAAAATGGGAAGCATGGGCCCAATGCATGCGCTTCTTCCTTAGCATCGGCTTCACAAAACTTTTCCCTGATGGGGGCGTAGAGTCCATCCCTACCGTGGAGAATGCCAACGGATTTATAATAGGATGCTTGTCTGAAGACTCTGACTCATTTTCTTGCTCCCATGAGCGGGAAAGGGCATCGGCCTTGCGATTCTGAGAGCCCGGACAGAACTGGAGTTTAAAGTCGAACCTGGAAAAGAAAAGTGCCCATCTGGCCTGACGAGGGTTGAGACATTGTGCGCCCTTCAGGTATAAAAGGTTCTTGTGGTCTGTAAGTATGGTGATTGAATGAGAAGCTCCCTCCAACAGATACCTCCACTCTTCTAGAGCGAGCTTGATGGCTAGCAACTCCTGGTCGCCAATGGCATAGTTGCGCTCAGCTGGGGAGAACTTCCGGGAGAAGAAACTGCAAGGGTGTAAATGGCCATCTTTAGCCCTCTGAGATAACACCGCTCCTACTCCAACGGAGGAGGCATCCACCTCTAAGATGAAAGGAGAGTCGATGTCAGGCTGTTTCAGAACAGGCGCAGAGATGAACCTTTGTTTTAAAAGATGAAATGCTTGCATGGCTTCTTCAGACCACTTGGACGGGTTAGCACCCTTCTTAGTGAAAGCAGTAATAGGCGCCACAATGGTGGAAAAGTCTCGTATAAACTTTCGGTAATAGTTGGCGAACCCTAAGAACCTCTGGACCCCTTTGAGGGTTAAGGGTACCGGCCAATTTTGGATTGCTTGTAGTTTCTCAGGATCCATCTCTAGTCCGGAACCGAACACAATGTACCCTAGAAACGGAATGGACTTGACTTCAAAGACGCATTTTTCTAATTTGCAATAGAGATGATTGACACGGAGACGGGACAGAACCTCTTTAACCCAAAAACGATGTTCCTCTAAATCGTTGGCAAAAATGAGGATATCGTCTAGATAGACCACGACATGACGGTATAGAATGTCTCTGAAGATCTCATTGACAAAATGCTGGAAGACAGCTGGAGCATTGCTCAATCCGAAGGGCATGACGAGGTACTCATAATGTCCGTCACGGGTGTTAAAGGCGGTCTTCCACTCGTCACCCTCGCGGATCCGGATGAGATTGTATGCACCTCGCAAGTCCAGCTTTGTAAAGATGGTAGCTCCGCTAACTCTGTCAAAGAGCTCAGTAATCAGGGGTAAAGGATAACGGTTCTTGATGGTAATGTCGTTCAAACCTCTGTAGTCGATGCACGGCCGCAGACCACCATCTTTCTTTTTTACAAAAAAGAAGCCTGCGCCGGCTGGAGAAGAAGAAGGTCGAATGAACCCCTTTGCTAGGTTCTCTTTAATATATTCCTCCATAGAATGCGTCTCAGGCAGAGACAACGGATAAGTTCGGCCTCGAGGTGGAACCTTCCCTGGAACGAGATCAATCGGACAGTCCCATTCTCTATGAGGAGGAAGGATATCAGCAGAAGCTTTACTGAACACATCCGTGAAATCTTGATATGGAAGAGGTGGAACATCAGACGACCTGGGGGAGGAAGAACAGACAGGCAACACTTTAAACAAACATGTCTCAGCACAGGAGGGACCCCATGCCAGGATTTGCGTAGTCGTCCAATCAATTGTAGGATTGTGAAGACGGAGCCATGGAAGGCCCAGGACCACAGGATGTGTGGCTCTTGGAATCACTAAAAGTGAAATAAGTTCGGAATGAAGAACTCCCACTCTCAGACGAACTGGTAGTCCTTAAAGAAATAACTGCATCAAAAATTTTGCTGCCATCCACGGCAGTTAAAGAAATGGACGAAGGAAGTCTCTCGGTGGGTAGGGACCACCGTTTAACATAGGCTTCGGTAATAAAGTTCCCAGCTGCTCCGGAATCAAGGAGGGCAATGACATTCCGATAACGTTGAGCAACTTGAAGCAAGACTGGGAGATTACAATCTTGAGGAGATGGAGAGGAGATCATTACTCCTAGCCGGCCCTCTCCTTGGCGAGCTAGGATTTGGAGTTTCCCGGACGTTTGGGACAGGCATTAATGGTGTGAGACGGAGCTGCACAATAGAGACAGAGAAACTCGGAGAGACGTCTTCGGCGCTCAGCAGGAGTTAAACGGGAACGGCCAAGTTGCATGGGCTCATCTTTAGATGGTGACAGTTGACGAGGAGGAGGAGCAGAAGATTTTGGAGCAGATGATCTTCCACGCTCAGTTGCTCTCTCTCTGAAACGCAAATCAACTTTCGTGCAGAGTGAGATTAGCTCATCTAACTTAGAAGGTAAGTCTCTGGTAGCTAACTCATCTTTAATACGCTCAGATAAGCCATGCCAGAATGCAGCATACAGGGCCTCGTCGTTCCATGCCAGTTCGGATGCCAGGATCTGGAACTGTATCAGATATTGTCCTACAGTACGTGACCCCTGGCGTAAACGGAGAATCTCGGATGAAGCTGAGGTTACCCGGCCTGGCTCGTCGAAGATGCGCCTGAATGTTGACACGAAGGCAGTGTAGGAAGATAGCAGGGTGTCGGACCTCTCCCATAACAGTGATGCCCAATCAAGGGCTGAGCCACTGAGAAGAGTAATAATGTAGGCAATTTTTGTACGGTCACTGGGAAAATTGCCAGGTTGTAGCTCAAACTGAATCTCACACTGGTTGAGAAATCCCCTGCAGAATCTTGGAGATCCGTCAAATTTTGCTGGCGTTGGAAGATGAAGACGTGGAGCAGAAATGGGTAAGGTGGGTGGGGTTGTAGCTGGAGTCACTGTGGTTGACGCACCAGACGCGCCTGATCCACGGAGAATTGTCTGAATCCCATCCAGCCGAGTAGAGAGATCCTGGAGACAGCGGATGATGTGGCCCTGTGCAGCCTCCTGATGTTCTAGTCGGGCTGCCAGTTCTTGCATCGGCCTGGCCGCTTGATCCTGGTCTCCGGCTGGATTCATTAGGTCAGTGCTTACTGTCACAACTGAGGGCCTGAGCTGACGGGAGGCAGCCTCAGTTGTAGGGGCTGAGATGTACCGGAACCTGGGAGGTTGTATCAGACCCCTGGACATGTAAGTAACATGAATAATAACTGCCCGAAGGCGTGACCACGACAACTTGGATAAAAGTCAATGATGTTTATTATGACAACTCCGCAACACAGCAGCAGTAAAAGAAAACGTAAAAGTCAGCAAAGAATAAATACAGTTCCTGGGTACTACAGGATGGCAGGAGCCACAGGGCACTGGTAGTGTGAGATAGTTCTTATGATCTTCTAGATGGAAAGTCCTTACCAGGCCCGACTGTAGCAATGGAGATAACCCAGGATTGTGCCAGCTGGTGTTCCAGGAAAAGCTGGGTTGCTGAAGATAAAACAGCTGCTGTGGATACTAAAGAAAATATGAGTGAAGGCGCACAATGTAATAACCGACTGCTTCTTTGATACAATTTATCTAGTTTATTAAAATTACTGATTAAAAATCAATCTTATATAGACAGTAAGGCAAATTCATTTAGCCAATAAATTTCATATTACCATAAAACAATAATTAAAACAATTACTCTATGAGCAAGCAAGTGTAAACTCCACACAGATTGCACTTTGATTGATATAGCTCCTTTAGAAAGCTTGATTGCAAGCACCTGTATTATTAAACCAATTGGAGAAGGATTATCATTCAGCCGAAATACTTCTCATACAGAAATAGGCAAAGATACTGTTATTTCCAAAGCAAATGGTTGTTAGTTCACAAATTAATATGTGGGCTGTATGCACTCATGCAATGAAGTGTTAATATGCCTCCTTCGGCTGAGTAGATGTGAAATCATGCACCAATCTTTGAGAGAATTTGACTCCAAACAAACTGTCTGTAATGACGTGCAACAGATACTTCACTTAATAAAGGATGCTGTTCATATGGGGGGTGTGAGTGTGTAGATACTTCACCCATCCGTTTGTGTCAGGAGCGCTCCTGGGTGGTGCAAGCCCGTATATCCTCCTGGTGTTTCCTCCTGCCTGGTCCACAATGCTGGTATCGGGCGCAGGGGATGGGGGACTCGTAGCTGAATCTACGGGTTTCTTGCACTGCCACAGACTGTGTGATGGTGGACTGTTTGCACGTGTCGCGTCTCGCGACTTCCGGGTTCGGGCTTCCGGCTTCCGGACTTTGCGTTCCACTTGCGGTTCACAGAAAATTGGTCACCTGATGCGTTTCTCCGCCCACAACGATGGCGGTTTCATCCTCTGATGAAACCGCCATCGTTGTGGGCGGAGAAACGCATCAGGTGACCAATTTTCTGTGAACCGCAAGTGGAACGCAAAGTCCGGAAGCCGGAAGCCCGAACCCGGAAGTCGCGAGACGCGACACGTGCAAACAGTCCACCATCACACAGTCTGTGGCAGTGCAAGAAACCCGTAGATTCAGCTACGAGTCCCCCATCCCCTGCGCCCGATACCAGCATTGTGGACCAGGCAGGAGGAAACACCAGGAGGATATACGGGCTTGCACCACCCAGGAGCGCTCCTGACACAAACGGATGGGTGAAGTATCTACACACTCACACCCCCCATATGAACAGCATCCTTTATTAAGTGAAGTATCTGTTGCACGTCATTACAGACAGTTTGTTTGGAGTCAAATTCTCTCAAAGATTGGTGCATGATTTCACATCTACTCAGCCGAAGGAGGCATATTAACACTTCATTGCATGAGTGCATACAGCCCACATATTAATTTGTGAACTAACAACCATTTGCTTTGGAAATAACAGTATCTTTGCCTATTTCTGTATGAGAAGTATTTCGGCTGAATGATAATCCTTCTCCAATTGGTTTAATAATACAGGTGCTTGCAATCAAGCTTTCTAAAGGAGCTATATCAATCAAAGTGCAATCTGTGTGGAGTTTACACTTGCTTGCTCATAGAGTAATTGTTTTAATTATTGTTTTATGGTAATATGAAATTTATTGGCTAAATGAATTTGCCTTACTGTCTATATAAGATTGATTTTTAATCAGTAATTTTAATAAACTAGATAAATTGTATCAAAGAAGCAGTCGGTTATTACATTGTGCGCCTTCACTCATATTTTCTTTAGGTACACATTAGATGTTAAGTGGATTTCCAGGTCCATTTTGTGAAGGCAGCCTACTTTGGGTTGTTCTCTATGTTAAGAGGCTACAGTTGGGAAAGACTTAGCGCCAGACACACATATTCTTTTCTCGTGTTGCTGTGGATACTGGCTGGAACCAGACTGTTGTTAGCACGGAGTGGATACTGGCTGGAACCAGTTAAATAATAAATGAACTTGGGAGCGATGAAATATGAACTGAAATGTAGAACTTGAGAGCGGAGAAATAATAATACCGGTGGAGAGTGGTAAAGTGTAGAAAGGACACCGGCCCTTTAAGGGAAGCTGTACTCTGCTGGAAGCTGAGCTGGAAGCAGGTAATGTTGTAGCTGGAAACAGATGAATCCACAATGGATTGGAGAGTCAGGCTACACCGCAGGTGGAATGCTGGTGCGGGTCTCTATGGTGGAAGTCTTGAGACAGGAGCTGGAACCTGGAAGACAATCACAGGAGAGAGACAAACAGGAACTAGGTTTGACAACCAAAGCACTGACGCCTTCCTTGCTCAGGCACAGTGTATTTATACCTGCAGCAAGGAAGGGATTGGCTAGGCAATTATGCAGATTATCAATACTGAGAACAGATTGGTGGAAATGATCAGCTGACAGAATCCAAGATGGCTGCGCCCATGCAGACACTTGGAGGGAAGTTTGGTTTGTAATCCATGTGGTAATGAAAACAGTAATGGCGGCGCCGGCCACCGGAGACAGGAGGCGCCAGGCTGACAGATGCACATCCAACCACGCGGACACAGCGGAGGCCGCGGCTGACGTAATCGCCACTCAGACACTCTGCATGCAGAAGTTCAGGGACGGCGGCGGAGGCCGCGGGAGACGCCATGCCAGGTGTAATATGGCGTTTACTGTGACAGCGTCCCAGAGTGACAGGAGAGGATACAGGAATGTACACATCAGGATAACAGATGGGATCCGGTCCTGGAGCGCTGAGCCAGCCTTAGGAGGCATTCTGATGGGTAAGAAATGGCGTCCAGATACCCGGATCGTGACATGTCAGTGTTGAAGTACACCAGGATGAGGAGGATATGGGTGTTGCTGGCGCTGGGGAGGAAATTGACCAGGAGGATTCTGATGGTGAGGTGGTTTGTTTAAGTCAGGCACCCGGGGAGACACCTGTTGTCCGTGGGAGGAATATGGCCATTGACATGCCTGTGAAAATACCAAAAAAATCAGCTCTTCGGTGTGGAAGTATTTCAACAGAAATGCGGACAACAGGTGTCAAGCCGTGTGTTGCCTTTGTCAAGCTGTAATAAGTAGGGGTAAGGACGTTAACCACCTCGGAACATCCTCCCTTATACGTCACCTGCAGCGCATTCATAATAAGTCAGTGACAAGTTCAAAAACTTTGGGTGACAGCGGAAGCAGTCCACTGACCAGTAAATCCCTTCCTCTTGTAACCAAGCTCACGCAAACCACCCCACCAACTCCCTCAGTGTCAATTTCCTCCTTCCCCAGGAATGCCAATAGTCCTGCAGGCCATGTCACTGGGCAATTCTGACGGAGTCCTCTCCTGCCTGGGATTCCTCCGATGCATCCTTGAGTGTAATGCCTACTGCTGCTGGCGCTGCTGTTGTTGCTGCTCGGGAGTCGATGGTCATCCCAGAGGGGAAGGTCGTAAGCCCACTTGTACTACTTCCAGTAAGCAATTGACTGTCCAACAGTCCTTTGCGAGGAAGATGAAATATTACAGCAGTCATCCTGCTGCAAAGCGGATAACTGAGGCCTTGACAACTATGTTGGTGTTAGACGTGCGTCCGGTATCCGCCGTTAGTTCACAGGGAACTAGACAATTTCTTGAGGTAGTGTGCCCCCGTTACCAAATACCATCTAGGTTCCACTTCTCTAGGCAGGCGATACCGAGAATGTACACGGACGTCAGAAAAAGACTCACCAGTGTCCTAAAAAATGCAGTTGTACCCAATGTCCACTTAACCACTGGACATGTGGACAAGTGGAGCAGGGCAGGGTCAGGGACTATATGACTGTGACAGCCCACTGGGTAGATGTATGGACTCCCCGCCGCAAGAACAGCAGCGGCGGCACCAGTAGCAGCATCTCGCAAACGCCAACTCTTTCCTAGGCAGGCTACGCTTTGTATCACCGCTTTCCAGAATACGCACACAGCTGAAAACCTCTTACGGCAACTGAGGAAGATCATCGCGGAATGGCTTACCCCAATTGGACTCTCCTGTGGATTTGTGGCATCGGACAACGCCAGCAATATTGTGTGTGCATTAAATATGGGCAAATTCCAGCACGTCCCATGTTTTGCACATACCTTGAATTTGGTGGTGCAGAATTTTTTAAAAAAACGGACAGGGGCGTGCAAGAGATGCTGTCGGTGGCCAGAAGAATTGCGGGACACTTTCGGCGTACAGGCACCACGTACAGAAGACTGGAGCACCACCAAAAAACTACTGAACCTGCCCTGCCATCATCTGAAGCAAGAAGTGGTAACGAGGTGGAATTCAACCTCTATATGCTTCAGAGGTTGGAGGAGCAGCAAAAGGCCATTCAAGCCTATACAATTGAGCACGATATAGGAGGTGGAATGCACCCTGTCTCAAGCGCAGTGGAGAATGATTCTTCAACGTTGTGCAAGGTTCTGATGCCCTTTGAACTTGCCACACGTGAAGTCAGTTCAGACACTGCCAGCCTGAGTCAGGTCATTCCCCTCATCAGGGTTTGCAGAAGAAGCTGGAGACATTGAAGGAGGAGCTAACACGGAGCGATTCCCGCTAGGCATGTGAGACTTGTGGATGGAGCCCTTAATTCGCTTAACAAGGATTCACGGGTGGTCAATCTGTTGAAATCAGAGCACTACATTTTGGCCACCGTGCTCGATCCTAGATTTAAAGCCTACCTTTGATCTCTCTTTCCGGCAGACACAAGTCTGCTGGGGTTTAAAGACCTGCTGGTGAGAAAATTGTCAAGTCAAGCGGAACGCGACCTGTCAACATCTCCTCCTTCACATTCTCCCGCAACTGGGGGTGCGAGGAAAAGGCTCAGAATTCCGAGCCCACCCGCTGGCGGTGATGCAGGGCAGTCTGGAGCGACTGCTGATGCTGACATCTGGTCCGGACTGAAGGACCTGACAACGATTACGGACATGTCGTCTACTGTCACTGCATATGATTCTCTCAACATTGAAAGAATGGTGGAGGATTATATGAGTGACCGCATCCAAGTAGGCACGTCACACAGTCCGTACTTATACTGGCAGGAAAAAGAGGCAATTTGGAGGCCCTTGCACAAACTGGCTTTATTCTACCTAAGTTGCCCTCCCACAAGTGTGTACTCCGAAAGAGTGTTTAGTGCCGCCGCTCACCTTGTCAGCAATCGGCGTACGAGGTTACATCCAGAAAATGTGGAGAAGATGATGTTCATTAAAATGAATTATAATCAATTCCTCCGTGGAGACATTGACCAGCAGCAATTGCCTCCACAAAGTACACAGGGAGCTGAGATGGTGGATTCCAGTGGGGATGAATTGATAATCTGTGAGGAGGGGGATGTACACGGTGATATATCGGAGGATGATGATGAGGTGGACATCTTGCCTCTGTAGAGCCAGTTTGTGCAAGGAGAGATTAATTGCTTCTTTTTTGGTGGGGGTCCAAACCAACCCGTCATTTCAGTCACAGTCGTGTGGCAGACCCTGTCACTGAAAAGATGGGTTGGTTAAAGTGTGCATGTCCTGTTTATACAACATAAGGGTGGGTGGGAGGGCCCAAGGACAATTCCATCTTGCACCTCTTTTTTCTTTAATTTTTCTTTGCGTCATGTGCTGTTTGTGGAATGTTTTTTGGAAGGGACATCCTGCGTGACACTGCAGTGCCACTCCTAGATGGGCCCGGTGTTTGTGTCGGCCACTAGGGTCGCTTATCTTACTCACACAGCTACCTCATTGCGCCTCTTTTTTTCTTTGCGTCATGTGCTGTTTGGGGAGGGTTTTTTGGAAGGGCCATCCTGCGTGACACTGCAGTGCCACTCCTAGATGGGCCCGGTGTTTGTGTCGGCCACTAGGGTCGCTTATCTTACTCACACAGCTACCTCATTGCGCCTCTTTTTTTCTTTGCGTCATGTGCTGTTTGGGGAGGGTTTTTTGGAAGGGACATCCTGCGTGACACTGCAGTGCCACTCCTAGATGGGCCCGGTGTTTGTGTCGGCCACTAGGGTCGCTTATCTTACTCACACAGCTACCTCATTGCGCCTCTTTTTTTCTTTGCGTCATGTGCTGTTTGGGGAGGGTTTTTTGGAAGGGCCATCCTGCGTGACACTGCAGTGCCACTCCTAGATGGGCCCGGTGTTTGTGTCGGCCACTAGGGTCGCTTATCTTACTCACACAGCTACCTCATTGCGCCTTTTTTTCTTTGTGTCATGTGCTGTTTGGGGAGGGTTTTTTGGAAGGGACATCCTGCGTGACACTGCAGTGCCACTCCTAGATGGGCCCGGTGTTTGTGTCGGCCACTAGGGTCGCTTAGCTTAGTCATCCAGCGACCTAGGTGCAAATTTTAGGACTAAAAATAATATTGTGAGGTGTGAGGTATTCAGAATAGACTGAAAATGAGTGTAAATTATGGTTTTTGAGGTTAATAATACTTTGGGATCAAAATGACCCCCAAATTCTATGATTTAAGCTGTTTTTTAGTGTTTTTTTAAAAAAACACCCGAATCCAAAACACACCCGAATCCGACAAAAAAAATTCGGTGAGGTTTTGCCAAAACGCGGTCGAACCCAAAACACGGCCGCGGAACCGAACCCAAAACCAAAACACAAAACCCGAAAAATTTCAAGTGCACATCTCTAATGTATATACAGCTGCACCTGTGTATAATGCCCACATGTATATACTGCTGCACCTGTGTATAATGCCCACATGTATATACTGCTGCACCTGTGTATAATGCACACATGTATATACTGCTTCGCCTGTGTATAATGCCTACATGTACTGTATGTACTGCTGCACCTGTGCATAATGCCCACATGTATGTACTGCTGCACCTGTGTATAATGCCCACATGTATATAGTGCTGCACCTGTGTATAATGCCCACATGTATGTACTGCTGCACCTGTGCATAATGCCCACATGTATATACTGCTGCGCCTGTGTATAATGCCCACATGTATGTACTGCTGCACCTGTGCATAATGCCCACATGTATATACCGCTGCACCTGTGCATAATGCCCACATGTATAGACTGCTGCACCTGTGTATAATGCCCACATGAATATACTGCTGCGCCTGTGTATAATGCCCACATGTATATACTGCTGCGCCTGTGTATAATGCCTACATGTATATACTGCTGCACCTGTGTATAATGCACACATGTATATACTGCTGCACCTGTGTATAATGCCCACATGAACCCTTTGGCTCACATAGGGGTATATTTACTAAAATTCGTATTTTCAGGAATGAGGTTAAAGTTCAAACACGAATGACATCGAAAGTGTAAATTTGCAACTTTTTGAATTTATTATGACTAATTTACTAAGCTGTCGTATTCTGCATTTTCGTATTTACCGATTTCGATGTCATTCGTATTTTTTGGCAGTGTTTTACGGGAGTGAATTGTAAAACACTGCCGACTTTAACACAATGAATCTCGGCCGGATCTGTGCGATCCGTGCTGGGCTTCATTGTGCACCGTTCGTAAAAAGTTAAACTTAGTTAAAATGAACAAAATAAAATGCGTGGGGTCCACCCTCCTACGCAAAACCAGCCTCGGTCTCTTTGAGCCGATCCTGGTTGAAAAAATATGGGGAAAATTTTTTTAACCTGGACCGGCTCAAAGAGCCCGAGGCTGGTTTTGCTTAGGAGGGGGAAACCCCACGCATTTTTTTCATAAAAATTAACACTTTCACACCCCTTCCCACTGATAAACATGCACGGATCTCATGGATCCGTGCATGCATATCAGAACACGGTAAAAAAAAGCAGGTCTGTTTTATTTGAGCACTTTCTTACGATTTGTATTTTTTCACGGCAGTGTTTGGTTATTTTGTGAATTACATTTTTTAGTAAATTACCGAGTTCTACCAATTTGCAGGTGTATTTGACCGATGGTGTATTCATTCATATTTTTTAACTTGGACTTCCAAAAAAATATGAATGCCCTCATCACTGCCGTGATTGGAGTTTAGTAAATTCCCGATATGACACTTTGAAGAAAAAACACCATCTCGGTCAAAATCGGGACCTTAGTAAATATACCCCATAGTGTGTGTAAATCTGGCTCCGGTACCAGAAAGTCTCTCACCAGCCATTTACCTCACCGCACATCCCTGTCCTGCTTGGGCTGCTGGATTCATCACTAGCTCTCTCCCTTTATTGATATACTCAGATGTTTACACCTATTATACATAAAACAGTTTATTACATATATACATATGAATGTACTATCTGTCCTAACCATCTTTTTCTGTTCATTTCTCAGGATTTTCTCAATGGGTCAGCGGCTTCAAATGCTGTCAAAAGACAGCACCATGGAAAGAATCTTATTTTCCATTTCTAGTGGAGAAAGCATCATATGCTGTTTGTCGCACCAACGTCTTTAAGTAAGAGCAATATCAATATCCTGTAACCAAACTGTCCTATTCCAACTCATTCTTATCTTCAGCTAAGATGAAATCTCACTCTAGCTTGTGCCCTCTGTCTGGTTGTCCTCCGAACCTATTTCCTACCTGTATCCTACCTCTAACCATTACTCCTTTCCTCTCACTCTTGTCTCTACCTGCTGTCTTCTTTTCTTCTTTTCAGCTTTACATTACCAAGAGGAAATATTTGTCTTGATCAGTTTTTGGAAAAACGGGTGCAGGATGTTATCAGCTGCATTGACAGAGGTGAGGGTCTTCAGAGTTATAAATAATACAGGGGGATAAAGTATTGTTTTGCCATAGGCACTGATATGGTGGCGCAGAGTACCTTTGTTTGGGCCTGCCAGGGAGCTGTAGCCATGCCCCTTTCACAATGGGAGTAGGGTCATGCCCTCATCTACATGGTTGTGCCCCATCCCTAATACTAAAGACCACCAATCCTGTGCAAAACGCCAGGCCAGGCTCCAATCTCTAGCCACTGTCCATAACTTTGTCAAGGTCAGTCTGACACAGTTAATCAGAAACCGTCTGGACTGTTTACTGGAATTATTACACCCCCCAATATCTGCTCCACTCGCTATCAATTTGTCAAATTTAACTGCCACCACGGAAAAGATTGCAGGAGCGAGACAGTCCAAGTAGGACGTTTCTGATCTCCCTATGCAATTACAGTTATCATTATCTAAATAATAACCTGCACTAGAGATATACACTGCTCAAAAATATAAAGGGAACACTAAAATAACACATCCTAGATCTGAAAGAATGAAATATTCTTATTAAATACTTCTTGTGTCTCCACCCAGATTCATGTAAGTGAGACTGTTCATTCATTTTTCCTTTTTGTTTAGATTTTTTTTTCCCATAAGACTATCTTTGTGTTTCATTCTTACTGATTTTGTACATACTTTAAGCGTTGTATCGTTCTCATATTAAACTTAATTTAATAAGATTGGTCTCTGTGTTTCCTATCTGATCCAATTTGTCTGTGTATTTGTCTTATCCAGGATATACACTGCTCAAAAAAAATAAAGGGAACACTAAAATAACACATCCTAGATCTGAATGAATGAAATATTCTTATTAAATACTTTGTTCTTTACATAGTTGAATGTGCTGACAACAAAATCACACAAAAATTATCAATGGAAATCAAATTTATTAACCCATGGACGTCTGGATTTGGAGTCACCCTCAAAATTAAAGTGGAAAACACACTACAGCCTGATCCAACTTTGATGTAATGTCCTTAAAAGAAGTCAAAATGAGGCTCAGTAGTCTGTGTGGCCTCCACATGCCTGTATGACCTCCCTAAAACCCACACAAGTGGCTCAGGTAGTGCAGCTCATCCAGGATGGCACATCAATGCGAGGTGTGGCAAGAAGGTTTGCTGTGTCCGTCACCGTAGTGTCCAGAGCATGGAGGCGCTACCAGGAGACAGGCCAGTACATCAGGAGACGTGGAGGAGGCCATAGGAGGGCAACAACCCAGCTGCAGGACCGCTACCTCCGCCTTTGTGCAAGGAGGAACAGGAGGAGCACTGCCAGAGCCCTGCAAAATGACCTCCAGCAAGCCACAAATGTGCATGTGTCTACTCAAACGATCAGAAACAGACTCCATGAGGGTGGTATGGTATGACTTGTTTTAAGGACATTACATCAAAGTTGGATCAGCCTGTAGTGTGTTTTTCCACTTTAATTTTGAGGGTGACTCCAAATCCAGATCTCCATGGGTTAATAAATTTGATTTCCATTGATAATTTTTGTGTGATTTTGTTGTCAGCACATTCAACTATGTAAAGAACAAAGTATTTAATAATAATAGTTCATTCATTCAGATCTAGGATGTGTTATTTTAGTGTTCCCTTTATTTTTTTTGAGCAGTGTATATCCTGGATAAGACAAATACACAGACAAATTGGATCAGATAGGAAACACAGAGACCAATCTTATTAAATTAAGTTTAATATGAGAAAGATACAACGCTTAAAGTATGTACAAAATCAGTAAGAATGAAACACAAAGATAGTATTATGGGGAAAAAAATCTCTAAACAAAAAGGAAAAATGAATGAACAGTCTCACTTACATGAATCTGGGTGGAGACACAAGAAGATGGACCAATTTCTGATGTCAGACTGGCTCTGATATACTGTACAATGTTTCACATGTGGGATACGGTATTTATCCCTGTCTGGGCTGTTACATAGCCCACATTCTTTTTTTGGCTTTCAATGTCAATGCAAATTAGCAATGTTCCTGCTTGTCAACATAATAACATTCTTTCAGTGTATGGGTTTGTGTTGGTCGGGGTCTTTGATATAGGATCACCGATCTTCAAGGTATTTGAGGAGTAGATTAACATGCCATATGAACATTAACATATTAGTGACAATAGTCACTGTACAAAACTTTATGACCTTCCCATCAGAGCCGTAACTAGACTTTTTGGTTCCCTGTGCCAGAGAGAGAATTGGCGCATCCCGCCATTTTTTTTCAATAGGGACATAAGGCGCATGCCTCATGGAGAAGGGGCACTGCAAGATTGATCCCATAGAAAGCCCATACAATGATGCCCCTTCCCACAATTTATATATCTCCTACAGCCACACACTACATAAATCTGCTCAGCCTCAATGCTGATAATTTTTTCACAAACTACAAGGTAAGCTTCAAATAGTTAGAATTCTCTAGCTTTCTATGCAAGGGCAGATAGCTCAATGACTACATTGTCTGACTGCAATGCCACAGGCGATGGGTTTGAATCCCGGGTATGTCAGCAACTTGAAATGTAATAAAGAACAGTGTGAAAGTTGGTTAGGTATTAGTGCCAGAAGGGGTCAGGGTAGGAGACAGCGGCAGTCAGGAGATGCTGGTCTTCAAAAAGGGGGGAAGTTGCAAGTGAAAGCAATTAAAACAGATAATTGACAAGTGCTGCCAACAACGCCCCCTACCCTTCAGCGCTATGTGCGGTGCCCCATCCGCACACACCTAATTACAACCCTGCTTCCCATAAACTGTTATCTGTTCCCTGATCTGAGCATCTCTCTATATCTGACTGACACCCTGTCTCCAAGCAGGTCAGGGGATTGAAAGCAGTGATATAATATTTCCCTGACACATCATGAGCCAATTGCAGGACACCATGCTGTTAATTAAAAGAATTACAATTAGTAAACATAAAGTTCAGTGTCACCACTAGGGGGGGTGGACCGCACCTGGGTATCACCTTACTCACTGACAGGAGCCGGGTGCTGCATTGTAGCATTACATGCAGCACTCTGTTCCTGATACAGTGTAGGAGCTGGCAGTGCAGCCACACAAGTCTCCTGGGGCAGCCCAGCATCACTGGGGATGCTGGGCACACGCGGGGAGTGGCAAAAAACAGGGTCAGGCTGTGAGGCTACGCCCTCTTCCTGTGATGCCACCCCACATCTTCAGTGGAGCGTGTCCACAGTGCAGGAAAGTGTCCTTTTCTGCTGCATCTGGTGTTTGTGACCCCAGTGACAGCCCTGATAAAGGATTAGATGTTGCCTAATATATCATAATCCATCACAAAATCACAACAATGACACTTGGACTACAGGATATAGGATACTGGAAGATACACAGGACTAATGCTTATATGCAAATCATGGTGTTCTGAAAGTACTTCTAATACCCTTGTTCTATATATATATATATATATATATATATATATACGTACAGTACCAGTCAAAAGTTTGGACACACTTTCCCATTCAAATGAATGAGAAAGTGTGTCCAAACTTTTGACTGGTACTGTATATATATATATATATATATATATATAGTTTTGGAGAAAAACAGCACTCAAAGCTATTGTAAATCATTGGCAAGGTGGTGGTGCAGGGTAAAAGATAATAATATATACACTCACTTTTTCAGCAATTTAGAAAAATAAATTACCAGCACTCATGGTTAGATGAATGTGAAAAGAGTTTTATTCTCCAAGAAAAATCCATGTGAAGCACAATCTGACAGCTATGGCCCAACAGCTGTTTCAACCAGCAAGGTTTTCCTCAGGGGAAATCCTTTTCTAAATTGATGAAAAAGTGAGTGTAAATATGTATGTATGTATGTATGTATATATATATATATATATATATATATATATATATATATGGATAGGGGGGAGTTATTGCGCCACTTGTGTTTCACAATTATTAGAAATAGGAAATAACATATAATATAAAAAGTAAAGTTTAAAATAGACACTCCCTAAAGATTCAAAAGGGTGTCAGCTGACCCCCAGACAGGGATGGTAGTTCCCTGCGATATAAGAGAATGTAAAAAAAGGGGGGGGGGGGGAATATAGCGACCTGGCAGTGACCTTATATCCAGTTAAGTTACAATCTTCTTATCCATTTTTAACTGGTAATATACTTAGAATTGTGTAAATTGTTTTTATCCCATTTTTTAAAGAGAACTGTTATTAAGATATATTTTTATTTGTAAAACCTTATGTGAAAACTTTATTTTATGTGAATAAATTGTATTTATATTTTTTACCTTCTTTGTGAGTTTTTAAAGACACCGTTGGTCGCTATATTCCCCCCCCCCCCCCTTTTTTTATATATATATATATATATATATATATAAGCAGACAAACAATGGTAGTTGCTCGGTCATTACTGGAGGTAATTATGTATCAGGTGCTGGAAAGGGGGAGGGGTCACAGACAAACAACAGACAGAGAGGGCCGGGGGTGCAAATCCCCAGCCCTAAATTTCCATTCAGCACACTAAAAATTGCCTGTAACCATACCTGAACCTATTTGATAATAGAAAGTCAGAGAATTAGTCACACATGATAAAGGCTAATACTAAAACACATCCAGAGAGAGAGCTAACTCACCCAGGAGCCACCCCCAGGATCTCCCATTGGCACTACAATAAACAGCATACCTTCCAAATACTGCTCCCATTCAATGCCCCTCGCACACAAGCAGACAAACAATGGTAGTTGCTCGGTCATTCCTGGAGATAATTGTGTATCAGGTGCTGGAAATGGGGAGCAACTACC
The DNA here is from genome assembly GCF_028390025.1 of Pseudophryne corroboree. Taxonomy (NCBI): domain Eukaryota; kingdom Metazoa; phylum Chordata; class Amphibia; order Anura; family Myobatrachidae; genus Pseudophryne; species Pseudophryne corroboree. The sequence goes on along the minus strand of NC_086449.1, from coordinate 47,858,726 downwards.
ATTGTTTGTCTGCTTGTGTGCGAGAGGCATTGAATGGGAGCAGTATTTGGAAGGCATGCTGTTTCTTGTAGTGCCAATGGGAGATCCTGGGGGTTGCTCCCGGGTAGCTTAGCTCTCTGTCTGGATGTGTTTTAGTATTAGCCTTTATCATGAGGCCTACTGTGACAAATTACTTGGTCCTATGTGAGCACTGCTATTATGTAGTGTTAGGACTGCTGATATCAAAGAAGCCGTGAAGTTGCTCAGCAGCTTAAACATGCGTTTGCAAACATGTGTGACCAATTCTCTAAATTTCTATTACCAGATAGGTTCAGGTATGGTTACAGGTAATTTTTTAGTGTGCTGAAGGGAAATTTAGGGGTGGGGATTAGCACCCCTGGCCCTCTTTGTCTGTTATGTGTGTGTGTATATATAGATAGATAGATAGATAGATAGATAGATAGATAGATAGATAGATAGATAGATAGATAGATAGACGAATGAATAGGTTATAATAAACCAATAATACCATTTATTACTAATATGCTACTTTTAAACATGCACTAACACGTATAATAAACATTTTTTTTAAGTAGCCCATCACCCTCTTCGGAGCCCCGTTTCTCTGACAAGTCCCAGCCATAAATAAACCCAGCAGGGAGGTTTGGTTGATCAGGGGGATCCAAGGCTACTCCATCACCCTTCACCCTCCATAGGATTTACAGCACCATTTGCGCCTCATTGAGCTGGCTGTCACAAAGTTACTTACCCAAAATCAATATTAACTGACACTGGGAATTAACTTGGGCCTCTATCAAGCCTTCCATCAACATTTTTTTTTGTTTCTTTTGGTTACCAACCTGAAAGAGACACTAAACCTAGAATCCAAGTAGGTTTGTATAAAACATCTACTAATTGCAAAACAACAGTCTATACATCCGTATAAGACTTGTAGATTTTCGTGACGTAAATCCTGAGGTCAAATAAATCATGAAAAAAAGAGAGACATTGTTACCCCCAGCACCCTGAATGATAACAGTAACCAGATATAAATCCCACATGATATTAGAATTCAGAGATCTTGGTTACACATATTTGAGCAAATGTGTGACTAAGCCCCAAAGCCGCATCAAAGCATCTCTGTATATTTGGGGTCCCTAGTGCTATATATAGGTGCAGGGTGTGGCATCCAAAAACACCAGCATAAGCGAGAAATCCCAGGGCAGCATACCAGTGAAAAAACTATAGTAGTGTTCCCTCTAGGCTGTTTTAGCAGGGCGCCGCGCCCTGCCCGTTTTTTAACAGGCAAAACCCGCCCTGCCCTTTTGCGGCGCCCTGCTATAACAGCCGCCCGCTCCCTGCCCTCCCGGCGTGTATAGATGCCGTGCGCATGCGCGCGGCATCCATTTACGCATTGGGAGAGGGCTGGGGGAAGCCCAGCACCGACGGAGGTGCTGGGCACGCCCCCAACAGTGACGTCGCCGGCCACAGACGCTCTCTATAGTAGCGTCTGTGGGCCGCACCGCCCCCTAATTTGCGTGGCCACGCCCCCATTTCGGGCGCGCGCGCGGCTACGCCGCGCGCGCACGTGTGCCCCGCTGAGTCCGGCGCCCTGCCCCAGTTCACTCCTACAGTGAACACTACTATAGTGTTAATAAACTGGACTGGCTGAGCTGGATGGCCTTAGTGTGGCATACCTTTACATTCTATTAACACTTTTCACTTATTAATTTCTCAACACTATTTCTCTATTTTAATTACATTACATTTTTGTATCCCCTTCTCTATAGCTTCGGCATCCTAAATATTCATTTATTAACACTATAGTTTTTTCACTGTTATGCTGCCCTGGGCTTTCTGGCTTTTGCTGGTGTTTTGGGGTGCCACACCCTGCACCTAGATATAGCGCTAGGGACCCCAAATATACAGAGATGCCTTGATGCGGCGTTGGGGCTTAACCACACATTTGTGCAAATATGTGTAACCAAGATCTCTGAATTCTAATATTATGTGGGATTTATATCTGGTTACTGTTATCATTAAGGGTGCTGGGGTAAACAATGTCTCTTTTTTTCTTGCTCAGAAATACCCCTCCCTTTCGAGCACCTGAATTATATCATTAAGCTGATTGAGCATCTACCATTATATATGTCAAATAAATAATTTCAGACATTTGTTCACCTTCAATGTGGCCTTGGAATCAAGAAAATATAAAGTGATAAACATTGTTTTGGAAATGTAAGTGACATACAAAATCTACAGTTGCCTGATTGCAAAAATGTGTACAGTACTAAGATAATACTTTGTGAAGAGCTTTTGATTTTAGCAACAAAGAGACAATGGAATGATACTGTAGTACTGTGTTGTATTATTTGTTTATGTTACATATAATCCTCTAGTTCTCCTCTGTACAGGAAGACACGTGTGTCTAGTGAAGCCCCCGACTTCCACTGTCTTCTCCACAAGATCAGCACCCAACAAAGATGTCTCCACCCAGAGCCGGATGGTTGACAGTCACACGCCTACCCAGACTCCAGTACCAGATGTTCCAGACTCAAACCCAAACGATAATAAGCAACTATACGGTATAGCACAGAGATGTAACACTATATTGCTCAACTCATATGTAGATAGATAGATAACTGAACTGCCCACATAACCTTCAGAAGCATTTTTATCTAATTACATTGCAACAGGACTGTCTTTGCAATCTGAAGACTACTATGCTATAGATAGAGCCTATCCTTGTGTAGCCTTCCTATTTACCTATAGATTGTAAGCTTGCGAGCAGGGCCTTCCTACCTCTATGTCTGTCTGTTATTACCCAGTTTGTCTTATCACTGTTAATTCCAATTGTAAAGCGCAACGGAACATGCTGCGCTATATATGAAACCGTAAATAATAAGAATAAGAAAAAGAATAATAGATAGATAGATAGATTTGAAAAACAGACCTGACATTAATATTATGTATAAAATAGCCTGTAAGGCATATCCTCGCATTGTGTTGACACCATTTACATTTTGGTGGCATGGTGGTGTCACTCTCCAGACTTTTATATCAAGTTTCTTTCCGCTGCAGTGTCTGTCCCTGCTGGTGCTGAGGTCCACTCATGCGGTCTCTGCACAGCTTTCTCAGTAGCTTGCTGCTGACCCTGGATGTGGTTCTCAGCAGAACTCTGCTCTCTCTGCGCTCCCTCACCATGCTGGTACTCCGGCTCCACATCGGAGTTCCCTCCAAAAGTATGGGCATAGCAATGTTGGATTCAATCAACTGACCATTGTCAAACCAGAAGGTTGGATCTGGCTTGGGTAGGCATGGAGTGTTGAAGCTGCTACTAAGGGTGTATGGATGAAGTTGTGAGGCTTGGATAGTGGTACGGTAGGTTGGTACAGTAGGTTTGTACTGGAGAATGATGCTTGTGACTTAGAAGTGGATTGCCAAAGGCGTGCATTGAATTGTAGAACTTTACTGTACAGGCTAGAGAGGGAACTGGAATAAAACTGGAACTGAACTGTAGGTGGAACCAGAATGGAACTTGTACAGGGATGGAACCGGACTAGAGAGAATGGAACTGGTATGTAACTGGAGCCGGATTGGAACCAGATGGCGACTGGACTGGAACCAGAATGCTGACTGTACTAGAACTGGCAGGTGACCAGACTGGAACCGGCAGATATCCGGACTAGAACCGGAATGCTATTATACAATAGAAATATAACCAGACAATGAGCGCATCCAGAAAGGCAGCAAAGTCCACCAACACAAGTCACCAAAACTTGATACAAATTAGATACAATGGTAGAAATAGGTAGTCAGATCTTGTGACAATTTTTTCCAACATCTGTAATATTGTTGTTACATTGAATTTTCCTTTGGGGTAGTAAACCAAAGTATTCTCAATGGAGTTTCATATGAAAAGAAGAATAAAAAATTAGAAAAAAAAAACTATCAGTCAAACATGTAAATAAGCAGTATCAAAACTTTTTTCAACACCGGACGAGGGTGAGAATCAAATCAGTTTTCTAACACCCTCAGTGTGAAGAATAGATGAAGATGCTCACATTTGTGCTTACATATCAAAAGTGCGGTAGTTTCCTATCAAAATATCTTTTGAGGATCCCCAGCTGAAATTAATTACACCACAAAGTGCAGGTTACTGTCAGTGCTTACACATTGGCTTACTTCAGAATGGTATTTTACAGACTCATCAGGGTTTCTTGACAATCCTTATGAGTGATCATGGAATTAAAACAGGTAAATCGCTCCTCATGGTGTAGTATAAAAACACATCTTAATACACCTGAAATAAAGGGAGAAATGCCTCCATAACTGAAACAAACAATGGTAAATCACAGAGATAGCAACAGATAGAAATGGAACCCAGGTAGTGTTACTGCTGACAACGTTCTGTGTGTGGCCGGTATAGCGGCATCTGTCTCTCCTTTTCACTCCTCCAACATGTTTTGACACCTTAGGGTGTCTTTTTCAAGGTGGAGTGATACTGGAGTGGAGTGTAACCGGAATGGTGACCGGACTGAAAGCTTAATGGTGACCGGACAGGAACCGAAATGGTGACCGCACTGGAACCGGAGTGCTGACCATACTGGATTCAGAATGGTGACACTGAATAGTCTCTTGTAGATGCAGATGGTTTTGTAAATATTACCAAAGACTTGGTATTTACCAGACTGGAACTGGAACAGAGCCATTAGGAGCCAGATAATGTAAAGTACCTGGGAGCTCAGTACAAAGCTGTTACTTCAGGAGAAGAGATGGCTGGCGGTCATGTGACACTCCTCAGGAGACCGTCGCCGGGACACGGACCGCCAACATTCCAAAGGTGATTATCTGGGTGGGGGTAAGGTTTAAGGCCCGGAGGATTAGGGTTAGGCACTAGGGAGGGGTTAGGGATAGCCCCAGCCAACACCCCCGGAGGGTTAGGGAAAGGGGTAAAATACTTACCCCTGTCCGGTGTCTGCATTCTCACTGACCGCCGGCATTTCGTACCCAGCCCATCATCTCTCTGCTCTGGTAAGCATTGCCAGAGCAACTGTGTTTAAAAATAATAGCAGGGCATGGTATACTACATTACCGTGTGGTGCATTGTGAATAACAGTCACTACTGGGTGGTGTAATGTGAATTTGTTCTATTCTGTGGCCATGTCCCTTCCCCACTAACGGGGTAAGTCCGACTGCATCGCTGCAGCAGCGACCATTGCAGTCTGAATTACTATGCGCAGGGCGCACTGCGCACATGCAGGCAGGGAGAGATGCGAAAGCATCTCACTGGTGCGATCGCTTCTGCCTGACTGACAGGCAGACGCGGTCGCGGGGCGTGCCAACAGTGTTAAAACGCCATTGGCAGGGCGCGGTCCAGACCGCTGATGTCACACGCATCCGCTGCGACCTGGGACGCAGTGGTCAGCCCCCTGCCAGTGCGCATGAGCTGCGCTGTCAGAGAGCTGCTTGTCAGGTACAAAAGCATCACTGACGAGTGATGCTTTTGTACCGGGGGGGCAGGGCCTACATGCGGGGAAGACTAGCCCTGTGCTGGGCGTCCTCCCGCATGTCAGAGTAAATGATTGACTCTAAAATGATCAACTCTAAATTACCACCTAAATCACGCCCATTTATTTTGGCAATCCATTTATCACATGTGGGGGTCACCAATTCTCTTTCTGGCACAGGGCACCAAAATGCCTAGTTGCGGCACTGGGCCCTGGTAATTCTTTTAATTATTATTACCAGTTATTTATATAGCGCACACATATTCCGCAGCGCTTTACAGAGAATATTTGGCCATTCACATCAGTCCCTGCCCCAGTCGAGTTTACGATTCTATATACCCTACCACATGTACACAGACATAAATTCACGCTATGGTTAATTTTTTATTTTTTGTTGGAGCCAATTAACCTACCAGTATATTTTTGGGATTGTGGGAGGAAACCGAAGCACCCAGAGGAAACCCACGCAAGCACGGGCAGAATATATAAACTCCACACAGTTAGGGCCAAGGTGGGAATTGAACCCATGACCTCAGTGCTGTGAGAGAGTAATGCTAACCATTACACCGTCTATGCTGCCCATAATAAGTACCCATTTCCACTTTCTCTCTGTGCCACTGTCTGTCGTTTGAGGGAGGCAGTGGAGTATCAAGACGCACCCGCCATTTATCTCTTTTGCTAATTGGCTGGGCTTTATTACTGCGTTGGTGCAGTGCGGAGTTAGATAGTGCCTGGCCACAACCTTCTCTGCTTACGGGGCTGGAGCTGCAGCAGCATTACTATTGGTTGATGCCACCTATCTCATCTGCTTTATGGTCAGGTGGTACATGGTGAGGGTGGGTGAGGGAAGATGCAGGGGAGGGTTAGGACTTGCGGTTGTGCCAGGGCCCAGGTAGGGACATATGAATTGTATATGGGCTCAAGGTAGGGGCTTATGGCTGGTGTCAGGGCTGGCATGGTGCAGTATAGCTTTCTTCCAACGTGTTACAGCTTCTCCAAACTACAAAAAAAACTTGCAATGTTATGTCTTCTCTGGCCTAGTCATATCCAGACTTATGCATGCGCAGTCCGGATTCCTGAGGGGCACAGAGAAATACGGGGGTTTTGTTTAGCTTTATGGGGTAGCGGGAGGCTCCAGATTCACTTTAAAGTGCAGATGTGGGAGGGTTGTTGTAGGTAATCCGGCACTCCAATGATCCTGTTTCTAATTGCCCAGGTGCCCTCCGTATCAAAATGGCATAGCAAGAGCAAGCAGCGGCACTCCGGGTCTTGTATGTGAAAAACGGTATTCAGATATGTCACAAAAACATCACACCAACGTTTCGGTGCCCGTAGACCCTTTGTCAAGTTATGTACAAAGCTAACCTTATATTAGGTGAAGAAGCCCGCCAGTGTGAGAGGGACGTCCCCGGCGCCATCACTGCGGTCTGAGCCACGTTACTCTGGGTCTTCCGGCGTCATAACGTCACACGCCACAGTTATCGGGTTGCCATAGTGTCGCTGAAGCTGGTTAGCGTGCGCAGGCCGGGGCTGTGCATAGTGAAAGGGTCATACATTTACAGAGACCCTCACACCTTACAATTACCAATGTATAATAGAAGCGTCTAGGGTTCCGCCTGGTTGAAGGCATATACATAGGGAGAAGAGGTTGGGAAAATGGAAAATAGCATGCTTACATAAATGCAAGTTTTACCTTTTAACAGACATGGATGGTCATTCCGAGTTGTTTGCGCGTTATTTTTCTTTCGCAACGGAGCGATTAGTCGCTAATGCACATGCGCAATGTCCGCAGCGCGACTGCGCCAAGTAAATTTGCTATGCAGTTAGGTATTTTACTCACGGCATTACGAGGTATTTTCTTCGTTCTGGTGATCGTAGTGTGATTGACAGGAAGTGGGTGTTTCTGGGCGGAAACTGGCCGTTTTATGACGTCAAACCAGGAACGACAAGCACTGAACTGATCGCAGATGCCGAGTAAGTCTCGAGCTACTCAGAAACTGCTAATCTCTCGTTCGCAATTTTGATAAGCTAAGATTCACTCGCAGTAGGCGGCGGCTTAGCGTGTGCAAAGCTGCTAAAAGCAGCTTGCGAGCGAACAACTCGGAATGAGGGCCATGGTACACATAAATACAATAAGCAAAATGGTTACACAATTTCTGTGCAAATGCTGTCGTCATACCTGACATAACAAAATGACCATCTACGCATATTTTACATAGTCTGTCCTCTGTCTGTAGTCACACTATAGGGGCCGTTGAAGTCTCTATGTATATAAGTGCTATTACAGGTCCCTATTTAATGGTACCTAGGAGTATTGCAGTGGCTACATGTCTGTTTTCTCGATCACCTATATTGAAGTGATAATTACCTACCTAGACCTAAATAGGGGTAAGGTGCATATAAACAGTTAAACTGTAAAGATTGTAGCAAACTGTGACGCTGTTATGAGGGATTAACATGTATGTATTTATACATCTAAACTAATGAATTTTGTCACATGTAATATCTTATATGTATGTTGTATGAGTTGTTAATCGATTGATGTCAATTATTAAGTCATTAATAGTGACCTCTATTACCATACATATCTATGGGGAGTACATGCGTGTGTGTGTGTGTTCAAATAGGTGTTCTGGACTATGTTGTAAGTAGTGATGACATTGGGTTTGCTTGACCGGGTGCTGGGATCCCGGTCGCCAGAATGCCAGCAGGAGGGCGAGCACAACGCAGCCCCTTGCGGGCTCGGTGTCATGGACACCCACGAGTGGGATTAGTCCTGGGCCCCCTGATGGCATTCTTGCAGCCAGGATACCGGCGTCGGTATACAGACCACTGGGATCTCGACTGCCGGGATGATAACTACATCTCGTAGGGATGAAATGTATCATTGTTCCAGTTCACCCAATAGGGTACCCCTTTTAATATGGCTCCTTGACCAGTGCTGCTATATCAGCGCAGGGTCTGGGTCCTGGTTAAAGGACTGCTACTAAAGAGGAGCATACATTATGTAAATTACTTAAAAATGGCCTCAAGCTGGAGCAGTGAAGTATTTCTGTCGCCACCTCTCAAGGTGTCTGGAATGTGGCCAGTGGTTATTTGCCTTAAAGATGATAAGGAATGGTTATATTCCGCAAAGTGTCTTGCGACCGGTTGCTCTGATACTTTGTTCAGCAACGCGTGCTTGATAGCTTAGCGATGGAGGGCCATATGCTCTTGAATTGTCCGATTGGTCTTGCCAACATAGCCCTTGCCGCAAGGGCACATAATTAAGTAAATGATTACATTTGTTGTGCACGTCAACACATGTCTAATCCTCATTGCTTGTCCGGTTTGTGGATGTTGAAATGTCTGGCCAGTAATCATATGTGACCAGGTGGTGCATCCCAGGCATTTATAACAGCCTGGGACTCTTGTCATAAACGTTGCTGGTTGTAGTGCGGTAAAGCCCATGATATATGTATGGACAATAGAGTCCTTGATGTTTCTTGCTCCTATAAAGCAGGTGACTGGTCTTTTTTTTCTTGAACCAGGGTAAGCTGTTATCAGTGGTGATGATAGGCCATGACACTCTTGTTGCACGTTGGATCACTGTACTGGCAGTGGAATATTTGTTTTTCCAAAGGATTATTTCTTGGTGGACATGTTTACTTTGTGGAGTAAGTAGTGCTTGTCTATCATACAAAGAGACCTCTAGTTTTTTTTTCTTCAGGAGGTCGGGATCATAGACACGCTGTGAAACTCTGGAGACCACCGTATCCAATTAACTATCAAGCTGATCTTGATCACTGTTGATTCTTGCTGTTTTGGACATCTGCGATTTGGGCAAGCCTCTAAAGAGGGCCTTAGGATGGTGACTATTAGCTCACAAGAGAGTATTTTTGTCCATTGGTTTAGAAAATACCTTTGTAGTCATTCATTGTTGGCCAAGGTGATTTGTACATCGAAATAGTGGATAGTCCATTCGTTGCATTGGAATCTTAACTTAACAGGAGATGCTAAGTTATTAATATATTCCATCAATTGCTTAAAGCTCTCTACTCCTCCTGTCCAGAGCATAAATAGGTTGTCTATGAATCTTGAGTACAATAGGATATGTGTCGCTAGAGAGGGGTCATTCAGAAATAGTTTACACTCTTCTTGGAACATAAAAATGTTGGCGTATGATGGCGCCATGTTGCTTCCCATCGCACACCCTGCTTGATGTTTGTAAAAGCTTCCATTTAAAGAAAATTGTTTTGTGTGAGGGTAAGCTCAAGCAATGTAAAAAAAATAGAGTGGTCAATTTGTTCCACTTCTTCTTTGAGTAAAAATTGGTTCATAGCTTCCAGTCCACCTGCATGGTGGATACAGGTATAGAGATTGCAGACATCCATAACACACAATAGTGTTCTCAGTGGGATGTGTGTTATACCACTGTTGATGGAATTCAAGAAGCTGGTGGTGTCTTTTATAAATGTGGTTTGCTTGACCACTAATGGTTGTAGAATGACATATAAAAATTGGGAAATTGGCTGATATAGAGAATTCCTTGCCAAAATTATAGGCTGTTCCGGTGTTTTTTCTTTGTTCTTGTGGATTTTAGGTGTTGTTTTTGTAATAGGGCTCTGTAGAGCTTATCAATTTGCCCTCGATCTTGGCTGTCAGCAGGATACCATCAAGTTCTTGTTTGTATTACCTTTTTGGGTCACCTGTTAATCGTCAGTACAGGTGGTTATAATCCAGTTGTCTATTTCATTGGTGTAATCATCCAAATTTTGGATGACAATATCACCTCCTTTTTCCCATGGGTGTAAAATTAATGTCTCTATAATTTCCCAAATCTTTTAGAGCAGATAGTCCCGCCTTGGTCATATTATGATGAGTTCCTGTTGATGCTTTTGTAGATTTTGTAACTGATTCATCTAATAGCAGTGTAAATGTCTTAATGGATGTATTTGTGGATTGTAGTTCAAACTTGGAAGAGTATCTGCTGGCAACAAACCCAGAAAAGGAATTGGTGTTTACATCACTCTGTTTGCTTTGGAAGAATTATTGTAAACATAAGTTACGCGATAGTCTATGTAAGTCAATCCTCCATGTTAGGTCATCATGAGGGTTAGTTGGCAAAAAAGTTATGTTTTGTTTAACAAATAATATTCTGTGTCACTAAAAGTTCTAGAGGAGAGGTTATAAATCAGGTTTTCTTCTTGTTTGCCTGGCTTTTGTTGCCTCTTGGTTTTTTTAAATGGTCTTCTGTGGGTATAACCGAAGGTCTCCCTAAATGGACTGCTTTAGCACCCTGAGTCTTCCGAATCCGCATTAGCAAATTCACTGTGCTTGTGGAGGACACCATTCTTACAGATTTACCCTCTCGTTGTTTTCTCTAACCCGGATTGTATCTGGGATGTCTAGGGCCTGTGGTCTGTTGTTCACCTCCCATGAGCCATTTGTAAACTCTGTTATTTATTCACTATTGTTAGCTGTTGTATTTGCCATCACCTACCCTGTTCTTTCTCTACTACAATCACCAAAGGGCTTAAAGCTGTTTCCAACACGTTCACATTTTTAATAAGCAGAGCACGAATAGCATCATGCTCCCCTCCATTGATTTACCACCTGAGGTCAAAATATCCCATGTAGGTCTCCTCTCACGACTCCACCTCCCCCTCACTTCCACTAACTGTAGGTGTACCCCAAGGTTCTGTCCTTGGTCCTCTTCTTTTCTCTCTCTATACGTCCTCACTAGATAAGCTCATTAGTTCTTTTGGTTTCCAATATCATCTCTATGATGATGACACTCAAATCTATCTTTCCTCTCCATACCTCTCCCCTGCTCTCCTCACTCGTATCTCCAACTGTCTCTCTGCTATCTCTGTTTGGATGTCCTAGTGCTTTCTTAAACTTAACATGTCTTAGACCGAGCTGATCATCTTCCCTCCCTCCCGCATAACCTCACCTCCTACAATCTCATTATCTATTGATGGCACTACTATCTCCTCTAGACCCAAGTACGCTGTCTTGGAGTAATCCTTGACTCCTCCCTCTCCTTCAAACCACACATTCAGCACCTCTTGCAAACCTGCCATCTTAAAAATATTTCCAGGATCAGACACTTTCTGACACAGGATGCTACTAAGACTCTTATCCACTCACTTGTCATCTCCAGACTAGACTACTGTAATCTCCTCCTGACTGGTCTCCCTGACAAATACCTCTCTCCACTCCAATCTATCCTCAATGCTGCTGTCCGGCTCATTTTCCTCACCAAATGCACTGTGTCCACCTCTCCTCTCTTACAAGACCTTCACTGTCTTCCCTTCCCTTCCAGAATCCATTTCAAGCTTCTCACACTCACTTACAAAGCCCTCACCCACTCCTCTCCCATCTACATCTCTGACCTTATCTCCCTTTACACTCCCATCCATCCTCTTCGCTCTGCTAATGCACGCCGACTCTCCTGCCTACTGATTACTTCCTCCCACTCCTACCTCCAAGATTTTTTGACGTGCTGCTCCATTTCTCTGGAATTCCCTACCTCTCCCCCTCAGACTCTCCACCTCTCTACAAAACTTCAAACGTGCTCTCAAGACCAACTTCTTCACCAAACCCAGCCAAATCTCATCCTAACCCTCTGTTCCACGCGCTCTATGTACCCTATCTGTGTCACTCCTGTCTGTCTATCCCTCCCCTTTAGAATGTAAGATCTCACAAGTAGGGCCCTCTTCCCTCATGTGCTTGGCCTTTTTCTTACTTTAATATTCTTCAACTACACCAAATCCAGCAGTCTTCTGCCACCTGATACTTATTCCAGTGCCATCTGCTGATATAGCTATATTTATTTACCCTGTACTTGTCCTATATTGTCGTCAACTGTAAGTTGCTGTTTTCCTGTTTTGATTATTTGTTTATGTACTTTGTAATTGGGCGCTGCGGAACCCTTGTGGTGCCATATAAATAAAGGATAATAATAATAATAAATAGTTTTCTTGATACCCCTAAAACTTCCTCCTTAGAGTTTCCTTTAAATTTCCACATAAACCAAAACTTCTGTCGAACTCCAACCCAAAGTTTTGACACCATGTGTACTGTAGACATTATACCCAGAGAGTGTTTCTATACTTCCCATACTGTTTGGTTGAAAGGAGACCTCAGTACCAAATCTCAGCAGTGCCTCCAATGGTTAACATAACCAGTCAAGGACCATTAGACTTATTTGTTTGGATTTTTTTTTCTTTCGAGGGACTATTTGGCAGAATATCATATCCTGGTTATAACTGATCATTTTACCAGATATGCCCAAGCTTAAATTGCTCCAGATCAGAAAGCCAATACTGTAGCTAAAACATTGTGGGACAATATTTTTGTCCATTATGGATTTCCGACAAGAATACACACTGAACAAGGCAAGGAGTTTGAGAGTCATCTAATCCATGAACTCTGAGCATGTTATCGTTAAGTCGCAAACAACTCCATACCTTCCACGGGGTGATCCTCAATCTGAACTGTTTAACAGAACAATACTTGATATGTTGGGTTAACTAGATCCCAAGACAAAACATCAGCAGAATAGATATTTGAGTCAGCTAGTGCATGCATACAATTTCACCAGAAATAATTCAACAGGGTATTCCCCTTACGTATTAATGTTTGGGCGCAAGGCCTGATTACCAATTGAGGTATGCATGGGACTCTCAATCAACAACTCTTATTTCCAATCTCACACCACATACATAAAACATTTGAGGGAAGAGTTGAAAGAGGCATATCAACTTGCTCATCAATCCTCACAGAAATCTAGGGGGGTGGATAAGACACATTGGGTCCGATTCAGGTTCAGATGCAATAGTGCTGAAATTGCTATTTCAGCACTTCTGTGCATGCACAGACACCAGTGCACGCATGTGCAAGGTCCTGAACTGAGATCACAGGTGATCGCAAGTCTAAGACCTGGAGGGGGTGGGAACAGACAACGGCGGTGTATCCAGACCGTTGGAGGAACGGGCCATGGTGGCTGCTTCATTTTAGGGGTTCAGTCCGGACAACGGAGTTGTGTCCAAACCATTGAAGGGGTGGGCCATGGTTGCTGCATGATGTCGCACCAAAAGATGGCGGCCCTTCGACTGACAGTACTGCTAGGCTGCATAGGCAGGGGGCTACCTTAACCATGAGAGCGCATTGCTGTATAGTGATGCGCTTGCATGTTAGCGGGGGGCAGGACCTGGCTTGTGGGGTGGCCTTGCCCTGTCCTGGGCGGCCACCCGAATGTTAAAGAAAAGAGTTGTAGTTTTGCAATTTTTCGCAAAACTACAACTGAAGCTGGCCCATTATGATAAGAAAGTAAGAGGGCCTAATTTGAATACTGGGGATAGGGTACTCTTGAGACAATTAGGACTACCCAAGAAAAAGAAGTTGTGTAACCGTTGGAAGGAAGAACCAAACATTATTTTAGAAAAGCTCCCCAATCTTCCTGTTTATAGACTTAAGTTGGAAAATGGGTCAGGGCATGGGTTATCAAATCACCGCCACCATCTGTTACCGATTAGTCATGCAGTTATATTACCTGAGCCTATGGAAAAATCTCTAAATAACACCACTGATGGGAAAGGAGTTAACTGCCTGAATTGTACAGTAGAAAAACATCAAGCTACCTTTGTTAGTGCACCCCCTTATATTGAAAGTGATGATATACACAGGATGATAGCTTTGAATATAGTGCTGGTGGATATTATTACAGAGACAGTATACACTCACTGGTAAATGATAAAGCCTCCTTGACTAAATATGATCATCAGATGGGTCATAGAACTAGTGACCCCACAGGCCCATCTAATGGCCTTGGTGAGGGGAGAAATAAAGAGAGTGAATCAATTTTTAGAGCTGTATTGGAACAATTTTAATCTTGAGTTACATCGTAATAGTTGAAGGTGGCAAATACTCAGATGAAGCTCTTTGTAACCAATTGGGGCGAGAGTGGAAACCACTTGTGGTACTAACTTATGAGAAGCCTGGAAAACCTATTGCGGTACCAAGAGTAGTACAGCCATATTTAGTAAATATGTAGCCTTATTTTGGGAGTGGTTATTAGAATAGGGATAATATGAATCACCACTTGATGCAATATTAGAAGAAGTAACACAGAAGGTTGTGTTAAAACTGGTGCTCTGGGTTCTGAAAGCAGAATATATAGTATTTCAGTACCTGAGCACCAAGGGGAGAATGTAATCCCTAATGTCATATAGCAGTAATAATTAGATTATATAGAGACATTCACAGAGATATGTATGTTGCTTTAGAGTGTGTGTGTGTGTGTGTGTGTGTGTGTGTGTGTGTGTGTGTGTGTGTATGTATATATATATCTATATATCTATATATACAGTGTGTGTGTGTGTGTGTGTGTGTGTGTGTGTGTGTGTGTGTGTGTGTGCGCTTTAACAGGAAACTTATGTCAAGATATTATTGTTATGTAATATATTTATTTATTTATGCATGTATGTTATTTTATACTTTGTGGCAGTGACTTGTAGAGAAAGGTCTAGAAGACCACATGCCAGGCTGAGTAGAGCTGGAAAATGAGACTCTGAAGAAAGGCAGTCAGTGAGATGTGTGGGGCAATGACAAAACTCACATCCAGATGTTTTGCCATTGCAAACATACAACTCGGGCAATGTAATAGGATGCGCACTTAAAACATTACCAAAAAATTGTTAATAAATAGACCAGCTTCTGATGGGGAGATTTACAGAAGCATGCACAGATCAGTGAGATCCATGCATGCTTCTGTGTGTAAAAGTAAAGAAAGTTCAAAATGTAAAAAAAGACATGCAGGTTCCCCCAACAGTATAACCAGTCCTGGACTCTTTGAGCCGGTCCTGGTTGCAAAAATACAGGAAACAAAATTGAGTAGGGGTTCCCGGTATTTAAACAACCAGAACCGGACTCTTGTACTGGTATTGGTTCCAAAAATATGGGGGACAAAAGAAGTAGGGGTCCTCTGTATTTTTAAAACCAACACTGGGCTCCACTAGCCACGTAGGTAATGCTGCAGCTGGGGGGACACTTTTATATAGATCCCTGCAGCAGCAGCAGCATCACACCCCCAACTAGTCACCCCTGGCCAGGGTTCCTTGGGGGAGTGGGGACCCCTAAAATAAAGGGGTCTCCCCCTTCCAGGCACCTAAGAGCTAGGGATGAAGCCCAAGGCTGTCCCTGCCATCCATTGGCTGCGGATGGCAGGCATAAAAGTGTAAAACACAAAAATAAATAAATATTGTCTTTTGCTGTGGAACTACAGGTCCCAGCAAGCCTCCCCCACATGATGGTACTTGGAGAACCACAAGTATCAGCATGCTGGGCTTTAAAGGGCCCGCTGGTACCTGTAGTTACGCAACAAAATAAATATTCAAATAAAGACACAGACACCATTACAGTATACATTTTTTTGCATTTTTCAAGTTTTGTTTCCTCACAACCTGGAATTAAAATGGATTGTTTGAAGGTTTGCATCATTTCATTCACAGAACACGCCTACAACTTCGAAGACTTTTTTTTTTATTGTGAAGCAAACAACAAATAGGACAAAATAACAGAAAACTTCAGCGTGCATAACTATTCACCCCCCTGAAGTCAGTACTTTGTAGAGCCACCTTTTGTTGCAATTACACCTGCAAGTCACTTTGGTTAAGTCTCTATGAGCTTGCCACATCTTGCCACTGGGATTTTTGCCCATTCCTCAAGGCAAAACTGCTCCAGCTCCTTCATGTTGGATGGTTTCTGCTTGTGAACAGCAATCTTCAAGTCTGACCACAGATTCTCAATTGGATTGAGATCTGGGCTTTGCAAAGGCCATTCCAACGCATTTAAATGTTTCTGCTTAAACCACTCGAGTGTTGCTTTAGCAGTATGCTTAGGGTCATTGTCCTGCTGGAAGGTGAACCTCCGTCCCAGTCTCAAATCACAGGCAGACTGAAACGGGTTTTGCTCAAGAATATCCCTGTATTTAGCACCATCCATCTTTTCCTCGACTCGAAACAGTTTACCACTCCCTGCTGCTGAAAAACATCCCCACAGCATGATGCTGCCACCACCATGTTTCACTGTGGGGATGGTGTTCTTGGGGTGATGGGATGTGTTGGGTTTGCGCCAAACATAGTGTTTTCCTTGGTGGCTGAAAAGTTAAATTTTAGTCTCATCTGACCAGAGCATCTTTCTCCATACATTTGGGAAGCCATCCACATGCCTTTTGGCAAACTCAAAAATTGCCTTCTTATTTTTAAAACTAAGTAATTGCTTTTCTCTGGCCACTCTTCTATAAAGCCCAGCTCTGTGGAGTGTACGGCTTATTGTGGTCCCATGCGCAAATACACCAGTCTCTGCTGTGGAACTCTGCAGCTCTTTCAGGGGTCCCTTTGGTCTCTGTGTTGCCTCTCTTATTAATGCCCTCCTTGCCCGGTCTGTGAGTTTTGGTGGCCGGCCCTCTCTTGGCAGGTTTGTTGTTCTTTCCATTTGAAGATGATGGATTTTATGGTGCTCCGGGGGATCATCAAAGATTTGGATATTTTTTTATAACCCAGCTCTGACTTGTACTTGTCAACAACTTTGTCCCTGACTTGTTTGGAGAGCTCATTGGTCTTCATGGTGTGATGCCTCTTGCTTAGTGGTGTTGCAGCCTATGGGGCCTTTCAGAACAGGTGTGTTTGTACTGACAGATCATGTGACACTTAGATTGCACACAGGTGGACTTCATTTCACTAATTATGTGACTTCTGAAGGTAATTGGTTGCACCAGAACTTTTGAGGGGATTCATAGCGAAGGGGGTGAATACATATGCACATGCCAATTTTCAAATTTTTATTTATAGAAATTATTTTGTATATAAATTTTTCTCATTTCACTTCACCAAGTTAGACTATTTTGTGCAGATCCATCACATATAATTTAGATTTAAAACAAAAATTAAATTACAGGTTGTAATGTAACAAAATAGGTAAAAAGCCAAGGGGGGTGAATACTTTAGCAAGGCACTGTATGTCACAGCTGCTCCGGGCAATGAGAGGGAGATTATTTTTGATTGGATGCCTGGTCCCTCATCCGAACTCGTGCATGTGCAATCCAGATTCCAGACAAGGCAGGGGGAAAACCGGCGGGTTTGTTTAACTTTCCATTGGGAGCAGCAGAGGTGTAATTAGACCTCATGGGGCCCTAACGAAGACATTGATGTGAGGCCCCCCTTCCTCAAACAATCTCCCTCCCAATCAGTCAGTGTATGCCAAATCCCTCCTTACTCCTCCCAGTCAGTCTATGGGGTATATTCAATTGATGTCGAAAGCTGCCGTCTGTCGAAAAGACAGCTGTAAGGGGTTCCAACATATTCAATATTTTCGACAAGTTGAGAAATTCGACTTGGCAAAAAGCATGTGGATCGGCAGTATACAGATGGGTCCACAAATATCTTAACTAGTTTTCTGCGCCTAGGCGCGACATGATTTATTAGCATAAACCCTTCATCTATTGTTCTCAGCTGCAATACAATACAGAGAACAATACAGCAGGGCCAAACCGACAGGTTTTGACCCCCTTTTCGACCATCTCAGTCTGACATCAAAAGATGTCAGACTGAGATGCAGACCCAGAGGATGAGAGGGAGGAGAGCCGCAGGGAGGCGGGGGACAGCCGCGGGCAGCCAGAGGAGATCAGCGCTACAGCACAGCACTGCAGCAGGATGTCTCACAGCCGCGACGCTCACGGCAGCGTCCACCCGGCTTGTCAGGTCTCTGGGTTTGTCTGTCCCCGGCGGGGGCGCTAGTGGGTCAGTGTTGGTGCGATGTACAAAGCGGGGAGGCAATATGAAAGTCCGGCACATAAGCGCTGATGTTTATTATACAGGAATCACAGAGTAAATGGCATAGCAGTGAATGACAAACTGAAACCAGGCAATAAAGTAACAGTGATTGGTAGCTGAATCCGAAACAACTGAAAAGTCTCTTGCAACAGAAATATATAGTGACTTGATGCTGAATGTAAATGAAATAAACAGAACTCCGGTAAGACTTGTAAAACACACAGTTTCTGTATAACAAAGTCCATATGGCCACACTAGGCCCAAGCAGGAGACAGTCTCTATGCAATAAGGTGATATACTTGCAGAGATGCACAGATGGTATGCAATTAGCAGTGCACAGGTAGTAATGAATGTAACACCTGAGGAAAGTCTCTTACTGCTTGATGAGCTGGTAACTGGCTGTGGATGAAGTCTGAAGAAAACAGGAGAGCTGAAGTGAGATGAGATGACAGGAGGTAACCACGGGGAATCGCTGGAAACAGGAACACAGGAGTCCGGAGAACAAGGCACACCGTATGTGACTCGTTGTCTGAGGCAATGTGAGTGAGCCACGGACTGGGAGTTATACCCATGGCTCTGCAGTGATTGGTCACTGAACTCTGGGTGGAGACACAGTGCTGGATTGCACACCCGGATCAGCTGAGTGCAGGAGTCATGGCAACGACCTCACAGGCAGGACGCCGGCACACAGCAGAATGCACATAGGACCAGACTCAGGGGTACTCAGCAAGGCGGAATATGACGCTTGCGGTCCATACACACATGCAGCCGCAACTGGGGCCATGACCTCCGGAGGCCCGCACACCAGCGCGCTGGTAGGTGAGACGTAGCAGAGCGCCGATTCCTGACAGTACCCCCTCCTTTATGGGTGGGCACCGAACACCCACGAGGCTTGGCAGGGAAGAGTCTGTGGAAGGCTTGGACCAACCGTGGAGCATGGACATCCGTGGCGTTTACCCAACTCCTCTCTTCAGGACCATATCCAGACCAGTCAATCAGGTATTGCAAATGACCATAACGATGTCGAGAGTCTAAGATCTTCTCCACCTCGTATTCCACGCCCCGATGAGTTTGTACCTTTGGAGCTGCTGGAAGCGTTCTCTGGAAACGATTGAGAATTAGTGGTCTGAGGAGAGAAATATGGAATGAGTTGGGAACTTTCAAAAAAGCAGGCAGTTTTAACTTATAAGCCACTGGATTAATAACACTTTCCACCGGGAATGGCCCAATAAACCGAGGAGCAAATTTCATTGATGGAACTCTGAGACGGAGATTTCGGGTAGATAACCAGACTTTGTCGCCCGGTTTTAAACTAGGAACTGCTCGTCTCTTTCGATCAGCAAACATTTTATACCGTTGAGAAACTTTTTTAAGAGATAAATGAATCTTCTTCCAAATTTGAGCGAACCGCTGAAGAGCAGAAGCAGCCGCAGGCACATCTATGACGGGTAACTCTTGGAAATCAGGTACTCTAGGATGCTGTCCATAAACTGCGAAAAAAGGAGTTGTATCTGTAGAAGTATGATAACGAAAATTATGAGCAAACTCTGCCCAGGGCAATAATTCTACCCAGTCATCCTGTGAAGAAGAGATATACAGTCTCAAATAGGTCTCAAGCTCTTGATTTACCCTCTCTGTCTGCCCATTTGTTTGAGGGTGATAGGCTGTAGAGAATTTTAGTTTTACTTGTAGCGCAGAACACAGAGCCCTCCAGAACTTGGCCACAAACTGTACACCTCGGTCAGATATAATTTCTGTTGGAAGTCCATGTAACCTAAATATTTCGTGACAAAACAACTGTGCCAATTTTGGAGCAGAGGGTAACCCCATGAGTGGAATGAAGTGCGCCATTTTTGAGAACCTATCGACTACTACCCAGATGGTGTCATACCCTTTGGATGGAGGGAGATCTGAAATAAAATCCATCGATAAGTGAGACCAAGGGTGCCTGTGAATGGAATTGGGTAACAATTGGCCTGCGGGAGCCTGACGAGAAACTTTATGCTGAGCACATTTGGGACATGAAGCTATAAATTCTTGAATATCTATTTTCATTCGAGGCCACCAATACGTTTGGGACAGGAACTTGAAAGTCTTGAGAACCCCAGGGTGACCATTAAATTTGGACGTATGAGCCCAAGACAGGAGATTTGAACGAAGCTCTGGAGAGACAAACATCTTGCCTGGAGGTGGAACTTGCGACACCCCTGTAGCTGCGAAAACCACAGGATTTAATACTGGTCGAGCAGCCTGTTCTGAAGATTCCTCATTTGAGCTCATAGAGCGAGACAAAGCATCTGCTTTAACGTTTTGTGAGCCAGGCCTAAACATTAACTTAAAGTCAAAACAGGAAAAGAATAGGGCCTACCTTGCTTGCCGAGGATTCAGACACTGCGCAGCTTTCAGGTAAAGAAGGTTCTTGTGATCCGTGTAGATGGTAATAGGGCATCTCGTACCCTCCAGCAGATACCTCCATTCTTCAAGGGCCAATTTGATTGCCAACAGCTCCTGGTCACCGATGGTATAGTTAATTTCAGCGGGTGAGAACCTACGAGAGAAAAACCCACAGGGGTGAGTCTTACCATCAACGCCCACCTGGGACAGGACTGCGCCCACGCCAACCGTTGAGGCATCTACTTCCAGGATGAAGGCCTTATTGACATCCGGCTGTTGTAACACAGGAGCTGAAATAAGCTTGTTTTATTTTATGAAAAGCAGACAGTGCAGCGTCAGACCATTGGGAAGGATTCCCCCCTTTCCGGGTAAGGCAGGTGATTGGAGCTATTAACGTGGAGAAGCCTTTAATAAACTTTCTGTAGTAATTAGCAAAGCCTATGAAACGTTGAACTGACTTGAGTGTTGTTGGAAGAGCCCAGCTCTCTATAGCTTCCAGTTTAGCTGGGTCCATTTGAAGGTCTGTTCCGGAAATAATGTATCCCAATAAAGATATTGAAGAAGCTTCAAATGTGCATTTGGGCAGCTTGCCATACAGATGATTCTGTCGAAGACGTCGAAGAACCTCTTTTACTTGTTGGCGATGAGAACCTAAATCACGAGAGAATATCAAGATGTCATCGAGGTAAACTACCACACATTTATACAGGAGATCTCTGAATACTTCATTGACAAAGTTTTGAAACACGGCCGGGGCGTTACTCAAGCCGAAGGGCATCACTAGATATTCATAGTGGCCGTCACGAGTATTGAAGGCGGTTTTCCACTCATCACCACTTCGAATCCTGATAAGATTATAAGCTCCGCGAAGATCCAGTTTCGTGAAGATGGACGCACCTCTAACTCTGTCGAACAACTCTGTGATGAGAGGTAACGGGTAGCTATTTTTAATCGTGATGTCATTTAAACCCCGATAATCGATACAGGGACGAAGTCCTCCATCTTTCTTCTTGACTAAGAAGAATCCAGCACCAGCTGGGGAAGAGGATGGACGGATGAACCCTTTCTGTAAATTTTCTTTAATGTATACACTCATTGCTTGGGTCTCTGGAACTGAAAGAGGGTATGTACGCCCTCTAGGCGGCTTGCTCCCTGGAACCAAATCAATGGGACAATCCCACTCTCGATGGGGAGGCAAGACATCCGCTGCTTTCTCACTGAAGACGTCAGTGAATTCCTGATAGGCCTCCGGAAGGCCAGACTGAGACTTTACACTTGAAGACTTGATTGGAAGTACTTGAGCCAGACATGACTGATGACAAGGGGAACTCCATGCTGTTAACTGTAGTGTAGACCAGTCGAATTGTGGATTGTGCAATTGAAGCCAAGGCATACCCAGTACGATCTCATAGCCAGCTTTAGGTATAACCAGGAACTCAATAAGCTCGGAATGCAGGAAGCCTACTCCCAGAACCACTGGCTTGGTTTGCTGAATGATGGAACCTTCAGGAATACGGCTTCCGTCCACGGCAGTGAGATATACTGGACGACACAGTTTAGACACTGGGAGATGAAGTCTATCCACTGCAGCTTGTGTGATAAAATTCCCAGCAGCACCACAATCCACTAAGGCGGACAGAGACTGGAGTCCATCTGGCATTTCCAAAGTGACAGGTAGTGTAAGGTCTTGAAAAGAAGGAGCTTTATTCAAGGTCCCTAACTTGACTCCACCTCTACAAGTTAGGACCTGGCGTTTTCCCGACCGAGCAGGACAGGAACCAATCAGATGACCAGCAGCAGCACAATAGAGACACAGTCTTTCCTTTAATCTTCTGGACCGCTCCTCAGGTGTTAAACGAAACTTGTTTACCTGCATGGGTTCATCAGCAATAATAGGTAGAGACTGTACAGGAGGCATAGCTCGGTGCTTGCGAAGATCACCTCGAGAGCGTTCACAGGCTCGCTCGCGTAAACGTAGATCCAGCTTGACGCATAGGGAAATTAGAGCTTCCAGTTGCTCTGGTAAGTCTCGGGTAGTCAACTCATCCTTTATGCGGTCGGAGAGACCATGCCAGAAGGCGGCAACCAATGCCTGGTTGTTCCACTTTACCTCTGATGCCAATGTCTGGAACTGGATAACGTACTGACCCACAGTACGTGTTCCCTGGCGGATCTGAAGGAGGTCTGAAGAAGCAGAGGTCGTACGCCCAGGTTCGTCAAAGATGCGTCGGAATGTGGCAACAAACTCTGTATAGTTGTTCAACAAAGCATCTGCTCGCTCCCACAGCGGAGAGACCCAGTTCAGGGCAGAGCCGGCTAAAAGAGAAACAATATAAGCAACCTTTGTTCTAGGTGTTGGAAAGTTCTGTGGTTGCAATTCAAAATGAACCTCGCATTGATTCAAAAATCCACGACACATCTTAGCATTACCATCAAATTTACTTGGAGTAGGTAGATGGATGTGAGACATTGGAACAGGAGCAACTGGAGAGCTAGAAACTGTGGAACTAGGAACAGGAGCAGAAACTGATGAGGACACTGAAGAAACTGAAGTTGGAAATGACTGTTGCAGAGTATCTAAGCGAGAAGACATTTCTTGCAGAAATTGTATAATCTGCTGCTGCGCAGCCTCTTGACCATCCAGTCGTGACACTAAGTCTTGGAGTGTCCCTGACCCCACACTCTGACCACCGTCCGGGTCCATGGGCCTCAGACAAACTGTCAGGTCTCTGGGTTTGTCTGTCCCCGGCGGGGGCACTAGTGGGTCAGTGTTGGTGCGATGTACAAAGCGGGGAGGCAATATGAAAGTCCGGCGCATAAGCGCTGATGTTTATTACACAGGGATCACAGAGTGAATGGTATAGCAGTGAATGACAAACTGAAACCAGGCAATAAAGTAACAGTGATTGGTAACTGAATCCGAAACAACTGAAAAGTCTCTTGCAACAGAAATATATAGTGACTTGATGCTGAATGTAAATGAAATAAACAGAACTCTGGTAAGACTTGTAAAACACACAGTTTCTGTATAACAAAGTCCATATGGCCACACTAGGCCCAAGCAGGAGACAGTCTCTATGCAATAAGGTGATATACTTGCAGAGATGCACAGATAGTATGCAATTAGCAGTGCACAGGTAGTAATGAATGTAACACCTGAGGAAAGTCTCTTACTGCTTGATGAGCTGGTAACTGGCTGTGGATGAAGTCTGAAGAAAACAGGAGAGCTGTAGTGAGATGAGATGACAGGAGGTAACCACGGGGAATCGCTGGAAACAGGAACACAGGAGTCCGGAGAACAAGGCACACTGTATGTGACTCGTTGTCTGAGGCAATGTGAGTGAGCCACGGACTGGGAGTTATACCCATGGCTCTGCAGTGATTGGTCACTGAACTCTGGGTGGAGACACAGTGCTGGATTGCACACCCGGATCAGCTGAGTGCAGGAGTCATGGCAACGACCTCACAGGCAGGACGCCGGCACACAGCAGAATGCACATAGGACCAGACTCAGGGGTACTCAGCAAGGCGGAAGATGACGCTTGCGGTCCATACACACATGCAGCCGCAACTGGGGCCATGACCTCCGGAGGCCCGCACACCAGCGCGCTGGTAGGTGAGACGTAGCAGAGCGCCGATTCCTGACACGGCTCCAGCAATCTTGCTGGAGCCGGGTGGATACTGCCGTGAGGTCGGGCGGCTATGTGACATCCTCCTGCAGCTCTACTGTAGCGCTGATCTCCTCTGGCTGTCGGCGGCTCCCCTCCCCCCTCTCCTCCTGGGTCACTCATCTCAATTCGACTTGAAAAAGTCGAATTGAGATGAGATTGAATAGGGGTTGTCGGATCCATCCCGACAAATGCATGTCGGAATAGATCGACCCCAATTGAATATACCCCAATGTCTGGTAAACCCCCCCCCCCCCCCAACTCAGTCGGTGTATGCCACCATCCCCCCTACCCTCCCTAGGCAAGATGGTACTACTCAAATTGCAATGATCGGCCATAGGGTGGGTCCAACTAAAGATAACTCTCTCTTGTTACATTGGTAATAATAAAACGTAGCTGTTAATTCAGAGTTTCAAATAATGTTTAATAGCATGAAATCATACAATATATATAAACATAACATATACAGCTATTGACCTGAGGTAGAATTACCTCAATAACAACACTCAAAGAACAAAAATATGTAAATTCAGTGGTTCATATCCTCAATAGTAAATGATCCAATAAAATACACACAAAAATGGTTCCCACATGATAAACGATACTTTAAAGTGGTACATTTTGCTCAGTAATAAATACTGTAGCTCAATTAAATACACAAGAAGGTATCCATATTACAAATTATACTCATGAAGGGGTAAATGCCCCAATTTATAATCAGTAAGAACAAAATGTGAAATATACTGTATGTACAGTATATAATAGTTACTAATGCCAGGAGAGGTAATAGTGTCTTACAGTACTGTACAGTAGGTCATTTTCTGAACCACAGTAGAGCCTTATTTAATTATATGCCCCATAGTAGTGCCCTAGTTTCTTTTATGAATCTCAGTAGTGCTTAAGTTCACCCTATGTCACATCTCAGAGCTGCCGGTACACATTATTCCGCACAGTACCCCCAGTTCACATTATATATAGTGCCCCCTGTTCATATTGTGCCTCATCACAGTGCCCTGGGTCATATTATGTAATATTAACATGCCCTCCAGTTCATTTTATACCACACTACAATGAGCAGGTCCAGAGGCATACCTAGGTATATTGCAGGACACAAGGAAAAAGTTTGAAAGGATCCCTACGTACCACCCTATGGCAAAATATGTATATAACACATGTAACTGTGACAGGGAAGGTGGCCCATCTCAGCTCTGGGGCCCATAGCAGCTGCACTACCTGCACCTATGGTAGCCACACCCTGTATATAACACATGTAACTGTGACAGGGAAGGTGACCCGCGCGCCAAAAAGGGGCGTGGTTTTGTTGGAGTGGGCGTGGTTTCGCATAAAGGGGCGTGGCATTGCAGGAAAAGACTACCTTATACCCCAGTTTTGCAATCTGCACGCCCATACGTTGGCCACCACAGGAAAGAAAAATAATCCTGATTCATGCCCCTTACATTATTTGTCATTTTTCCTCCTTATAGTAATGCCCAGTATACATTATGCCACATACTGCAATGGCCCTTAGACATTATGCCGCACACAATAATGCACGACACAATATGCACACACTGTAATGCCCCCGACACATTATGCCACACACCGTAATGCCCCCGACACATTATGCCACACACCGTAATGCCCCCGACACATTATGCCACACACCGTAATGCCTGTGACACATTATGACAGGAATCGCAATGCCCGTTATACATTATGCTACACACTGCAATGCCCCTGATACATTATAGCACATACAATGTCTGTGGCACATTATGACACACACCGCAATGTCCGTGATACATTATGCCACACACTGCAATGCCCGATACATTATAGCACATACAATGCCTGTGACACATTATGCCACACACTGCAATGACCTTGAGACATTATACCACAATGCCCGTGATATAGTATACCATACACCGTAATGCCTGTGACACATACCGCAATGCCCTGCCCGTTATACTCTATGCCACACATCGCAATGCCCTTTATGTATTATGCCACACTGCAATGATCCTGAGACATTATACCACATACCACAATGCCCGTGATATAGTATACCACACACCGTAATGCCTGACACATTATGACACACACCGCAATGTCCATGATACATTATGCCACACACTGCAATGACCCTGAGACATTATACCACATATCACAATGCCCGCGATATAGTATACCATACACCGTAATGCCTGTGACACATTATGACACACACCGCAATGTCCGTGATACATTATGCCACACACCGTAATGCCCATTACACATTAAGTCCTACAGTAAGGCTTCTAATTACTTTTCAATTACCTGCTCGTTGTTAGGGGTTTCATGCACTGGGTGTCATGCTCGTTGCCAGGGGTTTCATGCTCAGGGTGTCATGCTCGTTGCCAGGGGTTTCATGCACTGGGTGTCATGCTCGTTGCCAGGTGTTTCATGCACTGGGTGTCATGCTCGTTGCCAGGTGTTTCATGTACTGGGTGTCATGCTCGTTGCTAGGAGGTAGTCCTTGTTGCTAGGGCTGTGCTCCCAGTGCCACATGTCCCCAGTGCCAGATATTCCCCCACGGTGCCAGGTACTTACATGCCCCAGTGCCAAATATAGTCGTCCCCCCCATGTGCCAGGTACACATATACCCCCCTAGTGCCACATATGCCCCCAGTGCCAGATATTCCCCCCCAGTGCCAGATATTCCCCCAGTGCCATATATGCCCCCAGTGCCAGATATTCCCCCCCAGTGCCAGATATTCCCCCCCGTGCCATATATGCCCCCAGTGCCAGATATTCCCCCCGTGCCATATATGCCCCCAGTGCCAGATATCCCCCCCAGTGCCATATATGCCCCCAGTGCCAGATATTCCCCCCCAGTGCCAGATATCCCCCCCCAGTGCCAGATATTCCCCCCAGTGCCATATATGCCCCAGTGCCAGATATCCCCCCCCAGTGCCATATATGCCCCCCCAGTGCCATATATGCCCCCAGTGCCAGATATTCCCCCCCAGTGCCATATATGCCCCAGTGCCAGATATCCCCCCCCAGTGCCAGATATTCCCCCAGTGCCAGATATTCCCCCCAGTGCCAGACATGCCCCAGTGCCAGATATTCCTCCCTCCCCCCCCGTGCCATATATGCCTTCAGTGCCAGATATTTACCCCCCCCCTGCCGTCGCTTTTTGGAGGGACACGGAGGGCACAGCTCGTCTCTCCTGTGTCCCTCCTGCTGCATCATCTCCGGCGGCCGAGGGTCTAATAGGGGGAAGTGCCGGTTCGTGAGCCAATTAGAGCTCACGGACGGCACTTCCCCCTATTAGACCCGCGGCCGCCGGAGATGATGCAGCAGGAGGGACACAGGGAGGCACACGCTGTGCCCTCCGTGTCCCTCCAACAAGCGGCGGAGGGAAGGAGACTGCAGACTGACATGCGGACGCTCGTCCGCATGTCAGTCTGCTGTAAATCAGTGGCGGCCCCGCAGCCCCTCGCCCCCAAGCCACCGCGAGGACTGCGGGGGCAGTAGTTACGCCACTGATATAACACATGTAACTGTGACAGGGAAGGTGACACCCTCTCAGCTCTGTGCTCCATAGCAGCTGCACTACCAGCACCTATGGTAGCTACAACCCTGTATATAACACATGTAACTGTGACAGGGAAGGAGGGCCCCTCTCAGCTCTGGCCCCATAGCAGCTGCACTCCCTGCACCTATGGTAACTACTCCCCTGTATATAACACATGTAACTGTGACAGGGAAGGTGGCCCCTCTCAGCTCTGGGCCCCATAGCAGCTGCACTGCCTGCACCTATGGTAGCTACTAGCTACGCCCTTGCTCGGCACAGATTACCGTTCCCAATTGTAGTCCACGTGGATCATTAAGTATGAAAAGGTTAAAAAAAAAGAAAAAAATTGTGAAAAACTCATGTCGACCTTTTTCCATGTTGACCTAGTGATCACGTCGACCTAATGCATTTTGACCAAACGTGGTCAACCAATGTATGTCGACCTAACTCATGTCAACCTAATGACCGCCATCCCCGATATACTCTAGGATGAGAGCCTGCTGAAATATCTGTCCGTAGTGGAGAGATAAGTACAGGCACAATGTGTTGATGCAGCGCAATAGCCGATAGTCAAAAGCTGCATCTCTCGGGTGCCGGGTCATGTGAGTGCAGCACAGGACTCCGGAAGTGACGCCCCGCGCACCCAGTAGCAAGGGATGCTTGCAGCTGTCGTTTATTTTTTAATTTCTTCACTGTAGTGCGTTGCGGGAAACCGGTGCTAGTAACAGTGACTCCCTGTCGACAGGCCCCCTGGGACCTGTCTGGACTCTAAACGACTGCTTGGTCGCATAGTGGTAAATTCACTACTGGGCAGCGGGAGACTCTATTGCGAATCAGGAGTCTCCCGCAGGATGCAGGGAGTGGGCAACTATGATGCACATATCAAGATACATGATTGTATAAGCCATAGCACCTCACATGTTGTTGTTGTATCTTATTATCTTATTAACATATTATGTTTTGTCTACAAAATCTATTTTAAATATATTTGTAGTGGGGTCAGAGTTCCAGGTTTCTTCCATGGCACCCGTAGGTACGCATAGGCACAGAAGCGCCTTTGTAGGTGTCTGATCTGCTGGGAGAACCACGGTGGAGGTACGGATCTCCTGTACGATGTGTTGTACTGGCTGAAGCTGCGTCATCTATGTATGTGTGGGTTTGTTATGTTGGTGAAAGACTACACCATCAGGAGAAAACATAAATAAAATACACATAGCCAGCACATCAATACATTATCCACAGCTGTCAGCCAATCAATGTACATATACGGTACAGAAGGATTCTTAGGGGTTTTCTTATACAGAGCCACTCTAATGTATGTTTTGTGGCACTTTAACACCTGAGCTCCTGTCACTTAGCAGCTTAGGAACAATGGGCCGATGTCTCTGATTTATATTACAGTACATGTTGGAATAACATGTGACCATCTATGACTCCCACAGGCAGAGCCGGACCTCGGCATAGGCAAACTAGGCAAATGCCTTGGGCATTTGCTATGCCTAGGGGCAGTGCCAGATTAAGGTCCACATGGGCCTGGAGCTGAAGTTTATGAAGGGCCTATTATATGCCACCGCAGAGGAAGTGAAAAAAGCTGTGGGGGTATGACTAGTAATGGGGGTGTGTGGTTGATGTTATGAGGTCTGTCTGCACAGGGGATGTGGCCTGTGCCATAGGGTGTGACTAGCGCCTATCTTGAAAAACTTAAATCTCCCTCCCTTCTTCTCTTATATCAATAGTGTAATGTGACAATCTACAAATGGACAAAGTAAAACATCTTGTTAACATGACCGTAATATGAAAAATATAGTGATGACGCTAATATGAAACCTCTCAATGAAAGAGGCTACGGGTTGCTTAGTGATGTCATACTGTAAATGTGAAATCTTTCTATATGTAAAAAAAGACCTTACCTTTTTAATAACAGCTATGCGAAGAAGAGATATCAGGACTGGTGGATAGATGGAGTGGGGTTGGAGAGAGGGTGTCGCCTGGACAGGGCCAAACAGGGGGAAGACTGACTGGCTACATCTGTACATGCATGCGTCTGAATGTGCGAGGATTGAGACACCTATTGTCACACACATTCTCTCCCCTCTGGAAAATAATAAAACAGCACCTACTGTACATGTAAAAAGAAACGGGATTAGATAGAAACCGGAACAGTTCAGACCCTGGAAAGCCAGACCGGACCCGCTTCCTGGAGCTTGTAGTGCTTGTCTCTGTCCAGGGGGTGTCCTACCTGTGGGGAGCTGTCGCAAGGGAGTTGGGGAGGTAAAGATTACCACCTCCCTGTATAATCCAGAGATGGGGTAATAGCCATAACGGTTGGAATCATACAGGGAGGCTGTAATCTCTCCCTCACTGCCTCCCTGGTGACAGCTGTCACAAGCACCCTCCTGAACATAACACCACCCGGATGAGGACAAGTACTACAAGCTCCAGAATTACAGTTTGCTGCAGGGAGCAGGTCCTGTCCGGCGTTCTAGGGTCCGTACCATTCTGGTTTTTACCCAATCACCCCAAAAAACTTACAGGAAATAACACTGTCCCCACTACAGGAAAAAAACTAATATAATGGCCTCAATAGGAATAAATAAAAAACATTGGCCACTACAGGTAAAATAAGACACACTGAACCCCAAACGGGGGGAAACAAAACTTAATAGCTGCAATAGGAAAAAAATCTTGGCCCTACACACTCTCCCCGACAACCTATCACACTCACACATTCCGTCCCCCTGCACCCTATCACACTCACATTCCCTCCCCCTGCACCCTATCACACTCACACATTCCCTTCCCCTGCATCCTATCACACTCACATTCCCTCCCCCGCCACCCTATCACACTCACACATTCCCTCCCCCCGCACCCTATCACACTCACACATTTCCTTCCCCTGCACCTTATCACACTCATACATTCCCTCCCCCCGCACCCTTTCACACTCACACATTCCCTTCCCCTGCATCCCATCACACTCACATTCCCTCCCCCGCCACCCTATCACACTCACATTACCTCCCCCCGCACCCTATCACACTCACACATTCCCTCCCCCTGCACCCTATCACACTCACACATTCCCTCCCCTGCACCCTATCACACTCACTTATTCCCTTCCCCTGCACCCTATCACACTCACACATTCTGTCCCCTGCCCCCTATCACACTCACACATTCCGTCCCCTGCACCCAATAACACTCACACATTCCGTCCCCTGCACCCTATAACACTCACACATTCCGTCCCCTGCACCCTATCACACTCACACATTCCGTCCCCTGCACCCTATCACACTCACACATTCCCGGAACCCTATCACTCACACACATTCCCTCCTCCCACGGACTTCTTACTATTACACTGACACACTCAGTCCCCCTGCGGCTTGCGCTCTATCACACTGACACACTCGCTCCCCCAGCGGCCTGCGCTCTATCACACTTACGCAGTCCCTCCAACATGCGGCCTGCACGCTATCACACTTACACAGTCCCTCCAACATGCGGCCTGCACGCTATCACACTGATGCACTCCCTCCGCCTGTGCTCTATCACACCTACGCACTCCCTCCCCAGCGGCCTTTGCTCTATCACACTGACGCTTTCCCAGCTCCCGTGGCCTGCGCTCTATCACACTGATGCACTCCCTCTGCCTGTGGCCTGCGCTCTATCACACCTATGCACTCCCCCCCCCCCTGCAGCCTGTGCTCTATCACACTGACACACTTTCTCACCCTGCAGCCTGCACTCTATCTTACTGACACTCTCCCTCACCCTGCAGCCTGTGCTCTATCACACTGACACACTTTCTCACCCTGCAGCCTGCACTCTATCTTACTGACACTCTCCCTCACCCTGCAGCCTGCGCTCTACCTCACTGACACTCTCTCTCACCCTGCGCTCTATCACACTGACGCTCTCCCTCCCCCTAGCAGCCTGCGCTCTTTCTTACTGACACACTTCCTCACCCTGCGCTCTATCTTACCGACACTCTTCCGCAGCCTGCGCTCTATCACACTGACGCTCTCCCTCCCCCTGCAGCCTGCGCTCAATCTCACTGACACACTTCCTCACCCTGTAGCCTGCGCTCTATCACACTGACGCTCTTCCTCACACTGCAGCCTGCACTCTATCTTACTGATGCTCTCCCTCCCCCTGCAGCCTGCGCTCAATCTCACTGACACACTTCCTCACCCTGCAGCCTGCGCTCTATCTCACTGACGCTCTCCCTCACCCTGCGCTCTATCTCCCTGACGCTCACCCTGCAGCCTGCGCTCTATCTCACTGATGCTCTCCCTCACCCTGCGCTCTATCACACTGATGCTCTCCCTCACCCTGCGCTCTATCACACTGATGCTCTCCCTCACCCTGCGCTCTATCATACTGACGCTCTCCCTCACCCTGAGCCTGCGCTCTATCACACTGACGCTCTCCCTCACCCTGCGCTCTATCTCACTGACGCTCTCCCTCACCATGCGCTCTATCTCACTGATGCTCTCCCTCGCCCTGCGCTCTATCTCACTGATGCTCTCCCTCACCCTGCGCTCTATCTCACTGATGCTCTCCCTCGCCCTGCGCTCTATCTCACTGATGCTCTCCCTCGCCCTGCGCTCTATCACACTGACGCTCTCCCTCACCCTGCACTCTATCACACTGATGCTCTCTCTCGCCCTGCACTCTATCTCACTGACGCTCACCCTGCAGCCTGCGCTCTATCTCACTGACGCTCTCCCTCACCCTGCACTCTATCTCACTGACGCTCTCCCTCACCCTGCACTCTATCACACTGATGCTCTCCCTCGCCCTGCACTCTATCTCACTGACGCTCACCCTGCAGCCTGCGCTCTATCTCACTGACGCTCTCCCTCACCCTGCGCTCTATCTCACTGACGCTCTCCCTCACCCTGCGCTCTATCACACTGACGCTCTCCCTCACCCTGAGCCTGCGCTCTATCTCACTGATGCTCTCCCTCACCCTGCACTCTATCACACTGACGCTCTCCCTCACCCTGAGCCTGCGCTCTATCTCACTGATGCTCTCCCTCACCCTGCGCTCTATCTCACTGACGCTCTCCCTCACCCTGCACTCTATCTCACTGACGCTCTCCCTCACCCTGCACTCTATCACACTGATGCTCTCTCTCGCCCTGCACTCTATCTCACTGACGCTCACCCTGCAGCCTGCGCTCTATCTCACTGACGCTCTCCCTCACCCTGCACTCTATCTCACTGACGCTCTCCCTCACCCTGCACTCTATCACACTGATGCTCTCCCTCGCCCTGCACTCTATCTCACTGACGCTCACCCTGCAGCCTGCGCTCTATCTCACTGACGCTCTCCCTCACCCTGCGCTCTATCTCACTGACGCTCTCCCTCACCCTGCGCTCTATCACACTGACGCTCTCCCTCACCCTGCACTCTATCTCACTGATGCTCTCCCTCGCCCTGCGCTCTATCTCACTGACGCTCACCCTCACCCTGCGCTCTATCTCACTGATGCTCTCCCTCACCCTGAGCCTGCGCTCTATCTCACTGACGCTCTCCCTCACCCTGCACTCTATCTCACTGATGCTCTCCCTCACCCTGCGCTCTATCACACTGATGCTCTCCCTCACCCTGAGCCTGCGCTCTATCTCACTGATGCTCTCCCTCACCCTGCACTCTATCTCACTGACGCTCTCCCTCACCCTGAGCCTGCGCTCTATCTCACTGACGCTCTCCCTCACCCTGAGCCTGCGCTCTATCTCACTGACGCTCTCCCTCACCCTGAGCCTGCGCTCTATCTCACTGACGCTCTCCCTCACCCTGAGCCTGCACTCTATCTCACTGACATACTTCCTCACCCTCGTGCTATATTTTACCCTACTCCCTGCAAACACACACACACACACACACACACACACACACACACACACACACTCTGTGTCCTCCTCCATTCACTCTTACCTTACACACTACAGCAGTCTCACAGGCTGGGCCGTCCCTGGATGCCTTGCAGCAGCTTCGTTCTTCTCTCCCCTCTCACAGCATGTGAGCAGCAGCATGCCCTGTAGCTCCGCCCCCGAGTCCCGTGTAGCTCCGCCCCCGAGTCATGTGTCCGGCAGTGACATTGTGACTGTTCCGACCTGTATCCCCTGCGCTGCCAGCGGCCCTGCAGCTGCCAGAGCGGCTCCCAGGTGGGTATGGCTGGCTGCTGGCATCTACGCTGCTGGCAGGAGGGGGCGGCTCTTGCTGTAGCAGGGAATAAAATTCCCTGGCTGCAGCAAAGCAGATCCTGTGGGCCTATTTTGATGGGGGGCCTGGAGCTGCAGCTCCACCCGCCCCATTGTTAATCCGGCCCTGCCTAGGGGCCCCAGCAGCTTCTGCTGATTAAAATGATATGCAGCATGCCTATATTCTGTGTGTAGCATTTCATGGCCCTCATTCCGAGTTGTTCGCTCGGTATTTTTCATCGCATCGCAGTGAGAATTCTCTTAGTGCGCATGCGTAATGTTCGCACAGCGCATGTGCCAAGTAACTTTACTAAGAAGATAGTATTTTTACTCACGGCTTTTTCATCGCTCCGGCGATCGCATTGTGATTGACAGGAAATGGGTGTTACTGGGCGGAAACACAGCGTTTTAGGGGCGTGTGGATGAAAACGCTACCGTTTCCGGAAAAAACGCAGGCGTGTCTGGAGAAACGGTGGGAGTGCTTGGGCGAACGCTGGGTGTGTTTATGACGTCAGCCGGGACCGAAAAGCACTGAATTGATCGCACAGGCAGAGTAAGTCTGGAGTTACTCAAAAACTGCTAACTCGGTTTTGATCGCAATATTGCGCATACATCGGTCGCACATTTAAGAAGTTTAGATTCACTCCCAGTAGGCGGCGGCTTAGCGTGTGTAACTCTGCTGAATTCGCCTTGCGAGCGAACAACTCGGAATGAGGGCCCATATGCAGATACAGCCACAGTTGCACACAGTATATAGGCATGCTGCATATCATTTTAATCAGCAGAAGCTGCTTGTGTATCCTAGGTACATAGCAATGCAAATAAGATGCATTTTCATTAAAAAAAAGGTGCCCGACGTTAGCAGAACTGCCAGCTCACCCACGCCAGGCATCTCCTGGTGCATGGTGCATTGAGCAGTGCCAGATTAAGGTCCACATGGGCCTGGAGCTGAAATGTCTGAAGGGCCTATTGTGTGCCGCCAGAGGAGGAAGGAGAGAAGGGGAAGGGGGAATAAAGGCTCTTTTTCTATTTTGCATTGGATGTTGCTGGCTGCTTACTTCTATCTGAAATCAACATTGTATGAGCCTGGCACTCCTTGCCTACCTGACCCTCTCCATGAGGGAGAAAATGCTCTGTTCCTGGACTTACCCAAAAAATGAGACAGCGCTGACTGAGATGAATTGTAAAAATAGTTTGCAATGTTATTTAATAATAATTATACAATAAAATACATAAAAAACATAAAATAAATGGATATCTCACTGCGCTAATGAGCTCATAGTCACCATATATGGGATATTATTCGTTTGCTGCTTGATGAAATGTCCCTGTAGGATCCGCACATTAGAAAATCCCTTATCCTGGGGTTGTAGCACAGTCCCCGGGCCGAAGAATTTATGAAGACAACGCTGGAGGAATAACTGTCCCAGTAGTTTGGCAATACAACGGGGGGTCCTCACCAGTGATGCGTGGTAGTCTTGATATTCGGTCCTTGTTAGTGGATATGGGTGTAAATAGCGCTATTTTTGCGGAGTCCTTAGGGGTCCAAGTGATAGTAGATATCCAATGGAGGTGATTCCTCCAGCGTTGTCTTCATAAATTCTTCGGCCCGGGGACTGTGCTACAACCCCAGGATAAGGGATTTTCTAATGTGCGGATCCTATAGGGACATTTCATCAAGCAGCAAACGAATAATATCCCATATATGGTGACTATGAGCTCATTAGCGCAGTGAGATATCCATTTATTTTATGTTTTTTATGTATTTTATTGTATAATTATTATTAAATAACATTGCAAACTATTTTTACAATTCATCTCAGTCAGCGCTGTCTCATTTTTTGGGTAATTTTGTTTGTATTATGTTATAGGCGTGACTAGCCTATACAGACAGCTGCTAATCACTTGTTAAATTGGAGCCACAGCTTGAGCGCCCCTTCCAAGTAATTGGTTACCTCTCTTTCTGTTCCTGGACTTTCCTGGTAATGTATGATTGCCATCACCTGTGGTGAGCTAGTTAATTGATAAGAAAGGTGTTTCACCACAGGTGATGGCAATCATACATTACCAGGAAAGTCCAGGAACAGAGCATTTTCTCCCTCATGGAGAGGGTCAGGTAGGCAAGTATGCACTCCACTCATTGGAATATTAGGTGTGTGCGGCTTGCCTCATGCAGGATGGCGGTATATATATATATATATATAAAAGTACTAGGTGCTTCATCGCGCCCTACGGGCTCTCTTCACACCGTCGCAAGGGGCTACTCCCCCTTAACCCTTGCATGCCTTTCTGGGGTTCAATATTTGTATTATATGGAGTATTACCTGCATTCCTTTGTTAGTGGTTAAATATTGCACAATGAAAGGGCGTGCGATGGTGATGGTGACGGCGTGAACACCACCTGCAGGGCACAATGTACAGAATGTAGCGGGTGCGGGGGGGACAGTGGATGGGGGAGGGTGTCTGTAGATGCAGCGGGTGGAGGGGGTGGCGGAAGCGAGGGGGAAGGGTCGGGAGATGCTGCGGGTGGGGGAGGGATAGAGGAGTGGGGGCTGCAGATGGGGGAGGGGTCCGGAGGCACTGCAGGTGGGGGAAGGGCAGGGGTGCCAAGGGTGGGAGAGGGGTTCCAGAGGTGCTGTGGGATGGGAAGGGGCTGGGGGGGAGGTAGGGGGTCCGGAGGTGCCGTGAGTAGGGGAGGGGAAGGTACGGGTAGTGCGGCGGATGGGGAAGGGGGTCCGGAGGTGCTGCAGGTGGTGGAGGGGCAGGTGGGGGAGGGGTGGGGGAGGGGGGCACCGCGGATGGAGGAGGGTGTCTGCAGATGCTGCAGGTGGAGGGGGGGCAGGTGTGGGTGGAGACATATATGGGAGGTGGATGGTTGAGGGGGTCTGGAGGTGCTGTGGGTGGTGGAGGGGCGGAGGAGTGGAATCCGCGGGTGGTGTAGGGGTCTGGAGGCACAGCGTGTGGGGGAGGGGTGGGGTGCCGCATGTGGTAGAGGGGAAGGTGCAGAGGTGTGATGCATTGGGGAGGGGTCTGGAGGTGCTGCGGGTACTGTACCTGCCAAAAAGGTAGTTGGAGGGTATGCAGTAACAGGGCCAGGACAGGGGTGACAGGGTCAGAACAGGGGTGACGGGGCCAGGACAGGGGTGACAGGATCAGAACAGGGGTGACAGGGGCGACGGGGCCAGAACAGGGGCGACAGGGCCAGGACAGAAATGACAGGGACAGGATAGGGGTGACATGGCCAGGGTAGGGGCGGCAGGACCAGGACAGGGGTGACAGGGCCAGTATAGGGTTGACAGGGCAAGCACAGGGGTGACAGGGCCTGGATAGGGGTGACAGGGCCAGGATAAGGGTGACAGGGCCAGGATAAGGGTGACAGGGACATAACAGAACACAGGGCACGGGAGAGATTGGTATTAGGGACAGAACAGTGGTGACAGACAGATGTGTCTTACCGAAGTCACTGCTGCTGGCTGCTGCTGTTCCACTCCAACCTGTTGGGATCTGCTGCTGGTGAAGACTTGGCATGGCTGACTCTCTCAGGCTGGAGTCCTGCTTCCTCTGCCTGTCCACATCCCTCCCCCCTCCTCAGTCACACACCGCAGACCTCGTGCGGCTGCCGGGCACTGTGGTAAGGGGAGACTGGGAGTGACTGGTTAGCTCCCAGGAGATGCTGCGGCTGGAGGTAGGAGGGGGTCATAGCATGCACGTGGCGCGGACCTCACGGCTGCTGGGCACTGTGGTAAGGGGAGACTGGGAGCTGGTTAGCCCCCAGGAGACGCTGCGGCTGCAGGGTGGAAGGGGTCGGAGCCTGCAAGCAGCGCAGACTTCTGCAGCGCTACCCGCCAGCTAAAGTGTGTGAAGGAGCTGGGCGCACCTCACTGCAGGTGGCAACTCTGCAGCTAGCGGTGGGGTTGCCGGGGCTGGAGATAACAGAGGCAGTGCGGAACCTCACAGCGACAGGTGCCCCACAAAACTGCAGCTAAGAAGCGTGGAGTGTGCAAGAAAGTGACGCTCCTCTGCGCCAGAGAGACCCTGCTGAGTATGCTGATGTGGGGGGTCAAGCACACAGTGAGCCGGTGCCCATCTGTCTGTACGGCATACCCCCTCACACACCCCCATACCTCCCAACTGTCCTGATTTTCGCGGGACAGTCCCATTTTTTAGGGTCTGTCCCGCTGTCCCATCCGCGGGCCACAGTGTCCCGCGGTAGTGGTGGTGTTGATGTGTGTGTGTGTAGGGGGGGGGGCAGTTGGAAAGCTCCTGTACTTGCTGTTCTGCTTAGCAGAGCAGCGGTGCATTTAGTGGAGACAGAGGGAGAGGGGGCATCAGGGGGTACGGATTAAGGGGGGGTTCCAGTAGTCGAGCCGGATTAAGGGGGGGGCAGGGGGTACGTACCATGGGCACCACAGTTTTTGGGGGCCCCCCGGCTGGAGTAGCTCTGTCCCAGCTCAGAAGCTCCCCCAGCAACAACGGCAGCATTGTGTTACAGTCAGCACACGCTGCTGCGTATTGGCAGGTCTGTGGTGTTGCAGGGAGGCAGCAGTCTCCCTGCTCTCTTCTGCCTGTGCGGGTGTGTAGGGGGGAGCGACCACCTCCTCTGGATTTACCCCAAGCTGAGGGGCCAAAATCCAATAAAAAATAAATATCCTGGATTTTGCATAAGGGGGCGTGGCAACGCGTGGCGAGATTAGGCCACGCCCACAACCCACAGCAGGCACAGCAATGAGATAGGGCTCCCCTGTCTCAAGTGCCCTGGGCCCCCCGGACTCATAATCCGCCCCTGGGGGCATGCCAGCAGCTCACAGAGCGCTGGGCATGCCCCTCACTGACGAAAACGGGGCCCTCCCGTGAAGCCACGCCCCTTTTCGCTGTGTGTGTGTGTGTGTGTTTGTTTGTGTGTGTGTGTGTGTGTGTGTGTGTGTGTAAGCTGGGAGGTGTGTGTGTGTGTGTGTGTGTGTGTAAGCTGGGAGGTATGCACCCCTGCCTGTGCCATGCCCATACTATCTGCTTCTGCTCCTAGTGTCCTATAGATTTGTCCAGATCTGTGACTGATTTGAATAACTCCGCCCACTGTTGTGACTCCGCCCAGCGTCAGCAAATGAAGCACAAAGTCACAGATCTGGGCTATTATATAGGAGATACAGAAGGCGGCACTCAATGGTCTTGAACAGCATGACAGAATAACTCAATACTCCATGATTTCAACGTTTCGGGTTTATGCCAACCCATCGCCAGGATACAGCAGCAAATCCTTACGATGGGTTGGAATAAACCCGAAACGTTGAAATCATGGAGTATTGAGTTATTCTGTCATGCTGTTCAAGACCATTTAGTGCTGCCTCCTGTTTACTTTCTAAACGCCGCTCTGACTGGCACCTTGGGAAGCTGTGGGACTTAAGGAGTGCCGTCCATCTGGAATCTGTGTATATATATATATATATATATATATATATATGCACACACACACACCATTTGGAGGGAGGCGGCACACTGGAGACTATACACAAGTAAATCTCACCAAAACGTGTTTATTCTGTCTGACAGAATAAACACGTTTTGGTGAGATTTACTTGTGTATAGTCTCCAGTGTGCCGCCTCCCTCCAAATGCTGCATATTTAGGGGTGCAATCCCCTTAAGGAGGGCACTGGAGCATAGTACGACCTGGATAGGTAATTTGAGTGCCGGGGCATGTGTGTTTGCTATATATATATATATATATATATATATACACACGCCATGCTGGGTGGTGCAGAGGCTGCTCGGGGCAATATCAATGTTGTCTACTGGCAGTGGGCTCATTTCACTTAGGGGGGGCAGGAGGGAGCGAGAGACAAAGATGGCGCCAAGGGGAGAAAGAGAGGATTTCATGAAAAATGAGGGAATGAGAGGAGCGAGAGAGAGGTTGTCAGGTAGAGAGAAAGGGATGAGAGGGGGCATTAGGGAGATAGAGGGGAAGAGCAAGAGGGAGAGGGAAGTGGCAAGTAGGAGTGAGTGAGTGTGTATCAGTGAGGGGGCAAGATAGTGAGTTCCAGGGAAAAAGAGGGTGTCAGGGAGAGAGAGGGGAAGAGAGAAGGCAACAGTGTCAGAGAGAGAGAGTCTCATGGAGAGAGAGAGATGGTGTCAGAGAAAGACAGTGCCAGGGGGAGAGAGAAAGTGTGTCCGGGAGAGAGAGGGGGAGAGAGAAGGCAACAGTGTCAGAGAGAGAGAGAGAGAGAGAGACATAGAGAGAGAGAGTCATGGAGAGAGAGAGAGATGGTGTCAGAGAAAGACAGTGCCAGGGGGAGAGAGAAAGAGTGTCAGGGAGAGAGATACTGTCAGAGAGAAAGACTGGGAGAGAGAGAGTTAGGGAAAGGTGGTGAAAGGAGGAGGAGGAGCAAGCAAGAGACACTACCTGACTACAGCACTGGACAAAGGGGGGGGTTGGGGATGTTAGAAGGACAGACGGATAGGGGGGCATGGACAAACAGAGCACCATATGGGGGCATAGACTGACAGACCGGGGGTGGGGGAATTGGCATAGACAGAGCACCATATGGAGGTATACATGGATAGACTGACAAGGGGCGGGGATAGATGGGGGCATGGATGGACATGCGGATGGACAAAGCACCATATGGGGCATAGATGGACAGGGGGTCATTCCTTGTTGATTGCTCGCCAGCAGTTTTTAGCAGCTGTGCAAACGCTATGCCGCCGCCCACCAGGGAGTGTATTTTTGCTTTGCAGAAGTGCGAACGCCTGTGCAGCTGAGTGCCTGCAAACACATTTTGTGCAGAACAAGTGCAGCCCTGTAGTTACTCTTCATGTGCATTGATTCTAACGTTGGAGGACTGGCTTTTGACGTCACACACCCGCCCAGTGTTCGCCTAACCATGCCTGCATTTTCCCAGACACGCCTGCGTTTTTCTAAGCATTCCCTGAAAACGGTCAGTAGACACCCAGAAACGCCCCTTTCCTGTCAATCTTCTTGCGGCCGCCAGTGCGAATGAAAACTTTGCTAGAACCTGTGCAAAACCACAAAGAACTTTGTACCCGTACGTCGCAAGTGCGCATTGCGGGGCATATGCATGTGCAGAAATGCCGCTGCGAACACCGCCAGCTAGCGATCAACTCGGAATGACCCCCATAGATGGATAGACGAACAGGAGGAGTGCATAAATGAACGGATGGGGCACAGACATACAGAGCACCATATGGGGGCATAAAAGGATAGAAGGAGATAGACAGACATGGGGGTGGGGGAGTCATAGACAGAGCACAATATGGGGGCATAGAAGGAGCGGGGCATAGATGGATTGGGGGTGGGGGCATATATGGACAGAACACCATATGGGGGCATACTGCAGATGGATAGATGGACAGGAGCAGGGTATAGACAAATGGACAGATGGTGGGGGCAATAGATGGACGGGGGGCATCGACAGACAGAGGGACAGACGGATGGTAGGTGAGAGGGAGGCTCACCAGCAGTGGAACTGTGATGCTCTGTCCAAGCACGACCCCTCCGTCAGCCATGCAGCAGTTTTGGTACTGCAGATATACTTGCCTAAGGCTCTGTCTGTGGTGTAGCCTCGGGTAGGGGGGAGGAGCTCCGGCAGAGGGGATCGGGCTTTAATGCCCAGGGCTCACTATAACCTCTGGGGGGGGGGTGAAAGGGTCAAGCCTGCACTGTGTTCTGTGGGGTTGCGGGGGGGGGGGGGGGTAGAGGAGGAGGAGGAGGAGAGAGGAGGGAGATGATCGGGGATTAATGCCCGCGGCTACTTGTAACCTCCGGTGGGGGTAGGGAAGTCCAGCCTGCACTGTAAGCTCCAGGGGTTGGAGAAGGGGGATCGGACTTTATGGTCAGTAGCTTCCTTCAAACTCCGGTGGGGGTTAAGGAGTCCGGGCTTACTGTAACCTCTGGACGCGCGGGTGGTCACGCTGAACTTGGGGCAGCCGCGGCTGCACTGTAAGCTTTGACGGGAGGAGAGGAGGCGGACATGCAGGCACCTGTATTCTCCTGGGTGGAGTAGGGAGGAGAGGGGACAGCCAGAGCCACCAGGGTTTGCACGGGGCAGCTTTTGATAGGAACTTTTTTTTCCTGTCAATTCTGCCTGTCTGTCTTGAATGGGCCTATTTTCATGGGGAGGCCTGGAGCTGCAGCTCCATCCGCCCCATTGTTAATCCGGCTCTGGCATTGAGGCAAGATTTATGAGGACACATCTATATCCAAGCAGAGGTCATAGTGTAAATGGCCGTGTGAGTGCTGTGTGTGAGTGGGTTGGTTGTTCAATAGTATTTGGCATATGTGTAAGGGGCATTATGCGTGTCATGTGTATAAATGCATTAATAATGTGCGGCATATGTGTAAGGGACATTATGTGTATAAGGGCACTAATAATTTCAGCATATATGTAAGGGAAATTATGTGTCATTGTGTGTTTAAGGGTATTAATAATGTGCAGCATATGTGTAATGGACATTATGTGTATAAGGGCATTAATAAAGATTGGCATAATGTGTAAG
Source organism: Pseudophryne corroboree (assembly GCF_028390025.1). Classification (NCBI taxonomy): domain Eukaryota; kingdom Metazoa; phylum Chordata; class Amphibia; order Anura; family Myobatrachidae; genus Pseudophryne; species Pseudophryne corroboree. The sequence goes on along the minus strand of NC_086449.1, from coordinate 47,816,067 downwards.
GTGCATTATGTTTATAAGGACATTAATAATGTGTGTTATATGTATATATGTGTAAGGGGCCGTAATGTGTGGTATTATGTGTATAAAGGCATTACTAATGTGTGGCATTATGTGTATAAGGTGCTCTACTGTGTGTTGTTACGTATACAAAGGGCACTACTGTGTTGTCTAATGTGAATAAGGAGCAATATGGTGTGGTGTAATGTAAATAAGGAGTAATTCAGTGTGATAATAAAGTTGCAGTACTGTGTAGCGTAATTTCAATTGGGGGTACTATTGCGTGGCCATGCCCCTTGCCAGCAAAAACACGCCCCTTTTTGGGCGCACTGTTCCTATTTAAAATATAGGTAGTAGGAACACCAAAATAAGGACTTCTATGGGTGAGGGATGATGGTGCTGGGAAAGTGGTGCAGGGTCATAGGCTGTACTAGCGGTGGTGCTAGGGGTACCAACCAAAATCTTGCCTAGGGCATCATATTGGTTAGGGCCGGCTCTGCCCACAGGGACAAGTCCACCTGCAATGACTTCACACACTGAATCTCAGCAAGCTTGGCCCAAAGTCTCAGACGAGAAGCCCCCCACATCCCCTGATTCCACAACAAGGTCCGTAGCCAATAAAGATGTCTCCACACAGCGCCAGGACGCTAGAGGTCAAAAGCCAACTGGGGCTACGGGAACAGATGGACCTACCACGCTGACATTCCCACTCACCACCAAAGCGTCAAACGCAAGCATAAATGATAATGGCCACCTGTACGGTACTGCACGTTATATACTCTATGTTCTTAGATTGCAAAGTCATTTCTGTGTCCTATTATCTCTCTGTCCGTCTGTTATTACCCAGTTTCATTTTATTACTGTTTTCTTTCCAACTGAACAGGAATGTAACTGTTAATAAATAAATGTCCCTATGCCATAGCTAGAGGCATCAATTCAGCTTCAGTCCGGCAGCAATAATCCGATTAACACCTTTATGTATTCTCCTCCTCTCTTATAGGCAGCGCACCATCGGAAGGTAACAATTCTGCAAAGAAGACACTGATCATACTAATCTCAGTAATTGGAATTGTTCTCGGAATTGCAGCTGTTGGCACTGCTGTATGGTGCCGCATGAAGAGAAGAAAAGATAATTTGCCTTCCGAAGAAAGATTTAGGGGATATAGTCTGGCAGCATTAAATGCCTCTACAGTGTGAGGGCGAAAGTTGAAGAGGAGCGATGTTCTGCAACGGGTAGAAGGTGGATATTACAGCACCGGTAGCACAGACCTGGTCTGTGGAATATGGATGGCTTCCGTAATCCTACATGGCGGAACCTGTTCTTCTCAATGTTCACCATTCACACACTCATACCTCCCAACATGACCCTCTCCAGGAGGGACACGATGCTCTGCTTCTGGACTTTTCTCTTCATTTCTGATTGCCGGCCCCTGTGTTGAACAGGTTTGTGGATAAGAAAGGTGTTTCAGCACAGGTGCCGGCAATCATACAGTAACAGGGAAGTCCAGAAGCAGAGCATTGTGTCCCTCCTGGAGAGGGTCATGTTGGGAGGTATGACACACTGACAATCATTGATCCTGGAGAGGCAATATGGCCACCATTGTGTTATTTGTATAATCAACTGCAGTTTCATAAGAATCTTTCCCATTAAGCCATAAATGTACACGTTAGAGATTATCACACCCACTAATCCTCCACAGATGCATTTGAGCAGAATATGTCACAATCCGTAGTTTCTCTTCTGTGCTTGGTGTGTCGCTCTGTGCTCTGGTGCTTCAGCACGCTGGTCTGAGTATCTGCAGCTTGGTAATTAGCTGTTACCACAGCTGTGAGGGAAAATGGGCGTGGCCACACACCAGAAGGGGTGTGTCTATGCTCCAGAAGGGGTGTGGCCACTGAAAATGGCCCACAGTGCTAGATACATTGCCCCACAGTGCCAGATACATGCCCCACAGTGCCAGATACATTGCCCCACAGTGCCGGATACATGCCCCACAGTGCCAGTTACATTGCCCCACAGTGCTAGATACATTGCCCCACAGTGCCAGATACATTGCCCCACAGTGCCAGATACATGCCCCACAGTGCCAGATACATTGCCCCACAGTGCCAGATACATGCCCCACTCAGTGCCAGATACATGCCGCACTCAGTGCCAGATACATGCCCCACTCAGTGCCAGTTACATTGCCCCACAGTGCCAGTTACATTGCCCCACAGTGCCGGATACATGCCCCACAGTGCCGGATACATTGCCCCACAGTGCCAGATACATGCCCCACTCAGTGCCAGATACATGCCCCACAGTGCCAGTCACATTGCCCCACAGTGCCGGATACAATGCCCCACAGTGCCAGATACAATGCCCCACAGTGCCAGATACATGCCTCACAGTGCCAGATACATGCCCCACAGTGCCAGTTACATTGCCCCACAGTGCCGGATACAATGCCCCACAGTGCCGGATACATGCCCCACAGTGCCAGATACATGCCCCACAGTGCCAGTCACATTGCCCCACAGTGCCGGATACATGCCCCACAGTGCCGGATACAATGCCCCACAGTGCCAGATACATGCCTCACAGTGCCAGATACATGCCCCACAGTGCCAGTTACATTGCCCCACAGTGCCGGATACAATGCCCCACAGTGCCGGATACATGCCCCACAGTGCCAGATACATTGCCCCACTCAGTGCCAGTTACAATGCCCCACAGTGCCAGTTACATGCCCCACAGTGCCAGTTACATTGCCCCACTCAGTGCCCGATACATTGCCCCACTCAGTGCCAGTTACATTGCCCCACAGTGCCAGATACATTGCCCCACTCAGTGCCAGATACATTGCCCCACAGTGCCAGTTACATTGCCCCACAGTGCCAGGCCCCACTTGGTGCAAGAAATCAAATGTTATTGTCGTGATAAATCTGTCTGAACTGTGAATAAACTGCTTGCTTATGTGAGGAGACGTCCTGGTGTGCAATACTTTTAAAATCACTGATGAACCTGGTGCATACTTGCCTACCTGACCCTCTCCATGAGGGAGAAAATGCTCTGTTCCTGGACTTTCCTGGTAATGTATGATTGCCATCACCTGTGGTGAAACACCTTTCTTATCAATTAACTGCCGTATTTGCCGGCGTATAAGACGACTGGGCGTATAAGACGACCCCCAACATTTCCACTCAAAATATAGGGTTTGTTATATACTCGCCGTATAAGACTACCCCCTTCCACACACCAAATAAAACCTAAAAGAACATCAGATTTGTGACATACTGTATATTATGACCTGATAAGAGATTTGGATAGGGCGTATTTATCAAGGTATGTATAAGAAGGGGGGAGGGGGCGAGGAGAAAGTTGTAAAATGAATAAAAGTATACCCCTGTGTGCATTTATTGTTACCGGTTTCACATGAGTGCCATTAGTATTAGTATTAGTGCCATTACAGTACCTGTCATTGTCACCATTGTACGGCCACAACGCGACCGCAGCGCCTCCGGCCAGTCCCTGCATCTCCCTGTAATTGGCACTAGTGACCCGCCGCGGCCGCACTGGATACCGCGCGATGCTGGATGGTATGTAGAATGAGGTGGGCGGGCATCGGGAGGACACTATGGGCACCGGGCGAGTATCGGAAGGCCACTATGGCAGCTATGTCTATCCCAACTGAAGTGCACCCGGCGCATAAGACGACCCCCCACTTGGAGGCATGTTTTTCAGGGCAAAAAAGTCGTCTTATACGCCGGCAAATACGGTAGCTCACCACAGGTGATGGCAATGATACATTACCAGGAAAGTCCAGGAACAGAGCATTTTCTCCCTCATGTAGAGGGTCAGGTAGGCAAGTATGACCTGGCGCTGCCCAGCTATCACACCTATATAGATCAGCCACACAAGCTCCATGTTGCCAGTTCATTATGTCAAGTACGTGTGTCTGCATCCTGGATCATGCCTCTAGCAAGTACACTCTGCTCTCCTGCTGCTTCTAGGTTCTGGCCCACTGCTATGTGTTGTCTTCATGCTCCTCAAGTCAGTTTTCTGGAACACTACTTTACACCCTCTGTGTGTAATTCAATTGCGAATTGGGACTTAGGGGGTAATTCTGATCTGATCGCAGCAGCAAATGTGTTAGCAGTTGGGCAAAACCATGTGCACTGCAGGGGGGGCAGATATAACATGTGCAGAGAGAGTTAGATTTGGGTGGGTTATTTTGTTTCTGTGCAGGGTAAATAATGGCTGCTTTATTTTTACACTGCAATTTAGATTTCAGGTTGAACACACCCCACCCAAATCTAACTCTCCCTGCACATATTATATCTGCCTCCTCCATCCCCCTACCTGCACTGCACATGGTTTTGGCCAACTGCTAACATATTTGCTGCCGCGATCAGGTCTATATTACCAACTTTGTGCTTTTATTTTCGTACGGGTTTAAATTGGGTTTTCTGGACTTCACCTTGTTACCATCAATCACAGCATCCAGCGATTAACTTTCCATTCGGATCTATATCATTACCATTATTGCATATAATGTCCTGTTTTTGCCACCTGATTAATTTGCTGCCTATAACCTTCCCTTGCAAATTTATTCGGCCCTTAATACTTATACCACCGTTGTGACTGGACTCTGGTCCCTGTTATTTGCCTCCTGAGTACTGCTTCACCCTGTATGAAATAAACCTGCTGGTGTCACACCTTGAACATAGGTTTTCTCCTGTGAGTAGGTCCATACAGGAGAAATCCCACGTGAGCCCTGACTGAATTCACACACTCTCTACACCAGAGGTTCTCAAACTCGGTCCTCGGGGGCACACACAGTGCATGTTTTGCCGGTAACCCAGCAGGTGCACAGGTGTATTAATTACTCACTGACACATTTTAAAAGGTCCACAGGTGGAGCTAATTATTTCACTTGTGATTCTGTGAGGAGACCTGCAAAACATGCACTGTGTGGGCCCCCGAGGACCGAGTTTGAGAACCTCTGCTCTACACCTTTGCTAAAAGAAATTTTTTTAAATAGTTGGTAAAACAAAAACTGTCCTTTTGTTCTGGATCTGATATGGTTTAGCGCCCACCGTGCATCATAAAATATCCAGAATAACTGGTAAATGGGGTCATGAGCAGATTCAGAATATAGGATGGGTACACACAGAGCCGGCCTTAGGCATAGGCAAACTAGGCAATTGCCTAGGGCATCTGGTATGCCTAGGGGCGCAAGCAGCTTCTGCTGATTAAAATGATATGCAGCATGCCTATATTTTGTGTGTAGCATTTCGTATGCAGATACAGCCACAGTCGTACACAGTATATAGGCATGCTGCATATCATTTTAATCAGCAGAAGCTGCTTGTGCATTCTAGCCACATAGCAATGCACATAAGATGCATTTTCATAAAAAATAGGTACCCGATGTTAGCAGAGTTGCCAGTTGATTCACGCCAGGAACTATGGAATGTGTCATTATTTGTATAAGGGCATTAATAATGTGTAAAATATGTGTAAGGGACACTATGTGTATCATTATGTGTTTAAGGGCACTAATAATGTGCGGCATATGTGTAAGGGACATTATGTGTGTCATATATATAAGGGCATTAACAATGTGTGGCATATGTGTAAGGGAAATTATATGTATAAGGGCATTAATAAGGGTTGGCATAATGTGTAAAGTGCATTATGTTTATAAGGACATTAATAATGTGTGTCATATGTGTAAGGGGCATTACTGTGTGGTATTATGTGTATAATTGCATTACCAATGTGTGGCATTATGTGTGTATAAGGTGCTCTACTGTGTGGCGTAACGTATAAAAAGGGCACAACTGTGTGGTCTAATGTGAATAAAGAGCAATATGGTGTGGTGTAATGTGAATAAGGAGCAATATGGTGTGGTGTAATGAGAATAAAGAGCAATATGGTGTGGTGTAATGTGAATAAGGAGCAATTCAGTATGATGTTATGTGAATGAGGGGCACTACTGTGAGAAGTAACGTATATAAGGTAAATTGGTACTACTGTGTGATGTAATGTGAATAAGGGACACTATCCTATGATAAATTGTGAATAAAGTTGCACTACTGTGAGGCAAAATTTGAATTGAGGGTACTATTGTGTGGCCATGCCGCTTGCCAACAAAAACACATACCTTTTTGGGCTGTGCGCCAAATGTGCACACTGTTCTTATTTAAATTACATGGGGTAGGAAAACAAAAAAAAGGACTGCTATGGGTGGGGGGTGATGGTGCTGGGAAAGGGGTGCAGGGTCAGAGGTGGAACTAGCGGTGGTGCTAGGGGGCACCAGCCAAACTCTTGCCTAGGGCATCATATTGGTTAGGGCCGGCTCTGGGTACACACCTGTAGCTCTCTCTTGCTGTTATTAGAATGCTGATACCGGTAGTTCTCCAACACTTGGGGAGCCAACTCTTGCCTGTATATACTGACTGCACTCCACCTAACCATGTGTGGGGAAAAGGAGGGAAATAAAAATGGGAGGATGACAGGATTTGCTGAAGTATCAAAGGGTGTCCTGATCCCTACCTATGTTCAGTCATAAAAATATGGCAGGATATAGGTGGTCATTCTGAGTTGTTCGCTCGGTAAATTTCTTTGCATCGCAGCGATTTTCCGCTTAGTGCGCATGCGCAATGTCCGCACTGCGACTGCGCCAAGTAAATTTGCTATGCAGATAGGTATTTTACTCACGGCATTATGAGGTATATTCTTCGTTCTGGTGATCGGAGTGTGATTGACAGGAAGTGGGTGTTTCTGGGTGGAAACTGGAGGTTTTTTGGGTGTGTGCGGAAAAACGCTACAGTTTCTGGGAAAAACGCAGGAGTGGCTGGAGAAACGGGGGAGTGTCTAGACGAACGCTGGGTGTGTTAGTGACGTCAAACCAGGAACGACAAGCACTGAACTGATCGCAGATGCCGAGTAAGTCTGGAGCTACTCAGAAACTGCTAAGAGGTGTGTAATCGCAATTTTGAGAATCGTTCGTTCGCAATTTTACTATGCTAAGATTCACTCCCAGTAGGCGGCGGCTTAGCGTGTGCAATGCTGCTAAAAGCAGCTTGCGAGCGAACAACTTGGAAAGAGGGCCATAGTGCAGCTCAGAGGAAGAAAGAAAGGTAATAAAGTATAGATAAAGAAATGACGTGAATGGGAAAAATGTTGAGAGGCTGTTGGAGAAGAGGATGAAGAGAGAGTTGAGAAGAGGAACTGAAATGTGTTGCAGAAGGAACGTAGTGTTTATATAAATTAATAAAAGTCAGTAATCTGGAATATTTAAGGATATTTATTGTGATTGTCTGTGGGAGTCTCTCATAGAGCTCCACCTCAAGGGAGCACTCTCAAAAATCCCAGTTTTTTGCTTGAGACCCCCTTTCACATTACCTGAGACCTGAGAAATTCCAAGGTTGTCCCCTTTCAGCCTCCCAACATGACCCTCTACAGGAGGGACACAATGCTCTGCTTCTGGACTTTTCTATTAACTTATGATTGCCGTAACCTGTTTTGAACAGGTTAATGGATAAGAAAGGTGGCCCTCATTCCGAGTTGATCGCTCTGTATTTTTCATCGCATCGCAATGAAAATCCGCTTAGTACGCATGCGCAATATTCGCACTGCGACTGCGCCAAGTAATTTAACAATCAAGTTAGTATTTTTACTCACAGCTTTTTCATCGCTCCGGCGGTCGTAGTGTGATTGACAGGAAATGGGTGTTACTGGGCGGAAACACAGCGTTTTAGGGGCGTGTGGATGAAAACGCTACCGTTTCCGGAAAAAACGCAGGAGTGGCCGGAGAAACGGGGGAGTGTCTGAGCGAACGCTGGGTGTGTTTGTGACGTCAAACCAGGAACGACAAGCACTGAACTGATCGCACAGGCAGAGTAAGTGTGGAGCTACTCTAAAACTGCTAAGTAGTTTGTGATCGCAATATTGCGAATACTTCGGTCGCAATTTTAAGAAGCTAAGATACACTCCCAGTAGGCGTAGGCTTAGCGTGTGCAACTCTGCTAAATTCGCCTTGCGAGCGATCAACTCGGAATGAGGGCCCGTGTTTCAGCAAAGGTGATGGCAATCGTAAATGAAGAGAGAAGTCCAGGAGCAGAGTATACTGTCCCTTCTGGAGAGGGTCATGTTGGAAGGTATGCATACATGTCAGAAACACACACACACACATGTCACATACACACACACATGTCACATTCATAAACACACATCACGCTCATTCACACACGTCATACACACATACGTCACACTCACACATACACAAATCATACACACACACCAGGTGAGGAAAGCTGGAAGCGCACCTCCGACGGCACACAGCCCAGGGTGTAAGCACAGTCCTGGACCTTTCCTGGCAGCCGCCACCCCCAGGCAGCCCCGAACAGCATATCAGAGTGGGACTTGAGAGTAAAATCCTGGGTCGAACCATCGACCATTAACCTGGGTTGTCTACCCGGGGCGAATGTTCTGGAAAAAGCAGGAGGTGCCGACTCAGGAACAGGTTCCTGGGTTGGTGCCTTTCAGACATACAGTACTCCATGGTTGATGTTCGTTCACACACAAAAATCCAGGATTTTAAAGTCAGTCTGAAAGGGGTATAAGTGGCTTATTAAGTGGCTGGAATGGACGAGCCTGGTGGTACAAGTTCTAGGAAGGTGTGATAAAATACACCAGCAATGGTAGAGGAAACCAAAAGGGCATGATAAAACCACTGACTCTTCCCAGATCCCCCTCTGAGGCCAGTGTCCCAAATGTATTAAAACAAGTCTTCCAAACAAGCCAGTGCTACATCTTCATAGGGCATGCCCAAGCAAATGCAGCATAAAACATCACCGCCCTGGGCAAGAACGCGGGCAGCCGGCCAACTCAAACCATCCCATTGCTTTAGTGCCAAAAGCACCCCCTCCCCCTGAATCCCCTTCATTTAGGTCGGTCCAATGTTCTACAGGACTGCCTGGGATAAGGAATTTCTGTCACATGACCATTCTACAGAGATATATAAGTGCTGTATAAATAAATACATAGTCATATGAGTGGCCCTGCGGGTCAATGGGATTCCCTCATTGCGAAACAACGCCTCACTACTCAAAAAAATCCCTTCTTCGAACAATACAGCATTATACCCGCTGTTCTGTGGTTCATAGAAACAATGATTATCCTTCAGTTCACTCAGATTTGCAGAAAGGCCACACACCTAATAGATTACCAATGCTAGACGTGTTGGAATCGGCATTTGACATAATAAAATCAACACAAACGTTATGAATAAACTCACGGTAGGCAACAAAAGCGTAGATTCTGGGCATAGCATGTATTACTTACCAGGTTGGCTTTATAGGAAAGTCTTAACTGTAATGTACCAGCTGCATCACTATGTGGGTAACTAACATGATCAGGGCGCCCCCTGGTGGATAAAAATGGAAATGTAGGCTGATACTGTCATTTAAGAAGTAATACAAAGTTTTTTTATTTTACGTTTTTTATATAGCTTTGAATATAAATATTAACTGAAATAAAGAGTCTTACATAACTCTGCACTGATGTCCTGTTTTCCTTATATTCTCCATCTAATAGTAATAATCAGAGAATAGAAGAAGCCATATTGAACTTTGCACTTTGCTAATGCAGGATGTCATGTTGTCTAAGAACAGAGGACCATAGTTGCCTACCCTCCCTCATTCTGCAGGAGACTCCCTGAAATATCAGCAATCTCCCTGACTCCCTGAATAGACCAGCAATCTCCCTGGTTGCACCTTACCCCCATTATATAGCTGTTACATTCTTGGAGAAAAAAATAAATTAGCGATAAATTAGAGATATATACATTCAAATGGGATCATCAGTGCAATTTTCCTGTATTGGTTATAAGGCACAAAGATCCCTATGGCTACCTACATTTTAAAGACGGTTTCTCGTGGCCACTTACAGTATATGGAAATTCTTGTAAAACACAATACACAAACAAATCCTGCAAAATATCAGTGTATTTTCTTCAACAAGTAGATCTTACTGACTTTGGGGCTGATTTACATTTGGATGTCAGTCATTTTCATGACACGCCTCTCAGATGTAGCTGTACACGTCCGCGCTGAGAGATGTTACTTTCACAGTCTCCCTGAAATGCTTTTTCAATAGTAGGCAAGTATGCACCAGACCTGCAGAGTGCAGTGGCTGAATTATCATGTAACATGGTGGGAAACAAGCAGGGACTCTAGGATGACACATTACATTAAAGATATGCTTAAAAAGTCGGCCATTGTGTCTATTCCTCTTTTTTAACTATAGTGCGTGATCTACCCACAATAACACTGTATATCTTTATCCATTAGGAATTTATCTAGCCGATTCTTAAAAGTATTGACCGAGTCCCCCATTACTACTCTCTCAGGCAGGGAATTCCAAACACGTATTGTCCTTACTGTGAAGAAACTAGTGATAAGCACCGGAAATTTTTCGGGTTTTGTGTTTTGGTTTTGGGTTCGGTTCCGCAGCCGTGTTTTGGGTTCGAACGCGTTTTGGCAAAACCTCACCGAATTTTTTTTGTCGGATTCGGGTGTGTTTTGGATTCGGGTGTTTTTTTTCAAAAAACCCTAAAAAACAGCTTAAATCATAGAATTTGGGGGTCATTTTGATCCCAAAGAATTATTAACCTCAAAAACCATAATTTCCACTCATTTTCAGTCTATTTTGAACACCTCACACCTCACAATATTATTTTTAGTCCTAAAATTTGCACCGAGGTCGCTGGATGGCTAAGCTAAGCGACCCAAGTGGCCGACACAAACACCTGGCCCATCTAGGAGTGGCACTGCAGTGTCACGCAGGATGGCCCTTCCAAAAAACACCCCCCAAACAGCACATGACGCAAAGAAGAAAAAAAAAGAGGCGCAATGAGGTAGCTGTGTGACTAAGCTAAGTGACCCTAGTGGCCGACACAAACAGCTGGCCCATCTAGGAGTGGCACTGCAGTGTCACGCAGGATGGCCCTTCCAAAAAACACCCCCCAAACAGCACATGACGCAAAGAAAAAAAGAGGCGCAATGAGGTAGCTGTGTGAGTAAGATAAGCGACCCTAGTGGCCGACACAAACACCTGGCCCATCTAGGAGTGGCACTGCAGTGTCACGCAGGATGGCCCTTACCAAAAAACACCCCCCAAACAGCACATGACGCAAAAAAGAAAAAAAGAGGCGCAATGAGGTAGCTGTGTGACTAAGCTAAGCGACCCTAGTGGCCGACACAAACACCTGGCCCATCTAGGAGTGGCACTGCAGTGTCACGCAGGATGGCCCTTCCAAAAAACACCCCCCAAACAGCACATGACGCAAAGAAGTAAAAAAAAAAACCGTTGCAATGAGGTAGCTGTGTGACTAAGCTAAGCGACCCTAGTGGCCGACACAAACACCTGGCCCATCTAGGAGTGGCACTGCAGTGTCACGCAGGATGGCCCTTCCAAAAAACACCCCCCAAACAGCACATGACGCAAAAAAGAAAAAAAAGATGCGCAATGAGGTAGCTGTGTGAGTAAGCTAAGCGACCCAAGTGGCCGACACAAACACCTGGCCCATCTAGGAGTGGCACTGCAGTGTCACGCAGGATGGCCCTTCCAAAAAACACCCCCCAAACAGCACATGACGGAAAGAAGAAAAAAAAGAGGCGCAATGAGGTAGCTGTGTGACTAAGCTAAGCGACCCTAGTGGCCGACACAAACACCTGGCCCATCTAGGAGTGGCACTGCAGTGTCACGCAGGATGGCCCTTCCAAAAAACACCCCCCAAACAGCACATGACGCAAAGAAAAAAAGAGGCGCAATGAGGTAGCTGTGTGAGTAAGCTCAGCGACCCTAGTGGCCGACACAAACACCTGGCCCATCTAGGAGTGGCACTGCAGTGTCACGCAGGATGGCCCTTCCAAAAAACACCCCCCAAACAGCACATGACGCAAAGAAAAAAAGAGGCGCAATGAGGTAGCTGTGTGATTAAGATAAGCGACCCTAGTGGCCGACACAAACACCTGGCCCATCTAGGAGTGGCACTGCAGTGTCACGCAGGATGGCCCTTCCAAAAAACACCCCCCAAACAGCACATGACGCAAAGAAAAATGAAAGAAAAAAGAGGTGCAAGATGGAATTGTCCTTGGGCCCTCCCACCCACCCTTATGTTGTATAAACAGGACATGCACACTTTAACCAACCCATCATTTCAGTGACAGGGTCTGCCACACGACTGTGACTGAAATGACGGGTTGGTTTGGACCCCCACCAAAAAAGAAGAAATTAATCTCTCCTTGCACAAACTGGCTCTACAGAAACAAGATGTCCACCTCATCATCATCCTCCGATATATCACCGTGTACATCCCCCTCCTCACAGATTATCAATTCGTCCCCACTGGAATCCACCATCTCAGCTCCCTGTGTACTTTGTGGAGGCAATTGCTGCTGGTCAATGTCTCCACGGAGGAATTGATTATAATTCATTTTAATGAACATCATCTTCTCCACATTTTCTGGATGTAACCTCGTACGCCGATTGCTGACAAGGTGAGCGGCGGCACTAAACACTCTTTCGGAGTACACACTTGTGGGAGGGCAACTTAGGTAGAATAAAGCCAGTTTGTGCAAGGGCCTCCAAATTGCCTCTTTTTCCTGCCAGTATAAGTACGGACTGTCTGACGTGCCTACTTGGATGCGGTCACTCATATAATCCTCCACCATTCTTTCAATGGGGAGAGAATCATATGCAGTGACAGTAGACGACATGTCCGTAATCGTTGTCAGGTCCTTCAGTCCGGACCAGATGTCAGCATCAGCAGTCGCTCCAGACTGCCCTGCATCACCGCCAGCGGGTGGGCTCGGAATTCTGAGCCTTTTCCTCGCACCACCAGTTGCGGGATAATGTGAAGGAGGAGATGTTGACAGGTCGCGTTCCGCTTGACTTGACAATTTTCTCACCAGCAGTTCTTTGAACCCCTGCAGACTTGTGTCTGCTGGAAAGAGAGATCCAAGGTAGGTTTTAAATCTAGGATCGAGCACGGTGGCCAAAATGTAGTGCTCTGATTTCAACAGATTGACCACCCGTGAATCCTTGTTAAGCGAATTAAGGGCTCCATCCACAAGTCCCACATGCCTAGCGGAATCGCTCTGTGTTAGCTCCTCCTTCAATGTCTCCAGCTTCTTCTGCAAAAGCCTGATGAGGGGAATGACCTGACTCAGGCTGGCAGTGTCTGAACTGACTTCACGTGTGGCAAGTTCAAAAGGTTGCAGAACCTTGCACAACGTTGAAATCATTCTCCACTGCGCTTGAGACAGGTGCATTCCACCTCCTATATCGTGCTCAGTTGTATAGGCTTGAATGGCCTTTTGCTGCTCCTCCATCCTCTGAAGCATATAGAGGGTTGACTTCCACCTCGTTACCAGTTCTTGTTTCAGATGATGGCAGGGCAGGTTCAGGCGTTTTTGGTGTTGCTCCAGTCTTCTGTACGTGGTGCCTGTACGCCGAAAGTGTCCCGCAATTCTTCTGGCCACCGACAGCATCTCTTGCATGCCCCTGTCGTTTTTTAAATAATTCTGCACCACCAAATTCAAGGTATGTGCAAAACATGGGACGTGCTGGAATTTGCCCAGATTTAATGCACACACAATATTGCTGGCGTTGTCCGATGCCACAAATCCACAGGAGAGTCCAATTGGGGTAAGCCATTCTGCGATGATCTTCCTCAGTTGCCGTAAGAGGTTTTCAGCTGTGTGCGTATTCTGGAAAGCGGTGATACAAAGCGTAGCCTGCCTAGGAACGAGTTGGCGTTTGCGAGATGCTGCTACTGGTGCTGCCGCTGCTGTTCTTGCGGCGGGAGTCAATACATCTACCCAGTGGGCTGTCACAGTCATATAGTCCTGAGTCTGCCCTGCTCCACTTGTCCACATGTCCTTGGTTAAGTGGACATTGGGTACAACTGCATTTTTTAGGACACTGGTGAGTCTTTTTCTGAGGTCTGTGTACATTTTCGGTATCGCCTGCCTTGTAAATGGAACCTAGATGGTATTTGGTACCGGGGACACAGTACCTCAAACAAGTCTATAATTGGCTCTGCAGTAATGATGGATACCGGAACCACGTTTCTCACCGCCCAGGCTGCCAAGGCCTCAGTTATCCGCTTTGCAGCACGATGACTGCTGTGATATTTCATCTTCCTCGCAAAGGACTGTTGGACAGTCAATTGCTTGGTGGAAGTAGTAAAAGTTCTCTTACGACTTCCCCTCTGGGATGACCATCGACTCCCAGCAGCAACAACAGCAGCGCCAGCAGCAGTAGGCGTTACACGCAAGGATGCATCGGAGGAATCCCAGGCAGGAGAGGACTCGTCAGAATTGCCAGTGACATGGCCTGCAGGACTATTGGCATTTCTGGGGAAGGAGGAAATTGACACTGAGGGAGTTGGTGGGGTGGTTTGCGTGAGCTTGGTTACAAGAGGAAGGGATTTACTGGTCAGTGGACTGCTTCCGCTGTCGCCCAAAGTTTTTGAACTTGTCACTGACTTATGATGAATTCGCTGCAGGTGACGTATAAGGGAGGATGTTCCGAGGTGGTTAACGTCCTTACCCCTACTTATTACAGCTTGACAAAGGCAACACACGGCTTGACAAATGTTGTCCGCATTTCTGTTGAAATACTTCCACACCGAAGAGCTGATTTTTTTGGTATTTTCACCAAGCATATCAATGGCCATATTCCTCCCACGGACAACAGGTGTCTCCCCGGGTGCCTGACTTAAACAAACCACCTCACCATCAGAATCCTCCTGGTCAATTTCCTCCCCAGCGCCAGCAACACCCATATCCTCCTCATCCTGGTGTACTTCAACACTGACATCTTCAATCTGACTATCAGGAACTGGACTGCGGGTGCTACTTCCAGCACTTGCAGGGGGCGTGCAAATGGTGGAAGGCGCATGCTCTTCACGTCCAGTGTTGGGAAGGTCAGGCATCGCAACCGACACAATTGGACTCTCCTTGTGGATTTGTGATTTCGAAGAACGCACAGTTCTTTGCTGTGCTTTTGCCAGCTTAAGTCTTTTCATTTTTCTAGCGAGAGGCTGAGTGCTTCCATCCTCATGTGAAGCTGAACCACTAGCCATGAACATAGGCCAGGGCCTCAGCCGTTCCTTGCCACTCCGTGTGGTAAATGGCATATTGGCAAGTTTACGCTTCTCCTCCGACAATTTTATTTTAGATTTTTGAGTCCTTTTTTTACTGATATTTGGTGTTTTGGATTTTACATGCTCTGTACTATGACATTGGGCATCGGCCTTGGCAGACGACGTTGATGGCATTTCATCGTCTCGGCCATGACTAGTGGCAGCAGCTTCAGCATGAGGTAGAAGTCGATCTTGATCTTTCCCTATTTTTGGAACCTCAACATTTTTGTTCTCCATATTTTAATAGGCACAACTAAAAGGCACCTCAGGTAAACAATGGAGATGGATGGATACTAGTATACTTATGGATGACGAGCGACTACCGACACAGAGGTAGCTACAGCCGTGGACTACCGTACTGCGTCTGCTAGTATAGACTGGATGATAATGATATAAAAAATATATATATATCACTACTGCAGGACAGGTATATATTATATGATGACGGACCTGCTGGACACTGTCAGCACTGCAGACTCCTAAACCACTAGTATGAAGAAGATAGAAAAAAAAAAACCCCACAGGTAGCTATACAATTATGGACAAGCGACTGCCGACACAGAGGTAGCTACAGCCGTGGACTACCGTACTGCGTCTGCTAGTATAGACTGGATGATAATGATATAAAAAATATATATATATATCACTACTGCAGGACAGGTATATATTATATGATGACGGACCTGCTGGACACTGTCAGCACTGCAGACTCCTAAACTACTAGTATGAAGAAGATAGAAAAAAAAAAAACCACCACAGGTAGGTATACAATTATGGACGAGCGACTGCCAACACAGAGGTAGCTACAGTCGTGGACTACCGTACTGCGTCTGCTAGTATAGACTGGATGATAATGATATAAAAAATATATATATATCACTACTGCAGGACAGGTATATATTATATGATGACGGACCTGCTGGACACTGTCAGCACTGCAGACTTCTAAACTACTAGTATGAAGAAGATAGAAAAAAAACAAAACACCACAGGTAGGTATACAATTATGGACGAGCGACTGCCGACACAGAGGTAGCTACAGCCGTGGACTACCGTACTGCGTCTGCTAGTATAGACTGGATGATAATGATATAAAAAATATATATATATATCACTACTGCAGGACAGGTATATATTATATGATGACGGACCTGCTGGACACTGTCAGCAGAATGCGTTTATAGAATAAATAAAAAAAACACCACACGAGTGTTTAACTTTTTCAGGCAGACAATATACTGGTGGTCACTGCAGGTCAGTCACACTGGCAGTGGCACTCTGGCAGCAAAAGTGTGCACTGTTAAATATGTACTCCTGCTATAACTGCTCCCCAGTCTCCCCCACAATTAAGCTGTATGAGCAGTGAGCACTCAGCACAGTCAGATATACATAGATGATGCAGCACACTGAGGCTGAGCACAGATATGGTATGTGACTGTGTATCATTTTTTTTCAGGCAGATAACGGATTATATTATTAAATAATAAATAAAACTGGTGGTCACTAGTATAACTATCAGCAAAACTCTGCACTCTCTGAGTACTCCTAATGCTCCAGTAAATCAAGTGTCTCACTCTCTATCTAAACGGAGAGGACGCCAGCCACGTCCTCTCCCTATCAATCTCAATGCACGTGTGAAAATGGCGGCGACGCGCGGCTCCTTATATAGAATCCGAGTCTCGCGATAGAATCCGAGCCTCGCGAGAATCCGACAGCGGGATGATGACGTTCGGGCGCGCTCGGGTTAACCGAGCAAGGCGGGAGGATCCGAGCCTGCTCGGACCCGTGGAAAAAAGCTGAAGTTCGGGCGGGTTCGGATTCCGAGGAACCGAACCCGCTCATCACTAGAAGAAACCTTTTCGTCTCTGTGTACGAAATCTCCTCTCCTCCAACCTAAGCGGGTGTCCACATGTCCTCTGTGTTGATCTTATCAAAAACAGCTCCTCCGCTAGCTCTGTGTATTGTCCCCTTATATATCTGTAAATGTTAACCATGTCCCCTCTTAGGGCCTAATTTAGACCTGATCGCTACCGCAAATTTGTTAGCAGTTGGGCACAACCATGTGCAGTGCACGTGGGGCAGATGTAACATGTGCAGAGAGAGTTAGATTTGGGTGGGGTGTGTTCAATCTGCAATCTTAATTGCAGTGTAAAAATAAAGCAGCCAGTATTTACCCTGCACAGAAATAAAATAACCCACCCAAATCTAACTCTCTCCGCACACGTTATATCTGCCCCACCTGCAGGGCCGGTGCAAGGCTTCTCAACATCCTAGGCAAAATTTCAGACTGCTGCCCCCCCCCCCCCCCCCCCCCCCCACCCTGCCACACATCGAGTCTTAATACATACAGGAAATGCGGTAATACCCAGAAAACAGGTTTTATCGCATTTTCCTGTTAGTACATCCCATCCAGCTGACTCTTAGTGGAAACTTCAGGTTAGATTGCTGCTGTAATGCTGTAGGCGTTCAACCCAGGGTGCGCGAGAACCGCTAGACCAGGGCTGGATTAAGCCTTCAGGGGGCCTATATATATATATATCTATACAGTGGTCGAAGTGGAAATTTTGAAGTGGGTGTATGGAAAAGTAAAGGTTGCAATTATGTGCGTGCCTATGGTGTGCGCGCTCCGGAAAAGGGGGAGTGGCCACTCAAAAGGGGGCATGTCTTTCAGTGTAGTACCCCTTATACTATCTAGTACTGGTGCCCCTTTCACATTATAGCACACGATATGAGCCGAAATTCACATTATAGCACACAGTATGAGCCAAAATTCACATTATTGTACACAGTATGAGCCAAAATTCACATTATAGCACACGGTATGAGCCAAAATTCACATTATAGCACACAGAATGAGCCGAAATTTACATTATAGCACACGGTATGAGCCGAAATTTACATTATAGAACATGGTATGAGCCGAAATTTACATTATAGCACACAGAATGAGCCGAAATTTACATTATAGAACATGGTATGAGCCGAAATTTACATTATAGCACCCGGTATGAGTTGAAATTTACATTATAGCACACGGAATGAGCCGAAACAGGGGGGACAGGGTGTCACACATGCAGGGGGTGTACAAAGCACCATATATGGGCCGGAGGGTCATCACAGAGGGCAACAGGTGTACAGGAGCACTGGGTGACATACACACAAAGGCAGTGGGGGGACAGGGGGGCACAAGGTGTCCGCACACAGAGGGAGGGTCCATACACATGGGGAAAGGGGGGGGGGGCAGGAGGGCACAGGGCTCTCCAGCAGTCACTCACCACCGCCATGTCCAGTCAACCTTAGCTTGAGCTGCAGGGTCTCACTGTCAACAAGGGAGTCCTGCAGCGCAGACCCAGGCACAGCCCGAAGAGGAGGCCGGCAGCAGGAGGATCCAAGCACCAGCATCTATGCAGCCCCATGGTGACGTGGCCGCCCGGTTGAGTAATTGGAGGCACCCGGTTGAGTAATTGGAGGAATCGAGGCACTGTGCACGGGCGGCTGCTGGAGGAGGGAGGGGGAGTGTGTGTCCGCCATTACTGCTGGAGAGTAGTGGGGTTCAGAGCTCCGGCACCGACCGCCGTGACTGGGAGCAGCGGTGGGGGGAACATGAGCACGCCATTTAAAAAAAACACAACCTATACATATATATATATATATATATATATATGGTGGAGAATAAGGGTGGCACTCAAGCAGGCTGTTGCAAATGTAGATGATCAGTTTTTATTGAACCGACATGTTTCGGGGACTAGCCCCGTCCTCAGGGCCTTAACAACCCAAACTGAGCAAAAACCAAACATTTAAACCCAACCCCAGACATACAATCATGTGAAAATGTCACTCACCTGCTCCACGCCGCCGTGCAGACTTCCAGACGCCGAACAGCTCATTCACGTCGCTCAACCCTGACGACATCCAGCGGCGCCGCGTCTCCATCTCCTAGGCAACCAGACGCTACGCTCGCTGGGCGCCTGGGGATACTCAGCTACTCCGTGCTGACGACCCGTGATGTCATCTTACGGCGTCCGTGGTGCGGTTACTGTGACAACCATAGCAATTCTAAAAAAATGATACATAACATACAAACATTAATACGTAATTATAAAAAATGACACAGGTGAAATACAATGCATTACTCTCCTACCAACTGGCTGATAATAGATTAAAGACACGGACCGCCATGTTATGGAAGCTATAGATGGCTAAAGTACATTGCATTACAGTGCATTACGAATTTTGGGATGCTGCCCCACAAAGTGGTGTGTGGGACTCATATGACTAAGCCACTAACCTACGAGTTTAGTGCTGTGGACACGTAATTTATAGTAAGATAACTGTTTTTAAACCCTTAAGCTAGGTAATGATGGATAAATACAAGTTAAAGACCTCATAGAAAGCTCTGGAGGCCAAGGTTCTCATTCAAGCCCCTAGGTGATAGGGTGCCTAATTTGTAGATCCATCTAGATTCATGCTGTAATAGGGCTCGGTCCCTGTCTCCCCCTCTAAGTGTCTTGGGAACATGGTCTATTAAAATGGCCCTAATGCTAGCCACTCCATGTTTAAATTCTAAGCAGTGTCGAGCGAAAGGTTGATCACTCTGACCCTTCTCTAGTGCTTTTTTAATTCCACTCCTATGTAAAGCCATGCGTTCACGAAACTGGCGTATGGTCTTACCCACATAGGCTATAGAGCTTTCTATGAGGTCTTTAACTTGTATTTATCCATCATTACCTAGCTTAAGGGTTTAAAAACAGTTATCTTACTATAAATTACGTGTCCACAGCACTAAACTCGTAGGTTAGTGGCTTAGTCATATGAGTCCCACACACCACTTTGTGGGGCAGCATCCCAAAATTCGTAATGCACTGTAATGCAATGTACTTTAGCCATCTATAGCTTCCATAACATGGCGGTCCGTGTCTTTAATCTATTATCAGCCAGTTGGTAGGAGAGTAATGCATTGTATTTCACCTGTGTCATTTTTTATAATTACTTATTAATGTTTGTATGTTATGTATCATTTTTTTAGAATTGCTATGGTTGTCACAGTAACCGCACCACGGACGCCGTAAGATGACATCACGGGTCGTCAGCACGGAGTAGCTGAGTATCCCCAGGCGCCCAGCGAGCGTAGCGTCTGGTTGCCTAGGAGATGGAGACGCGGCGCCGCTGGATGTCGTCAGGGTTGAGCGACGTGAATGAGCTGTTCGGCGTCTGGAAGTCTGCACGGCGGCGTGGAGCAGGTGAGTGACATTTTCACATGATTGTATGTCTGGGGTTGGGTTTAAATGTTTGGTTTTTGCTCAGTTTGGGTTGTTAAGGCCCTGAGGACGGGGCTAGTCCCCGAAACATGTCGGTTCAATAAAAACTGATCATCTACATTTGCAACAGCCTGCTTGAGTGCCACCCTTATTCTCCACCATATCCATTGAGGACTTTGCCTCTGGGAGGGCACCGCAGCATTATTAATAGATCACAAGAGGAGTGCCGGGATTTTCTGCATTTTTATATATATATATATATATACACACACACACACACACACACACACACTATGTAATTAAAGACTAATGCTGCTCCTCACCTGTATGGGGGGAATTCAAGTGTTTTGCATGCTGGCGGTGACTATATGGTGCCCGATCGAGCAGTTCAAGTGTTGCTCTGTTTGGGCGCACACAGTCACTGGCACTGACATTACTGTTACGATGTTCTGTCATTTTGACTGGCCTGGTAACTAGTGTATTATATATACATACACACATATATATATATATATATATATATATGTAGCAGACTGATGGTGCGGCATGTTGGTATAGTGCGATGGATCGATACCATAGGTGTGCAGTGGGGAGCCTTAGATAAAGTATTACCTCAGGAGTTACCTTGTATACAGACAGAACGAGACTTGAGATGTATATCTTGTTTATATAGTACTGAAATAGCAGGATCAATACAACAGGTTTCAGTATCATCAGCTTATCTCCTTCTCCCTCAGAGACTCTTCTAGAAAACACATGTGAGGTAAAACAAACAAGTACATAACATATGCAACAGACAAACACTACATCTCTGTAACTATACAGCGCCATCTGCTGCCCCTGTACGGTAACTACATGCATATAAACAAAACCATAGTCTGTTGTCCATATTTCAACACCCCTTCTCAACAGACTGGGTTTCTTCAGTTAGACCCATCTTTGACGTAAGTCTCCAATGTCTCTCTCTGGTAAGAGGCTTAGTCATGATATCAGCTGTCATATCTTCTGTTGGGCAATAGTTCAACTCTATAAGACCTTGTTCCTGTAGATCCCTCAGGAAGTGATGCTTGACATCAATGTGCTTGGTTCTTGGGTTCACTCTTTCTGTTTGCGCTAATGCAAGGCATCCTTGATTATCCTCATATATCTTGATAGGTTCTTCTTGAGGCATTCCTAGGTCTGATAGTAGTTGCATTAACCATACCACTTCTTGACTGGCGTGAGCTGCTGCAATATATTCAGCTTCTGTAGAAGATAGTGCTACGGTAGACTGCTTCTTGCTTGTCCAGCTGATTAATTCTTCTCCAATAGAGAATAGATATCCACTTGTGGATTTTCTGTCACTTGTGTCTCCAGCCCAATCTGCGTCAACGTATCCTGTTAACTTGTGACTTGTGTTTGCTGAGAGCTTAAGCTTCTTGTTAATCGTTCCCTTTAAGTAACGAATTACCCTCTTAACTGCATTCCAATCCATCTTTGTTGGTTTTGAGACTTTTCTGCTTAAAATCCCGACTGCTGTGGAGATATCTGGTCTGGTGACGGTTGCAATGTATAGCAATTTTCCTATAGCTTTTCTGTATAGATGGTTATCCTCTAACAGGTTGCTCTGATCATTTGGTTCCTTTTCATAACTTGTCTCCATAGGAGTGCTTGCTGTCTTTGCATCTTGTATACCAAATTCCTCAATGGTTTCCTGAATTTTGTATTTCTGACTTAGTGTGAATGTTCCATCACCTTCTCTTGAGATTTGCATTCCCAAGTAATGCGTTATGTGGCCGAGGTCTTTTGTTTCAAACTGACGGTTTAGTTCTTGTAATAATTCAACTTCGTCCCCTTCTTGTTCGAAACAAACTAGCAAATCGTCCACGTAAATTAATACATAGAACCATCTTTCCTCTATCACCTTCGTATAGAGACATGGGTCTGCTTTGCTTCTGATGAATCCCTTTTCTGTCAGAACTCCATTTATCTTTGTATTCTATGCTCTTGCTGCTTGTTTAAGACCATATATACTCTTGTTCAGTTTACATACGTGATCTGGGTTCTGAGAATTCACGAAGCCTGGTGGTTGTTCCATGTATATATCTTCCTTTAGTTCACCATGTAGGAAAGCCGTCTTTACATCGAAATGTTTCACTTGCATACCCTTTATGGCTGCTGTTAGGAGTAAGGTTCTAATGGTAGTGTGCTTCACAACTGGAGCAAACGTTTCATCATAATCTTCTCCAAATTTCTGTGAATATCCTTTAGCAACCAGTCTTGCCTTGTATCTTTCTATTTTTCCTTCAGAATCATACTTGACCTTAAAAGTCCATTTACATCCTATGGCCTTTTTGTCTAATGGTAGTCTGGTCAATGTCCATGTCTGATTGTCTTCCATTGATTCCATTTCTTCTTTTGCGGCTCCTAGCCATTTCTGTGCTTCTCTTTCAGAAAAATTGGCAATTTCTTCCCATGATGCAGGTTCTTGTATGTTAATGGCTTTTGCTTTGTAAGATAAACGTGTAGGTGCTTTTCCCTTATTTTCTCTTGAAGAGCGTCTCACACCCTCGGATGCACTCTCATGAGTGTCGCTGGTATTTGTCTTGTGTTGTACTTCAACTTCTTGAATGATCTCTACTTCATCTTTTTCTTTGGATTTGGTGCTTTCTTCTTCTTCAGTAGAGTCTACTGGAATTATGACATCATCTCGTGTTTCTTCTATGAATGTCACACTGTTGCTTATAACTACTTTTCCAGTTCTTGGATTTAAGATTCTGTAGCCTTTTGAATGTTCACTATAGCCGACTAGAACTCCCTCTTCTGCTCGGTTCTGCAACTTGCTTCGTTTTTCAGCAGGAATGTAAACGAAGGCTCTGCATCCAAAAACTCTAATGTGCTTTAAGCTGGGTTTCTTACCGTGCCACAGCTCATATGGTGTCTTCCTTACTGCTTTGGAAAGTAGTCTGTTTTGAAGATAGGTGGCTGTTGCTGCTGCTTCACCCCAATATTTATCAGGTAGTCCTGAATCTGTAAGCATGCACCTTATCATTTCTGTTAGTGATCTGTTTTTCCTCTCAGATACGCCATTTTGCTCTGGTGTATATGGTACTGTCTTCTGATGCTCAATACCGAGTCCTCTTAAATACCGTTCTATTTTCTGTCCTGTGAACTCGCCTCCATTGTCGCTGCGAAGAGTTAGCATATTCCTCTTGAACCTGTTTCTGGTCATGTTCACATAGTCTTGCAGCTTTTCTAAGACTTCATCTTTACTTTTTATTAGATAAGTGACTGTGAACCTGGAGTAGTCATCAATGAATGTCAGCATATACCTTTTGTCTCCTACGGTTCGCGTTTTCATAGGTCCGCATACATCACTATGTACCAAGTCTAGTGGTCTGGAAGCTCTGTTTTCACTTTTCTTAGGAATTGTAATCCTCGTTGCTTTTGCTTTTATGCAACATTGACACTTCATCATTTCTGAACAGTCTGACACTTTTAGAT
The DNA here is from genome assembly GCF_028390025.1 of Pseudophryne corroboree. NCBI lineage: Eukaryota > Metazoa > Chordata > Amphibia > Anura > Myobatrachidae > Pseudophryne > Pseudophryne corroboree. Next base: position 47,792,123 of record NC_086449.1, on the reverse strand, counting down.
CCCTGGCTAGGTCTCTCTTCTGCATTTCCTTTATGCAATCTGGGTGTCTGTGTCCTAATCTTCTATGCCATTTGTGAATACAGTCAGCGTGTTTCTGTGTACTCAGCTTTGCCTGCTGTGCTGCGATATCCAGACAGTATAAATGTTCTTTTATTCTGGCTGTAGCTAGTGTTTCTCTTCCGTTTTGGATAAAACACTTATTATTCTGAAACTTTACAGTAAGTCCTTTTTCTACTAGATTCTTTACTGATAGCAGTGCTCCCTCAAGCTTGGGAACATATAGCACATCTGTTACGGGTATTTCTGCGTAGCTGCCATTACCCTTGGAGCATAGGAATTGGCCATTCCCTTTCCCTTCTGCAATGATATTTGTTCCATCTGCTAGGTAGATTGTTTCTTTATGGTTCAAATCAAGTTCAGTAAAGAAGTCCTTGTTATTTGTCATGTGACTAGTCGCTCCTGAGTCTACATACCACTTTTCTGATAATTGGGTTACTGTCGCTTTAAATGTTCCATTCCAATTGTGTGCTCCTGTATCTGTAAGTGTGGCTTTGGCTCTTTGTTTGTGTAATCTTTCTGGTGGTTTGTGCTGCTCTGTCTTCCATATGGTGCAATCTTTTTTCAGGTGACCCACTTTCTTGCATCTGAAACATGCTCTTGTTTCCCTGGTGTGTGGCTTAGTGTCCGCCATTTTAAGTGCTTTCTCTGTGTCACTTTCAGTATTGCACTCTGTAAGCTCCTTTCTGCGTTGATACTCCTCTATGAGCCTGTTCTTCACAAAGTCTGGTGTGATTTCTGCTTCAGGTCTCATTTCTAGTGCGTTTATTAGTGCACTGTATGTATCTGGTAAACTGCAAAGGATGATAGCTACTATGTGGTTGCTTTTGATTTCTTCTCCCATTGACCTGAGCTGTATGGTTATCTCTAGTAGTGCACTGATGTGTTCTTGCATTGTCTTGCCTTTATTAAATCTCATTTGATATAATTTTCTTAATAGGAATAGTTTGCTGTTCAAACTTGCTCCTTCATGCACTCTCTGCAAAGCACACCACATGCCTTTAGCTGTACTCTCTTGTCTTATGTGTATAAGCTGTTCATCTTCCACTAGTAAACTTATAGTGGCTCTTGCCTGTCTGTCCTTCTTAATCCACTGCTGATCCTCTCCTTCAGGTCTGTCTGCATTTATAACATCCCATAAATCATCTCTGGTTAATAGCATTTCTACTTTAAACTTCCATGTTTGATAGTTCTCATTAGAAAGCTTGCTAGCAGCTAGTCTGAGATCTGTGTAATTTGCCATAACCCTTCCTTGTATAGATCTCTCTATTCTTCTGTGGTATTAAACTTGTTTTACTCACAGTTTTCTTTCCAAGGTTCTCCTGGGTTGTTTCTTGTGCGTTACACAGTCTGCTGTCTGCGCCTGCTGGGACTTGCAGTGCGACTCGTGATCTGGATGCTGCTTAGGATGCACTCCTGAAAACTTTATCTTGTACAGACTCCAGTCTGGGCCCATAACCTGTTGGTATAGTGCGATGGATCGATACCATAGGTGTGCAGTGGGGAGCCTTAGATAAAGTATTACCTCAGGAGTTACCTTGTATACAGACAGAACGAGACTTGAGATGTATATCTTGTTTATATAGTACTGAAATAGCAGGATCAATACAACAGGTTTCAGTATCATCAGCTTATCTCCTTCTCCCTCAGAGACTCTTCTAGAAAACACATGTGAGGTAAAACAAACAAGTACATAACATATGCAACAGACAAACACTACATCTCTGTAACTATACAGCGCCATCTGCTGCCCCTGTACGGTAACTACATGCATATAAACAAAACCATAGTCTGTTGTCCATATTTCAACACGGCACTCCAAGGATTTTGACACTAATATAACGATAACGATCCACTCAGTGTTAGTGTCAAAATCCTTGGAGTGCCGCACCATCAGTCTGCTATTCGTTCTTCTCTTGTGAGGGCACCCAGGTTATCATTGCAATTTGTGGCTGTGCCGGATCACCACCTCTGTATATATATATATATATATATATATATATATATGTAAAAAAAAGTAATTCCTTTCTGCCTTTTATATATTTAAATTACTGTATAGATCATCTAATGATCCCCCACCCCCTAAGTATTTCCCCCCTCCCACCCTGACCCTTTATATAATAAATGGAGCTCTTACAATCGCACAGGGCGGGGTGTAATATGTGGGGTGAGTTTGTGGCAGCTTCTTCTAGTGGTGCAAGGTGGGAGTATGACGGCTGTTACCGCAGCGAGGAGTGGAACACAGTTGCTATAGCAACTATAACACTATACGGCAGCACGCTGCTTACTCTATGTGCATAGAGTATTAGAGCCGCTGCCGATGGGTTACACTGACACTGTCTATGCGGCCGGCTGATAACAGTTGGGCGGCCGCGGCATCCCTGCAGCACGGATGCCGACACAGAGGTAGCTACAGCCGTGGACTACCGTACTGCGTCTGCTAGTATAGACTGGATGATAATGATATAAAAAATATATATATATCACTACTGCAGGACAGGTATATATTATATGATGACGGACCTGCTGGACACTGTCAGCAGAATGCGTTTATAGAATAAATAAAAAAAACACCACACGAGTGTTTAACTTTTTCAGGCAGACAATATACTGGTGGTCACTGCTGGTCAGTCACACTGGCAGTGGCACTCTGGCAGCAAAAGTGTGCACTGTTAAATATGTACTCCTGCTATAACTGCTCCCCAGTCTCCCCCACAATTAAGCTGTATGAGCAGTGAGCACTCAGCACAGTCAGATATACATAGATGATGCAGCACACTGAGGCTGAGCACAGATATGGTATGTGACTGTGTATCATTTTTTTTCAGGCAGATAACGGATTATATTATTAAATAATAAATAAAACTGGTGGTCACTAGTATAACTATCAGCAAAACTCTGCACTCTCTGAGTACTCCTAATGCTCCAGTAAATCAAGTGTCTCACTCTCTATCTAAACGGAGAGTACGCCAGCCACGTCCTCTCCCTATCAATCTCAATGCACGTGTGAAAATGGCGGCGACGCGCGGCTCCTTATATAGAATCCGAGTCTCGCGATAGAATCCGAGCCTCGCGAGAATCCGACAGCGGGATGATGACGTTCGGGCGCGCTCGGGTTAACCGAGCAAGGCGGGAGGATCCGAGCCTGCTCGGACCCGTGGAAAAAAGCTGAAGTTCGGGCGGGTTCGGATTCCGAGGAACCGAACCCGCTCATCACTAGAAGAAACCTTTTCGTCTCTGTGTACGAAATCTCCTCTCCTCCAACCTAAGCGGGTGTCCACATGTCCTCTGTGTTGATCTTATCAAAAACAGCTCCTCCGCTAGCTCTGTGTATTGTCCCCTTATATATCTGTAAATGTTAACCATGTCCCCTCTTAGGGCCTAATTTAGACCTGATCGCTACCGCAAATTTGTTAGCAGTTGGGCACAACCATGTGCAGTGCACGTGGGGCAGATGTAACATGTGCAGAGAGAGTTAGATTTGGGTGGGGTGTGTTCAATCTGCAATCTTAATTGCAGTGTAAAAATAAAGCAGCCAGTATTTACCCTGCACAGAAATAAAATAACCCACCCAAATCTAACTCTCTCCGCACATGTTATATCTGCCCCACCTGCAGGGCCGGTGCAAGGCTTCTCAACATCCTAGGCAAAATTTCAGACTGCTGCCCCCCCCCCCCCCCCCCACCCTGCCACACATTGAGTCTTAATACATACAGGAAATGCGGTAATACCCAGAAAACAGGTTTTATCGCATTTTCCTGTTAGTACATCCCATCCAGCTGACTCTTAGTGGAAACTTCAGGTTAGATTGCTGCTGTAATGCTGTAGGCGTTCAACCCAGGGTGCGTGAGAACCGCTAGACCAGGGCTGGATTAAGCCTTCAGGGGGCCTATATATATATATATATATCTATACAGTGGTCGAAGTGGAAATTTTGAAGTGGGTGTATGGAAAAGTAAAGGTTGCAATTATGTGCGTGCCTATGGTGCGCGCGCTCCGGAAAAGGGGGAGTGGCCACTCAAAAGGGGGCATGTCTTTCAGTGTAGTACCCCTTATACTATCTAGTACTGGTGCCCCTTTCACATTATAGCACACGATATGAGCCGAAATTCACATTATAGCACACAGTATGAGCCAAAATTCACATTATTGTACACAGTATGAGCCAAAATTCACATTATAGCACACGGTATGAGCCAAAATTCACATTATAGCACACAGAATGAGCCGAAATTTACATTATAGCACACGGTATGAGCCGAAATTTACATTATAGAACATGGTATGAGCCGAAATTTACATTATAGCACACAGAATGAGCCGAAATTTACATTATAGAACATGGTATGAGCCGAAATTTACATTATAGCACCCGGTATGAGTTGAAATTTACATTATAGCACACGGAATGAGCCGAAACATGGGGGACAGGGTGTCACACATGCAGGGGGTGTACAAAGCACCATATATGGGCCGGAGGGTCATCACAGAGGGCAACAGGTGTACAGGAGGGGTGGCATTCTGTTTGCCGGCGGTCGGGCTCCCGGCGCTCAGTATACCGGCGCCGGGAGCCCGACCGCCGGCATACCGACACTTATTTTCCCTCGTGGGGGTCCACGACCCCCATAGAGGGAGAATAAAATAGTGTGGCGCGCGTAGCGCGCCACCGTGCCCGTAGCGTGGCGAGCGCAGCGAGCCCGCAAGGGGCTCATTTGCGCTCGCCAAGCTGTCGGTCAGCCGGCGGTCGGGCTCCCGGCGCCGGTATGCTGGGCGCCGGGAGCCCGACCGCCGGCCAGCCGTAGTGAACCCGTACAGGAGCACTGGATGACATACACACAAAGGCAGTGGGGGGGACAGGGGGGCACAAGGTGTCCGCACACAGAGGGAGGGTCCATACACATGGGGAAAGGGGGGGGCAGGAGGGCACAGGGCTCTCCAGCAGTCACTCACCACCGCCATGTCCAGTCAACCTTAGCTTGAGCTGCAGGGTGTCACTGTCAACAAGGGAGTCCTGCAGCGCAGACCCAGGCACAGCCCGAAGAGGAGGCCGGCAGCAGGAGGATCCAAGCACCAGCATCTATGCAGCCCCATGGTGACGTGGCCGCCCGGTTGAGTAATTGGAGGCACCCGGTTGAGTAATTGGAGGAATCGAGGCACTGTGCACGGGCGGCTGCTGGAGGAGGGAGGGGGAGTGTGTGTCCGCCATTACTGCTGGAGAGTAGTGGGGTTCAGAGCTCCGGCACCGACCGCCGTGACTGGGAGCAGCGGTGGGGGGAACATGAGCACGCCATTTAAAAAAAACACAACCTATACATATATATATATATATATATATATATATACACACACACACACACACACACACACACACACACACACACTATGTAATTAAAGACGAATGCTGCTCCTCACCTGTATGGGGGGAATTCAAGTGTTTTGCATGCTGGCGGTGACTATATGGTGCCCGATCGAGCAGTTCAAGTGTTGCTCTGTTTGGGCGCACACAGTCACTGGCACTGACATTACTGTTACGATGTTCTGTCATTTTGACTGGCCTGGTAACTAGTGTATTATATATACATACACACATATATATATATATATATATATATATATATATATATATAGCAGACTGATGGTGCGGCACTCCAAGGATTTTGACACTAATATAACGATAACGATCCACTCAGTGTTAGTGTCAAAATCCTTGGAGTGCCGCACCATCAGTCTGCTATTCGTTCTTCTCTTGTGAGGGCACCCAGGTTATCATTGCAATTTGTGGCTGTGCCGGATCACCACCTCTGTATGTATATATATATATATATATATATATATGTAAAAAAAAGTAATTCCTTTCTGCCTTTTATATATTTAAATTACTGTATAGATTTAATGATCCTCCACCCCCTAAGTATTTCCCCCCTCCCACCCTGACCCTTTATATAATAAATGGAGCTCTTACAATCGCACGGGGCGGGGTGTAATATGTGGGGTGAGTTTGTGGCAGCTTCTTCTAGTGGTGCAAGGTGGGAGTATGACAGCTGTTACCGCAGTGAGGAGCGGAACACAGTTGCTATAGCAACTATAACACTATACGGCAGCACGCTGCTTACTCTATGTGTATAGAGTATTAGAGCCGCTGCCGATGGGTTACACTGACACTGTCCATGCGGCCGGCTGATAACAGTTGGGCGGCCGCGGCATCCCTGCAGCACGGTCAGAGTAACCCATTGGCAGCAGCTCTAATACTCTATACACATAGAGTAAGCAGCGTGCTGCCGGATATTGTTACAGTTGCTATAGCAACTGTCTTCCGCTCCTCGCTGCGGTAACGCCCGTAACATTCCTCTTAAAGAAGAGGGGAATCGCTCATCGGCAGCGTGAGCTGCTGCCTTCAAGTGGCCGACGCCCATAGGCTGCTGCCAAAAGCTGCCTAGCGGTGGCGCCGGCTCTGCACACCTGCAGTGCACATGGCTTTGCCCAACTGCTTACAAATTTGCAGCAGCAATCAGGTCTGAATTATGCCCTTAATCTCCTCTTTTCCAGTGTAAACATGTCTAGCCTAGTAAGCCTTTCCTCGTATTCCAGCTATTCCATCCCCTTAATTAGTCACCCGCCTCTGAACCTTTTCTAGTTCCAGGATATCCTTGTAGTATGGTGCCCAAAATTGCACACAGTATTCAAGATGTGGCCACACTAGGGATTTATATAATGGGAGTATAACACTCTCATCCCTTGCCTCAATTCCCTGCTTTATACATGCTAATATCTTGTTTGCCTAAGTCTTTTTCCAGTACAGAATCCCTCATTTTACCTCATTTAGTATTAAGGTGGTATTTTTGTTCTTGCTACCAAAGTGCATTACCTTACATTTGTCTGTACTTAACCTCATTCTCCATTTTGCTGCCCATGCTTCCAGTTTAAATAAATTGTTCTGTAGAGACTCAGCATCTCCCTCCGAATTTCTAACCTTACAGAGCTTGGTAACGTCTGCAAAAATTGGCACCATGCTCTCTAGGTCGGGTCTGGGACTCAGGGTCGACAGCACAAAGGTCGACACACTTTAGGTCGACGCCAATTGGTCGACACACATTAGGTCGACAGGGTCAAAGGGTCGACAGGGTCAAAAGGTCGACAGGAACAAGGTCGACATGGAAAAAGGTCGACATGAGTTTTTTATGTTTTTTTGGTGTCGTTTTCTTCGTAGAGTGACCGGGAACCCGAATTAGTGCACCGCGGCCCCTCGCATGGCTCGCTTCGCTCGCCATGCTTCGGGCATGGTGCCTTCGCTTCGCTCGGCACACTTTACCGTTCCAATCGTAGTCCACGTGGATCGTTAAGTATGAAAAGGTTCAAAAAAAGAAAAAAATTGTGAAAAACTCATGTCGACCTTTTTCCATGTCGACCTTGTTCCTGTCGACCTTTTGACCCTGTCGACCTTTTGACCCTGTCGACCTAATGTGTGTCGACCAATTGGTGTTGACCTAAAGTGTGTCGACCTTTGTGCTGTAGACCTGGAGTCCGGATACCCTCTAGGTCTACTGCTAGATCATTTATGAAAATGTTGAACAATAGTGGTCCAAGTACAGACCCTTGTGGCACACCACTTAGTGCTTCAATCCAATTTTAAAAAGTTCCATTTACCACAACTCGGTGCTCCCTATTATCTAACCAATTTCTAACCCAAGTGCATATTGTGCTTCCTAGCCCCAGTTCTTGTAACTTATAGATAAGTCCCATGTGTGGTACTGTGTCGAAAGCTTTAGCAAAGTCTATAAAGATTACATCCACCTCTTTACCCTGATCTAGGTTCGCGCTGTTTCATAAAAGCCTAGTAAGTTTGTTTGACATGATCTATCCTTCACAAATCCATGTTGGTTCCTATTAATTACCTTATTGGTGTCAAGGAACATCTGTATACTATCCCTTAAAATAATTTCCAGTACTTCCCCACTATAGATGTAAGACTTACTGGTCTGTAATTACCCATTCAGATTTACTTCCCTTATTGAATATCAGCTCTACTTCTGCTATATTCCAGTCTTTGGGAACCATGCCTTATGTAAGTGAGTAATTGAAGATCAAAAATAGCAGTCTTGCTAGTTCAAAGTGTAGTTCCATGAGAACCCTTGGGTGAATTCCGTCGGGACCAGGTGACTTATCAATCTTTAATCGGTCATAGACTACTTTCTCACTTAAATAAGCACTAAGCAGTGTGACATTATTGTTACTTAGGTAATGTGTTAATCCCGCCTTCTGATCCTCTCTTGTGAATACAGATGAGAAAAATGAATTTATTTTTCTGCTATGTCATTATTGTCTTTGATTAAGACGCCCAACTTGTCCTTTAAAGGGCCTATACTCTCCTTCTTCTTTAATCTTTTGCTGTGGATGTATTTAAAAAAACTTTTTGGGGTTTGATTTACTTTCCTTTGCTATTAGCTTTTCAGTTTTTATTTTAGCAGCCCTTATTTCTTCTTGCATATTTTGTAACAATCCTTATAGTACTGGAATGACTCCGCTTTCCCGTCTGAATTATATTTTTTGAATGCTCGCCTCTTTTTGCCCATTAGTTCCTTAATCTTTTTGTTAAGCCACATTGGTTTGGAATTATTACTCCTTTGTTTGCTGCCCATGTGAATAAATTTATGAGTATAATTATCGTGCAGGGTTTTTAATACCTCCCATTTCTCCGTAGTATTTTTTCCTTGAAACTACATTTCCCATTCAATGTCCCTTAAAGCTTACCTCATCATGTCAAAGCTAGCTTTGCTAAAGATTAGAGTCCTAGTTGAGCCTATATAGGACTGCTTATGAAAACTGATATTGAATGTGACCATATTGTTGTAGCTGTTTCCCATGGGCTCCTCTACTATAATATTTGATTTCAATCCCCCTTTGTTTGTTAATACGAGGTCTAAGATTGCATTGTACCTAGTTGGTTCCTCGATTAGTTGAAGTAAGTAGTTATCATTTAGTGAGTTTAAAAACCTATTACCCCTATCAGTATCACTTGAATCATTTGTCCAATTAATCTCCAGATAGTTAAAATCTCCCATTACTTTTATGTCTCCTACTCCTGCCGCTTTTTCAATTTGCTTAAGTAACAGTTTCTCATCAGATACATTAATACCAGGCAGCTTGTAGCATAGCCCTAATACTATATTTTTTGTTCTCTTTCCCCCACATGCAATTTCTACCCATTACTTCTCTATAGTGTTAATCTGGCTATGGTTTGAAAATAATTGACATTAAATAGAATATATATTTGTTAACTCTATCACTCTTTTCATTTACATTATACAATCTAAATATTAATAATAATAATAATAATAATAATAAATAATTAGCTGACATGCCCAGTTTCAACAGGGCAAAGATTTGCTGAACAAAACATTTTACCCCTTTTCAACCCCCTAGGAGTAGATACCCCATAGTATCCCTGCTTTGTGCATTGCTATAAATAGCTGTCCCAGTTTCTAGACCACCCAACGGGTCACATGTTCCAGGTCACCCAGCAGGTGCACAGGGAGAGTTCACTGTCACATTTTCCAGAGCACAATGGTGATGCATTGTAAATGGCAGTCGGACATTTTGTCACATAACTCTAACCATTTACAATGCCAATATTTTTCTTCAAATCTACTGACCAAGACCTTTCATTTGGTATACAGTATAAGATCAGTATAAGATCTGATCAGACCATGGCATCATAGAAATATGTCACTCCAAAAAGTTGCCCTTCTGCTATTAATATATAGATAATTACTAGAATAATAAACACAAGTATTTTGGGCATTGGTGAAACCTTATCCATAGTATAATGAAACAGAAAAAATAAAATGTTGCAACAAATTCCCCTTATCTTGTTCAGCCACAATAGACTGACACATGAATAGTTCATAATATTAAACAATGCCATGTTTCCTCAGAAGATCTTATCAAAAGGAAATGCAATATAAGAGTAGTGGTGGCTGCTCGGGCTCTTTCTGTCTGGTTCCTGATATTGAGACTATAAAATGTGAATATTAGGAAGTGAGAATTGTGGCATTTTGTTTTGTGAGACAGTGTTCTGCTTTTTATCTTATTAGATTATTATTTATTTTTTACCAGTTATTTATATAGCGCAGACATATTCCGCAGCGCTTTACGGAGAATATTTGGCCATTCACATCAGTCCTTGCCCCAGTGGAGCTTACAATCTACTTATTACAATGACATGCACACACACTCAAGGGTTAATTTATGCTGGGAGCCAATTAACCTACCAGTATATTTTTGGATTGTGGGAGGAAACCGGAGTACCCGGACGAAACCCACGCAAGTACGGGGAGAATATACAAACTACACACAGGTAGGGCCATGGTGAAAATCAAACCTTTGACCTCAGTGCTGTGAGTCAGTAATGCTAACCATTACACCATCCATGCTGCCCTGTGTATCTTCAGTGTGCGCACTGGAAAAAGCATTAAACAAATTACATGATTACTATCTATATCTGTGACCAGATGCGCCTTTGCTGAATGTGCCAAGCTATCACAGGTTGGGTTTAGGGTCTCACGGGACCTGGGCCAATAGGGCAACCACCTGTTACTGACACCACCCATTGAGCAGTGGGTGGGTATGTCACTGCCACCACCAGGCTCCTACCACAGGCACCTGTTACCGCTTGCTGCTGTGAATGTGTGGACACGCTGCTGACCACCTCCTGACTGGTGTTGGTTGACCCCCACTGGTCACTGACCATTGACCAGGTTCTGCATCAGTAGCTGGCAGAGGGAGGAGCTTGGAGATGCTGGCTCACCCCAGTACAGGTGGAGAACAGGACTGTGTTTGCTGCATTCCTGGTAGTCGCAAGATAAAGGCAGTTTTCTTGAAGACCATTAGCTGGATGTATTGGCTTGCGAGACGGCCAGAGCTCCGAAACCCTGGCCAAACTCGTACGTTTTTTTAAAGCAGCAAATGTTTACAAGGCAAAACCACCCAGGTCTCGCAAGCCATTACATTCGGCCTCATATGTTTATTGCTCACAGTCTTAAAAAAGACCCTTCCTCCTTGCATGCATTGCTCAGAGAGTACAGCATACACAATGTTTATAGCAGGTATATACTGTACTTTGAGATGTTACAGAAGATGTACACTCAAGGCTCACAGCCCTCCATTTTATTTTCCTCCAACACACAATACCACAGGAGGTAGTTCCACCATGTTGTCTTTACCCAATCAAGTTAAGTGTGTGTGTTGTGCATGGCCAAGGCATGATCACCTTTAACATTGTCCCATATGGACAATGGGGAGTGGTCACTTTTCTGTGTCTTGGCCAACTCGGGGAGTTAGGAAAAGCCCAGGGGTCAGCATGTCTGGGGTGGAGGAAGGTTTCCTCTAAAACCATCTTCCTGGAATCTGCTAAGGGACCCAGCTCCCCATCTCTAGCCTGAAACTGCGCTCCAGATATGGGCAACCAATGTCACCGGACAGAGTCCCCTGACTATGTTAGTGGGGCCCACCAGCCCACAGAGCGCTCCGGATTCCCCCTAGACCACAAGGGAGAAAGGCAAGTGAATATTACTTTAAAAAACTAGATTTATGGTAAGAACTTACCTTTGTTAAATCTCTTTCTGCAAGGTACACTGGTCTCCACAAGGATTGGACAATGGGGTGTAGAGTAGGATCTTGATCCGAGGCATCAACAGGCTCAAAGCTTTGACTGTTCCCAGAATGCACAGCGCTGCCTCCTCTATAACCCCGCCTCCCTGCACAGGAGCTCAGTTTTTAGTTAACCAGCCCAATGCAGTAGCAGGAAAAGAGACGACAACGGTTAGAAGCCACATACACCACACTCTCACGACAAGAGAAGTGTCAGCGACTAATGCCATACCAACCCAAAGAAGCTAAGTGCGTCAGGGTGGGCGCCTTGTGGAGCCCAGTGTACCTCTCAGAAAGAGATTTAACAAAGGTAAGTTCTTACCATAAATCTCGTTTTCTGCTGCGGGGTACACTGGGCTCCACAATAATTGGACAATAGGGATGTCCTAAAGCAGTTCCTAATGGGAGGAGACGCACTGTAGCGGGCACAAGAACCCGGCGTCCAAAGGAAGCATCCTGGGAAGTGGCAGTATCGAAGGCATATAACCTTATGAACGTGTTCCCAGAGGACCATGTAGCCGCCTTGCACAATTGATCTAGGGTCGCACCACGTTGGGCCGCCCAAGAGGGTCCAACAGACCGAGTAGAATGGGCCGTAATGTGAGCAGGAGCTGACAGACCAGCCCTCACATAAGCATGTGCAATCACTATTCTAATCCATCTGGCCAGGGTCTGCTTGTGAGCAGGCCAGCCACGTTTGTGAAATCCAAACAAAACAAAGAGAGAATCAGATTTTCGAATAGAAGCAGTTCTCTTCACATAGATACGGAGAGCCCGTACCACATCCAAAGACCGCTCTTTGGGAGACAAATCAGGAGAGAAAAAGGCCGGAACCACAATCTACTGATTAAGGTGGAACGAAGAAACCACCTTAGGCAAATATCCGGGATGAGTTCTAAAAACCGCTCGGTCACGGTGAAAAAGCAGATATGGGGAACTACAAGACAAGGCTCCCAGATCCGACACTCTTCTAGCAGAGGCAATAGCCAGCAAGAACACCACCTTACGGGAAAGCCACTTAAGGTCAGCTGAACCCAGGGGTTCAAACGGAGGCTCCCGTAACGCCTCCAAAACCACCGACAAGTCCCAAGGAGCCACAGGCGGGACATAGGGAGGTTGGATACGCAACACACCCTGAGTGAAAGTATGAACATCGGGTAAAGTCGCAATTTTTCTCTGAAACCACACCGACAAGGCAGAAATATGAACCTTGAGGGAGGCCAGACCCAGGCCTAAATCTAGGCCCTGCTGCAGAAAAGCCAAAAGTTTGGCTGTACTAAACTTGGAAGCGTCATAATTATAGATGCGCACCAAACAAAGTAGGAATGCCAGACCCGATGGTAAATCCGAGCAGAAGCCGGTTTCCGGGCCCGCAACATAGTTTTAATAACCTCTTCAGAAAAACCCTTAGCCCTCAAGACGGAAGCTTCAAGAGCCACGCCGTCAAAGACAGCCAGGCTAGGTCATGGTAGACACAGGGGCCCTGAACAAGGAAGTCTGGGCGTTGTGGAAGTAGAAGTGGACACTCTGACGATAGGCCTTGCAGGTCTGAGAACCAGTGCCGTCTGGGCCACGCCGGAGCTATGAGAAGCAGATTTCCTTTTTCTTGCTTGAACTTCCGAATTACCCTGGGCAAGAGTGACACCGGAGGGAACACGTACGGCAGCCGAAACCTCCACGGCACCGCCTGCGCATCCACGAATGCTGCTTGAGGATCCCTTGTCCTTGCTCTGAAGACCGGAACCTTGTGATTGTGTCGAGACGCCATCAGATCTACATCTGGAAAACCCCACTTTTCCAGTAGGAGTTGAAACACTTCTGGATAGAGGCTCCACTCGCCGGCATGCACGTCCTGACGACTGAGAAAGTCCGCTTCCCAATTCAGGACTCCAAGAATGAATATTGCCAATATGGCCGGTAGATGGCGTTCCACCCAACGTAGAATCTGTGAGACTTCCTTCATTGCCAAACAGCTTCGAGTGCCGCCTTGATGATTTATGTAAGCCACTGTGGTGCGTTGTCTGACTGTACTTGAACAGGACGGTTCTGAATTAAATACTGGGCCAGGTTCAACGCATTGAAGACCGCCCTCAATTCCAGAATGTTGATCGTGAGGAGAGATTCCTCCTTGGTCCACCAACCCTGAAGGGAGTGTTGCTCCAGCACCGCGCCCCAACCTCTTAGACTGGCATCTGTGGTCAACAGGACCCAGTTGGATATCCAGAAGGGACGGCCCATGCACAACTGTCGGCCCTGGAGCCACCAAAGTAGCGACAGACGGACCTCCGAAGTCAAGGAGATCATCTGAGACCTGATCCGGTGAGAATCAGCCTCTGGAGGGGGTGAGAATGGAATTGAGCATACTCCACCATGTCGAATGCTGAGACCATGAGGCCCAGCATCTGCATTGTCGAATGTATCGACACTTGCGGACGAGAAAGGAAGCAACGAATCCTGTCCTGAAGCTTCAGGACTTTCTCCTGAGACAAGAACAAACGCTGGTTGTGAGTGTCCAAGAGCGCTCCCAGGTGCACCATGCTCTGGGCAGGGACCAGAGAGAATTTCTTCCAGTTGATGAGCCACCCGTGGGCTTGTAGAAACCGGACCGTCATATCCAGATGACACAGGAGAAGTTCTGGGGAATTTGCCAGGATTTAGCAAGTCATCCAGGTACGGCAGTATCCTGACCCCTTGACAGCGGAGTACCACCGTCATCACCGCCATTACTTTGGTGAAGACTCGCGGAGCCATTGTTAAACCAAAAGGTAACGCCCGAAACTGGTAATGGAGGTTGCCAATAGCGAACCTCAGGTATTGCTGATGTGACGCTGCTATAGGAATATGCAGGTAAGCATCCTGTATGTCCAGTGAGACCATGTAGTCCCCAGGTTCCAAGGCCAGAACTATAGAGCGAAGGGTTTCCATACGGGACTTGGAAACCTTCACAAACCTGTTCAATGCCTTGAGGTTGAGAATGGGCCTGGAGGACCCATTCGGTTTCGGGACTAGAAACAGTGGAGAATAGTACCCCCGGCCCCTCTGAGCAAGAGGCACCTGTACTACAACTCCTGTATCTAGGTGGGTCTGTACCACCGAATGCAGAGTGTTTGCCTTTGCCTGGTCCGACGGGACGTCTGTATGGCAAAATTGATGAGGGGGTCGGTTTTTGAAGGCTATGGCGTAAACTCGAGTGACGACTTCTCGTACCCAGGCATCTGAAGTGGTCTTCAACCATTCCTGGGTATACCATAGAAGCCGGCCCCCCACCCTGGAATTCCCCAGGGGGAGGCCCGCCCCATCATGCGGCAGGCTTATCGGACTTGGAAGCTGGCTGACGGGCAGCCCAGGCTCTTTTGGGCTTCGGCTTACCAGGTTTGGAAGTGCGGGCCTGCTTGTGGTACGCCTGACCTTTTGCTTTACCTGAAGGGCGAAAGGGGCGAAAGGACGTACCTTTAGCCTTCGACACAGAAGGAGCGGTATTTGGCAGACAAGCAGTTTTGGCAGTAACCAAGTCAGCCACTATCTTATTTATGTCCTCCCCAAACAGAATATCTCCGTTGAAAGGGAGTACCTCCAGGGTTTTTCTAGAGTCCAGATCCACAGACCAGGATCTCAGCCACAGTATCCGGCGAGCCAGGACTGACGTAGTAGAGGCCTTGGCTGCTAGGATACCGGCATCAGAAGCCGAAGCTGCGACAATATATGACAAGCATTGTCTAGCATGGTCAGAGGAGATTTCAGCTTCTAACTCCAAGGCCCATGCTTCAATAGCCTCGGCAGCCCATGTAGCTGCAATAGTGGGCCTTTGTGCAGCACCCGTGAGGGTGTAAATTGCTTTCAGACAACCCTCCATACGCTTATCCGTAGGCTCTTTTAGAGACGTGACGGTAGTGACAGGCAGAGCTGAGGAAACCACCATCTTAGCCACATGTGAGTCCACTGGAGGAGGCGTTTCCCAATTCTTAGACAGCTCTGGCCCGAGGGGATAGTGAGCCAGCATCTTCTTTTGAGGCACAAACTTCGTACCCGGGTTTTCCCAGGGTTCCTGATGTATATCCACTAAGTGGTCAGAGTGAGGTAAAACTTGTTTAACCACCTTCTGATGCTTAAACCTATCTGGTTTCTCAGGAGGGACGGATGGCTCGGGATCATCCGTAATCTGTAGAATTAACTTCATAGCCTCCAAAAGGTCAGGAACAGCCACATGTGAACTACCCTCCCCGTCAGCCTCATCTGAGTCAGAACCTGAGGGGTCAGTGTCTTCATCAGACGCGGTGTCAGTGACAGCAGTGTATTGTGAGGAGATAAGCGCTCGCTTAGAGGACCCCTTGGACTTAGGCTAGCATAGTGAGACTTTTTAGTAGTCAGGGACTGGTTCAACTTCTATAATTGAGCAGATAAATCGTCCGCACACGGCGGGTTAGCTGCAGGGACCACGTACGGTTGTACCGGCATTGGGGGTTCCATAGGGGGTGTTCGTTTATGAACTAGCGTATGCAGAAGCGTGGAAAAAGCGGCCCACGGTGGGTCAGTATGTGCCTCCGTTGCCACAGTCCCACTGGGGGGCAAGGAGCCCCCAGAACCAGAGCCCAAAGCTGCTATATTCTCCTCATAGTTATCTGCGGCTTCAGCAACACCGGCAGTGTGTTCAGGCCCAGAACCGTTACGCTCAGAAGCAGACATGATATAATTTGCAGTATGAGGTAACACAGTACAATTATCAGCAGCACTA
The DNA here is from genome assembly GCF_028390025.1 of Pseudophryne corroboree. Classification (NCBI taxonomy): domain Eukaryota; kingdom Metazoa; phylum Chordata; class Amphibia; order Anura; family Myobatrachidae; genus Pseudophryne; species Pseudophryne corroboree. Next base: position 47,775,688 of record NC_086449.1, on the reverse strand, counting down.
TACCTCTAAACCCAAACCCCTGCGCAGTGAAGTCAGCACCAGCAGAGATAAAGGAGAGATATGGTGACTAAATCACAGAGAAAAATACGTAATACAGTATATCTTTGTGAAAACCCTATATCAATATAAAACCTGATGCACCAAGCCCCCTCAGGTTATAGAATATAGGGATATCAGGTTGAGTGAAAGACACGAAATGGACACCACTCAGCTGTCAAATACACACACAAATAGTCACAATCTGTACAATGCAGAGGTTATTACTGACAATAATACTGCACTGGACTAACTTACACAGCTATATAACAGGAGATATAACAGTACACAGTAATAACTGGATGTATATCACAGGGTAATTGTACTAGGAAACCCCGACTAAGGCCCTCATTCCGAGTTGTTCGCTCGCTAGCTGCTTTTAGCAGCATTGCACACGCTAGGCCGCCGCCCTCTGGTAGTGTATTTTAGCATAGCAGAATTGCGAACGAAGGATTAGCAGAATTGCGAATAGAAATTTCTTAGCAGTTTCTGAGTAGCTCCAGACTTACTCCTACATTGCGATCAGTTCAGTCAGTTTCGTTCCTGGTTTGAAGTCACAAACACACCCAGCGTTCGCCCAGATACTCCCCCGTTTCTCCAGCCACTCCCGCGTTTTTCCCAGAAACGCCAGCGTTTTTTCGCACACTCCCAGAAAACAGCCAGTTTCCGCCCAGAAACACCCACTTCCTGTCAATCACACTACGATCACCAGAACAATGAAAAAGCTTTGTTATGCCGTGAGTAAAATACCTAACTTTTGTGTAAAATAACTAAGCGCATTCGCTCTGCGAACCTTGCGCATGCGCAGTAAGCGACTAATCGTAGTATAGCGAACATCGGCAACGAGCGAACAACTCGGAATGACCCCCCTAAGTGCACTCTTTCTTACTAACACTGACTAAAAAAAGGCAGGTAGAATACTTAAGTGTCATGTAAAGGCACAGCGCTGACAACCAGGCGGCTTTACATAGGAGGATTTGCCCAAGCAGTCCCAGGAACAGTGAGCTGAGGGATAATGGCGCCGCAGACACTGACAGGGAGTGAGGAAAAGACAGAGATGCAGCTCCAGGGCGGGAACACTTGCTAGAAACGGCGCCCTGGGGCTGGGGGAGGGGCTTCAGGTCTAAGCCTTATCCCCCTTGCTGGCAAAACCACCGGGTACTGTGGGCGATATAAAAATCGGTTTAGAGAGAAAACCTGACCTGCACCCATGCCCTGGTGATCTAGTGGGATCGCCTGTACTGTCACAGTGTCCACTGCCAGCGCACGCGGCCCGCCTCCCACCGACCACGCCAGATCGCGATAAAGACCGGGTCCCGCAAGCGGGACCCACTTACCACGTCCCGAAGCACGGCCACGCGATCCTGGAGAGGCCCAGCCGTGTGTGTCTTACGTGAAGAAAACCGGAGCCTCCGCTGTAGGTACCCGGCAAACAGGGTTCGGGAGTGTACAGCGCCGCTGGGGAGAGCTGGAGCAGCAGCAGAGAATGTCACAAGACATTTACCACCGCTGCTGCCCTTGAAGTCTTCACTTTTTTCTCACAAAAAAGCTCTTTTTAGGGTTGACTGTAGCAGCCTTCCTGTTAAGTGCCTGCTTACTGCAGCACCAACTTACAAAACTGAGCTCCTGTGCAGCGAGGCGGGGTTATAGTGGAGGCGGCGCTGTGCATTCTGGGAACAGTCAAAGCTTTGAGCCTGTTGGTGCCTCGGATCAAGATCCTACTCTACACCCCATTGTCCAATCCTTGTGGAGCCCAGTGTACCCTGCAGCAGAAATACATTTTAAATACACTTCACATAAACGTTGTGCCAGCTTCAACCCACTGCAGAGCTGCAGCATGGGACCTGCAATCCCAGCTCAGTGCTGCACATACATTTAAACTAGAGATGTGCAGCGGGCACTTTTCGTGTTTTTGGTTCTGGCTCCATCCTCGTGTTTTGGATCTGGATTGGTTTTGCCAAAACCACCCTTTCATGTTTTGGTTTTGGTTTTGGATCTGGATGATTTTTGAAAAAAACATAAAAACAGCTAAAGTCACTTAATTCGGGGGTCATTTTGATCCTACGGTATTATTAACATCAATAATATTCATTTCCACTGATTTCCAGTCTATTCTGAACACCTCACAATATTGTTTTTAGGCCAAAAGGTTGCACCGAGATGGCTGTATGACTAAGCTAAGCGACACAAGTGTGCGGCACAATCACCTGGACCATCTAGGAGTGGCATTGCAGTGGCAGACAGGATGGCAGATTTAAAAAATAGGCCCCAAACAGCACATGATGCAAAAAAGAAAAAGAGGTGCAATGAGGTGGCTGTAAGACTAAGCTTAGCGACACAAGTGTGCGGCACAAACAACATGGGACGTTCAGGAATTTGCCCAGATGTGTCACAACTGAGGGTTTGAGCTGACGGGAGGAAGCCTCAGTTGTAGGGGCTGAGATGAAATTAAACTTGGGAGGTTTAATCAGACCCCTGGACATGTAAGTGCAGAATGATTACCCGAAGGTGTGACCATGACAACCAGTTTAAAATTCAAAATAAAAGTTTATTAACAGACTCCGTGTGATAACAAGCAGCATTCAAAGTTCAGCAAAGACAGTAGCAAATAACACAGTTCCTGGAACACATAACCATAGAAGGTATCTCAGAGCACTGGTAGGTTTAGAACAGATGTAAAAGTCCTTTGATGGAATCACCTTACCAGGCCTGGTTGTAGTAGTAGAAATAACCAAGGAACATGCCAGTAGTTGTAACAGGTGAATCTGGTAACTTGAGTAAGCTGCTGTATCAGCTGGATGTAACCAGCCAGGTGGTAAGACACGGAGTGGATGCTGAGTGGAATCAGCCAGGTGATGAAACACAGGGTGGTTGCTGAAAGGAATCAGCCAGGTACTAAAGTCACGGAGTGGATGCTGGATGGAACCAGCCAGGTGATAAAACACAGAGTGGATGATGTGAGATGCTAGGGAACGTAGAAACAGAATAGCTGATAAATGATTACCGGTGGTAGTGGATACTGCTGGTAAGATAGGATCCGCTGGATCAGCACCGGTGTTTAGTAGAAGCTGAAATCTGTTGAAAGCTGGCTGCTGGAAACAGATAGTAGATAGCTGGAAACTTGGACAGCCACGAAAGACTGTAGAGTCAGGCTGCACCGCAAGATGGAAAGCAGGTGCGGGTCTCTTTGTGGATGCTGGAGACAGGAACTGGAACCTGGAGAAACAAACCACAGGAGGGAGAGACTGGAACAAGGTATGACATTCAAAGCACTGACATCTATCTGGCCCAGACACAGGATACTTATACCTGCTGCTATGAAGGCATTGGCTGGGCAATTATGCAGATTCCCAGGGATGGTGGATTGGAGGAATTGGAGCATGTGATCAAATCCAACATGGCTGCGCCCATGCTGGAACCTGGAGGGAAAACTGGTTTGAAATGAAATGTGCAAACATAGTGATAATGGCGGCGCCGGCCGCAGAGGACAGGAGACGCCAGATGACAGTTATATGCTGAGACACTTGGAGGGCAGCAGAGGCCGCGGCAGGCATGATACATGATTCTGAGAACCTGCAGCAATAACACAGTAACGGCGGCGGAGGCCGCGGAGGACGGGAGTCGCCATGTTGGATTCAAACATGGCGCCGCTGTGGTAGTGTCTCAGAATGACAGGAGAGATGTGCAGAGTGTTGACACAGATGAGATCCGGACTTGGAACGCTGGACCAGTCTCAGAAGATACCTAAACGGCAGGTAATGGGGTCCAGATACCCGGATCGTGACAAGATGTAATACACGTACAATATTGGTGGCACAGGAGAGCGTACCTCTGAACCACACACACGGCAAAACCTATAAAATCAATTTGTATAATAATAACCCTTTTATTTGGAACTATTATAATAATTTGCAGCACAGGCGAGCATACCCCTACACAACACAGGACAAACCCTGTGAAAATTATTTGGATAAAAATATAAGTAATGTATATATTATAACCCTTTTATTTGGAGTAAATAATATACAGCACAGGACACCACCACTGGACTGATGCAGCACAAGACACCACCACTGGACTGGACTTATACAGCAGTACCCCTGGACGAATACGGCAGTACCCCTGGAGTTGTATGGCAGTGTCAGACAGGATGGCACTAATCCCCAAACAGTACATGATGCAAAGAAGAAAAAGAGGTGCAAGATGGAATTGTCCTTGGGCCCTCCCATCCACGCTTATGTTGTATAAACAGGACCTGCACACTTTAACAAACCAATCATTTCAGCGACAAGGTCTGCCACACGACCAAAATTAGTGGCTGAAATGACTGGTTTGTTTCAGTGACGGGCGGTGACAAATACAATCTGTGTGAGGAGGGCAGGGCTGTGTGTGGGGATCTGAGTGGGGGGGGGAGAGCTGTGGGGGGGTTGTGTGAGGAGGGGAGAGCTGTGTGTGCGGATCTGAGTGGGGCAGGGGGAGCTGTGGGGGGGAGCTGTGTGAGAAGGGGAGAGCTGTATGTGGTGATCTGAGTGGGGGGGGAGCTGTGGGGCGGCTGTGTGAGGAGGGGAGACATGTGTGTGTGGATCTGAGTGGGGGGAGCTGTGTGAGGAGGGGAGAGGTGTATGTGGTGATCTGAGTGGGGGAAGAGCTGTGGGGGGCTGTGTGAGGAGGGGAGAGCTGTGTGTGGGGATCTGAGTCGGGGGGAGAGCTGTGGGAGGGTTCTGTATGAGGAGGGTAGGGCTTTGTGTGGGGATCTGAGTGGGGGGGAGAGAGCTGTGGGAGGGTTCTGTATGAGGAGGGCAGGGCTGTGTGTGGGGATCTGAGTAGGGGGGAGCTGTGGGGCAGCTGTGTGAGGAAGGGAGACCTGTGTGTGTGGATCTGAGTGGGGGGAGCTGTGTGAGGGAGGGAGAGCTGTGTGTGGTGATCTGAGTGGGGTGGAGAGCTGTGGGGGGGCTGTGTGAGGAGGGGAGAGCTGTGTGTGGGAATCTGAGTGGGGGGAGAGCTGTGGGAGGGTTCTGTATGAGGAGGGTAGGGCTGTGTGTGGGGATCTGAGTAGGGGGGAGCTGTGGGGCAGCTGTGTGAGGAAGGGAGACCTGTGTGTGTGGATCTGAGTGGGGGGAGCTGTGTGAGGAAGGGAGAGCTGTGTGTGGTGATCTGAGTGGGGTGGAGAGCTGTGGGGGGGCTGTGTGAGGAGGGGAGAGCTGTGTGTGGGAATCTGAGTGGGGGGAGAGCTGTGGGAGGGTTCTGTATGAGGAGGGTAGGGGTTTGTGTGGGGATCTGAGTAGGGGGGAGAGCTGTGAGGAGGGGGGTTTGAGGAGAAGAGAGCTGTTTGTTTACCTTCGGTTAGGTGGCTGTGGCTGGGGGCGGTTCCTCCATGGTGACAGGTTCATTTGGAAAGTTGGTGCAGGAGACCGGGCCGGCCAGGGAGAGGATGAATAGAGTTAGGAACAGCCAGGCCAGACGCACTGCCTGGTAATTTGGCGGAAGTTGTTCAGTGTGGCGGCTGAGGCAGGCACCAGCTGCACTACTATCGCTGGGGCACTCCTCTACTTTCCTACATGCAGCGCAGGCAGACACTGAACCTGTGCTGCAGTGAGGTTGTTTGCCATGGACGCCGCAGCACGGTCCCTAGACACTGGTAGTGGAGACCTCCTTCCCTGTGACTGCTAAGGGACGGGAGGTAGCGCTGCACATCTGACAATGATTAAGCTTCTGCGCATGCTGTCTCCAGGGCCTGCCCAAGTCTAATTTTTTTGGCTAGCGAAAATATATTTTGGTGCCGCTTAATGTAATATGTACTGGCGTGGTTTCATGGGGAAGAGGCGTGACCACAGAATAGTACCAATTCACATTACACCGCACAGTAGCGTCAGTTACTCACATTACACCGCACAGTAGCGTCAGTTACTCACATTACACCGCACAGTAGTGTCAGTTACTCACATTACACCGCACAGTAGTGTCAGTTACTCACATTACACCTCACAGTAGCGTCAGTTACTCACATTACACCTCACAGTAGCGTCAGTTACTCACATTACACCGCACAGTAGTGTCAGTTACTCACATTACACCTCACAGTAGTGTCAGTTACTCACATTACACCTCACAGTAGCGTCAGTTACTCACATTACACCTCACAGTAGCGTCAGTTACTCACATTACACCGCACAGTAGTGTCAGTTACTCACATTATACTACAGAGTAGCCTCCGCTAGTCACATTACACAGCACAGTAGCATCCGTTAGCTTACATGTTACACCACAGTAGAGCTTCTTTTACACATAATGCCATGGTATAGCCCCTTGTACAAATTACATGTTGTCCACCCCTAGAACTGCCACTGACTAGATAAACTAGGCTCATTTATAAATGGTATAATTATTGACAAGAACACTGGGGGTGGAGAGGGGGGTGCGAGAGAGGGGGGAGATGGGAGAGAGAGAAGGGGGAGAGAGAGAGGGCGAGGCAGAGAGAGGGGTGAGAGAGAGAGACAGAGAGAGGGATGGGAGAGAGGTGATGAGAGAGAGGAGGGTGAGAGAGAGAGACAGAGAGGGGATGAGAGAGAAGGGGCAAGAGACAGAGAGGGGGAAGCAAGAGAAGGGGAGAGGGAGAGAGAAATAGAGAGAGACAGACAGAGAGAGACATGGTGGCTCTCACCTTCTCTGACTTCTGGACATAGTGCCCGCTGTGATCACGGTACCTGCAGCCCGGATAGCAGCGTGAGCCAGGCGGCCTTGCCAGAGAGGGCATGAGAGCAGCCTGTATACAAGGCGGGAGGGCGGCCGCAGTGCTTTACAGTGAGTGACGGTGACTCACTCACTGTCAGCAGCGGTGGGGATTCGGACCAGGACCAGTTTCCAGAACACCGGACCGGATCAGCTCCCTGCAGCGACCTCTGCCGCTGGGAAGCAAAAACAGTGAGCAAAGGGTCATTTATGCTGCATTAAAGACATTTGCCCCCTCTTATGCAGCCTGAGTTATATAGATAGCTGCTGGTGCTGCAGCTATCTCAGTACTCTTCCCTCCCTCCCCCTACCCGATTGTAGCAGCAGTGGGGTAGGTAGGAGGCTGTCAGCCCTGCACAGTGCTCCCCCGTGTGACAGCAGCAAACAGACAGTGCCACTGTGCAGGGCTGACAGCCTTCGGGCAGTGCGGGAGCAGCTTCGAGCGGGAAGCCGGGAAGATCTCTCCCTCCCTGCTGACAGCTCATCGCGGACATGCCGCCGGATGGGGACGTACTTACATAGCTCCCCAGTGGCAGGAGGTCACTGCACTGAGCTGATCTGGACCGGGATTCCCTGAAACTCGCAGCTACTCGTATGTGTCAGGCCGACACTGCTCCCTACGCTGCCCGATTGCAGAAGCCAGCCAGACACAGGGGTGAGTGAAGGCCACTGAGGGGACACTTCTTCCACTAGGATTTAGAACCAACCTTGCGGGGACGTCGGGATCGGCAAACCGGAAACTGATCCGGCGTCCAAATTCACCCCTGCCGCTGGCCAAGCACATCTGGGCGACTGACAGGGGCGTGCATTCATCGGGGCTGAATGCACGCCCCTGTCATTGAGGCACCAGTATAGGTGCCGCTTCCCCATGCATTTTCAAAGGGCTTTCACAGCCCATTGCTTCGTCCTGCAGATCCCTGGTTTGTTTGGGCCCCCACCAAAAAAGAAGCAATCAATCTCTCCTTGCACAAACTGGCTCTACGGTGGCAAGATGTCGACCTCATCCTCCAATTCATCACCCCTTTCAGTGTGTACATCCTCCTCCTCACAGAGTATTAATTCGTCCCCACTGGAATCCACCATCATAGGTCCCAGTGTGCTTACTGTAGGCAATTGCTGGTCAAGGTCCTTCCCGAAGGAATTTATAATTAATTTTGATCAGGGCTGTTTCTAGGCAATTTGGCTCCCAGAGCGAGATTTAAAAATACCCCCCCCCCCCTCCCCCATTGCCATATAAAAATGTGCCCCCCCCCCCATAAATATAAAAAAGAAAGAACTTGTGCTGAAGGTGCGCATGCTCCCGGAGAGGGCGTGGCCTTGTTAAAAATGGGTGTGGTGTCATTAAAATGGGCGTGGCCTCACCTGGAAAGACTACCTTACACCCCAATTTTTGACCCTGCACCAACAGATCACGGACACCAAAGACAAAAAAAAAATTTCTACCATATTAAGCCCCACACAGTAATGCCCTTTTTACACATTAGACAGGCAAGAGTCCCTGTTTTACACATTACGGCAGGCAAGAGTCCCCGTTTTACACATTAGGCAGGCAAGAGTCCCCATTTTACATATTACGACAGGCAAGAGTCCCCATTTTACACATTCCGACAGGCAAGAGTCCCCATTTTACACATTACGGAAAGAAAGAAAGAAAGAAAGAAAGAAAGAAAGAAAGAAAGAAAGAAAGAAAGAAAGAAAGAAAGAAAGAAAGAAAGAAAGAAAGAAAGAGTTATACTTACATTTGCAGGGGTCCTCCCGCGTCCTGCTCTTCGGCCCGCCTCTCCCTCCTCCTAGCTTGCTGGCAGGCTCCCCGTCATCATTACTCCGCTCGGCGGCTGAGTTTCATGTAATAACACGTTTGCATCATGACATCAAAATGCAAATGCGTCATTAAATGAAACGTCGCCCACCGAATGGATTAGTAATGACGGGGAGGAGGGGAAGCAGCAAACTGAGCCACCTAAAGCCACAGTGGGTGCCCCGTGCGAATGCACGCCTCGCCCACCGCAAGAAACGGCTCTGGATAACATTGAAATGGCAGGCTCCCAATCATAACATGCACTACCCCACCAACCGCACCCTGGAAAATATAGACACACATTGCCACCATTTAAAAATAAGTACAATTATAGGATTCCATGTTGCTCGAGCGCCACCCCCCCCCCCCCCCCCACACACACACACACAGTCCGGACCAGATGTCAGCACTCGCTCCTGACTGCCCTGCATCACCACCAGCGGGTGGGCTAGGAGATCTTATCCTCTGCCTCGCAACCCCAGTTGTGGGAGAAAATGAAGGAGGAGCTGTTGATGGGTAATGTTCCGCTTGAGTTGACAATTTTCTCACCAGCAGGTCTTTGAACCTCTGCAGACTTCTGTCTGCCGGAAAGAGAGATACAACGTAGTCTTTAAACCTAGAATCAGGCACGGTGGCCAAAATGTAGTGCTCTGATTTCAACAGATTGACCACCCTTGAATCCTGGCAAAGCGAATGAAGTGCTCAATCCACAAGTCCCACATACTTTGCGGAATCTCTCCATTTTAGCTCCTCCTTCAATTTCTCCAGCTGCTTCTGCAAAAGCCTGATGAGGGGATTGACCTGACTTAAGTTGGCAGTGTCTGAACTGACTTCACGTGTGGCAAGTTCGAAGGGTTGGAGAACCTTGCACAAGACGGAAGTCATTCTCAACTGCTCTTGAGTCAGGTGCATTCCCCCTCCTTTGCCTATATCGTAGGTGGATGTATAGGCTTGAATGGCCTTTTGCTGCTCCTCCATCCTCTGAAGCATATAGAGTGTTGAATTCCACCTCGTTACCACCTCTTGCTTCAGGTGATGGCAGGGCAGGTTCAGGAGTGTTTGATGGCGCTCCAGTCTTCGGCACTTGGTGGCTGAATGCCGAAAGTGGCATGCAATTTTTGGCATCTCATGCACACCCCTGTAATATTTTTTTTTTAATTCTACACCATCAAATTAATTGTATGTGCAAAATATGGGATGTGCTGGAATTTGCCCAGATGTAATGCACGGATAATATTGGTGGCGTTGTCGGATATCACAAATCCCCAGGAGAGTCCAATTGGGGTAAGCCATTGTGCGATGATTTCCCTCAGTTTCCGTAAGAGGTTGTCAGCTGCGTGCCTCTTACGGAAAGCAGTGATACATAGCGTAGCCTGCCTAAGAACGAGTTGGCATTTGCGAGATGCTGCTACTGGTGCCGCTGCTACTGTTGCTGCAGGAGGCAATACATCTACCCAGTGGGCTGTCACAGTCATATAGTCCTTAGTCTGCCCTGCTCCACTTGTCCACATGTCCGTGGTTAAGTGGACAGTGGGTACAACTGCATTTTTTAGGACACTGAGGACACTTTTTCTGACGTCTCTGTACATTCTCGGTATCACCTGCCTAGTGAAGTGGAACCTAGATGGGATTTGGTACCGGGGACACACTACCTCAAACAATTCTCTAAGTCCCACTGAACTATTGGCAGATACCGGACGCACCTCTAACACCAACGTAGCTGTCAAGGTCTCAGTTATCCCCTTTGCAACAGGATGACTGCTGTCATATTTCATCTTCTTCACAAAGGACTGTTGGACAGTCAATTGCTTAGTTGAAGTAGTACAAGTGATCTTCCGACTTCCACTCTGGGATGACGATCGACCCCCAGCAGCAACAATAGCAGCGACAGTAACAGGAGTAGGCGTTACACTCAAGGATCCTGCGGAGGAATCCCGGTTAGTAGAGGACTCCTCAGTCTTGCCAGTAACATGGCCTGTAGGACTACTGATGTTCCTGACTGAGGAGGAAGTTGACGTTGAGGGAGTTGGTGGTGTGGCTTGCAGGAGCTTGGGTACAAGAGGAAGAAGAGATTTAGGTGTCAGTGGACTGCTTACGCTCTTCCCCAAAGTTTCACAACTTGACACTGACTTCTGATGAATGCGCAGCAGGTGACGTATAAGGGAGGATGTTCCTAGGTGGTTAATGTCCTTACCCCTACTAATTATAGATTGACAGAGGCAACACATGGCTTGACACCTGTTGTCCGGATTTGTGGAGAAATAATTCCACACCGAAGAGGCATTTTGGCATTTTGCCCAGGCATCAAAATGGGCTTCTTCATCCCACGGACAACAGGTGTCTCCCCTGGTGCCTGATTTAAACAAACCACATAACCATCAGAATCCTCATTGTCAACTTCCTCCTCAGTTCCAGCAACACCCATATCCTCATCCTGGTGTACTTCAACAGTGACATCTTTAATTTGAATATCAGAAACTGAACTGTGGGTGCTCCTTCCAGCACTTGTAGAGGGTGTGCAAGTGGTGGAAGGAGCCACCTCTTCCCATCCAGTGTTGGGAAGGTCAGGCATCGCAACCGCCGACACACTTGGATTCTTCTTGGGGATTTGTGATACCATCTTAGAGCGCACAGTTCTTTTCTGTGCTTTTACCAGCTTAACTCATATTTTTTATAGTGGGAGAATGAGGGCTACCATCGTCATGTGAAGCTGAACCACTAGTCATGAACATAGGCCAGGGTCTTAGCCGTTCTTTACTCCGTGTCGTAAATGGCATATTGGCAAGTTTACATTTCTCCTCAGAACAATTCAATTTATTTTTTGGGGTAATTTTACTGAACTTTTTGGATTTGACATGCCCTCTGCTATGACATTGGGCATTGGCCTTGGCAGATGACGTTGATGGCATTTCATCGTCTATGTCATGACTAGTGGCAGCAGCTTCAGCACTAGGAGGAAGTGGTTCTTGATCTTTCCCTATTTTGTCCTCCAAATTTCTGTTCTCCATTATTTTTCTGCAGTGATATAACACAATATGTGGCATAGGAGAGCGTACCCCTACACCACTCAGGGCAAACCCTGTAAAAATTATATTTGGATTAAATGTAAATAACCCCTTTAGTTGGAGTAAATAATATAGCCCACAGGACACGACTGTTTAGTTCATATGTTTGTAAATCCAGTCATCAGGACACAGAGACATGTTCACTGCTGTGCTGCTTTATTCCCTCACCAACTCCAGGCACACTGCACACTGGACCACCCACTTCCCAGCATTCCCCTGGTCCCAGGGACCATCACTGAAGATACAGGCTTACAAACATTAGTAAGGGAGTGTGTACAAATATTAAGCATTCTAATACACTAACATCACAATGACCACTGGTCTGATGCAGGACAACACAGCGACACTGTAAGGGACTTATTATACAGCAGCACTGGACATATGGCATCAGAGGACACCACCACTGTGACTGGTCACTGGACTGACTGATGCAGCACAAGACAGCACTATAATCGCCACCCCACTTTCCCGCCCGCACAGACATTGAGGACAGAGACATGTCCTCTCACTAGATAGATAGATAGATAGATAGATAGATAGATAGATAGATAGATAGATACAGTGTTGGCGGATCTCACGGACTCTCAACCGGTAGTAACAGGAGCTGCACACCTGTATTTCTTCTACATTTCAATTTATTTGAATCTTTATCAGGAATACAATACAAAAAATGTCTTACCTTTATACATGTGAACACTGACCATCTGGCGTTTCTGGCCGGAAAGGCTGAGCTCAGCGCAGCTCCCGGCTCTCTGGCTTGTCGTCCTCTCCAAATGCGCATGCGCACAGCGTCTATTCAGTGGAGTCAGAGGGAGAGGGGGCATGCCAGGGGCTCACAGAGCGCTGGGCACGCCCCCTCAGTGATGAAAATGGGGCGTGGCTCGCGATCGCGGGTCCTCCCGTGAAGCCACGCCCCTTTTCATAGGCCACGTCCCCTTTTCGGGAACGCGCGCCAATCAACTCCAATATGTAAATTAACAGTTAGGAGCTGATTGGCTGGTGCGTATATCACCTTGAACTTATCACTGGTTTATCACTTCCTTATGCCTTCTCCATGCTAATACATCTGCCCCAGAGTTTAATTTAGTCCATGAGGGGAAACCGTATTCAGTAAATGTATCCATTTAGCTCTGATCTGAAGGAGGATTATTCCTCCATTCCCCGCGCCCCCCCCACACACACACACACACACACACACACAAACACACACACACTACTATCAAAAGGAACATGATCTACTATTGTTTTATCATGCAGAAAGGTTATGTTGAAACTGTTTAAAAGTTTAGCCACGGGCTGGTCTATAGATTTACCCTCTAGTGCTTGTTCAATAGCACTGCGGTGCTGTGTCATACTCTCCCTAAATTGACATGCAGTTTTACCCACATAATAGGGGTCAATGTATCACATATACAACATACCTGATAGTACATGTTAAGACGTGATTAATTTACATTTTACATCCCGACTGAGGATGGATAATATAGGGGGTAATTCTGAGTTGATCGCAGCAGGAATTTTGTTAGCAGTTGGGCAAAACCATGTGCACTGCAGGGGAGGCAGATATAACATGTGCAGAGAGAGTTAGATTTGGGTGGGGTGTGTTCAATCTGCAATCTAAATTGCAGTGTAAAAATAAAGCAGCCAGTATTTACCCTGCACAGAAACAAATTAACCCACCCAAATCTAACTCTCTCTGCAAATGTTATATCTGCCTCCCCTGCAGTGCACATGGTTTTGCCCAACTGCTAACAAAAATCCTGCTGCGATCAACTCAGAATTACCCCCATAGTCTCCTGTCTCCAAATAAGTGCAAGTCGTGCACCCTATACATTTGTAGTTACTCACTTTTTTATAGTTAGGAAATGGCTACTGGCATCAGATGTAAACTTGGAAATATCAGTATGTACTAATATATCCCTGATATTTCTCCCACGTTTATAATAGCGAAGTATAGACTAACGACGTCAGATCAGGGTCTGTTTGAATGACCAGCCAAACTCTCTTAGCTACAGAAGTCAGTTTCTGACTTTCAGTGGTAAAATTGCTCACAATTGTCCAACACAGCTGTGTATAAGAAATTGGATTATGATCCCACTAATGAATTTATGAAAGAACTGGAAGGAATTTTTAAGAGAGGCAGCAGATAAGGGTATTATTCCAGAAAATATTATGTTGGCTCTTCTTAACAATAAACTAAGGGTTCCGGTGTTTTACACCATTCCCAAGCTTCACAAGAGTCTACAGATGCCTCCGGGACGTCCCATAATTAGTGCTAGGGACTCTTTGTTCTCACAAGTATCCAAATACATAGATATTTATTTGCAGCCAGTTATTCAATGTGACAATGCATACTTGAAGGACACGTCATCGTTTTTGGAGAAATTACAAGAGCTTGGGGACGTGATTAGTTTGTATACTAATATCCGCCATACACGAGGCTTGGACGCTGTGAAGAAACTCATTACAGATGAACCACAGTACAAAGGTCCAGACATTGAATTGTTTCTAACACTACTTGGTTTAATATTAAATACAAATTACTTCATCTTTAATAACAAGTTTTTTTGTACAAATTTTAGGGTGTGCGATGGGTTCGTGTGCAGCTCCAGCGTACGCAAACTCATTTATGTTTGGGGTTGAGAAGAGATTATTCCTTTTTGGTGGAAGAATATAAAACTTGCAGACATCTTTACACTCATTCTATAGATTTCTATTCTATTTTATCGTATTTCTATTATGGACTGGCTCGAAATATGCTTTTCTATCTATGATGGATTGAGTTAATCAACTGGATGAGGATATTACATTTACATTTGACATTCAGTCTCTTAATATTCATTTTTTGGATGTTGATATTACCAGACTAGGCTCTGGATTGGTATTTAGCAAACCAACACATTGTAACTGTTATGAACCACAGGTAGTGGTTCATTCCTATTTTATGTTTATAGTTGTCTTGCAGGCCAGGATTTCCCATTGCTCTGGTTTAAGAATACTCTTGTTTGCTGCCGGTGGTGAGTCTGTGTAATTGCAGCTTGTTCCCATGTGTTCAGCCTCACCTGTCTGTTGATTGCACCTCTCAGTTGTGCAGCAGGTCAGCTGCACAACATAATTAATTAAGACTCTCTGTTATATTCTGGCTCAGTGCAATTCACAGACGCTGGTGATATTTCCTGAGTTCCAGAGTTCTTGAGTTCTGAGCTAGTCTCTGCCAGTTCCTGAGCTCCTGTCTAGCAGTGTCTGTCTAGCTGCTTCCAGTGTCGGTTCCTGAGTGTTGGTTCCTGTGTCGATTCCAGTGTCTGATCCTGTGTCCTGCCGTGAAGCGTTCCTGTCCATTTGCCAGTATTTGTACCGGTTCCGTGAGTAGCGGCTTTGCCGCGTCCGTCGGCCTAGGCCGCAGTATTCTTTGGTTATATTTAGTTACTGGTGTTTTGCAGAGGGTTCTGCTTATGCTGTCACCGCCGGTACGCAAAAGTATTGTGTCGGCGTGTGGACAGCATTTCCTTTGTTCTTTTCCTTTAGCGGCGTGCCGCACATATATTTAGTTTTAGGGTAGTTAGTAGCCCCTAGCTTTCTGTTGTTTTAGTTAGAGGTCCCCTTGTTATTATCCTGTCTCGGTTCACCCCTTGTCTCATGCTAAGACCTGGGGGCATCGGAGTTGGGCAGACATAATCCGCCCTTCAAACGCGGCTGCCGTGGGCCCAAGAAACCATAGTCACTCAGGCGTGAACTGACCACACGGGTAAAACAACGGAGGTAGGGTGCTAGGGGCTATTTCCACACCACACCTTATTTCAGCGTCACGTTCTGGTGCTCAGGACTCACTACGTAACATCTCCCTTGTTCTGAGCACCAGGAACCTAACAGTAACAGCTTATTATCAGCAGCGAGCAGGGTTGGACTGGCCCACAGGGGTACAGGGGAAACCACCAGTGGGCCCTAAGGTCTGCTAGTGACCCACTCCCTCCTCTAGGGATCAGGTTCCAGACTGTGCTGCTATTAATCTAGAACATTATCGCGCACGCACTACAGTATTTACTGTATATATTTTTCAAGTGCCCCAACCCATGCAAAATGGTTAGGCAAACCAATGTGGCAGCTGGGCACACTCCTTCTAGAGATTTGCCACACCCCTAAACATGGGCTCCTACCACTGCATAACCGCGGTGGGCCCTACATGCCCAGGTCCGACACTGGCGGCGAGCCATCACCCGGCTCCGCTTATTAAGGGATTGCCCTTCTCACAATACCTGAGGGTTCATGGCATCTGTAATGATGCTGAAGATAAAAAGAGACAGATGGAAAAACACAGGCGTGTCCAAGCGTTTGCAGGGCGAGTGTCTGACGTCAATTCTGGTCCCGGACAGGCTGAAGTGTTTGAAGCGGCTGAGTAAGTCCTGGGCTGTGCAGAGACTGCTCAAAATCTGTTTGTACAGCTCTGCTACACATGCATTCGCACACTTGCACAGCTAAAATACACTCCCCTATGGGCGGCGACTATCTGTTCGCAGCGCTGCAAAAACAAAACTAGCGAGCAATCAGATCTGAATTAGGCCCTCAGAGTGAGAAGGTGTTGAATGCGAAGTTACAGAAGATGAATGACTGTGTTTGGCCCTGGCTAACCCAATAGGTTTTTTATTGCATGACAGCAAGTAGCAGGACCTCCAGTCACAAAGAAAGGCTTGCCACTGCGTGTGGTTTATGCATGTTCCCAATTTAAAAAAAATTCTGCAGTAAATTTTACTCTCATATGCAGAGGTATTATTATTATTATTATTATTATTATTATTGGGGCAGATGTATTAACCTGGAGAAGGCATAAGGAAGTGATAAACCAGTGATATGTGCAAGGTGATTAACGCACCAGCTAATCAGCACCAATATGTAAATAAACAGTTAGGATCTGATTGGCTGGTGCATTTATCACCTTGCATTTATCACTGGTTTATCACTTCCTTATGCCGTCTCCAGGTTAATACATCTGCCCCAATATCTCTGGCTCATATGTGCGCCAAAACAGAAAAAAACAAATTGATCACAGATAATAAATAGATGTACTTCCCTGTTTTCATGTGCTCTCTAATGACTCCACTTGTCAATCTTCTAGAAACAATGTTTTGACATAAAAGAGAGAACAAAACACAGGGATCCTCGTGTGATACTGTTAGGTATAATTGCACGTATCAAATGAAATTAAATCACTTTACTAATACTAGTTTAATGGCTTATGTCGGGGTTTTAACCCCTAAATCCAACCACTCACAATCAGAGATGGGACAAAAATGCTTATTAATTATCTTTCATCAATAAAAGCACTGAAACCAGGAATAATTTTTTTCAGGGGGTGCCCCCTACAACAGTGAACTCACAAATTAAAACTTGCATGTAGGCATATAGAATAATTCTATCTTATAGTTCCATCAAATCAAAGGATAAGTCAGGGGATGCCCCCTTCAATGATAAACTCACAAGATATGACTTGTATATAGGCATAAAAAGTTCTATCTCATTATTCCAAAGAGAAAGAAATCAGGGGATGCCCCCTTCAGCGAGACACTCACACACTGGATCTTGTATAAAATGCAGGGTAGGTGGGTCTTTTACTGATACACCTTGACAAAGATCCCCAGAGGATTGAAACGCGTAGGTGGGGTAACCTGTGCACCAAGAGGGACATTATCTGGAGAGGAGAGGATTCTGGGATTGCTCAAACGAGGCCCCATTCTGTGCATTTATCAACAATTCCCTGGACAATCTCCAATCTGGGTATGCTCCCTAGAGTTTTAAAGAAATTGTTATTTTAAAATAAAGTGTTTTATACTATCCCAAACCGGTATTATTTCACTTTACTTCGAGGATTCATTCTAAGAGGTGAATGTGGATTTCTAAAGAAGAGTAAAAGACCCACCTAGCCTGCATAAAGGATAAAGCTTCTGTAAAAGGAGCGAAACGCGTCAGTAGTATGGATTTTTGGACCCATATATTTTCTTTGAACCCATCTATATTGCTGTTCATCGCCATCAACATTAGCCCATCAGCAATTGAGAGTAGAGAGACCAGGACCTGGGTGCTTGCAAGCAGCACTGGAACGGTGCAGTCTCGTTGTTCCCTGTGGCTGGACATCCTCGTCATCAGCAGGCGTCATTGCAGACGCTTGATCCCCTGAAACCGGGACCGCTACACTTACCTTTGGGGCTTCAATTTGCGATATACAACACGGACGGTTATTACACGTAAGGCTCCGTCCAGGAGCGCATTGTCATGCTCTATTTCTGTCTTTGCTGACGAGCAGTTAAATATGGAACATTGCTCATTTTCAAAAAACATCTAAGGAACTTATGTCTTTACATGGGTTATAGAAACAAAGTATTGTGCATTTTAACAAGTATATTATGCGGACTGAAATACAGTTAAAATAATTTGTCCATTTTGAGAACTGTGCACAGATCAGCTTGGCTCCACCTCCTTATGTTAATTTTATAGTATTTTTGTTAATACTGATTATTATTGTTTTACATTGTTATGATATTTTAGACCTGTCAAAGTCAGAAAAATATCTCTATGCACACTACCATATTTGCACCTCACACAGGTCCGTGCTGCGCATGCGTACGCTCTCCCGTACATGCGCATACTCACAGTCGCGGGCACCCGCAGGCGCATGGTATGCGTATTTACGGTAGAGTTTATGTGATCATAGCGTGCGACTCAATCATTACATATTTTCACTAATAATGTATTTTGTAGATCATGGTCCCTTTGATAGATTCTGAAAGTTTGGTTAATATAGAATGTTTATGAACAGAGGAATCCCTCTTTGTTTGATACGAAGGGTCAGATAGGAGTAATACAGTGGTGTTTAGTATCCATCGGAAGAATATTTAATTAGAAATATTCCGGTGTTGGTTTGAAGCAGATCAATCGCTCGTGCGAATAGTTATGGACATAAGAAGTTTATGAACATTTACTTTATTTGCACTTTATTACCCATGCGGCGGGAAACCCAGTTTCCCTCCCACCTGAGCAGTTGGAAATAGTCACAGCCCACCTGTATGAATCAACCTATGACCTTTTGTTATAATGCGAAGCCGAATTCCTGTGTCCAATGAACAATGAGATTGTAGGGACCATTGAATTGTATTGTGTGTGGGGCATAAATAGCAGGCCGACCATATCCAACTTCACTCTCTTCAACGGTTCTCATTGCTGGTAATCGGGAGCTGGATATCGAGGCGCATGCGATCGTTCCCCTTGTGCGTAAGTTCTCTCCGTAATCATATTGTCTTACTGTGAGCCATTTCTCTCTCTCCCTCTCTTCTCTTTCTCTCGTATTTTTCCTTGATTAGACTTGAATTGTATTGTATTGTATTTCCTGTGTAGTTATCTGGTTAGTTGGTTTATGTTATATTGTAGTGTATGCTTTGTACTGTGATTCCTTTTGCAAGTATAATAGTCATAATACACATAATAGGTTTCGGACCCTAAGCCCAGGTATCTGCGTATTCTTTATAGTGTTAAGTACTCCCTGAGCATCGGTGACACTCAAGCAGCTTTGTAGTTAATCAGGTTACACAAGGTTACACTTACACTTTGTCTCTACATTAAGGTTTGCTGTGTATTTCATTACTAAAGGTATAGATATAAAGGTTTAACGTTGTGAGCGTCTGTATCGCTGGTGATCTCCTCGTGGTCCCGAGCGCTGCTACGCTATAGCGAATCATTACGATAAGTCAACAGCCAATAGTCTGCCTGCCTGCGATCACTTGGCCGTGAGTGAACGTGACGCCTGAGCGTCTCGATCACGGCTAAGCGATCGATACGCAACTTGCGTACCCTTACGGTACTTCTTACGTAGATAGCGTACCGTGTTCTTAGACCTCATAAAGGGTTATATACACGATAAATATTTAGCTTTATCAATTGGCGGCTCGTCCTGTCCTTCACATATCTGCACTAGGTAGATCAGCAGACATTATCCCTCAGCAAAGGGCGGGAGGTTGTCTCGTAGTGCTGACGGGATAAGCGTCTGCTTCGCTTAGATAAAAGAGTGCTGAAGGAATCCGGGAACCGGAGGTAAGAACAAAACGCTAGTGTCTTTTAAAACTGTATTTTTCTGTCTTGCGTACACACGCACGCACACATATATATCTGCATTTCTTTTTCTTTTTCATTTTCGTATATCACTCTCCTGTCTGCCAGTTTTATAGTCGATAGAAGTGCTAAAAAAAGATTTGCCGTTATTTCATAGTTTAAGAGTAAAGGTAATATAGTTAAAAGATAGACAAACACACAGTTTTGCCTGGGAGATAAGGCGAAGTCAGTGTGTTGTGTGGTAGATGACCAGGGATCATCTACATTGATAAAAATATAAATTGTGTTACGGTGGATCTTTGCTTTGCGTACACGTGTCCCTAACAAAAGACTTGTGTACGCAATCCAAAGGCGGACGCACGCAGCGTACATTACGCAACGGAGCGTCCGGTTACGCCCACGTAGCTCAAGTCACGATAAGTTGATTTTTAACGCAACGCGATAAGTAACGCAAAGCGGTAAATAGCGCCACAGGCGATAAATAACGCAAGTCTATTTTTGGAAATCCAAAATTTAAATTAACAGATCCTGCTCCTAATTGGTAACACAGCTGGGCTAAAGAAAAATTTCTGCGCAGAAATAGAAATAGAAGCAAAAGTGTACATGTGATGAGTGAGTGTTTTTGTATCACATAAGTTTATATAACTTAAAGGTTGAACCACAAGAAAAGTCGAGTACTCGTGAGGTACACGCGTGTAAGTGACGTGCACGGTGGCTAGGGAGGCATCCTTGGTTAAACATAATATTTGAGCATTAGAGTATAGCGGACCAGTATAGAACAAGACCAGGAGGTCAGACCAGGAGGTCATACAGAACAAGACCAGGAGGTCATAGTAGACCAGCAGGTCCAGGTACAGTAAACAGGGAAGTCCGCTATACAGTTCAGAGGCACAACACCAAGAGAAGGGTTGGTGCAAGACCCATACAGGCCGTACAAGCTCTGGCTGAAGGAATTCGCAGTCGTAAGTTTCGATTCCATTGGTCTTTCCGTATACAAGCTTAGTTGTTTGTGTACTGAACGACTGGACCGCACGTAATTGTGTACAGTAGTTAGTAATCTGACCTAGTACCATTAGAGTAAAGGGGTCACAAACGCTATTTGTACATTCTGACGTGATTTGTGTAATTTTTTATTTTTCAAGAAGGGAAGTTCGCTGGTCACTCAG
This sequence comes from Pseudophryne corroboree, assembly GCF_028390025.1. Classification (NCBI taxonomy): domain Eukaryota; kingdom Metazoa; phylum Chordata; class Amphibia; order Anura; family Myobatrachidae; genus Pseudophryne; species Pseudophryne corroboree. The sequence continues at coordinate 47,754,800 of NC_086449.1, read as the reverse complement.
GAACTATCTGACAAACCTCACCTTTACTGGAAAGAGTAAGTGTTCTGCGGATAACCCTCGCATGTTCCAGTAAACAACGGTTTTTATAGGTGCCCTGGGTCGAGTGCGCCAGCACCATATCGGTGTAATCAGGTCGCATTGGTCGGCGTGGGCGAGTGAGTGGGGTACTCGGTAAACCGCCACCGTCAGCCTATTGTGAACAATCTGGTTTTCTGTAAGGGTTCGCTGAAGACCTTGATATAGAGATCAGAGGTAGAGCAAGCAACGCCTGCAGAGTTATGGGGGCCAGTTGTTCAGGTAGGGGGCGATCAACCTCGGTTCGGGTTGATTCAGTGGTCCGACCAATTGGGTCGGCCAGGTATATCATGTGTGAGAAATATGGAAGTCACACAGAGGTTTTATGTGATGAATGGGAGAGAATGACGGTACAAGACCGGGAGAAATTCCCAAGAATAGGTAGCTTCAGCCCAGAGGTGTTACAAAATTTAAGGAGGAGGATATGTCTCATAAAATCAACAAAGAGACGAGTTCAGCATTATGATTATTTACAGTTGTGGCAACAGGAAGGTGAGATACAGAGAGGTTTGGCTCAGGCGGCGGGATCAGGCTCTAACAGAATACTGATTGCCACGGCCCCGCCGCCACCATATATATCAGGAGAGAAGTTGATTACGGAGAAAGACGCACTAAGGTGTAACACAAAATCACTTAGTAACTGTGTAAATGTTAATGATAATGTTAACCCATTAACCCATGCAAGTATTAACCCGTGCAAGTTGTACCCTGTTTTGAACTTTCCTCAGGAGTGTGATCAAGAGGACGAAGCGACAACGATTTCAGCGCTCTCTCTAGCAGCCACCATAGCAGAGACCACAGTAGGCACAGCAACACCCACGAGATTAGTAAAGGCCCCTAGCGGAGGGATAGGTGAGGTCGTATCAACTGGTAAGTACGGCACCATGCATTATGCTGAGACTATTTCACCACAAGCTGTAGAATCTACACAGAATGAGGTTGTTAGAATTACTCCTGTTAGGGTAATAGCAGTTCCCAATGGGAAAACAGATGTATCAGGAGCCACTCCCATAAGGAACATTGCCATGTACAGCCCATTTTCCCGAATGGAATTAAGGACCATAGTGTCTGAATTCCCTGACCCTAGAAAAGATTTAGTTGCCAGCCAAAAATACATCACAGACTTAGGAAACACTTTAGAGCCCAATAATAAAGATTGGCAGATATTGCTAAAAGCTTGTTTACCCTCCAATGTCGACTCAGCTCAATTTTTAGTTGATTGTGGACTAGATCTGGATGTACCTCTTACAGATGTGTACAACAAAGATAACGTAAGAAGGATAAACTTACAGTTAAAGGAGCATTTCCCAGCAGTTGTTAAATGGAACAAAATATTTTCCATTAAACAAAAAGAGTCAGAAACAGCTGCAGAATATTTTCACCGGGCATTATTAGAAATGGCAAAGTACACTGGTATAGAGGACATTAGGACAAATCCAAACCATCGAGAAGTAGCAGTATCTGTACTAATGGATGGTTTGAAGGAAACATTAAAGGCAAGGGTACAGACCACGCAACCATGTTGGCGAGGTCTGTCAGTGTCCACTTTGAGAGAGGCTGCTATTGATCACGACCGAAACATCACCAGACACAGGGAGTCGCAGAGTGATAAGCTAATGTCAGTAAGTATACAGGCTCTGACCACAAAGCAGCCTGCGTATGTACCATCCAACCCTGTGGGTAAGTCAACTATGATAACATGTTATTCTTGTCAAAGACAGGGACACTATGCACGAGACTGTAGAGCGAAAAATTCGCAAAGATCATACCAACCCCCTAGACAACGACACGACACACGACATTGGGAGCAAGGTCCGCAGAAACGAAGTTATGAGCCACATACAGGGGAAACAAAAAGATATCCCCCAAACAGAGACTGGCATGCCTCTGGTAGTTCCCAACTATCTCCCTCACAAATAGTTGCTGCCAGCGGGATTCAGGGAGGTCACCATACCCAATAGGGGTGTGGCCATACCTGTAATCTGCAGCCAGTGAAATTGATTGCCAACCTTGAAAGTGAACCCGAGGTCGCAATCAATGTAGCTGGTAAAACTTTAAACTTTCTTGTAGACACAGGGGCGGCCAAGTCAGTGATAAATTCGACAGTGGGCATGAGGACCACTGGTAGGACAATTCCAGCCATGGGAGTAACAGGAGTAGTCCAGCACTACCCTGTTAGCAAACCAGCCGAGATTACAATAGGGCCTTTGCATACCAAGCATTCCTTTTTGCTGGCTGCATCGGCACCAACCAATCTCCTGGGAAGAGACTTACTGTGTAAAATGGGGTGCGTCATTTATTGTACTCCTGAAGGTGTATTCTTGGACATACCTGAGAAACACGCTCAGGAAGTGCGAGACATGTTAGACTCCCCATCAAAATTAATGTCACATACCATTATGACAAATAGGAATCCATCCCAAGTAGAAGAGATGACATCTCAGATACCAGAGTCACTTTGGACAAAAGACGGACAGGACACTGGATTAATGGCAAACGTAGCTCCAGTAGTTGTACAAGTAAAAGATGGTAGGATAGCTCCAAAAATCCCACAGTATCCTCTGAAGCCAGAGGTGGAGTTAGGAGTTTACCCAGTAATAGAGCGCTTGCTACAACAGGGCATTCTGGTAAGAACGTCCAGCACTGCCAATAGTCCCATCTTCCCTGTTAAGAAGAGTGGGGGGAGGGGTTACAGGCTAGTGCAGGATCTAAGGGGGATTAACAAAATAGTTGAGAGTCAGTTCCCCGTAGTGCCAAATCCAGCTGTCATCCTAATGCAAATCCCTCCCACTGCCAAATTTTTCACTGTTATTGACCTCTGCTCCGCTTTCTTTTCGGTACCTCTGCACCCTGACAGCCAATATTTGTTTGCATTCACATACAGAGGAGTCCAATACACGTGGACTCGATTGCCCCAAGGTTTCATAGATAGTCCAAGTATATTTTCTCAGGCTTTGCGTGATTGTTTACAGTCTTTCCAACCAGACAGTGGATCAGTATTGATACAGTATGTGGACGATGTATTACTGTGTTCAGATTCACTGGAAGCATCTCTGAAGGATACGAAACAGCTCCTGTTTCATCTTTCAGACACCGGACACAAGGTGTCCAAAGACAAGTTGCAATTATGCCAAACTAAGGTAAAATATTTGGGACACTGTCTAACACAAGGACTGAGACACCTGACCGCTGATAGAATTCAAGCAATTAGAGACATGACTCTGCCACAAACCCAGCAACAGATCAGAACGTTTTTAGGAATGTGTGGGTATTGCCGTAATTGGATCCCAGGGTTTTCCATTTTAGCGTTACCTTTGCAGGAAATGGTCTCCTCGAACAAACCTGATAGGATTTCGCATACAGACGAGTCCGAAACAGCATTTGAGAGACTCAAACAGTGCCTAACGCAGGCACCAGCACTAGGTATGCCAGACTATGGGAAACCCTTTGAACTATACGGAACAGAAAGTGCTGGTTGCGCGGCAGGCGTACTAACCCAAAAACACGGTGATGCCAGCAGGCCAGTTGCATACTACAGCGCTCAGCTAGATACGGTAGCGCGATCCCTCCCCACATGCTTGCGAAGCGTTGCTGCGATAGCATTGCTAGTGACAAAAAGCGAAGATGTCGTGCTAGGCCACAACCTCACAATCCATACGCCACATGCGGTATCAGCCTTATTGAATTCTGCCCAAACCAGACACGTCTCATCAGCGAGGTTTACAAGATGGGAATTAGCACTAATGGCCCCCGTAAACATCACCATAAGGAAATGCAGTGCATTAAATCCTGCAACATATCTCCCAGGTGTGCCTGGTCAGGCACAAAGGGTGGAAGGTGAGAGTGCTGGGGAAGGAGGATTTAATACAAAGGAAGATACACATGATTGTATGGAATATTTGACCCAAAATTTTACCGCAAGGCCTGACATCAGTGACAACCCACTGGAAGATGCAGAACTCACGTTCTACACGGACGGTAGTTGTCACAGACAGTCAGACTCGGGAGACTTGTGTACTGGATACGCAGTCGTAGATGACCAAGACACCATAGAAGCGGAACCGCTAGGCCCACCTCACTCAGCCCAGGTTGCTGAACTGGTCGCCCTAACCAGAGCATGTGAATTGGCTAAGGGTAAGTCAGCCAATATCTACACCGATTCTAGATACGCATTCGGGGTAGTCCATGATTTCGGAGCCCTATGGCGCCTCAGAAATTTCATGACGGCAGCTGGTACACCGGTAGCGCATGCAGCTCACATAAAAAGGCTTCTAACAGCGATACAGGAACCCGACAGAGTGGCTGTTATCAAATGTAAAGCACACACATATAGCCAAGACCCGGTATCACTTGGTAACAGCCGAGCAGACGAAGCTGCTAAGTTAGCAGCTGCTACCCCCATACAGACAGACACCACACAACTGATGGTATTCAATACCATCAACACACAGAAGTTGTGTAAAATGCAAAATTTGTGTTCCACACAGGAAAAGGCAGTCTGGAAGGCAAAGGGATGTGGCCAAGAGTCCTCAGGACTCTGGACGGATGGACATGGTAAACCAGTGGCCCCCAGAGCATATCTTCCATGTCTGGCTGAAGCAGCTCACGGGCTGACTCATCTAGGCAAGGAGGGAATGTGCAAATTGGTAAGAGCCTATTGGTGCGCCCCAGGATTCTCCTCTCATGCGAGTAAAAGAGCAATGTCATGCCTTACCTGTCTGAGAAAGAATATTGGAAAGGCAATACCTACAGAACCATCCCATATCCAACCTGCCGGCGGCCCTTTCCAGGTAATACAAATTGACTTCATTCAATTACCCCCTTGTCGGAATTTGAAATATGTACTTGTTTGTATAGATGTTTTCTCGAATTGGGTCGAAGCATTTCCTGCAGCTACAAATACCGCTATGTTTACAGCTAAGAAAATTGTGCAGGAATTTGTATGTAGATATGGTATCCCTAGAATAATCGAAAGTGATAGGGGTACCCATTTTACAGGTGATGTCTTTCAAGGAATGTGTAAGTTGATGGGAATTGATAGCAAGCTGCACACTCCGTACCGTCCACAGGCGAGTGCGAAGGTCGAAAGAGTGAACAGCACTATTAAAAATAAATTGAGTAAAGTGATGGCAGAGACAGGATTGACATGGCCAGAAGCTTTACCCATTGTACTGTACAGCATCAGAACCACTCCCAGGTCCCCTCTTAATCTGTCCCCTTTTGAAATCTTGTTTGGTCGACAACCGCATGTTATGATTAACCCTCAGGATGATTTGAAATGTAACAATGAAGTAACTGTAAAGTACTTGATTAACATGAGTAAACAGTTAAGGAATCAAAATGATAATCTAAAGTTGGTGATTCCTGATCTACCTGATAGTAGTTGTCATGACATTGAACCTGGGGATTATGTAATGATACGAAATTTTCTACGCTCAGGTTGCCTTATTGACAGATGGGAAGGACCATACCAGGTCTTATTGACTAGCACGACAGCATTGAAGGTTGCTGAGAGAGAGACTTGGGTCCATTCATCCCACTGCAAGAAGGTTGCTGATCCAGAGAAGTCCCGTGATAAGGAACAGACGGTAGAGGTTGTATCACTGGAGTGTCTGTTCCAGGAGGACTGAGGCGGCACCTGAGCCTTGAAGACCGAGAGCTGTTGTCGACTCCCCACTCCCTTTTATTGTTTTTTTTTCCACTTCCCATCCCCTCTCCCTCAAATGTATTTTTCCTCCTTCTCATTCTTCTTCGTCTCCTCCTCAAAGATGGACTTGCCCCAAGAGACTGTGATCCGGATTTTCCTGTTGACCATGATGTTGACCAGAGCAGTCTGTTCCGGCGAGAGTACCATGGAGGTCGATAGAGGTTCTGGAATGGGTTCTGATGATAAAGATGGAGGCGTAGTTTTCCAAGATCAACCTAACCAACAAGCAAAGGCGAGTATCAGAAAACGATCCGATAGCATTGACCACAGAAGAAATTGTGACGGATTGTTAGCTGAAGAAAACTGTATCTGTAGGCTCTGTAACAATGTCATTGAAGATGGGTGCATTAAGAAATGCCAATCCAGTTTTAATATCCATATGGACCGACATCCATTGAGTGATTATCACTCCTTAGTGGGTAATGTATTAAACAAAACAGATTGTTGGGTATGCTCTCAAGTACCTCAGGGTCATAGCAAATCAGGGCTAGTACCATTTCCTTTAACGATAGGGGAGGTACTTGAGTTAAATGGTGGGAGACCGGTGGACCGGAGGTTTAATATCTCCAGCCCTCCTAGTTTGAAGCTCCACCAATACCACGTGGATAGGTCCCTATTATGTTTTAACATCTCCAATCCCAGAAAGCCGGGAAATTGGGAAGTATCATGGAGTAACCACACCATGACCTTTTCACATAGAGCAGATAGAATGCCTACAGATACAGAGCTTGTACGCCACATAGCCAGTAGAGGAAAATCTTTCCGGTATAGATACACCTTAGGAAATAGGATTACTAGAGTTGGAGAAGTATCACCAGGATACTGTGCACATATCGTACAACCTGATACGTGCATTAAGCAGATGGAAGAATTAGGGCTAGGAGATTTCACCTGGAAGGTGTGTAATATGGTAATGTCTTTCTCCGTCCCATATGTTCTCCCCGATGATGCATATTTCATATGCGGGAGAAAGGCGTACAAGTGGCTTGCCCCAAACTCTGAAGGATTGTGTTATATTGGAAGAGTATTGCCTGAAGTAATGACTGTAACTCATGATAAAATGAAAACATACACCGTGGTGCCCAAGCTCCTTATACTCACACTCATTACGAGCACCTCGTTAAAAGACAACTGTCAGAAAGGTTAGAGCATCCGGCCTCTGATCTGATCCATGAATCCACCGGGATTCAGGTTCTGGTGGCGTTAGATTTCACTCGCACCGCTCGAGGAGTGATGAATTATAGATACATTTCCGCACTCGCCAATTTGTTAGATAATATCACTGAAATGTATGATGACACGTTTAGATATACTGGAAGAGAACTTCAAGCTTATAAAACAGAACTGGTACAGCATAGAATGGTTCTTAATTACCTCACAGCAGTGACAGGCGGATATTGTGTTACATTGGCAACACAGTACGGCGTGAAGTGTTGCACGTATATCACAAATAGCACCGAGGATCCGGTAGAGGTCATAGACCAAAAGATGGACGATATTCTCCAATTAAAGTGGGAATTTCGCCGAAAACACAATCTCACTCTTGCTGCTGTAGGTAATGAGCTGACTGGATGGGTGTCATGGTTGAACCCGCGAAATTGGTTCTCTGGTTTAGGAGACTGGGCACAAGGAGTCATAATGGATGTTGGGAAGTTTCTACTATGTATCTTAGGTGTCGTTATATCGATTGGATTGATATTTAGATGCGGGCAGGCTTTAATGAGGTGCAAACAAAGTACCAGAGTGATGAGTTTGAGGAGTGAGGAAACTGTAATTAACCTGGATTTGATTTACGACCCAACGATAGAAACAATGATGTGATGAAAATGCGATTTCTACGGTCCGTTTCTTTCACCTGTTTTTCTGGTTTTTCTCCAAGATAACAAGACCCCCTTGGACGAGGAAGTTGATGAGACGCTATACAGACAACGGATGGACCAAAGAAGGAGTTTTGACCACTTGAGATATGGACATTTGATGAACTTTGCCATGGATCCCCAGTTTCCCTAGAATTCTTAAAATTACGCTAGCCCAACATTTTTTGTAAATCTAATGGCATTGACAAAGCTTATTGCTCACGCTTAATGAGCAAAACAGCGCAAAGAAGACGACTTTCAACTGATACCGAACAAAACTTCAACCGACAGATGTACATTAACCTGACATAGAATACCACCGCATTTACCGTAATTATGTCTTTTCTTCATTTCTACAACCCTCAGGTAATGACACACATAGTATAGGGAATACAGGCACAGATATCAGCAATCACATATTCCCCCATTCATGTATCATCAACTAAAATGTGCTCCCCATTTTGTTCAAAATCCGAAAAGAGCTCGGTAAAGTTTGACAGCCCATCCACAGACCTGTACCACGGGATAAGAAGGAATTCAAATGTATACTTCGCAATACCTCGAAGCTTGATTTACAACACGTACGGCACGATGATACATGACCCCCCAAACATGGACTCATACACACATGCTTCTGCTATCTCACTAGGTCATACCCTCTTCCCACCTACTCCTCTCTCCTCCCTTACCCAACCATGGAAATGAATTAACCCCTGACATATATTTTTCTCCTTTTGAAATGTTTTCAGGAAGTGGCAGTTATTATTGACTGCCAAAGGGTGGACTGTCAAAGTCAGAAAAATATCTCTATGCACACTACCATATTTGCACCTCACACAGGTCCGTGCTGCGCATGCGTACGCTCTCCCGTACGTGCGCATACTCACAGTCGCGGGCACCCGCAGGCGCATGGTATGCGTATTTACGGTAGAGTTTATGCGATCATAGCGTGCGACTCAATCATTACATATTTTCACTAATAATGTATTTTGTAGATCATGGTCCCTTTGATAGATTCTGAAAGTTTGGTTAATATAGAATGTTTATGAACAGAGGAATCCCTCTTTGTTTGATACGAAGGGTCAGATAGGAGTAATACAGTGGTGTTTAGTATCCATCGGAAGAATATTTAATTAGAAATATTCCGGTGTTGGTTTGAAGCAGATCAATCGCTCGTGCGAATAGTTATGGACATAAGAAGTTTATGAACATTTCCTTTATTTGCACTTTATTACCCATGCGGCGGGAAACCCAGTTTCCCTCCCACCTGAGCAGTTGGAAATAGTCACAGCCCACCTGTATGAATCAACCTATGACCTTTTGTTATAATGCGAAGCCGAATTCCTGTGTCCAATGAACAATGAGATTGTAGGGACCATTGAATTGTATTGTGTGTGGGGCATAAATAGCAGGCCGACCATATCCAACTTCACTCTCTTCAACGGTTCTCATTGCTGATAATCGGGAGCTGGATATCGAGGCACATGCGATCGTTCCCCTTGTGCGTAAGTTCTCTCCGTAATCATATTGTCTTACTGTGAGCCATTTCTCTCTCTCCCTCTCTTCTCTTTCTCTCGTATTTTTCCTTGATTAGACTTGAATTGTATTGTATTGTATTTCCTGTGTAGTTATCTGGTTAGTTGGTTTATGTTATATTGTAGTGTATGCTTTGTACTGTGATTCCTTTTGCAAGTATAATAGTCATAATACACATAATAGGTTTCGGACCCTAAGCCCAGGTATCTGCGTATTCTTTATAGTGTTAAGTACTCCCTGAGCATCGGTGACACTCAAGCAGCTTTGTAGTTAATCAGGTTACACAAGGTTACACTTACACTTTGTCTCTACATTAAGGTTTGCTGTGTATTTCATTACTAAAGGTATAGATATAAAGGTTTAACGTTGTGAGCGTCTGCATCGCTGGTGATCTCCTCGTGGTCCCGAGCGCTGCTACGCTATAGCGAATCATTACGATAAGTCAACAGCCAATAGTCTGCCTGCCTGCGATCACTTGGCCGTGAGTGAACGTGACGCCTGAGCGTCTCGATCACGGCTAAGCGATCGATACGCAACTTGCGTACCCTTACGGTACTTCTTACGTAGATAGCGTACCGTGTTCTTAGACCTCATAAAGGGTTATATACACGATAAATATTTAGCTTTATCAGACCGGTCTAATTTTTTATGTGTATTAAAACATATAAAATATAGTGAAATTTGCAGTTTGATCATTTGAACGCCAGCCATACCATAATAAATAGCGCAGAGAGTTAATTGGTAAAGTAGAATTATTCTATATGCCTACATGCAAGTTTTAATTTGTGAGTTCACTGTTGTAGGGGGCACCCCCTGAAAAAAATTATTCCTGGTTTCAGTGCTTTTATTGATGAAAGATAATTAATAAGCATTTTTGTCCCATCTCTGATTGTGAGTGGTTGGATTTAGGGGTTAAAACCCCGACATAAATCATTAAACTAGTATTAGTAAAGTGGTTTAATTTCATTTGATGCGTGCAATTATACCTAACAGTATCACACGAGGATCCCTGTGTTTTGTTCTCTCTTTTATGTCAAAACATCGTTTCTAGAAGATTGACAAGTGGAGTCATTAGAGAGCACATGAAACCAGGGAAGTACATCTATTTATTATCTGTGATCAATTTGTTTTTTTCTGTTTGGGGCGCACATATGAGCCAGAGATAAATTTGTTTTTCTGCATGTATTGTTGGGGACCCTAGGTGTGATCCCATATCTCTTGGCTCATTAGAGTTGCCCAATTGTGCGCACGTAAACAGTACCACCACCAATTTCTATCTGCCCCAATATCCTTTATTTATATGGTGCCACATGGAATCCGCAGCGCCCAATTACAGAGTACATAAACAAATAATCAAAACAAGAAAACAGTGACTTACAATTCAAGACAATATAGGACATGTACAGGGTATATAAACATAGTTGCATTTTCAGACAACACTGAAATAAGTATCAGCGTGGCAGAAAACTGAGGGATTTGGTGCCATCGAAGGGAGTATTGAAAAGAAGATAGGTTACGTAAGGGACAAGAAAGCAGATGAGGGAAGAGGACCCTGCTCGTGACAAAAGAAGATCTATCTTTTTTATTTTATGATTAATCCTATGCTGTAATTTCTGCCCATGTCAGACTTCATGATGATAAAGATTAGCGCATGCTCTCACTAAATTGTAGTTCTTTTCTTATACATTAAACGTCAGATTGATGTGTAGAATAATATATGTTCACAAGCATATATATAGAGAGCTTTTTTCTGCTGCTGTGATTGAATATACATGTTTTTTTCAATATACGCAAAGCCGGCCCTATGTATAGGCAAACTAGGCAATTGCCTAGGGCATCTGGTATGCCTAGGGGCACAAGCAGCTTCTGCTGACTAAAATTATATGTGGCATGCCTATATTCTGTGTGTAGCATTTCGCATGCAGATACAGCCGCAGTCGCACACAGTATATAGGCATGCCACATATCATTTTAATCAGCAGAAGCTGCTTGTGCATCCTAGCCACATAGCAATGCAAATAAGATGCATTTTCATAAAAAAATAGGCACCCAACGTTAGCAGAGCTGCCAGATAACTCACGCCAGGAACTATATGTGTCATTATATTTATAAGGGCATTAATAATGTGTAACATATGTGTAAGGGGCACTATGTGTGTCATTATTTGTATAAGGGCACTAATAATGTGCGGCATATGTGTAAGGGACATTATGTGTGTCATTATGTGTATAAGGGCATTAACAGTGTGTGGCATATGTGTAAGGGAAATTATGTGTATAAGGGCATTAGTAAGGGTTGGCATAATGTGTAAAGTGCCTTATGTTTATAAGAACATTAATAATGTGTGTCATGTGTAAGGGGCATTACTGTGTGGTATTATGTGTATAAATGCATTACCAATATGTGGCATTATGTGCATAAGGTGCTCTACTGTGTGGTATAACGTATAGAAAGGGCACTACTGTGTGGTATAATGTGAATAAAGAGCAATATGGTGTGGTGTAATGTGAATAAGGAGCAATTCAGTATGATGTTATGTGAATGAGGGGCACTACTGTGAGGAGTAACGTATATAGGGGGTAATTCTGAGTTGATCGTAGCAGCAAAGTTGTTAGCAGTTGGACAAAACCATGTGCACTGCAAGGGAGGCAAATATAACATGTGCAGAGAGAGTTAGATTTGGGTGGGTTATATTGTTTCTGTGCAGGGTAAATACTGGCCGCTTTATTTTTACACTGCAAGTTAGATTTCAGATTGAACACACCCCACCCAAATCTAACTCTCTCTGCACATGTTATATCTGCCTCCCCTGCAGTGCACATGGTTTTGCCCAACTGCTAAAAAATTTCCTGCTGCGATCAACTTGGAATTACCCCCATAAGGTAAAGTGGTACTACTGTGTGATTTAATTTGAATAAGGGACACTATCGCATTATAAATTGTGAATAAAGTTGCACTACTATGAGGCATAATTTGAATTGGGGGTACTATTGTGTGGCCATGCCCCTTGCCAGCAAAAACACATACCTTTTTGGGCTGTGCGCCGAATGTGTGCACACTGTTCTTATTTAAACTACATGGGGTAGGGAAAAAAAAAGGACTGCTATAGGTGGGGGGTGATGGTGCTGGGAAAGGGGTGCAGGGTCAGAAGCGGGACTAGTGGTGGTGCTAGGGGGCACCAGCCAAAATCTTGCCTAGGGCATCATATTGGTTAGGGCCGGCTCTGAATATACAATTAATATTTTTGTATCAAACAGCGCCTAGCTGGTTTTGTTTTCTCCCTGCTCGTTAGAGGAAGACAGGGAAGAAACAGATTGGGTAGAAAGTGAGCATGGGACAGAGGGGATTTGGCTAGGTTTGGTGAAGCAGTGGGTCTTAAAAGACCGTTTGAAGTTTTGTAGAGAGATGGAGAGTCTGAGGGGGAGAGGTAGAGACAGGGCCAGTGCAAGGTTACTTGGCACCCTTGGCAAAATTTGTGCCTACTGCCCCCAAACACCATCAATTACTCACTTTCCCAGTCACTAAGGTGAAAGTGCATAGGCGGCATCTTATACGTTTCCCTGTAGTACACGTCTGACTGCAGTACAAGGATGTATCACTCAAAGTCATCCTTCATTATTTGATAGCTACAGTCAGTGGCACACCCTTCCCAGATCCTGGCAGCCTACCCAGCTGCCTATCTCTTTCTATTTCATTCTGCCTCTCATATATACATACTGATGGTGTAGGGGCTTTCTTAGTATAGCAAATATATATTGATTCAAGCTTTTTCGCATTAACCAAGATATTTACTCCTGCTCACAATTAGGTTTGTGTTTCCTTAAAAGCTTCACAGATATTTCATAAGCTCAAAATTATATTCAAAGCATGAATTGGTCAATGTCACAGCACCAGATGTATCCAAGGCCAGTCAAGCATATCGCCAAAAGTTCTGAACATCGAGGAGGATTTTGACCTGTCCTGACCTCCAGAGAGGATGTTCCTGGAAAACTGATAATCGCAAAGCAATAAATATATTCTAATTGCTAATTATAATCCTGTTTGACAATTGATGTGTTTCAGTTTTCAAGACATACATGGTGTATTCTGATTGGCTAAATGTATTGGCACACATGAATCCTTTGTTCTTTTACTATAAAATAAACCTTATATGGCCCCTAAGACAGATCAACTATGAACTGCTTAGGTTACACAATGATCCTGTGTCACCTTTTCATTCACTGATCTCCAACCGGTTGCTAAGGGAAACAGAATTCTGACTGATGACTGCAGAGAGTTTATAGACCAGACCTGAATAGGTTAACATACCCTATCATTTTGGGACCTCGTCCGGAGATCTTCCAGCATCTCCCCCACTGGCAACAAATCCTCTGATCTTTCAGGAACCGCTGATAAAAAACCGGTAAGTGAGATTTATTGTGTAGATTTCTACCTGCTCACTTGAACTCAGCGTTTCTTGAAATCTGGGGAAGTCCAGTCGGGAAGGTCAGAGAATATCTTAAAGAACCCAGTGTCAGTCAGAAGAAATTTTTTAAAGGTACCATACATGTATGTTATATTGTTGAATTGTGGGTAAATAATTTCAGATAATTAGCCACAAGTGCACAGGGGGAATTAATCAAATATGCAGAAAACTTTTACATTGTGAAAGTACTAATACATGTTTATTAAGAAAATAGAGCCGTTTTATAAAGGTGGCGCATGGCCAAGATATGTTCTAATGCTGATAAACAATTTGAATTGATAAATAACCAAAGAGGTATATGCAAATCTTGTACCTGTGTTGTTGTGTTAAGAAAATACAAAGGGTCTGTAGCACCGAGATTGGTGGCAATTACAAGCACTGAAGTCTCATTTGGTTATGTGGAAAATGATGATGAATTTTATTGTACAAAAGGTTGTCATTTTAAAAAGGGAATTGTTGGAACATTACATTGCGAATGATTGATCTAACATCATAACCTATTGGCCTAGGAACCACATAATCCCAGGTCTAAGACCCATGTGCCCGTGCAGCCTCAAACAGCTGCCGTGCACACAGATAACAGATATAGCATTTACTGTCATCCTTGTTTTTGTATCCTTGCACTGTTGTATGTACTCTGTCAATATGCTTTTGAAAAGGTGGGGGGGGGTCGGGTTGTCTGCTGAATAATGAAACCAGTGTAACTAGATTCTCCTGCACACATTGTACTGTATATATTGTATGTCCCTATGCAAGACAGTTAAGGGGTAGAATTGGGTCAGTAATAAAAAACAGCTACTGTCTGAAGGAGACACAAGGTGAACGTATTCCAAGAATAGTGGGGAGTTTACCAAGAACACAAGGTACAAGCAGGAGTCTATATAGGCAGGGGGATAGACCCTTGGAGTAACTTAACAATAATATTAGGGACGCATCTCAGTGATCCAGAAGAAATAATCTATTATGCAGGTCTCACTTGGGGAGCAGTACTAACAGATTTTCCACAAAAGCAGGGAGGAAGGGGCAACACTACAACCCCAGTCATTTGTCCACAGATGGATTTAAGGAGCTTTTTAGGTACAAGGATAGAAGAGATTCTTCAGAGTCAGCATCTCACAAGGAGATTTTAATTCCCTCATAAGGAGTTACTAAAATACCACATCAGGATGGGTTCAAACCCGTGGATATTGTTAGTAACAGGGAGGGTAAGAAAAGCTTTAAAAGGAGATTTTAATTCCCTCATAAGGAGTTACTAAAATACCACATCAGGATGGGTTCAAACCCGTGGATATTGTTAGTAACAGGGAGGGTAAGAAAAGCTTTAAAAGGAGATTTTAATTCCCTCATAAGGAGTTACTAAAATACCACATCAGAATGGGTTCAAACCCGTGGATATTGTTAGTAACAGGGAGGGTAAGAAAAGCTTTAAAAGGAGATTTTAATTCCCTCATAAGGAGTTACTAAAATACCACATCAGGATGGGTTCAAACCCGTGGATATTGTAAGTAACAGGGAGGGTAAGAAAAGCTTTAAAAGGAGACTTTAATTCCCTCATAAGGAGTTACTAAAATACCACATCAGGATGGGTTCAAACCCGTGGATATTGTTAGTAACAGGGAGGGTAAGAAAAGCTTTAAAAGGAGATTTTAAGTCCCTCATAAGGAGTTACTAAAATACCACATCAGGATGGGTTCAAACCCGTGGATATTGTTAGTAACAGGGAGGGTAAGAAAAGCTTTAAAAGGAGATTTTAAGTCCCTCATAAGGAGTTACTAAAATACCACATCAGGAGGGGTTCCGCGCACGTTCACCCAGGCATGGGAGCGCGGTCTGTAAAGATGTCAGGGCCCGACAAACCCGTGGATATTGTTAGTAACAGGGAGGGCAGTAAAGCTCTGAAAGGAATAAGTAAAATTTTCAAAAGAGCAGGCTTCCCGTCAGAAGGGACACTTGACCTAGAGAAATGGGAAAAATTTGCCTCCTGTAACAAGAGTTGGATTATTAAGCATAATAGTAGAGATCAAGCATCCATCTGGATCACTGTAGCAAAAGAATTAGGAGCAGAGAATAGAAGAAGAGATGAGGAAAATGATTTCCCCATTGTACCAGAGTACTCAATAGCACCACAACCAGCGTTAAACTCACTGCCTGTAATTTCAGCAACAGCACCTGCACACTATACCCCACCCCTATACCTAGACATGCATGCACACCAAGGTACCCATAGTATGAACAGAATGAAATCATCTGCAAGCTCACTAACAGTAAAATTGAAAAAAAGATGAGCCAGGAAAAGAGTGGCAAATAATCAGCCCTATCTTGAAAGGATCTGTGGTTGAAAATCCGAATGATTTACCTGAGCTATGTACACAGAGTATGCCCCAGTGTCCTGATACTTTATCACAAGAAACCCCAACAAGATCAAACCAAAGAAACTGGGCAGCTAAAGTTCCCCTCATGTTTAAACGAGTGGTGGACACCTGGAATCAAGCTATGAGTCCAGTAAACAATTGTCCACAATCAGGAACTATAGGCGAAAGGGTGCAAATCAGGTGAAGAGGAGAAGCAAGGGGTCAAGACACAGCCTCTACAGCTTTTCATGCCCAGGTGCATAATGTACAGAATAAACTGACATATTTTCCAGAAAGATTGTGTCCGGTATGTCAGTTTTGCATTCCAGAAGGATATGAACATTGCCCAAATTGTGGAAACTGGATTTCACACCATGAACCACCATGCCAAGATATCTATGCGACTAGAAATACTGAAAGACGGTCATCATTGCCTATTTCTCTGTATCCAGCACAAGTACAGAGAATATGCAACCCAGATAATGCAGCCAGGATGAACGAACCATACATCGTACAGAGCCAACACCACAAACCATGGTATGGCAATGGCCTCGCAAATATAGTTGCAGAGTCCCCAGATCCTAGAAAAAACCCAATAGCAGTTTATGCCTATATGGAAAGAATTCAAACTATATGGACACCGGCATGGGTCGACTACCACCAGTTGTGTGAGGCTATACTAGGACCAGCAACTGCCCAAACAGTAAGCACCATGTTAAAAGCAGATGCAGTAGATGATTGCCCAGCCATAACGGATGTTCCGACAGAGAAAAATAGAACAACGTTTGAAAGTGGAAAGATGTACATGACAAGACTTAAGAGATTGTGTCATGCACAGACACTCAGGGCACCAGCAGCCCCAGATTTGAAACAGGAAAAGACTGAGTCCATCAGAACTTACTATGATAAAGTCACTATACGACACACAAGATGATAGAATATGAAGGTGTGCAACTCCTGTGTCGGCAACAGTGTACTCAGTCACCACTGGCAGTTCGATAAAAGTGACTTTACCCACAGGAGACCCAAGGGTTTCAAGAGCTGTTTTTATGCACAACCAGATTCCTCTACGTTTACTTACAGATCAAGCCATTGCAACGACTGGATTGGGAGGTTAAGCCCTACCCCTGCAAGAAAGCAAAGATGTAACCTGAAATACAAGCTGCTATACAAGACTATCTCTCACAGGAAAAGTAAGACAAAGAGGAACAACAACTCCCAGCATAAACATCATTATGTTAAACACCAGCCTGGGTGGACTTGGACTAAGAAAATGACATGCCAGCAGCAGTGAGAAAGAATATGCAAGTGAAGAAAGGACAAAGTATGAAGAATAATGAATGAATCATAAAGAGAGGTGATTGGAAAAAGAAAAGTTGAGAAACAATATGAAGGTTGCATGAAAGTTTGGAGACTAAAGGAAGTCTGCTTTAAGAAGGACAAAGAA
This sequence comes from Pseudophryne corroboree, assembly GCF_028390025.1. Lineage (NCBI taxonomy): Eukaryota > Metazoa > Chordata > Amphibia > Anura > Myobatrachidae > Pseudophryne > Pseudophryne corroboree. The sequence goes on along the minus strand of NC_086449.1, from coordinate 47,737,363 downwards.
AGACATCTGACAAGTGGTCAGTACTACCTGGCAAGATTACAGAGATAATGCCATGATTTAAAGCAACAGAAGCTCCGGGGTTTAAAGCAAATAATAAGGAACAAGACAGAAAAAGTTCCAGAAGACAAATGAATGATGCTTCTTCTGCCAATATGAGGTACGGGCTTCTTCGGGTACTCCCCAGTGAACATAATGTCTCCAGAGGAAACAGCAGAAGGTATGATTACAGTCACCTTGCCCACTGGAGAAATACGTTTGTGCCTAATGAATGCTGGAGCCGGCACACGCAGAAGACAGCAGAGGGAGATACCACAAGAACTGGTGATATCAGAAATTCTTAAAGGGACAGGAGATGAGAGAAATGCAGTCACCAATACCAGCCCAGTTCTTGACCTCGGAGTAAATGTCCAGTGACTTTGCTGAAGCACAATGTACTGAAGCTTATCCAAGGAGAATACAGTACACACCAGCAGAAGTTTAACTTTCCAGCAACTTATCAAAGGAAAGAACAAAAAGCCATTTAGAAGCAAGTTAAAACAGAAGTTCAGTATTGGCTCATTCCCGCAGTACCAGTTGTAGAAGAAAGGAAGCAATACTACTGGACCAGGATAGCTTTGTGGAGGGGCTATATCACCAAGTGATTTATCCACAAAACACACAGCTAAATACAGGATGTGAATGAACTGTTGATTGCCACCACCACTAAAAGAAGTACCAAGAAGGGGCAATGTCCTTAGTGAAGTTTCTGGAAGAACAAGACTGCAGAGCCTCAGAAGGAGAAATTGCAGCTAGTCAAGCAAGAGTTAATCTTCCTAGGACACCCAAGGTACCCGACATCTAACAAAAGTGAGAAGGAAAAGATTCAGACTGCAAGCTAAGATGCCAACTAGTGTCAAGCAAGTCAGATGATCATTCCTGGGCCTAGTAGGACACTACAGAACACGGATACCTCTAGCACCAGTCTACATGCAAGCATTGTATGACAACACTTAAAGGGAGGAGGGTCCGCATCCTACATACAGCAACAGATAAATTAGGCTATTGAACAGTTGGAAACAGCAGTTGCCTCATGTCAAGCCCTAGAACTACCTGACTATTAATGAAAGAGGCCATACATAGAAGTCCTTATGCAAAATCATGGACTGAGGTGAAGACCAGTGGCCTACAACTCAAGCAAGCTTGACAGTGGTAATCAAAGAGCACCTACCGGCATCAGAGCAGTAATAGCAGCAACAGTCCTAGAAGAGTATAAGAGCACAGAGACAGTGATGAATCAGAAGTCCTAGAAGAGGACAAGCGCACAGGCATAGTGCTGAATCATGAATATATCATCCAGGGTCCACATGCAGGTACAGAGAAGCTTCAACAAGCAAGAACCAAACACCTGTCAGTGGCAAGGCTGACCATGTATGAAGTAGCACTGCCAAAGTGCGACAAGTAACCATCAGAAGATGTATTACCCTCAACGCAGCAACCCTTTTCCAACATTAATCAATAAAGGTGTTGAATCTCAAGATTCAAAAAGAGGGAAAAACAGATTATCTACTGATGAATGGGAAAGCCAGAAGTTTCTAATATTCACTCACGAAGGTAAACAATATTGTTGGACATGATTACCCCAAGGGTGAGCCACCAGTCCATCAGATTTCTCAGAGGCAATGGCATTAATCCTGCAGAAATGGAGACCGCACTTTACAGACATCCAGTTAGTTCAATATGTCGATGATCTGCTTATTGCTGCACAGACAGAAGAGAAGTGAAAAAAAGGAAAACAGCATCACTGCTCATCTTTTTGGCAGAAGAAGATTGCAGAGTGTCAAAAGACAAGCTTCAGCTAGTACAGAAAAAAGTTGTCTTCTTAGGACACTGCATATCTCAAGGAACAAGGCATCTTACTGATGAAAGAACAAAAGCAATAACTCAAGCAAAAACCCCAAGAACATTAAATGAAATCAGAGCTTTTCTGGGCCTTATTGGTTATTGCAGAGAATGGATACCCTCAGCTTCATTACTGATGCAACCTCTATATGAATTAACAAAAAAGGAGGCGTCAGCAGAAAACAGGGACACCATTGAAGAAGCAGTAAAAAAAAACTAAAGCAAGCCATAATAACCGCCCCAGCATTGGGATTGCCTGATTACAAAAAGCCTTTTAACCTATTCTGCCATGAAAACAGAGGGCATTCTTTAGGGGTGCTCACCCAGAAATACGGACCAAAACAAAGACCAGTGGCATACTATTCAGCCCAGCTGGATCCGATTATCAGAGGAGCACCATCCTGTGTCCGAGCAGTGGCAGCAGCAGCAATAATGAAGGAAAAGGTGACTGACATCATTGTGCTTGATCATCCACTGTGTATACAAGTACCGCACGCTGTAACAGAAATACTAAGTCAAGAAAAAAGCAAGCATCTTTCTGCAGCCAGACTTACCAAATATGAAGTGATTGCCTAGCCCTCATGGAATTAGAGACTTTACCTCTTCCTAATGTCCAAGATACACCACTGGACAATCCAGACATGAACCTGTTCGTCGATGGATCAAGATATTATGATAATGGATCCCCAAGGACAGGATATGCAGTAACAACTGAAACTTAAGTCATAGACTCTGGACCATTGCTACCAAGAATGACAGCACAAGAAGCAGAACTCATAGCAATGACCAGAGCCTGCATACATGCTGAAAACATGACAGCTAACATCTAGTCCCAGGATTACGCTGTTATTTGGAAAAGTAGGGACTTCAAAGGTGCAAATGGAAAACCTATCAAACATGCCAGTTTGATTATGGAACTCTTCAGAGCATTGGAACTACCTAAAAGGATTGGCATAATCAAGGTACAAGCACATACTAAGAGCCAAACCATGGAAGCTAAAGGAAATGCATTTGCAGATGCAGAAGCCAAGAGAATTGCCTTACAATCAAAAGAACTTGAGCAAGTCTTAGTAGCTCAAGATGTGAAGCAAATGCCCAGTGAGAGGAGTTGATCAAAATTCAACAACAAACATCACAAGGAGAAAAGGAGAAATGGAGATGATTGGGGGCATAAGAAGATGAACATGGACTTTGGAAGTCAAGAGAATTAAAGTACTGTCTACCAGCAGCTCTATTTCCACCTATGTTACAAGTAGCTCATGGACAAGTACATCATTCAAAGGAAGCCATGGCTCCTGGCTTCAATAAAGCTGCACCAAACTTTGCAGCAGGATGCTGGATCTGTGGAATCAGCAATCCAGGACAAAGAACCAAGACACCTCTAGGAACTATACCCAAAGCCTCTTACCCATTTGAAAGACTACAAATTGACTATATACAGTGGCCACGAAGCGGTCCATATGAATATGTACTAGTAGCAACGGACATGTTTAGTCGCTGGGCCGAAGCCTGGCCAGTAAGCAAAGCCACAGCAAAAACCACTGCAAAGAAACTGATAGCAGAAGTAGTATGTAGATTTGGGATACCTGAGGTTATAGAATCAGATAGAGGTACACATTTCACAGGAGAAGTCATGCAGCATATAATGAAAGATTTGGGGGTACAGCAGGCCTTCCACGTGCCTTGCCGCGCCCAGGCGAGTGGGAGGGTGGAACGTTTGAACTTTGACCTTAAGCTAAAACTACAGAAAATGATGACAGAAACCAAAAGAACGGCCAGAATGCCTACCTATAGTATTGTTCAATATTAGGACCACACCCATGAAACCTAGTAAACTGACTCCATATGAAATATTGTTTGGGTCAGCTCTAAGAACAGGTTGTTATTATCCACAACAATTACAACATAATCATGGTGATTTTTACAGGTTATGTACAGGAGGTCTGTAAAACATTGACTAACCTCCATTGCCGAGTGTTTTCTTCCATTCCAGACCCAGAAGGATCAGCTACGCATAAGCTAAATCCAGGAGATTGGGTCTATTTAAAGAGACATGTGAGAAAGACCTTTGAACCAAGATATGATGGTCCATATCAAGTGCTGCTAACCATGTCTACCTTACATTAAGGTGAAAGGTCGTGATACCTGATTACATGCATCCCACTCGAAGAAGTTGACAGTGACTCTCCAGCCAGAAGAATGAAGTTGCTTATCCTTTGGTTGTTGTTAGGGGTAATCCCCAAGGTTTGGACTATAAGTCCAGGGGACTGGTTTACTGAAAGGGAATAGTTCAGGCCTAGGTAGTGTAGTGTAGGTAGAATAGGGAGAAAAAGTGGAATCAAAAAGAGGGGAAATGATGGTGTAGGGGCTTTCTTAGTATAGCAAATATATATTGATTCAAGCTTTTTCGCATTAACCAAGATATTTACTCCTGCTCACAATTAGGTTTGTGTTTCCTTAAAAGCTTCACAGATATTTCATAAGCTCAAAATTATATTCAAAGCATGAATTGGTCAATGTCACAGCACCAGATGTATCCAAGGCCAGTCAAGCATATCGCCAAAAGTTCTGAACATCGAGGAGGATTTTGACCTGTCCTGACCGCCAGAGAGGATGTTCCGGGAAAACTGATAATCGCAAAGCAATAAATATATTCTAATTGCTAATTATAATCCTGTTTGACAATTGATGTGTTTCAGTTTTCAAGACATACATGGTGTATTCTGATTGGCTAAATGTATTGGCACACATGAATCCTTTGTTCTTTTACTATAAAATAAACCTTATATGGCCCCTAAGACAGATCAACTATGAACTGCTTAGGTTACACAATGATCCTGTGTCACCTTTTCATTCACTGATCTCCAACCGGTTGCTAAGGGAAACAGAATTCTGACTGATGACTGCAGAGAGTTTATAGACCATACCTGAATAGGTTAACATACCCTATCAATACATACATATCCATACACTGCCTCTCTCATACATACATACATACATACATACATACATATCCATACACTGCCTCTCTCATACATACATACATACATACATACATACATCCATACACTTATATATGTTTTGTTCATAAGTTTGTAAATCCAGTCATCAGGACACAGAGACATGTGAGTTCACTGCTGTGCTATTTATTCCCTCACCAACTCCAGACACACTGCACACTGGACCACCCACTTCCCAGCATCCCTCTGGTCCTAGGGACCATCACTGAAGATTCAGGCTTACACATATTAGTAAGGGAGTGTCTACAAATATTAAGCATTCTAATACACTAACATCATAATATATACATCCATACATACACACACTGCCTCCATACCTACATACATACACTCCTTCATACATACACACATATATGCAATACATCCGTACACTGCCTTCATACATACATACATACATACATACATACATACATACTAGTGATGTGCACCGGACATTTTTCGGGTTTTGTGTTTTGGTTTTGGATTCGGTTCCGCTGCCGTGTCATGGATTCGGACGCCTTTTGGCAAAACCTCCCTGAAAATTTTTTGTCGGATTCGGGTGTGTTTTGGATTTGTTTTTGTTTTTTTTACAAAAAACCCTCAAAAACAGCTTAAATCATGGAATTTGGGGGTCATTTTGATCCCATAGTATTATTAACCTCAATTACCATAATTTACACTCATTTCAGTCTATTCTGAACACCTCACATCTCACAATATTATTTTTAGTCCTAAATTTGCACCGAGGTCGCTGGATGGCTAAGCTAAGCGACCCAAGTGGCTGACACAAACACCTGGCGCATCTAGGAGTGGCACTGCAGTGTCAGGCAGGATGGCACTTCAAAAAAATTGTCCCCAAACAGCACATGATGCAAAGAAAAAAAGAGGCGCAATGAGGTAGCTGTGTGACTAAGCTAAGCGACCCAAGTGTCCGACACAAACACCTGGCCCATCTAGGAGTGGCACTGCAGTGTCAGACAGGATGGCACTGCAAAAAAATAATCCCCAAACAGCACATGATGCAAAGAAAAAAAGAGGCGCACCAAGGTCGCTGTGTGACTAAGCTAAACGACAAGTGGCCGACACAAACACCTGGCCCATCTAGGAGTGGCACTGCAGTGTCAGACAGGATGGCACTTCAAAAAAATAGTCCCCAAATAGCACATGATGCAAAGAAAAAAAGAGGCGCAATGAGGTAGCTGTGTGACTAAGCTAAGCGACCCAAGTGGCCTACACAAACACCTGGCCCATCTAGGAGTGGCACTGCAGTGTCAGACAGGTTGGCAGATTAAAAAAATTGTCCCCAAACAGCACATGATGCAAAGAAAAAAAGAGGCGCACCAAGGTCGCTGTGTGACTAAGCTAAGCGACACAAGTGGCCGACACAAACACCTGGCCCATCTAGGAGTGGCACTGCAGTGTCAGACAGGATGGCACTTAAAAAAAATTGTCCCCAAACAGCACATGATGCAAAGAAAAAAAGAGGTGCACCAAGGTCGCTGTGTGACTAAGCTAAGCTACCCAAGTGGCCGACACAAACACCTGGCTCATCTAGGAGTGGCACTGCAGTGTCAGGCAGGATGGCACTTCAAAAAAATTGTCCCCAAACAGCACATGATGCAAAGAAAAATGAAAGAAAAAAGAGGTGCAAGATGGAATTGTTCTTGGGCCCTCCCACCCACCCTTATGTTGTATGACCAGGACATGCACACTTTAACGAACCCATCATTTCAGCGACAGGGTCTGCCACACGACTGTGACTGAAATGACTGGTTGGTTTGGGCCCCCACCAAAAAAAGAAGCAATCAATCTCTCCTTGCACAAACTGGCTCTACAGAGGCAAGATGTCCACCTCATCATCATCCTCCGATTCCTCACCCCTTTCACTGTGTACATCCCCCTCCTCACAGATTATTAATTCGTCCCCACTGGAATCCACCATCTCAGGTCCCTGTGTACTTTCTGGAGGCAATTGCTGCTGGTGAATGTCTCCACGGAGGAATTGATTATAATTCATTTTGATGAACATCATCTTCTCCACATTATCTGGAAGTAACCTCGTACGCCGATTGCTGACAAGGTGAGCGGCTGCACTAAACACTCTTTCGGAGTACACACTGGAGGGAGGGCAATTTAGGTAGAATAAAACCAGTTTGTGCAAGGGCCTCCAAATTGCCTCTTTTTCCTGCCAGTCTACGTACGGACTGTCTGACGTGCCTACTTGGATGCGGTCACTCATATAATCCTCCACCATTCTTTCAATGGTGAGAGAATCATATGCAGTGACAGTAGACGACATGTCAGTAATCGTTGGCAGGATCTTCAGTCCGGACCAGATGTCAGCACTCGCTCCAGACTGCCCTGCATCACTGCCAGCGGGTGGGCTCGGAATTCTTAGCCTTTTCCTCGCACCCCCAGTTGCGGGAGAATGTGAAGGAGGAGATGTTGACGGGTCACGTTCCACTTGACTTGACAATTTTCTCACCAGCAGGTCTTTGAACCTCTGCAGACTTGTGTCTGCCGGAAAGAGAGATACAAGGTAGGTTTTAAATCTAGGATCTAGCACGGTGGCCAAAATGTAGTGCTCTGATTTCAACAGATTGACCACCCGTGAATCCTGGTTAAGCGAATTAAGGGCTCCATCCACAAGTCCCACATGCCTAGCGGAATCGCTCTGGTTTAGCTCCTCCTTCAATGTCTCCAGCTTCTTCTGCAAAAGCCTGATGAGGGGAATGACCTGACTCAGGCTGGCAGTGTCTGAACTGACTTCACGTGTGGCAAGTTCAAAGGGTTGCAGAACCTTGCACAACGTTGAAATCATTCTCCACTGCGCTTGAGTCAGGTGCATTCCCCCTCCTTTGCCTATATCGTGGGCAGATGTATAGGCTTGAATGGCCTTTTGCTGCTCCTCCATCCTCTGAAGCATATAGAGGGGTGAATTCCACCTCGTTACTTACCACCTCTTGCTTCAGATGATGGCAGGGTAGGTTCAGGAATGTTTGGTGGTGCTCCAGTATTCGGCACGCGGTGGCTGAATGCCGAAAGTGGCCCGCAATTCTTCGGGCCACCGACAGCATCTCTTGCACGCCCCTGTCGTTTTTTAAATGATTCTGCACCACCAAATTCAATGTATGTGCAAAACATGGGACGTGCTGGAATTTGCCAAGATGTAATGCACGCACAATATTGGTGGCGTTGTCCGATGTCACAAATCCCCAGGAGAGTCCAATTGGGGTAAGCCATTCTGCGATGATGTTCCCCAGTTTCCGTAAGAGGTTGTCAGCTGTGTGCCTCTTCTGGAAAGCGGTGATACAAAGCGTAGCCTGCCTAGGAACGAGTTGGCGTTTGCGAGATGCTGCTACTGGTGCCGCCGCTGCTGTTCTTGCTGCGGGAGGCAATACATCTACCCAGTGGGCTGTCACAGTCATATAGTCATGAGTCTGCCCTGCTCCACTTGTCCACATGTCCGTGGTTAAGTGGACATTGGGTACAACTGCCTTTTAAAGGACACTGGTGACTCTTTTTCTGAAGTCTGTGCACATTTTCAGTATCGCCTGCCTAGAGAAATGGAACCTAGATGGTATTTGGTACCGGGGACACAGTACCTCAATCAAGTCTCTAGTTGCCTCTGAATTAACGGTGGATACCGGAACCAGGTTTCTCACCGCCCAGGCTGCCAAGGCCTGAGTTATCCGCTTTGCAGCAGGATGACTGCTGTGATATTTCATCTTCCTCGCAAAGGACTGTTGGACAGTCAATTGCTTACTGGAAGTAGTACAAGTGGTCTTCCGACTTCCCCTCTGGGATGACGATCGACTCCCAGCAGCAACAACAGCAGCGCCAGCAACAGTAGGCATTACACTCAAGGATGCATCGGAGGAATCCCAGGCAGGAGATGAATCGTCAGACTTGCCAGTGACATGGCCTGCAGGACTATTGGCTTTCCTGTGTAAGGAGGAAATTGACACCGAGGGAGTTGGTGGTGTGGTTTGCAGGAGCTTGTTACAAGAGGAAGGGATTTAGTTGTCAGTGGACTCCTTCCGCTGTCACCCAAAGTTTTTGAACTTGTCAATGACTTCTGATGAATGCGGTCCAGGTGACGTATAAGGGAGGATGTTCCTAGGTGGTTAACGTCCTTAGCCCTACTTATTACAGCTTGACAAAGGCAACACACGGCTTGACACCTGTTGTCTGCATTTGTGTTTAAATAATTCCACACTGAAGAGCTGATTTTTTTTGTATTTTGACCAGGCATGTCAATGGCCATATTCGTCCCACGGACAACAGGTGTCTCCCCGGGTGCCTGACTTAAACAAACCAACTCACCATCAGAATCCTCCTTGTCAATTTCCTCCCCAGCTCCAGCAACACCCATATCCTCATCCTGGTGTACTTCAACAGTGACATCTTCAATCTGACTATCAGGAACTGGACTGCGGGTGCTCCTTCCAGCACTTGCAGGGGGCGTGCAAATGGTGGAAGGCGCAAGCTCTTACCGTCCAGTGTTGGGAAGGTCAGGCATCGCAACCGACACAATTGGACTCTCCTTGGGGATTTGTGATTTAGAAGAACGCACAGTTCTTTGCTGTGCTTTTGCCATCTTAACTCTTTTCAGTTTTCTAGCAGGAGGATGAGTGCTTCCATCCTTATGTGAATCTGAACCACTAGCCATGAACATAGGCCAGGGCCTCAGCCGTTCCTTGCCACTCCGTGTCGTAAATGGCATATTGGCAAGTTTACGCTTCGTCTCAGACGCTTTCAATTTTGATTTTTGGGTCATTTTACTGAACTTTTGTTTTTTGGATTTTACATGCTCTCAACTATGACATTGGGCATCGGCCTTGGCAGACGACGTTGATGGCATTTCATCGTCTCGGCCATTACTAGTGGCAGCAGCTTCAGCACGAGGTGGAAGTGGATCTTGATCTTTCCCTATTTAAACCTCCACATTTTTGTTCTCCATTTTTTAATGTGTGGAATTATATGCCAGTATCAATAGCAATGGCCTACTACTATATATACTGCGCACAACTGAAATGCACCACAGGTATGGATGGATAGTATACTTGACGACACAGAGGTAGGTACAGCAGTAGCCTACTGTACCGTACTGCTATATATTATATACTGGTGGTCAGCAAACTGTGCAAAAATGAAATGCACCACAGGTATGGATGGATAGTATACTTGACGACACAGAGGTAGGTACAGCAGTGGCCTACTGTACCGTACTGCTATATATTATATACTGGTGGTCAGCAAACTGTGCAAAAATGAAATGCACCACAGGTATGGATGGATAGTATACTTGACGACACAGAGGTAGGTACAGCAGTGGCCTACTGTACCGTAATGCTATATATTATATACTGGTGGTCAGCAAACTGTGCAAAAATGAAATGCACCACAGGTTTGGATGGATAGTATACTTGACGACACAGAGGTAGGTACAGCAGTGGCCTTCTGTACCGTACTCCTATATATTATATACTGGTGGTCAGCAAAATTATGCACTGTACTCCTACTATATACTGTCTACAATGCAGCACAGATATGGAGTGTTTTTCAGGCAGACAACGTATACTGGTGGTCACTGGTCAGCAAAACTCTGCACTGTACTCCTCCTATATAATATACTGCTGCTCCCCAGTCTCCACAATTAAGCAGTGTGAGCACAGATATATGCAGCACACTGAGCACAGATATGGAGCGTTTTTTTCAGGCAGACAACGGATAACTGGTGGTCACTGATCAGCAAAACTCTGCACTGTACTCCTCCTATATTATACAGCTGCTCCCCAGCCCTCCCCACAATTAAGCAATAAAGCACAATCAAGTTCAACAATAACGGAGAGGACGCCAGCCACGTCCTCTCCCTAACATTTCCAATGCACGAGTGAAAATGGCGGCGACGCGTCGCTGCATATATAGAATCCGAATCTCGCGAGAATCCGACAGCGGGATGATGACGTTCGGGCGCGCTCGGGTTAACCGAGCCATACGGGAGAATCCGAGTATGCCTCGGACCCGTGTAAAGTGGGTGAAGTTCGGGGGGGTTCAGTTTCCAAGGAACCGAACCCGCATATCACTAATACATACATATATACATCCATACACTGCCTTCATACATACATACATACATACATACATACATACATACACTGCCTTCATACATACATACATACATACATACATACATACATACACTGCCTTCATACATACATACATACATACATACATACACTGCCTTCATACATACATACATACATACATACATACATACATACTGTCTCCATACATACACACAGGGCCGGATTAAAGCAGAGATGACAAGGGCGGTCGTCCCTGGGGCCCCACATATTTGGGGCCCCCACACAGCAGTTTGAAGGAGTCTCCAGTGGCTCATCTGTCCATTAACAGCTCCCCTGTATATGCAGCTAGAGGCATATCTAGGGTAGGGCGAGCAGGGTATATGCTTGGCAGAAGGGGGTGCTGCCAGCCAGGTCAGTTTGAACAGTATAGTGTCAGCTGCTGAACATCCCGGCCCACCTCCGCTCCGAACCGTCCAGGGACATAGACTTTTGCTGTATTTTTAAATCTCATGCAATAGAGGGCCTAATTCAGACCTGATCGCAGCAGCAAATTTGTTAGCAGGTGGGCAAAACCATGTGCACTGCAGGGGGGGGGGCAGATGTAACATGTGCAGAGAGAGTTAGATTTGGGTGGGGTGTGTTCAATCTATTCTGAAATCTAAATTGCAGTGTAAAAATAAAGCAGCCAGTATTTACCCTGCACAGAAAAAGTATAACCCACCCAAATCTAACTCTCTCTGCACATGTTATATCTGCCCCACCTGCGGTGCACATGGTTTTGCCCAACTGCTAACAAATTTGCTGCTGCGATCAGCTCTGAATTACCCCCAGAGTCCGGCCATCTGCAGCCCCGCGTACTGGGTTGCGCTAGTGCCAGATCAGGACTGATGGGCAGCGGACTGCATGGGGTAGGAACCATATAATACTTTGGATCGCATTGCAGCAGCAGCCAGAGCGGGGGCACATGATGAAGTGCAAGCCCCACTCGGCCCTTACCTCTGCTCGAGGCTCCTCCCCCCAAACCTCTCTTACACACGGCGGGCGGAGCCAGCTCCCTCTGCTCTGGAGAAGGAGCACTATGTGCACGGAGCAGCAATAGCACAGCAATAGTACTCCATATACACCTTACACCGCACAGCAATAGTACCCCATATACAACTTACACCGCACAGCAATAGTTCCCCATATACACCTTACACCGCACAGCAATAGTTCCCCATATACACCTTACACCGCACAGCAATAGTACCCCATATACAACTTACACCGCACAGCAATAGTTCCCCATATACACCTTACACCGCACAGCAATAGTTCCCCATATACACCTTATACCGCACAGCAATAGTACCCCATATACACCTTACACCGCACAGCAATAGTACCCCATATACAACTTACACCGCACAGCAATAGTTCCCCATATACACCTTACACCGCACAGCAATAGTACCCCATATACACCTTACACCGCACAGCAATAGTACCCCATATACAACTTACACCGCACAGCAATAGTTCCCCATATACACCTTACACCGCACAGCAATAGTACCCCATATACACCTTATACCGCACAGCAATAGTACTCCATATACACCTTACACCGCACAGCAATAGTTCCCCATATACACCTTACACCGCACAGCAATAGTACTCCATATACAACTTACACCGCACAGCAATAGTACCCCATATACAACTTACACCGCACATCAATAGTTCCCCATATACACCTTACACCGCACAGCAATAGTACCCCATATACACCTTATACCGCACAGCAATAGTACCCCATATACACCTTATACCGCACAGCAATAGTACCCCATATACACCTTATACCGCACAGCAATAGTACCCCATATACACCTTACACCGCACAGCAATAGTACCCCATATATACCTTATACCGCACAGCAATAGTTCCCCATATACACCTTATACTGCACAGCAATAGTACCCCATATATACCTTATACCGCACAGCAAAAGTACCCCATATACACCTTACACTGCACAGCAATAGTACCCCATATATACCTTATACCGCACAGCAATAGTTCCCCAAATACACCTTACACCGCACAGCAATAGTTCCCCATATACACCTTACACCGCACAGCAATAGTACCCCATATATACCTTATACCGCACAGCAATAGTTCCCCATATACAACTTACACCGCACAGCAATAGTACAGCATATATACCTTATACCGCACAGCAATAGTACCCCATATACACCTTACACTGCACAGCAATAGTACCCCATATACACCTTACACCGCACAGCAATAGTACCCCATATACACCTTACACCGCACAGCAATAGTACCCCATATACACCTTACACCGCACAGCAATAGTACCCCATATACACCTTACACCGCACAGCAATAGTACCCCATATACACCTTACACCGCACAGCAATAGTACCCCATATACACCACAAGGCCCCCACAACCCTGTTCAGCAACATCCGGTGAGTGGACGTGAAGAGGGTGGGATGTCTGATGAGGAGGGCTGTCTGGGTGTTGGGGTGTATGAGGATGGGTGGGACTGGGTTCTGTAGTGTATGGGGGGTGCTGGGTGTTGCAGTGTATGAGGAAGGGGGGACTGGGTGTTGGAGTGGATGAGGAAAGGGGGGTGCTGGGTGTTGGAGTGTATGAGGAAGGGGAGGACTGGGTTCTGTAGTGTATGGGGGGGGGGGTGTTGTAGTGTATGAGGAAGGGGGGATGGGTGCAGTAGTGGATGGGGGGGTGCTGGGTGTTGTAGTGTTTGATGAAGGGGTGGACTGTGTGTTGGGGTGTATGAGGAAGGGGGGCTGGGGGCTGTAGAGTATGAGGGGGTGCACACTGTGTGGCATAATGTGTATAATGTGCGGTGTAAGGTGTATATGGGGATCTACTGCTGTGCGGCGTAAGGTGTATAATGGGCACAATGGCCCTCATTCCGAGTTGTTCGCTCACTGCCGTTTTTCGCAGCGCAGCATTCAAGTGAAAAAATGGCAATTCGCCGCATGTGCATGGTATGCAGCGCGCATGCGCTAAGTACTTTCACACAAAACTTTGTAGTTTTACCCAAGCTCGAGCGACGTTTTTCGGTCACTCGAGTGTTCGTAGTATGATTGACAGGAAGTGGGTGTTTCTGGGCGGTAACTCAACGTTTTCAGGGAGTGTGCTAAAAAACGCAGGCGTGCCAGGCAAAAACGCAGGAGTGGCTAGAGAAATGGGGGAGTGGCTGGCCGAACGCAGGGCGTGTTTGTGACATCAAACCAGGAACTAAACAGACTGCATTCATTGCAAGATAGGAGTAGGTCTGGAGCTACTCAGAAACGGCAAGAAATTATTTAGTAGCAGTTCTGCTAATCTTTCGTTCGCACTTCTGCTATGCTAAGATACACTCCCAGAGGGCGGCGGCCTAGCGTGTGCAATGCTGCTAAAAGCAGCTAGCGAGCGATCAACTCGGAATGAGGGCCAATGTGCGGTGTAATGTATATAATGGACACACTGTACGACATATTGCGAATTTGAGGTACTACTGCTGTGCGATGTAAGGCATACAATGGGCACACTGTGCAAAGTAAGGTGTATATGGGGTACTATTGCTGTGCGGTATAAGGTGTATATGGGGTACTATTGCTGTGCGGTGTAAGGTGTATATGGGGAACTATTGCTGTGCGGTGTAAGTTGTATATGGGGCACTATTGCTGTGCGGTGTAAGGTGTATATGGAGTACTATTGCTGTGTGGTGTAAGGTGTATAATAATGGGTACACTGTGCAGTGTAAGATATATATGGAGTATTACTACTGTGTGGTGTAATGTGAATAAGGAACAATGGGGGTAATTCCGAGTTGTTCGCTCGCTAGCTGCTTTTAGCAGCATTGCACACGCCGCCGCCCTCTGGGAGTGTATCTTAGCATAGCAGAATTGCGAACGAAAGATTAGCAGAATTGCGAATAGAAATTTCTTAGCAGTTTCTGAGTAGCTCGAGACTTAGTCCTACACTGCGATCAGTTCAGTCAGTTTCATTCCTGGTTTGACGTCACACACACGCCCAGTGTTCGCCCAGCCACTCCCCCGTTTCTCCAGACACTCCCGCGTTTTTCCCTGACACGCCTGCGTTTTTCCGCACACTCCCAGAAAACGGTCAGTTTTCGCCCAGAAACACCCACTTCCTGTCAATCACACTACGATCAGCAGAACGATGAAAAAACTTTGTTACGCCGTGAGTAAAATACCAAACTTTTGTGCTAATTTACTTGGCGCAGGCGCGCTGTGTACATTGCGCATGCGCAGTTTGCAACTAATCGCTCCGTAGCGAAAAAAATAGCGAGCGAACAACTCGGAATGACCCCCTATATTGTGTGGCATGTGAGTTTTTGCCATTTTATTACAGAGCATATCATGTAATATGGATCATATTAATTTATGAATAGTCACCCAGGGCCAAACCTGATTTAAATAGTTTTCTTTACAAAAAAAAATATTAAAAAGCCCCAGGCCTTGCTTATAATTAATAAAAAAAAAGAGTTCCAAGCCTGTTTTATATATTATAAAAGTGTTATTTATTAAAAGAAAAGCCCTAGGCCTTGTTTAATTTTTTATTTATTTTTAAAAGCCCCAAGGATTACTTATTTATTTAAAAAACAAAACAAAAAAACAGACCTTTGCCCCAGGAAACAATAAAAGTTTCACACTTGTAAATGTTTTCTTCATATCTAATTATGTAAGCCGTTTTATAGCAATTAACCAGTTTATGTACACTGCTCAAAAGAATAAAGGGAACACTAAAATAACACATCCTAGATCTGAATGAATGAAATATTCTTATTAAATACTTTGTTCTTTACATAGTTGAATGTGCTGACAACAAAATCACACAAAAATTATCAATGGAAATCAAATTTATTAACCCATGGAGGTCTGGATTTGGAGTCACACTCAAAACTAAAGTGGAAAAACACACTACAGGCTGATCCAACTTTGATGTAATGTCCTTAAAACAAGTCAAAATGAGGCTGAGTAGTGTGTGGCCTCCACGTGCCTGTATGACCTCCCTACAACGCCTGGGCATGCTCCTGATGAGGTGGCGGATGGTCTCCTGAGGGATCTCCTCCCAGACCTGGACTAAAACATCCGCCAACTCCTGGACAGTCTGTGGTGCAATGTGGCGTTGGTGGATGGAGCGAGACATGATGTCCCAGATGTGTTCAATTGGATTCAGGTCTGGGGAACAGGCGGGCCAGTCCATAGCATCAATGCCTTCGTCTTGCAGGAACTGCTGACACACTCCAGCCACATGAGGTCTAGCATTGTCTTGCATTAGGAGGAACCCAGGGCCAACCGCACCAGGATATGGTCTAACAAGGGGTCTGAGGAACTCATCTCGGTACCTAATGACAGTCAGGCTACCTCTGGCGAGCACATGGAGGGCTGTGCGGCCCCCAAAGAAATGCCACCCCGCACCATTACTGACCCACTGCCAAACCGGTCATGCTGGAGGATGTTGCAGGCAGCAGAACGTTCTCCTTGGCGTCTCCAGACTCTGTCACGTCTGTCACATGTGCTCAGTGAGAACCTGCTTTCATCTGTGAAGAGCACAGGGTGCCAGTGGCGAATTTGCCAATCTTGGTGTTCTCTGGCAAATGCCAAACGTCCTGCACGGTGTTGGGCTGTAAGCACAACCCCCACCTGTGGATGTCGGGCCCTCATACCACCCTCATGGAGTCTGTTTCTGATTGTTTGAGTAGACACATGCACATTTGTGGCTTGCTGGAGGTTATTTTGCAGGGCTCTGGCAGTGCTCCTCCTGTTCCTCCTTGCACAAATGCGGAGGTAGTGGTCCTGCTGCTGGGTTGTTGCCCTCCTACGGCCTCCTCCACGTCTCCTGTTGTACTGGCATGTCTCCTGGTAGCGCCTCCATGCTCTGGACACTATGCTGACAGACACAGCAAACCTTCTTGCCACAGCTCGCATTGATGTGCCATCCTGGATGAGCTGCACTACCTGAGCCACTTGTGTGGGTTGTAGACTCCGTCTCATGCTACCACTAGAGTGAAAGCACCGCCAGCTTTCAAAAGTGACCAAAACATCAGCCAGAAAGCATAGGAGCTGAGAAGTGGTCTGTGGTCACCACCTGCAGAACAACTCCTTTATTGGGGGTGTCTTGCTAATTGCCTATAATTTCCACCTGTTGTCTATTCCATTTGCACAACAGCATGTGAAATTGATTGTCAATCAGTGTTGCTTCATAAGTGGACAGTTTGATTTCCCAGAAGTGTGATTGACTTGGAGTTACATTGTGTTGTTTAAGTGTTCCTTTTATTTTTTTGAGCAGTGTATATAAGATGTTTATCATGCTTTTATTGTTTTTTGTTTTGTTTTGTGTTTTTTTTTCTTTTTTGGGGGAAGGGGGGGGGGGGGGGGGGTTCCATTTTGTCCTGGGTGTCAAAAACCCTAGTTATGCATCTGGGCGTGTCGTGTGTGATTCCATCTGTCCAATGTAGTCCTGTCAGCGTATGTTCACTGCGTCTCTGTGAGACTCAGGACCGCATATAGGGGAGGAAGGAGGAAGAAGCAGAGGGCCAGTGTAATCCTGGAAGTAGAAGTTCCACCCTCTCCCCGCCTTTCAGTTTTGTTCCTACGTCTCTCAGGTCACTAGCTGTTATCATAGAGTAGGAGAGAGCAAACTGCTGACCGGTGCAGAGGCGGCAGAGGAGCAGCACCCAAGAAACCAGTGAAGGAGGCAGAGCTGCAGGTCAGGGGGAATTTGGGTTAGGTAAACAGTGCAAGCTCACTGCTGTGTAAGGAGACTTCGGACACTTACTGGTGCGAGGTGTGTGGAGGAAGGAGGAGATGATGGAGGTAGATATAGGATACTGGAGTAAAGTACAGGAGTGGGCAGAGAGAGGACTGTGGGGGTAAGTACAGAAGGGAGTAGAGAGAGGACTGTGGGGTAAGTATTGGAAGGGGTGGGTAGAGGACTATGGGGGTAAGTACAGACAGGAAGGGGTAAATAGAAGACAAAAGAAGTTGAGGCTAGATAGAGTTGGTAGGGGGTAGATGGAAGGAGGAGGTGTGTGTGTGGGTGTATGTGTGTCGGGAGAGTGTTTGGGCACAGTAGTGGGGGCCCCCACAACTTTGTTACCCCTGGCCCCACAACCCTTATACCTTGCACATAGCCAGATTAAGGGGGGGATGCAAGGCATACTGTACCCCAGGGCCCCCTTTTGCAGGGGCCCCCCAGGCCAAAGCACACTTATATCACTAGCTTTCCCTCTTAATGTGAGAGCCAGAATGTGAGCAGGACAGTATACAGTGCAGGCAGAGACGCAGGAGTATCAGGTTTCATGAGCTACCAACAGAGCTTTCTGACCAGAGGAGAGATAGGAGGGTGGAGAGAGCTGTAAGTGACACAGGGATCCCAGCTTCTCCTCCACCCCACCTGGGTGTCTGATACTTCCTTCTTCATTTATGATTGCAATCACCTGTATTGAAGTACTTTTCTTATCAATTAAATAGTTCAACACAGGTGACACCAATCATATATTGAGAGGGAAGTGTAAATTGTAAAGCGCAACGGAATATGCTGCGCTATATAAGAAACTGTTAATAAATAAATAAGTCCAGGTAGACAGCATTTTGTCCCTCCTGAAATGGGACATGTTGGGAGGTATATACAATCTAATATACATTCCCCACCTTCCACCAGGGCCCCTCCTGTCTTCAGTGCCCCGGGCACCCCCAAGGATTAATCCAGCCCTGGCCCTGCATACACACATATATACATCCATATTTACACTGCCTCCATACAGTGGCGTAAGTTCGTCCCAGTCGCCCGGAGGCATGATAAATGTTGGTGCCCCCCTACATATACACACACATACCATATGTAACTATCCGGCACTCAGGGTGAACAGTAGCAGCGTGCTCAGGTACCTTTCCCAACAGTGATATAGATACACATAAAAAGTAGACGCACTCCAAGTCAGTCATTACAATAAAAACAGAAACCAGCATACCTTTATAGTACACCTACATCACTCCCTCACCCGCCAGTAGGTCTCGATGGAGATGCTTTGGCGCAGCGGTGTGCCGATAAATATAAAAAACACACAAACACCTCATTCACTTAAAAGCACACACACGCCTCTTTCACTTAAACATACACACATGCCTCTTTCGTCGGGCAGCTCGGCGGTGGATCTGCCAGTGTGTAGGGCAAATCAGTTAAAGTGACCGCAGTTCAGTTGGTTCCCAGGATTGTAGCAGGCAGCAGTGAATGAGGCCAGTCCTGCTGTCTGTGTGGTCCTGCTCTCCCCCTAGCTCCAAACCACAATGGGCTGCCAGAGATTGTTACTGGAGAGGGGTGCATGCAGCAGCAAGGAACTTGCCATGAGGAGAGTATTTGTCTGCTACTCTAGGGGAGCTCACACGTATCACTGCTTCTGCGGATTAATTATTGCTGGCTCCGAACCATTGCAGTTGGAGGCACCGCCAGGCAGTGCCCCTCCTTAGCTAGTGCCTCGGGCAGGTTCCATCCTGGTCAATAAAGAGATACGCTCCTGGCACTAAATAACCTTCTCCCCCCTACTACACATTGCCCCCCCACTCAGGGGCAAACGTAGGATATGCAGGAGGGGGTTTCCAGAGGGGGGTGGAGCCAAGCATGGGGGTGGAGACTGTGGTGACCCAGTATATGCCAGGTCCATTAAACTAGCATAGAAAGAAAGGCCTACATGTGATGATAGATAGATAGATAGATAGATAGATAGATAGATAGATAGATAGATAGATAGATAGATAGATAGATAGATAGATAGATAGATAGATAGATAGATCAAATGTATTTTAAAATAGTCATAGAGCTATTCTAAAAATGTATTAGAAAACCATCACTGTATAGAAACATGACAATGCCAGGTGCTAGACCTTGAAGGGGTTAGCCAGATAAGGAAACATATATATATATATATATATATATATATATATATATATATATATACACATATATATATACACACATATATATATATAATTATATATATATATATACATACATACATACATACACACTCCCCATCCTCAGGTAGCATATGCCGGTGCCCTCTGGTAATAATGAAACAAAGCCATTACCATCCAAATAATACATGTGTCGGCGGCACTCGTAGCTCAGAAAGACTTTGTCTTCAGTGCTTCAACGCTTCAATGGCGTTTACAAGACATTTTCACATTACACATACACTGTATAATTAATATATATATATATATATATATATATATATAATATTTGTACACATGTAGCCATGCTCATCCATCTCGCAATGCGTACACATAGCGGCATGGATGATGCAAGTAGTGTGACCGCTGCGCATGTGCGTACGCACATACACTGTATTCCAATGTGCAAATGCCACGCTGCGATCAATCGCAGTGTGGCGCATATGCGCTATCCGTGATGCGTATGCCTGTGCGTACACATCGTGAGATAGAGGAGGCTGGCTACATCTGTAATATATATATATATATATATATATATATATATAATATAAACTTATAAAATATTACTGCATGCTGTATGTATATTTGTGAATTATCTAAGCTTGAAATACAGTACCTTCCTCCAGGAAGGAAGAGTGGGCTGAGTGAATAGAAGCAGAACGGAATGTAAGGGCTGTGGCAGCATCAGAGACAACAGCAGCTGCAGCTGACATACAGCCAGCCCACAACAGGTGTACAACCCGCGATTTGCGGGTCTCTAAAAGGGGCAGGGCCAAATCCAAAAGGGGCGGGGCTTAAATCGCGGGTCTCCGCGGCGGGTTTTTTACAAAAATAATAATAATTTGGTCTGGCAGTGGGGGTTTCTGGGTACTCAGAAACCCCCCCTGCGTGCGCTAGTGCCCCCACTCCCCCAGACAGATCTCCATGTCCCCCTATCAGCCAGTGCACCTCTGTAGGCAGCCTGTCAGTCTTTAAAGAAAAAAAAAAGTCCTGCAACCTGCATGACATTTTACTTTTTAAAGACTGACTGCAGCATGTGCCAACAGTGCAATCAGACTCATTCAGTGGCACCTGACTTTCCCCACTCTGTCTGCCCTCGTGTACCTGCTCCTGTGCACAGGCTGGCAGGCTACAGCTGATGACTGCCTGGGGGATCGCTGTGCAGGCTGCTGAACTCACCTCTCCTGGATGCGCACCCTCTTCCCTTTCATCCTCCGAGGTGCGTGACAGCCGTGACTTCAGTGGCGCGTGTACCGCCTTTCAGTTAGGTGGGACGAGCCTCTTCTCACTACAGTGGCCTCACTAGTAACAGTCTGTATGGGCTGCCTGTCATGCACAAAACCGCGACCCGGTGATGACCTAAGGGGGCGGAGCCACAGATGACAGGCGGCCTCACGCACCAACCAGCCCACCGGTAATTCCCCTGGTGAAGTTAATGGCCCTGGACTCACAGCTCCTCCGTCTGCAATAGCAGCGAGCAGACAGTGGAGAAGTGCCCCCTTGAGGTCAGGAGCCCGGCGGCAGCCGACTCCACTGCCTCCCACAGTTCCGCCCCTGCCTCCATACATACATCCATACATCTATATATACATACTGTCTACATACATACATCCTGTACATAAATCCAATCCCCCTCCTCCCCCAGCCAGTGCACACTTTAGCCACTTCCCCAGGGTCTGGGTCCGGTGCCTCACCATCACAACAAAGGGGCAGCATCTTACCACTGGCCAGGATGCTGTGGAGGGGTTACTGCTCCCCGCTGCTGCCACCATCTTCCGGCTCATGGTGCCGCCGGGGTTAGCGCTGCTGCTGGCAGGGAGACACTGCTCCTGTTGCTGTCGCCGGCTCCATAGTGCGCTGCAGCTGGTGAGGGGCGGGCAGCTGCTGCCTCTGATTAAATGCCAGCCCTTGTTCTCAATCAACCCCCTCTGAAACCCACAGAAATATTTTTTTTTTTAAACGGTGCTGTGGGTTGCGGGAGAAAGTTGTGGGCGCTCATCCCTAGTTGTGTTGCTGACAAAGTGCCGCCCTCCAGTAGCCGGCTCTCTAGGCAGCTGCCTAATGCTGCCTAATGGTAGCGCCGGCCCTGGGTAGAGAATTCCAGAGAAAGGGAGCAGCACATGAGAAATCTTTGGGGTAGTTATGGGAGGAGGTAATAAGTATGTAGGAGAGGTGGCGTACATTAGCGGAGCGAAGAGGACGGGTGGGAGTGTAAAGGGAGATAAGGTCAGAGATGTAGGTGGGAGAGGAGTGGGTGAGGGCTTTGTAAGTGAGTGTGAGAAGCTTGAAATGGATTCTGAAAGGGAAGGGAAGCCAGTGAAGGGCCTGTAGGAGAGGAGAGGTGGACGTAGTACATTTGGTGAGGAAGATGAGCCGTGCAGCAGCATTGAGGATAGATTGGAGTGGAGAGAGGTATTTGTCAGGAATGCCAGATAGGAGGAGATTACAGTAATGTTTTGTTTGTAATGATTTCTTAATCATTGTGATATGCTGTTTAGTGTTGAGGTGCCCATTTGTACACAGTCTTTGCCCTTGACCACCTTTAGTAGATGTGGAAGAAGAAGTACTATGATTGGCACTGGCAGCAGCAGTAGTACTGTGATCTATAGACTGATTCATGGGTGGTTTTATTTTTTCTCTAAACCAGTGGTCGAATAAGTTCTACAATATTATATTCTGCAGCCGCCAACTGAGAGTTTATCTTTCCAATGTCATTTTTTATGTATTTGTTTTAATTTATGTGGCTCTAATATATGTATGATGTGTTTTTTATATTAAAAATACTTTTTAGTGAACATATCTCCACAGACAGCGCTCTTTTCTTCCTCCATCTTGTAAATTGTTTTGAGGTACAGCTCCTCAAATATTCGTAGCTGCAGTCTGTGACGGTATTTGTTTGAATTTTAGAATTAATATTGTATATGTCCAGTATCGCACAACTAGCACACTAGCGCCCAATCCCATTGTTCCTTTATTTTTTAACACCAGAACAGGAGTAAAGTTACTGTTAATGAACTTTACTGCCACAACACCAAGTGACCGGACAATGAGGTAGGGAGAGGAGGGACGAACGTTACCTTTACCATGCAGTTTTTTCCCCCACTTATGAATTCGGGGTGCAGATGATAGGGGATACCACACAGCCAGTAACTCAACTCAGATAATAATATACGCTGTAAATAACGCACGGTGTGAATTATTATTTAATTTGCATATGAGGGGGAAAAAATGACAGACCATTATACATTTTCAAAGAGCAAAAACAACTGGTCAACTTCAATAATAATATAAGAATTCTGTAGTAGGCATATAGGTCATATGTATCAGGCAGACACCTAGTATGTATATGTAACACATCCCTGCTAATACAATATGATATACGCTGCATTATATGTTTTTATTTTGAAAAGAGCAGGAACAATTGGTCAAATTCAATAATAAAAAAATTATAAGAATTATTTTGTAGGAGACAGGCTGTATGTATCAGACAGGTATACAGTGTGTAACACAACCAGCATACAGTATGTAACACAACTGGCATACAGTATGCAACACAGCCAGTATACAGTTTGTAACACAACTGGCATACCATATGTAACACAACAGGCATACAGTATGTAACACAGCTGGCATACAGTATGTAACACAGCCAGCATACAGTACTGTATATATCAGGCAAGCATACAGTATGTAACACAGCCAGCATACAGTACTGTATATATCAGGCAGGCATACAGTATGTAACACAGCCAGCATACAGTACTGTATATATCAGGCAGGCATACAGTATGTAACACAGCCAGCATACAGTACTGTATATATCAGGCAGTCATACAGTATGTAACACAGCCAGCATATAGTACTGTATGTATCAGGCAGGCATACAGTATGTAATATAGCCAGCATACAGTACTGTATGTATCAGGCAGGCATACAGTATGTAACACAGCCAGCATACAGTACTGTATATATCAGGCAGGCATACAGTATGTAACACAGCCAGCATACAGTACTGTATATATCAGGCAGCATACAGTATGTAACACAGCCAGCATACAGTACTGTATATATCAGGCAGACATACAGTATGTAACTAGAGATGAGCGCCTGAAATTTTTCGGGTTTTGTGTTTTGGTTTTGGGTTCGGTTCCGCGGCCGTGTTTTGGGTTCGAACGCGTTTTGGCAAAACCTCACCGAATTTTTTTTGTCGGATTCGGGTGTGTTTTGGATTCGGGTGTTTTTTTCAAAAAACACTAAAAAACAGCTTAAATCATAGAATTTGGGGGTCATTTTGATCCCAAAGTATTATTAACCTCAAAAACCATAATTTACACTCATTTTCAGTCTATTCTGAATACCTCACACCTCACAATATTATTTTTAGTCCTAAAATTTGCACCGAGGTCGCTGTGTGAGTAAGATAAGCGACCCTAGTGGCCGACACAAACACCGGGCCCATCTAGGAGTGGCACTGCAGTGTCACGCAGGATGTCCCTTCCAAAAAACCCTCCCCAAACAGCACATGACGCAAAGAAAAAAAGAGGCGCAATGAGGTAGCTGTGTGAGTAAGATTAGCGACCCTAGTGGCCGACACAAACACCGGGCCCATCTAGGAGTGGCACTGCAGTGTCACGCAGGATGGCCCTTCCAAAAAACCCTCCCCAAACAGCACATGACGCAAAGAAAAAAAGAGGCGCAATGAGGTAGCTGTGTGAGTAAGATTAGCGACCCTAGTGGCCGACACAAACACCGGGCCCATCTAGGAGTGGCACTGCAGTGTCACGCAGGATGTCCCTTATAAAAAACCCTCCCCAAACAGCACATGACGCAAAGAAAAAAAGAGGCGCAATGAGGTAGCTGTGTGAGTAAGATTAGCGACCCTAGTGGCCGACACAAACACCGGGCCCATCTAGGAGTGGCACTGCAGTGTCACGCAGGATGTCCCTTCCAAAAAACCCTCCCTAAACAGCACATGACGCAAAGAAAAAAAGAGGCGCAATGAGGTAGCTGACTGTGTGAGTAAGATTAGCGACCCTAGTGGCCGACACAAACACCGGGCCCATTTAGGAGTGGCACTGCAGTGTCACGCAGGATGTCCCTTCCAAAAAACCCTCCCCAATCAGCACATGATGCAAAGAAAAAGAAAAGAAAAAAGAGGTGCAAGATGGAATTGTCCTTGGGCCCTCCCACCCACCCTTATGTTGTATAAACAAAACAGGACATGCACACTTTAACCAACCCATCATTTCAGTGACAGGGTCTGCCACACGACTGTGACTGATATGACGGGTTGGTTTGGACCCCCCCCATAAAAAAAACAATTAATCTCTCCTTGCACAAACTGGCTCTACAGAGGCAAGATGTCCACCTCATCATCACCCTCCGATATATCACCGTGTACATCCCCCTCCTCACAGATTATCAATTCGTCCCCACTGGAATCCACCATCTCAGCTCCCTGTGTACTTTGTGGAGGCAATTGCTGCTGGTCAATGTCTCCGCGGAGGAATTGATTATAATTCATTTTAATGAACATCATCTTCTCCACATTTTCTGGATGTAACCTCGTACGCCGATTGCTGACAAGGTGAGCGGCGGCACTAAACACTCTTTCGGAGTACACACTTGTGGGAGGGCAACTTAGGTAGAATAAAGCCAGTTTGTGCAAGGGCCTCCAAATTGCCTCTTTTTCCTGCCAGTATAAGTACGGACTGTCTGACGTGCCTACTTGGATGCGGTCACTCATATAATCCTCCACCATTCTATCAATGTTGAGAGAATCATATGCAGTGACAGTAGACGACATGTCCGTAATCGTTGTCAGGTCCTTCAGTCCGGACCAGATGTCAGCATCAGCAGTCGCTCCAGACTGCCCTGCATCACCGCCAGCGGGTGGGCTCGGAATTCTGAGCCTTTTCCTCGCACCCCCAGTTGCGGGAGAATGTGAAGGAGGAGATGTTGACAGGTCGCGTTCCGCTTGACTTGACAATTTTGTCACCAGCAGGTCTTTCAACCCCAGCAGACTTGTGTCTGCCGGAAAGAGAGATCCAAGGTAGGCTTTAAATCTAGGATCGAGCACGGTGGCCAAAATGTAGTGCTCTGATTTCAACAGATGGACCACCCGTGAATCCTTGTTAAGCGAATTAAGGGCTCCATCCACAAGTCCCACATGCCTAGCGGAATCGCTCCGTGTTAGCTCCTCCTTCAATGTCTCCAGCTTCTTCTGCAAAAGCCTGATGAGGGGAATGACCTGACTCAGGCTGGCAGTGTCTGAACTGACTTCACGTGTGGCAAGTTCAAAGGGCATCAGAACCTTGCACAACGTTGAAATCATTCTCCACTGCGCCTGAGACAGGTGCATTCCACCTACTATATCGTGCTCAATTGTATAGGCTTGAATGGCCTTTTGCTGCTCCTCCAACCTCTGAAGCATATAGAGGGTTGAATTCCACCTCGTTACCACTTCTTGCTTCAGATGATGGCAGGGCAGGTTCAGTAGTTTTTGGTGGTGCTCCAGTCTTCTGTACGTGGTGCCTGTACGCCGAAAGTGTCCCGCAATTCTTCTGGCCACCGACAGCATCTCTTGCACGCCCCTGTCGTTTTTTAAAAAATTCTGCACCACCAAATTCAAGGTATGTGCAAAACATGGGACGTGCTGGAATTTGCCCATATTTAATGCACACACAATATTGCTGGCGTTGTCCGATGCCACAAATCCACAGGAGAGTCCAATTGGGGTAAGCCATTCCGCGATGATCTTCCTCAGTTGCCGTAAGAGGTTTTCAGCTGTGTGCGTATTCTGGAAAGCGGTGGTACAAAGCGTAGCCTGCCTAGGAAAGAGTTGGCGTTTGCGAGATGCTGCTACTGGTGCCGCCGCTGCTGTTCTTGCGGCGGGAGTCCATACATCTACCCAGTGGGCTGTCACAGTCATATAGTCCTGACCCTGCCCTGCTCCACTTGTCCACATGTCCGTGGTTAAGTGGACATTGGGTACAACTGCATTTTTTAGGACACTGGTGAGTCTTTTTCTGACGTCCGTGTACATTCTCAGTATCGCCTGCCTAGAGAAGTGGAACCTAGATGGTATTTGGTAACGGGGGCACACTGCCTCAATAAATTGTCTAGTTCCCTGTGAACTAACGGCGGATACCGGACGCACGTCTAACACCAACATAGTTGTCAAGGCCTCAGTTATCCGCTTTGCAGCAGGATGACTGCTGTGATATTTCATCTTCCTCGCAAAGGACTGTTGAACAGTCAATTGCTTACTGGAAGTAGTACAAGTGGGCTTACGACTTCCCCTCTGGGATGACCATCGACTCCCAGCAGCAACAACAGCAGCGCCAGCAGCAGTAGGCGTTACACGCAAGGATGCATCGGAGGAATCCCAGGCAGGAGAGGAATCGTCAGAATTGCCAGTGACATGGCCTGCAGGACTATTGGCATTCCTGGGGAAGGAGGAAATTGACACTGAGGGAGTTGGTGGGGTGGTTTGCGTGAGCTTGGTTACAAGAGGAAGGGATTTACTGGTCAGTGGACTGCTTCCGCTGTCACCCAAAGTTTTTGAACTTGTCACTGACTTATTATGAATGCGCTGCAGGTGACGTATAAGGGAGGATGTTCCGAGGTGGTTAACGTCCTTACCCCTACTTATTACAGCTTGACAAAGGGAACACACGGCTTGACACCTGTTGTCCGCATTTCTGGTGAAATACCTCCACACCGAAGAGCTGATTTTTTTGGTATTTTCACCTGGCATGTCAACGGCCATATTCCTCCCACGGACAACAGGTGTCTCCCCGGGTGCCTGACTTAAACAAACCACCTCACCATCAGAATCCTCCTGGTCAATTTCCTCCCCAGCGCCAGCAACACCCATATCCTCCTCATCCTGGTGTACTTCAACACTGACATCTTCAATCTGACTATCAGGAACTGGACTGCGGGTGCTCCTTCCAGCACTTGCAGGGGGCGTGCAAATGGTGGAAGGCGCATGCTCTTCACGTCCAGTGTTGGGAAGGTCAGGCATCGCAACCGACACAATTGGACTCTCCTTGTGGATTTGGGATTTCGAAGAATGCACAGTTCTTTGCTGTGCTGCTTTTGCCAGCTTGAGTCTTTTCATTTTTCTAGCGAGAGGCTGAGTGCTTCCATCCTCATGTGAAGCTGAACCACTAGCCATGAACATAGGCCAGGGCCTCAGCCGTTCCTTGCCACTCCGTGTCGTAAATGGCATATTGGCAAGTTTACGCTTCTCCTCCGACAATTTTATTTTAGGTTTTGGAGTCCTTTTTTTACTGATATTTGGTGTTTTGGATTTGACATGCTCTGTACTATGACATTGGGCATCGGCCTTGGCAGACGACGTTGCTGGCATTTCATCGTCTCGGCCATGACTAGTGGCAGCAGCTTCAGCACGAGGTGGAAGTGGATCTTGATCTTTCCCTAATTTTGGAACCTCAACATTTTTGTTCTCCATATTTTAATAGGCACAACTAAAAGGCACCTCAGGTAAACAATGGAGATGGATACTAGTATACAATTATGGACTGCCTGCCGAGTGCAGACACAGAGGTAGCCACAGCCGTGAACTACCGTACTGTACTGTGTCTGCTGCTAATATAGACTGGTTGATAAAGAGATGTCTATGTAACTATGTATGTATAAAGAAGAAAGAAAAAAAAACCACGGTTAGGTGGTATACAATTATGGACGGACTGCCTGCCGAGTGCAGACACAGAGGTAGCCACAGCCGTGAACTACCGTACTGTACTGTGTCTGCTGCTAATATAGACTGGTTGATAAAGAGATGTCTATGTAACTATGTATGTATAAAGAAGAAAGAAAAAAAAACCACGGTTAGGTGGTATACAATTATGGACGGACTGCCTGCCGAGTGCAGACACAGAGGTAGCCACAGCCGTGAACTACCGTACTGTACTGTGTCTGCTGCTAATATAGACTGGTTGATAAAGAGATGTCTATGTAACTATGTATGTATAAAGAAGAAAGAAAAAAAAACCACGGTTAGGTGGTATACAATTATGGACGGACTGCCTGCCGAGTGCAGACACAGAGGTAGCCACAGCCGTGAACTACCGTACTGTACTGTGTCTGCTGCTAATATAGACTGGTTGATAAAGAGATGTCGTAGTAGTATGTATGTATAAAGAAGAAAAAAAAACCACGGTTAGGTGGTATATACAATTATGGACGGGCTGCCGAGTGCCGACACAGAGGTAGCCACAGCCGTGAACTACCGCACTGTACTGTGTCTGCTGCTAATATATAGACTGGTTGATAAAGAGATAGTATACTCGTAACTAGTATGTATGTATAAAGAAAGAAAAAAAAACCACGGTTAGGTGGTATATACAATTATGGACGGGCTGCCGAGTGCCGACACAGAGGTAGCCACAGCCGTGAACTACCGCACTGTACTGTGTCTGCTGCTAATATAGACTGGTTGATAAAGAGATAGTATACTCGTAACTAGTATGTATGTATAAAGAAAGAAAAAAAAACCACGGTTAGGTGGTATATACAATTATGGACGGGCTGCCGAGTGCCGACACAGAGGTAGCCACAGCCATGAACTACCGCACTGTACTGTGTCTGCTGCTAATATATAGACTGGTTGATAAAGAGATAGTATACTCGTAACTAGTATGTATGTATAAAGAAAGAAAAAAAAACCACGGTTAGGTGGTATATACAATTATGGACGGGCTGCCGAGTGCCGACACAGAGGTAGCCACAGCCGTGAACTACCGCACTGTACTGTGTCTGCTGCTAATATAGACTGGTTGATAAAGAGATAGTATACTCGTAACTAGTATGTATGTATAAAGAAAGAAAAAAAAACCACGGTTAGGTGGTATATACAATTATGGACGGGCTGCCGAGTGCCGACACAGAGGTAGCCACAGCCGTGAACTACCGCACTGTACTGTGTCTGCTGCTAATATATAGACTGGTTGATAAAGAGATAGTATACTCATAACTAGTATGTATGTATAAAGAAAGAAAAAAAAACCACGGTTAGGTGGTATATACAATTATGGACGGGCTGCCGAGTGCCGACACAGAGGTAGCCACAGCCGTGAACTACCGCACTGTACTGTGTCTGCTGCTAATATATAGACTGGTTGATAAAGAGATAGTATACTCGTAACTAGTATGTATGTATAAAGAAAGAAAAAAAAAACACGGTTAGGTGGTATATACAATTATGGACGGGCTGCCGAGTGCCGACACAGAGGTAGCCACAGCCGTGAACTACCGCACTGTACTGTGTCTGCTGCTAATATAGACTGGTTGATAAAGAGATAGTATACTCGTAACTAGTATGTATGTATAAAGAAAGAAAAAAAAACCACGGTTAGGTGGTATATACAATTATGGACGGGCTGCCGAGTGCCGACACAGAGGTAGCCACAGCCGTGAACTACCGCACTGTACTGTGTCTGCTGCTAATATATAGACTGGTTGATAAAGAGATAGTATACTCGTAACTAGTATGTATGTATAAAGAAAGAAAAAAAAAACACGGTTAGGTGGTATATACAATTATGGACGGGCTGCCGAGTGCCGACACAGAGGTAGCCACAGCCGTGAACTACCGCACTGTACTGTGTCTGCTGCTAATATATAGACTGGTTGATAAAGAGATAGTATACTCGTAACTAGTATGTATGTATAAAGAAAGAAAAAAAAACCACGGTTAGGTGGTATATACAATTATGGACGGGCTGCCGAGTGCCGACACAGAGGTAGCCACAGCCGTGAACTACCGCACTGTACTGTGTCTGCTGCTAATATAGACTGGTTGATAAAGAGATAGTATACTCGTAACTAGTATGACTATAAAGAAAGAAAAAAAAACCACGGTTAGGTGGTATATACAATTATGGACGGGCTGCCGAGTGCCGACACAGAGGTAGCCACAGCCGTGAACTACCGCACTGTACTGTGTCTGCTGCTAATATAGACTGGTTGATAAAGAGATAGTATACTACTAATATTATATATACTGGTGGTCAGGTCACTGGTCACTAGTCACACTGGCAGTGGCACTCCTGCAGCAAAAGTGTGCACTGTTTAATTTTAATATAATATTATGTACTCCTGGCTCCTGCTATAACCTATAACTGGCACTGCAGTGCTCCCCAGTCTCCCCCACAATTATAAGCTGTGTGAGCTGAGCACAGTCAGATATATATATACATTGATGCAGCACACTGGGCTGAGCAGTGCACACAGATATGGTATGTGACTGAGTCACTGTGTGTATCGTTTTTTTCAGGCAGAGAACGGATATATTAAATAAAACAAACAACTGCACTGTCTGGTGGTCACTGTGGTCGTCAGTCACTAAACTCTGCACTCTCTTCTACAGTATCACAGCCTCAGGTCAATCTCTCTCTCTCTCTCTCAACCCTAATCTAAATGGAGAGGACGCCAGCCACGTCCTCTCCCTATCAATCTCAATGCACGTGTGAAAATGGCGGCGACGCGCGGCTCCTTATATAGAATCCGAGTCTCGCGAGAATCCGACAGCGTCATGATGACGTTCGGGCGCGCTCGGGTTAACCGAGCAAGGCGGGAGGATCCGAGTCTGCTCGGACCCGTGAAAAAAACATGAAGTTCGTGCGGGTTCGGATTCAGAGAAACCGAACCCGCTCATCTCTATATGTAACACAGCCAGCATACAGTACTGTATATATCAGGCAGGCATACAGTATGTAACACAGCCAGCATACAGTACTGTATGTATCAGGCAGGCATACAGTATGTAACACAGCCAGCATACAGTACTGTATATATCAGGCAGGCATACAGTATGTAACACAGCCAGCATACAGTACTGTAAATATCAGGCAGGCATACAGTATGTAACACAGCCAGCATACAGTACTGTATATATCAGGCAGGCATTCAGTATATAACACAGCCAGCATACAGTACTGTATATATAAGGCAAGCATACAGTATGTAACAGAGCCAGCATACAGTACTGTATATTAGAGATGAGCGGGTTCGGTTCCTCTGAATCCGAACCCGCCCGAACTTCATGTTTTTTTTCACGGGTCCGAGCGACTCGGTTAACCCGAGCGCGCCCGAACGTCATCATCCCGCTGTCGGATTCTCGCGAGACTCGGATTCTATATAAGGAGCCGCGCGTCGCCGCCATTTTCACACGTGCATTGAGAGTCATAGGGAGAGGACGTGGCTGGCGTCCTTTCCGTTTAGAGAAGAGAGAGACACAGTAGAGACGAGAGAGACACAGTAGTAGTAATTTTGGGGAGCATTATTAGGAGGAGTACTACTATACTACTATACTACTTGCTGAAGTGATATAGATTAGATAGTGTGACTGTAAGTGTATTGTATTATCTGACTTGTGGGGGAGACACTGACAGTGGGGAGCAGTTAGAGTCTGAGAGCAGGACTCAGGAGTACATATAACGTACAGTGCACACTTTTGCTGCCAGAGTCAGTGCCACACTGCCATTGTTGTGACCACACTGACCACCAGTATAATAATATATTTTGTGATTGTCTGCTTAGGACTCGGAGTACTAGTTGCAAGTTGCAACGTAAGTGACCTGACCACCAGTTTAATAATCAATCACCACCAGTTTAATATATATATATATATATATATATATATATATATATATATATATATATATATATATATAATTGTATATAATATATATATATATATATATAATATTGTATACCACCTACCCGTGGTTTTTTTTTTTTTTTCATTCTTCTTTATACATACTACTATAGTAGCTTACTGTAGCAGTCTGCGGTGCTGCTGACCTGACAGTGTCCAGCAGGTCCGTCATCAGTCATTACATAATAAATATATATAGTACCTGTCCGGCTGCAGTACTAGTGATATTATATTGATTTCATCTCATTATCAATAATTTATCATCCAGTCTAGACTCTATATTAGCAGCAGACACAGTACGTTAGTCCACGGCTGTAGCTACCTCTGTGTCGGCACTCGGCAGTCCATCCATAATTGTATACCACCTACCCGTGTTTTTTTTTTTTTCTTTCTTCTTTGTACATACTACTATAGTATAGTAGCTTACTGTAGCAGTCTGCGGTGCTGCTGAGCTGACAGTGTCCAGCAGGTCCGTCATCAGTCATCATTACCTAATAAATATATTATCTACCTGTCCGGCTGCAGTACTAGTGATATTATATATACATACATATATATATTGATTTCATATCATTATCATCCAGTCTATATTAGCAGCAGACACAGTACGTTAGTCCACGGCTGTAGCTACCTCTGTGTCGGCACTCGGCAGTCCATCCATAATTGTATACCACCTACCCGTGGGTTTTTTTTTTTCTTTCTTCTTTGTACATACTACTATAGTATAGTAGCTTACTGTAGCAGTCTGCGGTGCTGCTGAGCTGACAGTGTCCAGCAGGTCCGTCATCAGTCATCATTACCTAATTGTCACAACTGAGGGCCTGAGCTGACGGGAGGCAGCCTCAGTTGTAGGGGCTGAGATGTAACGGAACCTGGGAGGTTGTATCAGACCCCTAGACATGTAAGTAACATGTAGAAGAAATGCCCGAAGGCGTGAACACGACAACCAGGGTAAAAGTCAATGATGTTTATTTATGACAAACTCCGTAACACAGCAGCAGTAAAAGAAAACATAAAAATCAGCAGAGGATAAATACAGTTCCTGGGTTCTACAGGGTGGCAAGGGCCACAGGGCTCTGGTAGTGTGAGATAGTTCTTATAATCTTCTAGTTGGAAAGTCCTTACCAGGCCCGACTGTAGCAATGGAGATAGCCCAGGATCGTACCAGCTGGTGTTCCAGGAAAAGCTGGGCTGCTGTGGATAAACCGGCAGCTGTGGGTACTGGCTGGAACCAGACTGATGTTGGCACGGAGTGGATACTGGCTGGAACCAGTTAAATGATAAATGTAGCTTGAGAGCGATGAAATATGAAGTGATGTTTGGAGCTTGAGAGCGGTGAAATAATAATGCCGGTGATAAATGATAATCTGTAGAAAAGGGTACCGGCACTTTAAGAAGAGCTGATCTCTGCTGGAAGCTGATTGCTGTAAGCAGGTGGATCTGTAGCTGGAAGCAGATGAATCCAAATGGATAGGAGAGTCAGGCTACACCGCAGGTGGAATGCTGGTGCGGGTCTCTTTAGTGGAGGTTTGGATATAGGAACTGGAACCTGGAAAACAACCACAGGAGAGAGACAAACTGGAACAAGGTTTGACAACCAAAGCACTGACGCCTTCCTTGCTCAGGCACAGAATACTTATACCTGCAGCAAGGAAGGGATTGGCTAGGCAATTATGCAGATTAACATTGCAAACAGTAGATTGGTGGAAATGAACAGATGACAGAATCCAAGATGGCTGCGCCCATGCAGACACTTGGAGGGAAGTTTGGTTTGTAATCCATGTGGGAATTAAAACAGTAATGGCGGCGCCGGCCACAGGAGACAGGAGACGCCAGACTGATAAGTGCACATTTAACCACGCGGGCACAGCGGAGGCCGCGGCTGACGTAATCACCACTCTGACATTCTGCATGTAGAAATTCAGGAACAGCGGCGGAGGCCGCGGGAGACGCCATTCCGGATGTAACAGGCGTTGCGGTGACCGCGTCTCAGAGTGACAGGAGAGGAGGCAGGAATGTGGACATCAGCATAACAGATGGGATCCGGTCCTGGAACGCTGAGCCAGCCTTAGGAGGCATCTGAAGGGTAAGTAATGGCGTCCAGATACCCGGATCGTGACAGCACCCCCCCCTTTAGGAGTGGCCCCAGGACACTTCTTTGGCTTTTGAGGAAACTTGGAATGGAATCTCCGGACCAAGGCAGGAGCATGGACATCAGAAGCATTGGTCCATGAGCGTTCCTCAGGGCCGTAACCCTTCCAGTCAATAAGATACTGTAGTTGACCGTAACGGTGACGTGAGTCCAGGATCTTGGCCACTTCATACTCAACGCCTCGTTGAGTTTGGACTTTCGGAGTTGGAGGAAGTGAGGAATGAAACCGATTCAGGATCAGCGGTTTCAACAGGGAAACATGGAATGTCCTGGGTATCTTTAAGAAGGGAGGTAACTGAAGTCTGTAAGCAACAGGATTGATGACTTGCTCAATTTTGAAAGGACCAATGTAGCGAGGTGCAAACTTCATACTGGGAACTCTTAACCTCAAATTCTTCGTGGATAACCATACCCGATCACCCACCTTGAGAGCAGGAACCGCTCTACGCTTCTTGTCCGCAAACTTCTTATACCTGAACGATGCCTTGAGCAGAGCTGCTCGTACACTCTTCCAGTTGTTTGCAAACTGATGCAAGGTGATATCCACTGCTGGAACAGAAGTTGCTGGGAGCGGTTGGAATTCAGGGACTTTAGGGTGGAATCCAAAGTTGGTGAAGAATGGTGTTGAAGAAGATGAGGAATGATACTGATTGTTATGACAGAACTCGGCCCAGGGAAGTAATTGAACCCAGTCATCTTGAGAGGAAGACACATAGATGCGGAGGAAGGCCTCCAAGTCCTGATTCACCCTCTCAGTTTGACCATTGGTCTGAGGATGGTAAGCCGTGGAAAACTTTAGTTTGACTTGGAGGACTTGACATAAACTTCGCCAGAATTTGGCTGTGAATTGAACTCCTCGATCTGAGATAATTTCTTCAGGCAGACCGTGGAGTCGGAAGATCTCTTGTATGAACACTTGAGCCAACTTGGAAGCTGACGGAAGACCGGTGAGAGGAATGAAGTGTGCCATCTTGGTGAACCGGTCAACTACCACCCAGATGGTATTGAACTTGTTGCACATGGGTAAGTCTGTAATGAAATCCATCGACAAATGGGTCCATGGTCGACGGGGAACGGATAGTGGAACCAGTTGCCCCGCAGGCGACTGGCGGGATACTTTATGTTGGGCACACTTTGGGCAAGATGCAATAAACTCCATGACGTCCTTTCTCAGAGTTGGTCACCAATAGGACCTAGAGATAAACTCCAGGGTTTTTTGGATACCTGTATGTCCGGCAAAACGGGAAGCATGGGCCCAATGCATGAGCTTCTTCCTCAGTACCGGCTTCACAAAACTTTTCCCTAGTGGGGGCGTAGAGTCCATCCCTACCGTGGAGAATGCCAACGGATTGATAATAGGATGCTTGTCTGAAGACTCTGACTCATTTTCTTGCTCCCATGAGCGGGAAAGGGCATCGGCCTTGCGATTCTGAGAGCCCGGACAGAACTGGAGTTTAAAGTCGAACCTGGAAAAGAAAAGTGCCCATCTGGCCTGACGAGGGTTGAGACATTGTGCGCCTTTCAGATATAAAAGGTTCTTGTGGTCTGTAAGTATGGTGATTGAATGAGAAGCTCCCTCCAACAGATATCTCCACTCCTCTAGAGCGAGCTTGATGGCTAGCAACTCCTGGTCGCCAATGGCATAGTTGCGCTCCGCTGGGGAGAACTTCCGGGAGAAGAAACTGCAAGGATGTAAATGGCCATCTTTAGCCCTCTGAGATAACACCGCTCCTACTCCAACGGAGGAGGCATCCACCTCTAAGATGAAAGGAGAGTCGATGTCGGGCTGTTTCAGAACTGGTGCAGAGATGAACCGTTGTTTTAAGAGATGAAAAGCTTGCGTAACTTCTTCAGACCACTTGGACGGGTTAGCACCCTTCTTAGTTAAAGCAGTAATAGGCGCCACAATGGTGGAAAAGTCTTGTATAAACTTTCTGTAATAATTGGCGAACCCTAAGAACCTCTGGACCCCTTTGAGGGTTAAGGGTATCGGCCAATTCTGGATTGCTTGTAGTTTCTCAGGATCCATCTCTAGTCCGGAACCGGACACAATGTAACCTAGAAACGGAATGGACTTGACTTCAAAGACGCATTTCTCTAATTTGCAATAGAGATGATTGACACGGAGACGGGACAGAACCTCTTTTACCCAAAAACGATGTTCCTCTAAATTGTTGGCAAAAATGAGGATATCATCTAGATAGACCACGACATGACGGTATAAAATGTCTCTGAAGATCTCATTGACAAAATGCTGGAAGACAGCTGGAGCATTGCTCAATCCGAAGGGCATGACGAGGTACTCATAATGTCCGTCACGGGTGTTAAAGGCGGTCTTCCACTCGTCACCCTCACGGATCCGGATGAGATTGTATGCACCTCTCAAGTCCAGCTTTGTGAAGATGGTAGCTCCGCTAACTCTATCAAAGAGCTCAGTAATCAGGGGTAGTGGATAGCGGTTCTTGATGGTAATGTCGTTCAGACCTCTGTAGTCAATGCACGGCCGCAGACCACCATCTTTTTTCTTTACGAAAAAGAAGCCTGCGCCGGCTGGAGAAGAGGAAGGTCGAATGAACCCCTTTGCTAGGTTCTCTTTAATGTATTCCTCCATAGAATGCGTCTCAGGCAGAGACAACGGGTAAGTTCGGCCTCGAGGTGGAACCTTCCCTGGAACGAGATCAATCGGGCAGTCCCATTCTCTATGAGGAGGAAGGATATCAGCAGAAGCTTTACTGAACACATCCGTGAAATCTTGATATGGAGGAGGTGGAACATCAGACGACCTGGGGGAGGAAGAACAGACAGGCAATACTTTAAACAAACATGTCTCAGCACAGGAGGGACCCCATGCCAGAATCTGCGTAGTCGTCCAATCAATAGATGGATTGTGAAGACGGAGCCATGGAAGGCCCAGGACCACAGGATGTGTGGCTCTTGGAATCACTAAAAAAGAAATAAATTCGGAATGAAGAACTCCCACTCTCAGACGAACTGGTAGAGTCCTTAGGGAAATAACTGCATCAAAAATCTTGCTGCCATCCACGGCAGTTAAGGAGATGGATGAAGGAAGTCTCTCGGTGGGTAGGGACCACCGTTTAACATAGGCTTCAGTAATAAAGTTCCCAGCTGCTCCGGAATCAAGGAGGGCAATGACGTTCCGATAACGTTGAGCAACTTGAAGCGAGACTGGGAGATTACAATCATGAGGAGATGGAGAGGAGATCATTACTCCTAGCCGGCCCTCTCCTGGGCGAGCTAGGGTTTGGAGTTTTCCCGGACGTTCGGGACAGGCATTGATGGTGTGAGACGGAGCTGCACAGTAAAGACAAAGAGACTCAGAGAGACGTCTTCGGCGCTCAGCAGGAGTTAAACGGGAACGGCCAATTTGCATGGGCTTGTCTTTAGATGGTGACAGTTGGCGAGGAGGAGGAGCAGAAGATTTTGGAGCAGATGATCTTCCACGCTCAGTTGCTCTCTCTCTGAAACGTAAATCAACTTTCGTGCAGAGTGAGATTAGCTCATCTAACTTGGAAGGTAAGTCTCTGGTAGCTAACTCATCTTTAATACGCTCAGATAAGCCATGCCAGAATGCAGCATACAGGGCCTCGTCGTTCCATGCCAGTTCGGATGCCAGGATCTGGAACTGTATAAGATATTGTCCTACAGTACGTGATCCCTGGCGTAAACGGAGAATCTCAGATGAAGCTGAAGTTACCCGGCCTGGCTCGTCGAAGATACGCCTGAATGTTGACACGAATGCAGTGTAGGAGGATAGCAGGGTGTCGGACCTCTCCCATAACGGTGATGCCCAATCAAGGGCTGAGCCACTGAGAAGAGAGATAATGTAGGCAATTTTTGTACGGTCACTGGGAAAATTGCCAGGTTGTAGCTCAAACTGAATCTCACACTGGTTGAGAAATCCCCTGCAGAATCTTGGAGATCCGTCAAATTTTGCTGGCATTGGAAGATGAAGACGTGGAGCAGAAATGGGTAAGGTGGGTGGGGTTATAGCTGGAGTCACTGTGGTTGACGCACCGGACGCGTCTGATCCACGGAGGGTTGTCTGAATCCCATCCAGCCGAGTAGAGAGATCCTGGAGACAGCGGATGATGTGGCCCTGTGCAGCCTCCTGATGTTCAAGTCGGGCTGCCAGTTCTTGCATCGGCCTGGCCGCTTGATCCTGGTCTCCGGCTGGATTCATCTGGTCAGTGCTTACTGTCACAACTGAGGGCCTGAGCTGACGGGAGGCAGCCTCAGTTGTAGGGGCTGAGATGTAACGGAACCTGGGAGGTTGTATCAGACCCCTAGACATGTAAGTAACATGTAGAAGAAATGCCCGAAGGCGTGAACACGACAACCAGGGTAAAAGTCAATGATGTTTATTTATGACAAACTCCGTAACACAGCAGCAGTAAAAGAAAACATAAAAATCAGCAGAGGATAAATACAGTTCCTGGGTTCTACAGGGTGGCAAGGGCCACAGGGCTCTGGTAGTGTGAGATAGTTCTTATAATCTTCTAGTTGGAAAGTCCTTACCAGGCCCGACTGTAGCAATGGAGATAGACCAGGATCATACCAGCTGGTGTTCCAGGAAAAGCTGGGCTGCTGTGGATAAACCGGCTGCTGTGGGTACTGGCTGGAACCAGACTGATGTTGGCACGGAGTGGATACTGGCTGGAACCAGTTAAATGATAAATGTAGCTTGAGAGCGATGAAATATGAAGTGATGTTTGGAGCTTGAGAGCGGTGAAATAATAATGCCGGTGATAAATGATAATCTGTAGAAAAGGGTACCGGCACTTTAAGAAGAGCTGATCTCTGCTGGAAGCTGATTGCTGTAAGCAGGTGGATCTGTAGCTGGAAGCAGATGAATCCAAATGGATAGGAGAGTCAGGCTACACCGCAGGTGGAATGCTGGTGCGGGTCTCTTTAGTGGAGGTTTGGATATAGGAACTGGAACCTGGAAAACAACCACAGGAGAGAGACAAACTGGAACAAGGTTTGACAACCAAAGCACTGACGCCTTCCTTGCTCAGGCACAGAATACTTATACCTGCAGCAAGGAAGGGATTGGCTAGGCAATTATGCAGATTAACATTGCAAACAGTAGATTGGTGGAAATGAACAGATGACAGAATCCAAGATGGCTGCGCCCATGCAGACACTTGGAGGGAAGTTTGGTTTGTAATCCATGTGGGAATTAAAACAGTAATGGCGGCGCCGGCCACAGGAGACAGGAGACGCCAGACTGATAAGTGCACATTTAACCACGCGGGCACAGCGGAGGTCGCGGCTGAAGTAATCACCACTCTGACATTCTGCATGTAGAAATTCAGGAACAGCGGCGGAGGCCGCGGGAGACGCCATTCCGGATGTAACAGGCGTTGCGGTGACCGCGTCTCAGAGTGACAGGAGAGGAGGCAGGAATGTGGACATCAGCATAACAGATGGGATCCGGTCCTGGAACGCTGAGCCAGCCTTAGGAGGCATCTGAAGGGTAAGTAATGGCGTCCAGATACCCGGATCGTGACACTAATAAATATATTATCTACCTGTCCGGCTGCAGTACTAGTGATATTATATATACATACTGTACATATATATATTGATTTCATATCATTATCATCCAGTCTATATTAGCAGCAGACACAGTACGTTAGTCCACGGCTGTAGCTACCTCTGTGTCGGCACTCGGCAGTCCATCCATAATTGTATACCACCTACCCGTGGTTTTTTTTTTTCTTTCTTCTTTGTACATACTACTATAGTATAGTAGCTTACTGTAGCAGTCTGCGGTGCTGCTGAGCTGACAGTGTCCAGCAGGTCCGTCATCAGTCATCATTACCTTATAAATATATTATCTACCTGTCCGGCTGCAGTACTAGTGATATTATATATACATACATATATATATTGATTTCATATCATTATCATCCAGTCTATATTAGCAGCAGACACAGTACGTTAGTCCACGGCTGTAGCTACCTCTGTGTCGGCACTCGGCAGTCCATCCATAATTGTATACCACCTACCCGTGGTTTTTTTTTTTCTTTCTTCTTTGTACATACTACTATAGTATAGTAGCTTACTGTAGCAGTCTGCGGTGCTGCTGAGCTGACAGTGTCCAGCAGGTCCGTCATCAGTCATCATTACCTAATAAATATATTATCTACCTGTCCGGCTGCAGTACTAGTGATATTATATATACATACATATATATATTGATTTCATATCATTATCATCCAGTCTATATTAGCAGCAGACACAGTACGTTAGTCCACGGCTGTAGCTACCTCTGTGTCGGCACTCGGCAGTCCATCCATAAGTATACTAGTATCCATCCATCTCCATTGTTTACCTGAGGTGCCTTTTAGTTGTGCCTATTAAAATCTGGAGAACAAAAATGTTGAGGTTCCAAAATTAGGGAAAGATCAAGATCCACTTCCACCTCGTGCTGAAGCTGCTGCCACTAGTCATGGCCGAGACGATGAAATGCCAGCAACGTCGTCTGCCAAGGCCGATGCCCAATGTCATAGTACAGAGCATGTCAAATCCAAAACACCAAATATCAGTAAAAAAAGGACTCCAAAACCTAAAATAAAATTGTCGGAGGAGAAGCGTAAACTTGCCAATATGCCATTTACCACACGGAGTGGCAAGGAACGGCTGAGGCCCTGGCCTATGTTCATGGCTAGTGGTTCAGCTTCACATGAGGATGGAAGCACTCAGCCTCTCGCTAGAAAAATGAAAAGACTCAAGCTGGCAAAAGCAGTAGCACCGCAAAGAACTGTGCGTTCTTCGAAATCCCAAATCCACAAGGAGAGTCCGACTCCAATTGTGTCGGTTGCGATGCCTGACCTTCCCAACACTGGACGTGAAGAGCATGCGCCTTCCACCATTTGCACGCCCCCTGCAAGTGCTGGAAGGAGCACCCGCAGTCCAGTTCCTGATAGTCAGATTGAAGATGTCAGTGTTGAAGTACACCAGGATGAGGAGGATATGGGTGTTGCTGGCGCTGGGGAGGAAATTGACCAGGAGGATTCTGATGGTGAGGTGGTTTGTTTAAGTCAGGCACCCGGGGAGACACCTGTTGTCCGTGGGAGGAATATGGCCACTGACATGCCTGGTGAAAATACCAAAAAAATCAGCTCTTCGGTGTGGAAGTATTTCAACAGAAATGCGGACAACAGGTGTCAAGCCGTGTGTTGCCTTTGTCAAGCTGTAATAACTAAGTAGGGGTAAGGACGTTAACCACCTCGGAACATCCTCCCTTATACGTCACCTGCAGCGCATTCATAATAAGTCAGTGACAAGTTCAAAAACTTTGGGTGACAGCGGAAGCAGTCCACTGACCAGTAAATCCCTTCCTCTTGTAACCAAGCTCACGCAAACCACCCCACCAACTCCCTCAGTGTCAATTTCCTCCTTCCCCAGGAATGCCAATAGTCCTGCAGGCCATGTCACTGGCAATTCTGACGATTCCTCTCCTGCCTGGGATTCCTCCGATGCATCCTTGCGTGTAACGCCTACTGCTGCTGGCGCTGCTGTTGTTGCTGCTGGGAGTCGATGGTCATCCCAGAGGGGAAGTCGTAAGACCACTTTTACTACTTCCACCAAGCAATTGACTGTCCAACAGTCCTTTGCGAGGAAGATGAAATATCACAGCAGTCATCCTACTGCAAAGCGGATAACTGAGGCCTTGGCATCCTGGGTGGTGAGAAACGTGGTTCCGGTATCCATCATTACTGCAGAGCCAACTAGAGACTTGTTGGAGGTACTGTGTCCCCGGTACCAAATACCATCTAGGTTCCATTTCTCTAGGCAGGCGATACCGAAAATGTACACAGACCTCAGAAAAAGAGTCACCAGTGTCCTAAAAAATGCAGCTGTACCCAATGTCCACTTAACCACGGACATGTGGACAAGTGGAGCAGGGCAGGGTCAGGACTATATGACTGTGACAGCCCACTGGGTAGATGTATGGACTCCCGCCGCAAGAACAGCAGCGGCGGCACCAGTAGCAGCATCTCGCAAACGCCAACTCTTTCCTAGGCAGGCTACGCTTTGTATCACCGGTTTCCAGAATACGCACACAGCTGAAAACCTCTTACGGCAACTGAGGAAGATCATCGCGGAATGGCTTACCCCAATTGGACTCTCCTGTGGATTTGTGGCATCGGACAACGCCAGCAATATTGTGTGTGCATTAAATATGGGCAAATTCCAGCACGTCCCATGTTTTGCACATACCTTGAATTTGGTGGTGCAGAATTATTTAAAAAACGACAGGGGCGTGCAAGAGATGCTGTCGGTGGCCAGAAGAATTGCGGGACACTTTCGGCGTACAGGCACCATGTACAGAAGACTGGAGCACCACCAAAAACTACTGAACCTGCCCTGCCATCATCTGAAGCAAGAAGTGGTAACGAGGTGGAATTCAACCCTCTATATGCTTCAGAGGTTGGAGGAGCAGCAAAAGGCCATTCAAGCCTATACAATTGAGCACGATATAGGAGGTGGAATGCACCTGTCTCAAGCGCAGTGGAGAATGATTTCAACGTTGTGCAAGGTTCTGATGCCCTTTGAACTTGCCACACGTGAAGTCAGTTCAGACACTGCCAGCCTGAGTCAGGTCATTCCCCTCATCAGGCTTTTGCAGAAGAAGCTAAAGACATTGAAGGAGGAGCTAACACGGAGCGATTCCGCTAGGCATGTGGGACTTGTGGATGGAGCCCTTAATTCGCTTAACAAGGATTCACGGGTGGTCAATCTGTTGAAATCAGAGCACTACATTTTGGCCACCGTGCTCGATCCTAGATTTAAAGCCTACCTTGGATCTCTCTTTCCGGCAGACACAAGTCTGCTGGGGTTGAAAGACCTGCTGGTGAGAAAATTGTCAAGTCAAGCGGAACGCGACCTGTCAACATCTCCTCCTTCACATTCTCCCGCAACTGGGGGTGCGAGGAAAAGGCTAAGAATTCCGAGCCCACCCGCTGGCGGTGATGCAGGGCAGTCTGGAGCGACTGCTGATGCTGACATCTGGTCCGGACTGAAGGACCTGACAACGATTACGGACATGTCGTCTACTGTCACTGCATATGATTCTCTCAACATTGAAAGAATGGTGGAGGATTATGAGTGACCGCATCCAAGTAGGCACGTCACACAGTCCGTACTTATACTGGCAGGAAAAAGAGGCAATTTGGAGGCCCTTGCACAAACTGGCTTTATTCTACCTAAGTTGTCCTCCCACAAGTGTGTACTCCGAAAGAGTGTTTAGTGCCGCCGCTCACCTTGTCAGCAATCGGCGTACGAGGTTACATCCAGAAAATGTGGAGAAGATGATGTTCATTAAAATGAATTATAATCAATTCCTCCGTGGAGACATTGACCAGCAGCAATTGCCTCCACAAAGTACACAGGGAGCTGAGATGGTGGATTCCAGTGGGGACGAATTGATAATCTGTGAGGAGGGGGATGTACACGGTGATATATCGGAGGATGATGATGAGGTAGACATCTTGCCT
The DNA here is from genome assembly GCF_028390025.1 of Pseudophryne corroboree. Lineage (NCBI taxonomy): Eukaryota > Metazoa > Chordata > Amphibia > Anura > Myobatrachidae > Pseudophryne > Pseudophryne corroboree. The sequence continues at coordinate 47,693,020 of NC_086449.1, read as the reverse complement.
CTGTAGAGCCAGTTTGTGCAAGGAGAGATTAATTGCTTCTTTTTTGGTGGGGGTCCAAACCAACCCGTCATTTCAGTCACAGTCGTGTGGCAGACCCTGTCACTGAAATGATGGGTTGGTTAAAGTGTGCATGTCCTGTTTATACAACATAAGGGTGGGTGGGAGGGCCCAAGGACAATTCCATCTTGCACCTCTTTTTTCTTTAATTTTTCTTTGCGTCATGTGCTGTTTGTGGAATGTTTTTTGGAAGGGCCATCCTGCGTGACACTGCAGTGCCACTCCTAGATGGGCCCGGTGTTTGTGTCGGCCACTAGGGTCGCTTATCTTACTCACACAGCTACCTCATTGCGCCTCTTTTTTTCTTTGCGTCATGTGCTGTTTGGGGAGGGTTTTTTGGAAGGGACATCCTGCATGACACTGCAGTGCCACTCCTAGATGGGCCCGGTGTTTTTGTCGGCCACTAGGGTCGCTTATCTTACTCACACAGCTACCTCATTGCGCCTCTTTTTTTCTTTGCGTCATGTGCTGTTTGGGGAGGGTTTTTTGGAAGGGCCATCCTGCGTGACACTGCAGTGCCACTCCTAGATGGGCCCGGTGTTTGTGTCGGCCACTAGGGTCGCTTATCTTACTCACACAGCTACCTCATTGCGCCTCTTTTTTTCTTTGCGTCATGTGCTGTTTGGGGAGGGTTTTTTGGAAGGGACATCCTGCGTGACACTGCAGTGCCACTCCTAGATGGGCCCGGTGTTTGTTTCGGCCACTAGGGTCGCTTATCTTACTCACACAGCTACCTCATTGCGCCTCTTTTTTTCTTTGCGTCATGTGCAGTTTGGGGAGGGTTTTTTGGAAGGGACATCCTGCGTGACACTGCAGTGCCACTCCTAGATGGGCCCGGTGTTTGTGTCGGCCACTAGGGTCGCTTATCTTACTCACACAGCTACCTCATTGCGCCTCTTTTTTTCTTTGCGTCATGTGCTGTTTGGGGAGGGTTTTTTGGAAGGGCCATCCTGCGTGACACTGCAGTGCCACTCCTAGATGGGCCCGGTGTTTGTGTCGGCCACTAGGGTCGCTTATCTTACTCACACAGCTACCTCATTGCGCCTCTTTTTTTCTTTGCGTCATGTGCTGTTTGGGGAGGGTTTTTTGGAAGGGCCATCCTGCGTGACACTGCAGTGCCACTCCTAGATGGGCCCGGTGTTTGTGTCGGCCACTAGGGTCGCTTATCTTACTCACACAGCTACCTCATTGCGCCTCTTTTTTTCTTTGCGTCATGTTATGTTTGGGGAGGGTTTTTTGGAAGGGCCATCCTGCGTGACACTGCAGTGCCACTCCTAGATGGGCCCGGTGTTTGTGTCGGCCACTAGGGTCGCTTATCTTACTCACACAGCTACCTCATTGCGCCTCTTTTTTTCTTTGCGTCATGTGCTGTTTGGGGAGGGTTTTTTGGAAGGGCCATCCTGCGTGACACTGCAGTGCCACTCCTAGATGGGCCCGGTGTTTGTGTCGGCCACTAGGGTCGCTTATCTTACTCACACAGCTACCTCATTGCGCCTCTTTTTTTCTTTGCGTCATGTGCTGTTTGGGGAGGGTTTTTTGGAAGGGACATCCTGCGTGACACTGCAGTGCCACTCCTAGATGGGCCCGGTGTTTGTGTCGGCCACTAGGGTCGCTTATCTTACTCACACAGCTACCTCATTGCGCCTCTTTTTTTCTTTGCGTCATGTGCTGTTTGGGGAGTGTTTTTTGGAAGGGACATCCTGCGTGACACTGCAGTGCCACTCCTAGATGGGCCCGGTGTTTGTGTCGGCCACTAGGGTCGCTTATCTTACTCACACAGCTACCTCATTGCGCCTCTTTTTTTCTTTGCGTCATGTGCTGTTTGGGGAGGGTTTTTTGGAAGGGCCATCCTGCGTGACACTGCAGTGCCACTCCTAGATGGGCCCGGTGTTTGTGTCGGCCACTAGGGTCGCTTATCTTACTCACACAGCTACCTCATTGCGCCTCTTTTTTTCTTTGCGTCATGTGCTGTTTGGGGAGGGTTTTTTGGAAGGGCCATCCTGCGTGACACTGCAGTGCCACTCCTAGATAAGCCCGGTGTTTGTGTCGGCCACTAGGGTCGCTTATCTTACTCACACAGCTACCTCATTGCGCCTCTTTTTTTCTTTGCGTCATGTGCTGTTTGGGGAGGGTTTTTTGGAAGGGCCATCCTGCGTGACACTGCAGTGCCACTCCTAGATGGGCCCGGTGTTTGTGTCGGCCACTAGGGTCGCTTATCTTACTCACACAGCTACCTCATTGCGCCTCTTTTTTTCTTTGCGTCATGTGCTGTTTGGGGAGGGTTTTTTGGAAGGGCCATCCTGCGTGACACTGCAGTGCCACTCCTAGATGGGCCCGGTGTTTGTGTCGGCCACTAGGGTCGCTTATCTTACTCACACAGCTACCTCATTGCGCCTCTTTTTTTCTTTGCGTCATGTGCTGTTTGGGGAGGGTTTTTTGGAAGGGACATCCTGCGTGACACTGCAGTGCCACTCCTAGATGGGCCCGGTGTTTGTGTCGGCCACTAGGGTCGCTTATCTTACTCACACAGCTACCTCATTGCGCCTCTTTTTTTCTTTGCGTCATGTGCTGTTTGGGGAGGGTTTTTTGGAAGGGACATCCTGCGTGACACTGCAGTGCCACTCCTAGATGGGCCCGGTGTTTGTGTCGGCCACTAGGGTCGCTTAGCTTAGTCATCCAGCGACCTAGGTGCAAATTTTAGGACTAAAAATAATATTGTGAGGTGTGAGGTATTCAGAATAGACTGAAAATTAGTGTAAATTATGGTTTTTGAGGTTAATAATACTTTGGGATCAAAATGACCCCCAAATTCTATGATTTAAGCTGTTTTTTTAGTGTTTTTAAAAAAAAAACACCCGAATCCAAAACACACCCGAATCCGACAAAAAAAATTCGGTGAGGTTTTGCCAAAACGCGGTCGAACCCAAAACACGGCCGCGGAACCGAACCCAAAACCAAAACACAAAACCCGAAAAATTTCCGGCGCTCATCTCTACTGTATATATCAGGCAGGCATACAGTATGTAACACAGCCAGCATACAGTACTGTATGTATCAGGCAGGCATACAGTATGTAACACAGCCAGCATACAGTACTGTATGTATCAGGCAGGCATACAGTATGTAACATAGCCAGCATACAGTACTGTATGTATCAGGCAGGCATACAGTATGTAACACAGCCAGCATACAGTACTGTATATATCAGGCAGGCATATAGTATGTAACACAGCCAGCATACATTACTGTATATATCAGGCAGGCATACAGTATGTAACACAGCCAGCATACAGTACTGTATATATCAGGCAGGCATACAGTATGTAACACAGCCAGCATACAGTACTGTATATATAAGGCAGGCATACAGTATGTAACACAGCCAGCATACAGTACTGTATATATCAGGCAGGCATATAGTATGTAACACAGCCAGCATACATTACTGTATATATCAGGCAGGCATACAGTATGTAACACAGCCAGCATACAGTACTGTATATATCAGGCAGGCATACAGTATGTAACACAGCCAGCATACAGTACTGTATATATAAGGCAGGCATACAGTATGTAACACAGCCAGCATACAGTACTGTATATATCAGGCAGGCATACGGTATGTAACACAGCCAGCATACAGTACTGTATATATCAGGCAGGCATACGGTATGTAACACAGCCAGCATACAGTACTGTATGTATCAGGCAGGCATACAGTATGTAACACAGCCAGCATACAGTACTGTATATATCAGGCAGGCATACAGTATGTAACACAGCCAGCATACAGTACTGTATATATCAGGCAGGCATACAGTATATAACACAGCCAGCATACAGTACTGTATATATCAGGCAGGCATACAGTATGTAACACAGCCAGCATACAATACTGTATATATCAGGCAGGCATACAGTATGTAACACAGCCAGCATACAGTACTGTATTTATCAGGCAGGCATACAGTATGTAACACAGCCGGCATACAGTACTGTATGTATCAGGCAGGCATACAGTATGTAACACAGCCGGCATACAGTACTGTATGTATCAGGCAGGCATATCGTGTGTAACACAGCCAGCATACAGTACTGTATATATAAGGCAGGCATACAGTATGTAACACAGCCAGCATACAGTACTGTATATATAAGGCAGGCATACCGTGTGTAACACAGCCAGCATACAGTACTGTATATATAAGGCAGGCATACCGTGTGTAACACAGCCAGCATACAGTACTGTATATATCAGGCAGGCATACCGTGTGTAACACAGCCAGCATACAGTACTGTATATATCAGGCAGGCATACGGTATGTAACACAGCCAGCATACAGTACTGTATATATCAGGCAGGCATACCGTGTGTAACACAGCCAGCATACAGTACTGTATATATAAGGCAGGCATACAGTGTGTAACACAGCCAGCATACAGTACTGTATATATCAGGCAGGCATACAGTATGTAACACAGCCAGCATACAGTACTGTATATATCAGGCAGGCATACAGTATGTAACACAGCCAGCATACAGTACTGTATATATCAGGCAGGCATACAGTATGTAACACAGCCAGCATACAGTACTGTATATATCAGGCAGGCATACAGTATGTAACACAGCCAGCATACAGTACTGTATATATCAGGCAGGCATACCGTGTGTAACACAGCCAGCATACAGTACTGTATATATCAGGCAGGCATACAGTGTGTAACACAGCCAGCATACAGTACTGTATATATCAGGCAGGCATACAGTGTGTAACACAGCCAGCATACAGTACTGTATGTATCAGGCAGGCATACAGTATATAACACAGCCAGCATACAGTACTGTATATATATCAGGCAGGCATACAGTATATAACACAGCCAGCATACAGTACTGTATATATCAGGCAGGCATACAGTATATAACACAGCCATTATACAGTACTGTATATATCAGGCAGGCATACAGTATGTAACACAGCCAGCATACAGTACTGTATATATCAGGCAGGCATACAGTATATAACACAGCCAGCATACAGTACTGTATGTATCAGGCAGGCATACAGTATGTAACACAGCCAGCATACAGTACTGTATATATCAGGCAGGCATACAGTATATAACACAGCCAGCATACAGTACTGTATATATCAGGCAGGCTTACAGTATGTAACACAGCCAGCATACAGTACTGTATATATCAGGCAGGCATACAGTATGTAACACAGCCAGCATACAGTACTGTATATATCAGGCAGGCATACAGTATGTAACACAGCCAGCATACAGTACTGTATATATCAGGCAGGCATACAGTATGTAACACAGCCAGCATACAGTACTGTATATATATCAGGCAGGCATACAGTATGTAACACAGCCAGCATACAGTACTGTATATATCAGGCAGGCATACAGTATGTAACACAGCCAGCATACAGTACTGTATATATCAGGCAGGCATACAGTATGTAACACAGCCATTATACAGTACTGTATATATCAGGCAGGCATACAGTATGTAACACAGCCAGCATACAGTACTGTATGTATCAGGCAGGCGTACAGTATGTAACACAGCCAGCATACAGTACTGTATATATCAGGCAGGCATACAGTATATAACACAGCCAGCATACAGTACTGTATGTATCAGGCAGGCATACCGTGTGTAACACAACTGGCATACAGGAGCGGTTCTTGGTGCGGGCAAGCAGTGCCTGCGGCCCGGGGGCGCGGCCGCAGTCACCCCGCAGGCATCACCGCCTACCCGCACCCCCCTCCCCGGCTGCAGCAGACGCCGTGGGCTGTGTGGGTGTCCGCTGCAGCCGGCTCCAGTGACAGACACTAGAGGTCATTATTGACCTCTAGTGTCTGTACGACGCTGCTATGGGAGAGACGTCATGATGTCTCTCCCATAGAGAGGAGCCGCGGGAGGCCAGAGACGGAGCAGCAGCGGCGGTCGGGAAGCAGGAGCGGGGCAGTGGTAAGTATTGGGGTTTTTTTTTTTGTGTGTGTGTTTCATAGCGACAGGGGGCACAGCAGCAGAGGGCACAACTACAGAGGGCACAGCAGCAGAGGGCACAACTACAGGGGACACAACTACTGGGGGCAAAGCAACAGGGTTCACAGCAACAGAGGGCACAACTACTGGGGGCAAAGCAACAGGGGGCACAACTACAGGGGACACAACTACTGGGGCAAATCTACTGGGGGCAAAGCAACAGAGGACACAACTACTGGGGGCAAAGCAACAGGGGGCACATCTACAGGGGACACAACTACTGGGGCAAATCTACTGGGGGCAAAGCAACAGGGGGCACAACTACTGGGGCAAATCTACTGGGGGCAAAGCAACAGGGGGCACAGCAACAGAGGGCACAACTACTGGGGGCAAAGCAACAGGGCACAACTAATGGGGCACAGCTACAGGGGGCACAGCTACTAAGGGCACAGCTACAGGGGGCAAATCTACCGGGGGCAAATTAACTGGGGGCACAACTAGTTGGGGCAAATCTGCGGGCATAACTGTGGCCATGCCCCTCCCCTATGAAGCCACACCCCTATTTTTGGCGCGGGCCTCCGGCGCACACTGTTTCGCCGCGGGGGAGGGGGCGCCAGTGGAAAGTTTCACACTGGGCACCACAAGGTGTAGAACCGGCCCTGCCTGCATACAGTATGTAACACATTACACAACCCAGCTAATGTAATATGATATACGCTACGTGACTTCATTTTGAAAAGAGCAGGAACAATTGATTAACTTCAATAATAGTAAGAACTATTTTGTAGCAGAAAATAGGCGGTCAGAGCCGGATTAAGGCCCCGGGAGGCCTGGGGCACTAAATAGCAGGGGGCCCCCATGGACTAAAATAAATAAAAAAATTAAATATATATATATATATATATATATATATCCACATCGCTCTAAGAATCCCTCCTCCTTCAGTTCAGCGTGCGGCGCGCCAATGACTGAGCCGCAGGCTTGCTGACACAGACAGCAATTGGACAGCTGAGCAGTCGCTCAGCTGCCCTGACTACAGCTGTTAGAGCACTCTTCTTAGAGCTGTAGTCAGTGCAGCTAAGCGACGGCTCAGCTGTCCAATTGCTGTCCGGCTCAGCAAGCCTGTGGCTCAGTCATTGGCGCGCCGCACGCTGAACTGAAGGAGGAGGAGGGACAGGGCAGCGGGGAGCCGGGGCTCGTGAGCGCAGCACCGCAGATCGGATTGAAGAGAGATCCGATCTGTGGTGTGGCAGGGGGCCCTTTTGGAAAGTGGGGCCCGGGGTACGTATCCCCGGGACCCCCCCCCCTTAATCCGGCTCTGTAGGCGGTAGGAATCAGGCAAGCTCCCGGCAGTAACACAACCCAGCTAATAATATAGTATATACGTTGCATCACTCTTAAAATAAATAATTGTGTTTTGTTTTTAAATAGGAAAAAAGTGATTTTTTTTTTTTTTTTATTATTTTCATTTTTTTTTTATAACAGTCAGGAAAACACTCAAAAGATGGCTTCTTGAGGTGTAGCTCAAGGTAGGCACAGCAAAGTATTTGTTGTTAGACAGATAATCAAATCACCACTGACTCTGCCCAGGCTCATACACAAGTGACAAGTAATACTGCAGAATAATTTCTGCAGTATTTTCTTTATCAGAAATTTCCTTTATCAAAACGTGCAGGTTCACTTTAATATTTCCTTTATCAAAACGTGCAGGTTCACTTTAATATTTCCTTTATCAAAATGTGCAGGTTCACTTTAATAAACAGGAACTATTTTTTTTTATTTTTTTTTTTACAACACCACACATAAAGCCTTATTCAGGTTAGCTAGCAAACTGAAAAAGCAAGCTACTGGGTAAAACCATGTGCACTGCAGGAAGGGGGGGGGGGCAGATGTAACATGTGCAGAGAGAGTTAGATTTGGGTGGGGGGTGTTCAAACTGAAATCTAAATTGTAGTGTAAAAATAAAGCAGCCAGTATTTACCCTGCACAGAAACACAATAACCTGCACATGTTATATCTGACCCCCCTGCACTGCAGATGGTTTTGCCCAACTGCTAACAAATTTGCTGCTGTGATCAACTCTGAATTACCCCCTCGGAAACTCTCGGATCCCTTAAATTCAGGGGTGTTCAGATTTTGCATAATCCACACCGCACATCTCTAATCCACATTAATAACACTAATTTTCTAGTGATTTCCAGTCCATATTGCCCACTGCACCATACACTCTCCTGAATGAAATGGCACCTGGAATCCCAAGCAATGCAATCCAAAACTCAAGATTAATATTTTAAATCTGAGTTCCAAATTTGGGGGAAGCCTTGGTCTGCTTGAATCCCCAAAAGTGATCTAAGCTGGGTCTCGGTGCAACTCAGATCCCCGAAGCTGGGGTGTGTTCTGTATTTAACAAAACCAAACCGCTCTCTCTCTGATTACTTGGAAGTTGGCACCGTGCATAACCTGCAGCTGAGCATATGCAACGTCAAGCAACGGCTGGTGATCCAGAATTGTATCCAGCTCACAACCATTTCCAAACACGGCTGAGAGGCTGCATCTGAGCTCACTGAGGTGTATTCTCACAGGACAAGTGTTTACAGGCATGTTGTGGCTGTGCAGGTAGAATTGTGGAAGATTCAGACTGAAGTGTACACAGAGATACATCTGTTCGTTACATGTGGTGATATAAAAAAAACTATTTGGGCTGATCCATCAATTACAACAACAACAAAAAAATCAATCGTCAGGGCAGCAAGCGTAGACTTAATGCATCAGTGACCAGGGGGTCAGCTGTCCTGCGCATGGGGCACTGGGCTTCCAGTGCAGATTCATTTTAAATAGGGGTTAAGTAAATAAGCCCAGGGTCGGACTGGCCCACAGGGGTACAGGGGGGACCACCGGTGGGCCCTACTGCCTGAGGGCCCACTCCTTCCTCTAGGGATCAGGTTCCAGACTGTGCACTTGTATTGTACATAGTAGATATGCTGCATTACACTGCACAAGACTATTGTACATTTTAAGCCTCTATGGAGGCTGGCCACACCCCTTTATAGGCTGTTCACACCCCTAAATATGGGCCCCTATCACTGCATTTCCCCAGTGGGCCCTTCATACCCCAGTCTAACACTGAAGAAGCCCCAATGTGCGCTCTCTTACCTTTTGTTTTTTTCAGTTTTCTACAGGCTGTCTGCTGGCTTGAGACCAAACTAATAATAAAGAGAATAATATATAATATATACAGTACACATTTTTTAAATTACTCTTTGTAAATAATAATAATAATTATTATTATTATTATTATTATTATTATGTGACTACTTATTTATTCACAATAAAACAATTCATTACAAAGAAAGTGTCGCAAGATTACTGTAATACAGAATGGAGGCTGTGCCATCAATCTTGTAATACACCCCAGGTGCTGAGAGGGATTACTGGGGCAAGTGCTCTTTTTACATTGTTTCATATTGAAGTATTTGGAAAACCCCTCCAGAAACCATGGGGTAAATTTACTAATATTCGTAATTTTCCGTTTGAGGTCAAAGTTCAATCACGAATGACATTGAAAGTGTAAATATGCAACTTTTTGAATTTAGTACGACTAATTTACTAAGCTACCGTATTCTGCATTTTCGGGTTTACCGATGTCGATGTCATTCGTTTTTTTAGGCAGTGTTTTACGTGAGTGACTTGTAAAACACTGCCGACTTTAATACAATGAATCTCGGCCGGATCTGAGAGATCCGTGCAGGGCTTCATTGTGCACCTTGTAAAAAAAAAAAAAATGTTTAAACTTAAAAAAAAAATTGCGTGGGGTCCCCCCTCCTAAGCCAAACCAGCCTCGGGCTCTTTGAGCCGGTCCTGGTTGCAAAAATATGGGTAAAAAATTGACAGGGGCTCCCCCATATTTAAGCAACCAGCACCGGGCTCTGCGCCTGGTCCTGGTTCCAAAAATACGGGGGACAAAAAGCGTAGGGGTCCCCCGTATTTTTGAAACCAGCACCGGGCTCCACTAGCTGGACAGATAATGCCACAGCCGGGGGTCACTTTTATACAGTGCCTTGCGGCCGTGGCATCAAATATCCAACTAGTCACCCTTGGCCGGGGTACCCTGGGGGAGTGGGGACCCCTTCAATCAAGGGGTCCCCAGCCACCCAAGGGCCAGGGGTGAAGCCCGAGGCTGTCCCCCCCATCCAATGGGCTGCGGATGGGGGGGCTGATAGCCTTTGTTGAAAGTTATGAATATTGTTTTTAGTAGCAGTACTACAAGTCCCAGCAAGCCTCCCCCGCAAGCTGGTACTTGGAGAACCACAAGTACCAGCATGCGGCGGTAAACCGGGCCCGCTGGTACCTGTAATACTACTACTAAAAAAATACCCCAATAAAGACATTACACAGACACCTTGAAAGTATAACTTTAATGCATACATACACACCACCATATACACATACTTACCTTATGTTCACACGAGGGTCGGTCCTCTTCTCCATGTAGAATCCATGGTGTACCTGTTGAAAAAATTCTACTCACCAAATCCAGTGTAGAGGGCTCCTCGGATAATCCATTTGTAATCCACGTACTTGTAAAAATAAAAAAACGGGACACCCGACCACGAACTGAAAGGGGCCCCATGTTTTCACATGGGACCCCTTTCCCCGAATGCCAGAAACCCCCTCTGACTGATGTCTAAGTGGGTTTCTTCAGCCAATCAGGGAGCGCCACGTTGTGGCACCCTCCTGATCGGCTGTGTGCTCCTGTACTGTCTGTCAGGCGGCACACGGCAGTGTTACAATGTAGCGCCTATGCGCTCCATTGTAACCAATGGTGGGAACTTTGTGGTCAGCGGTTGACCGAAAGTGACCTCACCGCTGACCACAAAGTTCCCACCATTGGTTACAATGGAGCGCATAGGCGCTACATTGTAACACTGCCGTGTGCCGCCTGTCAGACAGTACAGGAGCACACAGCCGATCAGGAGGGTGCCACAACGTGGCGCTCCCTGATTGGCTGAAGAAACCCACTTAGACATCATTCAGAGGGGGGTTCTGGCATTCGGGGAAAGGGGTCCCATGTGAAAACATGGGGCCCCTTTCAGTTCGTGGTCGGGTGTCCCGTTTTTTTATTTTTACAAGTACGTGGATTACAAATGGATTATCCGAGGAGCCCTCTACACGGGATTTGGTGAGTAGAATTTTTTCAACAGGTACACCATGGATTCTACATGGAGAAGAGGACCGACCCTCGTGTGAACATAAGGTAAGTATGTGTATATGGTGGTGTGTATGTATGCATTAAAGTTATACTTTCAAGGTGTGTGTGTAATGTCTTTATTCGGGTATTTTTTTTAGTAGTAGTACTACAAGTACCAGCGGGCCCGGTTTACCGCCGCATGCTGGTACTTGTGGTTCTCCAAGTACCAGCTTGCGGGGGAGGCTTGCTGGGACTTGTAGTACTGCTACTAAAAACAATATTCATAACTTTCAACAAAGGCTATCAGCCCCCCATCCGCAGCCCATTGGATGGGGGGGACAGCCTCGGGTTTCACCCCTGGCCCTTGGGTGGCTGGGGGGGGACCCCTTGATTGAAGGGGTCCCCACTGCCCCAGGGTACCCCGGCCAGGGGTGACTAGTTGGATATTTGATGCCACGGCCGCAAGGCACTGTATAAAAGTGATCCCCGGCTGTGGCATTATCTGTCCAGCTAGTGGAGCCCGGTGCTGGTTTCAAAAATACGGGGGACCCCTACGCTTTTTGTCCCCCGTATTTTTGGAACCAGGACCAGGCGCAGAGCCCGGTGCTGGTTGTTTAAATATGGGGGAACCCCTGTCAATTTTTTTCCATATTTTGGCAACCAGGGCCGGCTCAAAGAGCCCGAGGCTGGTTTGGTTTAGGAGGGGGGACCCCACGCATTTTTTTTTTTTTTTGAAAAATTAAAACATTTCCCACCCCTTCCCACTGAAAAACATGCACGGATCTCATGGATCCGTGCATGCCTATACAAACACGGGATAAAAAAGCAGGTCTGTTTTTTTTTAGCACTTTTTCACGATTTGTATTTCATCACGGCAGTGTTTGGCTATTGTCGGCAGTGTTTGTGTTTTGCACTTTTTAGTAAATTCCCGATTTCTACCAAATTGCAGGCGTATTTGACCGATGGTGTATTGATTCGTGATTTTTTCCTAGGACTTCCAAAATATTACGAATGCCCTCATCACTGCCGTGATGTTTGCTTAGTAAATTACAGAGATGACACTTTGAAGAAAAAACGGCATCTCGGTCAAAATCGGGACCTTAGTAAATATACCCCCATGTCTTTACCCCTGACACCTCCACCACCAGCTGATGTCTGGACATGATCACAGAACAACTGCATTATGTTTTATTCCTTTCTAATAAATGGGAACACACCGTGTAAATAATGACTGCCTGGAAATGACACTCAGGATACAGGACACGAGTTCCACACACAAACCTGGGCTATTAGCTGTGCTGCAACACTGCAGCCGTCCCACACTGTCACTCTGAGTCACATCATCAGATGATTACATTCTATGGGAAACTCCAGCGCAAACTGAAAGTGGAAGCTGAGGCTCAGTGAGAGACGCGGCAGAGAGCAATCTAGACGGGGGCGAGGAGACGCGAGGAGAGGAGAGAGAGAATTGGATATATAAATATATATATATATATATAGAGAGAGAGAGCGAAAGATAGAGAGAGGGGGAAGGTAGGAGTACTGCCACCCTGAGAGGTATATTTCAGGCAATAATAGTCACCGAGGGTCAGACAGCTACAGAGATGTGACTTGGATATAGAACATACAAGTAATATATACATTGTCATAGAGCTGCTGTGGAGATGACGTTTCAAGGACTCCGCTTCTTACTCTCTCTCTCTGTGATCTTGGAGCTGATCTATCGGCCAGGTATGTGACACGTTCACTATACACCCCACACCTGTGTAACATAACACATTCTGCATAGGGACTTACCTGCAGGATCTATACATTCACACATGTCTTGTAGCTATGACAGTACCTTTATATTACTCTATCAGAATTATATCTGTATGTACAGTGTATCTACATCTATATTGATAGATAGATAGATAGATAGATAGATAGATAGATAGATAGATAGATAGATAGATAGATAGATAGATAGATACTGCATAAATAGATAGATAGATAGATAGATAGATAGATAGATAGATAGATAGATAGATAGATAGATACTGTATAGATAGATAGATAGACGGATAGATAGATAGATAGATACTGTATATATATATATATATATATACTCTTTTTTAATATAAGATCCTCATCAAAAAGTGTTTGTGAAAGGGCTGGGGGAGCCTGCTGGTACTTGTAGTTCTACAGCAGCTGCAATAAGCTCCTTCCTCTGGGTCACTGACAGCACACACAAGATTCTGTTAAAAATTTTCAATGCGTTACTGTTTTATTGAAATTCTTTATTGACTTTCGTGTCACATGTTATTAGTGAAATCTCTGTGTAGGAACCATATCTTGTGGCAGCACTGTCAGACTCTTTCCCCCCATTGCTCCCCTAGGGCTGAATACTCTGGCAGAGACAGTAACTGGTTTTAACTTGTCAAAAATGAAATGTGCAAATATCACTTGTGTGCCCTTACTGTGTATGTAAGCAGAAACTTGCGCTGTACTTGGAATGTTTATTTCTGTGAATAGTTTTTTATTTAATATTATAATGAGGCTCTCCAGTCTCAAGAGCTACACGTTCTTCAATTCATTCAAAATAGCTGTCTTAGGGGGAGATTTATCAAAGCTTGGTGGGGAGAGATAAAGTACCAACCAAGCAGCTCCTGTCATTTTTCAGACACAGCCTGTAAAACAACAGGAGCTGATTGGTTAGTGCTGTATATCTCTCTCCACTTTGTCTCCCTCCAACCTTTGATAGATCTCCCCCTTAGGTAGTAAATGATATTTAATGCTACATTACCACCTAAAATAGTGAAAACTTTTGTATTGTAACTGAGGGAGATATGAGGGGCAGAACCAATCAGAAGACACAATATTTGTAGTTAGCCGCCCTGCTCACCCCATGTCCCTCTTTTATCCAGGAATGAGACACTATTGGGTGAATTTAATTAGGTGAAACTTAGTCACAGCTGTAAGTGCAGCTACAGTATATGTCACACTTACGGTACAACTTGATTTGCTCCAATTCAGCTGCCATTGTTGGAGTTCCAACGCCATCGCAGGGGCAACTCGCACCCCTTGCACCTAACTGAATTGACCCATATGAACGGAAATCCAGGAGGGAAGGGAATAATTGCCTCCAGTAGGGCAGTGTTAAGAACTCACAGAAGAGATGTTTTTGTCACTAGTCACTTAGCAGTTGGGCGGCTGAAGGCAGCGTTGTGTGTACAGGAGTGTTACCCGGGTGTGATGCAGCAGAACCATATCTCAGGACATGTAACCTGGCATGGGTCAGCTGGTTAGGAACTGGTTTAGGCAATGGGCATTGACATTTCATGCCAGGTGGGTAGTGTCACTGAGTGCGGGAGGGGCGCTGTCTAGTGCTGGAGGCAGTACATGTAAATGTTTGATATGTTGGTTTGTGTTTTGTGTGTATAAGGGGAGGGGAGGCCTGGCATAATATGTGTCTGCTTGATAGCACCTTGTACTGTAGCGGTGCAGAAAGAAGGTGACACAGTCTAAAGCAGAGGTTCTCAAACTCGGTCCTCGGGGGCCCACACAGTGCATGTTTTGCAGGTCTCCTCACAGAATCACAAGTGAAATAATTAGCTCCACCTGTGGACCTTTTAAAATGTGTCAGTGAGTAATTAATACACCTGTGCACCTGCTGGGTTACCTGCAAAACATGCACTGTGTGGGCTCCCGAGGACCGAGTTTGAGAACCTCTGGTCTAAAGGGTTAAGCGCAGAAATGAACGACACTTTCCAAATTGTTCTGTGAAATCTTAGCCTTGTTCTGTGCATTGCCATAAAAAATGTGCTCATATCACTGGTGGAATCTGCCCTTAAGCGTTCCCAGTCTTATCCCAATCACAATTTGGGAGTGAATGACCCATAAAAGAGGCTCATTCAAAGAAGGCTTTGTTTTTGGTGCACTCTTTTGTAAATAATTATTAGTTACTTAAAACATAACTTTTATTTAGTCATTAATTAAAAATTCTATGACACTAATTAGACAAAGATTCTGTTGAAAAAAACAGTATAGAAATAAGACAAAGGAAAAAGATAAATTTGTGAGAACGAGATGACCATATCTTTAAGTCAGCGCTCCGGTCACTATAATGGTCACAGAAATAGATCAGTGTATTGGATACCAATAATCAATTACATCTAGATCTCAAAGAAGTAGTTTTGAGAAAATATGGTTAGTATATCCCTATTAAGTATAGGCAGTGTACCTTACAAAAGGTGTGTTTAAATATTGAAATTGTTAATTATACACCAAATTGTTGCGATATACGTGATAACGGGGATCATTTTATAAAGGAGATTGGGTGTGATACATCATTTGAATACCGCCCTTTATGTCTTGCTGCCAATCCTATTGTACTTTAGAGATCCAGGCAATCGCTGTGCTGTTAATTTGATTGAAAGCTCACATCATATATGAGGGGTCACTTATCAGTATAACTATCTGCTGAGTGGATTTATCTATCTACATTGTCATAAGAAAGGGCACCTACTTCAGAGGGGTGTAGTATGGTTTGCCGGCGGTCAGGGTCCCGGCGACCAGCATACCGGCGCCGGAATCCCGACCGCCGGCATACCGACAGCTGGGCGAGCGCAAATGAGCCCCTTGCGGGCACGGTAGCGTGCTACGCGCGCCACGCTATCTATTCTACCTCCCAAGGGGGTCGTGGACCCCCAAGAGGGAGAAAAGATGGCGGTATGACGGCGGTCGGGATTCCGGCGTCGGTATGGTGGTCACCGGGAGCCCGGCCGCCGGCAACCTGAAGACCACCCCTTCAGAGGCATCCAACTGACTCCTTGCAGGAAACTAATACTAATAGCTACATCTGTTGCTAAGCATTGTTTACCTAGTAAATACTGTGTCTTGATTATGGAATTATGTTTTTTATACAACGATGTTTAATGTTTAGTGGCTTGCCAACTTCACAATTGTTGCTAAGCATAAATTGGCCCTAGAGAAGGCAAATATTGTGACTTTGTTGCAAAACTATCAATCTGTTATATCTCCGTCTCCCTTCCCGATTCTGACTGCTGCCACAAATCAGTGTATTCTAAAGAAGAAAAACAATTTGGTGTATAATTAACTATTTCAGTATTTAAACACACCTTTTGTAAGGTACACTGCCTATACTTAATAGGGATATACTAACCATATTTTTGCAAAACGACTTCTTTGAGCTCTAGATGTCATTGATTATTGGTATAATTTACACTGATCTACTTCTGTGACCATTATAGTGGCCGGAGCTCTGACTTAAAGATATAGGGGGTAATTCCAAGTTGATCGCAGCAGGAATTTTGTTAGCAGTTGGGCAAAACCATGTGCACTGCGGGGGGGGGGGGGGGGGGGGGGCAGATATAACATTAGTAGACAGAGTTAGATTTGGGTGGGGTGTGTTCAATCTGCAATCTAATTTGCAGTGTAAGAATAAAGCAGCCAGTATTTACCCTGCACAGAAATAAAATAACCCACCCAAATCTAACTCTCTCTGCACATGTTATATCTACCCCCCCTGCAGTGCACATGGTTTTGCCCAACTGCAAAAAAAATTCCTGCTGCGATCAACTTGGAATTACCCCCATAGTCATCTCATTCTCACAAATTTATCTTTTAACTTTGTCTTATTTCTATACTGTTTTTTCAACAGAATCTTTGTCTAGTTAGTGTCATAGAATTTTTAATTAATAACTAAATAAAAGATATGTTTTAAGTAACTAATAATTATTTACAAAAGAGTGCACCGTAAAGAAAGCCTTTTTTAATTAGCCTCTTTTATGGGTCATTCACTTCCAAATTGATATATTGTATCTTGCTTTCGGTGCACCTCCAGCCCTGTGATCCATGACAGATAAATGTACAAATAATCATAAATTGGTTGGTTTTACAATATCTGCAGCTACTATTTAGTCCAGTGCATAATCACCTGAGGGGTTACCCTCCACCCATATACTACTTATCCCAATCACACACAGCAGGATTAATCGTATATATAACTGAGGGTAGCATGCTGGTGTAGTGGTTAGTAATACTGCCTCGCATACTGAGGTCATGAGTTCAAGTCCCTATCAAGATTATATGTGGAGTTTGCATGTTCTCCCAATGCTTATGTAGGTTTCCTCTGAATGCTCCAATTTCCCAACACACTTCATAAACATACTGGTAGGTTAATTGGCTAAGAAATTTGGCTGTGTGTGTGTACATGTGATATAGGCAGGGATTTAATGGGAGCCGATAATGGCAAAATGCCTGTTGTTTGCGTGTATTGCCAAAAACATCGGGCATTTTGCAAAGTCGGCTAATGTAATAGCGGCCGGAAAAATGCGGCTTCTTCGGACGCTTTCAGTTCTAAAGTAGTTTTGTCAAAGTCAGAAAAATGTCTCTATGCACGTTGCCATATTTGCACCGCACACTGGTCCGTGCTGCGCATGCGTACGCTCTCCCGTGAAGGCGCATACCCGCAATAGCGTGCACTCGCAGGCGCGGTATGCGTATTTACGGTAGAGTTTATGTAGTCGTAGCGTGCGACTCATTCGTTACATATTTTCACAATTAATGTAGTTTATAGATCATGATCCCTTTGATAGTTTCTGAAAGTTTGGTTAATATAGAAGGTCCCTGTTTAAAGGAATCCCTCTTTGTATCGTACGAAGGGTCTAACAGGAATCGTACAGCAGTGTTTGGTACCCATCGGAAGAGTATTTAATTAGCAATATTCCGGTGTTGGTTTGGAGCGTATTAATCGCTCGTGCGAATAGTTATGGACATAAGAAGTTTATGTCCATTTCTACTATTTACTCATACTCAGGTATGCGGCGGGAAACCTAGTTCCCCACCCACCTGAGCTGTTTGAAATCGTCACAGCCCACCTGTATGAATCAACCTATGACCTTTTGTTGTGATACAGGGTCGAATTCCTTCATCCAATGGACAATGGGATTGTAGGGACTATGAGATTGCATTGTGTGTGGGGCATAAATAGGCAAGCCGACCACATCCAGCTCTCACTCTTCAACGGTTCTCATTGCTGAAAATCGGGTGCTGGATGTCCAGGCGCATGCGATCGTTTACCCTTGTGCGTAAGTTTCTCTCCGTAATCATTGTCTTTCTGTGAGCCAATTTCTCTCATCTCTCTCCGTCTCTCTCTCTCTTTCCCTCCTCTTTCTCTCGTATCTCCCCTAGACTAGTATTGTATTGTATTAGATAGTATTGTATTTTGGTTAGGAAGTCTTTGTTATATTGTAGTGTATCATTTGTACTGTTATCTCCTTTTTACAAGTATACTAGATATAATACAGTTAATAGGCTTTGGACCCTAAACCAGTATCTGTGTATTTCCTATAGTGTTAAGTGTTCACTTGAGCGTCGGTGACGCTCAAACAGCTTTGTAGTTAGTCAGGTTACACAAGGTTGCACTTACACCCTGTATTCACATTAAGGTATTCCGTGTATTTCTTTGGTATAAGGTTCAGACATAAAGGTATAGCGTTGTGAGCGTCTGCGCCGCTGGTGATCTCCTCGTGGTCTCGAGCGTCCGCTACGCCATAGCGAATCATTACTCTAGTCATAGCCAATAACGTGTCCTGTGATCGCTGGGCCGTGAGCGAACGTGACGCTTGAGCGTCTCGCCTACGGCTGAGCGATCGTTACGCAACTAGCGTACCATTACGGTACTTCTTAAGTAAACAGCGTACAGTGTTCTTAGCTTCATAAAGGGTTGTTTATACGACAAGGGAATTTAGCATTGTCAATTGGGGGCCGTCCAGTCCTTCACATAACTGCACTAGGTAGATCAGCAGACATTATCCCCCAGCAAAAGGGCGGGAGGTTGTCTCGCAGTGCTGATGGGATAAGCGTCTGCTTCGCTTAGATAAAGAGTGCTGAAGGAATCCGGAGACCAGGAGGTAAGAACAAAACGCTTGTGTCTTTTAAAACTGTATTTTTCTTCTGTCTTGCGTATATACGCACGTATACATATATATCTGCATTTCTTTTCCATCCGTGTATTTCATTTTTTTCGTATATCACTATCCTGTTTGCCAGTTTTATAGTTGATAAATGTGCTGAGAGAGAATTGTCGCTATTTCAATAATTTAAGTAGAAGCAACATAGTTAAAATATAGACAAACACACAGCTTTGCCAAGAGACAAGGTCAGTGTGGTGCGCGGTAAATGATCAAGGATCATCTACATTGATAAACGTATAAATCGTGTTACGGTGGATCTTTGCTGTGCGTACACGTGTCTCTAACAAAAGACTGAGACTTGCATACGCAACCCAAAGGCCGACGCACGCAGCGCAACGGAGCGTCCGTGTACGCTCATGTAACAAATCACAAATGTTATAATTAAAAGGCGATAAATAGCGCAAAGCAATAAGTAGCGCAACGCGGTAAATAACGCAAAGCGATAAATAGCACAAATTGATTTCAGCTTTCCAAAACTTAGTTTAAATACCTTACTTTACTGTAATACCTCTGGGGAGAGCTATCAGACTACGGGAAATGATTTTTCTGATCAGAAAACTATAAGAATGATATTGGGTTGAAAACGGTATGAGTGTATTGAATCCCGCTTTGTGGACTTTGTGATCTATGTGATAATCCCGCTTTGTGAACTTTGTGATCTATGTGGAACGTGATGAGCACGATCTGAGTGAAAACGTGCAACAGAGTGTGATAAAGTTTTCGTTGTATTACGCTCTGGCTGTTTTGGAGCACAGTAGGGAGACTCCAATGATCCTACCATTTATGGGCAACAAGTGTCTATAAGTGGTACGATTGGACCGCACGGTTGTATGTGTGACCAATAACGCAACGTGATATGAGGTCGTATATCCATGCGTAAATCTTGCCCTCATACGTGTTGTAGGGAGCACATGCAAGCGTGATTTGTGTAAAGAAAAAGGAAGGGAATTTTCTCAGGAAAATCTCTAAAAATAGGGCCTGCAACGGCTACACGTGTCTGCTAGAAGGCGGAACGGAGATACCCGGAGCAGAAGAAGTTCAGTGGAAGAGCTTTAAGGATTTCCAACGAAGTTCTGTGTTTGGTGCATTTTAGGAAGTTTTTTTCTGTGTTAAAAAGGTCCACAATGGCAGCCAAGTGCACAACACAGAGACGGTCGGAGGTCAGGATTCAGACTCCAGAGGCTTGCAGACCCCGAGGGTCTGCTCGGTTAGTAATGTGGGGGAAATATGGTCCCCACTCTGAGACCTTTTGTGATGAATGGACACGAATGACTGCGGGGGATAAGGTACCATTTCCCGGGATAGGTAGTTTTGACTTAGAGGTGTTGCATAATTTAAGGCGGAGGATCTGTCTCATAAAATACTTGAAACTACGGGTTAAACATGATGATTGTTTGCAGTTATGGCTACAGGAAAGTGAAATACAGAGAAATGTAACTTACATACCTAACTTTCATCTTGAGAGGAGAAACGTGGCAGCAGGGAGAATTATGATTGCGGAGAAAAGCACAGGGGTGAACAATATAAACGCTCTTAGCAACTGTAATATAGATGATAAGAATAAGTGTAATAAATGTAACAAAGATAATTGTAATACTGTTGAATGTACAACTATTAACCCATGCAAGTCGCACCCCATGTTAAACTTTCCTCAGGAACACCAACCAGAAAGTGAACCCAGAACGATGTCGGCACCTCTTCCAGAAGCCATCACACAAGACGTCCAGGTGGACGCGACCCAGTCAGTAAAAACTGTAATCAAACCCCCTAATGGAGGGTCAGGTGAGGTCGTGTCCACAGGTATGTATGGTATTATACATCACGCACAAACAAATGTACCTTATATCCTAGAATCAATTCAGAATGACATTACTGGACTTAATCCTGTTAGGATAATTGCAGTACCAAATGGGGAAACTGACTCTTCAGGAATCACTCCTGTCAGGAACATCGCCATGTACTGCCCTTTTTCCCGAACAGAATTAAGAGCAATTCTGTCTGAATTTCCTGATCCTAGGAAAGACTTAGTTGCTTGTCAAAGATACATTAGAGTGCTAGGACATACTGCAGAGCCAAGTAACAAAGATTGGAGGACAGTTTTGAGGGCATGTTTACCCCCCGATGTTGATTCATTGAAATTTATCACTGATTGTAAGCTAGATGAGGAAGTGCCACTAACAAACAAGTATAACCAAGATAATGTAAAAAGAATCAACCTACAGTTGAAAGAATATTTTCCTACAGTAACAAAGTGGAATAAAATCTATACAATAAGACAAAAAGAAGGTGAATCCGCAGAAGAGTATTTTCACCGGGCTCTGCAGGATATGGCTAGGTACACTGGTATAGATGACATTGAAACTAATGTACACCACAGAGAGGTAGCTGTGTCCGTATTAGCGAACAACTTAAAAGATACACTAAAAATTAGGGTACAAACTTCAATACCTCATTGGAGAGGTATCTCGGTGGCGGCATTAAGAGAGTCCGCTACCGAGCATGACCGAAATATCCAAAGAACCAGGGAAGCGCAGGGAGAGCGGTTGATGACACTGAACATCCAAGCACTAGAGGATGCATCAAGTCGACCGGAACCCCAGGCCCCTAGCACATGGAGAAAGCCAAGGATTTGTTACCATTGTAGAAGAGAAGGGCATTATGCCAACAACTGTAATAACCCACATAAAGTTAGACCCCCTAGACCAAGAAATGAGCAAAATTACAACACACACCATTATAATCAGAGATCAGATAGGAGGAATTTTGAGCCACACCCATGATAGGTAGTCAAGAAAGGTGATCATACGACGGATGGTAAGCCTGAGGTAATGGTTAGTAAATTGGGAGGTCATTCACTGAAGACACAGGAATGACCAGGTTAAACGTTGTAAATGTATTTGTGAAAAATGTTTTTTCTCTCTCTCTCTATCCCCATCTCTGACGATCATTGGTAAGAATTCAAACATTGCATATTCGCTTGGTCCTTGCAGAAGTCTACCAAACCCCAGCATGACCTATCCACCACAATGTATTCTGGCCAGATACAGACAGTGGAATAATGCAAGTGCTGGTGGGGAGGGACTGCTCAAGGAAACCATTAGACACGTAGATACGACAGCCTAATAGTCTGACAATGTTTTCTTAATGTTGACAATGTTTAAAAATGCTTTGTTTCTCTTCTCTTATTGATGGTTATTGTCGAGTTATGTAATGTATATATGCACATGAATTGTTCTCTATCTCTTTTGTTTTTTATTTTCTCTCTCTTCTCACTCATGTTTCCATGATTTAAAGATGGTATGTCACCCCTCAGTTGGACCAATGGTAATGCCAGATTTTGCTCTACACAGAAAGATCGCTAGTTAGGAAGAAAGATTACATCACCAGAAGGTTCATTCGGAAGACTGAAGAGACAGCACCTTTTGAGAGGACAGCAGAACAAGAAGAACGACAAGACGAGAGAACTTATTATCGTAACAAGTTCTCTCCCCCTCAAACTGTTTTCTTATACCCCATTTACAAATTTCTTCTTTTCTCCTCCTGTAAGATGGACTTGCCCCAAGAGACTGTGATATGGATTTTCCCGTTAACCATGATGTTGACCAGAGCAGTCTGTTTCGGTGAGAGTACCAGTGAGGTCGAGAAAGGATCCAGAAAGGTCCTGATGACTGAGACGGAGGTGTAAATTTCCAATAGCAACCCAATCACCAAGCAAAGGCGAGTACCGGGCACGATCTAACAACCATGTTATTTGTAAACAATTGTGAAGGATTGTTAGTTAAAAAGAAAACTGTATCCGTAGGCTCTGTAACAATAATGCCAATCCAGTTTTAATATCCATATGGACCGGCATCCATTGAGTGACTATCACTCCTTAGTGGGTAACGTGTTAAACCAAACAGATTGTTGGGTATGCTCTCAAGTACCTCAGGGTCACAGCAAATCAGGGCTAGTACCATTTCCTTTAACGTTAGGGGAGGTACTTGAGCTAAGTGGTGGGAGACCGGTGGACCGGAGGTTTAACATCTCCAGCCCTCCTAGTTTGAAGCTCCACCGATACCATGTGGATAGGTCCCTCTTATGTTTCAACATCTCCAATCCCAGAAAACCGGGAAATTGGGAAGTGTCATGGAGCAACCTTACCATGACCTTTTCACACAGAGCAGATAGAATGCCTACAGATACAGAGCTCGTACGCCACATAGCCAGTAGAGGAAAATCTTTCCGGTATCGATATACCTTAGGAAATAGGATTACTAGAGTTGGAGAGGTATCACCAGGATACTGTGCACATATCGTACAAACTGATACGTGCATTAAGCAGATGGAAGAATTAGGGTCAGGAGATTTCACCTGGAAGGTTTGTAACATGGTCATGTCCTTCTCCGTCCCTTATGTTCTCCCCGATGACGCATATTTCATATGCGGGAGAAAGGCGTACAAGTGGCTTGCCCCAAACTCTGAAGGATTGTGTTATATTGGAAAAGTATTGCCTGAAGTGATGACTGTAACACATGACAAAATGAAGGACATACACCGTGGTGCCCAAGCTCCTTATACTCACACTCATTACGAGCACCGAGTTAAAAGACAACTGTCAGAAAGGTTAGAGCATCCGGCCTCCGATCTTATCCATGAATCCACCGGGATTCAGGTTCTGGTAGCGTTAGATTTCACTCGCACCGCTCGAGGAGTGATGAATTATAGATACATTTCCGCACTCGCCAATTTGTTAGATAATATCACTGAAATGTATGATGACACATTTAGATACACTGGAAGAGAACTTCAAGCTTATAAAACAGAACTAGTTCAGCATAGGATGGTTCTTAATTATCTTACAGCAGTAACAGGCGGATATTGTGTTACATTGGCAACACAGTACGGCATAAAGTGTTGCACTTATATCACGAATAGCACCGAGGATCCGGTAGAGGTCATAGACCAAAAGATGGACGATATTCTCCAATTGAAGTGGGAATTTCGTCGAAAACACAATCTCACCCTTGCTGCTGTAGGTAATGAGCTGACTGGTTGGGTGTCATGGTTGAACCCGCGAAATTGGTTCTCCGGTTTGGGGGACTGGGCTCAAGGAGTCATAATGGATGTTGGAAAGTTTCTACTATGTATCTTGGGTGTCGTTATATCGATTGGATTGATATTTAGATGCGGGCAGGCTTTAATGAGGTGCAAACAAAGTACAAGAGTGATGAGCTTGAGGAGCGAGGAAACTGTAATTAACCTGGATTTGATTTATGACCCAATGATAGAAACCAGGATGGGATGAAAATGCGATTATACGGTCCGTTTCTTTCACCTGTTTTTCTGCTTTTCTCCAAGATACAAAGACCCCCTTGGACGAGGAAGTTGACGAGACGCTATACAGACAACAGACAAGCACCAAAGATGAAGTTTTGACAACCTATGATATGGACACTTGATGAACTTTGCCATGGATCCCCAGTTTCCCTAGTACTTTTAAACTCACGCTAGCCCAACATTTTTTGTAAATCTGATGGCTCAGACAAAGCTATTTGCTCATGCCCAAGGAGCAATACAGCGCAAAGAAGACGACTCTCAACAGATACCGAACACAACTTCAACGACAGATGTACATTTCCCTGACATAGAATATCATTGCATTTTTTTTTTCCGTAAGTGTTCTTTATCTTCATCTCTACAACCCTCAGGTAATGACACACATAGACGATAGGGAATACAGGCACAGATATCAGCAACCACATACCTCCCCCATTCATGTATCATCAACTAAAATGTGCATCCCCATTTTGTTACAACTAAAAGCCGAAATGAGCTCGGTAAAGTTTGACAGCCCATCCACAGACCTGTACCACAGGATAAGAAGGAATTCAAATGTATACTTCGCAATACCTCGAAGCTTGATGTACAACACGTACGGCACGATGATACATGACCCCCCAAACATGGATTCATACACACATGCTTCTGCTATCTCACTAGGTCATACCCTCTTCACACCTTCTCCTCTCTCCTCCCTTACCCAACCATGGAAATCAATTAACCCCTGACTTGCATTTTTCTCCTTAAATGTTTTGTGGCAGTTATTATTGACTGCCAAAGGGTGGACTGTCAAAGTCAGAAAAATGTCTCTATGCACGTTGCCATATTTGCACCGCACACTGGTCCGTGCTGCGCATGCGTACGCTCTCCCGTGAAGGCGCATACCCGCAATAGCGTGCACTCGCAGGCGCGGTATGCGTATTTACGGTAGAGTTTATGTAGTCGTAGCGTGCGACTCATTCGTTACATATTTTCACAATTAATGTAGTTTATAGATCATGATCCCTTTGATAGTTTCTGAAAGTTTGGTTAATATAGAAGGTCCCTGTTTAAAGGAATCCCTCTTTGTATCATACGAAGGGTCTAACAGGAATCATACAGCAGTGTTTGGTACCCATCGGAAGAGTATTTAATTAGCAATATTCCGGTGTTGGTTTGGAGCGTATTAATCGCTCGTGCGAATAGTTATGGACATAAGAAGTTTATGTCCATTTCTACTATTTACTCATACTCAGGTATGCGGCGGGAAACCTAGTTCCCCACCCACCTGAGCTGTTTGAAATCGTCACAGCCCACCTGTATGAATCAACCTATGACCTTTTGTTGTGATACAGGGTCGAATTCCTTCATCCAATGGACAATGGGATTGTAGGGACTATGAGATTGCATTGTGTGTGGGGCATAAATAGGCAAGCCGACCACATCCAGCTCTCACTCTTCAACGGTTCTCATTGCTGAAAATCGGGTGCTGGATGTCCAGGCGCATGCGATCGTTTACCCTTGTGCGTAAGTTTCTCTCCGTAATCATTGTCTTTCTGTGAGCCAATTTCTCTCATCTCTCTCCGTCTCTCTCTCTCTTTCCCTCCTCTTTCTCTCGTATCTCCCCTAGACTAGTATTGTATTGTATTAGATAGTATTGTATTTTGGTTAGGAAGTCTTTGTTATATTGTAGTGTATCATTTGTACTGTTATCTCCTTTTTACAAGTATACTAGATATAATACAGTTAATAGGCTTTGGACCCTAAACCAGTATCTGTGTATTTCCTATAGTGTTAAGTGTTCACTTGAGCGTCGGTGACGCTCAAACAGCTTTGTAGTTAGTCAGGTTACACAAGGTTGCACTTACACCCTGTATTCACATTAAGGTATTCCGTGTATTTCTTTGGTATAAGGTTCAGACATAAAGGTATAGCGTTGTGAGCGTCTGCGCCGCTGGTGATCTCCTCGTGGTCTCGAGCGTCCGCTACGCCATAGCGAATCATTACTCTAGTCATAGCCAATAACGTGTCCTGTGATCGCTGGGCCGTGAGCGAACGTGACGCTTGAGCGTCTCGCCTACGGCTGAGCGATCGTTACGCAACTAGCGTACCATTACGGTACTTCTTAAGTAAACAGCGTACAGTGTTCTTAGCTTCATAAAGGGTTGTTTATACGACAAGGGAATTTAGCATTGTCAGTTTGCCCGATAAAAAGTTGGATCCAGATGTTTTGCTCGTGTTAAGTATACAACTCGGCCAATGTAATGGAGTCTGACATTGCAAGTCGGACACAAAACAGCTCAGAAACTCTCAAAGAATTTAGAGATGGTTTTTTGGGACGAGTTTGTTATGAAAATGTTAGAAATCAATTATAAGTATACTTTTCAAGGATAGTTGCAATAAATAAACAGTTTTCAATACATTTTGACACTTTAAATAAAAAAATAAAAACCCTTTGATCTGTAAAAGTTCTCCACGTACTGTACATGTCATTTTTACATTATTTTCCACAGGATATATGTAATTAGAGGCATATAAATGTACTAAGTCGCACAAGCAGTTCCAGCTGAATCCAATGATATGTGACATGCCTATATCCTGTGTATAATTTCTAAATACTCCACATAGTGTACTTGTTTGTTTGTTTGTTTGTTTGTTTTTGGGGGGGGGTTTAACATGCAAATGCATCATAGACACAAATTAATGTACTAAGTCGCACAGGTAGCGTATGCTGATTTAAATTATATGCGGCTTGGCTATATTCAGTGTGTAATTGTGACTGTATGTAATTATGTTACAGTGTTTGGCTAGAATACACTGTAGCATAACATTTTGTATGCAAATACACACTGAATATAGGGGGTAATTCCAAGTTGATCGCAGCAGGAATTTTGTTAGCAGTTGTGCAAAACCATGTGCTCTGCAGGGGAGGCAGATTTAACATGTGCAGAGAGAGTTAGATTTGGGTGTGGTGTGTTCAATCTGCAATTTAATTTGCAGTGTAAAAATAAAGCAGACAGTATTTACCCTGCACAGAAACAAAATAACCCACCCAAATCTAACTCTCTCTACACATGTTATATCTGCCTCCCCTGCAGTGCACATGGTTTTGGCCAACTGCTAACAAAATTCCTGCTGCGATCAACTTGGAATTACCCCCATAGCCATGCTGCATATCATTTAAATCAACATAAACTGCTTGTGCTTCCTGGAGGACTGGGGATTATTTAGGGTGTGTGCTTCTTTAATCATGGGACTTTTGGGGGACAATGGGTGATTTTCTCTGACACTGTGGTCCTCCTATACTAAAAGACACAGGGCCTTATTCAGACCTGATCGCTTGCTAGGGTTTTTTTGAAGCCCTGCGTTCGCATAGTCACCACCCATAGCGGAGTGTATTTTTGCTTTGCAAGCGTGCAAACGCATGTGTAGCGGAGCTGTACAAACAGATTTTGTGCAGTCTCTAAGTAGACCAGGACTTACTCAGCCGCTGCGATCCCTTCAGGCTGTCTGGGACCGGAATTGACGTCAGATATCCACCCTGCAAACGCTTGGACACGCCTGCGTTTTTCCAAACTCTCCCAGAAAACAGTCAGTTGCCGCCCACAAACGCCTTCTTCCTGTCAATCTCCTTGCGAACGCCCGTGCAAATGGATTCTTTGCACAAACCCATTGCTGAGCGGCGATCCGCTTTGTACCCGTGCGACACGCCTGCGAATTGCGGTGCATATGCATGCGCAGTTTAGACCTGATCGCAGGCTGTGAGAAAACGCAGCCTATCGATCAGGTCTGAATTAGGCCCTCATTTTGGTTAGTCCATAAATATCGGACGTTTTCTAGTGTAAATACTGCAACACCTCAGATCCGAGACATTGAAGACGGGAAATTTACGCACGCCATTACATTGCCCATTCCGGTAAATAGACGCATATTTGTAATGTCCATGCAGTGCGATACTTTTCCGTCCGGCATTATCGTCTCCCATTTCATCCCGGTCATAGAGTGTAGAGATGTGCGTGGGGTGCCATGTTTTGGTTTTGGTTTTAATTTCATCATTGTGTTTTGCTTTTGGATCAGGATTTTACAATTTTTTATAAAAACTGCTAAAATCATGTAATTTTTGCAATCCAAAACCCAAACTTCGGATTTAAAATCCAAATTCCAAACAGTGTGAAGTTTAGAACCTCAGCTCAGTTCGGTTTGAAATTCGCAAAATTCTGGTGGGTGCAGATTTCTGGGGAACCGAACCGCACTTCTCTAAAAGAGTGCAAGCTCCACTGGGGCAGGGACTGATGTAACTGACTTAATAAACTCCCTAGCGGTTGATGGGGGTCATTCTGACCCGATCGCACGCTGCAGTTTATTGCAGCGGTGCGATCGGGTCAGAACTGCGCGGGCACCGGCGCATGCCAGATGTTCAACGGCTGTCGGGCCGCTACGATCGCCTCTGCCTGATTGGGCGGGAGGGCGGAACGACGGCGTTTGGCCGCCGTTTCGTGGGCACGGTCCGGCCAATGCAGGCGTGGCCAGACCAAATGGAGGGTGGGCCGTAGCGGCTGTGTGGCGTCACACGCAGCCGCTGTGGACCGGGGAGCGATGAGTAGCTCCCAGCCAGCACGCTAAAGCTGCGCTGGTCAGGAGCTACTCTTGAAGTGCCGTTGTGCGATCCCTTTGCACTTCTGCGGGGAAGGCCGGCACTGACATGCGGGGCGGAATAGCCCTGTGCTGGGCGTCCCCCCGCATGTCAGTGTGAATGATCGTAGCTGTGCTAAATTTAGCACAGCTACGATCATCTCGGAATGACCCTCGATATCTGCAGTATACCTCTAACACTCATCTTAACTCTACATACTTATCTCATGTGAATACACGGACAACAGTTGGGATTAATTAGGTTACATTTATTTTGAGATCAACTAAATGAATTCAAATTCTCGAATCATCAAATATATTTGAGTTAATATAAAGTTGGTATGGAAGCGGAGAACAAAGAATGTACAAGGGCCTCATTCACATTTGTACACAGACACGATGGTTTGATTACAGATATGATGTTTGGGGGTCTGCACATGATATAGTATACATGGTAATGCTCCCGAAGCGCTGGAAGGGGGTGCAGTATGATTTACCGACGGACACAATACCGACGGTCATAATCCCAACAGCCATTGACCTACAGTCAAAATACCGACACAGCCAAAATACCGACATTCATTATGCCGACATCTTTAAAATGCCGACATAGTCAGAATACAGACATTTGAAATGTCGACATGCCAAAATGCCAACATGGTTTTTTTTTGGGGGGTTGTGTCAATGTCGACAAAGGTCAACATGGGCACTGTCTAAGTGTACCGCGCTCGCCATACTTCGGGCACACTATTATATTCCCCCTCCAGGTCCACTGGGATGGTAAAGTATGAACCAGTCTGTTTTGGGGCAAAAATTCCTTCAAAACGCATGTCGGCATTTTGACATGTCGGCATTCCCAAAGCCAGTATTCTGACTATTTCGGCATTTTGAATATGTTGGCATAAAGAATGTTGGTATTTTGACCATGTCTGTATTTTAACTGTATTGAGTCTATTGGTAAATCAACTGCTACCCCTGGCGGTGATGTGAACAAGCCCTATGAAACGCATTAACTGCAGATGTAGTGACGCTGTGTGCACAGGGCGCTATGGACCCACACCTCTCTCAGTTTTCCCTCTCCCCCGTCTTTGTCCTGATAACTGTCCGTGGACACAGGCAACCTCTATCCAGCCCTCTCTTATCCCTGATTGCAGCTCTGCTCCTTGCAAAGTCCATATAATACCAAGGTGCAGGCTACGCTCTAACAGGGACAGCAGAACGACTGCCCTTCTCTCAATTCCCCAGCTGTCCTCTCATCCACCGTCCGCTCGTATATTCATGGTGGCATTACGTCCATGACAGTGTCAGAGGTGTAGCTAGGTGCCATGGTGCCCGGATTAAAGGCACGTTTTGGTGCCCCCTCCCCTGTGCTGAATTGGGGGTATGTTACATTTGAAAAGAAAAAATATTTAAAAAATCCTAAATTGGTGACAGGGACGGTTCTAGACCGTGTGGAGCTCAGGGTGAAAGTTTCCTTTGGGCGCCCCTCATGTTTAAACTAGTGATGAGCGGGTTCGGTTTCTCGGAAACCGAACCCCCCCGAACTTCACGCTTTTTACACGGGTCCGAGGCAGACTCGGATCTTTCCGCCTTGCTCGGTTAACCCGAGCGCGCCCGAACGTCATCATCCCGCTGTCGGATTCTCGCGAGGCTCGGATTCTATCGCGAGACTCGGATTCTATATAAGGAGCCGCGCGTCGCCGCCATTTTCACACGTGCATTGAGATTGATAGGGAGAGGACGTGGCTGGCGTCCTCTCCGTTTAGAGTAGACTAGAGAGTAGTAGAGAGTGACACTTGATTTACTAATTTTGGGGAGCATATTAGGAGTACTACTTGCTGATAGTGTGACCAGTGACCACCAGTTTAATTAATCCGTTCTCTGCCTGAAAAAAAACGATACACAGTGTGACACAGTCACATACCATATCTGTGCTCAGCCTCAGTGTGCTGCATCATCTATGTAATACTGTATATCTGACTGTGCTGAGTGCTCACTGCTCACACAGCTTAATTGTGGGGGAGACTGGGGAGCAGTTATAGCAGGAGTACATTTAAGTACAGTGCACACTTTTGCTGCCAGAGTGCCAGTGCCAGTGCCAGTGTGACTGACCAGTGACCACTGACCACCAGTATATTGTGATTGTCTGCCTGAAAAAGTTAAATACTCGTCGTGTGGTGTTTTTTTTTATTCTATAAACGCATTCTGCTGACAGTGTCCAGCAGGTCCGTCATTATATAATATATACCTGTCCGGCTGCAGTAGTGATATATATATATTTTTTATATCATTATCATCCAGTCTATATTAGCACTGCAGCAGACGCAGTACGGTAGTCCACGGCTGTAGCTACCTCTGTGTCGGCAGTCGCTCGTCCATCCATAATTGTATACCACCTACCCGTGGTGTTTTTTTTTTTCTATCTTCTTGATACTAGTAGCTTACTTTAGGAGTCTGCAGTGCTGAGCTGACAGTGTCCAGCAGGTCCGTCATTATATAATATATACCTGTCCGGCTGCAGTAGTGATATATATATATATTTTTTATATCATTATCATCCAGTCTATATTAGCAGCAGATGCAGTACGGTAGTCCACGGCTGTAGCTACCTCCTGTGTCGGCAGTCGCTCGTCCATCCATAATTGTATACCACCTACCCGTTGTGTTTTTTTTTTTCTATCTTCTTGATACTAGTAGCTTACTTTAGGAGTCTGCAGTGCTGAGCTGACAGTGTCCAGCAGGTCCGTCATTATATAATATATACCTGTCCGGCTGCAGTAGTGATATATATATATTTTATATCTCATTATCATCCAGTCTATATTAGCAGCAGACGCAGTACGGTAGTCCACGGCTGTAGCTACCTCTGTGTCGGCAGTCGCTCGTCCATCCATAATTGTATACCACCTACCTGTGGTGTTTTTTTTTTTTTCTATCTTCTTGATACTACTAGTAGCTTACTTTAGGAGTCTGCAGTGCTGAGCTGACAGTGTCCAGCAGGTCCGTCATTATATAATATATACCTGTCCGGCTGCAGTAGTGATATATATATATATTTTTTATATCATTATCATCCAGTCTATATTAGCAGCAGACGCAGTACGGTAGTCCACGGCTGTAGCTACCTCTGTGTCGGCAGTCGCTCGTCCATCCATAATTGTATACCACCTACCTGTGGTGTTTTTTTTTTTTCTATCTTCTTGATACTAGTAGCTTACTTTAGGAGTCTGCAGTGCTGAGCTGACAGTGTCCAGCAGGTCCGTCATTATATAATATATACCTGTCCGGCTGCAGTAGTGATATATATATATATATATTTTTTATATCATTATCATCCAGTCTATATTAGCAGCAGGCGCAGTACGGTAGTCCACGGCTGTAGCTACCTCTGTGTCGGCAGTCGCTCGTCCATCCATAATTGTATACCACCTACCTGTGGTGTTTTTTTTTTCTATCTTCTTGATACTACTAGTAGCTTACTTTAGGAGTCTGCAGTGCTGAGCTGACAGTGTCCAGCAGGTCCGTCATTATATAATATATACCTGTCCGGCTGCAGTAGTGATATATATATATATATTTTTTATATCATTATCATCCAGTCTATATTAGCAGCAGGCGCAGTACGGTAGTCCACGGCTGTAGCTACCTCTGTGTCGGCAGTCGCTCGTCCATCCATAATTGTATACCACCTACCCGTGGTGGTTTTTTTTTCTATCTTCTTGATACTAGTAGCTTACTTTAGGAGTCTGCAGTGCTGAGCTGACAGTGTCCAGCAGGTCCGTCATTATATAATATATACCTGTCCGGCTGCAGTAGTGATATATATATATATATTTTATATCATTATCATCCAGTCTATATTAGCAGCAGACGCAGTACGGTAGTCCACGGCTGTAGCTACCTCTGTGTCGGCAGTCGCTCGTCCATCCATAATTGTATACCACCTACCCATGGTGTTTTTTTTCTTTTTTCTATCTTCTTGATACTAGTAGCTTACTTTAGGAGTCTGCAGTGCTGAGCTGACAGTGTCCAGCAGGTCCGTCATTATATAATATATACCTGTCCGGCTGCAGTAGTGATATATATATATTTTATATCTCATTATCATCCAGTCTATATTAGCAGCAGACGCAGTACGGTAGTCCATGGCTGTAGCTACCTCTGTGTCGGCAGTCGCTCGTCCATCCATAATTGTATACCACCTACCTGTGTTTTTTTTTTTTTTCTATCTTCTTGATACTACTAGTAGCTTACTTTAGGAGTCTGCAGTGCTGAGCTGACAGTGTCCAGCAGGTCCGTCATTATATAATATATACCTGTCCGGCTGCAGTAGTGATATATATATATATTTTTTATATCATTATCATCCAGTCTATATTAGCAGCAGACGCAGTATGGTAGTCCACGGCTGTAGCTACCTCTGTGTCGGCAGTCGCTCGTCCATCCATAATTGTATACCACCTACCCGTGGTGTTTTTTTTTTTTTCTATCTTCTTGATACTAGTAGCTTACTTTAGGAGTCTGCAGTGCTGAGCTGACAGTGTCCAGCAGGTCCGTCATTATATAATATATACCTGTCCGGCTGCAGTAGTGATATATATATATATTTTATATCTCATTATCATCCAGTCTATATTAGCAGCAGGCGCAGTACGGTAGTCCGCGGCTGTAGCTACCTCTGTGTCGGCAGTCGCTCGTCCATCCATAATTGTATACCACCTACCTGTGGTGTTTTTTGTTTTTTTTCTATCTTCTTGATACTACTAGTAGCTTACTTTAGGAGTCTGCAGTGCTGAGCTGACAGTGTCCAGCAGGTCCGTCATTATATAATATATACCTGTCCGGCTGCAGTAGTGATATATATATATATATTTTTTATATCATTATCATCCAGTCTATATTAGCAGCAGACGCAGTACGGTAGTCCACGGCTGTAGCTACCTCTGTGTCGGCAGTCGCTCGTCCATCCATAATTGTATACCACCTACCCGTGGTGGTTTTTTTTTTCTATCTTCTTGATACTACTAGTAGCTTACTTTAGGAGTCTGCAGTGCTGAGCTGACAGTGTCCAGCAGGTCCGTCATTATATAATATATACCTGTCCGGCTGCAGTAGTGATATATATATATTTTATATCTCATTATCATCCAGTCTATATTAGCAGCAGACGCAGTACGGTAGTCCACGGCTGTAGCTACCTCTGTGTCGGCAGTCGCTCGTCAATCCATAAGTATACTAGTATCCATCCATCTCCATTGTTTACCTGAGGTGCCTTTTAGTTGTGCCTATTAAAATATGGAGAACAAAAATGTTGAGGTTCCAAAAATAGGGAAAGATCAAGATCGACTTCCACCTCGTGCTGAAGCTGCTGCCACTAGTCATGGCCGAGACGATGAAATGCCTGCAACGTCGTCTGCCAAGGCCGATGCCCAATGTCATAGTAGACAGCATGTAAAATCCAAAACACCAAATATCAGTAAAAAAAGGACTAAAAAATCTAAAATAAAATCGTCGGAGGAGAAGCGTAAACTTGCCAATATGCCATTTACCACACGGAGTGGCAAGGAACGGCTGAGGCCCTGGCCTATGTTCATGGCTAGTGGTTCAGCTTCACATGAGGATGGAAGCACTCAGCCTCTCGCTAGAAAAATGAAAAGACTCAAGCTGGCAAAAGCACAGCAAAGAACTGTGCGTACTTCGAAATCACAAATCCACAAGGAGAGTCCAATTGTGTCGTTTGCGATGCCTGACCTTCCCAACACTGGACGTGAAGAGCATGCGCCTTCCACCATTTGCACGCCCCCTGCAAGTGCTGGAAGGAGCACCCGCAGTCCAGTTCCTGATAGTCAGATTGAAGATGTCAGTGTTGAAGTACACCAGGATGAGGAGGATATGGGTGTTGCTGGCGCTGGGGAGGAAATTGACCAGGAGGATTCTGATGGTGAGGTGGTTTGTTTAAGTCAGGCACCCGGGGAGACACCTGTTGTCCGTGGGAGGAATAGGGCCATTGACATGCCTGGTGAAAATACCAAAAAAATCAGCTCTTCGGTGTGGAAGTATTTCAACAGAAATGCGGACAACATTTGTCAAGCCGTGTGTTGCCTTTGTCAAGCTGTAATAAGTAGGGGTAAGGACGTTAACCACCTCGGAACATCCTCCCTTATACGTCACCTGCAGCGCATTCATCATAAGTCAGTGACAAGTTCAAAAACTTTGGGCGACAGCGGAAGCAGTCCACTGACCAGTAAATCCCTTCCTCTTGTAACCAAGCTCACGCAAACCACCCCACCAACTCCCTCAGTGTCAATTTCCTCCTTCCCCAGGAATGCCAATAGTCCTGCAGGCCATGTCACTGGCAATTCTGACGAGTCCTCTCCTGCCTGGGATTCCTCCGATGCATCCTTGCGTGTAACGCCTACTGCTGCTGGCGCTGCTGTTGTTGCTGCTGGGAGTCGATGGTCATCCCAGAGGGGAAGTCGTACTCGTAAGACCACTTTTACTACTTCCACCAAGCAATTGACTGTCCAACAGTCCTTTGCGAGGAAGATGAAATATCACAGCAGTCATCCTGCTGCAAAGCGGATAACTGAGGCCTTGGCATCCTGGGCGGTGAGAAACGTGGTTCCGGTATCCATCATTACTGCAGAGGCAACTAGAGACTTGTTGGAGGTACTGTGTCCCCGGTACCAAATACCATCTAGGTTCCATTTCTCTAGGCAGGCGATACCGAAAATGTACACAGACCTCAGAAAAAGACTCACCAGTGTCCTAAAAAATGCAGTTGTACCCAATGTCCACTTAACCACGGACATGTGGACAAGTGGAGCAGGGCAGGCTCAGGACTATATGACTGTGACAGCCCACTGGGTAGATGTATGGACTCCCGCCGCAAGAACAGCAGCGGCGGCACCAGTAGCAGCATCTCGCAAACGCCAACTCTTTCCTAGGCAGGCTACGCTTTGTATCACCGCTTTCCAGAATACGCACACAGCTAAAAACCTCTTACGGCAACTGAGGAAGATCATCGCAGAATGGCTTACCCCAATTGGACTCTCCTGTGGATTTGTGGCATCGGACAATGCCAGCAATATTGTGTGTGCATTAAATATGGGCAAATTCCATCACGTCCCATGTTTTGCACATACCTTGAATTTGGTGGTGCAGAATTATTTAAAAAACGAGAGGGGCGTGCAGGAGATGCTGTCGGTGGCCAGAAGAATTGCGGGACACTTTCGGCGTACAGGCACCACGTACAGAAGACTGGAGCAACACCAAAAACGCCTGAACCTGCCCTGCCATCATCTGAAGCAAGAAGTGGTAACGAGGTGGAATTCAACCCTCTATATGCTTCAGAGGTTGGAGGAGCAGCAAAAGGCCATTCAAGCCTATACAACTGAGCACGATATAGGAGGTGGAATGCACCTGTCTCAAGCGCAGTGGAGAATGATTTCAACGTTGTGCAAGGTTCTGCAACCTTTTGAACTTGCCACACGTGAAGTCAGTTCAGACACTGCCAGCCTGAGTCAGGTCATTCCCCTCATCAGGCTTTTGCAGAAGAAGCTGGAGACATTGAAGGAGGAGCTAACACAGAGCGATTCCGCTAGGCATGTGGGACTTGTGGATGGAGCCCTTAATTCGCTTAACAAGGATTCACGGGTGGTCAATCTGTTGAAATCAGAGCACTACATTTTGGCCACCGTGCTCGATCCTAGATTTAAAACCTACCTTGGATCTCTCTTTCCGGCAGACACAAGTCTGCTGGGGTTCAAAGAACTGCTGGTGACAAAATTGTCAAGTCAAGCGGAACGCGACCTGTCAACATCTCCTCCTTCACATTCTCCCGCAACTGGGGGTGCGAGGAAAAGGCTCAGAATTCCGAGCCCACCCGCTGGCGGTGATGCAGGGCAGTCTGGAGCGACTGCTGATGCTGACATCTGGTCCGGACTGAAGGACCTGACAACGATTACGGACATGTCGTCTACTGTCACTGCATATGATTCTCTCCCCATTGAAAGAATGGTGGAGGATTATATGAGTGACCGCATCCAAGTAGGCACGTCAGACAGTCCGTACTTATACTCGCAGGAAAAAGAGGCAATTTGGAGGCCCTTGCACAAACTGGCTTTATTCTACCTAAGTTGCCCTCCCACAAGTGTGTACTTCGAAAGAGTGTTTAGTGCCGCCGCTCACCATGTCAGCAATCGGCGTACGAGGTTACATCCAGAAAATGTGGAGAAGATGATGTTCATTAAAATGAATTATAATCAATTCCTCCGTGGAGACATTGACCAGCAGCAATTGCCTCCACAAAGTACACAGGGAGCTGAGATGGTGGATTCCAGTGGGGACGAATTGATAATCTGTGAGGAGGGGGATGTACACGGTGATATATCGGAGGATGATGATGAGGTGGACATCTTGCCTCTGTAGAGCCAGTTTGTGCAAGGAGAGATTAATTGCTTCTTTTTTGGTGTGGGTCCAAACCAACCCGTCATTTCAGTCACAGTCGTGTGGCAGACCCTGTCACTGAAATGATGGGTTGGTTAAAGTGTGCATGTCCTGTTTATACAACATAAGGGTGGGTGGGAGGGCCCAAGGACAATTCCATCTTGCACCTCTTTTTTCTTTCATTTTTCTTTGCATCATGTGCTGTTTGGGGGGTGTTTTTTGGAAGGGCCATCCTGCGTGACACTGCAGTGCCACTCCTAGATGGGCCAGGTGTTTGTGTCGGCCACTAGGGTCGCTTAGCTTACTCACACAGCTACCTCATTGCGCCTCTTTTTTTCTTTGCGTCATGTGCTGTTTGGCGAGTGTTTTTTGGAAGGGCCATCCTGCGTGACACTGCAGTGCCACTCCTAGATGGGCCAGGTGTTTGTGTCGGCCACTAGGGTCGCTTAGCTTACTCACACAGCTACCTCATTGCGCCTCTTTTTTTCTTTGCGTCGTGTGCTGTTTGGGGAGTGTTTTTTGGAAGGGCCATCCTGCGTGACACTGCAGTGCCACTCCTAGATGGGCCAGGTGTTTGTGTCGGCCACTAGGGTCGCTTATCTTACTCACACAGCTACCTCATTGCGCCTCTTTTTTTCTTTGCGTCATGTGCTGTTTAGGGAGTGTTTTTTGGAAGGGCCATCCTGCGTGACACTGCAGTGCCACTCCTAGATGGGCCAGGTGTTTGTGTCGGCCACTAGGGTCGCTTAGCTTACTCACACAGCTACCTCATTGCGCCTCTTTTTTTCTTTGCGTCATGTGCTGTTTGGGGAGTGTTTTTTGGAAGGGCCATCCTGCGTGACACTGCAGTGACACTCCTAGATGGGCCAGGTGTTTGTGTCGGCCACTAGGGTCGCTTAGCTTACTCACACAGCTACCTCATTGCGCCTCTTTTTTTCTTTGCGTCATGTGCTGTTTGGGGAGTGTTTTTTGGAAGGGCCATCCTGCGTGACATTGCAGTGCCACTCCTAGATGGGCCAGGTGTTTGTGTCGGCCACTAGGGTCGCTTATCTTACTCACACAGCTACCTCATTGCGCCTCTTTTTTTCTTTGCGTCATGTGCTGTTTGGGGAGTGTTTTTTGGAAGGGCCATCCTGCGTGACACTGCAGTGCCACTCCTAGATGGGCCAGGTGTTTGTGTCGGCCACTAGGGTCGCTTAGCTTACTCACACAGCTACCTCATTGCGCCTCTTTTTTTCTTTGCGTCATGTGCTGTTTGGGGAGTGTTTTTTGGAAGGGCCATCCTGCGTGACACTGCAGTGCCACTCCTAGATGGGCCAGGTGTTTGTGTCGGCCACTAGGGTCGCTTAGCTTACTCACACAGCTACCTCATTGCGCCTCTTTTTTTCTTTGCGTCATGTGCTGTTTGGGGCGTGTTTTTTGGAAGGGCCATCCTGCGTGACACTGCAGTGCCACTCCTAGATGGGCCAGGTGTTTGTGTCGGCCACTAGGGTCGCTTATCTTACTCACACAGCTACCTCATTTCGCCTCTTTTTTTCTTTGCGTCATGTGCTGTTTGGGGAGTGTTTTTTGGAAGGGCCATCCTGCGTGACACTGCAGTGCCACTCCTAGATGGGCCAGGTGTTTGTGTCGGCCACTAGGGTCGCTTAGCTTACTCACACAGCTACCTCATTGCGCCTCTTTTTTTCTTTGCGTCATGTGCTGTTTGGGGAGTGTTTTTTGGAAGGGCCATCCTGCGTGACACTGCAGTGCCACTCCTAGATGGGCCAGGTGTTTGTGTCGGCCACTAGGGTCGCTTAGCTTACTCACACAGCTACCTCATTGCGCCTCTTTTTTTCTTTGCGTCATGTGCTGTTTGGGGAGTGTTTTTTGGAAGGGCCATCCTGCGTGACACTGCAGTGCCACTCCTAGATGGGCCAGGTGTTTGTGTCGGCCACTAGGGTCGCTTAGCTTACTCACACAGCTACCTCATTGCGCCTCTTTTTTTCTTTGCGTCATGTGCTGTTTGGGGAGTGTTTTTTGGAAGGGCCATCCTGCGTGACACTGCAGTGCCACTCCTAGATGGGCCAGGTGTTTGTGTCGGCCACTTGGGTCGCTTAGCTTAGCCATCCAGCGACCTCGGTGCAAATTTTAGGACTAAAAATAATATTGTGAAGTGTGAGGTGTTCAGAATAGACTGAAAATGAGTGGAAATTATGGTTATTGAGGTTAATAATACTTTGGGATCAAAATGACCCCCAAATTCTATGATTTAAGCTGTTTTTTAGGGTTTTTTGAAAAAAACACCCGAATCCAAAACACACCCGAATCCGACAAAAAAAATTCGGTGAGGTTTTGCCAAAACGCGTTCGAACCCAAAACACGGCCGCGGAACCGAACCGAAAACCAAAACACAAAACCCGAAATATTTCCGATGCTCATCACTAGTTTAAACAAGGGACAGTGCGTACCGAAGGCACGCAAAAAAATATATGTCTGAGTGGCTTCATAGGAAAGTCCGAAGTGACTTAAACCACAAGTGTGGGTGCTAGCTTGAGTGGTGGTCACCTGTTGTGTTCATAGCCAGTAGTTAGTGGTGTGGTCTATGGGTTTTATTTAAGTCATTGGCTTCAGGGTCCAGGCCTCTTTCCCTGAAGACTGTGTCCTGCCCTCCCTCACCTATTTACTTGTGGTTCATAGTTATTAGCTATTTTGGCAGGACAGGGCAGCTAATTGGCCTTCCAGGTCCAGTTGGTCTTTTGGGTGCAATCACCTTCATGGAAATTGCTTGGCAAGTCTGGACCGTCCTCACCAGGGCACCAAGTACACCTTTCCAATTGGGATAGTTATGGTGGAAGAGTCACTGCAGACCCTAGTTTTTGTTTAAGGCAGCCATTGGGCAGTCGCATTGTTGGGCTGCGCTGATTAGTGTCTGTACTGTCTTTACCACCGTACAGTTCTTGTTTTTTATCAATGAACTTTTTAACTCTCAAGTCTGCCTCTGTCTGCTTGTGCTTATTTAACTGTATTTATATGTGGCATACACACACGCAAGACACACTTCAGCCACAGTAGGTTCCTGTAAACGCACTCCTGGTGTAAAGGTGCATACGCACTGAGCTATTTTCCCTGTGCCCAGTGATGTTCACGGGGGGGGGGGGGGGGGGGGAATGAACCAATTTCCACAGTAGGTGACTGTGGAAAGTGCTTCACTCGGCTGTACAAACAGCCTGACGGACAGCGGCGGCTAGCGATGATGCGGGAGCGCGCAACGATGCTCACCGCTCATCGCTAGGCCATACACACAGGACGAGCTTGAGCTCAAAATCTCGCAGTGTGTATGGACTTTATGTGTACAGTACTACCACACCCTGAGATGTCAGCTGAGCACTTGTTGTTTTCTGTACAGCCGCCGATACATGCTCTCATTAACTCTTCTTCCAAGGCGTGTCATAGATCACATTCGTCTGACAAGGAAGGGTTAAGGTAATGAGGAAGGTAAAAAATGTGTGACTGGGAAGGGCGCAGGAATGAAAGGTAAATAACAGCCATAGACTGGGAGGCAACTCAGCTGACTAAATGAAAAGGAGAGGAGCTGTGGACTTTGTAAATCATTAATGAATAGCAGAGCCGTAACTAAC
The DNA here is from genome assembly GCF_028390025.1 of Pseudophryne corroboree. Lineage (NCBI taxonomy): Eukaryota > Metazoa > Chordata > Amphibia > Anura > Myobatrachidae > Pseudophryne > Pseudophryne corroboree. Next base: position 47,651,785 of record NC_086449.1, on the reverse strand, counting down.
TATAGGGGACATGTACTAAGCAGTGATAAAAGTGGAGAAGTGAGCCAGTGGAGAAGTTGCCCATGACAACCAATCAGCTGCTCTGTATACTTTTATAGTATGTAAATTATAAATGTTACGTCAATGCTGATTGGTTGTCATGGGCAACTTCTCCACTAGCTCACTTCTCCACTTTTATCACTGCTTAGTACATGTCCCTGTATCTAACATACTGTATAGACACACCAGGGCCGGAGCTTCCACTAGGCAGCTGCCTAGGGGCACCAGGACCTGAGAGGGCAGCCTGCTACAGCTGCATGAAAAAGGTAGCGTGGTCCTACCTCTCACAGCCACCGTAATCCCCCTGGCACTCGTATCTACGGGTGTAGTATGGTATACCGTTTATTTATTTATTTTTTTAAAAGTCTTTTTTTTTATTGAAAGAACACGTTTTTAAACTTGTCCACAAAGTTTTTATTAGCAAAAAAACAAACATTTTTCTAATACTTAATATTTCCCCCAAACATCGGAACATCGGTCACCATTGAAACATTGTGTCCAATGCTCCCATAGCTCCAGATGACGGTAAGGGAGGAGAGATGTAAGGGGGAGAGGGGCGGTGATGCAGGACTGCCCTGTCACTGCTGGCCACAGTGATCGTGACAAGGGGAAGGGGGGGAGGGGTGCAGAGCCACAACTGTGTTTTATTTATTTTTATGCTGGCAGGAGGGGTGACACCAGTGGCGTCACAAGGCGGGTGTGACACCTGGATCCGACAGCACACGGAGACTGTCTCTGAGGAAACCCCAGCATCTTCGGAGATGCTGGGCACGCCCCCAGAGTGACGATTCAGGGATCCCAGCAAAGCCACGCCCCCTATGTGTAAGACCATGCCCCCTTTTTCCCGCCAGCGCGGCAGGAGATCAGGGGTGCGCACCGGGTGTCACCACAGCCGGTGATGCATCTGGGTGACACTTGGCTGCCTGCGCGATCTCTGCTGGCTGCAGTGACCGGGACAGGAGGAGGAGGCAGGAGGGAGGGCAGAGCTGCGCTGCTGCTGATGCCCAATCACTGCATACACTGATCGGGACAGAGGGAGGAGGGGGTTTCCACCAGGTTGGGGGGGATGCAGCAGGGCTGCCTGATCACTCTATTCAGCAGTGATCAGGATACACTGGAGGCAGAGCCGCGGCAGTTGCATGAGGGCTGGCAGGTCCCTCTGAGTGGTCGTTTCTAACTGGTCGCATCAGATGCGACCATGTCAGGGAAAGCCCAGTCTGGTGTGGTCGCATCTGATGCGACCATGCCAGGCAAGTGGTTAAATAACACTTTTCAATACACTGCCATACCCAGGATTCCAACCCATAACTTGTTGCATTCCAGTCAAACACCCTACTTATTGAGCTATTTGATCCTGCATAAACTATAAGATTTCTAACTATATGGTACTTTGTAAGAAAAAAATTATCAGCATTGCAATTGAGCAGATCTATGTAGTGTGCAGCCACACATCCAATCCCTTGCAGCCACACACTACATAGATCTGCTCAGCCGCAATGCTGATCATTTCTTCACAAAATACAGGGTGAGCTTTGAATAGTTGGAATTCTCTAGCTTAGAATTCTCTACCTTTCTATGCAAGGGCAGATAGCTCAATAAATAGATTGTCTGACTGCAATGACACAGGCGATGGGTTCGAGTTCTGGGTATGTCAGCATTTTGAAATGTAATAAAGGACAATGTGACTGAATAACAAAGAAATCTCAAGCTGAGTTCATGAAGGTTGTAAAGGTATTCGTGGGGAAAGAAGACTGGGGCGGTCAGGAGATGCTGGGCTTCAAAAGGGGGGAAGCTACAAGTGAAAAAAAAATGAAAACAGATAATCGACACGTGCTATCAACAGTGCCCCCTACCCTGCAGCGCTGTGTGTGGTGGCACATTTCGCACACACACCTAGTTATGGCCCAGATGAATAGCAGTGTAAACCACTTTTATACAGAACCCGTGTGCCTAGATGTAGTTCCATATCTGTGCCCATTTGCATTTTGGGCATGTACAAAGAGCTTGGTTAACAATCTGGAGCGCAGATGACTTGATAAAGGAGGTCCCCATATGGCTTAAAATTAAGAACTTAGGCCCAGATTTATCAAGCCTTGGAGAGTGATAAATTGCATGGTGATAAAGTACCAACCAAACTTTATCACTGTGCAATTTATCACTTTCCAAGGCTTGATAAAGGGCCAAAGTGTAAACTTGCATGAGAGAGAGAGAAGATTAAAAGTAGGAGCTAAATATTAAAGAGGTATACAAAGTCCATCATAAAAGGAATATTTATTTAGTATGTTACCAAATGCAATACAGATAACTGCTATACAATATTAAGAGTATCCCGGTGACTGACATACAATGGAAAGAGTATGAGAGTGATTGCAGTACAATGAAGAAAGCATCCTAATGACTGCTGTACAATATAGACAGTATCCCAGTGACTACGCACAATTACAGAGAGTAGTCTATTGACTTTCATGCAAAAAAAGTCAGCATCCTAGTTGCTCCCACACAATACAGAGAGCATCCTGGTGACTGCAATACAATACAGAGAGCATCCTGGTGATTGCCATACAATACAGAGAGCATACCAGTGACTGCCATACAATACAGAGAGCACCCTGGCAAATGCCACACAGTACAGAGAGCACCATACAATACAGTGACCATCCTAGTGACTCCCATACAGTACCCAGAGTATCAGTGTTCTGTCTTAGACTCCTTGCATCACCCCCAGTATACCGGCTCTGCTGTGGTTACAACAAAAAAAGTGTGCTATCGGGCTGGTGGGTGAGGGGTGCCTGAGGGGAATAAGGAGGGAGGTACACTAGTTATCCATTCCTGGATCTGGGGGGGATAGGGTGGGCTGAGAGAGGGATGCATAACATTGATGACGCCACATTTTTACAGCTAGCACACGGCTTGTGGGTTGAAAATGCAATGATTCAAGTTAAGGAAATGTAGAAACAGTTTACACAATAGGAGACAGATGTACTCATTAACAGTGTCAATTAGTGCAAATCGTTACTGCTGTGGCTGTAAGATAACGGTCACAGAAAAGGCTAAACACAGAAACTGGGTGCGCTACGTTCATTGTATCAGAACACTAATCCAGGGATAGTTTGTAAAAGGGGTTAAGTCAGACTGTAAGATTGTATAAGATGATTCCGGGAGGAATTTTGCAAACAGTGCAGAACAGCCAGAGCAAGCTGTTCAAGAAGTGTTGCACAATACAGAGATAAAACATCCTTATTGTCTCATGTCCAGACTATGAGGAAGCTGTTTCTAAATGTAATATATATATATATATATATATATATATATATATTATTATTATTTTTTATTTATTTTTTATTTTTTGTTTGTTTTTATATATATATATATATTTATTTATTTTTTGTTTTTTTGCTTACGTTATCATTTATTTAGTAGGCAATTGTCTAAATTAAATGTTCTTTTCTGCCCAAGATTGTGTGCTACTGTATTTTCAGTACCACCTAGGATACCTTCTTTGTGCCCCCTCACACTCGCCGGCCTCCCAAGTACTCCCAGCCACTCAGATTCCCAGCTGAGCGTATAATGGCGTGCAAAGGTACAGGGAAATGTCACAGGAAACAAGTTTAGGGGTGAGAGAAGTCAGGTCACAGAAGTTTAAATCTCCAGTGACACAAACTACCAGTGCTTGAGTATAAGTAAATGAGGAGGGGCTAGCACGGGTGTGGGATAATAGATAGACAGTCAATAGATAGACGCCATATATTAGACAAACATTAGGTCCACAGGGTCAAAAGGTTGACACAAAAAAAAAGGTAGACCGCATGTTTTTTGCATTTTTGTGGTTTGTGTGGATAGTTTTGTCATCTGGGAACCCCAATTGTAGAGTGGCATCACCTCGCGGGGATCACTTCGCTCGCCATGCTTAGGGCTCGCTGCGCTCCCCATAAGGTTTGTAACCAACTCTATGCCGACATAGATAAAGAAGGTTTGATGCCCACAGTAGTAGCGCCCCTTATACAATGCCCACAGTAGTAGTGTTCCTTATGCAATGTCCACTGTACTGGTAGTGCCCCTTATATTGACCCCATAGTAGTGGTGACCCTTATGCAATGCCCGCAGTAGTAGTGCTCCTTATATCCCCAGGAGTGATACCCCTTATGAAGTGCCCCCTTTTACAATGCCCTCATTAGTAGTGCCCCCGTTAGTAATGCCCTTAATGGTAATGCCCCTGTGTAGCATTGCCCCAAGTAGTAATGTCACCAGCAGTAATGCCCCCAGTCATTTAGCCTCAGTAGTTATGCCCCTGTAGTTATGACCCCAGTAGTTTATCCCCCCTTTAGTTTAGCCCCCAGTGGTAATGCCCACAGTAGTTTAGCCCCTGTAGTTTATCCCTCGTGTAGTTTGCCCCATGTAGTTTAGCCCCAGTGGTAATGCCCCCTGTAGTTTAGCCACTGTAGTCATGCCCCTAGTAGTTTAGCCCCCAGTAGTAATGCCCCCCTGTAGTTTGACCCCAGTAGTAATGACCCCAGTAGTAATGCCCACCTGTAGTTTGCGCCCATGTAGTTTAGCCCCCCTGTAGTTTATCTCCCAAGTAGTAATGCCCCCAATAGTTTAGCCCCCTTGTAGTTTGCCCCTTGTAGTAATGCCCCCAGTAGTAATGTCCCCCTGTCATTTGCCCCATGTAGTAATGCCCCCCCTGTAGTTTAGCCCCTAAGTAGTAATGCCCATGTAGTTATGCCCCCAGTAGCTTGCCCCTTGTAGTTTGCCCCCAGTAGTAATGCACCCTAGTAATTTGCCCCCAAGTAGTAATGCCCCTGTAGTTATGCCCCTAGTAGTAATGCCCCTGTAGTTATGCCCCCAGTAGCTTGCCCCTTGTAGTTTGCCCCCAGTAGTAATGCCCCCCAGTAGTTTGCCCCCCAGTAGCTTACCCCTTGTAGTTTGCCCCTTGTAGTTTGCCCCCAGTAGTAATGCCCCCCAGTAGTTTGCCCCCCATTAGCTTGCCCCCAGTAGTTTGCCGCCTTGTAGTCTGCCCCCAGTAGAATCACTCGCACACATAAAAAAAACAAAAAAACACCATACCCACCGAGCCCCACTCCCGCGTCCGGCCGTTGCAGTCCTCCTAGTGTCCGCACCTCTGCACTATGGGAGAGACGTCATGACATCTCTCCCATAGCGCACACTGACGGAGCTGGGAGCCGGAAGCAGGAGCTCAGTAGTGAGCTCCTGCCGCCAGCTTTTGCAATGGACGGAGAGCCGGGCGCCGCTGGGAACACAATCTCAGCGGGCATCTAGCATCTCCCTGTGCGGTGCCGGGCACACATCGGGTTAGGTGAGCCTGAGGAGGCAGAACTGCGTTCCATCTCCCAGTGGAACTGACGGAACAGCTCACTTTAACCCCCGGTAGGCACATGCAGAGAGGAGAACATTCTGCGCCCATTGTTTTTCTAAAATAGTAATGATTATATCCTCATTTAAGTGGTGAATAAATCATGTGAATGAATGAAGGAACCTACTCTAAAGTCACTTGGTTGAAGTGTGCATGATAATATGTATTTATACAAAAGTACAACTGAGAGGAGTGAAATGCGTTAAAGGTACAGGCGTGCACCTGATTCCCACTGCATCATGGTTGATAGAAAATGAAACCATTTTGGGATAACTGGACCCTCTTCACATATCTGTCTCATTAAACAATCTTGTCCTGCAAAACAAGATCCTCTTTTTTTTCATGCTGCTGCAATACAAAGTGCACTCCTAACCCCCCCCCCCCCCCCCCCCCCCCATTCCAAACATCTCCATTATAAGACACTGTATAATTTTGCATCCTAACTGGAGCTTCTATTTGTTATAATGCAGCATCAGCCATGTATCTAGAAGATGAGTTGCGCTACTGAATAAATAGCTGCGTGACGTGATACAAGGGCGTATGTGTTGGAGTTTTATACCCATGGTCCTAGTTTTTGCCACCGATGGATCCTCCAACATCTCTGCTTCCACTGCTGGGTTCATCCTCCTGTTTATTACTAGCTCTCTTCCTTTAGTGATATACTCAGACATTTACACCTATTACACATAAAACAGTTTATTACATATACACATATGAATGTACTATATGACCTAACCGTCCTTCTCTGATCGTTTCTCAGGATCTTCTCAGTTGGTCAGCAGCTTCAAATGCTGTCAAATCGTAAAACCATGGAAAGAATCTTATTTTTCACATCTAGTGGAGAAAGCATCATATGCTGTTTGTCGCACCAACATCATTGAGTAAGAGCAATATCAATATCCTGTAACCAAACTGTCCTATTCCAAACTCATTCTTATCTTCAGCTAAAATGAAATCTCACTCTAATGTGTGCTCTCTGTCTGGTTGTCCTCCGAACCTATTTCCTACCTGTATCCTACCTCTAACCATTACTCCTTTCCTCTCACTCTTGTCTTTATCTGCTTTCTTCTTTTTTTCTTCTCAGATTTACATTACCAAGAGGATATATTTGTCTTGATCAGTCGAAAGACAAACGGGTGGAGGAAGTTATCAGCTGCATTAACAGAGGTGAGGTTGCATTTTGTGGTTTCTTCAGAGCTTTAAATAATATAGGATGAAGTATTGTTTAGTAAGAGACACTGATAGAGTGGTCCCTTTTACAACAGGAGTATGGTCAAACCCTCATATGCTTGATCGTGCCCCCCCCCATCCCCCTCCCCCCTAATACCAGGGCCTGCCAATACTGTCCAAGAGGAAGCTTGTGAGACATGCTCCAATCTCTAACCACTGATCATAACTTTGTCAAGATCAGAACTCACCTAAGCCTGCGTGATGTGGGTCTGACACAGAGTTGTTATAAAAGCAACCACCTGGTCTGTTTACTGAAATGATGACATTCCCCAGTATCTCTCCCACTCACTTCTTATTTTCCAAATATAAACTGCCACCACGGAAAAGATTTCAGGAGCGACACACTCCAAGTAGGAAGTCTCTGATCTCCCTATGCAATTACATTTAAATCCCAGTTATCATTACCCAAATTTTAATTTGTAGTACATGTGTGTAGCATGGTTTAGTCAAATCCACATTTAAAATGGATCCGATAAGAATCACAGAGACCCATCTTATTAAATGATGTTTAATATGAGAAAGATACAGTACAATGCTTAAAGTATATCCAAAAACAATACGAATGAGACACAAAGATAGTCTTATGCAAAGGTATTCCTCTAACCAAAAAGGAAAAATTAATGAACACCCTCACTTACATGAATCTGTTTGAATGAACACACAAGTAGATAGAGCAACTTCCAATGTAAGACTGGCTCTGAGGACTTGTACAGTGTTTCACATGTGGGATAAGGTATTTATCCTTGTCTTGGCAGTAATACAGGCCCCATTTTTTCCTTGGCTTTCAGTGTCGATGAAAATTAGCCAAGATCCTGCTTGTCAAGCACAACAACATTGTTTTGGTGTGTGTGTTTGGTTTGTGTTGGGGGGGGGGGGGGTCTTTGGTATATTACTGACAATAGTCACTGTACAAAACTTTATGAGCTTCCCATAAGCCGTTATCTGCTCTCTGACCTGAGCATCTCTCTATATCAAGTCACAGAAGAGAAACCAGTCATAATATTATTATTATTATTATTATTATTATTATTGTTATTATTATAATTATTATTATCATCATCATTTATTTCTAAGGCATTACATGGGATCCGCAGCGCTCAATTACAGAGTACAAAAAACAATTGACTTACAATTCAACACAATATAGGACAAGTACAGGGTTTATAAACAGTGCGGCAAATAAATAAGGGATATGGTGCCTTCAAAGGGAGTATTGAAAAGAAGATAGGTTAAGTAAGAGACATAAAAGCACATGAGGGAAGAGGGCCCTGCTCGTGAGAGCTTGCATTCTAAAGGGGAGGGGCACACAGATGGGGTTGAAAGTGAGCGTGGGCCACAGAGGGTTTGGTGAAGAAGTGTGTCTTGAGAGTCCGTTTGAAGTTTTGTAGAGAGGTGGAGAGTCTAAGGGGGAGAGGTAGAGAATTCCATAGAATGGAAGCAGCACATGCAAAATCTTGGAGGTAGGAATGGGAGGAAGTAATCAGTAGGTAGGAGAGGTGGCGTGCATTAGCATAGCGAAGAGGACGGGTGGGAGAGTAAACGGAGATAAAGTCAGAGATGTAGATGGGAGAGGAGTGGGTGAGGGCTTTGTGAGTGTGAGAAGCTTGAAATGAATTCTGAAGGGGAGTCAGTGAAGGGCTTGTAAGAGAGGGGAGGCGGATGTAGTACGTTTGGTGAGGAAGATGAGCCAGGCAGCAGCACTGAGGATAGATTGGAGTGGAGAGAGGTATTTGTCAGGGGTGCCAGATAGAAGATTACAGTAGTCCAGTCTGGAGATGACCAGTGAGTGGAGAAGGGTCTTGGTGGCATCCTGGGTGAGAAAGGGTCTGATCCTGGAAATATTTTTGAGATGAAAATGACAGGTTTTTGAGAGGTGCTGAATGTGTGGTTTGAAGGACAGGGAGGAGTCAAGGATTACTCCAAGACAGCGCACTTGGGGGCTAGAGGAGATAGTAGTGTCATCAGTAGATAATGAGATTGTGGGAGGTGAGGTTATGCGGGAGGGAGGGAAGATGATCAGCTCAGTCTTAGACATGTTAATTTTAAGAAAGTGCTGGGACATCCAAGAAGAGATAGCAGAGAGACAATTGGATACACAAGTGAGGAGAGCAGGGGAGAGGTCAGGGGAGGAAATGTAGATTTGAGTATCATGAGCATAGAGGTGATATTGTAAGCCAGAAGAGCTAATGAGTTCACCTAAAAAGGACGTATAGAGAGAGAAAGCAGAGGACCAAGAACTGAACCTTGGGGGACACCTACAGTTAATGGAAGTAGGGGTGAGGTGGAGTCATGAGAAGAGACAGAGAAGGAATGGTCAGAGAGGTAGGAGGATAGCCAGGAAAGGGCAGTATCACGCAGACCAAGGTAGTGAAGGATTTGCGGAAAAAGAGGGTGGTCCTCAGTGTCAAAAGCAGCATAGAGGTCATGGAGAATAAGCAGAAAGTAGTGACCCTTGAAATTAGCAGAAAGGAGGTCATTGAAGACTTTTGTGAGGGCAGTTTCAGTGGAGTAGAGAGGATGGAAACCAGACAGGCAGGGCCGTAACTAGGTGTGTGCGGAGGGGGCACTGCACATAGCGCCGCAAGGTAGGGGGCGCTGTTGGCGGCACTTGTCATTATGTGTTTTCATTACTTTCACTTGCAGCTTCCTCCCCTTTTTGAAGCCCAGCAACTTGAGATTTCTTTCTTATTCAGTCACACTGTCCTTTATTACATTTCAAGATGCTGACATACCTGGAATTCGAACCCATTGCCTGTGCATTGCAGTCAGAAAATCTATTCATTGAGCTATCTGCCCTTGCATAGAAAGGTAGAGAATTCTAAGCTAGAGAATGCTAACTATTTGAAGCTTACCTTGCACTTTGTGAAAAAATGATCAGCATTGCGACTGAGCAGATCTATGTAGTGTGTGACTGGAAGGTATGGGATGTGTGGCTGAAAGCTACATAGATCTGCTCAACTGCAATGCTTTTTTTTTTTTTTTTTTTTTACAAAGTACCAGTAGCTACATATAGTGTTCATAGTTTTTATGCAGGATCAAATAGCTCAATGAGTAGGGTGTTTGTTTAATTTAACAGGTTGTAGGTTTGAATCCTGTGTATACAGTAGCAGTATATTGAAATGTGTTATTTAATAAAGGGTATTGTAACTGAATAACGAGCTCTCAAGTGAAGTGCATGAATGTGGTATAATGAGGATTTGTGTCCAAATCCATTTTCTTGCAGTGGTTTATAAATGAGTGTGTATTATATATATATATATATATATATATATATATATATATATAATTTCCAAATGGTCGGCACTCACTTCTGTCCCAAAATGTACCTTGCCAAGGTGCTGCGTCGGCAGAAAGCATGCAGATATACCAAAAGACGGCACTCACTGGTCTCACACAGAATTAATAGACAGCGTCCTCTTGTCAACAAGAGGACGCTGTCTATTAATTCTGTGTGAGACCAGTGAGTGCCGTCTTTTGGTATATATATATATATATATATATAGTGGGAAGGGGTATCATTGCATGGGCTTTCTCTGGGGTCTGTCTTGTCATAACCCTTCCCCACGAGGCATGCGCTTTCTGTCCTTAATGAAAAAAAAAAGGGGGGCGACAATTCTCTCTCTGGCACAAGGCGCCAAAAAGTCTAGATACGGCACTGATATCTGGCACTGCGCTGTTGGGGTCCTATGTGTATCTGGGCCCCCATATGTGTATTACATCCCCTATATTCATTGGACCCCCATGTGGCCACACCCATTTTTTGGTGCTCGCGCACACACAGTACCACTAAGAATTTTTTTCTACTTGTACCACTGGATATACAGTATACCAAACCCATACATACCTCCCAACTTTTCATTGTTGAGACTTGGGACCGGAAATGGGGTGTGGCCTTTGGGGGATGGGCGTGGCTTCTGCTTAATGGACATGACCTCGCTGTGATGACTTATTTTCCTTCATTTTGGGGGCATGCCCTGCACTCCATGAGCTGCTGGCCAGCCCCCCGCTCACCTCTCAGCACTGAATACATGCCATGTGTGTGTGCACAGCATGTATTCAGAGATCACTCTCTGGTTTGCAGAGCAGCGGGTGATTAAAGGCTCCCCCAACTGGAATTGGAATAGTTGAGAGGTATACAGAATATGATCCTTTGGGCAGAAAGCTACTACCCTCCAGCAACTAAAAGAGGCCTAATACCTTATTTGCAGTATTTGAGAGCAGAAAAAAACTTACTAGTGACAAATAGGTTTTCAGTACCAGCCTAGATGATATGACTGAGAAATTCATCAGTCTGTGTAGAACAAAAAATTATAAGTTATAGGGTACAATGTTTCAATACACAGGAGATTCAGGATACAACTAAGTCTTTATGGCCTATCACAGTGCCGTAACTAGGTGTGTGCCGGCGGTGCCTGGCACACAGCGCATGTGCACTGAGGGCGCAGGACCGCCGGCAACACCGGCTGGTCCGTGCTGCTCAGTGCTTGTCTGCAGTAGCACTGTAGCTGCAGCGGCGGATCAGGACACCGGATGTGATTGCCCTGTGTCCGGTCCTGCGCCTCCTCATCTCCCAGGCCGCCTGTCAGTGCTGAAAGGTGTGTGTGTGTGTGTGTGTGTGTGTGTGTGTGTGTGTGTGTGTGTGTGTGTGTGTGTGTGTGGGTGTGTGTGTGTGTGTGTAGGGACTGTCTGCCATAATGTGTAATAAGGGGACGCTATCTGCAGTAATGTGTAATATGGGGACGCTGTCTGCCGTAACGTGTAATAAGGGGACGCTATCTGCCGTAATGTGCAATATGGGGACGCTGTCTGCCGTAATGTGTAAAACAGGGGACGCTGTCTGCCGTAATATGTAATATGGGGACGCTGTCTGCCGTAATGTGTAATATGGGGACACTGTCTGCCGTAATGTGTAAAACAGGGGACGCTGTCTGCCGTAATATGTAATATGGGGACGCAGTCTGACATAATGTGTAATAAGGGGGACGCTGTCTGCCGTAATGTGTAAAAAGGGGACGCTGTCTGATGTAATGTGTAATAAGGGGACGCTGGCTGCCGTAATGTGTAATAAAGGGACGCTATCTGCAGTAATGTGTAATATGGGGACGCTGTCTGCCGTAACGTGTAATAAGGGGACGCTATCTGCCGTAATGTGCAATATGGGGACGCTGTCTGCCGTAATGTGTAAAACAGGGGACGCTGTCTGCCGTAATGTGTAATATGGGGACACTGTCTGCCGTAATGTGTAAAACAGGGGACGCTGTCTGCCGTAATATGTAATATGGGGACGCAGTCTGACATAATGTGTAATAAGGGGGACGCTGTCTGCCGTAATGTGTAAAAAGGGGACGCTGTCTGACGTAATGTGTAATAAGGGGACGCTGTCTGATGTAATGTGTAAGACAGGGGACGCTGTCTGCCGTAATGTGTAATAAGGGGACGCTGTCTGCCGTAATGTGTAATAAGGGGACGCTGTCTGCCGTAATGTGTAATATGGGGACGTAGTTTGCCGTAATGTGTAATAAGGGGGACACTGTCTGCCGTAATGTGTAAAAAGGGTGACGCTGTCTGATGTTATGTGTAATATGGGGACGCTGTCTGCCGTAATGTGTAATAAGGGGACGCTGGCTGCCGTAATGTGTAATAAGGGGACGCTGTCTGCTGTAATATGTAATATGGGGACGCAGTCTGACGTAATGTGTAATAAGGGGGACGCTGTCTGCCGTAATGTGTAATAAGGGGACGCTGTCTGCCGTAATGTGGAAAAAGGGGACGCTGTCTGCCGTAATGTGTAATAAGGGGACGCTGTCTGCCGTAATGTGTAATATGGGGACGTAGTTTGCCGTAATGTGTAATAAGGGGGACACTGTCTGCCGTAATGTGTAAAAAGGGTGACGCTGTCTGATGTTATGTGTAATATGGGGACGCTGTCTGCCGTAATGTGTAATAAGGGGACGCTGGCTGCCGTAATGTGTAATAAGGGGACGCTGTCTGCTGTAATATGTAATATGGGGACGCAGTCTGACGTAATGTGTAATAAGGGGACGCTGTCTGCCGTAATGTGTAATAAGGGGACGCTGTCTGCCGTAATGTGGAAAAAGGGGACGCTGTCTGCCGTAATGTGTAATAAGGGGACGCTGTCTGCCGTAATGTGTAATAAGGGGACGCTGTCTGCCGTAATGTGTAATAAGGGGACGCTGTCTGCCGTAATGTGTAATATGGGGACGTAGTTTGCCGTAATGTGTAATAAGGGGGACACTGTCTGCCGTAATGTGTAAAAAGGGTGACGCTGTCTGATGTTATGTGTAATATGGGGACGCTGTCTGCCGTAATGTGTAATAAGGGGACGCTGTCTGCCGTAATGTGTAATAAGGGGACGCTGTCTGCTGTAATATGTAATATGGGGACGCAGTCTGACATAATGTGTAATAAGGGGGACGCTGTCTGACGTAATGTGTAATAAGGGGACACTGTCTGCCGTAATGTGTAATAAGGGGACGCTGTCTGCCGTAATGTGTAATAAGGGGACGCTGTCTGCCGTAATGTGTAATATGGGGACGCAGTCTGACGTAATGTGTAATAAGGGGATGCTGTCTGCCGTAATGTGTAATAAGGGGACACTGTCTGCCGTAATGTGTAATAAGGGGACGCTGTCTGCCGTAATATGTAATATGGGGACGCAGTCCGACGTAATGTGTAATAAGGGGACGCTGTCTGCCGTAATGTGTAATAAGGGGACGCTGTCTGCCGTAATGTGGAAAAAGGGGACGCTGTCTGCCGTAATGTGTAATAAGGGGACGCTGTCTGCCGTAATGTGTAATAAGGGGACGCTGTCTGCCGTAATGTGTAATAAGGGGACGCTGTCTGCCGTAATGTGTAATATGGGGACGTAGTTTGCCGTAATGTGTAATAAGGAGGACACTGTCTGCCGTAATGTGTAAAAAGGGTGACGCTGTCTGATGTTATGTGTAATATGGGGACGCTGTCTGCCGTAATGTGTAATAAGGGGACGCTGTCTGCCGTAATGTGTAATAAGGGGACGCTGTCTGCCGTAATGTGTAATAAGGGGACGCTGTCTGCCGTAATATGTAATATGGGGACGCAGTCTGACGTAATGTGTAATAAGGGGGACGCTGTCTGACGTAATGTGTAATAAGGGGACGCTGTCTGCCGTAATGTGTAATAAGGGGACGCTGTCTGCCGTAATGTGGAAAAAGGGGACGCTGTCTGCCGTAATGTGTAATATGGGGAGGCAGTCTGATGTAATGTGTAATAAGGGGATGCTGTCTGCCATAATGTGTAATAAGGGCACACTGTCTGCCGTAATGTGTAATAAGGGGACGCTGTCTGCCGTAATATGTAATATGGGGACGCAGTCCGACGTAATGTGTAATAAGGGGGACACTGTCTGCCGTAATGTGTAAAAAGGGTGACGCTGTCTGACGTAATGTGTAATAAGGGGACGCTGTCTGACGTAATGTGTAATAAGGAGACGCTGTCCGCCGTAATGTGTAATAAGGGTACGCTGTCTGCCGTAATGTGTAATAAGGGGACGCAATCTGCTATAATGTGTAATATGGGGACGCAATCTGCTATAATGTGTAATATGGGGACGCAGTCTGCCGTAATGTGTAATAAGGGGACGCAATCTGCCGTAATGTGTAATATGGGGACGCTGTCTTCCGTAATGTGTAATAAGGGGACGCTGTCTGCCGTAATGTGGAAAAAGGGGACGCTGTCTGCCGTAATGTGTAATATGGGGATGCTGTCTGCCGTAATGTGTAATATGGGGATGCAGTCTGCCGTAATGTGTAATAAGGGGATGCTGTCTGCCGTAATGTGTAATAAGGGGACGCTGTCTGCCGTAATGTGTAATAAGGGGACGCTGTCTGCCGTAATGTGTAATAAGGGGACGCTGTCTGCCGTAATATGTAATATGGGGACGCAGCGACGTAATGTGTAATAAGGGGGACACTGTCTGCCGTAATGTGTAAAAAGGGTGACGCTGTCTGACGTAATGTGTAATAAGGGGACGCTGTCTGCCGTAATGTGTAATAAGGGGACGCTGTCCGCCGTAATGTGTAATAAGGGGACGCTGTCTGCCGTAATGTGTAATAAGGGGACGCAATCTGCTATAATGTGTAATATGGGGACGCAATCTGCTATAATGTGTAATATGGGGACGCAGTCTGCCGTAATGTGTAATAAGGGGACGCTGTCTGACGTAATGTGTAATAAGGGGACGCTGTCCGCCGTAATGTGTAATAAGGGGACGCTGTCTGCCGTAATGTGTAATAAGGGGACGCAATCTGCTATAATGTGTAATATGGGGACGCAATCTGCTATAATGTGTAATATGGGGACGCAGTCTGCCGTAATGTGTAATAAGGGGACGCAATCTGCCGTAATGTGTAATATGGGGACGCTGTCTTCCGTAATGTGTAATAAGGGGACGCTGTCTGCCGTAATGTGGAAAAAGGGGACGCTGTCTGCCGTAATGTGTAATATGGGGACGCAGTCTGCCGTAATGTTTAATAAGGGGATGCTGTCTGCCGTAATGTGTAATAAGGGTACGCTGTCTGCCGTAATGTGTAATAAGGGGACGCTGTCTGCCGTAATATGTAATATGGGGACGCAGTCCGACGTAATGTGTAATAAGGGGGACACTGTCTGCCGTAATGTGTAAAAAGGGTGACGCTGTCTGACGTAATGTGTAATAAGGGGACGCTGTCTGCAGTGATGTGTAATAAGGGGACGCTGTATGCCGTAATGTGGAAAAAGGGGACGTTGTCTGCCGTAATGTGTAATATGGGGACGCAGTCTGCCGTAATGTGTAATATGGGGACGCAGTCTGCCGTAATGTGTAATAAGGGGACGCTGTCTGCCGTAATGTGTAATAAGGGGACGCTGTCTGCCGTAATGTGTAATAAGGGGACGCTGTCTGCCGTAATGTGTAATATGGGGACGCTGTCTGCCGTAATGTGTAATATGGGGACGCAGTCCGACGTAATGTGTAATAAGGGGGACACTGTCTGCCGTAATGTGTAAAAAGGGTGACGCTGTCTGACGTAATGTGTAATAAGGGGACGCTGTCTGACGTAATGTGTAATAAGGGGATGCTGTCTGCCGTAATGTGTAATAAGGGGACGAAATCTGCTATAATGTGTAATATGGGGACGCAATCTGCTATAATGTGTAATATGGGGACGCAGTCGGCCGTAATGTGTAATAAGGGGACGCAATCTGCCGTAATGTGTAATATGGGGACGCTGTCTTCCGTAATGTGTAATAAGGGGACGCTGTCTGCCGTAATGTGGAAAAAGGGGACGCTGTCTGCCGTAATGTGTAATATGGGGACGCAGTCTGCCGTAATGTGTAATAAGGGGATGCTGTCTGCCGTAATGTGTAATAAGGGGACGCTGTCTGCCGTAATGTGTAATAAGGGGACGCTGTCTGCCGTAATGTGTAATATGGGGACGCAGTCCGACGTAATGTGTAATAAGGGGGACACTGTCTGCCGTAATGTGTAAAAAGGGTGACGCTGTCTGACGTAATGTGTAATAAGGGGACGCTGTCTGACGTAATGTGTAATAAGGGGACGCTGTCCGCCGTAATGTGTAATAATGGGACGCAATCTGCTATAATGTGTAATATGGGGACGCAATCTGCTATAATGTGTAATATGGGGACGCAGTCTGCCGTAATGTGTAATAAGGGGACGCAATCTGCCGTAATGTGTAATATGGGGACGCTGTCTGCCGTAATGTGTAATAAGGGGACGCTGTCTACCGTAATGTGTAATAAGGGGACGCTGTCTACCGTAATGTGTTAAAAGGTGAATCTGTCTGCCATAATGTGTAAAAGGGGCTCTACCTGGTGTAGTGACGCTACTGTGCACAGTAAAATGAACTGCACCTGTTTTGCATAGAGGGGGGGGGGGGGGGCGCCAAGGCCGTTTCTTGCACACAGCGCTAAAATGTCTAGTTACGGCACTGCAGACAGGAATAGGTAAAGTAGTGAGTGGGAGGAAAGAAAGGCAGTGAGGCAATTATAGACAATACGCTCAAGAAGTTTGGAGGCAAAAGGAAGGAGAGAGATGGGTCAATATTTGGAGAGAGTGTGTGGATCAAGGATAGGTTTTTTAAGAATAGGGGAGACGAGAGCATGTTTAAAGGCAGAGGGGACAGTGCCTGATGAGTGGGAAAGATTGAGAGATTGAGGAGGTGGGCAAGATGGGAGCAAGCAGAGAGAGAGGTAGCGGAGGAGGTGGGAGGGGATAAGGTCAAATGGGGAGGCAAAGGGGGGTGAGGAACAGATGAGGGCCATGACTACCAGATACAAGGGAGAAAGATATCATAGTTGGTAAGAGGGAGGTGTGGTAAGGGATAGGAGGTGGCTGGTTGCTGATTGTTTGGTGGGATGTGATGTCATAACGTATGGGGTCATTTTTGAATGTGAAGTAAGTGGCAAAGTCAAGAGCAGAGAGTGATGGGGTGGAGGCGAGGTGGGCAGAGGAGTGAGTTGAGAGTGGCAAAGAGCCGCCGAGGGTTGGAAGACTGGGAGGAGATGAGAATCTTGAAGTATGAGGGAATGGGCAGCACTAAAGGATGGGAGCATAAGTTTGTAATGGAGGTAGTCTGCCTTAGAGCATTATTTCCTCCAAAGTCGCTCAGCAGTTTGTGAGCATTTTTGCAGATATCTGGTGCATTTGGTGTGCCAGGGTTGAACTGTTGATCTGTGAGGGTGAATAGTGGTTGGTGGAGCAACAGAGTCAAGAGCAGAAGTAAGAGATGCATTGTATAGGGATGTGGCTTGTTCAGGGCACAAGAGAGACAGTCTAGGAGAGAAGTGAGTGGAGCACAGAGGATAGGGAAGTGGTGCCAATAGCCTCAGCCTGTATGATACAGACAGAGCAGTAGAATTGCAAGAGTTTAGGTAAAAGCACGGTTTTGGTAAATGTGTATATTACTGTAGATGACAAAAATAGAGTTACAAGCGAAATGTGAAGTGAAGATTATAAGATTGCATAAACTGAGTTTTAAAGTAGATGGTAAGAATTGAGAGAGGTTGTGAGAGTAGAGGAAAATCAATGGTAATTCAGACAGGACTTATAAAAATAGGTAAAATATAAATGACATTGATATAGGTGAGAAATCAGGTGTTTGTGGCAAGTTAAAACTGTAAGTATGAGTAGTTGCAGATGAAATTGAAAGGTCTTGCAGCATTCAGGGCCTGATTCAGACCCGGTCACCGCAGCGGCAGTGATCGCAGGCTAAAGCCCAGTGAGGTGTGTGCACGTGCAGCATCTCACTGGTGCGACCGCCTCTGCCTGATTGACCGGCAGAGGCAGTCACGGGAAGGGCAGAGCCGGCAGCACTCGGACGTCGTTGGGGGGGGGGGGGGGCGCTGTCTGGACAACGCAGGCGTGTCGGGACTGTTGCTAACATCACACGCAGCCGCTGCGGCCAAAAACATGGCGGGTAGCCGCCTGCCTCCACAGCTAGGCTGCATATGCAGACAGCTACTCACCAGGTGCAAAAGCATCATCACTGTGCAATGCTTTTACACCTTTGTGAGGGGGGGGGCCTGGCGTGCAGGGCAGACCTGCCCTATGCTGGGCGTCCCCCCATATGTCAGAGATTTTGATTATAGATGTGTGTTTTTTTCGCACATCTATGATCAGCTCAGAATTAGGACCACAGATTTAACCTATAAGTGCCCAGGTTACTCAGACTGGAGCTGTTTGATGTGTAGAGTAATACCCCTTTCACATCGCACTAAAAACCCGGTATCGACACAGCATATTGCCGTGTCGAAACGGGTCAGTGTGCGATGTGAAAGGTCCTTTGCAGAATTAGCGGGTCGCCTGACCCGGTAATTCAACCCGGTAAAAAAGAAGGGTTATTACCAGGTTGAATACCGGGTCAGGTGCAGTGTGAATGGGAGCCGTTCCGATGCGACACGGCTCCCATTCGCAGCATAGGGAGAGGCGGCGCAGGAGATGAGCTCATCTCCCAGCGCTGCCTCCACCCCCGCCCCTGCTGCTGCTGCGCCCCCCGCTGCTATGGCAACCGACCCGGTATATTGCCGGGTCGGAAAGCCAGCAGAGGAGCGCAAATGCCGGATCCCACCTGGTAAGGACACGTTTCTCTTACCGGGTAGGATCCAGCATTTGCGATCTGAATGCAGCATAAGTGGATTCACATTTGGGGATAGAAAGTAGTCCTTCAGTTTTTCATATCGCTGACTCACATAATCAGAGGTGTGTACACTCCTAAGCTAATACTTTGTGGCAGATCCTTTTAAAAAAAATAAAAATTAGCAATAAAAGGACAATGGGCTTACAGTCCTGCATTGTATCATGTGTGGAGGCTACATCCAATCCTCTACTTCTCCTCTGTACAGGAAGACAAGTGTGTCTAGTGAAGCCCACAACTTCCACTGTCTCCTCCACAAGATCTGCACCCAACAATGATGCCTCCACACAGAGCCGGATGATTGACAAACACGCGCCCACCCAGGCTCCAGTACCGGATGTACCAGACTCACACCTGAACGGCAGTGAACACCTGAACGGTACAGCAAAGATGTCACACTATATTGCTCAACTCATATGTGGATAGATAGATAGATAGATAGATAGATAGATAGATAGATAGATAGATAGATAGATAGATAGATAGATAGATAGATAGATAGATAGATTTATTTGAAAAACAGACATGACATTAGTACTGTATATTCAATATCCTGTAAAACATGGGTGTGTTATAATAGACAGTGTCTAGTTAGACAGTCAATAAATAGACACCACATGTTAGACAGTCAAAAAGTCGACAGGGTCAAAAGATAGATACCATTTTATTTCTGCATTTTTGGGGTTTGTGTGGATTGTTTTGTCATCTGGGACCCCCAATTGTAGAAAGGTATTTGCTCGCCACGCTTCGGGCTTTGTGGCTCGCCACACGGTTTATAAACAACGCTATGCCGACATGGATGAAAAACCTGTCTTCCTTTTTTATGTCAATCATTTTCACGTGGACCTTTTGTACTGTCTATCTTTTGACCCTGTCGACCTTTTGACCCCCGTTGACCTAATGTCTGTTTAACATGTGGTGTCTATTGACTGACTAACTAGACACTGTCTATCTATTGTACGGATACCGTGAATCATATCCTTACCTTTGTCAAGTTGTGTTGACATCACTTACATTACTGTTATCATGATTTCCATTCCAATCATGACCCTTACTGTGTGTGTGTGAGTGTGTGTGTGTGTGTGTGTGTGTGTGTGTGTGTGTGTATTAGTTTGGACAGTGGCATCACAAGCTGGGTGCGGGGGGTGCGGTCTGCACCCAGGTGTCACCCACAGAAGGGGTGACGCCAAAGTGCCGGCTCTTGCAGTGACTGGAGCCGAGTACTGCAGTGTGACATTCACCTGCAGCACTTGGCTATTGTCACAAATGAAGAGTCGGCACTGCATTTGGGGATGCTGGACATGCCCCTGGAGTGAAGAAACGGAGAGACCCCCATGAGGCCACGCCCCCTTTTTGGGCGATCACGTCAGAGGTGTGTGGGGGGGGGATAGTGCAGAGTGCGCACCGGGTGTCACCACACCTAGTGACGCATCCCTGGTTGGAAGCTCTGCATGACCACAGATTAATGTGAATGATTATAATGAGCACTCCCAGTACAGCCCTGCATAGTGTGAGAAGGGTAAATAAATATAAGAAAGATTAACTGGCATTTGTAGAGTTGTGATGTCCCCCTCACAAAATAAGAGTAAAACCGGAGACAGGGGCGTCCACATCACAAGCAGCAGATCCATCCGCAGCTTTAATTCCTATAGAAGTGACCTGTAATGGATAACCCTACAGAACGTGGTAAAGGTCGTTCACGTGACTGCGGTGATGTCAGCCAAAAATGATCACATGACTGAACCAAAGTAACGTTTATAAACCAGTGGGAAAAAATAATCCTTTACTGTGGAGCAGAAACACGGTACGGACCCTATAGCAAGTGCACATATCGAGATACTGGGGCAGTAAAGTAGACATAAAGTAGGTTTGTATGGTTTTGGTCAGAGAGACAGTGGTATAGTAAGAAGACAAGATGTTCTAAGCCATGGACAGTGATAGAATGTAGAAAGAGATAAAGTAGCAGCCAGTCAGCTCCTAACTGCCATGTCACAGGATGTGTTTGAATAATGACAGTTAGGACCTGATTGGCTGCTACTTTATCTCTCTCTTCCCAGTGCTTCTTGAGAGACACCTCTCTGCAGTAGTTGTTCATTTTATGCCACATAGTAATGCCCTAGTTTATTTACTGAACCATCGTAGTTCCCTAGTTTACATGATGGCTCACTGTAGGGCTGCCAGTACACATTATGCCATACAATATCCACAATTATGACATACAGTGTCCCCAGTTCATATTATGCCACATTACAGTGTCCCCTTACCATTATAACATCCACTGCACACTCCTCTCACTGATAATGTATTGTCACACAATTCAGGATGGCCAATGGATCAGACCCAATTGCTTAGCAGGCAAATCTGGGAAATTGGTAAGCAACTTTATCACCTGGGTCCAGGCCCCCTAAGCCTCAGGGCCCCATAGCAACGGCACCCCTTGTACCCACTATGGAAGTTGATACAGAGCCGCTGAAATGTATGTTTTGTGGCCCTTTTACAGCTGAGCTCCTGTTACTTACCCGCTAATGAGCAATGTGCCGAAGTCTCTGATTTATATTACGTGTTGGAGTTACCTGTGACCATCTTTGACTCCCACAGGGACAAGTCCACCTGCAATGACTTCACACACTGAATCTCAGCAAGCTTGGCCCAAAGTCTCCGACGAGAAGCCCCCCACATCCCCTGATTCCACAACAAGGTCCGCAGCCAATAAAGATGTCTCCACACAGCGCCAGGACGGGAGAAGTCAAAAGCCCACTGGGGCTACGGGAACAGATGGACCTACCACGCTGACATTCCCACTCACCACCAAAGCGTCAGACTCAAACGCAAATGGCAATGACCGCCTGCACGGTACAGCACATTATATATATTTACTGTGTAACCTATTGTGACAAATATATATTTGTCAGGGATCAAAAATGTTCTTAGATTGTAGAGCAGATTATGGGTCCTCTTACCTCTCTGTCTGCTATTACTCGGTCTTATTTTATGGCTGTTTCATTCCTAATTGTAACGTTATGTAGGCGCTATAAAAACAACTGTTAATAAGTATCCCAATGTTATAGCTAAGGGGAACAAATCATGCACATAAGCCCATTTAAATCTGGTTACTGATATCATTCAGGGTGCTGGGGGAAACCAAATGCTTTTTTTCTTGCTTAGAAATACCCCTCCCTTGCAAGCACCTGAATGATATCACTAAGCTAATTGAGCATCTGACGCTATATATGTCTGTTGTGAGAGGCAGAGAGGTTCCTGCATTAGGAGGAGGTGCAGGTCCTGATATGCCACATGGAGCATTATGGGGTTGCTACAAGGCAGGCAGCTCTTAGATATATATAAGTAATAAGCCATTATCATGTGGCTCTTTGCTGGTTAATCATAGACCCAAATTGGGGTAATGGAGGTGTGGGGTGCGGTGCCCCTGGATTGGCTGGGCTGTAGTGTGGCATACCATTACATTTTATTAACACTTCTCACTTACTAATTTCCTTACACTATTTCTTCAATATTTTAATTACATCTCATTATTTTTGTATCACTTTCTATATATAGCTTCGGCTTCCTAACACTAATTTATTAACACTCTCGTTTATTCACTGGTATGCTGCCCTGGGATTTCTGGCTTATTCTGAATTTTGGGGTGCCGCACCTTGCACCTAGATATAGCAATAGGGACTCCCAATATACAGAGAAGCATTGACGAGGCTTGGGGGCTTATTCATACATTTGCACAAATATATGTAACAAAGATCTCTGAATTCTATTATTTTGTAGGATTTAAATCTGGTTACTGGTATCATTCAGTGTGCTGGGGGAAACAAAATGCTTTTTTTCTTGTTTTCTGATGTCTCAGCTTCTGTCCCGGGAGTCTATCAACTAACACTCCTTATTTTCCTCCTCTCATATAGACGGTGCACCATCGGAAGGTGATGATGGCACAAAGATGAAACAGATGAAGATTGCCATAATCTCATTAATTGGAATTATTTTTGCAATTACGGTCGTTGGCACTGCCTTATGGTGCCGGAGGAGGAGACCCAAAGGTAATCTGCCTTACGATGAAAGACCTGTGTGCTATAGTGTCGCACAATCAGAGGACTCCATATCGTGAAGGCCATGGACGAAAAAGGTGAAGAGAAGCAATGTTCTGTAACAGGTAGAAGATGGATATTACAGCGCTAGTAACACAGACCTGGTCTACGGACTATGGATGGATTCCACAAATCCTCCATTGTGAATCCTGATCTTCTGAATGTTGGGTACTCAGCCAATGACAATCATTGATCTCGGAGAGGCAATATGGCCACCAGTGCGGTCTTTGTATAGTTATCTACGGTTTCATAAGACCCTTTTACATAAATGTACGTTGGAGATAATCACATCCTCCATAGACCAGAAAACACACACTCCCTACACCTTTGTTAGTTGAAAAAAAAACACGGTATCTTTGTGTTGAGGATCTAACAATGGTTTAGCTCCCACCATGCATCACACAATACAGGGAAAAACTGGTAAATGGGGTCCGGTAGCAGAATACAGAATGGGTAACCACCCAATGGGTAGCCCTCTCCTGCTGTTATCAGAATGCTGAGACCTGTAGTTCCCCAACACTTGGGCAGCCACCTGTTGACTTTGACTTTGAGTAAAGACATTCACCGGCTCCTGTAAAACATGGCATGGCGGCTGGTGGAGGTGGCGATGGTACTCACTGGGTGCAGTCTTTCATGAGGATAGCCCCCATTTGTTTGTTAACCTCCAACACAGACATGTCACCGCCAAGTGATAGGTTACAGACGGCCGTCACTCAGATGGGTCTGGCCGATGGTTTTAGGTCTATGAAAAAAGTGTCAGTGCTAAAAGTAAAGATACGAGTACTCAACTGAACTGCTCACGGTCCTGTGGCCAACTTAGTGTCTCCCCCTAGTGGCCTATTATGTGGCTGGAATGGACTAGTCTGGTGGTACAAGTTCTAGGAAGGTGTGATAAAATTCACCAGCAATAGTAGAGGAAACCAAAAGGGCAGCCCAGTAACATGATAAAAAAAAACACTGACTCTTCCCAGACCCCCATCCGGGGCCAGTGTCTCATATTCATTAATACAAGTCTTCCAAATAAGCCAATGATACATCTTACTGGGCATGCCCAAGCAAATGCAGCTTAAAATATTGCTGCCCTGCCATGGGCATCCGGGCAACTCAAACCATCCCATTGGCTTAGTGCCAAAAGCAGCCCCGTGCTCCGCCTCCACTTCCCCTGTACAATGTTCCCCAGCGCTGCTTAGGATTAGGAATTCCTGTCACGTGACCATTCTCCAGACATATATAAGTGCTGTATAAATAGATGCACAGTCATGAGTGGCACTGCGGTAAATGGAATCACTTTCTGTCATAACGAAACAACGTCTCACTTCTTCTTCAAAAAACCCCCAGATAATATCAGTCTCATGAAATACAGTATTAATATACCTGTGTTTCAAAGACACAATGATTATCCTTCAGTCCACTCACGTCTGCAGAAAGGCCACACACCTAAGGGTCAGATTACCGGTAGCTGTGCAGGAAGCGGCATTAGATGAAAAACAATTAACACAAAGGGTATGAATTAGTTTACAGTAGGCCACAAGGGCGTAGATTCTGGGAATATCACTTTGTATTAATTACCAGATTGGCTTTATAGGAAATTCTGTAATGTACTAGCAATACTGCAATATGTCTAACTAATGTGATCTGGGTGACATGACACCCCCTTGTGGACAGAAATGGAAATGTAGGCTGTTACTGTCATTTTTAAGGGTTGTAGCTCTTTTGTTTTTTTCTTTAGCTTTGTATAAAATGAAACAGTGAGGCACAGATTACTCTGCACCGATGTCCTGCTTACCTTGTATTCTCCATCTACTAGTAATAGTCAGGGAATAGACAAAGCCATACAGTACTTTGCACTTTGCTGATGCAGGATGTCATGTTGTGTAAGAACAGCAGACCTGCAGAATGCAGCGGCCGAATTATCATGTAACATGATGGGAAACAATCAGGGACTCTAGGATGAGGCGTTACATTAAACAAATGCGTAAAGAACCTTTAATATGTACTTCTAGAGATCTTGTGGCTGGACCACAAATAGCCACGGAGCATAGAATCAATAGCGCCTGTTGGTAATTCTAAATATTCCATTAGTTATGTGTTTGTTTGTTTGTTTGTTTGTTTGTTTGTTTGTTTGTTTGTTTGTTTGATACACTGAAGCTCCCTGACAATAATTCATTATGAATGCTTTTATATGTATTTGTTAATGTGGCTTTGTTATGAAAATGACCATTAAAAAGAATCTATTTTTATTAACGCTATCAGTCTGTTCATTCACTGCATTGATGTAGGGCCTAATTCAGCATGGATCATTAAATAATGCAGACACAAGGTAATTTGCGTTTATTTGCAATCAATCGCGAATCTGCTAACAGGCACAATACACGCCCACAACGCTAACTTGCTATAAAAAAAACATCCGTACACAAAAGAGGAGGCAGCCGGCGTACCTGGCAATTCAGCCATGCGAGTGTGTAACCTTCAAATATAGTGGACATTTGCAAACAGACTATCGGATGTTTGGGGTTTTTTGGTCTGCATAACCTAAGAAATATCTAACCCATATATCTAACTTATATAACCTCATACCTACCAACTTTTGATGCTGCAGGCCCAGGACCTGCCATGCAGGAGGCATAACCGCAGGCAAAAGGGGTGTGACCTTGTGGTGAGTGGGCGTGGCCCAGTGTGGAGGGGTATGCCCCCGGCTAACCCTCCATGCACTGGTAGATGCTGTGCGTATGTGCATGGCATCTATTCAGTGATCACTGGTTGCTTTGCAGAGCAGTGGTAATTACTGGCTCTCCCAATCTGCCCCCCCCCCCCTCTCCTCCCCGCGCTGGACACTGCGACCCGCAGGTGGGAGAGCAGGACAGTGTCCAATTAGCGGGACTGTCCCGCTGTTTTCAGGATAGTTGGGAAGTATGTAATCTGCCCCCCCCCCCATTCCCCCGCGCTGGACCCTGGGAGGTATGTAATCTGTCCGTCCCCCCCCTCCCCATTCCCCAGCACTGGACTCTGGGAGGTATGTAATCTGTCCGTCCCCCCCCCTCCCCATTCCCCCGCGCTGGACTCTGGGAGGTATGTAATCTGTGTACGTTACTAGCATTAATAATTGTTAAGACAACATTTTGGTTGAATGCTGAATTTACGGACAGACGATAAAAAAAAACTGCTCTACTTAGGTATGCATCGGGGTAAAAAGCTTAGCTAGGCATTAACACATCCACTGTGTGTGATTTTGCACTAATTGTGCAATTATGAACTGAAACATGGATAGTAGCGCAGCTGTCATGGTGATGGCTGCAATCTGCGCAGCTCTATAGCTACTCATAAGCTGCGATCACATTGTGGGTATTTTAAGGTTGCCTCTTAGCAGATGTGGGTATACACCCAGTGGCAAACGCAGGATTTGCATGGGGGGTTTCCAGAACTGGGCGGAGCCAATCACGGGGGTGGGGACTGAGGTGACCCAGTATATGCTGTGTCCGTAAAACTAGTGTGTCTGTGTGTGTATATATATATATATATATATATATATCTACACATATATATATATATATATATATATATATACATATATCTACACACACACACACACACATATATATATACATACACACACACACACATATACACGGGTGGTCTTCAGTATGCCGGCAGTCGGGCTCCCGGCGACCAGCATACCGGCGCCGGGAGCCTGACCGCCTGCATACCGACACTTATTCTCCCTCGTGGGGGTCCACGACCCCCCTGGAGGGAGAATAGAACAGTGTGGCACGCGTAGCGTGGCGAGCGCAGCGAGCCCGCAAGGGGCTCATTTGCGCTCGCCACACTGTTGGTAAGCCGGCGGCCGGCCTCCCGGCGCCGGTATGCTGGTCGCCGGGAGGCCGGCCGCCGGGAGATCGTAGTGAACCCATATACACATATACATAGCATATTAAACATGCATACATATATATATATATATATATATATATATACACACACACATACAGTACACATATATATACACACACATGTATATATATATATATCATATGTGTGTGTGTGTTTATATGTATGTATGTATGTATGTATGTATGTATGTATGTATATACATGTGTATATATGTAGGCACATGGATATATATGTACTATAATTAATATAAAGTAAACTTGTATTGCACTTGCAAGTGCCACCAGGAAGACAGCAGGCTGCAGAGGACGCTAGACAGTCATTAATAATACTCATGCAGCTAAAAAAAAAAAAAAAAAAAATTTTTTTTTTTTTTTTTTTAGTGGAGGGGGGTTTCTGGGTACTCGGAAACCCCCCCCTGGGTGCGCCACTCACCGCCTGGGACACAGGCACCATACACCCACTACACACCCCATTTTGCAGAATTGCAAAGCCGCCCCGCTGACACTCCTCCACCACGTCTTTTCCCCGTTACCTATTTGCGACCTCTTTTCGGTATGCAAATCTCCTAAGTTGTCGCAGTTTGTGATCTGGCACATGCACGCTGTGATGTTTGCGCATGCGTAGTTTGCTAAAAAAACACCAATTGTGCGATTATTTGCAATTGGCAACTGAAGCTGAATCAGGTCCATTGTACGATATAAACATCAAACACAAAAACAATACATTTTGCAACAAATTACCTCTTATCTTGTCCAGCAAGAATATACCGACATATATGTAGTTAATTATATAAAATGATGTCATGTTTCCTCAGAAGAAATACACTACAAGAGTGGTGATGGTTTCTCCGTCTCTATCAGTCCGGTTCCTGTCGCTGAGACTATAAAATGGGAATATAAGGAAGTGAGAATTGTGACATTTTGTGTTCCGCTTGGCCATACTATTTAAGGAACAGGTCGTACATACACTCACCCACTTACATTCCAGACTGTTTTTCATTTATTCATCAGGGAATGCTGATTCCAAGGTATTGCAAAAAATTATTAAGTTGCTCAACTCCATCAAAGTCCTCCATTCTAGCCTCTGTCACTAGGAATTAAATACATTTTATACACAGACTATGAATAAAAGAAGACTGAGTAATAACAGACATAGATATAACAGAGGTAGGAGGGTCCTGCTCGCAAGCTTACAATCCATAGGGGAAATAGGCATAGATACACAAGGACAGGTGCTACCTATCATATATTGGTCCAGCAAGACTGCAGAGGTTCTTGGTGGGCTGTATGATATACTGTAGTCACACACAAGGACGTGGCTACCATAGGTGCAGGGAGTACAGCTCCTATCACTAGCAAACGCAGGGAGGGTATAAGTACCCAAGACCACACCCCCTGACAGGCCGATTTTCTTTGAAACAGCTGTCCGCCCCTCGCGGCAATAAAAGCCCCGCCCCTCACTGCATTTTGGACCCATCCCCTTACAGATGCGCGAGTCACGGCGTTGCGAGTGGACGGGGCTTAATACTACAGTGTGCCCGTTATCAGCACCTTTGCTGCTTCTGCAGCACAGCAAAAGCAAGATCTGTATATATACTGTAAATATACTACAGGCATATACTACATACTGCATACCTCCCAACATTGGCTTTCGTGGGAAGAGGGACATCTGCGTGGCTAAGCCGCACCCGATTTCCGAAAGGGGGCATGGCTTATCGAAAAGGGGGCATGGCTTCGTGGGAGTGCCGCGATCATGCACCACGCCCCCCATTTTTGTCACTGAGGGGGCATGTCCAGCGCTCTGTGAGCTGCTGGCATGCCCCCTCTCCCTCTGTCATCTGTGAATAGACGCTGTGTGCATGCGCACAGCGTCTATTCACAGCTGCTCTGCTAAGCAGGGCAGCGAGAGACAGAGCCTCCTAACTGCCCCCCCCCCGCCCCCCCCGCCCCCCCCCCCCCACCAACCGCAGGACACTGTGGCCCGCGGGTGGGACAGCTGGAAAGTCCCCAAAAAACTAGACTGTCCCGCGAAAATCGGGACAGTTGGGAGGTATGATACTGTATACTACAGGCTGGTGGCATTCATGGGACTTGTTAATATATAAAAAAATGACATTTGCACCACTCTTCTACTCCAGTTCTAACTTTCTTCAGGGATTATATGTATATGAAGGAAGTAATAGAGTGGTGCAAGTAACATTTTCTATACATTAAAAAGTCCTGCGACTGCTTCCAGTGTTTCCAAATATAATTATTTTTGGTGTGGAGGGCACCTCGGCATCATTATATTGCTGTATAGAGTTTTTTTTTTTTAAGTGTGTGTGTGTGTGTGTGTGTGTGTGTGTGTGTGTGTGTGTGTGTGTGTGTGTGTGTGTGTGTGTGTGTGTGTGTGTGTGTGTGTGTGTGTGTGTGTGTGTGTGTGTGTGTGTGTGTGTGTGTGTGTGTGTGTGTGTGTGTGTGTGTGTGTGTGTGTGTGTGTGTGTGTGTGTGTGTGTGTGTGTGTGTGTGTGTAAGCCCCCCTTGCCAAATCCTGCATTTGCCTCTGGCTATGGCGCCCAGAGCTGAGAGAGGCCACCTTCCCTGTCACAGTTACATGTGTTATATACAGGGTGTAGCTAACATAGGTACATGGAGTGCAGCTGTTATAGGGCCCAGAGCTGAGAGGGGCCACCTTCCCTGTCACAGTTACATGTGTTATATACAGGGTGTAGCTACCATAGGTACATGAAGTGCAGCTGTTATAGGGCCCAGAGCTGAGAGGGGCCACCTTCCCTGTCACAGTTACTATATACAGGATGTAGCTACCATAGGTGCAGGGAGTGCAGCTGCTATGGGGCCCAGAGCTGAGAGGGGCCACCTTCCCTGTCACAGTTACATGTGTTATATACAGGGTGTAGCTACCATAGGTGCAGGGAGTGCAGCTGCTATGGGGCCCAGAGCTGAGAGGGGCCACCTTCCCTGTCACAGTTACATGTGTTATATACAAGGGCATAGCTACCATAGGTGCCAGTGCAGCTGCTATGGGGCCCAGAGCTGAGAGGGGCCCACCTTCCCTGTCACAGTTACATGTGTTATATACAGGGTGTAGCTACCATAGGTGCAGGGAGTGTAGCTGCTATGGGGCCCAGAGCTGAGAGGGGCCCACCTTCCCTGTCACAGTTACATGTGTTATATACAGGGTGTAGCTACCATAGGTGCAGGGAGTGCAGCTGCTATGGGGCCCAGAGCTGAGAGGGGCCACCTTCCCTGTCACAGTTACATGTGTTATATACAGGGTGTAGCTACCATAGGTGCAGGGAGTGCAGCTGCTATGGGGCCCAGAGCTGAGAGGGGCCACCTTCCCTGTCACAGTTACATGTGTTATATACAAGGGCATAGCTACCATAGGTGCCAGTGCAGCTGCTATGGGGCCCAGAGCTGAGAGGGGCCCACCTTCCCTGTCACAGTTACATGTGTTATATACAGGGTGTAGCTACCATAGGTGCAGGGAGTGTAGCTGCTATGGGGCCCAGAGCTGAGAGGGGCCCACCTTCCCTGTCACAGTTACATGTGTTATATACAGGGTGTAGCTACCATAGGTGCAGGGAGTGCAGCTGCTATGGGGCCCAGAGCTGAGAGGGGCCACCTTCCCTGTCACAGTTACATGTGTTATATACAGGGTGTAGCTACCATAGGTGCAGGGAGTGCAGCTGCTATGGGGCCAGAGCTGAGAGGTGCCACCTTCCCTGTCACAGTTACATGTGTTATATACAGGGTGTAGCTATCATAGGTGCAGGGAGTGCAGCTGCTATGGGGGCCAGAGCTGAGAGGGGCCACCTTCCCTGTCACAGTTACATGTGTTATATACAAGGGTGTAGTTACCATAGGTGCTGGGAATGCAGCTACTATGGGGCCAAGAGCTGTGAGGGTCCACCTTCACTGTCACAGTTACATGTGTTATATACAGGAGTTTAGCTACCATAGGTGGAGTGCAGCTGTTATGGGCCCCAGAGCTGAGAGGGGCCACCTTCCCTGTCACAGTGACATGTGTTATATACAAGGGTGTAGCTACCATAGGTACTGGGAGTGCAGGTGCTATGGGGCCCAGAGCTGAGAGGGACCACCTTCCCTGTCACAGTTATATGTGTTATATGCAATAACGTAGCTACTCCAGGTGCAGGTAATGCAGAGCTGAGAGGGAATGCTCCCATTTATTGAACTTGCAACTTATATTACAATATATACAATATAATACAATAAATAAGTTAATAAATAATATATCACCCCATTATACATAATATAACATAAATTAAATGCAAACCACAATATACCAAGAAAAATCATCAAAGTAAAGAAATATGTACAAAAAAACAAAACTTTATATATTTTACCACTATTTACACATTTTATTTAAAAAAAAAACAGAGCAAATAAAATACACCATATCTTCTGAATGCTAAATAAGCCCACTCTGGGTAACTAAGTCCCGAAAGGCACACAATACCCAAAGCTCCTGAAACTCTCTTATAAACTGTTACATTAAAGGGGCATTTGATCAAGAAATGGTCCATCGTTTCCACCTCTGCTAGGTATTCCTTCCGTGGACAACCATGATCATTGCCATTTCTTCACATCATGTTCCCCTTCATGTAAAGCTTCCCATGGAAAGAAAGCCAAGCAATTTCTCTAAACTTCAACGGTATCCTCTCTGAATTTATGAGAGCCAATCCAGCTGAAGCGACATCACTTGGGCAATCTCTTAGTGACAGCCCAACATGAAAGTGGGTTCACAAAATCCTCTCCCCCAACTCCTTCCAGGAAATGCTTTTGACTTCCCCCACTGCTAGACCCAACGCTTTATCACCTTCAAGCTCTGGACAACATAGATCAGAAGATACCCTTTCTGAATTTGAGGATTCTTCACTTGGCCACCACCTAACCAAAGCTTGAGGAAGTTGAACACCCAGGCCTCAAATCCACTTACCATTAAGAAGGAGTTTCTAACAATAAACTACCAAGATTAAGTTTTTAAAAAAGTTGTAACAAAAAAGACAACAGGGTTGATCATTGTCAGGAGTGATACAAAAATATAAATTTCACTATTATATTAAACTCATGCTTTCAGGCAGTTTTAGCACCTAATACAAAGAACAGAATGAATAAACATACTGAAGATATTACATGTCAGATTGTATACTAACTATACACAATACGTGTTTCTAACTTCATTCTGTTCATTATATGAGTGTGAATAATAGGACGTCGCATATATCAGTATACATTCTTTTGTGCATCATATATTCTGTTGCTACATAACCCAATCAGTTTGTGACCTCTAGGTTTATGCCCTTTTATGGTATTGTCACATCTGAGCCTGGTCAGTAGCTCTATAAGTATGTGACCTTCGGGTGGGTAAGGAGCCTAAACAGCCTAGATGAAACCACTGACTGCAGAAGTGCCAGGATGATCTGAATATAACTCAGCCTGTAGACACAGAAAGCGAGGGCTCTTGAGTATGCTGATGTGATTGCTGTATTGAACATCTGCTGAATTGATCAATAACCATAGCTAAGTATACAATAAATTCATACACTGTATTTATATATTCAAGTTGTTTGTTGAAGTACTTTTCTGGGAATCCTCGAACTTAACCCACCTGTAACAATCATGCCAGCTCCTCCATATTTCCTCGAATTGTAAGGGTGTGTACACACGGTGAGATATTTTCTTTCGATTTTGACTATATAGTCAAAATTGCAAGAAAAGTTAGTACAGATCGCAAGGTGAAAGTCACCTTGCAATCCCGATTCGATCCCGATGCGCGGTCCCGCCAGGTCGGCATCGCAAGAAAAGATACTGTGCAGGCAAGTCAATTCTTGCTAGATCGGTGTACTATCTAGTTCATCTTACATGTCAATGACATCTCACAAAAGCCAAAATCTCACATAAGCCAAAATCGTAAGCACACATAGTCCATATCTCAAGAAAAGCAAGTGAAAATCGGGCATAGCAAGGATCTCACCATGTGTACACACCCTAAGTAATATCTCTCTTGATTATATTCATCCTGTTTCCCAAAAATAAAAGGAAAAACATGGAGTTCAACCTGACCCATAAAGACTGAGGCAAAAAGCACATAGTTGACAAAGAAAAATAATGGGATGAGGTATGTTTTGCACAAGTCCACCGATTCCCTGAAAGAGAATTTACATCTCTTCCAGCACTCCACTTTCTTGGCAGCATTCTCCAGACACCTCACCCAATTTAGAGTGGCATAATGGCCATGGTCAAAACAAATACCTAGACACAAATACTGTACCTAATCTTTATCTGAGGACTGGTCCAGGGGAGCCTGTCCAGATGGAAAAATTCTTCCCCTATCTCCCCCATCCAGAATGCTTTACACTTCTTTTGGTTTACCCTAGAGCATAAGGCTACAGAGTATTCACAGATGAGCTCTTCCACATCACATGCCTCTGCCACTGATGACAGAACCACTGCAAAAGCCACCACCTTAAAAGGGAACTCTGGGCCCAGCTGCACCTCTCCCACCGTAGCATTCTCTACCCTCCTTATGAAGGGATCAATCGCAAATACATACAGGAGGGGGCTCAGGGGACAACCCTGACGGACTCCAGAGCTCACCTCAAAAGCGGGGCCCACCCAACCGTTAACAAGCGGGAAGCTCTCGGCCTGACTGTATATTATTCTGAGCCAATTCACCACCCTGACTGGAAAACCATACCTTTCAAGTAGGGCCCATAGGTACTCATGATTCCCTTGGTCAAAGCCTTAGACTGATCTAAAGCCAGCAAGTATTTTCCCCATTTTTCAGCACAGCACCACTATATGGCCTCCCAGACACCAAGGACAGCACTATACGTGTTTCGGCCCTTCACCATATAATTCTGAGACAGGGAAAGCAGTTGTTCTGAAAATTTTGACAACCTGTTGAAAAGTAATTTTGCCAAAATCTTTCTGTCTGTATTGAGAAGGGCAATGGGGCGCCAGTTCTCAATATGAGATGGATCTTTCACCTTGGACAAGAATACGAGGGCAGATATCCTCATAGAAGGAGGGAGGGTTCCCTCACCCAGGCACTCATTATATACTTTTACTAGGCGGGGAATCAAGAGGTCTGCAAATACGTTATAAAACCCATGTTAAACCATCTGGGCCTTGGGATTTCTTACAATTTAACTTATCAATTGCCATCTTAACTCCCTCTGCCATCACATTCCTGCTCAAGGTTCAATTGAGGCATCTGGATTACAAAGTTCAGGAGTCTCCCTCAGAAATATTCCATCCTTTCTCTGATAAGTGGCTACTCAGACAAAAGATCGGAGTAATAGGATCTAATGACTGCCAAGATGCCTTCTTTATATTTACGAAGAACACCCTGTTTGTCACAAAGACTCCTCACCTCCTTCATCTCAACTGATCTTCCACAATTCTGGTATCAGGTGAGTGGTATTTTCCAAAATCCCTTTCCAAAATCAAACAATCCAGCTGGTTATACTGATATTCCTTCATCTGAGCCTTCACTCAGGATATATCTCCACTGTCTTCACATTCAGAAATCAAGAAATCTAATTTCCTTCTCAAACTCTGGTATTTTGGTTTATTAAGTTTATTTTTGCTACCAACCTCTTTAAGAATCTCCAAATTCTCTTTTTCATTTCTTCCCACCACTCAGATCTAATCCATCCACCCTCCAAAAGTGTTTCCTGAGATTGAAAGAAGTCTCTAAGGGACTATCAAACCTTTTCCTCCTTTAGGAGCTCAGAATTCAATTGCCATAAGCCCCGCTCCTTCTGAGTAGCTTCTGAAGCATTCAAAATGACAGAGAGAAAAACGTGATCAGAGAACTCTACTGGCTTTACCACTGGAGGCAAAGTTTGTGAGGTATTTTTAACAAAAAACCTATCCTAGACCTACGACTACCTCTAAAGAAAGTGTAACCCATGAGGTCTGGAGAATGGCGAATGTGCACATCCACCAGACCTGCCTGTATAATCATACTAAATAAAAATTTTAATCATAGCCCAGGGCTGTCTTTGAACTTCCCCTGTCTTTTGGCTTAATAGCGGTGTTGAAATCACCACCACAAACAATCTGCTGAGCCGTTTTATCTCCCTGAAAAGAGACATTTCCTATCCCATTTTGACTGTGGCCCATAGATATTAATGAGCTTCAGGTTATGTCCCCTCAGGTTGACATCTAAAATCATACACCTACGTGCCTGTAGTTCTATAACCCTGTGCACAGTTACAATACCAGTAAAAAGCACTGCCCCCCACTGTACAACTCGTCCGCAAGTGACCAGTAGGAAGACCCATGCCTCCACTCCCTCTTCACCTTGTGGAGGATGCCCAACCTACTAATTTTGGTCTCTTTCAAAAACAAAAAATCAATCATAACTGTATTACAAAAAAAATCAAAGGCTCATTCACAAACTACAGAAGCCACATTAATGGTGGCACATCGTATGGGTTGGGAATCCATGTTTCATTGGGTTATAGAAGCAGGACCCTGCTTGCTTTTCCTTTACATTCTTCCTTGACACCCTATTTGAAGACCTTGATCTTCTAGAATCTTGCCTTTTGAGAGATGTTTTCCCCTCCCAATGGCACCCTGCATGCCATCACAATTGACTGAATTTTGGGACAGGCAACCCTTACTTTGTGAGGGTCCAGGATCTAGTGGTTTCTGCTGTGACCTAGAAGGCAAGCCTGGAACCCACAACAGATCACCTGCAGGTGCCCCACTTGGTGCAATTACTGAACCTGAGGAATCTATCTCAATCTCTTCCTCCTCCTCTAACTGTGATGTTTCCTCTATTGCCATCACCTGAGCAAGGCAGTCCCTGCCATCTACCCTAGAATTATTATTATTATTATTATTATTATCAGTTGCGCTACCCCAGTGGAGCTTATAATCTATATTCCCTACCACATGTACACACATACACATTCACGCTAAGGTTAATTTGTAGGGAGCCAATTAACCTACCAGTATATTTTTGGATTGTGGGAGGAAACCGGAGTACTCAGAGGAAACCCACGCAAGCACAGGGAGAATATACAAACTCCACACAGTTAGGGCCATGGTGGGAATCGAACCCATGACCTCAGTGCTGTGAGGTAGTAATGCTAACCATTACACCATCTGTGCCGTCCCCAATCTTCAGTCACCTCTTCATTCCCTAAATCTGTGCCTACTGGATCCCACGCTAATCCTTCTTCTCCACTACTCTGCCCACTCCAAACCTGTTTCCTTCTTTTGTCACCTACGGAAGCTTTATCACCCTGCTTTGATTTCCTCTTACTAACCTTGGAAACAAAAACTAAATCTGTATCATTTCTTACTGCCTCCCCCTCCTGTTCTTCATCAGTGGAAAAGGTATCAAATCTATTAAAGAGGATGAATTCATCCCTGTCACCCTTCTTTTTCCTCTTACCTCTGATTTCCTTTTGAAATGTATCTTTCTTTTCCACTATTTTAGCAGCCATGGTTTTTACATCTACAAAGACAATTTCTTCCTCCTTCTGTTCTCGTTCATTGTCCATATTATAGCTTGCCTATGGGCATCGACTGTAATGGCGGCCGTCCACCCCGCATACTGTAGGTTACATTTAACATCATTACAGTCTCTTGCCACAGGTCCAACTTTTCCACAGAGCGTGCATTTGGTGACATTACATGTGCTACTCAGGTAGCGAAAATCTCCACATCTGAAGCAGGTGCGTGGTTGCCCAGGATTAGAAGGATTGGACTCGGCCTCGACCAATATAGGCCGCAAAAGGAATATGCAAGAAACCTTTATCCATACTTTTTAACTGAATCATAGCAGACCACACACCTCCCTAGACTCCCATTGTGAAACCAAACTTTATTAAGTTAGATTGTACCGTGAAGTATCTGGACAGCCAGAACAAAATGGCTGGTTGGGATACTGAGCACTGCAGGGACAGGGTGGCAAATCACTTGCTCAGAGATGTAGCCGGTCAGTGGGGTGGAGATTGACACCAAAACAAAAGTTAAGGAAATTATCAGGGGAATTCTGAAGAATAATCTGAAACAACTGGCACTTCAGGAGAATCAACTGGAACCAAGAGATGTGACAGCAAGTGACCACAGAGGGTAAGATGTAGATCAGACAATGACAGTGTGTAATGGATATAGTCTACCAAACAAGGTCTACACTGTGAGTGGACAGGGTGCTCGGCTGAATAGGAGTCCAGGGCAGTAAGTGGTCGGCAGCAAAAGGAAGAGAAACCAAGGTAGAGGTGTCCATGAACCTGCACCACCATGTGGTATGCCACTGTAACCACCACTACCGAGAACTGGCAGGAGTGTGCCATGGCCTGAAGAACTCTGCTGGAGGAAGAGAGGGGCCCTGCAACCATCCGGACCCAGAAAATTATTTTGGAGGGGGGGCAGCTGAGTTCCTTTTACAAATCTACATACCGGACAAAGAACAGTTCAGAAAAGAAGAGGAACGTTGGAATTTGGGTATAGAGGAAGAACTCTGTATTAGAAGTGGAATATGCTACTGTGCACGGTCTCCAACAACATGGCTCCTCAAGGGAGGCTTAATTTCCCTTACCAAGATGGCCACTGGTACTATAACTGGGCATGCATGGTGCCATCTTGTACACTGTGTATGAGCGATACTGTGGAGGAGGACTGTCCTCCCCTAAACTATTATTATTATTATTATTTATTAACAGTTTCTTATATAGCGCAGCAAATTCCGTTGCGCTTAACAATTTGAAATAACAATAACAAACTGGGTGATAACAGTCATAGAGGTAGGAAGGCCCTGCTCGCAAGCTTACAATCTATAGGGAAATAGGCATGTGTACACAAGGAAAGGTGCTATCTATTACATGGAATGAGAAGACATGTGAGGATATGTGTGGACTGTACAGAGTAGATGTAATTTGATAGGAAGGTTTATGAAAGTTATGTGGGCGGTTCTGGAATTTGATACGCTTGCCTAAAGAGGTGAGTTTTCAGGGAACGCTTGAAGGTTTGGAGACTAGAGGAGAGTCTTATTGTGCGTGGTAGGGCATTCCACAGAGTGGGTGCAACCCGATGAAAGTCCTGCAGTCGTGAGTGGGAGTGAGTAATGAGTGTGGATGAGAGATGCAGGTCTTGTGAAGAGCGAAGAGGTCGGGTTGGGAGATATTTTGAGATAAGCGAAGTGATGTACGTTGGTGTAGTTTGGTTAATGGCCTTGTGTGTGAGTAAAAGTATTTTATATTGAATGTGGTAGAGTACAGATAACCAATGGAGGGACTGACAGAGTGGATCTGCAGACGATGAACGTCTAGCGAGGAAGATAAGCCTCGCCGCTGCATTCAGAATGGATTGTAGTGGTGAGAGTCTCGTTTTGGGAAGACCAGTTAGGAGACTATTACAATAATCAATGCGGGAGATAATGAGAGCGTGGATTAGAGTTTTAGCAGTGTCTTGTGTAAGGTATGGTCGTATTTTGGATACTTTTTAGATGCATGTAACAGGATCTTGAGACAGATTGAATGTGGGGAACAAAGGACAGATCAGAGTCAAGGATGACACCTAGGCAGTGATCTTGTGGGGTAGGGTAGATAGTCGAGTTTTCAACAGTGATAGAGATATCAGGTTGGTACCTACTATTGGCCGGTGGAAATATAATTAACTCTGTTTTTGAAATATTAAGTTTGAGGTGGTGAGATGTCATCCAGGATGAGATGGCAGAAAGGCATTCAGTGACACGGTCCGGTGCAGATAGGGACAAGTCAGGGGAGGATAGGTAGATTTGAGTATCATCTGCGTACAGATGATACTGAAAACCAAAAGAGCTGATTAGTTTACCAAGAGATGAGGTATAGATAGAGAAAAGCAGAGGACTCAAGACTGAGCCTTGCGGTACTCCATTGAAAGAGGTAGCGCAGAGGAGGTAGATTCAGAGAAGCGAACACTGAAGGAGCGATTAGATAGGTAGCACCTACTGGCACCTGCAACATTACCACAATACCTGAGACAGTCACCGCGTAGAGAGCTGCCTAACCCCGCTCTGCTTCATGCTCTGGACATCCAGTGTACCAGTGAGTATGGCTGTACATTCAATAAACCACATAACCTGGTTAAGCCATTTGTACATATATGTAGTCACTGGATTGCGAGGCCTTCCGCACAGGATTAGAGCTATTTTCAGCGAGATGTATCCTGATCAGTTTGTAGCCTTTGTTCCAAATACACCCCAAAAGTAAGATCAGTGGGTCATTTTGCAGCTGCTTTCCTGAAAAGAGAAAGTGTAGCCATGTGGCCCAGTATTGTTCGGTGTGAAGCTCAGAAGAGCGAGGGAGAAAAAATTTAAGTTACAGACCCCAATATTTGCTGCACCCTATCAATGTTTCATCACTTTTCTATGAAACGTCCTCCAATATACTAGTAAAAAAACAAATCCTATGCCGCATATTTACATTGCAGTAACTGTGTCCCCCACAAGGTGGTGCCGCCAACTCTAGATACAAGTGCATTGCATTTCACAGTAACTTATAAGTATTTAAAATGCGTCAATGGATTCTGCAGCGCTCCTCAACATTGGCCAGTCACAGCGCGAGCACATCAAACTATAACATGCACAGAAAAGATGCGCAGAGAGTCACTTGTTTTACTAAATAAGAATAAGGAAGGGAACATGTGACGCAGGGCTGGAGGGGAAGGAAGTGACTCACTGAGGACTTATCTAAAGTATAAAATTAGATGCAAACAGAATTTCCCTGGGAAATTTCCCCACGGAGGAAGAGCTGAGCAAACAAGAACCGATCATGGTAGTAATCAGCAGATGATTTAATAAGGAGGTGCAATGGGAAAGGAACAGGATGGCATAATGTAATCTCTGAAAGGAAACTGAGAAAGCTGGAGGGGAACACACAGTGGGGCTGAGTCTGTGTTGGACGCATTTGCAGATGGCTTTAGCATATGGCTGCCGCAGCCTACATACTGGGTTATTACAATGCAAATATCTGCCCATCTATGAGAGTATCCGTTCCTCTGCATGCATCTGCACAGGGCCGACTCCAGGCCTACTAGCACCCTGAGCGAGAAATTTTCAAAGCTTTAGGCTGGTAGCAGGCTGGCTCCAGGCTCGAATATAGCGGTGCCAGTGTGCAGAGCCCATTAAGGGTGGTGCCCTGCGCAGCCGCTCTATTTGAACATTCCTGGAGCCGGCCCTGCATCTGCATCAAGCCATCTGCCCCATGAGGGCTGCAAAAGATTTATCTGAAACATCTGCGTCCAGACACCTCACATAAGTACGGAAGTTGGGGTACACTCATGAGATGCTCCTACTCCATGCATCCAAGAAGTCGCCTCCCAGTTACCGCCCAGAAACACCTACATCGCATTATGCACCATCCTCTCAAGGTGCGCCTCAGACGCAGATACCATGGAAACATTGCACAAAGCATGCGCTCACCATTTGCAGTTAAGATGCAGGTTTAGGTCAGTGGAAAGTGTCAGGATGCATCCGATTCTGCATACGCCTCAGACACAGAAGCAGCCCCCAAAAAACCTATAATGTATAATCCAAACTTGGACAGGTATATGGAGAAAGCTGAATGATGTTCTAGATACATAGTGAAACCATAGTCCTCTTGGATCCTCACATATTCTGTTTGGAATAACGGCTCACTGCCTGCCACCAGTTTGGCACATTCACCTTGCGCTGCAGTGCCCAATAACGCTGCTGGTCAATGGGCAAAATGTTAGCTCTTGCATTCATGAAACAGGACAGACCACTTAAAGCATGTTCGGTTTGGGTTCTTGTTTTAGTTTCTTGTCATTGCACAAGGTTACCCTTCATGGCAATCACTAGATCCAGGGGTGAAAGAAACGTCCATTACAGTCCACTAGTGGGGCCTAGTAAGATCCTGTAACCACCAGCGCACATTAAATTGGGAGTAACAGAGAATTTAATGAAGGATCATGGATCATGATGAACCACCATTCAGCCACTCCACAGACTAATCACCTAGTACTGTACATCTTTCTTTTTTTTACTTTTTTACTCTTTCTAAGCTTTTACAGACAGAAGCATGCACAGATCTTCCTATGGAAAACATATGGATCTGAGTTTGAACTGTGCGAGTTGCGGAAGACCAAAAAACATGCAAGTTTTCATGTACTCACACCACATTGGTCGATTTTACCACACCAGCTGCTGTATCCCTAGGGTTGAGAGGTCTCACCGTCGGCTCCAGCCACTACTGCATTAGTGACGCCTTCATCTCCTCTAGTAGTCTAGTGGCGTATCTATTATGGGTGCATGGGCCACGCCAGTGGCAGCAGCGCTGTACAAATCATGTGGAAAATGGTGCGGTAGCCGTTTTTCCCGGCGTTTTGCACATGCACAGTAAGAAAATCACTGGAAAAATAGCTGCCGCACCACTTCCACGGAGATCTGTGCATGCGCACGAGATTCTGGTACAGCACTATGACCCTAGTGCTCAGTCTACTTAGATGACAGCTAGAGAGGAGGAGGCCCAGACAGAGACTGCCACAGGGCCCCCTCCTCTCTTAATGCGCACCTTAAATGATTGCTACTTTAAAACATCAGATATATAGGGGCCCTAGATTGCACACCCTAGCTATTTGTAATGAGAGGTGCTACCTTGCTGAGACCTTTAGTACTACACATAGCAAGAAAAGATGCAGGTGCAATATGCAAACATTAGTATTCTAAATTGAAATCCATTTTACAATTAAACATAAAATAAGAGGTTGTTAGCATAAATTTGGCCAACGTTATGGGCTTACCAACGTCCAGGTCACCTCATCTGGTAAGTCCCTAATATTCTAAGGGTTCACATCTGTGGAGCGGAACATCCCCAAAACTGCCCAGCCAAAACCACCCCAAGACATCACACTAATGAAAGATAACCATGACGTGTTACAGAGTATTCAATGAGTGAAAGCAGCTGCTCAGTGTTAGGAGTTACAAGAGAGGAAAATGTGTGGGGAAAAAGTTATATAGATATCACGGTCTAAGGCAGACTTCCTCCACTACAAATGTATGCTCTCATCCTACTTTTCTGCCCTTTCCCTCTCTTAATCATACTTCAAAAACCTCATCTCCTCCCAATCCTCAAAAGCCTCTTTGCCACTGCCAACTCACTCCTCTGCCCACCCCCACCTCAACTCCCCAATTCATTCTCTGCTCTTGACTTTGCTACCTACTTCATATCCAAAATTTACTCCATTCTTCAGGACATAACATCCCACCAGAACCTGAACAACCCCCCTCCTCCATTCCCTGACCACACTTTCCTTTCATGCTACCAACTCTGATATCTTTCCTCCCTGTATCTGGAGAAGTCATGGTCCTCATCCAGTCATCCTCCCCTCCACCTCCCCACTTGACCCTATTCCCTCGAACCTTCTCCGTTTCCTCTTTTCTTCTGCCTGTTACCATCTTGCTCATCTACTCAATCTCTCACTTTCATCAGGCACAGTCTCCACTGCCTTCACGCATGCACTTGTCTCCTCTATTCTTAAAAAACCTACCCTTGATCCTACCACTCTCTCAAACTACCGACCCATTTCTTTCCTCCCTTTTGCCTCCAAACTCCTTTTACATATTGTCTACAAATGCCTCACTGTCTGTCTTTCCTCCCACTCTTTGCTTGACCCTTTCAAATCAGGTTTCCATCCTCTCCACTGAAACTGCCCTCACGAAAGTCTGCAATGACATCCTTGCTGCTAAATCCAAGGGCCACTACTCTCTGCTTATTCTCCTTGACCTCTATGCTGCTTTTGACAGTGTGGACCACCCTCTACTTATGCAAATCCTTTACTCCCTTGGTCTGCGTGATACTGCTCTCTCCTGGCTGTCCTCCTACCTTTCTGACCGTTCCTTCTCTGTCTCCGCTCATGACTCCACCTCACCCCCCACTTCATCTACCAGTAGGTGTCCCCCAAGATTCTGTTCTTGGGCCTCTACTTTTCTCTCTCTACACATGGGGGGTAATTTCAAGTTGATCGCAGCAGGAATTTTGTTAGCAGTTGGGCAAAACCATGTGCACTGCAGGGGAGGCAGATATAACATGTGTAGAGAGAGATAGATTTGGGTGTGGTGTGTTCAATCTGCAATCTAAATTGCAGTGTAAAAATAAAGCAGCCAGTATTTACGCTGCACAGAAACAAAATAACCCACCCAAATCTAACTCTCTCTGCGAATGTTATATCTGCCACCCCTGCAGTGCACATGGTTTTGCCCAACTGCTAAAAAATTTCCTGCTGCGATCAACTTGGAATTACCCCCATCATTAGGTAAGTTCATTAGCTATTTTGACTTACAAAATCATCTCTATGCTGAAACTCAAATCTACCTGTCCACCTCTGACCTCTCCCCTACTCTCCTCATTCTTATCTCCAACTGTCTCTCTGCTAGCTCTTCCTGGCTGTCCCAGTGCTTTCTTAAAGTTAACATGTCTAAGACTGAGCTGATCATCTTCCCTCCCTCCTGCATAACCTCACCTCCCACAATTTCATTATCCATTGATGGCACTACTATCTCCTCTAGCCCCCAAGTGCGATGTCTTGAAGTAATCCTTGACTCCTCCCTCTCCTTCAAATCACACATTCAGTACCTCTCACAAACCTGCCATTCCCATCTCAAAAACATCTCAAGGGTCAGACCCTTTCTCATCCAGGACGCTACTAAGACATTCATCCACTCACTGGTCATCTCCAGATTGGACTACTGTAATCTCCTATCTTGCCTCCCTGAAAAATGCCTCTCTCCACTCCAATTTATCCTCAATGTTGCTGCCCTCTCATCTTCCTCACCAAATGTACTACATCCACCTCCGCTCTCTTGCAGGACCTCCACTGGCTAACCTTCCCATTCAGAATCCAATTCAAGCTTCTCACACTCACCTACAAAGCCCTCACCCACACTTCTCACTCTTACATCTCTGACCTTATCTAACTTTACATTCCCACCTCTCCTCTTCGCTCTCCTAATGCACGCCGTCCCTCCTGCCAACTGATTACCTCCTCCCACTCCTACCTACAAGACTTTGCACGTGCTGCTCCCTATCTCTGGAATTCTCCACCTCTCCACAAAACGTCAAACGGGATCTCAAGACCCACTTGTTCACCAAACGCAGCCAACTCTCCTCCTAACCCTCTTGTCTATGCTCACTGTCTACCCCATCTGTGTCACCCCTGTCTGTCAGCCCCTCACCTTTTAGACTGTAAGCTTGCAAGAGCAGGGCCTTTTTTTCCTCATGTGCCTTTCCTTTTCTTACCTTACTTACACTCCATACTCCCTTTGATGGCACTTAACCCCTGGTTTTCTATATCTGTCCTATGTTGTCTTGAACTGTAAGTGCTGTTTTCTTGTTTGCGCATTTGATTATGTACTGTGTAATGGGTACTGCAGATCTCTTGTGGTGCCATATAAATAAAGAATAATAATGATGATAATCAGGCAGATTGTCATGGAACCGCTGATGCCTGCAGTTCTCAGGCTATTACACTCATCCCTTATGTTTGTGAAGCATTCTGGAT
Organism: Pseudophryne corroboree; assembly: GCF_028390025.1. NCBI lineage: Eukaryota > Metazoa > Chordata > Amphibia > Anura > Myobatrachidae > Pseudophryne > Pseudophryne corroboree. The sequence continues at coordinate 47,607,420 of NC_086449.1, read as the reverse complement.
TTTGGCACCAGCGGCTAACCCTGTCTGAATGTGGCATTAGCTGCTGTAGCCTACATTCTGCAGAAACGTACAGGAGAGGGCTTCTCCAGAACTCTCACCGGAAATGGAGGCCACCAATGTGTGGTCATTACACCGCACATGTGCAGAGCGAAAGGAGAAAGGAAATGATCACTTTCACAATCATCTCACTACTTACACATCTCAAGGATGCGATCCTTTCGGAGTGTGTGTCAATGCGGGTGATTAACTGTACACTGGGGCAAACTATAATTCCTTACTGCCGCGAATAGCGCCAATAAGAATTGATCATGATCAGATCTAAAACCCAAAAATGTGTAAAGATGCTCCTTAGTGTCAACGTAGGCCCTGTTCTGTTATCAATATTGTCAAATCTGTAAAAAAAAAACTAAAAAAAATGTGTCCCACATCAGTGCACTTTGGCGCCGTAAGCGATGAGGCAGGAGAGAGATCCCACCAGGATTCCCCCCGTGATAGAGAACAGATATCAGGGTATATGGAACAGTACAACGAAGGCAACTGCTGCTGGCAGGGCCGGTTCGACGGCCCTTGGCGCCCCGGGCAGGGGATGGAGGCGTGGCTTAATACAGCTTAATACAGGGGGCGTGGCCAGTTACGCCCCCTGTACAGTGGAAGCGCCGCTTAAATGCTGAGCGGTGCGCGATGACGTCATCGCACACCGCACAGCAAAAAGTCCCCTCCACAAAGGGAAACTAGACGCATAGCGTCTAGTTCCCTTCACGGAGAGGACCTTTGCTGTGCGGTGCGAGATGACGTCATCGCGCACCGCTCAGCAAAGGTCCTCTCCGCGAAGGGAAACTAGACGCTACGCGTCTTGTTCCCTTCACAGGGGACCAGAGCCGGGGGACACAGCGGGCAGCGGAGGGCACAGCAGTGGCGGATCTTGCCATGGTGCGGCGCCCTCCGGATGGCGCCAGCGCCCTCCGGAAGGCGGCACCCCGGGCAAAAGTCCTGCTTGCCCGTGGCAAGATCCGCTACTGGCTGCTGGACATCACAAGTGCTGCTCCAGGTGTGGGACACACAGCAGGAGAAGAAGCAGTAATCTCTGAGCCAAGTGGGACAATGGGACATTTCTCGAAGAGTGATCCAAATAATACTGGTCTTTCATAACAACTAATAGGCCCTACACACTGGACGACATCACTGCACGATATGAACGATCTCGTTCATTAATGAACGAGATAACGTTCATATCGTGCAGTGTGGAGGCACCAGTGATGAACGATGCGCGGCCCCGCGCTCGTTCATCGCTAGTGCCCCGTCGGCTGTGCGGGTCTGGGACTCCAGGTCGACAACAAAAAGGTTGACACACCTTAGGTCAATGCCAATTGGTCGACACACCTTAGGGCGACGTGGCCAAAAGGTCAACATGGACAAAAGGTCGACATGAACAAGGTCGACATGGAAAAAGGTTGACATTAATTTTTTATGTTTTTTTGGTGTCATTTTCTTCGTAGAGTGACCGGGAACCCCAATTAGTGCACCGCGTCCCCTCGCATGGGTCCCTTCGCTCGCCATGCTTCGGGCATGGTGCCTTCGCTCCGCTTCGCTTGGTACAGATTACCGTTCCAATTGTAGTCCACGTGGATCGTTAAATATGAAAAGGTTCCAAAAAAGAAAAAAAATTGTGAAAAACTCATGTCAACCTTTTTTCCTGTCGACCTTGTTCCTGTCGACCTTTTGTACATGTTGACCTTTTGTCCATGTCGACCTAAGGTGCGTCGACCAATTGGCGTCAACCTAAGGTGTGTCGACCTGGAGTCCGGATACCGGCTTTGCATGCAGGCCAATGTGGACGATCTCGTCCATATTTGTCTGCAGTTCTATGGAGCCTTGTGACGAGGGGGAGTGAAGTAACTTCACTCCCCCCGTCACTGCCCCCTCCCCCGCCGCCAGGTCGCCTGTCGGACGTATCCGCCGTCGGGCAGCTCGGCGGCGGATCGGCCAATGTGTAGGGCCCATTATAAACATTGCTGCAATATACATTTTATTTCCCGCTACTTAACTTCACTTTAGTAAAAATGAATAAAAATATGTTCGGATACTCTTTATTTGCCAATTTTTAGGTCCATGCACCATAATGTATACTCTATGATACAGAGGGTACTTTTAGTACTATAGCAAACGGATTTATTTTTAAATGGTTACTTTTAACACACCATATGCAAATCAATACATACAAGCAAAACATATCAAGGAAACAACAAAAGATTTTGCTGACCAGTTTCCCTAGACAAGAGATATGCAGACGGCCAGGAAACAAGGAATGGAAGGGTGATCAGAGGCTGGTCAACTGTAATTAAAAAAAAATAAAAAACAAAGGAGCCAGTGCACTTTAAATTTTCTTCACTGGTTGTGCTGGCTGCTCCCCTCTATGCCCCCTCCCACAGGCAGTTACACGTAAAAACGTGCCAAAGGAGAAAGGACATATATGAGAGAAGGAAATATGACAACAAAGAGTGGTGAGATTTATAAACCAGCACACCACGAACATAGAACAACCAGAAACGGCTGGAAGCAACAACAGCAACACCTGAACAGGTAACCACATAAAAGAAATCCTGCAGAAAAGTTACCGCACTGAGGCGGGCGCCCAATATTCCTTATGGACTACGAGAAAAGGATTTAAAGGTAGGTAATTAAAATCCTATTTTCTCTAGCATCCATAAGGGATATTGGGGGAGACTTAGTACGATGGGGACATAGTAATTGAGGTTGAAAAGAGGCAAAATGCCATCATGTTCAACCTGTATTTTGTATTACGTTAGGTTGATTTTACTGTACCTGCTGAAGAATGCTTTATGACTAGTTGACAACTACAAATCATGTTACACCAGGATTAACAACGTCAATATTTTAAATGTTGTAACCTTGGATATCCTTTTCAATCAGAAATTCATCCAATCCCCTTTTAAATGCATTTACAGAGTACACCATTACCACCTTCCCTGGCAAGGAATTCCAAATCCTTATTGCCCTAACAGTGAAGAACCCTTTCCTCCGTAGTGTACGGAATTTTCTCTCCTCCAGCCTCAGCGAGTGCCCACGTGTCCTAAACAGAGTTCTTTAAATAAATAATTCCACTAACTTTTTGTAGTGCCATATTACATATTTGAAGACATTAATAATTTCTCCTCTTAGATGCCTCTTTTCCAGTGTATACATGTTCAACCTAGTAAGCCTTTCCCCGTAATCCAGTCCCTCTAACCCTTGAATCAATTTAGTAGCTCGCCTTTGATCCCTTTCGAGTTCACCGATATCTTTTTTTATATAGTGATGCCCAAAACTGAACACAATATTCCAGGTGTGGACGTATCAATGATTTGTACAGCGGCAGAATTACATCCTCGTCCCTTGTCTCAATTCCCCTTTTTATGCACGCTAGCATCTTACTTGCCTTCTTTACTGCGTTTTGACATTGTGTACGGTTATTAAGCCTATTATCAATGAATACCCCCAAATCTTTTTCCAAAACTGTTACCCCTAGACTTTCCCCATTTAATATGTAGGATGCAAGTTTGTTTTTAGTCCCGAAATGCATAACCTTGCATTTTTCTGTATTGAACCTCATTCTCCATTTAGACGCCCAGATTTCAAGTTTAGATAAGTCATTCTGCAGAGACTCCACATATATTTCTAAATTAATTACCCTACAAGGTTCAGTATCATCTGCCAAGATTGACACTGTGCTTTCCAGGCCTATTTCTAGATCATTAATAAATATGTCGAACAGTAGTGGCCCGAGTACGAACCCCTGTGGTATTCCGCTGACTACTGGGGTCCAGCTGGAGGACTTCCCGTTGACCACTACTTGCTGTACCCTGTTATCCAGCCAGTTACTTATCCATGTATAAAGTTTTTCTTACGTCAAGCTCCTTTAATTTGGGGATTCGTCTCCTGTGAGGCACTGTATTGAATGCTTTTGCAAAATCTAAGTAGACCACATCCACTGCTTTTCCTTGGTCAAGATTATCGCTCACTTCTTCGTAGAAGTTAACCAAGTTAGTTTGACATGAGCTGTCTTCACAAACTCATGCTGGTTCTTGCTAATAATCTTAGTGGTCTGCAGATACTCCTGTATGCTATCCTTTAGAATTCCTTCCAATAATTTCCCCACTATAGATGTCAAACTAACCGGCCTGTAGTTACCCGGATGATTTTTGGATCCCTTTTTAAATAATGGCACTACCTCTGCTATACACCAAATCTTCGGTACCATGCCAGAGCTAATTGAACTATTGAAAATCAAGTATAGGGGTCTTGATAGTTGTGACCTAAGCTCCATAAGAACCCTCGGATGAAGTCCGTCCGGACCAGGTGATTTATTAATCTTTATTTTACATAATCTCTCCCTCACTACTTCTTCGCTAAACAAGTATCTAACCACAAATCCTTACTGTCACTATTGCTATGCACTACTCCCACCGTCAGTTCTTCTCTGGTGAACACTGATGAAAAATATTTGTTCAGTATTTCTGCTTTTGATTTATCGTCATTTACCAATACTCCAAATTCATCTTTTATTGGACCTATGCTCTCCTTTTTTAATCTTTTGCTGTTTATGTATTTAAAAAATTTTTTAGGTTTTACTCTATAGTAATTTGCTTTTCGTTTTCAATTTTAGCTGCTCTTATTGCTTTTTTGCGTCTTTTATTGCATTCCCTGTAGTACTGGAATAAATCCTCCTTTCCCTTAGATTTAAATGCTTTGAAAGCATGCTTCTTTTTATCGATTTCGGCCTTGACCTTCTTGTTAAGCCCCATCGGTTTGAGTTTGGTACACCTGCGCTTACTGCCCATGGGAATAAATTTGTGAATATTGCAATCTATTTAACATATTTAAGAACCTGTTGCCCCTGGCTTTAACACATGAACCATTACTCCAATTAATATCAGGATAGTTAAAATCCCCAATCACTAGGATGTCCCCCAATCCCGCAGCCCTTTCAATTTGCCGCAAGAGTTGTTCTTCCTCATATATGCTAATATCTGGTTGTTTGTAGCACTTGCCTATAACTAGTTTTTTGCATCAATACCCCCACTTGAGATTTCAACCCATAGTGTTTCAACTCCACATTATCGCCAGTCCCCTCATAAATAACCTCCTTTAAGTATGGTTTAACATAAAGACATACACCTCCTGCTCTTTTGCTTGCCCTGTCCCTCCTGAAAAGAGAATACCCCTCCAAGTTTGCAACCCAGTCATGAGAGTCATCCCACCATGTTTCCGTAATACCTATAATATCGTACTCAGCCTTTGATGCTAACAATTCCAACTCCCCCATTTTACCTGCTAGACTTCTTGTATTTGCAAGCATACATTTTAGTTTAGTGGTTGCCTTATCCGCTTGTTTTTTTTAACAGTATCCTATCATGGTTTACTAGAGCCTCCCTAGAGTTAATCTTACATACGTCCCAAAGCTTCCAGAATGGGCGGGAATGTGCAGACACTGCTGCAGCACCGCCTGCCCAAACTGGGTATCCTCTTTGGCCAGGGTATCAAATCTGTAGAACTTAACAAAAGTGTTCTTTCCCGACCAGGAAGCAGCTCAGCATAGTTGCAAGGCCGAGACTCCACAGACAGCCACCCAGGAGAGCCCATAGATCCTGTAGAGTGGGCCTTCAGAGACTTAGGTACAGGTACGGCTGCTGACACATAGGCCTGTTGGACAGTAAGCCTAATCCAACGAGCAATGGACTGCTTTGAAGCAGGACAACCCTTTTTCTGCGCATCATAGAGCACAAACAAGGAATCCGTCTTTCTGATCCGAGCTGTTCGCTTGACATAGATCTCCAAGGCATGCACAGCATCCAATGGCTCCGGAGGAGCAGAAGAACCAGAACCCGACGAAACCGCAATAGGTTGATTCAGGTGAAAGATGGAGACAACCTTCGGCAGGAACTGTCTAGTCCGGAGCTCCGCTCTGTCCTTGTAAAAGACCAAGTAGGGACTTTTACACGATAAGACTCCCAATTCTGAGACACGTCTAGCAGAAGCCAGGGCCAGTAACATCCCCGTCTTCCACGTGAGGTACTGGTCTTCTACCATCATCAGAGGTTCGAACCAGTATTACTGTAGAAATATCAAAACCACATTCAAATTCCAGGGTGCCGTAGGTGGCACAAAGGGAGGATGTATGTGGAGTACCCCTTGCAAGAAGGTCTTAACTTCTGGCAACACTGCCAATTTTTTCTGGAAGAAAATGGAGAGAGCTGAAATCTGGACTTTAAGGGAACCCAGACGTAAGTCCTTATCCACACCAGCCTGCGGGAAACACAAGAAGCGCCCCAAGTGGAACTCTACAGCTGGATACGTGCGTTCCTCGCACCAAGAGACATATCTCCGCCAGATATGATGATAGTGTTTTGACGTCACAGGTTTCCTGGCCTGAACCATGGTAGCAATATCCTTCTTGGAAAGGCCCTTGTGAGCTAGGATGTTCCGCTCAACCTCCATGCCGTCAAACGAAGTCGCCGTAAGTCCGGGTAGACGAACGGTCCTCGTTGAAGATCTCTTCTGAGAGGTAGAGGCCAAGGGTCTTCTCCGGACATGTCCAGAAGATCTGCGTATGACACCCTCCGAGGCAATCAGAATTGCCTGGACTCCCTGATATCTGATGTGCTTGAGCATCCTTGGGAGCAACGGAATTGGAAGAAACAGGTAGACCAGCCCGTAAGGCCAAGGTGACATCAGTGCATCTACTGCCCTCGCCCGAGGGCCCCTGGTTCATGAGCAATACCAATGAAGCTTCTTGTTGAGACGAGAAGCCATCATGTCTATCTGTGGACAGCCCCACTCCCCCGAGTAGAGATTGTGACGACTCAGGAAATCCACTTCCCAGTTGTCCACACCTGGAATGAAGATTGACGACATTGCCCTTGCATTTCTTTCTGCCCAGAGGAGTATTTTTGACACCTGGCGCATGCAGGCTCTATTTTTTTGTTCCTCGTCGATTGATGTACGCCACTGCTGTGGCGTCGTCCAACTGTACTTGGATCGCGAGATCCTTGAGCAGAGGACAGGCCTGAAGCAGAGCATTGTAGATCGCCTAAAGTTCCAGAATGTTGATCAAAAGGAGGGCTTCGTGGGCTGACCACCTGCCCTGGAACTGCGCCTCTTGGGAGACCGCTTCCCTTCCTCTCAAACTCGCATCCGTTGTGAGGAGGATCCAATCCTGAATCCCGAAGCTCCGGCTTTCCAGAAGATTGGAGGATTGCAGCCACCACAGTAGGTAAATCCTGGCTTGAGGTGACATCTGTATCATCCGGTGCATCTGAAGATGTGATCCGGACCATTTGCTCAGGAGATCCAGCTGAAAAGTTATGGCATGGAACCTCCCATATTGGATCGCCTCGTATGAGGTGACCATCTTTCCCAACAATCTTATGCAAAGATGGATGGACACGCGAGTAGGTCCGAGCACCATGCAGACAATCTCCTGAAGTGTTCTCACCTTGTCTTCTGGTATGAACACCTTCCGGGCCACAGTATCCAGTAACAACCCCAGAAACAGGAGCAGCAGAGACGGCTCCAGGTTGGACTTCTGTAAGTTGACGATCCACCCATGGTGTGACAGAAGTTGGACAGTGCAGTCGATATGGGGCAACAAAAGCTTCCTGGATCTTGCTTTGATCAGAAGATTGTCCAGGTAAGGAACAATATTGACTCCCTGGACCTGCAGCTGGAACATCATCTCTGCTATCACCTTCGTTAACACCCTCGGAGCTGTGGACAGTGCCTGGAATTGGTAGTGAGTGTCCAGCAGGGCAAACCTCAGGTACGCCTGATGAGGCGGCCAAATCGGAATAAGGAGATAGGTGTCCTTGATATCCAAGGAAACCATGAATTCCTGGTTTTCCAGGCCCGCAATCACTGCTCGCAAGGATTCTATTTTGAACTTGAACACCTTCAGGTATGGGTTCAAGGATTTTAGATTCAAAATGGGCCTTACCGAACCGTTCAGTTTCAGCACCACAAACAGGTTGGAGTAATAACCCTTGCCTCGTTGTGGAATTGGTACTAGAACAATGACGTGGCACTGGACCAACTTTTGGATGGCCTGTTCCAACATAACCCGCATATCCTCCAAAGCTGGTAAGCTTGATTTGAAAAATCGTTGGGGAGGAGTACTGTCGAACTCCAGCTTGTAGCCTTGAGAAACGAGATCCCTGACCCAGGTATCCTGGCAGGAAGTCTCCCAAACGCGGCTGAAGTGACGCAGTCGAGCTCCCACCTCGAGATCCCCCTCGGGCTGGGTGGGCACTATCATGCTGATGCCTTAGTGGAAGATGAACTGGTGAGCTGTCCCTGAGAGTTGGTGCTGGCAGGTTTTCTTAACTTACCTCTGGTGCCTCTAGCCGCATTGGGGGCATCTCTGGCCTCAGATCAAAATCTATTAGACCGGATGGAATGAACAGAGGGGAGAAACATGGATTTCCCAGTAACTTTGGAAATCCATGTATCCAACTCAACCCCAAAGAGCCATTACCCTGAAAAGGGGAGGGTTTCCACACTGCGTTTGGATTCCGCGTCCGCTATCTACTGACACAACCACAAGGCACTGCGCGCCGACACTGCCATGGCAGAAGTCCTAGCATTAATATTACCCATCTCCTTAAGCGAATCACACAGGATGCGTTTAGTGTCCTGAATGTGCTTAAGGAGGGTCACCATAGTGACCAGAGGCATAGCCCCGGAGAGGCCCTCCTGAATTTGAGTGGCCCAGGAATGAATGACATGGGTCATCCAGAAACCCGCAATGACCGGTCTTTGCGAGACACCAGCTGCCACGTAAATAGATTTGAGCGTGGCTTCTATTTTTCTATCCCCAGGATCCTTTATGGTAAAGGAGCCCAGGGGTAGGCAGCACCACCTTTTTGGATAGGCGAGAAACTGACACATCAACCCCCAGGGGTTCCTCCCAAAATTTCCTACCTTCAGGAGTAAATGAGAAAGTGCGCAAAAACTTTATTGACACTTGAAATTTTTTGTCTGGATTTTTCCAGGCCAGCTTGAATAGGTCATCTAACTCTGCAGAATCAGGGAAAGTGACATTAGGCTTGTGTGTAAAGAAAAACGATTGCTGTGAGGCAATGTCCTCTAGAGGGAGCTTTAACACATCTCGAATAGCCAGAATTAGGGGTTCAATACCCTGAGCAGAATCAGGATCCCCACTAACGGGGTCTAAGTCCTCCCCATCCTACTGTACATTGTCATCTGTGTCAGATAGTAGAGCAGGCAAACCACGCTTTTGTGGCCCTGCATGAGAGGAGGGGTCTGTGTAACATCTACCCTAGCAGCTAAGTCTGCAACAGCCTGTTATAATAGCTGAGTTGTGATGACATATCAGACATCATACCTTTAAGAGACCCTAGCCATGTGGGCTCTGGACCCTCTCCCCCAGACTCTTCACTGAGAAGATTGGCTGCATTTGTCACATGAAACAGAATCAGATGATAATGGAGAGAATCTGTTGTGGCATACACTGCAGTTTTTGTTTACCCAGGTTTCACAGTAAACACTATAACATACACATACACAGAGTTCTATTAGCAAGCCTGTCCTACTGTATGCGAGAGGAGACACAGAGAGAGAAGGACACCAGCACACCCTTAAGCTGCACAGCCCAAGTGAGGTTGTCAGCTTACTATATCACAGTAAACACTAAGAAATTTTGTCCTACAGAGGGGTGGTCTTCTGTATGCCGAATGTCAGGATCCCGTCGCACAGTATACCGGCGCCGGAATCCCGACACCCGGCATACCGACAACTATTCTCCCTCGTGGGGGTCCACGACCCCCCGGAGGGAGAATAAAATAGTGTGGCGCGCATAGCGCGCCACCGTGCACGCAGCGTGGCGAGCGAAGTGAGCCCGCAAGGGGCTCCTTTGCGCTCGCCACGCTGTTGGTATGCCGGCAGTCGGGCTCCCGGCGCCGGTATGCTGGTCGCCGGGAGCCCGAGCGCCGGCATACCGTACGACACCCCTACAGAGGACCCAGATAGTGTACAATAGCAGCTCTCCCCCTTTGCTACACCCTGTACCAGTTTTCCAGCGTGTCTTGTGAGGCAGGAAGCGCTGTGTGTGCTGCATTAAGCAGAGGAAGGCGCCAAAACGCCTCTGATCCCGCTGAGGTAGCTCCGTCCCCTCAATGGCGCCGGAGCTACATTGAATATTTATACTGGCAATGTCTCAGTTTTGCTTAAAAACATCACACAAGTGCTAGTTCAAGCGATTTATAGCCAGTCTACACAGTGGGCTCTAGCGGGACTCCCCCAGGAGGGTCACGTATGCCCCACGTTCAGCCGCACTTTGAACTGGGGGACTCCCCCCTAGAGGGCCCCCCTGGTTTATACTCTCCACAGACATCACCTTGAGGCATATGTTAGGGGTGTGCGGCGTGCTGCGGCTGTGACAGCCAAGGCGCAGTGCCCCGCAGAACAACAACCCCTCAGGACGGTGGTCCTGCAACGGGGAAGCGGCTCTGCACCTCGCAAGGCCGGTGACCCCCCCCCCCCCCCAACTCCCATGGTGCAGGTATGCTGTTGCCCAAACAGCATACTGAAAATAACAAACAAGAAAAATAAATTGAAGAAAACTCTCTGGAGCTCAGAGATGTGCATCCTCTCCTGAGGGCACTTTTTTCTAAACTGCCTGTGGGAGGGGGCATAGAGGGGAGGAGCCAGCACACCCAGTGAAGAAAATTTAAAGTGCACTGGCTCCTTTGGACCCCGTCTATACCCCATCATACTAAGTCTCCCCCAATTATGGATGCTAGAGTAAAAAGGGTGCACACAGGACTAATAGTATGCAACCCTTATGCTTAGAAAATACATTCCTGTAACAGAGATGTTGTGACACCTAGTGGTAGTCTTCTGTTACTACAATTATTATTAAAATTGCAACAAAGCTGCCATGCTGAAATTAAAGAAACCCACAAATTAAATAATTTATACCTCTTTCACGCCGCAATGCCGGGTCACACCGAGGAATTGGAAACAGGTCCTTCCTAGGTGCGACACAGCATTGGACCCTTTCAGACTGGCTTCCTGGATCCACAGCTAGGGACACAAGAATGGGCAAGGCATTGTAGACCTGTGTTATCTGGGATATTAGTTATAGAAGGGTGTGGTTTGTTTTATCGACAATGTTTAGGTCGACCACTATAGGTCGACAGTCACTAGGTCGACATGGATGGAAGGTCGACAGGGTTTCTAGGTCGACATGTGCTAGGTCAACAGGTCTAAAGGTCGACATGAGGTTTTTGGGGGGTTTTTGTGTCGTTTTCTTCGTAGAGTGACCGGGATCGCAAATTAGTGCACCGCGTCCCCTCGCATGGCTCGCTTCGCTTGCCATGCTTCGGGCATGGTGCCTTCGCTTCGCTCGGCACACTTTACCGTTCCAATCGTAGTCCACGTGGATCGTTAAGTAAGAATTTTTTTTCTAAAAAACTCATGTCGACCTAGCACATGTCGACCTAGAAACCCTGTCGACCTTCCATCCATGTCGACCTAGTGACTGTCGACCTATAGTGGTCGACCTAAACATTGTCGACCTAGACACTGTCGATCTTCAGACCGGATCCCGTTATAGAAGGTCACCCAAGAACAGAAGTCCTTCCCAGGGAATCAGTATGATTTACCGACGGACGGCATCCCAGCCTCCACAATGCCGGCAGTGGGGCGAGCGCAAACAGTCCCCTTGCGGACTCAGTGGCTCACCACAGGATCTATTTTCGCTCTGTGGGTGTCGTAGACCTGTTTTACCGGGATTTTGGCTGGCAGCATTGTCGGCTACCGGAATTCCGGCATCGGTATCCTGACAGCCGCGATCCTGACAGTCGGCAAATTTAACATATTTCCTTCCCAGAGGAAACAGGGGACTACTGGCTGGGTATTCATGGTGGACTAACAAGAGCCGCAACACAAATTAGCCCCTGGCCAGAATACACTGCACCAGACCAATGTGTCACAGTAGCTTTCCATGTACTGTACATCAGCTTGTGTATTATCTGGTATCTGTTCTCTAGGTCGACAAGACTTAGGTTGACAGTGTCTAGGTTGACCACTATTGGTCGACAGTAACTAGGTCAACATGTTCTAGGTCGACAGGTCAAAAGGTCGACATGATGTTTTTTTAAAAAAAATCTTTTTTTTAACTTTTTCATACATTACGATCCACGTGGACTACGATTGGGAACGAAGCATGCGCTGATTGGGAACGAAGCATGCGCTAATTGGGGTTTCCGGTCACTGTACGGCGAAACCGACACCACCGGAGGTATAAAAGGAGGCTGAATATGCAGCACTCCCTTCACAAATGTCTGTACTTCAGGAAGAGAAGCCAATTCTTTTTGAAAGAAAATGGACAAGGCCGAAATTTTAACCTTTATGGATCCTAATTTTAGGCCCAAATTCACTCCTGTTTGAAGGAAGTGAAGTAAACGGCCCAAATGGAACTCCTCCGCAGGAGCAGTCCTGGCCTCACACCAAGAAACATATTTTCGCCATATGCGGTGATAATGTTTCGATGTCACGTCCTTCCTAGCCTTAATCAGGGTAGGAATGACCGCCTCCGGAATACCTTTTCCCGCTAGGATCCGGCGTTCAACCGCCATGCCATCAAACGCAGCCGCGGTAAGTCTGGGAACAGACAGGGCCCCTGTTGCAGTAGGTCCTGCCTTAGAGGAAGAGGCCACGGATCTTCTGTGAGCAACTCTTGCAGATCCGGATACCAAGTCCTTTGTGGCCAATCTGGAACAATGAGGATTGTTCTCACTCTTCTTTGCCTTATTATTCTCAACACCTTGGGTATGAGAGGCAAAGGAGTGAACACATAGACCGATCTGAAAACACCTATGGTGTCACCAGAGCGTCTACAGCTACCGCCTGAGGGTCTCTTGACCTGGCGCAATATCGCTTTAGCTTTTTGTTGAGACGGGACGCCATCATGTCTATCTGAGGCAGTCCCCACCGACCCGCGATCTGTGCGAAGACTTCGTGTTGAAGTCCCCACTCTCCCGGATGCAGGTCGTGTCTGCTGAGGAAGTCCGCTTCCCAGTTGTCCACCCCCGGGATGAACACTGCCGACAGTGCGCTTACATGATTCTCTGCCCAGCGAAGAATCCTGGTTGCTTCTGCCATGGCCACTCTGCTCCTTGTGCCGCCTTGGCGGTTTACATGAGCCACTGCTGTTACATTGTCCGACTGAATCAGAACCGGTTTGTCCCGAAGTAATGCCTCCGCTTGACGTAGGCCGTTGTATATGGCCCTCAACTCCAGGACGTTGATGTGGAGACAAGTCTCTAGAGTTGACCAGAGACCTTGGAAATTTCTTCCCAGTGTGACTGCTCCCCAACCTCGGAGGCTTGCGTCCGTGGTCACCAGGATCCAGTCCTGAATGCCGAACCTGCGGCCTTCCAGGAGGTGAGCACTGTGCAGCCACCACAGGAGAGATATCCTGGCTCTGGGAGACAGGGTGATCCTTTGATGCATTTGTAAATGAGACCCAGACCATTTGTCCAGTAGGTCCCATTGAAAAGTCCTCGCATGGAACCTGCCGAAGGGGATAGCCTCGTACGATGCCACCATCTTCCCCAGGACACGTGTGCAGTGAAGCACTGAAACCTTTTTTGGCTTTAATAGGTTCCTGACCCGAGCTATATGCTCCTGAGCCTTTTCCATCGGAAGAAAAACCTTTTTCTGTTCTGTGTCCAGAATCAGGCCCAAAAAATAAGATTTTACTTACCGATAAATCTTTTTCTCGTAGTCCGTAGTGGATGCTGGGGACTCCGTAAGGACCATGGGGAATAGACGGGCTCCAAAGGAGACAGGGCACTTTAAGAAATAATTTGGATACTGGTGTGCTCTGGCTCCTCCCTCTATGTCCCTCCTCCAGACCTCAGTTAGAGAAACTGTGCCCGGAAGAGCTGACAGTACAAGGAAAGGATTTTGGAATCCAGGGCAAGACTCGTACCAGTCACACCAATCACACCGTATAACTTGTGATAAACTTACCCAGTTAACAGTATGAACAACAACGGAGCATCAGATCAACCCTGATGCAACCAAACATAACCCTTATTTAAGCAATAACTATATACAAGTATTGCAGAAGAAGTCCGCACTTGGGACGGGCGCCCAGCATCCACTACGGACTACGAGAAATAGATTTACCGGTAAGTAAAATCTTATTTTCTCTAACGTCCTAGTGGATGCTGGGGACTCCGTAAGGACCATGGGGATTATACCAAAGCTCCCAAACGGGCGGGAGAGTGCGGATGACTCTGCAGCACCGAATGAGCAAACACAAGGTCCTCCTCAGCCAGGGTATCAGACTTGTAAACTTTGCAAAAGTGTTCGAACCTGACCAAGTAGCTGCTCGGCAAAGCTGTAATAACGAGACCCCTCGGGCAGCCGCCCAAGAAGAGTCCACCTTCCTTGTGAATGAGCCTGCTGAATCGTGTTACAGATCCAGCGAGCCATAGTTTGCTTTGAAGCAGGAGCACCCAGCTTGTTGGATGCATACAGGATAAACAGCGACTCAGTTTTCCTGACTCTAGCCGTTCTGGCTACATAAACCTTCAAAGCCCTGACCACATCTAGTAACTCGGAATCCTCCAAGTCACGAGAATCCACAGGCACCACAATAGGTTGGTTCATATGAAAGAATGGCACCACTTTTGGCAGAAATTGTGGACGGGTCCGCAATTCTGCCCTGTTCATATGGAAAACCAGATAGGGGCTTTTATGTGACAAAGCCGCTAATTCTGACACACGCCTAGCTGAAGCCAAGGCTAATAGCATGACCACATTCCACGTGAGAAATTTTAACTCCATGGTTTTGAGTGGCTCAAACCAGTGTGACTTCAGGAAACTCAACACCACGTTAAGATCCCAAGGTGCCACTGGAGGCACAAAAGGAGGCTGAATATGCAGCACTCCCTTTACAAACGTCTGGACTTCAGGAAAAGAAGCCAGTTCTTTTTGAAAGAAAATGGATAGGGCCGAAATCTGGACCTCAATGGAACCCAATTTCAGGCCCAAAGTCCCTCCTGACTGTAGGAAGTGAAGGAAACGGCCCAGCTGGAATTCCTCCGTAGGGGCATTCCTGGCCTCACTCCAAGCAACATATTTTCGCCATATACGGTGATAATGTTTAGCCGTCACGTCCTTCCTAGCCTTTATCAGCGTAGTAATAACCTCATCCGGAATGCCTTTTTCTGCTAGGATCCGGCGTTCAACCGCCATGCCGTCAAACGCAGCCGCGGTAAGTCTTGGAACAGACAGGGCCCCTGTTGCAACAAGTCCTGTCTTAGAGGCAGAGGCCATGGGTTCTCTGTGAGCAATTCTTGCAGATCTGGATACCAAGTCCTTCTTGGCCATTCCGGAACAATGAGTATTGTTCTCACTCCTCTTTTTCTTATGATTCTCAGCACCTTTGGTATGAGAGGAAGAGGAGGAAATACATAAACCGACTGGAACACCCACGGTGTCACTAGTGCGTCTACAGCTATCGCCTGAGGGTCTCTTGACCTGGCGCAATATCTCTGTAGCTTTTTGTTGAGGCGGGATGCCATCATGTCCACCTGTGGCAGTTCCCACCACCTTTCAATCTGCGTGAAGACTTCTTGATGAAGTCCCCACTCTCCCGGGTGGAGGTCGTGCCTGCTGAGGAAGTCTGCTTCCCAGTTGTCCACTCCCGGAATGAACACTGCTGACAGTGCTCTTACGCGATTCTCCGCCCAGCGAAGAATTCTGGTGGCTTCCGCCATCGCCACCCTGCTCCTTGTGCCGCCTTGGCTGTTTACATGAGCCACTGCGGTGATGTTATCTGACTGAATCAGCACCGATTGGTCGCGAAGCAGGGTCTCTGCTTGACTTAGGGCGTTGTATATGGCCCTTAGTTCCAGGATATTGATGTGAAGGCAAGTCTCCTGACTTGACCACAGACCTTGGAAATTTCTTCCCTGTGTGACTGCCCCCCACCCTCGGAGGCTTGCATCCGTGGTCACCAGGACCCAGTCCTGAATGCCGAATCTGCGGCCCTCAAGAAGGTGAGCACTCTGCAGCCACCACAGGAGAGACACCCTGGCCCTGGGGGATAGGGTGATTAACCGATGCATCTGAAGATGTGATCCGGACCACTTGTCCAGTAAGTCCCATTGGAAGGTCCTCGCAAGGAACCTGCCGAAGGGAATGGCCTCCCTTCCCAGGACTCGAGTGCAGTGATGCACTGACACCTGTTTTGGTTTTAATAGATTCCTGACCAGTGTCACGAGCTCCTGAGCTCTCCTTATCGGGAGATAAACCCTTTTCTGGTCTGTGTCTAGGATCATGCCTAGGAGAGGCAGATGAGCTGTAGGAACCAACTGCGACTTTGGAATATATAGAATCCAGCCGTGTTGCCGTTACCCTTTCAGAGAAAGTGATACGCTGTTCAGCAACTGCTCTCTTGATCTCGCTTTTATGAGGAGATCGTCCAAGTACGTGATAATAGTGACACCCTGCTTCCGCAGGAGCACAATCATATCCGCCATTTCCTTGGTGAATATTCTCGGGGCCGTGGAGAGACCAAACGGCAACATCAGAAATTGGTAACGACAATCCCGTACCGCAATTCTGAGGTACACCTAATGAGGTGGATAAATGGGGACATGAAGGTATGCATCCCTTATGTCCCGATTCACGATAAATTCTCCCCTTTTTAGGCGTGCACTGACCGCTCATAGCGATTCCATCTTGAACTTGAACCTTCTCAGGTATATGTTCAGGGATTTTTAATTCAATATGGATCTGACCGAACCGTCTGGTTTCGGGATTACAACATGGTCGAATAATAACACCCTCTTGTTGAAGGAGTGGACCCTTGACCACCACCTGTTAAAGATACAATTTGTGAATTGCAGTTAACACTGGCTCCCTCTCTTGGGGGGGAAGCCCGCAGGGCCGTCTGTGAGTGGGCATCTTCTCACAGTCCAGCTTGTATCCCTGAGACACAATATCTATTGCCCAGGGATCTAACAGGGAGTGAACCCACTTGTGGCTGAACTTACGAAGGCGTGCCCCCACCGGGCCTAGCTCCGCCTGTGGAGCCCCAGCGACATGCGGTGGATTTTTGTAGAGGCCGGGGAGGACTTCTGTTCCTGGGAACTAGCTGTGTTGTGCAGCTTCTTTCCTCTGCCCCCGCCTCTGGCAAGAAAGGACGCACCTCGGACTTTCTTGTTTCTTTATTCGAAAGGCTGCATTTGATAATGTCGTGCTTTCCTAGGCTGTGCAGGAATATAAGGCAAAATATCAGAATTACCAGCTATAGCTGTGGAGACCAGGTCCGAGAACCCTTCTCCACACAATCCTCAGCCTTCCATATGCCTCTTAAATCGGCATCATCTGTCCATTGCATATTCTACAGGACACGTCAAGCAGAGATTGACATAGCTTTGACTCTAGGACCCAGTATACTCATGTCTCTTTGGGCATGTTTTATATATACATATCTCTTAAGACAGCATCTTTAATATATATATATATATCTCTATATATACATATATATATCTATATGCATACTAGGGTCTCAATCTCTACTGATAAGGTACCTGTCCACGCTGCCACAGCGCTATAAACCCATGCCGACATAATCGCCGGTCTGAGTAGTGTACCAGAATGTGCACGCTATCTGCAGGATCCCTGAGAATAGCTGTTACGTCAGGGCTACCTTTTGGGCAAACTTGACACCCTAGGGCAGGCATTCCCAACCGCGGTCCTCAAGGCACACCAACAGCACAGGTTTTAGTGATATCCAGGCTTCAGCACAGATGGTTAAATCAAAATAACTGCAGTACTAATTAAGGCACCCGTGTTCAAGCCTGGATATAACTAAAACCAGGACTGTTAGTGTGCCTTGAGGACCGTGGTTGGGAAACACTGCCCTAGGGGAAGATTCCCATCATATTCTGCCCCTAGTGGGGAAAGGATACTGCCTGAGAATTCTTTGTGGGAAACTGCAGTCTCTTGTCTGGAGATTCCCGCTCTTTTTCTTCATGAGAGGAGGGAAATTTACCTCAGCTTTCTTCCCCTTAAAAATGTGTACCCTTGTGTCAGGGACAGATGAGTCATCAGTGATATGCCAATCATCTTTTATTACAATAATCATATATTGAATACTTTTCTGCCATTTTGGCTGTAACTTTGCATAATCGTAGTCGACACTGGAGCCAAACTCCGTGTCGATATCAGTGTCTATTATTTTGGATAGTGAGCATTGAGAAACTCTAAAGGTCTCTGCGACATAGGGACAGACATGGGTAGATGTCCTGTCTGTTCTCTAATCCTTTGTGCAATAAATTCACCTTAGCAGTAATTACACATATCCAAACAGGTGTCGGCGTTGTCGACGGAGACACCCTCTCACACACATATTTGCTCCATCTCCTCCTTAGGGGAGCCTTTTACCTCAGACATGTCGACACACACGTACAGACACACCACACACTCAGGGAATGCTCATCTGAAGACAATTCCCCCATAAGGCCCTTTGGAGAGACAGAGAGAGTATGCCAGCACACACCCCAGCGCTATTAACCCAGGAATAACACAGTAACTTAATGTTAACCCAGTAGCTGCTGTTTATATTGATTTTTGCGCCTAATTATGTGCCCCCCTCTCTTTTTACCCTCTTCTACCGTGTAACTGCAGGGGAGAAACTGGGGAGCTTCCTCTCAGCTGTGCTGTGGAGAAAAAACATGGCGCTGGTGAGTGCTGAGGAAGAAGCCCCGCCCCCTCGACAGCGGGCTTCTGTCCCGCTTTCATGTACAATTTTGGCGGGGGCTCATACATATATACAGTGCCCAACTGTATATTATGCAAACTTTTGCCAAAGAGGTCTCTAATTGCTGCCCAGGGGGCCCCCCCTGCGCCCTGCACCCTACAGTGACCGGAGTATGTGGGTTTAGTGTGGGAGCAATGCAGCACAGCTGCAGTGCTGTGCGCTACCTCATATGAAGACTGGAGTCTTCTTGCTTCTGTCACCGGCTTCTGTCTTCCGGCTCTGCGAGGGGGACGGCGGCGCGGCTCCGGGATCGGACGACCAAGGGTGCGATCCTGTGTACGATCCCTCTGGAGCTAATGGTGTGCAGTAGCCTAAGAAGCAGGACCTATCTTCAGTGAGTAGGGCTGCTTCTCTCCCCTCAGTCCCACGTAGCAGAGAGTCTGTTGCCAGCAGATCTTTCTGAAAATAAAAAAACCTAACAAAATACTTTCTTTTTAGCAAGCTCAGGAGAGCTCACTAAGTAGCACCCAGCTCGTCCGGGCACAGATTCAAACTGGGGTCTGGAGGAGGGACATAGAGGGAGGAGCCAGAGCACACCAGTATCCAAATTCTTTCTTAAAGTGCCCTGTCTCCTGCAGAGCCCGTCTATTCCCCATGGTCCTTACAGAGTCCCCAGCATCCACTAGGACATTAGAGAAAGGTCAGACGCGTTGTAGGAACCAGCTGGGACTTCGGAATATTGAGAATCCAGCCGTGCTGTTGCAACGTCCTCACAGACAGTGACACGCTGTCCAGTAACTTCTCTCGAGATCTCGCCTCTATGAGGAGATCGTCCAAGTATGGGATAATTGTGACACCCTGCTTGCGCAGGAGCACCATCATTTCCGCCATTACCTTGGTGAAAATTCTCGGGGCCGTGGAAAGCCCAAACGGCAACGTCTGAAATTGGTAATAACAGTCCTGTACCGCAAATCTCAGGAACGCCTGGTGAGGAAGAAAAATCAGAACATGAAGGTAAGCATCCTTTATGTCCAGGGAAACCATCCAATCCCCCCCCTCCAGGCTGGCGATGACCGCTCTGAGCGATTCCATCTTGAACTTGAACTTTTTCAAGTACAGGTTCAGGGATTTCAGATTCAAAATGGGTCTGACCAAACCGTCCGGTTTCGGAACCACAAACAGGGTTGAGTAATACCCCTTTCCTTGCTGGAGAAGAGGAACCTTGACTATCACCTGTTGCAGATACAATTTTTAAATTGCAGTTAACACTAACTCCCTTTCTGACGGAGAAGCTGGCAGAGCCGAGTTGAAAAACCGGCGAGGAGGCATCTCTTCGAATTCCAGCCTGTATCCCTGAGATTCAATCTCTATTGCCCAGGGATCCACCTGTGAGTGAACCCAGACGTGGCTGAAAAATCGAAGACGTGCCCCCACTTGAGCTGACCCCCCCAGGGAAGCCCCAGGGTCAT
Source organism: Pseudophryne corroboree (assembly GCF_028390025.1). Lineage (NCBI taxonomy): Eukaryota > Metazoa > Chordata > Amphibia > Anura > Myobatrachidae > Pseudophryne > Pseudophryne corroboree. The sequence goes on along the minus strand of NC_086449.1, from coordinate 47,587,149 downwards.
GCGGTGGATTTTGCAGATGTAGGGGAGGACTTCTGCTCCTGGGAGCTAGCTGTGTGCAGCTTTTTTCCCTTGCCTTTACCTCTGGCATGAAAGAACGATCCCCGTACCTTATTGCTTTTATTTGAACGAAAGGACTGCATTTGGTAATGAGGTGCCTTCTTAGTATGTTGTGGGGGAACATAAGGTAAAAATAAGAATTTACTCACCGGTAATTCTATTTCTCGTAGTCCGTAGTGGATGCTGTGGACTCCGTCAGGACCATGGGGAATAGCGGCTCCGCAGGAGACAGGGCACAAAATTTAAAAGTTTGACCACTAGGTGGTGTGTACTGGCTCCTCCCCCTATGACCCTCCTCCAAGCCTCAGTTAGGATACTGTGCCCGGACGAGCGTACACCATAAGGAAGGATTTTGAATCCCGGGTAAGACTCATACCAGCCACACCAATCACACCGTACAACTTGTGATCTGAATCCAGTTAACAGTATGATAACGTAGGAGCCTCTGAAAAGATGGCTCACAACAATAAACAACCCGATTTTTTTGTAACAATAACTATGTACAAGTATTGCAGACAATCCGCACTTGGGATGGGCGCCCAGCATCCACTACGGACTACGAGAAATAGAATTACCGGTGAGTAAATTCTTATTTTCTCTGACGTCCTAGTGGATGCTGTGGACTCCGTCAGGACCATGGGGATTATACCAAAGCTCCCAAACGGGCGGGAGAGTGCGGATGACTCTGCAGCACCGAATGAGAGAACTCCAGGTCCTCCTTAGCCAGGGTATCAAATTTGTAGAATTTTACAAACGTGTTCTCCCCTGACCACGTAGCTGCTCGGCAGAGTTGTAATGCCGAGACCCCTCGGGCAGCCGCCCAAGATGAGCCCACCTTCCTTGTGGAGTGGGCATTGACAGATTTAGGCTGTGGCAGGCCTGCCACAGAATGTGCCAGTTGAATTGTGCTACAAATCCAACGAGCAATCGTGTGCTTAGAAGCAGGAGCACCCAGCTTGTTGGGTGCATACAGTATAAACAGCGAGTCAGATTTTCTGACTCCAGCCGTCCTTGAAATATATATTTTCAATGCTCTGACAACGTCCAGCAACTTGGAATCCTCCAAATCGCTAGTAGCCGCAGGCACCACAATAGGCTGGTTCAGGTGAAACGCTGATACCACCTTAGGCAGAAAATGAGGACGCGTCCTCAATTCTGCCCTGTCCGAATGGAAAATCAGATATGGGCTTTTATACGATAAAGCCGCCAATTCCGACACTCTCCTGGCTGAAGCCAGGGCCAGTAGCATGGTTACTTTCCATGTAAGATATTTCAAATCTACCGATTTGAGTGGCTCAAACCAATGGGATTTGAGAAAATCCAAAACTACATTGAGATCCCACGGTGCCACTGGGGGCACAACCGGCGGCTGTATATGTAGTACTCCTTTTACAAAAGTCTGGACTTCAGGAACTGAAGCCAATTCTTTCTGGAAGAAAATCGACAGGGCCGAAATTTGAACCTTAATGGACCCTAATTTGAGGCCCATAGATAATCCTGTTTGCAGGAAATGTAGGAATCGACCCAGTTGAAATTCCTCTGTCGGGGCCTTCCTGGCCTCACACCATGCAACATATTTTCTCCAAATGCGGTGATAATGTTGTGCAGTCACCTCCTTCCTGGCTTTGACCAGGGTAGGGATGACCTCTTCCGGAATGCCTTTTTCCCTTAGGATCCGGCGTTCAACCGCCATGCCGTCAAACGCAGCCGCGGTAAGTCTTGGAATAGACACGGTCTCTGCTGAAGCAGATCCCTTCTTAGAGGTAGAGGCCACGGATCTTCCGTGAGCATCTCCTGAAGTTCCGGGTACCAAGTCCTTCTTGGCCAGTCCGGAGCCACTAGTATCGTTCTTACTCCCCTTTGCCGTATAATTCTCAGTACCTTGGGTATGAGAGGCAGAGGAGGGAACACATACACTGACTGGTACACCCATGGTGTTACCAGAGCGTCCACAGCTATTGCCTGAGGGTCTCTTGACCTGGCGCAATACCTGTCCAGTTTTTTGTTGAGGCGGGACGCCATCATGTCCACCATTGGTCTTTCCCAATGGACTACAATCATGTGGTGAACACTGCTGACAGTGCTATCACATGATTTTCCGCCCAGCGAAGAATCCTTGCAGCTTCTGCCATTGCCCTCCTGCTTCTTGTGCCGCCCTGTCTGTTTACGTGGGCGACTGCCGTGATGTTGTCCGACTGGATCAACACCGGCTGACCCTGAAGCAGAGGTTTTGCCAGGCTTAGAGCATTGTAGATTGCTCTTAGTTCCAGTATATTTATGTGAAGAGACGTTTCCAGGCTTGACCACACGCCCTGGAAGTTTCTTCCTTGTGTGACCGCTCCCCAGCCTCTCAGGCTGGCATCCGTGGTCACTAGGACCCAGTTCTGTATGCCGAATCTGCGGCCCTCTAACAGATGAGCACTCTGCAACCACCATAGCAGAGAGACCCTTGTCCTTGTCGACAATTTTATCCGCTGATGCATCTGCAGATGCGATCCGGACCATTTGTCTAGCAGATCCCACTGAAAAATTCGTGCATGGAATCTGCCGAATGGAATCGCTTCGTAAGAAGCCACCATTTTTCCCAGGACTCTTGTGCATTGATGCACAGACACTGTCCCTGGTTTTAGGAGGTTCCTGACGAGTTCGGATAACTCCCTGGCTTTCTCCTCCGAAAGAAATACCTTTTTCTGAACAGTGTCCAGAATCATCCCTAGGAACAGCAGACGTGTCGTCGGGATCAGTTGGGATTTTGGAAAATTCAGAATCCACCCGTGCTGTTGGAGCACTACTTGAGTTAGTGCTACTCCGACCTCCAGCTGTTCTCTGGATCTTGCCCTTATCAGGAGATCGTCCAAGTAAGGGATAATTAATACGCCTTCTCTTCGAAGAAGGATCATCATTTCGGCCATTACCTTGGTAAAGACCCTGGGTGCCGTGGACAATCCAAACGGCAGCGTCTGAAACTGATGACAGTTTTGTACCACGAACCTGAGGTACCCTTGGTGTGAAGGGCAAATTGGGACATGAAGGTAAGCATCCTTGATGTCCAAGGACACCATAAAATCCCCTTCTTCCAGATTCGCTATCACTGCTCTGAGTGACTCCATCTTGAACTTGAATCTTTGTATGTACAGGTTCAGAGATTTCAGATTTAGAATAGGTCTTACCGAGCCGTCCGGCTTCGGTACCACAAATAGCGTGGAGTAATACCCCTTTCCCTGTTGTAGAAGGGGTACCTTGATTATCACCTGCTGAGAATACAGCTTGTGAATGGCTTCCAATACCGTCGCCCTGTCTGAGGGAGACGTTGGCAAAGCAGATTTTAGGAACCGGCGAGGGGGAGACTTCTCGAATTCCAACCTGTAACCCTGAGATACTACCTGCAGGATCCAGGGGTCCACCTGCGAGTGAGCCCACTGTGCGCTGAAATTCTTGAGGCGACCCCCCACCGCCCCTGAGTCCGCTTGTAAGGTCCCAGCGTCATGCTGAGGCCTTTGCAGAAGCCGGGGAGGACTTCTGCTCCTGGGAAGGGGCTGCTTGCTGCAGTCTCTTACCCTTTCCTTTGCCTCGGGGCAAATATGAATGTCCTTTTGCTCGCTTGTTCTTATAGGAACGAAAGGACTGCGGCTGAAAAGACTGCGTCTTTTTCTGCTGGGAGGGGACTTGAGGTAAAAAGGTTGACTTCCCGGCTGTTGCCGTGGCTACCAAATCCGATAGACCGACCCCAAATAATTCCTCCCCTTTATACGGCAATACTTCCATATGCCGTTTGGAATCCGCATCGCCTGACCACTGTCGTGTCCATAGACTTCTTCTGGCAGATATGGACATCGCACTTACTCTTGATGCAAGAGTGCAGATATCCCTCTGTGCATCTCGCATATAAAGGAATGCATCCTTTAATTGCTCCATAGTCAATAAAATACTGTCCCTATCCAGGGTATCAATATTTTCAGTCAGGGAATCCGACCAAGCCACCCCAGCACTGCACATCCAGGCTGAGGCGATTGCTGGTCGCAGTATAACACCAGTATGTGTGTATATACTTTTTAGAGTATTTTCCAGCCTCCTATCAGCTGGATCCTTGAGGGCGGCCGTATCAGGAGACGGTAACGCCACTTGTTTGGATAAACGTGTGAGCGCCTTGTCCACCCTAGGGAGTGTTTCCCAGCGCGCCCTAACCTCTGGCGGGAAAGGGTATAACGCCAATAACTTCTTTGAAATTAGCAGTTTTTTATCAGGGGTAACCCACGCTTCATCACACACGTCATTCAATTCCTCTGATTCAGGAAAAACTACAGGTAGTTTTTTCAGACCCCACATAATACCCCTTTTTGTGGTACTTGCAGTATCAGAGATATGCAAAGCCTCCTTCATTGCCGTGATCATATAACGTGTGGCCCTACTGGAAAATACGTTCGTTTCTTCACCGTCGACAGTAGATTCGGTGTCCGTGTCTGGGTCTGTGTCGACCGACTGAGGCAAAGGGCGTTTTACAGCCCCTGACGGTGTTTGAGACGCCTGTACAGGTACTAACTGGTTTGCCGGTCGTCTCATGTCGTCAACCGACTTTTGCAGCGTGCTGACATTATCACGTAATTCCATAAACAAAGCCATCCATTCCGGTGTCGACTCCCTAGGGGGTGACATCACCATTACCGGCAATTGCTCCGCCTCCACACCAACATCGTCCTCATACATGTCGACACACACGTACCGACACAGCAGACACACAGGGAATGCTCTGATAGAAGACAGGACCCCACTAGCCCTTTGGGGAGACAGAGGGAGAGTTTGCCAGCACACACCAAAGCGCTATAATTATATAGGAACAACCTTATATAAGTGTTGTTTCCTTATAGCTGCTTAAATATATATAATATCGCCAATAAATGCCCCCCCTCTCTGTTTTTTACCCTGTTTCTGTAGTGCAGTGCAGGGGAGAGCCTGGGAGCCTTCCTAGCAGCGGAGCTGTGTAGGAAAATGGCGCTGTGTGCTGAGGAGATAGGCCCCGCCCCCTATTCCGGCGGGCTCTTCTCCCGGTTTTTCTGAGACCTGGCAGGGGTGAAATACATCCATATAGCCTCATGGACTATATGTGATGTATTCTTTTTAGCCAGAAAGGTATTAACATTGCTGCCCAGGGCGCCCCCCCCAGCGCCCTGCACCCTCAGTGACCGCCGGTGTGAAGTGTGCCTGAGCGCAATGGCGCACAGCTGCAGTGCTGTGCGCTACCTCATGAAGACTGAAAAGCCTTCAGCCGCCGGTTTCTGGACCTCTTCTTACTTCGGCATCTGCAAGGGGGTCGGCGGCGCGGCTCCGGTGACCCATCCAGGCTGTACCTGTGATCGTCCCTCTGGAGCTAGTGTCCAGTAGCCTAAGAAGCAAATCCATCCTGCACGCAGGTGAGTTCACTTCTTCTCCCCTAGGTCCCTCGTTGCAGTGAGCCTGTTGCCAGCAGGACTCACTGAAAATAATAAAACTATCAAAACTTTTACTCTAAGCAGCTCTTTATGAGAGCCACCTAGATTGCACCCTGCTCGGACGGGCACAAAAACCTAACTGAGGCTTGGAGGAGGGTCATAGGGGGAGGAGCCAGTACACACCACCTAGTGGTCAAACTTTTAAATTTTGTGCCCTGTCTCCTGCGGAGCCGCTATTCCCCATGGTCCTGACGGAGTCCACAGCATCCACTAGGACGTCAGAGAAAAATTCGATTTACCAGCCGTAGCAGTAGAGACAAGGTCCGAGAGGCCTTCTCCAAACAACTCCTCCCCCTTGTAAGGCAACGACTCCATATGCCGCTTTGAGTCGGCATCCCCCGTCCACTGTCTGGTCCACAAGAGTCGCCTAGCAGAAATAGACATAGCATTTATTCTGGAGCTTAGTAAACAAGTGTCTCTTTGAGCATCCCCCATATACAACGCAGCATCCTTGATATGCTCTAGGGTCATTAGAATGGTATCCTTATCTAGGGTCTCAATCTCCGTAGACAAGGAATCTGTCCATGCTGCGACAGCACTACAAACCCAGGCCGATGCCATAGCCGGCCTAATAATAGCACCAGAATGCGTGTAAATGGACTTCATGGTAACTTCCTGCTTGCGATCAGCAGGTTCCTTGAGGGTAGCAGTATCCTGGGAAGGCAGTGCCACCTTCTTGGATAAGCGTGTCAACGCCTTGTCTACCTTAGGCGAAGAATCCCATCGTATCCCGTCCTTTGTGGGAAGGGATACGCCATAAGAATCCTTTTGGGGGAACTTGTAGTCTCCTGTCTGGAGATTCCCAAGCCTTTTCGCACAATTCACTTAGCTCAAATGAGGACGGAAAAGCTGATCTCAGGCTTTTTCTCTTTATACATGTGTACCCTCGTGTCAGGGACAGGGGGTTCCTCAGTAATATGCAAAACCTCTTTAATAGCAATGATCATGTAACGAATACCTTTAGCCACTTTTGGCTGTAATTTTGCATCCTCATAGTCGACACTGGAATCTGAATCCGTGTCGGTATCTGTGTCAGTGATCTGGGATAATGTGCGTTTCTGAGACCCAGAAGATCCCGATGCCACTGGGACAGGCATGGTCTGACTACCTGACTGATCCCTAGCCTCAGTCTTGTCTAATCTCTTATGCAATAAATTGACATTAGCATTCAAGACATTCCACACATCCATCCAGTCCGGTGTCAGCGTTGCCGACGGCGACCTGACATTCATGCACTCCCCCTCCTCCTCAGGCGAGCCTTCGTCAAACATGTCAACACACGCATACCGACACACTCCACACACACAAGGATACTCTTTTCTGAAGACAGGTTCCCCTTTAGGCCCTTTGGAGAGACAGAGAGAGAGTATGCCAGCACACACCCCAGCGCTATATGAACCCGGAGAAAAACACAGAATGTTTACCCAGTAGCGCTGCTGTAATGTATAATCGCCAATGATGTGCCCCCCCCCCCCCTCTACTTTAAAACCCTCTTTCACCGTGTGTCAAGCAGGGGAGAGTCTGGGGAGCTTCCTCTCAGCGGTGCTGTGGAGAGAAAATGGCGCTGGTGAGTGCTGAGGGAGAAGCCCCGCCCCCTCGGCAGCAGGCTTCTGTCCCGCTCAAACTTTGTAAAACATGGCGGGGGCTCTTTTATATACATGTACAGTGCCCACCTGTACATGTATATAGGTCATTTTGCCATAGGAGAGGTATTCATTGCTGCCCAGGGCGCCCTGCACCCTTACAGTGACCGGAGTGTGTGAGGTGTATGGGAGCAATGGCGCACAGCTGCAGTGCTGTGCGTTACCTCAGTGAAGCACCCGAAAGGCTTCTGCCGCCTCAGAGTCTTCTTTCTTCTTTTCTTCCGGCTCTGTGAGGAGAACGGCGGCGCGGCTCTGGGGTGAACGCCCAGGACGAACCTGTGTTCCACTCCCTCTGGAGCTAATGGTGTCCAGTAGCCAAGAAGCAGAGCCTATCATTTAAGTAGGTCTGCTCCTCTCTCCTCAGTCCCTCGATGCAGGGAGTCTGTTGCCAGCAGTGCTCCCTGCAAATAAGAAAAAAACCTAACAAATATGCTTTCTTAGCAGGAAACTCAGGAGAGCTCCCTGCAGTGCACCCATCTCTTCTGGGCACAGTCTAAAAACTGAGGTCTGGAGGAGGGGCATAGAGGGAGGAGCCAGTGCACACCCAGAGTCTAAAGTCTTTCTTAAAGTGCCCATGTCTCCTGCGGAGCCCGTCTATTCCCCATGGTCCTTACGGAGTCCCAGCATCCTCTAGGACGTTAGAGAAATTTAATTAGGTAATTGCTATATCCAGGTGCTTCGCTCCTTGGGCCTCATTCAGACCTGATCACACGCTAGGTTTTTTCGCTGTGATCAGGTCAGAACTGCGTATGCAGCACAATGCGCAGGCGCGTTGCACTGGTACAAAGCAGATCGTTGCTGGGCGATGGATTTAACGAAGAATCCATTCGCACAGCAGATTGCAAGGTGATTGACAGGAAGAAGGCGTTTGTGGGTGGCAACTGACCGTTTTCTGGGAGTGGTTGGAAAAACGCAGGCGCGTCCAAGCGTTTGCAGAACGGGTGTCTGACGTCATTTCCGGGCATGAACAGGCTGAAGTGATCGCAGCGGCTGAGTAAGTTCTGAGCTACTCAGAAACTGCACAAAACTTTTTTGTACCGCTCGGCTGCACATGCGTTCGCGCATTTGCAAAGCGAGAATACACTCGCCTACAGGCGGCGACTACCTGATCGCAGCGCTGCAAAAAATAGCTAGCGAGGTCTGAATTACCTCCCTTATACAAAAGATGTCTTTTTGAACAAAGGTTTATTAAATAGGTTACAGTTAACTTTTCAGTTGCTGATTTAGAGTCACACAAATTATTCCAGAACAAAGCAGGCTTGTGTAGAGGTGTAAGAAGCCATTCTGAAGGTGTACAGTAGGTGTGAAATCCCTTTTGAAAGAGATATTCTTTGCAAGGGTAGAGATAACAGTGGTCATTCCGAGTTGTTCGCTAGCTGCATTCGTTCGCTGTGCAGCGATGAGGCAAAAAAAAAAGGCACTTCTGCGCATGCGTACGTGGCGCAATGCGCACGCGCTTCGTACTATTACAACGACCGATGTAGTTTCACACAGGGTCTAGCGATGCTTTTCAGTCGCACTGGCAGCCGCAGAATGATTGACATGAAGTGGGCGTCTCTGGGTGTCAACTCACCGTTTTCAGGGAGTGTTCGAAAAAACGCAGGCGTGGCTGGGCGAACGTAGGGAACGTTTGTGACGTCAAAACCGGAACTGAATGGGCTGAAGTGATCGCAAGCGCCGGGTAGGTTTGAAGCTACTCTGAAACTGCACAAAATGATTTTGTAGCCGCTCTGCGATCCTTTCGTTCGCACTTCTGCTAAGCTAAAATACACTCCCAGTGGGCGGCGGCATAGCGTTTGCACGGCTGCTAAAGACTGCTAGCGAGCGACCAACGCGGAATGACCCCACCAACGTCACTTGGGAATAAGCTGGGACCGTGTTTTAAAATGAACAGACATCCAGAAATTCAGAGGCTGGGGATATTGTATTTTAGCTTATTAATGCAATAGATCAGAGTCATTTGCTGAACAGCAAAAAACATAGGTAACTGAAGTCTACGGGAGGAGCTGGATGGAGCCAAGGATTGCTTTCCATGGTACTGTACCTTGCTCTTGGGATGACCACTGCGGGTGTAGCGCCAGCCTGCGTCCCAGTGGAAGAGGCAGAAGTTACAATTTAAAGTTAAGCACTTGGATATTTTTGACACTTCCGGAGTAAACGGTGTAGAATTTAAGCTGTTTTGTGGGTTATGGATAAATGGGTCGACTTGACAAAGTTGACACGGTAAAAAGGTCGACATGAGGTTTTTAAAAAGAAAAAAAATTGGTGTGGTTTTCTCAGTAAAATAATCGGGCACCCCAATTAGGGCCCCACGTCCCCTGTGCATGGTGTCACACAGAATAGAGGAAGCATCCGCATGTGCAGGCACTGGCACTTACATACAGGGATAGTCTATTAATAAAACTGCGTCTCCCGGAATCACGCAGGAAACTGGACCCCGGAGCTTGCCAGGCTTGGTTTAGATAAGCAGCATTACTAAATGGCAAAACTCAGGCCTTAGGAGCTGAGCTGCAGCCAACACTGCCCACTTGTCCTTCCAGCAGACGTCGGCACTGGGGTCAGTGATCCCGAGGCCTAGGCGACTTCCAGAATGCTCTGAAAACATCACATTGTGCTGTACATGGAATCTCTCTCATACGCTGGTCTAATCGAGCGCTAAGACTTTCCCTGTACTCGGAAAAGTGACAAACGGGAATGCTTATCTTACTGCAGCATTAAGTAACCTGTGGCTCCCCAGATGCTGTGGAACCACACATACCAGCAAGACCCGTCACAATTGCAGCACGCACTCAAAGCAAAACTGTGGTAGGGAAAGCTGGGATGTGTAGTTCCACAGGCGGCCTTGGCCTGTCTTACTGCATGAAGCAATCATTTCTGAGCAGAAGCATTAGAAAAAGAAAAAAAACTACCGGTATATATGCATTCTAGCGATATTTGTTTCTCAGTACTTCTAACACACTTCCTCCCTTCTCTGACCGAGCTTCCGTCAAATTCGCCAGCAGTAGATCAGACTAAAATAGCAGACACCCCCAGCGATCTTATGTTGCAACACAGAATGACCACATCAATGCATTCTACATACTAGCTCACAGCACTTCCAGTGAATTACTGTGCAAACGGCGAATATGCGTCGGCATCCTGCAGCGCACTGTCGGCACAGTCTGAGCGCCCCCCAGCGAGCCTTAAACAGGCTTGGGATAAACAGAACACAGAAACTGAAAGGAATACAATACAGGTTGAGTATCCCTTATCCAAAATTTAAAATCACAATTTTTTGGTTCCCCAACTGAGATAATGACACATATACATATATATTATTTATCTATATAATATATCTATATATACACATAATATATAATATATATGTCATTATCTCATCTCAGTAGGGGACCCAAAAAATGTGTGATTTTGAACTGTATTAAGATGGGGTAATGATAATTCCTTTCAGTAGTCGGTGTTGTGTCGGCTATGTGTTGCCTTGGTCGGCACAGAAAACAGCCATGGAATAAAAGAGCCACAATCATACACCAGATTTTATTGTTAATATTCACATAGTAATATTCGTAGCAAAAAAAAAAAAAGAAAAGATAAAAAATAAAGCATTTTGGTGTTTTTGTTAAAACCTGTGGAGCTTTTCTACGGCACAGAAAGATCATTTTTACATCCAAAAAGACAAATATATTAAGCATCGAGGCAAAATAAAAAAAACAATAAAAATGAACCTCATTAAAAAAAAAGGAGGGGACAGCGAGCGAGAGGGGTAAGCATCTGTCTGTCACCTGCCGTTTGTGCGGAGGAGGTTACAGAAGCTGCTCCCTTGTGTATTCACATATCAGAAGCAAAGTGTCCCCCTTTCCCCAGGGGACCCAGTGAAAGCAGATCCAGACTTGTCCTGCTATTAGGCGGAACAAGAGATGATGGCAGTTCTGAGATTCCCTGAGGCCACCCAATCCCCCGTCCGAATCAGCAGGACTCAGAAGCATCACATTGTCCATGCCCCCCCCCCCCACCCCCACCCCACCCCACCCCACCCCTGGTGCGTTAAAAATGTATCTCCAGTAAGGTGACGAAAGAGTAACTGGCCCTAGTTTGACGGTCCGATATCCCTCATGTAAACCCCCCCCTAGATAGGACCCTCTCGCCCCAAATCCTACATATTCACAGCTGTGGAAGGTTCCCTGTATACAATGTGTGAGTGCGTTCCAGGCCGTCCAAGGACCTGGGGTCTCTACAGAAGTGTGTACAGATGAACACGCAACACACAGAGGACAACACGGCGTGCAGCTTGTGTACACACGTTTGGCATGCACACGGCGCAAACCGCTACACATGTGCGGAAACGTTTGATCGGGTGGGTGTAAATGTGTGTGTATATATATATATATATATATATGTATATATATTATGTAATCACATAAAAAAAATCTGCTCGATCTCTGTTTATATACAGCGTCCGTCCAGCCGCCCCCCAGTATGTATGTACGCGTGTATGGCCGCAGATTTCGCGTTACGCCGTGTATACACAGACTTATTGGTACCCATATACACAGAAGACTGATCTATATGTAAGTGTACATAAACAGCATCATTGACCGCTGCACCCCGACACATACAGCAGTGCAGATATGTATACAGGCGCCTAGCCCCGTAACAGAGGGTCTGTGTATATACACTATACTGTCCTGACTGTTACATGGATGCACACGTATACGCAGACTGCCATCTTGGTTTCACGCTGTGGGTGTATATCCATGCGGGAGCTCCCACTGAAAGGGGAACACTTTCCACTTGTGGCAAAGGGGCGGAGCCTCCACCCACCGGGCTAGCAGTAAGCCTCGTCATCGTCCTTGTCATCCTTTAACCCCTTGAGTCTCAGGCGGGCAAAGTCTTCAAATACAATGTCGTCATCCTGAGGGAAACTGAGGCAAGACACAAGAAGGGGAGAAGATGTTTAGAGTGGAGGGGTGATCCTTGATTACATCCATCTTACGTATATGTCAAAATAACAGAAGGGAGTCGAATGAAGACAAAAACATTCGCCAACAGTGACACAGTAACGGATGAGAAGATGTGCAAGGCTAAAGGCATACCTCACAACAGCCCAGGTTTGGCCTCACAACAGCCCAGGTTTGGTGGGACATGTCCTGCTTTTCTGACACTGTCCCACCATACCACCCATGGGCCAATGTGTCTCTCGTGGAGGGAGGGAGGAGGTATGGTCAAGGCCCCTCTCACCCTCTGCTCTGCTTCTGAGGGCATACCCTGTGACTACCGGCATGTGTTGAAGAACTTTCCTGCTAGGCCTCAACTCGTTCCCCTTGCACTAGGCCATACCCAGGTCACAATTTATGGTTACAGTAAGTTGGGAGGTATGTTGAAGGGGCAAAGTCACCGAAACGCAATTCCCATAACCCTATAAGAGGGACAAGTCCCCCCTCCCCAAGTGAGGGGCGTTACAGGAGCTTTGAATAGAAGTAATCTAAAATACATCTGACTTCAGTCATTTCTGACCTATTTTAGGCTGCTTCAAACCAATGTCAGACATTAGGTAATGGGCTCAATGAATAGCTATACTTTTCCCACAGGGAAGGCGGCCTATGTGGCTTCACCTGACTGATGTCATTGGTCACTGGTGAAGTCATAACTTGCACAGCCATTAGATGGTCTGATGCAATACTCAGTGGGATCCTAGTCGTAGGGCTGCTCACAAAAATCCATCAGTCAATGGCGAGACCGGGCTGTGAGGAGGGCGAGTTGCGGTGCCATTGCTTTCCACACTGTTGCAACAGCAAGTAACCCCACCCCCCTTCACACGTAATAGGATCGACCCCAATGTCTCACTACAGCCTGGTCAATGGACAGGTGGCATTAATAACTCCACTGAGAACAGTACGGTCACACGTAGCTATAAATACATTCCATCCGGTATCACACACCCGCGCTTCCTTGCAGGCACACTGTGCACACAAGTACCTGGGGCTACACAAATACATGCCGGTACACTTACTTTGTCTCAAATTCTATGAGATTTGTGTCAACAGGGGTATCCATCTGTGGGTACTCTGTAATACAGGAAGAGACGGCAGTGTGAAAAAATAGTCGGCAGCCGACATTGTGACACAGAGACAAGTGATAGTCAGAGGGATATGATGCAGGCAGAGCTGGAGGAACAGCCACAGAGAAGACTTTGGTCAGACTAAAATGACTGCGCCAGGAGCAGAGCGTGCTGCTAAGTGCTAATGCTTCCAGTCATTGGTGAGGGCTGACTGCGCCAGGAGCAGAGTGCGCCACTTAGTGCTAATGCTTCCAGTCATTGGTGAGGGCTGACTGCGCCAGGAGCAGAGTGCGCCGCTTAGTGCTAATGCTTCCAGTCATTGGTGAGGGCTGGCTGCGCCAGGAGCAAGGCGTGCTGCTAAGTGGTAATGCTTCCAGTCATTGGTGAGGGCTGGCTGCGCCAGGAGCAAGGCGTGCTGCTAAGTGGTAATGCTTCCAGTCATTGGTGAGGGCTGACTGCGCCAGGAGCAGAGTGCGCCGCTTAGTGCTAATGCTTCCAGTCATTGGTGAGGGCTGACTGCGCCAGGAGCAAGGCGTGCTGCTAAGTGCTAATGCTTCCAGTCATTGGTGAGGGCTGACTGCGCCAGGAGCAGAGTGCGCCGCTTAGTGCTAACACGGGCCAGTCAGTGGTGAGGGTCGATTGCGTCCGAAGACTAGTGGTTTTGGCAATCTTTCACAGAGTTATTTCCAACATGTCACCATCACAGGAAATGAGGATTACATGTGCTGCAGAACACCGCAGACACTTCTCTATACAGAGGGCGTCTGCTCCTTTCCCACCTGCAACCTTCCAATAGCTGCAGTTCCTGAGGTTTCAAGCTGAGGACCAAGGACTAATAAGCTGACAGCCCCATGTCTGAGCCTCTCTAACATTACATTTTCCTGTGATTCAAGCTTTACTTTGTGGAACCTTTAGTGACTGAACCGTGAAAATTCAGTGCGAGAGATTTCTGACAGTAGACAGAAGGAAGTACAATTACAGACCGACTCTCTCATAGCATGGTAGAATTACCCACTCCCTTTCTGGACAGAAAAGTTATAGATAATCTGTAAAATGTAGAGATGATCTGAGAATAAAACAGGTTCAGAGGGCCCTGTCCAGAAAGTTGAAGCAGTATTTTACTGCGTATGAGGCATGCACATTCACCATATAATTCCTTCCAGTCTCACTGCCAGAGAGCCATACTGGGCTGTACCCACTCAACTACACCCAGACTCACTGCCAGACAGCCATACTGGGCTGTACCCACTCACCTACACACATACTCACTGCCAGAGAGCCATACTGGGCTGTACCCCACTCACCTACACCCAGACTCACTGCCAGAGAGCCATACTGGGCTGTACCCCACTCACCTACACCCAGACTGGGCTGTACCCCACTCACATACACCCAGACTCACTGCCAGACAGCCACACTAGGCTGTACCCCACTCACCTACACCCAGACTCACTGCCAGAGAGCCATACTGGGCTGTACCCACTCACCTACACCCAGACTGACTGCCAGAGAGCCATACTGGGCTGTACCCCACTCACCTACACCCAGACTGACTGCCAGAGAGCCATACTGAGCTGTACCCCACTCACCTACACACAGACTCACTGCCAGAGCGCCATACTGGGCTGTACCCCACTCACCTACACCCAGACTCACTGCCAGAGAGCCATACTGGGATGTACCCCACTCACCTACACCCAGACTCACTGCCAGAGAGCCATACTGGGATGTACCCCACTCACCTACACAGACTCACTGCCAGAGAGCCATACTGGGCTATACCCCACTCACCTACACACAGACTCACTGCCAGACAGCCATACTGGGCTGTACCCCACTCACCTACACCCAGACTCACTGCCAGACAGCCATACTGGGCTGTACCCCACTCACCTACACCCAGACTCACTGCCAGACAGCCATACTGGGCTGTACCCCACTCACCTACACCCAGACTCACTGCCAGACAGCCATACTGGGCTGTACCCCACTCACCTACACCCAGACTCACTGCCAGAGAGCCATACTGGGCTGTACCCCACTCACCTACACCCAGACTCACTGCCAGAGAGCCATACTGGGCTGTACCCCACTCACCTACACCCAGACTCACTGCCAGACAGCCATACTGGGCTGTACCCCACTCACCTACACCCAGACTCACTGCCAGACAGCCATACTGGGCTGTACCCCACTCACCTACACCCAGACTCACTGCCAGAGAGCCATACTGGGCTGTACCCCACTCACCTACACCCAGACTCACTGCCAGAGAGCCATACTGGGCTGTACCCCACTCACCTACACCCAGACTCACTGCCAGAGAGCCATACTGGGCTGTACCCCACTCACCTACACCCAGACTCACTGCCAGAGAGCCATACTGGGCTGTACCCCACTCACCTACACCCAGACTCACTGCCAGAGAGCCATACTGGGCTGTACCCCACTCACCTACACCCAGACTCACTGCCAGACAGCCATACTGGGCTGTACCCCACTCACCTACACCCAGACTCACTGCCAGAGAGCCATACTGGGCTGTACCCCACTCACCTACACCCAGACTCACTGCCAGAGAGCCATACTGGGCTGTACCCCACTCACCTACACCCAGACTCACTGCCAGAGAGCCATACTGGGCTGTACCCCACTCACCTACACCCAGACTCACTGCCAGAGAGCCATACTGGGCTGTACCCCACTCACCTACACCCAGACTCACTGCCAGAGAGCCATACTGGGCTGTACCCCACTCACCTACACCCAGACTCACTGCCAGAGAGCCATACTGGGCTGTACCCCACTCACCTACACCCAGACTCACTGCCAGAGAGCCATACTGGGCTGTACCCCACTCACCTACACCCAGACTCACTGCCAGAGAGCCATACTGGGCTGTACCCCACTCACCTACACCCAGACTCACTGCCAGACAGCCATACTGGGCTGTACCCCACTCACCTACACCCAGACTCACTGCCAGAGAGCCATACTGGGCTGTACCCCACTCACCTACACCCAGACTCACTGCCAGAGAGCCATACTGGGCTGTACCCCACTCACCTACACCCAGACTCACTGCCAGAGAGCCATACTGGGCTGTACCCCACTCACCTACACCCAGACTCACTGCCAGAGAGCCATACTGGGCTGTACCCCACTCACCTACACCCAGACTCACTGCCAGAGAGCCATACTGGGCTGTACCCCACTCACCTACACCCAGACTCACTGCCAGAGAGCCATACTGGGCTGTACCCCACTCACCTACACACAGACTCACTGCCAGAGAGCCATACTGGGCTGTACCCCACTCACCTACACCCAGACTCACTGCCAGAGAGCCATACTGGGCTGTACCCCACTCACCTACACCCAGACTCACTGCCAGAGAGCCATACTGGGCTGTACCCCACTCACCTACACCCAGACTCACTGCCAGAGAGCCATACTGGGCTGTACCCTACCTAAACCCAATCTAACTGCCAGACGGCAATATCAGGTGGTCCCCAACTTATGTCCAGTTTCACTGCAAGATAGATATACTTGGCAGTCCCCCATCTACACCCAATCTCGCTGGCAGTAGGTTATACTAGGCTGTCCCAGCCTATACCCAGTCTCACTGGCAAAATGCTATAATGGGTTGTTTCATACTTATGACCAAATCTCACTGTCAGTTGGCCATCATGGGCAGTGCCCTACCTATGCCCAGTCTCTCTGCCAGGCAGCCATACTGGGTAGTCCCCAATCTACGTCCAGTCTCACCAGCAGAACATTATACTGGGTGGGCTCCCACTGACACACAAACTCCTTGCCAGATGGCCACCCTGGGTGGGCCCCCACATACACCCAGTCTCATTGCCAGACAGCCATTCTGGAACGTCCTAATCTACACCCAGTCTCACTGGCAGATAGTCATACTCGTGCACCACAGGCATCTCAGGAGCTTACTGGACTCACCGGACAAAGGTCGAGAAACTGACTCCGGAGGCTTCGGATGCATTAGGACAAAAGGCAGCTCCACAGCGACATCCCTGAGAGGGACAGAACAGCCAGATCAGTTTGGAGGTAGGAAGGCCAGCTGTATGCTAATTCAGGTATCCTACAGCTAAGTCATCACTACAACGCATTACACCAGTGCAGTACTCACGCTCCACGTGACACCACCAGTTTCACTCTAACCCTGTAGGAGACCAGGATTCCCAGAACTTCTTTACTGGAGCCTTCCTTCACACTGCAAATACAACACAACATGGGGCATGAGACACTGACACCTCACATGGCAACTGTACCAATCACAGCCCGTACGGGACACTTACATGGTGCTCGATGCAAGATTGGTGTCCTCGTGTTTCAGCTTCCCGTCCAGGGCGAGTCCACGTTTCTCCCGGTTATTAGACAGCAAGGGGGTGAGCGTGTAAACTTTGCAGAAGGTGGAGCTGGCGGCCACCTGGTCACTATGGGCATTGGAAAAGATGGTCAGTGGAATGAGGGAGTAGCAAGAAGGCCGGCGGCTGCCGGGGGAGGGGAAAGGCTTTACTTACTCCTGCTCAATATGGGCTACCGGACACTTGTACTGGGCCGTGCTGAACAGGCAGATGTCTGCGTACTGTCGGACTATAAGAGAGGAGACGGGGGAACGGGTGAGGAGCAGTGCTTTTATTTAAAACTGTATACAATTGCGTATTCCATAGCGCTGAGCCACGGAGCAAAAAAACATTAGTATACAATGACGACAACACAGAAACACAAAATGTTTCATGGTACTTTCAACATTTGGAAATATAGTAAAAAAAACACATGAATAAAAAATATGAAAAGGTTTATTTGTTATAACAACAACAACAGCTGAAATACTGAATCAAAGAATGATCAAAGTATATCTAGGCCACGTAATGACAACATGGAAAGCGCTTATCTGCAATCTGCTGTATCCAAGACTTAACCATCGCAGTATTCTTGGCAAGCCTAAAGACCGACTTCAATCTACCAGCAGATTATTACTAAGCTTCTCAGCCAATATTGGGACTGGATTTTAAATAATTTAGGTCAGGGCTGCGCGTGTCAAAGATATAAATGTATATTACACGGGCGAGTCACATTATTATAACCACCGCCTACATGTGACCTCAACAGCACATAGCCAATGAAGTACGTCACGCGTCGTGCGCTGGCTTGGTGGGTATATAAGGTGTGTGATAGGCCGTCTACAGAAAGAAACATGCCACCGAAAACAGCAGTTACCCGCCTACATTTTGGCTGCATCTCCCAGTTACCTACTCCAAATGGTCCCTTCCGGTCAATCACTCTGAACAAATCTTCACTGCAACATTTGCGGCATCGCAAAAGTCCCTTGGTCCAAGCGCAGAGTGATCGCAGTGCACGCACAGTCTACCGATAATCGCTCAGTTGCGTGAACATCGGCACTGCGTACAAACCGAAATCAGTCCACGAGTCGGACAATAGTAAAACAGAGGAGTCAGAGATGAAGGCTTGGTGTACAGACTCCATGGGCGTGATGTAATAAAGTCAGAGTTCGTCGGCCGTGCGGGATGCTGGCCAAACTCAGAGGTTTTTATTTTAAAGGGGCAATCATATACAAGGGATAAACCATGCCTTCTTAATGACTGCCCCTTTAAAAAAAAAACGTCCGAGCTCGGCCGGCATCACGAACTCTGACTTCCTTACATCTCGCCCATAGCCCTGATCTGGAGTCACAAATACTGTTAAAATTGTATAACTTCCACTTCTGTTCCATTCAAAATGAGTAATTAATTCTGAAAACACTTTATGAAATCATTGTTCTAATCTAAACCCAGAAATACATTTATAAAATTAGGGGCCATCATCGAGCCCATAGCAAAGCCCAGAGCCCCTAAGAAAGAATCATTCCCAAACTTAAGAGAAAATATAAACTGAATAGAATCTAATTCCATTGGGTTATTGATACAACTGTCACCACTCAAATGGGATTCAATTGCCAACATCACTTCTGTATTTCTGTTTAGGGACAAGTGGCAATAACTCTCCACACCAAGTTTATGGCACCCATAGAGACTCGGTGGTACATACAAAACCCTCCAATGCTTGTGATCTAAACATTGAGGGATTGAAGCAGAATTGGTAGAAAATTGCTCAAGGACGCACAGAAAAATCGTGTATTTTCAGCCAATTGCGGAGTTATAGCATCTCAAGATGGTACCACCTCTGCACGTGTAACATGTGCGCCTAGGGGGGGGTGATTCAGACCTGATCGCTGCTGTGCATTTTCGCACAGCTGGCGATCGGCAATTGACTGCGCATGCACCGCAATGAGCATGCGCGCCGGCCAACAATAATGGGCATCGCCGATCAGCGACGGGATGGTGCGAAAATTTAAATCACACGGGCGTTCGCAAGGTGATTGACAGGAAGAGGCCGTTTGTGGGTGGTAACTGACCGTTTTCTGGGAGTGTCCGGAAACACATAGGCGTTCCGAAGCGTTTTCAGGGAGGGTGTCGGACGTCAGCTCCGGCCCCGATCAGCCTGATGTGATCGTACTGTAGGAGTAAGTCCTGGGCTGCACAGAGACTGCACACAGTGGATTTTTGCAGCTCGGAGTACACACAGCATCGCACACTTGCACAGAGAATTTACATTCCCGCCTTGGGCTGTGATTATCGGAACGTAGGACAGCAAAGTTAGCAGCCCAGCGATCTGGTCTGAATTACCCCTTAGCACGCTGACAGTCCGCATCAGTGATGCACCTAAACTAGCAGCAAAATATACACTCCCCAACAGCCCTATTTTCATAGACGAGCAGGTCTGAATAAGATGTATTTGCATGAACACACACACCTCCTGAACAATGCCTACATACAGTAACACTCTTTCCCACCCCCATTCTGCCTCTCCAGCATGCATATAAATATACACTACCCGTACTTGCGTGTCCCCACATTCGCAGCAGCAATTTATGTAGATGTTCTAAATCTAAATAAGCATCAGCCCTTTAGTAACAAAAAGCTGCAAATAAATAGCAAAAATAATTAGATAAATTCCACATCAGAGAATTAATGGTGAAGGGGCGGGAAAGTGTTGGGGATTTAAAGAACACGATTGGAAAATCCGTTATAGAAATTTTGCTCAAATTTTGTAGTAATGGCTTCAATTTAGGATATACATACATACATACATACACACGCACATACACACGCACATACACACGCACTCATACATACATACGTCAGTCGTTCTCAAACTTTTTTGAATCACGGCGCCCTAGAGAATCAGAATTTTTTTCACGGCTCCCCTAGGCCAGAAGTTTCTTATTGAGAAATTTAGAAAGAAATATTAAATTAAGTAAACTCCATTTATTTGTTATCCTTAGGTTTAATTGTGTGGTGAGGGACAGGATTTGCTTCTGTTTGTCCCTTATTTTATGATTGACAGCCACCAGCACTGGTTTTGCCTATTACATTGACCATAAATAATTTTAATTGGTCCTGAACCACCAACCAGGGCACCCCTGTAAGTGTCCCGAGGCACCTCACGGCACACAGTGCGAGAACCACGGTAATAATGAAACGTTTTCTTTGCGAAACTGTACAGGTCTCGTTTACACATCTGATCCACTGTCTATAGGCGTCTTGAATTGCCACTCCCCCCCCCCGCCTTCCCCCTTATCTGCTTAATCATCAATGAGTCATCGCTCACAATTTCCTGCAGGACCTGTTTTTCAACATGTTAAAGATTGTGTGAAGATAAGGGGCCCGCACCAGCCCGACTTCCTAAAATAAGATATTATAGCCTCATAAAATTTATCAATATCATCGCCGCAGTACTCAATTGGACGAAAGTTTGATAGAGTTTACTAAATATATATATATATATATATATATATATATATATATATATATATATATATATATATATATATATATATATCTCCTTTCATATGGGCGGCACTCAGAGACTTTCAACACATAGATAAGTGCAAAAAAAAGGACCCCACCGGGCCGTTTTATTCGTGACGTTTCGGGGTATAGTCCCCTTCCTCAGTCTGAGGAAGGGGACTATACCCCGAAACGTCACGAATAAAACGGCCCGGTGGGGTCTTTTTTTTGCACTTATCTATTTGTTGAAAGTCTCTGAGTGCTGCCCATATGAAAGGAGATATGTACAGATGCTGATCTGAGGGGAAGGCACCGGAGCAAGGCATACGTAATACCGGAGTGCCAGGGATTCTACAGGCTTTATATATATATTTTTATATATATATATATATATATATATATATATATATATATATATATATATATATATATATATATATATATATATATATATATATATATATATCTATATCTATATATATCTATATATATCTATATATATCTATATATCTATATGTATATATAGATATGTATAGATGTATAGATAGATAGATAGATAGATAGATAGATAGATATATATATATATATATATATATAGATATAGACTTATAGCCCGGCACTCCCTTAAAAGACAATGTGCCCCGGTGCCCTCAGTAAGGCATGGATAGAGAAAGAACAGAAGACTGCGGCACTCGGCGACTGGTGTAATCACAATATATTATTCAAAAATTACACCCATCAACGTTTCGGGGGATCTAACCCCTTTATCAAGATGTAAGAGTAACTCTTACATCTTGATAAAGGGGTTAGATCCCCCGAAACGTTGATGGGTGTAATTTTTGAATAATATATTGATATTACACCAGTCCCCGAGTGCCGCAGTCTTCTGTTCTCTCTATCTATCTATCTATCTATATATATATATTTGCAGCAAAACAAAGTTTTATTAGGGATCGTTCTGGCTGTGCTGTGGAGGGATTGGAGAAAATAATAAGAATTTACTTACCGATAATTCTATTTCTCGTAGTCCGTAGTGGATGCTGGGGACTCCGTAAGGACCATGGGGAATAGCGGCTCCGCAGGAGACTGGGCACAAAAGTAAAGCTTTAGAACTACCTGGTGTGCACTGGCTCCTCCCCCTATGACCCTCCTCCAAGCCTCAGTTAGGATACTGTGCCCGGACGAGCGTACACAATAAGGAAGGATTTTGAATCCCGGGTAAGACTCATACCAGCCACACCAATCTCACCATATAACTTGTGATCTAAACCCAGTTAACAGCATGATAACAGAGGAGCCTCTAGAAAAGATGGCTCACTACAGCAATAACCCGATTTTTTGGTAACAATAACTATGTACCAGTATTGCAGACAATCCGCACTTGGCTGTGGCAGGCCTGCCACAGAATGTGCAAGCTGAATTGTACTACAAATCCAACGAGCAATAGTCTGCTTAGAAGCAGGAGCACCCAGCTTGTTGGGTGCATACAGAATAAACAACGAGTCAGATTTTCTGACTCCAGCCGTCCTGGAAACCTATATTTCCAGGGCCCTGACAACGTCTAGCAACTTGGAGTCCTCCAAGTCCCTAGTAGCCGCAGGCACCACAATAGGTTGATTCAGGTGAAACGCTGAAAAACACCTTAGGGAGAAACTGAGGACAAGTCCTCAATTCCGCCCTGTCCGAATGGAAAATCAGATGCGGGCTTTTACAGGATAAAGCCGCCAATTCTGACACGCACCTGGCCCAGGCCAGGGCCAACAGCATGACCACTTTCCATGTGAGATATTTTAACTCCACATATTTAAGTGGTTCAAACCAATGTGACTTTTGGAACCCAAAAACTACATTTAGATCCCAAGGTGCCACTGGAGGCACAAAAAGGAGGCTGTATATACAGTACCCCTTTCACAAACGTCTGAACTTCAGGGACTGAAGCTAGTTCTTTTTGGAAGAAAATTGACAGGGCCGAAATTTGAACCTTAATGGACCCCCATTTCAGGCCCATAGACACTCCTGTTTGCAGGAAATGTAGGAATCGACCTAGTTGAAAATTCCTCCGTCAGGGTCTTACTGGCCTCGCACCACGCAACATATTTTCGCCAAATGCGGTGATAATGTTTTGCGGTTATATCTTTCCTGGCTTTGATCAGGATAGGAATGACTTCATCCGGAATGCCTTTCTCCTTCAGGATCCGGCGTTCAACCGCCATGCCGTCAAACGCAGCCGCGGTAAGTCTTGGAACAGACAGGGTCCTTGCTGGAGCAGGTCCCTTCTTAGAGGTAGCGGCCACGGATCCTCCGTGAGCATCTCTTGAAGTTCCGGTTACCAAGTCCTTCTTGGTCAATCCGGAGCCACGAATATAGTGCTTACTCCTCTCCATCTTATAATTCTCAGTACCTTGGGTATGAGAGGCAGAGGAGGGAACACATACACTGACTGGTACACCCACTGTGTTACCAGAGCGTCTACAGCTATTGCCTGAGGGTCCCTTGACCTGGCGCAATACTTGTCGAGTTTTATAAACATGTGGAAGACTTCCGGGTGAAGTCCCCACTCTCCCGGGTGGGGGTCGTGTCTGCTGAGGAAGTCTGCTTCCCAGTTGTCCACTCCCGGAATGAATACTGCTGACAGTGCTATCACATGATTTTCCGCCCAGCGAAGAATCCTTGCAGCTTCTGCCTTGCCCTCCTGCTTCTTGTGTCACCCTGTCTGTTTACGTGGGTGACTGCCGTGATGTTGTCCGAATGGATCAACTCCGGGTGACCTTGAAGCAGAGGTCATGCTGAGCTTAGAGCATTGTAAATGGCCCTTAGCTTCAGGATATTTATGTGAAGTGATGTTTCCAGGCTTGACCATAAGCTCTGGAAATTCCTTCCCTGTGTGACTGTTCCCCAGCCTCGCAGGCTGGCATCCGTGGTCACCAGGACCCAGTCCTGAATGTCGAATCTACGGCCCTCTAGAAGATGAGCACTCTGCAACCACCACAGGAGAGACACCCTTGTGCTTGGTGACAGGGTTATCCGCTGATGCATCTGAAGATGCGACCCGGACCATTTTTCCAGCAGGTCCCACTGGAAAGTTCTTGCGTGGAATCTGCCGAATGGGATTGCTTCGTAGGAAGCCACCATTTTTCCCAGAACCCTTTCATTGATGTACTGAGACTTGGCTCGGTTATAGGAGGTTTCCGACTAGCTCGGATAACTCCCTGACTTTCTCCTCCGGGAGAAACCCCTTTTTCTGGACTGTGTCCAGGATCATTCCTAGGAACAGAAGACGAGTCGTCGGAATCGGCTGCGATTTTGGAATATTGAGAATCCAATCGTGCTGCCGCAACACTACCTGAGATAGTGCTACACCGACCTCCAACTGTTCCCTGGATCTTACCCTTATCAGGGAATCGTCCAAGTAAGGGATAACTAAAATTCCCTTCCTTCGAAAGATTATCATCATTTCGGCCATTACCTTGGTAAAGACCCGCGGTGCCGTGGACCATCCATACGGCAGCGTCTGAAACTGATAGTGACAGTTCTGTACCACAAACCTGAGGTACCCATTGGTGAGAAGGGTAAATTGGGACATGAAGGTAAGCATTCTTGATGTCCCGAGACATCATGTAGTCCCCTTCTTCCAGGTTCGCAATCACTGCTCTGAGTGACTCAATCTTGAATTTGAACCTCCGTATGTAAGTGTTCAAAGATTTTAGATTTAGAATCGGTCTCACCGAGCCGTCCGGCTTCGGTACCACAACAGTGTGGAATAATACCCCGTTCCCTGTTGCAGAGGGGTACCTTGATTATCACCTGCTGGGAATACAGCTTGTGAATGGCTTCCAAAACTGCCTCCCTGTCAGAGGGAGACATCGGTAAAGCCGACTTTAGGAAACGGCGAGGGGGAGACGTCTCGAATTCCAATTTGTACCCCTGAGATATCACCTGAAGGATCCAGGGGTCTAATTGCGAGTGAGCCCACTGCGCGCTGAAATTCATTGAGACGGGCCCCCACCGTGCCTGATTCTGCTTGTAAAGCCCCAGCGTCATACTGAGGGCTTGGCAGAGGCGGGAGAGGGCTTCTGTTCCTGGGAACTGGCTGATTTCTGCAGCCTTTTTCCTCTCCCTCTGTCACGGGGCAGAAATGAGGAACCTTTTGCCCACTTGCCCACGTAAGGACTGCGCCTGATAATACGGCGTCTTCTTATGTTGAGAGGCGACCTGGGGTACAAACGTGGATTTCCCAGCTGTTGCCGTGGCCACCAGGTCTGAAAGACCGACCCCAAATAACTCCTCCCCTTAATAAGGCAATACTTCCAAATGCCGTTTGGAATCCGCATCACCTGACCACTGTCGTGTCCATAACCCTCTACTGGCAGAAATGAACAACGCACTTAGACTTGATGCCAGTCGGCAAATATTCCGCTGTGCATCACGCATATATAGAAATGCATCCTTTAAAATGCTCTATAGGCAATAATATACTGTCCTTATCTAGGGTATCAATATTTTCAGTCAGGGAATCCGACCACGCCAACCCAGCACTGCACATCCAGGCTGAGGCGATTGCTGGTCGCAGTATAACACCAGTATGTGTGTAAATACATTTTAGGATACCCTCCTGCTTTCTATCAGCAGGATCCTTAAGGGCGGCCATCTCAGGAGAGGGTAGAGCCCTTGTTCTTACAAGCGTGTGAGCGCTTTATCCACCCTAGGGGGTGTTTCCCAACGCACCCTAACCTCTGGCGGGAAAGGATATAATGCCAATAACATTTTAGTCACACGCCTCATTTAATTTCTCAGATTCAGGAAAACTACAGGTAGTTTTTCCTCACCGAACATAATACCCCTTTTTGGTGGTACTCGTATTATCAGAAATGTGTAAAACATTTTTCATTGCCTCAATCATGTAACGTGTGGCCCTACTGGAAGTCACATTTGTCTCTTCACCGTCGACACTGGAGTCAGTATCCGTGTCGGCGTCTATATCTGCCATCTGAGGTAACGGGCGCTTTAGAGCCCCTGACGGCCTATGAGACGTCTGGACAGGCACAAGCTGAGTAGCCGGCTGTCTCATGTCAACCACTGTCTTTTATACAGAGCTGACACTGTCACGTAATTCCTTCCAACAGTTCATCCACTCAGGTGTCGACCCCCTAGGGGGTGACGTCACTATTACAGGCAATCTGCTCCGTCTCCACATCATTTTTCTCCTCATACATGTCGACACAAACGTACCGACACACAGCACACACACAGGGAATGCTCTGATAGAGGACAGGACCCCACTAGCCCTTTGGGGAGACAGAGGGAGAGTTTGCCAGCACACACCAGAGCGCTATATATATATATAGGGATAACCTTATATAAGTGTTTTTCCCCTTATAGCTGCTGTATTTTTAATACTGCGCATAATTAGTGCCCCCCTCTCTTTTTTAACCCTTTCTGTAGTGTAGTGACTGCAGGGGAGAGCCAGGGAGCTTCCCTCCAACGGAGCTGTGAGGGAAAATGGCGCCAGTGTGCTGAGGAGATAAGGCCGCCGATAAGGGGGCGGAGCCTATCTCCCGTTTTTCTGTGTATTCTGGCAGGGGTTAAATTCATCCATATAGCCCAGGAGCTATATGTGATGCATTTTTTTTGCCATCCAAGGTGTTTTTATTGCGTCTCAGGGCCCCCCCCCCCCCCAACGCCCTTCACCCTCAGTGACCGGAGTGTGAAGTGTGCTGAGAGCAATGGCGCACAGCTGCAGTGCTGTGCGCTACCTTGTTGAAGACAGGACGTCTTCTGCCGCCGATTTTCCGGACCTCTTCTGTCTTCTAGCTCTGTAAGGGGGCCGGCGGCGCGGCTCTGGGACCTATCCATGGCTGGGCCTGTGATCGGTCCCTCTGGAGCTAATGTCCAGTAGCCTAAGAAGCCCAATCCACTCTGCACGCAGGTGAGTTCGCTTCTTCTCCCCTTAGTCCCTCGAAGCAGCGAGCCTGTTGCCAGCAGGTCTCACTGAAAATAAAAAACCTAAACTAAAACTTTCACTAAGAAGCTCAGGAGAGCCCCTAGTGTGCACCTTTCTCGTTCGGGCACAAAAATCTAACTGAGGCTTGGAGGAGGGTCATAGGGGGAGGAGCCAGTGCACACCAGGTAGTTCTAAAGCTTTACTTTTGTGCCCAGTCTCCTGCGGAGCCGCTATTCCCCATGGTCCTTACGGAGTCCCCAGCATCCACTAGGACGTCAGAGAAAATTGAGATTACTGAGATCACTAGGTGCAGGGCTCAATCCAATTAGATGCAAACTCGCATTAAACTTGCACACTTTGTGCTAATGCAATTAGCTTCCTGCTGCCTTTCTTTCCCCTCCACGTATCACGTCACTGTTATATGCAGCCCTATCCTCTCTGACTCATCTCCTGATGTCCTCTGTGCTGCTGGGAGACCCTGCTCCTTCCACTATATAATTCTCAGTCTGCGGGCTTCAATTATGCAAGACTGCTTTTGAGACTAGCTAAACTTTAAAGGGTGCATGAACCAGCACTAATACTCCTGCGGTTAGCTGAAATGCGGATGTAGTATTGGACGTGTTTCTCCATAGCTGTATTACACTAAAGTGAGAAAATACACTATATTATGCACGATCATAGTGTCTTACAGTGCAGTAGCGGTGCGCGGAAGCAGGGGTCTGCAGACACCGCAAAATGCATTCCCAGCCCCCATGCTACCAGCTCGGTGTTATAAGTGGGTAGAAGGGAGGTGACCTAGAGAACCACATAATATTACAATGTTGGGTGCAATCTGCACTGCTGAAGGGACCCGTGTGCACCCATGAGTGAAGTCACAAGGGCACCAAGTGTTATATGTTACACCAGGAGTGGGGAACCTCCGGGCCGCGGGCCGTATAAGGCTCGCAAAGCCATTTGTTCCGGCCCACCCGCTTGTGTCAGTGAAACACTCCGATGCTCAGTCCGGCGGCGGCGTGTCTCAGCTGTTAGGGCAGAGAGGAGAGCGCAGCTACTTGTCCGGCAGCAGCGGCAGGTAAGATCTCATACCAGCCGCCGGTTCGTGAGCTAATCAGAGCTCGCGGATCGCCAGCCAATCAGGAGCCGCCGCTGCCGGTCCGCGGGCTCTGATTGGCTCATGAACCGGTGGCTGGTTTGAGGTCCTACACGCCGCTGCCCGACGTAGCCGCGATCTCCTCCCTGTCCTGACCCCCGAGACACGCTGCCGGATGGAGCAGCAGCGGTGAGCAGCACAGTGGGGCGGGGGGGCAATTGTGGATCTGGCACTGTGGGGGCAATTGTGGATCTGGCACTGCCCTGTCATGTATCTGGCACTGCACTAGTGGGGGCATTTGTGTATCACGTCCCATTTCATTGTCCACTCCCATTTTTTTTACCTTTAAGGGGCAGACCTACTGGGGGAAAGGGGGGGGGGGGGGGCAGTGTAATTTTTAAGTTGAGAATTTTTGTATGTCCCCCGAAGGATTTTATAAATATCCATTTGGCTCTTGGTAGAAAAAAGGTTCCCCACCCCTGTGTTACACCATAGCAGAGAGGTGGGCACAACCTACCAGACACTTTCACCCTCTTGACAGTCTTGCTGGAGTTATTCGTCACGTGCACATTTACATTGATGGGCTCTCCGTGGTAATAGAGCTAGAAAGAGACAGGCAACAGGTCAATCCCAGCGCTCACCACCAAGAGGCGCCCTCACCCGATCCCATATCCCCACACACGGGATGAAAACTCTGCTGTACCTCCTTGTCCAGTGAGGCCTCCAAGTGTAACGACCTGTCTGACATCAGGAAGTTCCTGGTGGTCTCCGCTATGGGTTGGGGTCCCGACTTCTCTGGCGCAAACTGCACCTTCCTGATGACCAGACGCACAGAGTTCCTGTGTAACGTGAAAGGTCATTACATTAGTGTTACCAAACAAACAGTTACAACATTATGCTTTATTTATTAATATCGGCCAACATTTGTAAGCCTGGGCAATTATGAGTTATGTTTGCAGTGTAATATCCTCCGCATTATATACAACCAAATCCAGAGACCATTATTCAATCATATTCCAGACCAATGTGATGGAGCTGTCCGTCATGCCGACTCCTGAAAGAAACCTGGCCGATAACTGGTAGAGGAACCACTCGGGCCACCTCATGTCTGTGGTCATGCACGGTGAGCGTTACCCAGCGCCAGGAGAAAAGGAGCGCTGGGGGTACGGCTATGAAAAAGGGGATATTTGCCTCCATTTTGTTCATATTTGACTAGTTGCTAATTAACCCCTTGGTAGCCTGCTAGGTATGTATCATCCTCCTGGGCCTTACTAGTGGTAAAAAGGTTTATTTTGCACTGATCTATAGTACTATTGTATACGCACAAACTCCAATGCGAACGCAACGCAACATCTGTCCTTTCAGCAATCGTGGCTGCTCGGTGATACCATAATGTACCTGCGATCACCAACAACGGTCATCAACCACCACTTACCACCAGGGCTGATAAGGAGTCTACAGATGATTTCAATAAGGTCATCATGCTTGTCTCAAGAGCTCACAATCTGCAGTACTGACCACAGTGTGTACGTTAGTAACCCGAAAGGCGCGAAACACTACACAGTGTGATCCAATACTTATTTCTGTTTAGATAAGGCTTCCTCTATCTCACGTTAATATAGCACAGTAGATAACGTACAGATGTGACATCTGATAAATAGATATATTTGAGCATTTTCCAGTTAGACATTGCTTTGTGGTTTCTCTCCTTACACGTGACGTCTGGGGGGGATTTTTTTTTATACCATTTGTTTCTAGTCTCTAAAATGGATTAAACACGGTTATAGAGGAAAAAGGATCAGATGATACAAGAGAAACATGGTGTAGCACGAATGCCATGTTGTACAAGGATTAAGCAGACATGCCCTCATTATCTCCCCCAACACCAGTCACTCAGAGGACAGGGTGCACCATCCGCGGCACACGGAGTACGCCACTGCACAATGACATCCAGAAAACATGCTCAGCCTTACATTCCACTACAATTTCTAAGCATATGCCTGAACCAGAAATCATTGGGCACCACATCATTCTAAAGCAGAGGTTCTCAAACTCGGTCCTCGGGGGCACACACACTGCATGTTTTGCAGGTCTCCTCACAGAATCGCAAGTGAAATAATTAGCTCCACCTGTGGACCTTTTAAAATGTGTCCGTGAGTAATTAATACACCTGTGCACTTGCTGGGTTACTTGCAAAACATGCACTGTGTGCGCCCCCGAGGACAGAGTTTGAGAACCTCTGTTCTAAAGTGACCACTAAGGGGGGGGATCTAATCCAGCAAGATATGATGCCGCACTGTCCGTTTGCACACATTGCCACTTAGTCCGAAAGCAAAATATTGCTCATCTTTCCCTAAAGTTCTAAAGGGAGTTACTGGCCACAAAATTCACTGGGCCAGACTCATCTGCATCCAATCAGAGCCATAGAACCTTCACTGGACCAGACCCATCAGCAAACAATCAGAGACCCTTCACTGGGCCAGACATCTGCATCCAATCAGAACCCAAGAACCTTCACTGGACCAGACCCATCAGCATCCAATCAGAGCCATAGATCCTTCACTGGACCAGACCCATCAGCATCCAATCAGAGACCCTTCACTGGGCCAGACATCTGCATCCAATCAGAACCCAAGAACCTTCACTGGACCAGACCCATCAGCATCCAATCAGAGCCATAGATCCTTCACTGGACCAGACCCATCAGCATCCAATCAGAGACCCTTCACTGGGCCAGACCCATCTGCATCCAATCAGAACCTGAGAACCTTCACTGGGCCAGACCTATCTGCATCCAATCAGAGCCCGAGAACCTTCACTGGACCACAGCCATCTGTATCCAAACAGAGCATAAGAATGTTCATAACACATTGCCATATCCAATCTCTAAAGGTGGGTACACACGTAGCGATGTGTGCTTAAATTCTAAACAATCTGACTAGACTGCTTAGAAATTAAGAACACATCGCTCCAGGTTTAGGGGTGACGGCGACAACGATGTGCGACCCAGCGCGTTGCTATCGCTGGCTCTACATTTGGCAGCATGCATGCCAGATCTAGTCAAATCGCTCACATCACCGCTGGGTAAAGTCAGCTTTTGGGGTTTATCTTTTGCCTTGCTCAGCACACTTCGCGTTGTGTGCTGAGTGTTCAGAGATGTGTGCTAGATCGCCGAGAACACGTCTGGGAGAAATCTCTACGTGTACCCCTCCCCTTAAGCTTCCCACCCAATGTAAAAATAAGAATTTACTTACCGATAATTCTATTTCTCGTAGTCCGTAGTGGATGCTGGGAACTCCGTAAGGACCATGGGGAATAGCGGCTCCGCAGGAGTCTGGGCACATCTAAAGAATGCTTTAGGACTACCTGGTGTGCACTGGCTCCTCCCCCTATGACCCTCCTCCAAGCCTCAGTTAGGATACTGTGCCCGGACGAGCGTGCATAATAAGGAAGGATTTTGAATCCCGGGTAAGACTCATACCAGCCACACCAATCACACCGTACAACCTGTGATCTGAACCCAGTTAACAGCATGATAACAGAGGAGCCTCTAGAAAAGATGGCTCACTACAGCAATAACCCGAATTTTTTTTTTTTTTTTGGTAACAATAATTATGTACCAGTATTGCAGACAATCCGCACTTGGGATGGGCGCCCAGCATCCACTACGGACTACGAGAAATAGAATTATCGGTAAGTAAATTCTTATTTTCTCTGACGTCCTAGTGGATGCTGGGAACTCCGTAAGGACCATGGGGATTATACCAAAGCTCCCAAACGGGCGGGAGAGTGCGGATGACTCTGCAGCACCCAATGAGAGAACTCCCGGTCCTCCTCAGCCAGGGTATCAAATTTGTAGAATTTTACAAACGTATTTGCTCCTGACCAAGTAATTGCTCGGCAAAGTTGTAAAGCCGAGACCCCTCGGGCAGCTGCCCAAGATGAGCCCACCTTCCTTGTGGAGTGGGCATTTACAGATTTTTGGCTGTGGCAGGCCTGCCACAGAATGTGCAAGCTGAATTGTACTACAAATCCAACGAGCAATCGTCTGCTTAGAAGCAGGAGCACCCAGCTAGTTAGGTGCATACAGGATAAACAGCGAGTCAGATTTCCTGACTCCAGCCGTCCTGGAAACATATATTTTCCGGGTCCTGACAACGTCTAGCAACTTGGAGTCCTCCAATTCCCTAGTAGCCGCAGGCACCACAATAGGTTTGGTTCAGGTGAACGCTGAAACCACCTTAGGGAGAAACTGAGGACGAGTCCTCAATTCCGCCCTGTCCGAATGGAAAATCAGATAAGGGCTTTTACAGGATAAAGCCACCAATTCTGACACGCGCCTGGCCCAGGCCAGAGCCAAC
This sequence comes from Pseudophryne corroboree, assembly GCF_028390025.1. NCBI lineage: Eukaryota > Metazoa > Chordata > Amphibia > Anura > Myobatrachidae > Pseudophryne > Pseudophryne corroboree. Next base: position 47,554,639 of record NC_086449.1, on the reverse strand, counting down.
AGCATGACCACTTTTTCTGTGAGATATTTTAACTCCACAGATTTAAGTGGGTCAAACCAATGTGACTTTTGGAACCCAAAAACCACCTGGAGATCCCAAAGTGCCACTGAAGGCACAAAAGGAGGCTGTATATGCAGTACCCCTTTAACAAATGTCTGAACTTCAGGGACTGAAGCTAGTTCTTTTTTGGAAGAAAATTGACAGAGCTGAAATTTGAACCTTAATGGACCCCAATTTCAGGCCCATAGATACTCCTGTTTGCAGGAAATGTAGGAATCGACCCAGTTGAATTTCCTCCGTCGAGCCTTACTGGCCTCGCACCACGCAACATATTTTCGCCAAATGCGGTGATAATGTTTTGCGGTTACATCCTTCCTGGCTTTTATCAGGATAGGGATGACTTCATCCGGAATGCCTTTTTCCTTCAGGATCCGGCGTTCAACCGCCATGCCGTCAACGCAGCCGCGGTAAGTCTTGGAACAGACAAGGTCCTTGCTGGAGCAGGTCCCTTCTTAGAGGTAGAGGCCACGGATCCTCCGTGAGCATCTCTTGAAGTTCCGGTAACCAAGTCCTTCTTGGCCAATCCGGAGCCACTAATATAGTGCTTACTCCTCTCCATCTTATCAATCTCAGTACCTTGGGTATGAGAGGCAGAGGAGGGAACCCATACACTGATTGGTACACCCACGGTGTTACCAGAGCATCTACAGCTATTGCCTGAGGGTCCCTTGACCTGGCGCAATACCTGTCGAGTTTTTCCCAACGGTTTATAATCATGTGGAAGACTTCTGGGTGAAGTCCCTACTCTCCCGGGTGGAGGTCGTGCTGAGGAAATCTGCTTCCCAGTTGTCCACTCCCGGAATGAAAACTGCTGACAGTGCTATCACATGGTTTTTCGCCCAGCGAAGAATCCTTGCAGCTTCTGCCATTGCCCTCCTGCTTCTTGTGGCACCCTGTCTGTTTACGTGGGTGACTGCCGTAACGTTGTCCGACTGGATCAACACCGGCTGACCTTGAAGCAGAGGTCTTGCTAAGCTTAGAGCATTGTAAATGGCCCTTAGCTTCAGGATATTTATGTGAAGTGATGTCTCCAGGCTTGACCATAAGCCCTGGATATTCCTTCCCTGTGTGACTGCTCCCCAGCCTCGCAGGCTGGCATCCGTGGTCACCAGGACCCAGTCCCGAATGCCGAATCTGCGGCCCTCTAGAAGATGAGCACTCTGCAACCACCACAGGAGGTATACCCTTGTCCCTGGTGACAGGGTTATCCGCTGATGCATCTGAAGATGCGACCCGGACCATTTGTCCAGTAGGTTCCACTGGAAAGTCTTGCGTGGAATCTGCCGAATGGGATTGCTTCGTGGGAAGCCACCATTTTTACCCAGAACCCTTGTGCATTGATGCACTGAGACTTGGTTCGGTTTTAGGAGGTTCCTGACTAGCTCTGATAACTCCCTGGCTTTCTCCTCCGGGAGAAACACCTTCTTTCTGGACTGTGTCCAGGATCATCCCTAGGAACAGAAGACAAGTCGTCGGAACCAGCTGCGATTTTGGAATATTGAGAATCCAATCGTGCTGCCGCAACACTACCTGAGATAGTGCTACACCGATCTCCAACTGTTCCCTGGATCTTACCCTTATCAGGGAATCGTCCAAGTAAAGGATAACTAAAATTCCCTTCCTTCGAAGGAATATCATCATTTCGGTCATTACCTCAGTAAAGACCCGGGGTGCCGTGGACCATCCCTACGGCAGCGTCTGAACTGATAGTGACAGTTCTGTACCATAACCTGAGATACCCTTGGTGAGAAGGGTAAATTTTGACATGAAGGTAAGCATCCTTGATGTCCCGAGACATCATGTAGTCCCCTTCTTCCAGGTTTGCAATCACTGCTCTGAGTGACTCAATTTTGAATTTGAACCTCTGTATGTAAGTGTTCAAAGATTTTAGATTTTAAAATCGGTCTCACCGAGCCGTCTGGCTTCGGTACCACAATAGTGTGGAATAATACCCCGTTCCCTGTTGCAGGAGGGGTACCTTAATTATCACCTGCTGGGAATACAGCTTGTGAATGGCTTCCAAAACTGCCTCCCTGTCAGCGGGAGACGTCGGTAAAACAGACTTTTGGAAACGGCGAGGGGAATACGTCTCGAATTCCAATTTGTACCCCTGAAATATTACCTGAAGGATCCAGGGGTCTACTTGCGAGTGAGCCCACTGCGCACTGAAATTCATTGAGAACGGGCCCCCACCGTGCCTGAACTTGTAAAGCCCTAGCGTCATACTGAGGGCTTGGCAGAGGCGGAAAAGGGTTTCTGTTCCTGGGAACTGGCTGATCTCTGCAGCCATTTTCCTCTCCCTCTGTCACGAGCAGAAAAGAGGAACCCTTTTGTCCGCTTGCCAACCAGGACTGCGCCTGATAATACGGCGTCTTATTTTGAGAGGCGACCTAGGGTACATCCCCTTTTTTTAAGGCAATACTTCCAAATGCCGTTTGGAATCCCTGACCACTTTACTGGTAGAATACAACGCACTTATACTTGATGCCAGTCGGCAAATATTCCGCTGTGCATCATGCATATATAGAAATGCATCTTTTAATTGCTCTATAGGCAATAATATACTGTCCTTATCTAGGATATCAATATTTCCAGTCAGGGAATCCGACCACGCCAACCCAGCACTGCACATCCAGGCTGAGGTGATTGCTGGTCGCAGTATAACACCAGTATGTGTGTAAATACATTTTAGGATACCCTCCTGCTTTTTATAAGCAGGATCCTTAAGGGCGGCCATCTCAAGAGAGGGTAGAGCCCTTGTTCTTACAAGCGTGTGAGCGCCTTATCCCCCGTAGGGGGTGTTTCCCAACGCACCCTAACCTCTGGCGGGAAAAGGTATACTGCCAATAACTTTTTAGAAATTATCAATTGTTATCGGGGGGAAACCCACGCATCATCACACACCTCATTTTATTTTTCAGATTCAGGAAAACTACAGGAAGTTTTTCCTCACCAAACATAATACCCCTTTTTTGGTGGTATTCATATTATCAGAAAAGTGTAAACATTTTCCATTGCCTCAATCATGCAATGTGTGGCCCTATTGGAAATCACGGTTGTCTCTTCACCGTCGACACAGGAGTCAGTGTCCGTGTCGGCGTCTGTATCTGAGGTAACGGGCGCTTTAGAGCCCCTGTATGAGACGTCTGGACATGCACAAGCTGGGTAGCCGGCTGTCTCATGTCAACCACTGTCTTTTATACAAAGCTGACACTGTCACGCAATTTCAACAGTACATCCACTCAGGTGTCGACCCCCTAGGGGGTGACAACACTATTACAGACACTCTACTCCGTCTCCACATCATTTTTCTCCTCATACATGTCGACACAAACGTACCGACACACAGCACACACACAGGGAATGCTCTGATAGAGGACAGGACCCACTAGCCCTTTGGGGAGACAGAGGGAGAGTTTGCCAGCACACACCAGAGCGCTATATATATACAGGGATAACCTTATATAAGTGTTTTTCCCTTTATAGCTGCTGTATTGTTTATACTGCGCCTAATTTGTGCCCCCCTCTCTTTTTTAACCCCTTTCTGTAGTGTAGTGACTACAGGGGAGAGCCAGGGAGCTTCCCTCCAACTGAGCTGTGAGGGAAAATGGCGCCAGTGTGCTGAGGAGATAAGGACGCCGAGAAAGGGGCGGAGCCTATCATCCGTTTTTCTGTATGTTTTGGCAGGGGTTAAATGCATCCATATAGCCCAGGAGTTATATGTGATGCATTTATTTTAGCCATATAAGGTTTTTATCGATTTATTGCGTCTCAGGGCGCTGCCCCCCCAGCGCCCTGCACCCTCAGTGACCGGAGTGTGAAGTGTGCTGAGAGCAATGGCGCACAGCTGCGGTGCTGTGCGCTACCTTATCTGAAGACAGGATCGTCTTCTGCCGCCGATTTTCCGGACCTCTTCGCTCTTCTGGCTCTGTAAGGGGGCCGGCGGTGCGGCTCCGGGACCCATCCAGGCTGAACCTGTGATCGTCCCTCTGGAGCTAATGTCCAGTAGCCAAGAAGCCCAATCCACTCTGCACGCAGGTGAGTTCGCTTCTTCTCCCCTTAGTCCCTCGATGCAGTGAGCCTGTTGCCAGCAGGTCTCACTGAAAATAATAAACCTAAACTAAAACTTTCACAAAGAGCTCAGGAGAGCCCCTAGTGTGCACCCTTCTCGTCGGGCACAGAAATCTAACTGAGGCTTGGAGGAGGGTCATAGGGGGAGGAGCCAGTGCACACCAGGTGATCCTAAAGCTTTCTTTAGATGTGCCCAGACTCCTGCGGAGCCGCTATTCCCCATGGTCCTTACGGAGTTCCCAGCATCCACTAGGACGTCAGAGAAAGAGTGGTGCCCTAAAAACCAACACACATACTCTTGTTCATCACATGACTGCCCAACACAACCAGGACTGACGTCAGAAGCCACAACAACCTGCACGCCAAGTCCGTGTGCAACAGGCCAACAATCGGTGTGCCAATCTATACAGGGCGAGTGCTCTGGGTGACACTGGAATAAGAGTACATAGTAAGAGGGGGGGCATTCAAATCTCTGTGCTACTGATTTGTGGCAACGCCAGCCGCTATCAGCAGCCAGCGCAGTCAGTATCCGGGTGCGTGCCATTCTCACACACATACCATCTGTGACCCACTCTCCAACAGAAGCAATGGGGCCCAGGTAAGTGGCTAAGGTTAGCGACAGCGGTTCCCCCCCACTGCTTCTATTTCACGCACGTCAGTAAAATGAGGTGCTAAGTGCTACCTCAGGATGTGTATCTGGTTACACAAGAGGTTCCTGAGCCATTCAGGAGGTGGCAGCGGCCGGTGGTAGGAAGCAGCAGACACCCTGCGCTAATCAGCATCCTTAACTAGCTGCACACTGACAGGAGGTGTCCGCCGTACAGCTGGGCCTATGCCACTGCCAGAAGCATTATGGAACTACTCCAGCCGGAAGCTGGCAGACGGACAGAGACATCTTGAGTCCTGCAGTTAGTCCACAACAGCTTGAGAGCCACACGTCTGCTGCGTCTCTCTTACATTATATACTATCTACCGTAAAGGACAATACGCAGAGCCTAATGTATTTTACTGCTGCCTTATGGTTGTAAACTAAAGTGTCAGCTTCTCTGCAACACTGAGGGGCTCAAGGTTCCGCCGAGTGCAGAAACAGTTACCGCTGAACGCCCATGGTCAATTGTAGTGAATAAGGAAGAGGTGCGACAGATAATAAGATTTTACTCACCGGTAAATCTATTTCTCGTAGTCCGTAGTGGATGCTGGGTACTCCGTAAGGACCATGGGAACAGACGGGCTCCGCAGGAGACTGGGCACTTCTTTAAAGAAAAGATTAGGTACTATATCTGGTATGCACTGGCTCCTCCCTCTATGCCCCTCCTCCAGACCTCAGTTAGGGAAACTGTGCCCGGAAGAGCGGACATTACAAGGAAAGGATTTGGAACCCAGGGTAAGACTCATACCAGCCACACCAATCACACCGTACAACTCGTGATAACTATACCCAGTTAACAGTATGAACAACAACTGAGCCTCATTAAAATGATGGCTCAGAACAAAAAACCCTATAGTTAAGCAATAACTATATACAAGTATTGCAGAATTCCGCACTTGGGACGGGCTCCCAGCATCCACTACGGACTACGAGAAATAGATTTACCGGTGAGTAAAATCTTATTTTCTCTGACGTCCTAGTGGATGCTGGGTACTCCGTAAGGACCATGGGGATTATACCAAAGCTCCCAAACGGGCGGGAGAGTGCGGATGACTCTGCAGCACCGAATGAGCAAACTCAAGGTCCTCCTCAGCCAGGGTATCAAACTTGTAGAATTTTGCAAACATGTTTGATCCCGACCAGGTAGCAGCTCGGCAAAGTTGTAAAGCCGAGACCCCTCGGGCAGCCGCCCAAGAAGAGCCCACCTTCCTCGTGGAATAGGCTTTGACTGATTTAGGATGCGGCAGTCCAGCCGCAGAATGTGCAAGTTGAATCGTGCTACAGATCCAGCGAGCAATAGTCTGCTTAGAAGCAGGTGCACCCAGCTTGTTGGGTGCATGCAGGATAAACAGCGAGTCAGTTTTTCTGACTCTAGCCGTCCTGGAAACATAGATTTTCAGGGCCCGGACTACATCCAGCAACTTGGAAGCCTCCAAGTCCCGAGTAGCCGCAGGCACCACAATAGGTTGGTTCAAATGAAACGCTGATACCACCTTAGGGAGAAATTGGGGACGAGTCCTCAATTCTGCCCTGTCCATATGGAAGATCAGATAGGGGCTTTTACAGGACAAAGCCGCCAATTCTGACACACGCCTAGCCGAAGCCAAGGCCAAAAGCATGACCACTTTCCACGTGAGATATTTCAACTCCACGGTCTGAAGTGGCTCAAACCAATGTGATTTTAGGAAATCCAACACAACGTTGAGATCCCAAGGTGCCACTGGAGGCACAAAAGGGGGCTGAATATGCAGCACTCCCTTAAACGTCTGAACTTCAGGCAGTGAAGCCAGTTCTTTTTGAAAGAAAATAGACAGGGCCGAAATCTGGACTTTAATGGATCCCAATTTTAGGCCCATAGTCACTCCCGACTGTAGGAAGTGCAGAAATCGACCCAGCTGAAATTCTTCTGTTGGGGCCTTCATAGCCTCACACCAAGCAACATATTTTCGCCATATGTGGTGATAATGTTTTGCTGTCACATCCTTCCTAGCTTTTATCAGCGTAGGAATGACTTCAACCGGAATGCCCTTTTCCATCAGGATCCGGCGTTCAACCGCCATGCCGTCAAACGCAGCGGCGGTAAGTCTTGGAACAGACAGGGCCCCTGCTGTAGCAGGTCCTGTCTGAGAGGCAGAGGCCAAGGGTCCTCTGAGATCATTTCTTGTAGTTCCGGGTACCAAGTCCTTCTTGGCCAATCCGGAACGATGAGTATAGTTCTTACTCCTCTCTTTCTTATTATCCTCAGTACCTTGGGTATGAGAGGAAGAGGAGGGAACACATAAACCGACTGGTACACCCACGGTGTCACTAGAGCGTCCACAGCTATCGCCTGAGGGTCCCTTGACCTGGCGCAATATCTTTTTAGCTTTTTGTTGAGGCGGGACGCCAGGAGAAAAGGAGCGCTGGGGGTACGGCTATGAAAAAGGGGATATTTGCCTCCATTTTGTTCATATTTGACTAGTTGCTAATTAACCCCTTGGTAGCCTGCTAGGTATGTATCATCCTACTGGGCCTTACTAGTGGTAAAAATGTTTATTTTGCACTGATCTATAGTACTATTGTATACGCACAAACTCCAATGTGAACGCAACGCAACATCTGTCCTTTCAGCAATCGTGGCTGCTCGGTGATACCATAATGTACCTGCGATCACCAACAACGGTCATCCACCACCACTTACCACCAGGGATGATAAGGAGTCTACAGATGATTTCAATAAGGTCATCATGCTTGTCTCAAGAGCTCACAATCTGCAGTACTGACCACAGTGTGTACGTTAGTAACCCGAAAGGCGCGAAACACTACACAGTGTGATCCAATACTTATTTCTGTTTAGATAAGGCTTCCTCTATCTCACGTTAATATAGCACAGTAGATAACGTACAGATGTGACATCTGATAAATAGATATATTTGAGCATTTTCCAGTTAGACATTGCTTTGTGGTTTCTCTCCTTACACGTGATGTCTGGGGGGGATTTTTTTTTATACCATTTGTTTCTAGTCTCTAAAATGGATTAAACACGGTTATAGAGGAAAAAGGATCAGACGATACAAGAAAAACATGGTGCAGCACGAATGCCATGTTGTACAAGGATTAAGCAGACATGCCCTCATTATCTCCCCCAATACCAGTCACTCAGAGGACAGGGTGCACCATCCGCAGCACACGGAGTACGCCACTGCACAATGACATCCAGAAAACATGCTCAGCCTTACATTCCACTACAATTTCTAAGCATATGCCTGAACCAGAAATCATTGCGCACCACATCATTCTAAAGCAGAGGTTCTCAAACTCGGTCCTCGGGGGCCCACACAGTGCATGTTTTGCAGGTCTCCTCACAGAATCGCAAGTGAAATAATTAGCTCCACCTGTGGACCTTTTAAAATGTGTCAGTGAGTAATTAATACACCTGTGCACCTGCTGGGTTACCTGCAAAACATGCACTGTGTGCGCCCCCGAGGACAGAGTTTGAGAACCTCTGTTCTAAAGAGACCACTAAGGGGTGGGGGATCTAATCCAGCAAGATATGATGCCGCACTGTCCGTTTGCACACATTGCCACTTAGTCCGAAAGCAAAATATTGCTCATCCTTCCCTAAAGTTCTAAAGAGAGTTACTGGCCACAAACTTCACTGGGCCAGACTCATCTGCATCCAATCAGAACCCAAGAACCTTCACTGGACCAGACCCATCAGCATCCAATCAGAGACCCTTCAATGGGCCAGACATCTGCATCCAATCAGAACCCAAGAACCTTCACTGGACCAGACCCATCAGCATCCAATCAGAGACCCTTCAATGGGCCAGACATCTGCATCCAATCAGAACCCAAGAACCTTCACTGGACCAGACCCATCAGCATCCAATCAGAGACCCTTCACTGGGCCAGACTTATCTGCTTCCAAACAGAACCAGAGAACCTTCACTGGACCAGACCCATCAGCATCCAATCAGAGACCCTTCAATGGGCCAGACATCTGCATCCAATCAGAACCCAAGAACCTTCACTGGACCAGACCCATCAGCATCCAATCAGAGACCCTTCAATGGGCCAGACATCTGCATCCAATCAGAACCCAAGAACCTTCACTGGACCAGACCCATCAGCATCCAATCAGAGACCCTTCACTGGGCCAGACTCATCTGCATCCAATCAGAACCCAAGAACCTTCACTGGACCAGACCCATCAGCATCCAATCAGAGACCCTTCAATGGGCCAGACATCTGCATCCAATCAGAACCCAAGAACCTTCACTGGACCAGACCCATCAGCATCCAATCAGAGACCCTTCAATGGGCCAGACACCTGCATCCAATCAGAACCCAAGAACCTTCACTGGACCAGACCCATCAGCATCCAATCAGAGACCCTTCACTGGGCCAGACTTATCTGCTTCCAAACAGAACCAGAGAACCTTCACTGGACCAGACCCATCAGCATCCAATCAGAGCCATAGATCCTTCACTGGACCAGACCCATCAGCATCCAATCAGAGACCCTTCACTGGGCCAGACCCATCTGCATCCAATCAGAACCTGAGAACCTTCACTGGGCCAGACCTATCTGCATCCAATCAGAGCCCGAGAACCTTCACTGGACCACAGCCATCTGTATCCAAACAGAGCATAAGAATGTTCATAACACATTGCCATATCCAATCTCTAAAGGTGGGTACACACGTAGCGATGTGTGCTTAAATTCTAAACAATCTGACTAGACTGCTTAGAAATTAAGAACACATCGCTCCAGGTGTAGGGGTGACGGCGACAACGATGTGCGACCCAGTGCGTTGCTATCGCTGGCTCCACATTTGGCAGCATGCATGCCAGATCTAGTCAAATCGCTCACATCACCGCTGGGTAAGTGAGTGTTTTTGGGGTTTATTTTTTGCCTTGCTCAGCACACTTCGCGTTGTGTGCTGAGTGTTCAGAGATGTGTGCTAGATCGCCGAGAACACGTCTGGGAGAAATCTCTACGTGTACCCCTCCCCTTAAGCTTCCCACCCAATGTAAAAGAGTGGTGCCCTAAAAACCAACACACATACTCTTGTTCATCACATGACTGCCCAACACAACCAGGACTGACGTCAGAAGCCACAACAACCCGCACGCCAAGTCCGTGTGCAACAGGCCAACAATCGGTGTGCCAATCTATACAGGGCGAGTGCTCTGGGTGACACTGGAATAAGAGTACATAGTAAGAGGGGGGGCATTCAAATCTCTGTGCTACTGATTCGTGGCAACGCCAGCCGCTATCAGCAGCCAGCGCAGTCAGTATCCGGGTGCGTGCCATTCTCACACACATACCATCTGTGACCCACTCTCTAACAGAAGCAAAGGGGCCCAGGTAAGTGGCTAAGGTTAGCGACAGCGGTTCCCCCCCACTGCTTCTATTTCACGCACGTCAGTAAAATGAGGTGCTAAGTGCTACCTCAGGATGTGTATCTGGTTACACAAGAGGTTCCTGAGCCATTCAGGAGGTGGCAGCGGCCGGTGGTAGGAAGCAGCAGACACCCTGCGCTAATCAGCATCCTTAACTAGCTGCACACTGACAGGAGGTGTCCGCCGTACAGCTGGGCCTATGCCACTGCCAGAAGCATTATGGAACTACTCCAGCCGGCAGCTGGCAGACGGACAGAGACATCTTGAGTCCTGCAGTTAGTCCACAACAGCTTGAGAGCCACACGTCTGCTGCGTCTCTCTTACATTATATACTATCTACCGTAAAGGACAATACGCAGAGCCTAATGTATTTTACTGCTGCCTTATGGTTGTAAACTAAAGTGTCAGCTTCTCTGCAACACTGAGGGGCTCAAGGTTCCGCCGAGTGCAGAAACAGTTACCGCTGAACGCCCATGGTCAATTGTAGTGAATAAGGAAGAGGTGCGACAGATAAAGAGTTAGGAATGTTTTACCTGAACCAGCAGCTCACAAGTAGATAGGCTAGAAGCAGTTTTACTGTATTTTCAGACAGAAAAGTTATTAACATTAATATTTAATACTTAGTGGGGGATAAGTATGTGTTTCCCGACATTTTACAGTGATTAACGTCTTATTTACCGCGATTAAATCTAAATTGTAGTTGCTAGGCCCAATCAAATCACTGGTTAGATACGCTCTCTACTAGAGTGTATCTACCACGTGACTGAAATTGAATTAAGTAATCTCCAGCGTTCTTGGGGGTGGGCTTCATCTGCAGATATACCTGTCTCCAGGCCATTAGGCCAAGTCCGCAGGGCTGAGATATACAGTTATGTACACCTCAAAGAGGCCGTGCTGTCTGGTAGCACAGCTGCGGAGATTGCAAGCTTAGTGGTCAAGGCAGGACGTTCAATCTTCTGAACTTCAGGTATAAACATAGATAAACTCAACTAGAGATCACCAAACCAACTCATGCCAGGTATGGAGAAAAAAAACAAACACACGGGTGCGTTCTATTTGCAGAGTGAAAAGACAGACAAATCCTTCTAATTACTTTATGACGACTTTAACACACACACACACACAATTACATGTGGTTTAAAAGGATAACTCCATCCAAATATGGGGGATGGTTGGGGGGTGGGGGGTTTAGTTTGCAGTGTTGGTCTGTAAGATGAAATAAACCCGCCTCATCCCTTTCTGTGCTGTTACATGGAGGTAAGTCACACGAATGAAAGGGTCACTGCCCCCCCCCCCCAATGAAGATAGCACACAATCGCTGAAGTACTCTGTGCTGCTCTACACATTTCAATAATCTGTTGACGAGCAGATACAGAGTGACATGTGCGCAGACTTACTTCACGGGAATGCATGGGGTATACCAGTACATCCTTACCCAAGGTAAAGCCAGTAATATCTCAGTAACGTTAATAGCTTTTCGCCTGTGCCAAATCATGCAAGGACAGTGTCCGAAAAATCTTCTGCTGGCTTTAAAGTAGTAGCAAGGTAATAATTTACAGGAGTTGTAACCAAGAGTCCATTTTTAGGGGTCAGGATTAGCTAATCAGGGACATTCCACAGGAGATCGGGGATTGGCCTTTAGGTGCCCATATTAACGCTAAAGGGAAATTGGTGGGATTAGCCTAAAACTTCCGTTTTACCTGCTAACTCTCCAGCAGGAATGTTATTGATCATAGGACCTATGCATTTGCAGAGGTTTGCGATCGGATAGTTGCGTCCAGACTGAGTGAAAATCCGCCCCATGCAAGCCTTCGTACGCCGTGCGAAAAGCTTTGCAAACGCCGGTCAGCTACAAATCCATTCGCAACTCACTCTCTAATTATTTTTCCTGTCTGTGCGTAGCCCAGGACCTACTCCTACAATGCAATACAAACAGAATGATCTGACCGGAGCCGACGTCACACACCCGCCCTGAAAACGCTTGGGAACGCCTGTGTTTTTCCTGACACTCCCAGAAAACGTCTAGTTACCACCCCCCAAACGTCCTCTTCCAATTAACGTGCGTTTGCCAAGCGATCAAAACAGACGCAGGATTTTGTCGCAGTTTGGCCTAGCGCCTGCGCATTACAATCTGTTAGCATCCGTTCGATAATCGGCCACTGTACGATTTCACACAACAGCGATCTGGCCCATAAAACCGTTCACAGACGTAACACATACACGCTCTAAGGGGCAGATCTATCAAAACTTGGTTTTGAGCCAAGCTCATTTTTTAGTGTCTGCACAGCACATGGTCGGTCTACTAAGGCAAAAAGAAACCATTTAAATCTCCACTTTAAAAACAAAAAATCCCTCCATACAACTCGCAAGCTTTCTGCAACGTGGGGTGTAGAACCGTGGCATTTAGTAACGGCAATATTTGTGTATATTTCACAAATTATCTCGCCGCTTCCAGATTGTCAAGACACCATAAAAACCAGTTCGCTTTTCCCCTCCACTTCAGTGGGTTCAAGGAGCCTACGGAAATCCACTGCTGCTTGAAATAAGAAAATCACCCCATAATATATAAAAAATAAAAAATAAAAAAAAAGATGCAAAACTACAAGTCCCAGCAAACCCCGACAGCTGTGGCACCCTCGTACAGGTCAACAATATCTCTGGCCCCGCAGAAAACGCGCAGCCTGTTCGAAATTAACTGGAAAAGTGACTACTTCGCCTGAAGCAGAGACTGCCCACTAAAACTCGCCCGCATTTAATAGATTTCAATAGTTTGCTGAAGCAGTTACATTTTATGGGGGATATGTGCTGGGTGATTTAAACCTAATGAACATAAAATCACACATGGATTATTTGCCGCAGACACGGACGAGCAGCCACATCAGGCAAAGCCTATCTTCAGAATAATTTAAGGTTCAGAAGACTAATTCCAACTCTCTTATCTAATCTACTCTGTATAGTCGCCAGGTAACTCTATACACACACACATAATGTTGGAGCCAGCTGGCCTGAGGTGTAAGCTCCCAAAGGAACGCATATATCGGGAGCAGCCACCTGCGCTTCTCCCCGCAGACCGTGGACCGATCTAGCACAGGCCCTCCCGTCCAGGAGGTACAAGCTATCAGCTGATGCTCAGGCAGTCCCCGGACACGGGGAAGCCACAACCTGCAGTTACATTACACTGATATAACACCATCTCATCTGTATTCACCATCCATATCATCAGAAACCCACAATTGTAAACAACCGCCCAGAAATCGCCATGAAAAACCTGGATACTTTAAGGGTTTTATAATTCAAATCTAGGTTTGCTTTCTTAAAAATAACCTTTTTATTTATTTTTTTCATTCAAATATGACGAAAATGATAAAACCTATTCAAGAAAATATGACGAAAATGATAAAACCTATTCAAGAAAATATGACGAAAACGATAAAACCTAGTTACACATCTGTAACGGAATGTAGACATTGATCGCAAAATTTCTTTGTAAACAATATTTGCAGTTTTTCCTTCAGGGATTAACACAAAAATATGCTAGAGGCTAAGAACTGATGAGCAAGCCACGTGAAGCTGCCCATGGGAGAAGCAGCTGGTCCTGAGTGTTTGTCCCTGCGACAGTACACCGATAAGCAGTAATCCACCGTTTTCTATTTTTTATGTAAACCACAAAATCCAATTCAAGGGGCAACCAATCTCACAGTCACAGTATAAGGTTGGATACATACTTGGTGATATGGACCCAACATACTGCCCGTTCTGGCGGATCTAATGATATATCGTTCACATCGTCCAATGTGTATTCACTATATCTTTAATGATGCGCGCTCCCGCAAGTCGCTAACGATGTAACATAGCTTTAGTTTTCACATCTGATGTGACATCGGCATGTGTGTACCCAGCCGTAATTCACTTTAGTCAAACAAATATTATCTTGTAGATCCCAAAACCGTTACTAATTAATCTACAGTAATACTGAAAGGAGGTTGCACGTAACATAACCAGCGGCTCCATGATAAGCTGCCTGATTAGTGATTACTATATAGTCGGATCTTCCTGCGAAACAGATCATGAGATATATATGTATTTATAGATACATACATATATAAGCATTTGCATTCAGCGTGTTCATTATATGTATATATTGGGCGGTATCCAATTAATCTCAATAAAACAACGGGAGCGAAATGCTGACAGTTTTTGCGATTTTTTTCGTTGTTTCATCTCTATTTTTGTTTTGTTTTTTTTACAGGGAATCCAATTAGATCTCCGGGGAAAAAAAAAAATAAGATTTTACTTACCGATAAATCTATTTCTCGTAGTCCGTAGTGGATGCTGGGGACTCCGTCAGGACCATGGGGAATAGCGGCTCCGCAGGAGACAGGGCACAAAAGTAAAAGCTTTAGGATCAGGTGGTGTGCACTGGCTCCTCCCCCTATGACCCTCCTCCAAGCCTCAGTTAGGATACTGTGCCCGGACGAGCGTACACAATAAGGAAGGATTTTGAATCCCGGGTAAGACTCATACCAGCCACACCAATCACACTGTACAACCTGTGATCTGAACCCAGTTAACAGCATGATAACAGCGGAGCCTCTGAAAAGATGGCTCACAATAATAATAACCCGATTTTTGTAACAATAACTATGTACAAGTATTGCAGACAATCCGCACTTGGGATGGGCGCCCAGCATCCACTACGGACTACGAGAAATAGATTTATCGGTAAGTAAAATCTTATTTTCTCTGACGTCCTAGTGGATGCTGGGGACTCCGTCAGGACCATGGGGATTATACCAAAGCTCCCAAACGGGCGGGAGAGTGCGGATGACTCTGCAGCACCGAATGAGAGAACTCCAGGTCCTCTTTAGCCAGGGTATCAAATTTGTAGAATTTTACAAACGTGTTCTCCCCCGACCACGTAGCTGCTCGGCAGAGTTGTAATGCCGAGACCCCTCGGGCAGCCGCCCAGGATGAGCCCACCTTCCTTGTGGAATGGGCCTTGACAGATTTAGGCTGTGGCAGGCCTGCCACAGAATGTGCAAGTTGAAATGTGCTACAAATCCAACGAGCAATCGTCTGCTTAGAAGCAAGAGCACCCAGTTTGTTGGGTGCATACAGGATAACAGCAAGCCAGTTTTCCTGACTCCAGCCGTCCTGGAAACCTATATTTTCAGGGCCCTGACAACATCTAGCAACTTGGAGTCCTCCAAGTCCCTAGTAGCCGCAGGTACCACAATAAGCTGGTTCAGGTGAAACGCTGACACCACCTTAGGAAGAAACTGGGGACGAGTCCGCAGCTCTGCCCTGTCCGAATGGACAATCAGATATGGCTTTTGTGAGACAAAGCCGCCAATTCTGACACTCGCCTGGCCGAGGCCAGGGCCAACAGCATGGTCACTTTTCATGTGAGATATTTCAAATCCACAGATTTGAGCGGTTTAAAATGTGATTTGAGGAATCCCAGAACTACGTTGAGATCCCACAGTGCCACTGGAGGCACAAAAAGGGGGTTGTATATGCAATACTCCCTTGACAAACTTCTGGACTTCAGGAACTGAAGCCAATTCTTTCTGGAAGAAAATTGACAGGGCCGAAATTTGAACCTTAATGGACCCCAATTTGAGGCCCATAGACACTCCTGTTTGCAGGAAATGCAGGAATCGACCGAGTTGAAATTTCTTCGTGGGGCCTTCCTGGCCTCACACCACGCAACATATTTTCGCCACATGTGGTGATAATGTTTTGCGGTCACCTCCTTCCTGGCTTTGACCAGGGTAGGAATGACCTCTTCCGGAATGCCTTTTTCCCTTAGGATCTGGCGTTCCACCGCCATGCCGTCAAACGTAGCCGCGGTAAGTCTTGGAACAGACCTGGTACTAGCTGAAGCAAGTCCCTTCTTAGCGGCAGAGGCCATGAGTCCTCTGTGAGCATTTCTTGAAGTTCCGGGTGCCACGTCCTTCTTGGCCAATCCGGAGCCACGCGTATAGTTCTTACTCCTCTACGTCTTATAATTCTCAGTACCTTGGTTATGAGAAGCAGAGGAGGGAACACATACACCGACTGGTACACCCACGGTGTTACCAGAACGTCCACAGATATTGCTTGAGGGTCTCTTGACCTGGCGCAATACCTGTCCAGTTTTTTGTTCAGGCGGGACGCCATCATGTCCACCTTTGGTCTTTCCCAACGGTTCACAATCATGTGGAATACTTCCCGATGAAGTCCCCACTCTCCCGGGTGGAGGTCGTGCCTGCTGAGGAAGTCTGCTTCCCAGTTGTCCACTCCCGGAATGAACACTGCTGACAGTGCTATCACACGATTTTTCGCCCAGCGAAGAATCCTTGCAGTTTCTGCCATTGCCCTCCTGCTTCTTGTGCCGCCCTGTCTGTTTACGTGGGCGACTGCCGTGATGTTGTCCCACTGGATCAATACCGGCTGACCTTGAAGCAGAGGTCTTGCTAAGCTGAGAACATTGTAAATTGCCCTTAGCTCCAGTATATTTATGTGGAGAGAAGTCTCCAGACTTGATCACACTCCCTGGAAATTTTTTCCCTGTGTGACTGCTCCCCAGCCTCTCAGGCTGGCATCCGTGGTCACCAGGACCCAGTCCTGAATGCCGAATCTGCGGCCCTTTAGTAGATGAGCACTCTGCAGCCACCGCAGAAGAAACACCCTTGTCCTTGGAGACAGGGTTATCCGCTGATGCATCTGAAGATGCGATCCGGACCATTTTTCCAGCAGATCCCACTGAAAAGTTCTTGCGTGAAATCTACCGAATGGAATCGCTTCGTAAGAAGCCACCATTTTTCCCAGGACCCTTGTGCAATGATACACTGACACTTATCCTGGTTTTAGGAGGTTCCTGACTAGCTCGGATAACTCCCTGGCTTTCTTCTCCGGGAGAAACACCTTTTTCTGGACTGTGTCCAGAATCATCCCTAGGAACAGCAGACGTGTCGTCGGAAACAGCTGCGGTTTTGGAATATTTAGAATCCACCCGTGCTGTCGTAGAACTACTTGAGATAGTGCTACTCCGACCTCCAACTGTTCTCTGGACCTTGC